>NW_027362772.1:278369273-279751148 GCF_046119375.1 Phyllobates terribilis | reverse complement strand
TCATGTCCAATATTTTTTTTTTCCTGGGACCAAGTGGTCCTCGGGAAATATCGGAAACATGTTAGATTTTGATCCGAGAGTCGGATGAAAATCAGCAATGCAAGTCTATGGGTCTGAGAAAAAAAATCGGACTGCAGTCGGATGTCATCCAAGTGAGTGTGTTCCAATTTTCACAGGCTGTCAGAAAGGAGAAGATGGAGATACAGAAACCTTTTTTATTTTATTTTTCTCTCCACGTATGAGAAAAACTGACCCAACTATGATCAGGATAAGCCCTACATTTTCTCAAAAATACTGACATCTGAATAAGCCCTTAGGTTAATTTCCCACAATGAGTTTTTGGTGAATTTTTTTTACGCTGTGAAATTTGATAAAAATGCAAGTAACCTATTTTACGTAATGGGTGCAGAAATGTTGCAGAAAATCTGCAACATCAAAAACTCACCAAAAAAGCTCATTGTGGGAATGTAGTCTTAAGGCTATGTGCCCACGTAGCGTTTTTCAAGCGTTTACGCTGCGGAATTTCCGCAGCGTAAACGCTTGTTAAACGCTAGGTAATCCGCTCCCCATGGTCCCCAAGGGGATTCCGCAAGTTCTATGCCCATGCTGCGGATTTTTCCGCAGCGTTTATGCTGCGTTCAAAAATCCGCAGCATGTTCATTAATTTTGCGTTTCCGCAAGCGGAATTGCCTTGTGCAATGCATTAAAAACGCAAGGCAATTCCGCATGTGGAAAACGCGCGATAAGCGCGCGATAAACGCTCAATAAACGCGTGCGGAATTCTGCATGCGTTTTTCCGGGAGAGGACATGCGGAAATGAAACAGAAATTTTCTGCTTCATTTCCGCAACGTGGGCACATAGCCTTAGGCCACGGCCCCACTATCAGTATTTGGTCAGTATTTGATCAGTATTTTTTCTCAGGAGTGGGAGCCAAAACCAGGTGAGGAACAGAGAAAAGGTATAATAGAAGCAAGTCACCAATTCTGCATTTATCACCCACTCCTGGTTTTGGCTCCAACTCCTGAGAAAAAATACTGACCAAATACTGATACTTGGGCCGTGGCCTTAGACATATTTCTGAACTTTATTTTTTATTTTATTTTTTTATTATTGCAAAGTTTTTTTGCACAATTCCACTTCTGTAGGTTCGTGGAATAAAAAATTAAAAAAATATATAAAAAATCTCGGCCAACAAATGTTATCAAACTCCATTTTTTGCAAATAATGGCAACGTTGCCCTTTGCAAAACTTACTTAAAAAATAGCGCAGGTGATAAATGCTCTCCCACCTCCGTGGTTTTATTGGTGGGATTTAACCTGGTGAAGATGCTCCGTTATAAAAAGAAACCAGGAGCCTGCCAGATTGAATTGAAAAGTATGGGTTCATATTTGTGTTAGTTTTTCTGCTTTCTTGCTCCATTATTGAACCCTGAAAAAAATTAATTAATGGATGTGCCAGATCCATCACACAATGGACGCCAACAGACCTTGACATTCACATATCCTGGTTAAGGTTAAGTTCGATTATTGGGAGCAAATTTTTCTGCAGCTTTTCTGAAGCAAATTCCGCACATACTACATGCAGATTTGACACTTTGTATTGCAAAGAGTGAAGTCCATATGAAGACTTGACACACTGGGGATTTAAAAATCTGGACCTGATGTCAATTTCTGTGCAGAAATTTTCAGCAACGTGTGGATGAGATTTGTTGCAATGATATCAGTTTAGCTGGTACTGTATTTTCTGCACACAAATCTGTGCTGAAAATCAGAACCAAATACACATGAACATAACCTGAAGGTAAATGCAAATGGTGCAGATTGGCGTGCTGAAAATCCAGAACATGATACAGTACCAGCTAAGTAACATTTAAAAATAATCTTATATTTCTTTGAGTGTAAATTGATCTACGGGGCGGAATTTTTAGATCTGCAGTGTTGTCAAATCCAGAATTAAAAATCTGCAGAAAGAATTATCTTTCCAATGTATAGAGTGAAACCCAGAACATAATCCAAATCACATGCGGGTTTCGCTGAGGTGTCTGTCCCTCTGTAAAGAGTCTTCATGTCTGTGTCAAGTGTGACTTGCTGACACGTGTTCCATTATATCCTTCTATTATTTGTGTCTTAAAACCATCAGGTGTCACATATTGAGGTGACTTCTCCCTCTCCACCCTGGAGCAAACAGGTTCTTCAAGTTTCTGCCATGAAATGTGAGCAGGAAAATAAAGACAGGATGCAATGGAAAAAATAATTACCTGCAGTGATGACATCACGTACATGTGACCACTGCAGCCAATCAATGAGCAAAGTACCATACATGCTAACATCACAAGTGATTGGCTGCAGAGGTCCTTCTTTCCACCAGGCTACATAAATTAAAAAGGTATTTCCAGTATTTTTTTTTCTAATTCTTCATACTTGCCTATTGTAAAAATATTAAAATAAGTTTGTCTCACCTAATGCTACCTCTTCGCCACTGGTTCCGGTCTTTGTCGACAGGCTGCAGCGGTGATCTCACAACTACAAGTGACTACTGCAGCCAATCACTGGGCTCATCGGTGACATACTCAGCATGAGACCGCCAAGTATTTAAACACAAATGAGCGTTCTCACGAGCAAACGTTCTCACTTACCACTGCGGCCAGTGAATGGCTGCAGGGGTCATATCACTGTCGCTGCAAGAAGACGAACCAAAGACATTGCTGGTGAGTATTCTTTAGGATTTGTTTGTTTTTTTTGCACACGGTTTAAAGGGGTATTCCGGCTTTGCATTGGAAGGGTAGCCGGGCTAGTGACATCAAGTCTACTGATACATCCCATAAGTGGAAGCGAGCAGAGCCGGAATACCGCGCCACTTGCCATAAATATTTTTTTTACCTGGTGCAAATGCCACTTTTCTCCTGAATGTGGCGCTGTTCTCCTTTTGTTCCTGTTCCTCTCCATTCCTGAGATATGACCCCTTCTTCCCAGTATGTAAATCTGGTCTTTTTAACAAAGGGGGCATCATCCTCAAATCTTCTATGGGAGTCTAATTGAAAACCACACCCCCTTGGCTAAATATAATAGATTTAAAAACAGGGAATACAGGGCCATATCTCAGTAATTCCAGAAGACACGTGGAATCATGGGGGCTAGGAGTAACTGGAAACTCAGGACAGATAGAAGGGAAGCCAGCAGGGATGGATGCAAGTTGAAACACAGCAGTACAGATAATGGAGCAACCCAATCAATTAACACTAGAGTCTCAATCCCAAGACACAGGTCTTATATATGTCTAGAGAGATGATGTCAACTGATCAACTCTGGCCAACCTGCAAAACCCAATGTGGAGCCCAACGGAGGGCAACGGACAGAGGGGAAGGGAGCGGAGCCCAGTATACCCGGGTCAGGTGTATAATATGTGCTTTGGTTTACTCTACAGCCAAGGGCAAAGAGGACTATGCATGGAGTGGTGGTCGAGCATGTGCAGTGGAGCTAACAGAGACCCCAGACAGCTGTACTCAACTATTGCCATCAGTCTTATAGAGCATTCCTTATACACTCTCATTCATCATTTTGGACCCACTAACAGATATATTGCCAGAATCCCCCTTAAAAAGGGAATGTGTCATCAGAAAATGACCTATTGTTTTAATCAGGTTTTATGTTAAATATTTTTTTTTTTTACTTTTTGGATTTTTTTTTTTCATATCACCATCTGAAGTAAAAAATAAAAATTATCTTTATAGGGTGTAATTATATTCCTTCTTTTCCCTCCTCCTTCCAATTTCCTTCCCAACTCTCTTTCCCTACAGGATTATTTTGTGTATGTTGTTTGTATAATGTTTGTTTTACCCTTGAACATTTTGAAATCCCAATAAATAATATTGAAACAGAAAAAATAAAAATGAGAAATCTTGCAATTTTCACATTGACCACTGGGGCTTTTCTTACACTCTAATTTCCTGTCTTTTTAGGAAATTCACATGTACATTAGCCACAATGATCAGACATCTCATGCGAGTGAGCAAAGGTCATGGGTGCGGAGTCACCTGTGATAACGCCTATTCTGGTTGGTGGATCCTGTGTTATCAGTAGGGATGAACGGACCCATGGATGTTCGGGTTCCATCAAACTTTGGTCCAAAGTTTGGTTCGGGTACCAGAACTCCACCCGAACTTGAACCCAATAGAAGTCAATGGGGACCCGAACTTTGGTCTATCTCTCTCAACAATAAAACAGACTTCCGGGAGAAGTCTGTGTTCAGTACAAACCCCGAACTTAACTTGAGATGAGCGAAACTGAACTGCAATCAGCTGTGTATAAAAAGTGTTACCTGTCATTAAAATCCTGTCTGTGATGATAATGAACCTGCTGAAAACTCTTTCTGAAAGGACAGGAAGTATCAGTCTAAAATATCCCAAACTGCCAGTGTGAAAAGTGCAAGATTACCAATTTTGTTTTTAATAAAAATCGTGATATGAAAATGAAATTAAAATTTTTTTAAAAAAATGTACAAAAATGTAACACAAAAAAAATGTGATTCATATTCTGACGACACATTCCCTATAATCCACACATATAGCAGATGTCAAATTCTTGTCTGGAGCCCGGTTTTTGTAGACTTGAGACACAATTACGGTTAAGCTATGTTCACACATGTTGGGTTTTTCAGCGTTTTTTGCTGCAGATTTTTATGCAAAAATGCACAAAAATTTGCATCAGCGATTTTTCAGCGTTTTTGATGGTAAAATAAAATGGGGTTCTTTTTTTTCACAGAACTTTATGTACATGCATAAATAGAGAGAGAAGGACAGTGAAAAAAAATGCTGAAAAAAACGCATCAAAACCTGCATTTTTGACACAGCTGATTTCCTGCCAGAGATTAGGTTTTGCTTCAGATTTGTGATACTGAAAAACCCAACATGTGTGAACATAGCCTTATAGCCAATTTTTAAGTAGTTTAGCAGCTTTTAATAGGTCACTAAAACACTTTATATCCACCTTGATTTCATATACACACTTTAATATAAAAAAAAAAAACAGGATAACAAATTCTGTATATATACACATTTCACTAGATACATAGATATAAAACAATGTAATACAGTATATTCAGTCTATATGTATGGTAACAATATTACATGGAAAGTCGTCCAGAATACAGATAAGAAAGCAATGCTTTATTCTTATATAAAGGAAAAATGCTGGAACTAGGAAGATCCATAGTGGTCATCAATCTAACACTGCGAATACCTGTATGTTACCAGTATATTAACTTGACTAGCTTGTTTAATGAATGATTACTTTATACCCTTTTCTGGAAATTGTGAATCAAGTGTAATAGCACTACTCATTAGCAATCCTTCACAGGGGCGGCCTACCGGAGGATTCTCCTGCTCTGCTGTGGGCCAGTCCGAACCTGCTACAGAACAGCACAGCTCCGTGCTGTAGATCAGCTCATATTCTCTTCAATACGAGCTGATCTGCAGTACCTGACAGCGGCCACTAAACAGTGTACAGATTCGTTATCTATCAGGTATCATTTGATTGGTGGGGGGTGCCAAGTGTCGGGACCCCCACTGATCTTATAAAAGTAGTACACAGCCCCTTTAGTTAAAAAAGTTCTACCATTTCATTGTTGCTTGTTCCATGCATCTAGAATTAGACAGAATTTTTACTCCACTAGGGTTGTGGAGGACAATTGCACAAAAATTTTGCAGCGTGAAAAAGTTGCAAATGATGAATTAGTCTAAAAAATCTGGACAAGCAAAAAAGAAGAAAAACACAGACAAAACCAAGTAAGGGTATGTGCACAAAACATCTTTTTTATGCTTTCGAAGCCTACCCAAAAAAACACTAAAAAATTGCTAAAAAGAACGAACACATACACAAGCGGTTAAAAGAAGTGACCTGACTAGAGATGAGAGAACCCAAACTTAAAAGTTCGGGTTCGTAGCGAACATTTCGTGCACAGTGCTAAACTCCGAACACGGAAGTCAATTTTAATGTTCGGAGTTCCAGGGAGGAGGGAAGAGAGAGAGAGAATTTTCCAGTTCCAAAGTTCGGGTCCTCATTGTTTTCAATGGGGTTCAGGTTCAAGTTCGGGTACAGTTCTGGTATCCAAACCAAACTTTGGACTAAAGTTTGGGTCGAGCACCAGAACCCGAACTTCCACGGGTTCGTTCATCCCTAGACCTGACCATTCTTCAGCCAGCTTCCATTTGGAAGCCCCTCACTATGTTATACATAGCCATAAAATTTAAAAAAAAATCGTAGACGGCAAAGCTGCCACAAAAGACCGGATTAACGGCAAAAAAGACGGTTCTGAAAAAACACCGCCAGCGTTTTCCTGAAGCGTCTTCTGCTTTAAAAACACGACGGGTGTGACGGTCTCTAAAAGACGTTGTGTGCACATTCCCTAAGCAGAACGTAAAAAAAGGTGCAAAGTAAATAATAAGGTGCAAATAAAAAGGTTATTGTTTGCACCTTTTTTTTCTGGAGTCAAAATGGTTCTTAGACAGGGATGGATCGAGACCCAAGTGTTTCAACTATGTTTTTTTCTTTTTAACAATATAAAATCTTGCACACATACACTTACTAATTTACTATTTTACATCTCACAAAACAAACACCAGTTTATGGGGGAAGTTTTGTGCCGCAAAATAAAAGTAAAATCCCTGTAACAGTTATCAATGTGACTAAAGGCAGTGTGATCGGGATAGCAGCAGAGCGGTAAACTCTATGAAGAACTTGAATCAAGAAAGTTGGAAAATGAAAGCACATGAGGGTAAGTATGTGCGGGTGCGGAATTCAGTTATTGTTCTTGGAAATATTTATATTAAATCATACACAATTGGATATTATAAAATACAAAGCTCCTCATGGGAGTGTTCTTTTAAGAGAAATATGCCATGCATAAAGACTATAATTCATCAAAGCTCTTTTTCCAGTTTTCTGGTGTAAAAACACTTAAATTGTTGCAACATTTTTTGCATAATTCATAATTTAGTCCCAGCTTGATCTCCCGACTTTTTGAAAAGTAGGTGCAGCTTAGCCGATAGGGAGCGCAGCTGATAAATTTATTATAATTTATGCCAAAAAGATGGAGAAAATAATGGCAGAAATATACTAAAGTGACTAACTGGAGTTAATTACTTGCGGTGGTGCACGGCAACTGAAAGTTGCGCCAAATTCATTAAAGAGGAGCACGCATTTTGATGAACCGGAGCCAAAGCGTTTTATGATTTTTACACTTTTTGTGCATACCTGGACTGTTTTTGAAAAGGCGCAATGCCAAGACGCGTCCATTTTTTTTTATATGTATGGATGCCAGTCATCATTTTGCATAGAAAAATAAACGTGTAACAGAATGCAGAGCCATTAAATCTGGCACAGTCATAAACAGTTTGTAAACTCATTCATCCGTCTATATTTCCTGCAATGTGTCGCACTGTCAGCACAAGCATAAGCTCTGCCTATTTATAAAGTGTTTGACATTCATAGTCAATGTCCTATTCCGGTAAACCACACACACATTTACACCGCCATATTTCAAGTCTGTCATTCTGTCCATATTTTGAAGGGCAAAACACCCCTGGAGAGAAAAGAAGAGGTCCTCCGAGAAATGTCTTTTCCTCTTTTTTTTACTTGGATGAGTTTCCAGTTTTTTGGAAGAGTATATGGAGTGGAAGAATGCAAAGTCCATAAGATGCAGCAGGACGTTAGAAGAAGCCTCCATTCTCCGACTGTTAACACGTTCATCATCTGCTCGTCATGAAAGCTTCTTTAGGTAATGAGTCTGACATCACAGATGTAATAGACTGTAGGGCAGGATAATCTAAATTTTCTCAAATGACCTGTGTAAGACAGAAGAACAGTGAGAAAATAATTAGAACTTATGCTAATTTGGTTCACATGGCATCTGCTGGTTGGTTCACATGCACAAAGCTGGCGATCATCTGCAGAAAGTTTTGCTGGCAAACATGTATATTATTAAAATACTCCTGTTTGTATTGAATGGTTATAAAATGCTACAAACAATAAATGTAAGAATATTTTTAAAGGCTATGGCCATGACTTGTTTTTCGGTGGGGGTTTGACCATTTGGCAATGATTGCTCCTTTTATTTGATAGAAAGTTACATTGTTTCAAAAATAACTTGCATAGTACAATACACACCCTGGACCTTGCTGTTCACCCCCTGGACCCGGCTGTCCAACCCCCTGGACCCGGCTGTCCAACCCCCTCCCTGGACCCGGCTGTTCACCTCCTGGACCTTGCTGTCCACCCCCTGGACCTTGCTATTCACCCCCCTGGACCCTGCTGTTCACCCTCTGGACCCTGCTGTCCAACCCCCCCCCTCTAGACCCGGCTGTCCAACCCCCTGGATCCTGCTGTTCACCTCCTGGACCTTGCTGTCCACCCCCTGGACCTTGCTATTCCCCCCCCCTGGACCCTGCTGTTCACCCTCTGGACCCTGCTGTCCACCCCCCTGGACCTGGCTGTCCACCACCCTGGAGCTTGCTATTCACCCCCCTGGACCTTGCTGTCCACCCCCTGGACCTTGCTATTCACCCCCCTGGACCCTGCTGTTCACCCCCTGGACCCTGCTGTCCACCCCCCTGGACCCTGCTGTCCACCCCCCTGGATCCTGCTGTCTGGACCCTGCTGTCCACACCCCTGGACCTTGCTATACACCCCCCTGGACCCTGCTGTTCACCCTTTGGACCCTGCTGTCCACCCCCTTGGACCCAGCTGTTCACCATCTGGACCCTGCTGTCCACCCCCCTGGACCCGGCTGTCCACCACCCTGGAGCTTCTATTCACCCCCCTGGACCTTGCTGTTCACCCTCTGATCCTAGAAGCCCAGTGGGGGCTGATGGCAGAAATACCCATATTGTATTGGGAAAAAGTTGGTCCTGTAGGTTTATTTTACATCATTTTAGCTTTGTGTTTATTTGGAGTTTTGTGTTTTACTTTTGTGTTTATTCGGGTTTTGGGTCAGAATTTATAAATGGTATAATTCAGTTACATGTACTTCGCTATTTCTTTAGTTTACAGCCACTGACCTTTATGGTGGCTTCTCCAGGAATCACGCATTTACAGACGAATCATGCAATTTGTCATTTAACTTCTCACTACTAAGGAGGAAAAGGAATTGATAAATTAGTAACATATTTCAATCTCTTGCCAGAATATTGACTTAAGCTATGCAAATAAGCTCTCCTCCAGCCAAAAGAAAACTGCCTCTCTAGCGCCCCCTTTTGGAGATAGTTATCCTATAGTGAGCCATGCAACATGACTAAGCATGTCATTACCGGATCTCTTTCCCTCCTAATAGAAGAGATTACAATAAAAGCAGGAGATTTGAGAATTGTTATGTAAAGCGTAACAATCGGGTTTTTTTTAAACAAAAAAAATTTCCCATAAATCAATAGTACACATGAAAATAAGAAATTTTGTAATATGTTATCAGAAAAATCTGCTTCTTTCTCCTCCTTTACTAAATTTTCATTCCCAATTGATGGGTAAAATGTGTCTTCAGTGAAAACAGATTTTCCCATTACTGAGATGATAGCTGGTGCTTATAAAGTTCTATGGTGAACTGTAAGGCTGTGTTCCCACTATGAGTTTTTTAAGCGTTTCCGCAGTGGCAATTCCGCTGCAGAAACGCTTAAAAAACGCTTGATAGAGGGTCTGCCATGTTCCCCAATGATAATCCACATGTGGAAATTTCCGCTGCGGATTATCATTGCTGAAAAATCCGCAGCACTACCAATTATTTTGCGGAACCGCTGCGTTTTCGCTGCCATTGACTTGCATTGGAACGCATGGAATCTGCATCACTGCATCTGTACATGCGGATATCATGCGTTTCAATGTGCGGATGGTACCCGGGTGTGGAGGACAGGAGACTCTCCTCCGAACCCGGGTACCATAGAACCTGTAAAAAAAAGAATAAAATAAAAAATAGATATTATACTTACCTTCTGATGTCCCCCGGTGTCCTTGTCTCGGCTTGCCGGCAGCTCGCGGTAGACTAAATGGACCTGCGGTGACGTCATTTAGTCATGTGACGGGTCACGCAACCGCTGACATTGGCAGGTCCTTTAATCTACCGCGAGCTGCCGGCAAGCCAAGACAAGGACACCGGGGGCCATCAGAAGGTAAGTATAATATTTATTTTTTTACCATTCTTTCAGTCACACTATATAAATCCATGCTGGTTGCACAGTCACACTATATAAATCCATGCTGGTTGCACAGTCACACTATATAAATCCATGCTGGTTGCACAGTCACACTATATAAATCCATGCTGGTTGCACAGTCACACTATATAAATCCATGCTGGTTGCACAGTCACACTATATAAATCCATGCTGGTTGCACAGTCACACTATATAAATCCATGCTGGTTGCACAGTCACACTATATAAATCCATGTCGGTTGCACAGTCACACTATATAAATCCATGCCGGTTGCACAGTCACACTATATAAATCCATGCCGGTTGCACAGTCACACTATATAAATCCATGCCGGTTGCATGGATTTATATAGTGTGAACAAGTTGTCAAGCACTTTCCAAGTGATGCTAAAATCGCTTGGAAAAGCGCTTGTCAATCCGCATGTGGAAATGCATGTGAAGAACGCTTCACATCCGCATGTCCCTGGCAGGAAAAACGCATGTACAATCCGCATGTACAATCCGCATGTACAATCCGCATGCGTTTTTTCTGCCAGGGAGATGCAGAAATGCTCAGGAAAAATCCGAAGCATTTCTGCATCGTGGGCACATAGCCTAAGGCTATGTGCCCACGATGCAGAAATGAAGCAGAAAATTTCTGCAGCATTTCTGCATCTCCCTGGCAGAAAAAACGCATGCGGATTGTACATGCGGATTGTACATGCAGATTGTGCATGCGTTTTTCCTGCAGAATACATGCGGATCCACATGCGGGTTCACATGCGTTTCCGCATGCAGATTGACAAGCACTTTCCAGGCGATAGCATCACTTGGAAAGTGCTTGACAACTAGGTCACCCTGTATAAATCCATGCAAACAGCATAGATTTATATAGTGTGACCGTAAAAATAAAACAAATAAAGCTATACTCACCCCCGAGGCCCCGGCGTGGCTGCAGCGCTCGTTCCTGTCTGGTTCCCGGCTGCCGGCATATCGCGAGACAGAGCGGTGAAGGGCCTGCGGTCACATGACTGTGACGTCACCGAAGGTCCTTCAGCGCTGCTGGCATTCAGAGAGAAGACGCCGGACAAGTGAGTATAAACTTTATTTGTTATTTTATTCTTTTTTTACAGGTACAATGGTACCCAGGTCTGGATGAGAGTCTCCACTCCTCCAGAACTGGGTACCATCCGCACATAGAGACGCATAGAAGCCGCTTGTACAAATGTACAGTCGCGGTTTCTGTGCGCTTCCGCAAAATTAAATGACATGCTGCGGATTTTTGTACGTAGCATAAACGCTGCGGAAAAATCCGCAGCATGTGCATAGAACATGCAGAATCCCCTTGGGGACCATGGGGTGCAGATTACCTAGCGCTTCACAAGCGTTTCCGCTGCAGAAATTCCGCAGCATAAACGCTTGAAAAACGCTACGTGGGCACACAGCCTAAGTGTAGTTTCAGGAGAACTTGCAGCAGAATGTCTGTGTGTTCCACTAGCTCCTCCCCCTCAGTCTGTGTGTTCCACTAGCTCCTCCCCCTCAGTCTGTGTGTTCCACTAGCTCCTCCCCCTCCCAACTCCATAGAATTTTGTAAGCAACAACTGTCATCTCCTATCTCAGTAATGGGAAAATCTGTTTTCACTGATTACAGATTTTACCCCTGAATTGAGAATGATTGATCAGTCCAGGAGGAGAAAGAAGCAGATTATTCTGATAATATTTAGTCTTACACTCTCTTAATAAACCATCAGCGAAGCTTACCATTCCATCACGGCTACAGCGGTGCTGTGAGTCCTCTGCTTACGATAATAGCGAAAAAATACCACGGCTATTACTATTAGTATTATCACCACGCTGCCAACCCCAATGATCAGCGCCAGCAACATGATCTCTGAGAACTTCACTGTGAAGACATAGAGGGCAATGGCTGGTTACTGAGGGGCTGAAACAAACGTACAAGAGTTCAAAGAATAACACACAAAGATAGTATTGTTACACAGAGAACAAAATAGTCTGCGGAACTGGACTGATACAATGTATCCCTACTGTGAAAACTATAGCAGACTTGGAACAGGCTCCAGGTTTAATCAGAGGGACTGGTCACACTTCTGACCTGTCCATTGTAAAAAATACATAAAAAAAAAAATATTCTGAAGCATCTTAGAACTTTGCATTGTTCTGTTCCTCTATTATTTTTTTGGGAAATGTATGTATATATGAATAAATTGACCGGACCCCCTAACACTGACCAATCAGCAGACCGTGGAGGGACTCCTTATCCACGGAGAGAACAATCGAGCCCAGTTGTCAATATTTATGCAATTCTAAGAGGATCAATTCAACACAAAAGTGTTAAGAAGTAATGCTTCAGAATTCATTTACATGGGAATACCAGTATCTACCACAACAGACAGGTCAGGGGAGCAATTTGATAGTTTAGTAAATCGGTAACAAGTAACCCCATACAAAACTTAGAAAAGTCTGATAAGTTATAAAATGAATAAAAATGTATTTGATTAAAAAAAGAAAAGTCTGATAAAAATCTGTCATCAGCACTAGGCTAGAAATGGGTCACACAAGCTTATATTCTCTCATCCGGGAAAATTGGCCCATTATGCTGATGACACTCTGATCAGAGTCTGATAATAGTGTGATCCGATTCTCTCGGATGAGGAGAAGATGGAAAAAATAATGTCTCCATCTTCTCCATTCTGTCAATTGGACTGCACTCAGATGTCATCCAAGTGCAGTCCGATGTTTCCACCGACTCATTGACTTGCATGGCTGAGTGCAATCCGAATATCAGATCAAAATCTGGCATGCAGTGATTTTTACTTTGGACCGGCGGTGTCCTAAGAAAATATTGGACATGACCCCATAGGGTAAGATCGGATCGCATTCGGACCAATGTTTTGTCGGATCGCACTCGGACAGAAAATGCGCTCGTCTGCACCTGCTCTTACTTGCAGGATTTACCAATGTTTTTTGTGAATAATAAAATAGCACAATTGCTTTCTTTTCCATTCTCCCTAAAAGTGATAAATACAATTTAATCACAAAATTCTATATACCCCAAAAATTGCCATTAAAACATACAATTTCCCTCTAAAAAAACCCAAGCCATAATACAGCTATTCCAAAAAGTTATAGCTCTTGAAATGTGACTTAAAAAATAAAATCTAAAATTTGCCTGATCCAAAAAGGAGTATTTCAGGACTGAGATAATGGCGATATATCCTCAATATCACATCAGCTGGGCCCCTGGCACCCAACAGCCCATCCCTCACTAATAAGTAGATACCTGGTGTAGTGCCTGCTGGATATACACAGTATATACAAAAATCAGCCTAGCTCAGCCCACTTGGCTATTTCCATGGCCAGCGTGCAAACAGAGATATTTTAGCAATAATAGATTAATATGGGAATAACCCTTTAATATCTAAAACATTTGTGGTAAAATCACAAGTAGGAGTGTTAATGACTACTTGCCTTGGTCGACAACGCTCACCGTAATCTCCCCCATCTCTCCATGAGCATCTGGCGGATTCTTAACTTGGCACAGGTAGGTCCCATTATCTGTTTGCTGAATGTTCATGATAATGATAGACCCATCGCCGCGGTTAGTGTTCCCATCCCACACTGCGCGATTTAGGAAACGGCCTTTTTTCGGAGGATATGGCTCCCTGTAGAAGTAGAAAACCTAACAGAGCAAGAAAGGATTGAATAAAAATTAGTCCATTGTGTAGTATCTTGTGATGCACCATGGACTATCCCCCGAAGGCAGATTAGAAAAGGATTGGGCAGTTTGTTTTCAACATGCCCAATCATTTTCTTCTTAGAAAAGTAGCTGGTAGCAGCTTGCTCTCCTTTTCTCCACTTAAAACACATACACGTTATTGGGGGCTAGGAGGAGTAGCATTCGGCTGACACCTGTCTGTATGGCCAACTTAAAGCCCATCTGAGGGGCTCCTATGGGGTCACTGGGTGTCCCAGTGATGATGATGACAGTTAATGACTTGCTAAATTAGGACAACCCATTTTTAAAGGAGACCTGTCACTAGGTCAAAAGTGGCCAGTTTTTGTTTTTATTTTATTCCCACTACTCCCTTGAATATTCCACTTTTCTATTTTTTAAAATCCACCATACTGTTCCAATGATGTGGACCTTTTCATTTAGGACACATTTTTACAGTGTTTCCCGAAGGGGGTGTGGCTCACATGATCCTCAGGGGCGTGGCTCACATGATCCTCAGGGGCGTGACTCACAGGATCATCGGGGCATGGCTCACAGGATCATCGGGGCATGGTTCACAGGATCATCGGGGCATGGTTCACAGGATCATCGGGGCGTGGTTCACAGGATCCTCAGGGGCGTGGTTCACAGGATCCTCAGGGGCATGACTCACAGGATCCTCAGGGGCGTGGTTCACAGGATCATCGGGGCGTGGTTCACAGGATCATCGGGGCGTGGTTCACAGGATCATCGGGGCATGGCTCACAGGATCATCGGGGCATGGCTCACAGGATCATCGGTGCATGACTCACAGGATCCTCGGGGCATGGCTCACAGGATCCTCGGGGCATGGCTCACAGGATCCTCGGGGCATGGCTCACAGGATCATCGGGGCATGGTTCACAGGATCATCGGGGCATGGCTCACAGGATCATCAGGGCATGGTTCACAGGATCATCGGGGCATGGCTCACAGGATCATCGGGGCATGGCTCACAGGATCCTCGGGGCATGGCTCACAGGATTTACTGGGGCGTGTCTTAAGGCTGTTCTGCATTATTTTTCTATGAGCAGCGCCCCCTTGGTAAAGACTATAAAAATTAGCATTTTTGGCGTACTAAATAGAAAGGAACCATATGGCGTATTTTAAAAAGTGAAAAGCAGAATGTCCAGAGGATCAACAGGAATAAAAGGAAAGCAAAACTGAGCACTTTCAATCTACTGAAAGGTCCTCTTTTAAGCTGAAATGTCACCAGATTTCACAAAACAAGCTGTATATTAAATAGACCTATAAAAGGCTGATGTACTTACTATGAAAATCCATGCCATAGTAACTTTTTCAAAGTTTAATGGCCAGCTCTGGTTGGACTCATAAAATCCTCATTTTAATATCAGAATTATACAGCCATTCTGACTTAGATTTCCAAAGTAAGTACACCAGCCTCATTGGGTCCAGAAGATCTATAAAAAATTATATTCAGTTTGTATTAAGAAGTCTGGTGACAGATATAAACTTTAAGGTTGGAAATTGGTACTACAGATAATCTCTCCATGGGATTTGCACACAGCAGTGGTGTCTGCCACCAAAATATCTTCTTGTAGGACCTGTTGTACAACTGCCGTAGGAATGTCTACAAGTCCTTTCCTTTTTTATTAGAAACTCGCAGAACAGTAAGAATACAAAGAAGCTAAAAGACAACTTTCACAATGTGTTTTTTCCACTGCCGAGTATAGAGAGAAAACTAACTTTGCAAGTAGAGAAAAGTTTGTCTTGGCTCAACAAACCCAGCCGATGTCTTCCGTAACCAAGTAATAGTATTTGTCACTCCGTAAGAGAATTGGTACTTGAGTAGAGTTCCAATCCCTAAGTATAATTATACGGAAAAAAAACTTGGCACTCAGGTATGATGTAAAGTAAAGAAATTATTTATGCAATCCAAAATTATTCAGAATTGTTTCGGCCCTCAATCCGAACCTTCATCAGAATGGTGTGGATTGAGAGTGGTGATATGGACGCAGTGCCACGCCGCCAGTCACATTTTCCATGGCGCTGCGTCCATATTACCACTCTAAATTCACACCATTCTGATGAAGGTCCAGATTCAAGGCTGAAACTGAATGCCGAGCTTTTTCATATAATTATGTCTTCTGTAAGGGCATGGGAAAGTCATAGAGGGTTTCTATAGTGTATATACTCCGGAGATCTGTACCTTGTTTGCTACTTATAGAATGGAACATGTTCAGAAGCAACAGCATGGAGGACATTACACAGCAGTACTAAGCAGTGTAACTGTGAATCCAGCACTGGACTGAGATAAAACACTTTCTGTAAAGCAGCTGAAGAATCTGTGTGTGTGTGTAACGTGGAGCGGGGTGGTAGACGTGGGCGAGGTACTCATCTCTTACTTGTGCTATGAGGGCGCTACACCCTTGCAGGCCACATGTAACTGATTATGTTGGTTGGCCAGGACCAGATGTTTGACAGTTCAATGAGGGAGACCACCAGTCAAAAATAAACTTTTTACTCAATGATTACTTTGTGGGAATTATATACAGTACATAGTGGGTACACAACTTTATGAACGTTTCCTTCACAATATAGAGCATTTTCCTCACACAATTTCCATACCTCTTTACTCGCTTATTCTCTATCTTCACCGTTCATCTCTACTTCACCACAACCCAGCTCAGTACTACAGTCCAGTTAGCAAGAGTCCAAGTCTCAACCCGTGGTTCCGCGTATTCTTTCCCCTCTAGGGAACAATATTGCCAGTATGGACGGTACTCAACTTCTCTGTCCCTGACGCCTTGAAATTCCCACCGAGGCACTCTCTTCATCTTACGTACTCTGTCCCGTCTTCTCTCTGAGTTACAAACTCTGGGCTGCATTTCTAGGCGTCCTCTCCTAGGACCTGTCTCTGTCTTTCGGTCACTTCTATTCTTCCTTCCACTAGGATCATGCTACCCTCTGTCATGGTCTCCTCGCATATTAGGGACACCCACGTCATGCAGCACTGCTTACTGATCAGACCTTAGGTCTGCTTTCTATTCACAATGGGCACTATCTGACAGGAAACTGTCTCTGTCCCTTAAACTTAGCCCCTCCCACTTTGGGCTAGTCCTAATCTTTAAACTCTAACTCTCCCTATTGTCGGGCAACACACTATACCAACATCATTAACGCATATCACAAGTCACATTACACAATATAACATTACACTTGTTCTTCAAGGGGGAATGTGGGTAGTTTGTCCATCTCCTTACATGTCACCTACTCTTTCTCTCTGCAGCCACATTTTCCTCTTCCCCTATACACAGAATTTCATGGGAAGGGGTTATCTGAACCTTTAGTGAAGTGTCAGTCCATTGTGAATGATGAGCTCAGGGAAGAGAACAAGAGGACAAATGGTTCATGAGTGGAGAAAGAAGCAGATATCTCTGCAAAGTTTTTTTTATTATTGATTTATGCAAAGTTTATTGAAATGACAGCGATCATTTAAAATCCATATATTAGCACGCATAATGAATAGTTGTAGCATCTGTTATCACCTTTTATTTTCTTTACGATTCAGCGTAAAACACTTCAATATGCAAACACTACCATACCTGCAAAGGGTAACTTGATCGGACACATTTCTTTCTGAACAGACAGTAGGTCTCCTTTAGTACAGAGTTCCCTTTGTCTGTCTCCGAGCCTTGCCATGCTACATGCGCACACACAGGATAACCGTATCACTTTTGCATTTTACAGACTTCGTATTGTTCTAAGTAACACAGACAAGTAACTTTACAATCAGTGTAAAACTCGTTCTAGCCATACAAGTCATTATGGGGGGGGGGGGACTAAATGCAAAATTGTGCACAAAGTGAAGGTATGTTTACACTAAATGATCACTGGTCTGTAAATATTTACTGATTGGCGATCATTGTAAAGCCTGTTTCCACATTCCAATTGCGCTAAACAATACACACTGATCGTTCAGTGCACATACAGTACAGACCAAAAGTTTGGACACACCTCATTTAAAGATTTTTCTGTATTTTCATGACTATGAAAATTGTACATTCACACTGAAGGCATCAAAACTATGAATTAACACATATGGAATTATATACTTAACAAAAAAGTGTGAAACAACTGAAAATATGTCTTATATTCTAGGTTCTTCAAAGTAGCCACCTTTTGCTTTGATGACTGCTTTGCACACTCTTGGCATTCTCTTGATGAGCTTCAAGAGGTAGTCACCGGAAATGGTCTTCCAACAATCTTGAAGGAGTTCCCAGAGATGCTTAGCACTTGTTGGCCCTTTTGCCTTCGCTCTGCTGTCCAGCTCACCTCAAACCATCTCGATTGGGTTCAGGTCTGGTGACTGTGGAGGCCAGGTCATCTGGTGTAGCCCCCCATCACTCTCCTTCTTGGTCAAATAGCCCTTACACAGCGTGGAGGTGTGTTTAGGGTCATTGTCCTGTTGAAAAATAAATGATGGTCCAACTAAACGCAAACCGGATGGAATAGCATGCCGCTGCAAGATGCTGTGGTACCCAGGCTGGTTCATAATGCCTTCAAATTTGAATAAATCCCCAACAGTGTCACCAGCAAAGCACCATCACACCTCCTCCTCCATGCTTCACTTTGGGAACCAGGCATGTAGAGTCCATCCGTTCACCTTTTCTGCGTCGCACAAAGACACGGTGCTTGGAACCAAAGATCTCAAATTTGGACTCATCAGACCAAAGCACAGATTTCCACTGGTCTAATGTCCATTCCTCGTGTTCTTTAGCCCAAACAAGTCTCTTCTGCTTGTTGCCTGTCCTTAGCAGTGGTTTCCTAGCAGCTATTTTACCATGAAGGCCTGCTGCACAAAGTCTCCTCTTAACAGTTGTTGTAGAGATGTGTCTGCTGCTAGAACTCTGTGTGGCATTGACCTGGTCTCTAATCTGAGCTGCTGTTAACCTGTGATTTCTGAGGCTGGTGACTCAGATAAACTTATCCTCAGAAGCAGAGGTGACTCTTGGTCTTCCTTTCCTGGGGCAGTCCTCATGTGAGCCAGTTTCTTTGTAGCGCTTGATGGTTTTTGCAACTGCACTTGGGGACACATTCAAAGTTTTCCCAATTTTTCGGACTGACTAACCTTCATTTCTTAAAGTAATGATGGCCACTCGTATTTCTTTACTTAGCTGCTTTTTTCTTGCCATAATACAAATTCTAAGGCTGTGTGCCCACGTAGCGTTTTTCAAGCGTATATGCTGCGGAATTTCCGCAGCGTAAACGCTTGAAAAACGCATGTATATCCGCACCCCATGGTCCCCAATGGCATTCCGCAATGTCAATGCCCATGCTGCGGATTTTTCCGCAGCGAATATGCTGCGGTCAAAAATCCGCAGCATGTTCATTAATTTTGCGGAAGCGCTGCGGAATCAATGTGCGGATGGTACCCAAGTCTGGATGAGAGGAGACTCTCATCCAGACCTGGGTACCAAATAACCTGTAAAAAAAAGAATAAAATAAAGTTTATACTTATCTTCTGATGTTTTCCCTCCGTCGCGCTGTTGTCTGAAGGACCTGCCACGTCATTGAGTCATGTGACCCATCACATGACTCAATTACATCACCGCAGGTCCTGCACACAACAGCGTGAGCCGCTCAAGACTCCGGACGGGGCAGAGAATGCATCAGAAGGTGAGTATAAACTTTATTTTTTACCATTCTGAACAAGTTGTCAAGCACTTTTCCAAGTGATGCTTGGAGAAGTGCTTGATAACCCGCATGCGGAAATGCATGCAAAGACGCCTCACAAACGCTTCTACCTGGCGGGAAAACCGCATGTAATATCCGCATGCGATTTTCCCGCCAGGGAGAAGCGTAAAAAATATGCTTCAGGTCCGCAACGTGGGCACATAGTCCTACTGAATAGACTGTAAGGCTATCAGCTGTGTATCCACCTGACTTCTGCACAACACAACTGATGGTCCCAACCCTATTTATAAGGCAAGAAATCCCACTTATTAAACCTGACAGGGCACACCTGTGAAGTGAAAACCATTTCCGGTGACTACCTCTTGAAGCTCATTAAGAGAATGCCAAGAGTGTGCAAAGCAGTCATCAAAGCAAAAGGTGGCTACTTTGAAGAACCTAGAATATAAGATATATTTTCAGTTGTTTCACACTTTTTTGTTAAGTATATAATTCCACATGTGTTAATTCATAGTTTTGATGCCTTCAGTGTGAATGTACAATTTTCATAGTCATGAAAATACAGAAAAAAATTTAAATGAGAAGGTGTGTCCAAACTTTTGGTCTGTACTGTAGGTTGCCATTGTTCTTGGCAGCGTGGATCCTGTTTGCACAGAACAATGTGCTGCTGAGAACAATGATATTTGAGAAAACCTAAAAATCAGTTCACCTAGAGAACGAGTATTTTGCTCATTCATCGGGTGAGCGGCAGCCTGTTTACATTGTAAGATTATCGTTCTTAGAAGTCTTCGTTCACCGATAATCTTTCAGTGTAAATGCACCTTAATCCCTGCAAGTCATAAAGATGCGGTATCAATAATGACCAATTTACATATCAGTCTTTTTTAACATCCAATTTGCCCTTTTCACCCCTACAGAACCAACATTCAGCGCTGTTTCCTTATCTTTATTGTCTTTTTGTATGCTTTTACACTTATCGGCCATTACAAGGGCCGATAATCAACAAAATCTGCATTCGCAAAATCAGCAGACAAATAAGCAAATCTTTTATCATTACTGTCGACAGTTCATCTCTCGTGTAAACAGGGAATCTGCTACAAAGACTAATGCAAACATTACACGGATTGTATTAACGACGATTAATTCTCATATGGTTTGCATCGGCAATAGTAAAAAGCATTTAAATGAGAGTTTTTTTATTTCACCATTCGGCACCAAAATGCTTGTGCACGCCTAGCACTAGATAAGAATATCTAGATAATTGCTAAAACATTTGCATAACATATGTTTCAATGGTCACTATTATCTCAACAAACTTTGTATAAATCATAACGAAAAAGCAAATATAAGAAAGTATCTAAAATATTTTATCAGACAGATCTGCTGCTTTCAACACTTATGAGCCACTTCTCCCCACACTTCCTCCTGAATTCATCATTCACTTTAAAAAAAAAAAAAACAGCTAAAATCCGATGTAGACTAATGGATTTTAGCTGTTTTTCAGCAGCCATCTAATCGTTCAGCTGATCGTTCGGCCGCAGCTATCTCTGCTCCCATACACAGGAGAGCTTGTTCGGCCAAGCGTTCTCTAGGAGACGTCCATAGCCAGACATATCGGCAGAAGGAAAACAAATGGAACGACAGTCCAAAATCGGACATGTCCGCTCAACATCTTCCCTGATAAACAGTCCCATACACATTAGACTGACAGCCGAACACGTTGATATCAACTAGTCTTGGCCAACGCTAGTCTATTGTGTATGGAAGCATCAAGATGACCTGCCAGCTCAATGAGGGATCAGATTACAGCTGCTTATTGAAGTCTATGAAAGCACCTGCTTTCTTGTAAGTGTTTTATCTCACTCCCTAGCTGGATTCATACCATATAATGTCCTCCACACTGCTGCTTCTAAACCTACTACAAAGAGACAGCAGAATTGAAATCCCTTATGTCTGTGTGTCCTGTGTATGGGAGAAAGCATGAATTTACCTTTAATAACCCTATGTAAATATTCTAAGTAATTGCATTAATCACTATTTTCTAATATGTTGTTATCATATAAATATAAAATGTTCCCTTTATCATCAGGAACATTTGTATAAAACAACTGGGCAGCTAGAAAAGCATCAGATCCCTTACTCCTCAGCTAGCCTTTGGGGTATGTGCACATTAAGTCTTTTTAATGAGTTTTTGGAGCGGAAACTGAGCTTAAACTCCCAAGTTTTTGAGGAGGATTTGGAGAGTTTCCGTATACTTTCTGCTCCAAAAACTCCTGAAAAAAAACAACAAACAACTCAGTGTGAACATACCCTTTGGGAAGATTCACACTACAAAGTACAGTACAGACCAAAAGTTTGGACACACCTTCTCATTTAAAGATTTTTTTGTATTTTCATGACTATGAAAATTGTACATTCACACTGAAGGCATCAAAACTATGAATTAACAGATGTGGAATTATATACTTAACAAAAAAGTGTGAAACAACTGAAAATATGTCTTATATTCTAGGTTCTTCAAAGTAGCCACCTTTTTCTTTGATGACTGCTTTGCACTCTCTTGGCATTCTCTTAATGAGCTTCAAGAGGTAGTCACCGGAAATGGTTTTCACTTCACAGGTGTGCCCTGTCAGGTTTAATAAGTGGGATTTCTTGCCTTATAAATGGGGTTGGGACCATCAGTTGTGTCATGCAGAAGTCAGGTGGATACACAGCTGATAGTCCTACTGAATAGACTGTTAGAATTTGTATTATGGCAAGAAAAAAGCAGCTAAGTAAAGAAAAACGAGTGGCCATCATTACTTTAAGAAATGAAGGTCAGTCAGTGCGAAAAATTGGGAAAACTTTGAAAGTGTCCCCAAGTGCAGTTGCAAAAGCCATCAAGCGCTACAAAGAAACTGGCTCACATGAGGACCGCCCCAGGAAAGGAAGACCAAGAGTCACCTCTGCTTCTGAGGATAAGTTTATCCGAGTCACCAGCCTCAGAAATCGCAGGTTAACAGCAGCTCAGATTAGAGACCAGGTCAATGCCACACAGAGCTCTAGCAGCAGACCCATCTCTACAACAACTGTTAAGAGGAGACTTTGTGCAGCAGGCCTTCATGGTAAAATAGCTGACAGGAAACCACTGCTAAGGACTGGCAAAGAGCAGAAGAGACTTGTTTGGGCTAAAGAAAACGAGGAATGGACATTAGACCAGTGGAAATCTGTGCTTTGGTCTGATGAGTCCAAATTTGAGATCTTTGGTTCCAACCACCATGTCTTTGTGGGACGCAGAAAAGGTGAACGGATGGACTCTACATGCCTGGTGACCACCGTGAAGCATGGAGGAGGAGGTGTGATGGGGTGGGGGTGTTTTGCTGGTGACACTGTTGGGGATTTATTCAAAATTGAAGGCAGACTGAACCAGCATGGCTACCACAGCATCTTGCAGTGGCTTTCTATTCCATCCAGTTTGCGTTTAGTTGGACCATCATTTATTTTTCAACAGGACAATGACCCCAAACACACCTCCAGGCTGTATAAGGGCTATTTGACCAAGAAGGAGAGTGATGGGGTGCTACGCCAGATGACCTGGCCTCCACAGTCACCAGACCTGAACCCAATCGAGATGGTTTGGGGTGAGCTGGACCGCAGAGTGAAGGCAAAAGGGCCAACAAGTGCTAAGCATCTCTGGGAATGCCTTCAAGATTGTTGGAAGACCATTTCCGGTGACTACCTCTTGAAGCTCATCAAGAGAATGCCAAGAGTGTGCAAAGCAGTCAGTAAAGCAAAAGGTGGCTACTTTGAAGAACCTAGAATATAAGACATATTTTCAGTTGTTTCACACTTTTTTGTTAAGTATATAATTCCACATGTGTTAATTCATAGTTTTGATGCCTTCAGTGTGAATGTACAATTTTCATAGTCATGAAAATACAGAAAAATCTTTAAATGAGAAGGTGTGTCCAAACTTTTGGTCTGTACTGTAGGTACATGTCCACTATGTTGACCAGAAAAGAAGAAAAAGTATTAAAAAAAGTTTATAAAAATGTTAAAAAAATAAAACATTTTAAATTACCATAACCCCCTTTTTACCTATAAAATAATGATAAATAAATACACATATTTGGTATCTCCAAATCCAGTCTGTTGGATCAATAGTGTAAAGAAAAGAAATAATGAGATGCCAGAATTGCTGTTGTAACCTCTTTAGATGTCACCATATAATTCTGATATATACGGGTGTACTTATATGTACTTGTATGGCGGCAGTAGATTCAGCGGACGCATTAGGTGGTGTTTTTCTCTCTATTTTTCCATGTCTTGTAACCAATGTCAGACTGGGGTACCAAGAGCCCACCAGTAACCAACTCCAGGGCCCCGCTATTCCGCTACATGCAAATGTGACATTATCCTCAATCACAAATGTATATAACAGTGAACTGGGTAGATTGTTAAATGAATAAGATGCTGCCTTTGTCTATACATAGTGATTCATATCTAGTCTGCTCATATAAGAGGGTGGTGGCCCACCAGAGGATTCCCCTGTTCTCCTGTGAGCCAGTCCGAGACTGCTTGTATTTTTCCATGTTTTGTTTCTAGTTGTATATACATTTCTGAGTAATCCGGCATCTGCTTTCAGTGAGTAAGTATTGCGCCATCGGTGTGTGACACATGTACTCACATGCTGAGGAAGAGGAAAACCAAACAGAATCCTGGAATTACTTCACAAGTCTGACTGGTTCACGTGTCATCGTCCTCCATAAGTGGAATCATTAGGATAAACACTAACAGTAATTAGAAATCTCCAGCTGCAATGCTTGGCTACTTACAGACTCATCGTTGCCCCCTGAAAGAGGGCGAAACGTCCAGGACACAGACACATCGTCACCCAGCGCCACATACGAACTGAACATACACTTCAGCCGGGGATCTGTTCCATTCTGAACCTGGAGCTCCTTTGAGGTATATACTTCCATTGATGAGACTGATGGGAAAGGAGAAATTATATTTGTGCATTACGGGTGAAACACAAGCCCAGATCACAACTGACCCGCCATACCTAAGCAAAGAGTGTGTCCCTGCCCGGCCCCACATTAACATCAGGCGCGGCGGTTCAGATATTTTAAGGCCCTGGCACAGGAATATAGCGTCTGTGTATATTTTGGAGGTGTTGGGTCTGGTTTGGGTTCTGGTTTGATGTCCATATTAATTTAGAGGGTCTCGGCTGTGCTCTGTATGTAGGGTTTCTGATCTAAGATCTTTACTCATTTAGGGGGCCTGGGCTGAGGTCTGTATGTAGGGGTTCTGGATTGGGGTCTGCGTTAGTTTTGAGGGTGTGTATTTAGGGGTTCTTGACTCTGTATTCATTTTTGTGATCTGTTTTAAGGTTTCTGGATGGAGATCTAAGTACTTTAGGTGGTCTGTTCTGGGGGTCTTTATTAGTTTAGCTGTGCTAACTTAAGGTCTGTACTTAAAGGGGTATTCCCATCTCCAAGATCCTATCCCAATATTTAGTAGGTGTAATAATATTAGCAAACGCCTCCAGTTAGAAATGTAGTATAGTTTTTCTGATTCGCTATGTCTCTTTCCTCATGTGCAGGCATTGCAGTAGCTTAGGTATCCATGGTTATGACCACTAGCAATTAGCTAACTGTCACTACATCAGTGGTCGTAACTATGGATACCTAATTCCTGCAATGCCTTGCACATGAGGAAAGACGTAGCGAATCAGAAGAACTATACTGCATTTCTAATTGGAGATATTTGCTAATATTATTACACCTACTACATATTGGGATAGGATCTTGGAGACGAGAATACCCCTTTAATAGGCTCTGTTCTCAAGGTTGATCTGGGGAAATCTAATGGTTGGTCAGAGATCTGTATTTAGTTAGGAGGTTTTATTACTTTAGGAGTTTTGTTCTAGCGTCTGTATTTAGGGCTTGTAGACTGGGGTCTCTGTTTTTACGGGTTTAAGTCTAGGCTCTGTATTAGTTTACAGGGTCTGTTTTAGAGGTTACTGACTGGGATCAAATATGTTTGGGTGATCTGTTCTGGATTCTGTATTTAGGGATTCTGGATTATAGTCCGTATAAACTTGGGGGGAGGCTAGTTTGAGGATTTTATTTAGGAGTCCGGACTTGGGTCTATATTAGTTTAGGATCTAATAAAGAAAATGACGGCACTTCCACTATAAGAAATAGGTGTGAACAGGTGCTTACTAAGAGGAGCTACCTCCATATACAATGAAAAAACAAAGTAGCACTCTGTAACGCTGAGTATGTGAATATGAAGTATGAAATATGAATAGCATTACTGCTGTAGAAAATAGAAATAAATGAAAAATATTTGAAATTTTTTTGCGCGTGTAAATATGAAGTATGAAATATGAATAGCATTACTGCTGTAGAACATAGAAACACATGAGAAATCTTAGTGCATAAATTTGCCAATTCATGTGTACGTGACAGCGGCGATAAGGCGTTTCTCAATGTCAGGACCTACCAATGTGAATACCTCTCTAAGGGACATCCGTCTGCTTATGTGTGGGAAAGTAAGATCCTGATGCAATTAAAACCACCTGCGGCATGGGGGTGGAGTGCTCAGTCAAAGCTTGAATCTAATAAAGAAAATGACAGCACTTCCACTATAAGAAATAGGTGTGAACAGGTGCTTACCAAGAGGAGCTACCTCCATATACAATGAAAAAACAAAGTAGCACTCTGTAACGCTGAGTATGTGAATATGAAGTATGAAATATGAATAGCATTACTGCTGTAGAACATAGAAACAAATGAGAAATCTTAGCGCATAAATTGGCCAATTCTGTTCTACAGCAGTAATGCTATTCATATTTCATACTTCATATTCACATACTCAGCGTTACAGAGTGCTACTTTGTTTTTTTCATTGTATATGGAGGTAGCTCCTCTTGGTAAGCACCTGTTCACACCTATTTCTTATAGTGGAAGTGCCGTCATTTTCTTTATTAGATTCAAGCTTTGACTGAGCACTCCACCCCCATGCCGCAGGTGGTTTTAATTGCATCAGGATCTTACTTTCCCACACATAAGCAGACGGATGTCCTTTAGAGAGGTATTCACATTGGTAGGTCCTGACATCGAGAAACGCCTTATCGCGGCTGTCAGGTACACATGAATTGGCCAATTTATGCGCTAAGATTTCTCATTTGTTTCTATGTTCTACAGCAGTAAGGCTATTCATATTTCATACTTCATATTCACATACTCAGCATTACAGAGTGCTACTTTGTTTTTTTCATTGTATATGGAGGTAGCTCCTCTTAGTAAGCACCTGTTCACACCTATTTCTTATAGTGGAAGTGCCTCATTTTCTTTATTAGATTCAAGCTTTGACTAAGCACTCCACCCCCATGCCGCAGGTGGTTTTAATTGGATCAGGATCTTACTTTCCCACACATAAGCAGATGGATGTCCCTTAGAGAGGTATTCACATTGGTAGGTCCTGACATCGAGAAACGCCTTATCGCGGCTGTCAGGTACACATGAATTGGCCAATTTATGTGCTAAGATTTTCATTTATTTCTATTTTCTACAGCAGTAATGCTATTCATATGTCATACTTCATACTCACATACTCAGCGTTACAGAGTGCTACTATGTTTTTTCATTATATTAGTTTAGGGGGTCAAATCTGAGGAATGTAATAGTTGATCAAGTTTCTGTATTTCTCGCTATCTGTAATTCTGAACCATGGTCTATGTTAGTCTAGGGATCAGGTTTGGGTTCTATGGCTTCTGAACCATGGTCTGTATTAGTCTAGCAGTCTGGTGTATGTATTTAGGAGTTCATACCTGGGGTCTGCTTTCTGATCTGGTCTGGGGACTGTAATAGTCAGTCAAGGATCTTTGTTTCGGATATTTGGTCTGGTGTCAGTCGTTTAGAAAAGCAGCGCATATGGCAGCCATCCAACCCAGCGCCGTTTGGGCGATTTCACAATGCGTTCAGTGACCCCATTGGGGCTTTCGTCCAAACCCACCGCAAAATGGGATTAGGATGTATGCGCCAACGGGGCCATAGACTATCTTGGTTCTGACACAGTGAACATACACTCTGACGTGCATCATTTTCGAGCGTGTACGCCTACTGAAGGCGGACACAGATGTAGCAGACTGCGTCTGGTTGTCCGCCTCCAGTAGGTGTACACCCCCAAAAATGGTGCGCGCCAAGAGCGCACATTCACTCTGTCGGCACCATGATAGTCTATGACCTCATTGGCGCTTACATCCAAATCCAATTTTGTAGGGAGTTCAGACGTAAGTCCCGACTGGGCAACTGAACAGTTACCTAAACGCAATGCGAAAGCACCCTTACAAATCACTGCTGCTGTTGCTCATTTAGTTGCTTCTTTTTTTTCTGTAATTTTAAGAAAAGAACTAATACAACAGCCACGGTGCTTTACACGTATAAAACAGAACCGGTTTCCTGCATTCCTCTGACAAGTCCCACGTGTCTGTGCCATAATCTGGATTGCAAATATGGTGTCCTTGGTTCGTTTTAAAATGGAATCCACAGCATTCATTGATGGTGGAGTGAGTGATGGCAAGATTTTGTTGGGGAAATCATAGGCTATGTTCCCACGATGAGTTTTTCGTGAGATTTTATGCTGTGTATTTTCGAAAAAATACAAATAACCTATTTTACTTTATGGCTTGTAGAAAATCTGCAACATCAAAAGCTCATCGTGGGAACGTAGCCTTAAGGCCCCGTCACACTTAGCGACGCAGCAACGATCCCGACAACGATACGACCTGTCAGGGATCGTTGCTGCGTCGCTATGTGATCGCTGGGGAGCTGTCAAACAGGCAGGCTCACCAACGATCAGGGGAGCAGCGACATCGTGGAAAGAATCTTTCCACGATGTCCTGCTCCTGGTTACGAGCCTGCTGAAGCAGGAGCAGGCTGGTAACTATGGTAAACATCGGGTTACTAGGGGCACACGCGCTCCTAGTAACCCGTTGATTATCATGGTTACCACTCTGCTACAGTGAGCGGGAGGTTACCGCTCACTTTAGCAGGCTCGTAACCATGATAAACAACGGGTTACTAGGTGCGCGTGTGCCCCTAGTAACCCGATGTTTACCATAGTTACCAGCCTGATCGCTGCTCCCGCTGGTCACACACAGCGATGAGTGCTGACCAGCGGGAGACGAACGACCAAAAAATGGTCCAGGACACTTTGCAGCGATCAGCGACCTCACAGCAGGGGCCTGATCGCTGCAAAGTGTCACACATAGCGACATCGCTGGTGAGGTCGCTGTTGCGTCACCAAAACCGTGACACAGCAGCGATCTCGCTATGTGAGATGGGGGCTTTAGGGCTCGGGTGAAGAAATACCCAGCTATGACTCTGCCCCTATTGTTAGGTGGCAGAAATTCATGCTGAGACTATTGTGCCACAAATTTGCTGCTATGTGTGCACCAAATCTGCACAAAAATTAGCCCCATTGTCATTCAAGGGGTTTAACACTGCGCTTTTCCAAAGCAAAAACCTTATTCACATGCAGATTATCCACCAATCACACCTGTGAAATCTTTAGTTTGGATTCACACATTTCATTTCAGGATGCAAGTAAAGTAACAAAAAAAGAGGGCACACAAAAGGGAGAAAATCTATCAGCCTTTTCTTTTACGGTACACTCACACAGAGTTTTTTTAATGTAGTTTTTGCCATAGATTCTTCACTAACATCCACATCAACGAACGCTTCAAATCTGCTTCCTATCGATTTGAATGAGAAAAACGTTTATTGTGCTTGGCACAAATGTCCATTCTTCAACACATTTTCCAAGCTTAAATCAGTTTTTTATTACAGCTTTTGATGCAAGTTGTTTTTTTTTGCCAAAAACAGTCTGTTGCTAAACCCCATATTGAAATTAGAAAGGCAAGAAAAACCACACTAAAAAATGCGACAAAAATGGCACAAAAAAACGCAAGTTCTTCCAAAACTATGTGCTTTTAGGAGCAGTTTCTAGATGTGGATTTTCAGCCAGAAAAATCCATGTCAAAAACTCCATGTGAACAACGGCTAATACTTTACATTGCTTCATTCTTTCATAAAAAACTGATGTCCTCAACATGGTGAACCCAGGACAGCTGGATAATGAGTGACAAGTTGTGGCTTCATATCTACAGTTTCTAATTAATAGGTCAGCTAACCCGAGTCACATATTAACCAATATCCAAGCTCTAAAATAGTTGACACACGTCGCCAATTGTGGGTTCATATTGACACCTGGATGTGCAGCAAATTCCTTAGGCCTCATTCAGATGTCCATTTTTTTTTTTTTTTTTTGCATACACGGAAAAATGGACCATTTTTCACCAGTGTGCTTCATACGATTTTCATCCATTCTCAGTACGTATCTTCATTTTATGGCATCTATTTTTCACATATGCAAAAAAAATATATATATACATTCCAAGCTTCTCCTCCTACCCAGCACACAATAAAAAAACGGACTGCACTCAGATGACACATAGATGGCCTCCGTGTGCCGTCTGGGTTTTTTTTTTTTTTCAGTCCCGTTCACTACAATGGACAAGTTTGATCTGCAAATCATATAACAAACAGATCTGTCTCCCTTTTTTATTTTTGCGGACAGTTGGTCAAAAAAAAAAAATGTACGTGTGATCAGCCCCATAGACAATAGTGGGTAAGTGTGCTATTCATGAAAAACAGATCAAAACAAGTAAGTGAAAAATGGACGTCACTCAGATGTATATGGATGGTATCCAGGGGCGTAACGACCGCGGCCACAGAGGTCACGACCACAACCAGGCCCGTGAGGGTGGGGAACCCGTTGATGACTCCACAAATTTCAGCTGTATGTGTGTCCTCGGACGCACATTCAGCTGAAGTGTCTTGCGGCACACAGACTCGTCGGGTCCGTGCACAGCAGTACACGCTGCCGGCCAATCAGAGGCTAACAGCTGACGTCAGCGTGCATGTAACTGGGGGCGCATGGCAGTGACGTCAGGCGCTCCCGTCACTTGCACGCTGAAGTCAGCTGCCGGCTTCAGAAGAAGACGCCATGCGGCGGGAGAGCGGAGGGAAGGTGAGTATTTTTTTCTATGCATTAAAGAACAGCAGCAGAACGGGGGTGTCATGAAAGTTAGCCGCCATCTTAGGCATTATATGTCATACCTGAAGATATTCCCTATTGTCATTTCTAAAAATCCCTCACACAGCTTCTACCATGTCACAATTCTCCAGCCCCAGGTAAACAGAGCAACTCGCCCCCTTGATATGGGCCAGCTCTGTTGTGTCCAAGCAGGACAGAGTCAGCTAGTCCCCAGGGGGGTAATTAACACCTTGATGTCACTCGAAACCAGAAGCAAACCATTTGTGCAAGCCTGCAAACCTCTCCATTGTCCCAAGGAACCATGTGCTTTCTTTGTGGAAAATGGCCACCAAAAGCTACAGATACACTATCAATTCATAACCACACGATACAAGTTAGGGAACCCGAATAAAATATATCATGTGGGGAAGGTGCCCGCGGACACAATCATGGGACTTATAAATCCATGAGGGGCCTGGAAAGCTAGATATTTAGAAGAACCATATACAAGGTCCCAGGGGAGGCATGTTTAGAGTCAATGGCTTCCCCAGAAGAGTGGGATCACGACGAGACCTCTGGTGATACGATGAGATCACCCCAGGGAAAGTTATGGGTACTTTTCCCAAATGGAGCCAAAACTGGCATTGGTAGGGGGGGCGGGGCTTAGTAAACTGACATTACCAAGAGTGGGCGTGACAGGACTTTAGTATAGCCGACAGCCAGAAACCCCCTCAGTTTGGACCCAGGAGATGATGTGAACAACTCCTAACGTCGGGTCCAGGTCTCTGAGTGGGAGGCGCACCTTTGCCATGTGCTACTGAGGCCTGGATGACTGCAACTAAGCTTGAACCTGTGGGATAGCAAATCCTCCCTTGCACCACAAGAACGGTAACTGATTTATCGTTGTTATTCCTGTGTTTTGTATTCCTAATTGTTATATCTCTTATTCTGGCCAAATACCGTTGTATAGCTAATAGTATAGCTTTGTAATCTAGTGTATTCTTATAATCGATTAAATCATAAATTAATCGTGGGCTGTATCCTTTACTCTGCATATACGAATCCATTGGTCCGGAAACGCTTGGCTGAAACGCTACTGGGTTGGTTCCTGACCCGATACAAGTCTATTAACGGACCGGGCTTGTATCAAACGAGAACTGGTGGCAGCATACCATCTGGGGGATTTGAGGAAGGCTGGCAGTGACGGTCGGACGTGTGGATATATATTACTGGTGCGGCCAGGGAAATATATATACCGCCCTCGCTGCAGAGGGCCTCAAATACCCAGAGGGCTACAGGACGGCCTCTCCGACGACCATTTACTCTAGGTGCAGTACCTTGACTGACCTGAGAGGAAAGGGGGCGCCAGAGAGTTGTGCCTGTATCGTGGCGTCACGGATTGGTGACGTGTAAGGGACAACACACCACCGTGTTTTCCCCCGCTGGTAGTAGCTTCCTGGCACTACTTACTCTAGGTGCAGTACCTTGACTCACCTGAGAGGTAAGGGGGCGCCAGAGAGCTGCACCCTCCGGCCGGCATTTCATCACATTGGTGGTTGAGCAGTGGGATTGCAGAGTATAGTGTACGTGGGATCCCTACTCACAGACAATAAAGACTGCCAGTGGTAATTTCCACTGCTGGAGTCTTAAGGTCACCCCAACACTAGATGGTCAGAGTAAAAAAATTATAACAAGGTGTGTGCAAACTCAGGGTTGCAGCGGTGTCAGTGACCCAAGGTTACCAAGATGGCGGAAGGCATCAGGAACAAGGTGAAGGAGAAGACCAATGCTTTGGTCGGTGAGCAGTTGGGGGAGGACAATGTTACTCATGGCGGGGAGGAGCTCAGCTCGGGCACCTCAAGGAGCCAGACCCCAGTACTCGGTCCCGCAGTGGACTGCCCACCACCTGCCCACCACAGCCTGTCCAGCATGGATGCCCTACTGCAATTGGCCCTGGCCAGTCAGCGGTCTGGGGACACCGCCACTTTTCGGCTCCTCATGGATGAACGCCGGCGAATAGAAGAGGCGGAGCGTGCAGAACGAGATGCGGAGCGCAAGCATCAACTGGACCTGGCTCAGTGTGGATTCCTTCCAGCACCTCCAGCACAGCAGGAGGCGAAGACCTGTAAAGTCCGATCCGAGGACTTCCCCCTGCTTGAGAAAGATGGAGACCTGGACTCCTTTCTGTTGGCATTCGAAAGGACCTGCCTTCAACACCATCTGGCCCGGGATCAGTGGGCAAGATACCTGACCCCCCGTTTGAGGGGTAAGTCCCTGGATGCCTTGGGGGACTTACCTGCCGGGGAGGTACAGGACTACGACAGCATCAAGCGGGCTCTAATCCTGCAGTACAACCTCACTCCGGAGTCGTACTGCCAGAAGTTCCAGAGCCTGCTGCGTGGCCCCAAGGACACCTGGACCGATCATATGCGGGCGCTGTTGAGAGCCGCAGAGCACTGGACCTCGGGTCTAGCGCTTACTACCCGCCAGGAGGTCCAGGAACTATTTGTCACGGAGCAGTTCTTGTGCAACTGCCCGGAGGACCTCTGACAGTTCCTCCGTGACCGAAAACCAACAGGGGCTTCTGCTACAGCCGCCCTGGCAGATAAGTATGCCAATAACAGGGCACCTGAGCCGAAGAAGTCTGCCAGCAGCACCTGGAGAGGGGGTAAGCCCAATCCTGCCCCTGTTTCCCCAGCCCCCAGAACACAAGGGGTGTATCCCCCTGTTGCCCTCTCCAGGCAAGTGACGCGCCCCCTGGGACATATTCCTTTTTGAGGGGAATACCCGGCACCGGATCAGATGGGGGGTTGTAGTCTCCGAGCGGCTGTGACCCGGCCCGTGCCCAGGGCGTCAAGCTCAGTGTTATGTGGCAGTCCTACAGATGTTATTAAGAGTTCTTTTGTGTCGACTACGCCACCCGTTGTGATGCGGTCACTGTGGCCGCCGCTGCAGCAGGGTCCGCTGAGGCTGATGGTGCAGGTGCAGCTTGTGATGATATAACCCCCAACGGGTGGGGTATAGCCTCAGGGGGGACAGGTGCAGAGGATGGGGGTTGTGGTGGTGCAGTGCAGACGGCAGTGAAGACAGAGTCGGGTTGTGCAGTTAAGGGTGTTTACTTACTGCAGATGTTGTACTGGTCACTCCAGCTCCGAGTGACCACCCGAGCCGTGCTGCGTCCACCAGGTCCTGGATCCAGCCAACCCCCAAACAAGTCCGGAGCGTGGCCCTGAGCTCTCCTTCTGTCCCGTTCTCTGGCCGTCCCCACCAGTGATCCACCTAGGTCCAGCTCCCTCGGGCCTTCTGTTGGGACACCCTTGGCCTTGGGCTCCCTGACCCTTCATGTGGTGTGCCTTCGGGGTGGATGTGGTGGGTGACCGTGGCAAACGCTGCCCACGGTCTCCGGTCTCTGGCTGGGGAATGTTTTTACCCCCACCAGCTTGGGTTCCGGTACCCTGATGCCGACTCTTCACCCGGGGTTTTAATTTGGGATCTTAGAGTCCTGTTCTTCTGTGCCTCTGGGTCTCTCTCTTCTCCTCTCTCACTCTGGGTCTTTCTTCTCCTCTGCTCCTGACTTGTTCTCTGCATCTGACCCTGTTCTTAGTTGGTGCCCACCTTATATACACCCTCTATGTGTGAGCTCAGGTGACCAGCACCCAATGAGCTCCTAACTTTACCCAGGCTGCTCCCCCTATCTGCCCCTACACTACTTGGGATGTACCACCCCCCCTCCCACTCCAGCCAGGAACAGACTCGGTCGTACCTGCACATTTCTAAGTGGGAGTACCGTCGGTCTGCTCCTCGGAAATGGGATGTGTGTAGTGCATGCAGCCCACCGAGCTCAGTTCCACACTCCATCCTTACCCGGGAGTGGAATATCACACCTCTGGGTTGAGGTGCAATACCCCTGTAGCAGCCGAATCCTCAGGGTGCTACATTCCCCCCTGGTAAATCACAGCACGTCCTCGGGCTGTAAGACATAAAACATCTCCAAAACATACAAATTTTTCATATGAACATATAAAACATATAAAACATTATATAAAACTTTTCATATAACATTCTCGTCGTCTCTTGTTTCTGGTTCCTCCTCCTCCGGACACTGTGCAACGTGTGTCCGGGAAAAGCGCGACAGTCTCTTAGAAAAACTGGTTTTCTATAAAACCGGTAGGGGGCGCTTTAGGACGCGCAACTATATACAGGGGAAGTTGGCCGCTCTCAGTCCTCGGCCAGGTAAGGAGGGAAAGGGAATGGCTGCTCACAGTCCTCAGCCTGTGGGATTAAGGGGTTAACGGGTGAACAGTTCACTCAGCTGGTCCCAACGGGGACTATATTAGCAACAACAGTTTCAGTTTCTTTATACCCCGATCGGGTAACTTATTTACAGCACCTGCTCTGCCGCACTCAACGGCGTCTTCCTCCTGCTCTTTGCTTGTAGCTGGTGGTAACTTCAGACCCGTCCGGGTCCTCTTGCTCCTCCTCCTCGCACCGCAACTCCTCCTCCGTCAGGCGGTGTACGTGGAGGGCGTAAGGTCCTTTGGCACACTTGTGCCGGGTGAAGGTGACCTCGTCTCCGATGTAGAGGTCACGACCTCTGTGACCCTCCGGCAGATGGGACTCAACGTCTCTGCGCGTTACAAAAACGTCGCCGGAGGTGTTGTGGTCTCTGATGAAGCCCCACCCATGCTGCTGGTTGAACTTGATCACTGTCCCGATGGTGCGGGGACAATGCGCTGCACGGGGGTCCCTCCTGGTTCGACTCTTCTGCTCGGCGCTCCGTACTTGGGCCTGTTGCTCCCGGACCCGCCTCTCTCTCCGCTCCCTCGCAAACTCTTCGAGCTGCTGTCGGCAACACTCAGCACGCTCTGCTGCAGCTGCCCTGGTTTCCTGAGTGAACCCCATTAGGTCTTCTCCGGTGGGGTCCCACTCAAATTGGGCTTCTTCCAGAGGAGGCGAGATCCTTATCACGGGCTTCGGAGCCGGAATCAGGGGTGCACACATGGCCCCAACTCTCCTCTGGTGCTCCAGTTCATAATACTTCTGGGGCCAGATGAAAGGCTGCCCGTCCGGCCACGTGTGCTGGGCAAACAAGTCCTCTCCCAGACGCGGCACCCTTGGTTTTACGGGTGCGGGCGCGGTGGTGGTGGCGCCCGGGTTGCCCAGGCCTTGCGGCCAGGCCTGGGGCACCTGGAAGGTGAAGGGCACCGTTAGGACGGCGGCACCCTGGGCTACCTGGCCTTGCGGCCAGGCCGGAGGCTCCGCGGAGGTAGGGGGCGCTGTTGGTGATGCGGCGCCCGGGGGTACTAGGCCTTGCGACCAGGCTGTTGGTACTTCCTGCTTGGTCACGCTCGGGGTCGAGGCGTGTGACGTCACAGGGGTCGCGGCGGCGGCTTCCGGTTGGGGCCTAGTCTGCGTCGGTGACATGGCGTTTTCGGGCACAGCAGGGGGACTTTCGGGCTCTGCGACGGGGAGCTGGGGCAGGTGGGCGGTGTCCCGGCTTGGGGTATAGACGTCCCCTTTACCTGCCTCCATGCGTTCGGCTCCCTTCTCGGCGCCGTCTCCGGCCTTTGGTCCTCCCGCGCCATCCTCAGAGGCGGTCTGTCTCCTCATCTTGGCTGGCGTGCTCCGGGTCTTGGTTTCAGCTTGCTGGGCCATCTCCCGGCTCCATTCCGCCAATATCTCGCGCTGTACCCGGGCCATCCTCCGTGCGAGGCCCTCCAGGGCAGTCTGTGCACACTCCCGGTCTCGGGGGAGCTGTGCAAGGACCTCCACTAGGCCTAGTGGAGTCGTGGTGTCTAGCAGGCTCCTGACCAACGGGTCGGTGCTGCTCTGCTCTTCTTCCAGCAGGCTCCTGGCCAGCGGGCCGGTGCTGCTCTGCTCTCTGGACATCTCCGGGTGAGCTTTTCTGCTGCTCCTCTCCAGGCTTCCTGCCTCCGGGTGCGCTCGCTCCAGACTGCTCCAGGCGGCACCCATCTTCGTTCTTTTCTTTCGTCTCCTCCCACTTCGAGGGCGGTCCCGGGGCAACTCGGTGACTGTCAGCTCCAGGGGTAGTTCTTTCACGCTGACAGACACCTCCAGCATCACAGTCTCTGTTGGTGGGGGCGGTTTCCACTTTTGGCGCCATTTTCTGTCCCGGCCCACGATGGGAGGCGGCCTCTTGCCCTCCTTTGGCACGCCCATAATGGCGTCCGCTGCTCTTCCAAGGCGGGAAATCTTCGGATTTGGCGGGAAGCGTCGCCCAGTGGCGGGAAACTCTGCAGATGGCGGGAACAAGCTGGAAATGGCGGACAATCGGCGGGAAACGACCTGTGATGGGGTCCGATGGCGTGGACCCTCCGGAACCGGCGGGAGACTTCTTTCTGAGGTAAACTTGCACTTTTCTTCAGGCACGCAGTACCCGGGTGTTGCGGGCACGTAATCCTGCCGACTACGCCAAAGTAGACGCGCCCCCTGGGACATATTCCTTTTTGAGGGGAATACCCGGCACCGGATCAGATGGGGGGTTGTAGTCTCCGAGCGGCTGTGACCCGGCCCGTGCCCAGGGCGTCAAGCTCAGTGTTATGTGGCAGTCCTACAGATGTTATTAAGAGTTCTTTTGTGTCGACTACGCCACCCGTTGTGATGCGGTCACTGTGGCCGCCGCTGCAGCAGGGTCCGCTGAGGCTGATGGTGCAGGTGCAGCTTGTGATGATATAACCCCCAACGGGTGGGGTATAGCCTCAGGGGGGACAGGTGCAGAGGATGGGGATTGTGGTGGTGCAGTACAGACGGCAGTGAAGACAGAGTCGGGTTGTGCAGTTAAGGGTGTTTACTTACTGCAGATGTTGTACTGGTCACTCCAGCTCCGAGTGACCACCCGAGCCGTGCTGCGTCCACCAGGTCCTGGATCCAGCCAACCCCCAAACAAGTCCGGAGCGTGGCCCTGAGCTCTCCTTCTGTCCCGTTCTCTGGCCGTCCCCACCAGTGATCCACCTAGGTCCAGCTCCCTCGGGCCTTCTGTTGGGACACCCTTGGCCTTGGACTCCCTGACCCTTCATGTGGTGTGCCTTCGGGGTGGATGTGGTGGGTGACCGTGGCAAACGCTGCCCACGGTCTCCGGTCTCTGGCTGGGGAATGTTTTTACCCCCACCAGCTTGGGTTCCGGTACCCTGATGCCGACTCTTCACCCGGGGTTTTAATTTGGGATCTTAGAGTCCTGTTCTTCTGTGCCTCTGGGTCTCTCTCTTCTCCTCTCTCACTCTGGGTCTTTCTTCTCCTCTGCTCCTGACTTGTTCTCTGCATCTGACCCTGTTCTTAGTTGGTGCCCACCTTATATACACCCTCTATGTGTGAGCTCAGGTGACCAGCACCCAATGAGCTCCTAACTTTACCCAGGCTGCTCCCCCTATCTGCCCCTACACTACTTGGGATGTACCACCCCCCCTCCCACTCCAGCCAGGAACAGACTCGGTCGTACCTGCACATTTCTAAGTGGGAGTACCGTCGGTCTGCTCCTCGGAAATGGGATGTGTGTAGTGCATGCAGCCTACCGAGCTCAGTTCCACACTCCATCCTTACCCGGGAGTGGAATATCACACCTCTGGGTTGAGGTGCAATACCCCTGTAGCAGCCGAATCCTCAGGGTGCTACACAAGGAACAGACGTAAGACGTTGTCATCATTGCAACAAGCCAGGACACTTTAGGGCTGAGTGTCCCCAGCACTAAAAGGCCCCATCCCAGTCCCAGAGAGCGCCCAATGTTCTGTGTGTGGGAGGGGGTGGTGGTAGGTCCCTGGACAATATCCAACCCATCACCATAGGCCGTTCTGCGGTCATGGGACTGCGGGACACTGGCGCTGAACGAACCCTTGTTCGGCCTGAGGTGGTGTCCCCTCAAGACTTTGTACCGGGAAAGACCCTTTCCGTCTCCGGGATTGGAGGCGTGGAGCCGGCACTTCCCGTTGCCATGGTGTATTTGGATTGGGGTGCCGGGAGGGGGATGCGGGAGGTGGGAGTAACACCAAATAATCCCACAAACGTTTTATTAGGGACCGACTTGGGGCGGCTAGTGTCACAGTATGCACCCATTGAACCCCCAAGTTCGGCTCCCCCAGAATGTCTTGATTTATCTGCTTCTAACGCCAATAATGTTGTATGGAGTGTGTCTCCTGCGGACGAGGAGGGAGTGGAACCTGAGAGTAACACACACACAGACACAACACAAACAGGGTTGTTAGTGAGAGCAGGTGAGGAAGGTGAGGATGCCCCCAGAGGTGCTCAGCCAGAGCACAGGGACCTCTTGTTCTCCGGTGAGGGAGGAGGGGGGCAGGATCCTGTAGAGGGAGGCTGAGGGATGGAGAGGAAGGTTGCTACCGGCAGTGTAGGGCTTCCAGGAGAATCCAGGCCACTGAGTCTAGGGCCTCTTCAGGGGGGGAAGCGAGCCATGGGGGGTGGGGGTGTCCCAGGAGAGGAACCGCCAGGTAAGACCCCAGAGCAGGAGTTCCCCACATCCGGGATGTCAACAGGCCTAGGAAGCCTGCCTGATCTGGTGGTTTGGTCAGAAACCAAGGGGAAGCGGGCACTACCCACGGTCACAGCGGTCATAGCCGCTGTCACCAGGAGTGGGAGCACCGGAGCCCAAGGAGCCTCGCAAAGGTCCGAAGGCTTCCCCATTTCTGACCAAGTGGCAGCTGGGTCAGACAGCGGCCAGGAGACATGTCCGGAGGTGCTGACGGAAGATGTGGCAGTTTCTTCGATTCTTGCCCCATCGAGTCAGGAGTTTTGGGCTGCGTTGGAAGCCGACGACAGCCTGAAAGCGCTCAAGGAGCGGGCGGCACAGCCTCCCTAGGACTCAGACGGCGAGCATGTGGTCTGGGACCAGGGACGGCTGTACCGGATGACGGTCCAGCAGGGTTCACCGGAGGCGTGGCCCAGCGACCGACAGTTAGTGGTACCTTATCCGTTCAGGGCGGAATTGTTGCGGCTCGCACACGAGATTCCGATGGCTGGACACCTGGGGATCGCTAAAACCAAGGCCAGGATAGCTCAGCATTTCTAGTGGCCTGGGAAGGAGCCGAGGCGACGGCCTACTGCAAGTCGTGTGTCACCTGTCAGAGGGTGGGGAAGTCGGGGGGGCGCTCCAAAGCCCCACTGATACCTCTGCCAATCATTGGAGAGCCTTTCTCGAGGGTGGCTGTGGATCTCGTGGGACCCCTGCCCACTGGCCCCCTGCGGGAAACGCTTCATACTGACTGTAGTAGACTATGCCACCCGTTACCCGGAAGCGGTAGTTTTGTCGTCCACTAAGGCCGACAAAGTGGCAACCGCCTTATTGGAGATCTTCTCCAGAGTAGGATTTCCCCAAATACAGGTGCAACACCTGGTGGCCAGCCCGTATCACCCACAAACTAATGGCCTGTGTGAGCGGTTCAATGGCACCTTGAAACAGATGCTTAAGATGTTCGCCGACTCCTACGGGAGCGACTGGGAACGTCTTCTCCCGCACCTGCTATTTGCTTACTGGGAGGCTCCGCAGGCCTCAACGGGGTTCTCCCCCTTTGAGCTCCTGTACGGGCGACGTGTACGGGGACCCCTGGCTCTGGTGAAGGAAGCATGGGAAGGGGATTTAGCCTCCTCGGAGGTGTCGGTCATCGAGTATGTCGTGCGCCACCGGGACAGGATGATGGCCTTGGCAAAGCTGGTGCAGGACAATATGGCCCAGGCCCAGGCTGACCAGAAGCGGTGGTACGACCAGAATGCTTGTGAGAGGACCTACCAGGTGGGTCAAAAAGTGTGGGTACTGGTCCCCTTACCACAGAACAAGCTTCAGACAGCCTGGGAAGGTCCATACCTCGTGCACCAGAAACTCAACGCCGTCACCTATCTGGTCACGCTGGACCACGCCCGTGGAAGGAGGAGTGCCTTCCACGTGAACATGATGAAGGCTCATCATGAGCGGGAAGCGTATGCCCAACTAGTGTGCAACCTTGCCGAGGAGGGAGAGGTAGAGACACTCCTGGATCTGCTCGCCCAAGCCAAGGCGGGTGGATCCATCGAGGATGTGAGGGTTGGTCACCAGCTCACTGAGGACCAATGGTCCCAGCTGGAGGCCACCCTGCACTCCTTCCGGGAGCTGTTCAGCAGCCTGCCCGGAAGGACTGAGATGGCTGTCCACGATGTGGTCACCGGCGATCACCTCCCGATCCGGCGTTCAGCATATCGGGTCTCTTTCGAGGTGCAGGAAAACCTGCGCCAATAGATAGACGAGATGCTGAAGCTGGGGGTGATCCAGGCATCCAACAGCGCTTGGGCCTCACCTGTAGTCCTCGTTCCTAAAAAGGACCGAACTACGCGGTTCTGCGTGGATAACCGGGGGCTCAACGCGGTGACGGTCCCCGATGCGTTTCCAATACCACGCATCGATGACCTGCTCGATCGTATGGCTGGGGCCAAGTACCTGACCATCATGAATCTGAGCTGGGGATACTGGCAGATTCCCCTGACCCCCGCGACAAGGGAACGCTCTGCCTTTATCACCCCTTTCGGACTATACGAGCCCACGGTGATGTCATTCGGCATGAGGAATGCCCCTGCCACTCTTCAGCGGATGGTCAATACGCTGCTTGAGTGACTTGGAGGGTACGCGGCTGCGTACCTGGACGATATTGCAGTCTTCAGTCCCACCTGGGAGGATCACCTAGAGCACCTGCGGCAGGTGCTCGGTCGGATCCACTGGGCAGGCTTGACCATAAAGCCGGAAAAGTGCCAGCTGGGCATGAGTGAGGTCCTCTACCTGGGTCACCGGGTAGGCGGGGGTGTTCTGAAGCCAGAACCTGGAAAAGTGGATGCCATCGTATCCTGGCCCACCCCCAGGACCAAAAAGCAGGTGCTGTCCTTCTTGGGGACTGCCAGGTACTACAGGAGGTTCGTTCCACACTATAGCACCTTGGCCAAGCCCCTGACGGACCTCACCAAGAAGAAGCTGCCTGTCGCAGTCGACTGGACTGTCGCCTGTGAGACAGCCTTCAGGGCACTCAAGATCGCCCTAAGTAGCTCCCCTGTACTTCAAGCTGCCGACTTCGACCGGCCGTTTGTGGTACAGATCGACACCAGTGACTTTGGCCTTGGTGCTGTGTTAAGTCAGGTCAACACGACAGGCCAGGAACATCCTGTCTTGTACCTGAGCAGGAAGCTACTGCCACGGGAGGTGGCCTACTCCAGGGTGGAAAAGGAATGCCTGGCAATTGTATGGGCCCTCCAGCGTCTGCAGCCCTACTTGTACGGGAGCCATTTCACCGTGGAGATGGACCACAACCCCCTCAGCTAGTTACACACGGTCTCTGGGTCGAATGGAAGGTTGCTACGCTGGAGCCTCACTCTACAGCACTATCACTTCTCCATTCGCCACAGAAGAGGCCGTGACAACGGTAACGCTGACGGGTTATCCCGGCAAGGGGAGGGTGCAGAAGGACGCATGGGAGAACACAGGAATTTGTTACCCCCTCGCGCCATCTTATAGGGGGAGGTGTCATGAAAGTTAGCCGCCGGCTGATGCGCTACTGGGTTTGTTCCTGACCCGATACAAGTCTATTAACGGACCGGGCTTGTATCAAACGAGAACTGGTGGCAGCATACCATCTGGGGGATTTGAGGAAGGCTGGCAGTGACGGTTGCAGGTGTGGATATATATTACTGGCGCAGCCAGGGAAATATATATACCGCCCTCGCTGCAGAGGGCCTCAAATACCCAGAGGGCTACAGGACGGCCTCTCCGGCGACCACTTACTCTAGGTGCAGTACCTTGACTGACCTGAGAGGAAAGGGGGCGCCAGAGAGTTGTGCCTGTATCGTGGCGTCACGGATTGGTGACGTGTAAGGGACAACACACCACCGTGTTTTCCCCCGCTGGTAGCAGCTTCCTGGCACTACTTACTCTAGGTGCAGTACCTTGACTCACCTGATAGGTAAGGGGGCGCCAGAGAGCTGCACCCACCAGCCGGCATTTCATCACAATCATATCATATCACAAACAGACCTGTCTCCCTTTTTAATTTTTGCGGACATTTGGTAAAAAAAAAAAATAATGGACGTGTGATCAGCCCCATTGACAATAGTGGGTAAGTGTGCTATTCATGAAAAACAGATCAAAACAAGTACGTGAAAAATGGACGTCACTCAGATGTATATGGATGGTATCCAGGGGCGTAACGACCGCGGCCACAGAGGTCACGACCACAACCAGGCCCGTGAGGGTGGGGAACCCGTTGATGACTGCACAAATTTCAGCTGTATGTGTGTCCTCGGACGCACATTCAGCTGAATTGTATTGCGGCACACAGACTCGTCGGGTCCGTGCGCAGCCGTACACGCTGCCGGCCAATCAGAGGCTAACAGCTGACGTCAGCGTGCATGTAACTGGGGGCGCATGGCAGTGACGTCAGGCGCTCCCGTCACTTGCACACTGAAGTCAGCTGCCGGCTTCAGAAGAAGACGCCATGCGGCGGGGGAGCGGAGGGAAGGTGAGTATTTTTTTCTATGCATTAAAGAACAGCAGCAGAACGGGGGTGTCATGAAAGTTAGCCGCCATCTTAGGCATTATATGTCATACCTGAAGATTTTCCCTATTGTCATTTCTAAAAATCCCTCACACAGCCCCTACCATGTCACAATTCTCCAGCCCCTGGTAAACAGAGCAACTCGCCCCCACCTCTGGAGATCAGTCTCAAGGAACTTCTTTGATGTGGTAAATAGATGAGCCAGCTCTGTTGTGTCCAAGCAGGACAGAGTCAGCTAGTCCCCAGGGGGGGAATTAACACCTTGATGTCACTCGAAACCAGAAGCAAACCATTTGTGCAAGCCTGCAAACCTCTCCATTGTCCCAAGGAACCATGTGCTTTCTTTGTGGAAAATGGGCACCAAAAGCTACAGATACACTATCAATTCATAACCACACGATACAAGTTAGGGAACCCGAATAAAATATATCATGTGGGGAAGGTGCCCGCGGACACAATCATGGGACTTATAAATCCATGAGGGGCCTGGAAAGCTAGATATTTAGAAGAACCATATACAAGGTCCCAGGGGACGCATGTTTAGAGTCAATGGCTTCCCCAGAAGAGTGGGATCACGACGAGACCTCTAGTGATACGATGAGATCACCCCAGGGAAAGTTATGGGTACTTTTCCCAAATGGAGCCAAAACTGGCATTGGTGGGGGGGGGGGGGGGGGGGGCGGGGCTTAGTAAACTGACATTACCAAGAGTAGGCGTGACAGGACTTTAGTATAGCCGACAGCCAGAAACCCCCTCAGTTTGGACCCAGGAGATGATGTGAACAACTCCTAACGTCGGGTCCAGGTCTCTGAGTGGGAGGCGCACCTTTGCCATGTGCTACTGAGGCCTGGATGACTGCAACTAAGCTTGAACCTGTGGGATAGCAAATCCTCCATTGCACCACAAGAACGGTAACTGATTTATCGTTGTTATTCCTGTGTTTTGTATTCCTAATTGTTATATCTCTTATTCTGGCCAAATACCGTTGTATAGCTAATAGTATAGCTTTGTAATCTAGTGTATTCTTATAATCGATTAAATCATAAATTAATCGTGGGCTGTATCCTTTACTCTGCATATACGAATCCATTGGTTCGGAAACGCTTGGCTGAAACGCTACTGGGTTGGTTCCTGACCCGATACAAGTCTATTAACGGACCGGGCTTGTATCAAACGAGAACTGGTGGCAGCATACCATCTGGGGGATTTGAGGAAGGCTGGCAGTAAAGGTTGGACGTGTGGATATATACAGTCATATGAAAAAGTTTGGGCACCCCTATTAATCTTAAGCTTAATGTTCTATAAAAATTGGTGTTTTTGCAACAGCTATTTCAGTTTGATATATGTAATAACTGTTGGATACAGTAATGTTTCTGCCTTGAAATGAGGTTCATTGTACTAACAGAAAATGTGCAATCTGCATTCAAACAAAATTTGACAGGTGCATAAGTATGGGCACCTCACCAGAAAAGTGACATTAATAGTTAGTAGATCCTCCTTTTGCAAAAATAACAGCCTCTAGTCGCTTCCTGTAGCTTTTAATGAGTTCCTGGATCCTGGATGAAGGTATTTTTGACCATTCCTCTTTACAAAACAATTCCAGTTCAGTTAAGTTTGATGGTCGCCGAGCATGGACAGCCCTCTTCAAATAATCCCACAGATGTTCAATGATATTCAGGTCTGGGGACTGGGATGGCCATTCCAGAACATTGTAGTTGTTCCTCTGCATGAATGCCTGAGTAGATTTGGAGCGGTGTTTTGGATCATTGTCTTGCTGAAAGATCCATCCACTTTGTAACTTCATATTTATCACTGATTCTTGAACACTATTGTCAAGAATATGCTGATACTGAGTGGAATCCATGCGTCCCTCAACTTTAACAAGATTCCCAGTTCCAGCATTGACCACACAGCCCCAAAGCATGATGGAACCTCCACCAAATTTTACTGTGGGTAGCAAGTGTTTTTCTTGGAATGCTGTGTTTTTTTGCCACCATGCATAACGCCTTTTTGTATGACCAAATAACTCAATCTTGATTTCATCAGTCCACAGCACCTTCTTCCAAAAAGAAATTGGCTTCTCCAAATGTGCTTTTGCATACCTCAGCCAACTCTGTTTGTGGCGTGCTTGCAGAAACGGCTTCTTTCGCATCACTCTCCCATACAGCTTCTCCTTGTGCAAAGTGCCTTGTATAGTTGACCGATGCACAGTGACACCATCTGCAGCAAGTTGATGCTGCAGCTCTCTGGAGTTGGTCTGAGGATTGTCCTTGACTGATCTCACCATTCTTCTTCTCTGCCTTTCTGATGTTTTTCTTGGCCTGCCACTTCTGGCCTTAACAAGAACTGTCCCTGTGTTCTTCCATTTCCTTACTATGTTCCTCACAGTGGAAACTGACAGGTTAAATCTCTGAGACAGCTTTTTGTATGCTTCCCCTGAACAACTATGTTGAATAATCTTTGTTTTCAGATCATTTGACAGTTGTTTTGAGGAGCACATGATGCCACTCTTCAGAGGAGATTCAAACAGGAGAACAACTTGCAAGTGGCCACTTTAAGTAGCTTTTCTCATGATTGCATACACCTGGCTATAAAGTTCAAAGCTCCATGAGGTTACAAAACCAAAAAAAGTGCTTTAGTAAGTCAGTAAAAAGTAGGTAGGAGTATTTAAAACAAGAAAATGATAAGGGTGCCCATACTTATGCACCTTTCAAATTTTGTTTGAATGCAGATTGCACATTTTCTGTTAGTACAATAAACCTCATTTCAAGGCAGAAACATTACTGTGTCCAACAGTTATTACATATATTAAACTGAAATAGCTGTTGCAAAAACACAAATTTTTATAAAACATTAAGCTTAAGATTAATAGGGGTGCCCAAACTTTTTCATATGACTGTATTACTGGCGCGGCCAGGGAAATATATATACCGCCCTCGCTGCAGAGGGCCTCAAATACCCAGAGGGCTACAGGACGGCCTCTCCGACGACCACTTACTCTAGGTGCAGTACCTTGACTGACCTGAGAGGAAAGAGGGCGCCAGAGAGTTGTGCCTGTATCGTGGCGTCACGGATTGGTGACGTGTAAGGGACAACACACCACCGTGTTTTCCCCCGCTGGTAGTAGCTTCCTGGCACTACTTACTCTAGGTGCAGTACCTTGACTCACCTGAGAGGTAAGGGGGCGCCAGAGAGCTGCACCCACCGGCCGGCATTTCATCACATTGGTGGTAGAGCAGTGGGATTGCAGAGTATAGTGTACGTGGGATCCCTACTCACAGACACTAAAGACTGCCAGTGGTAATTTCCACTGCTGGAGTCTTAAGGTCACCCCAACACTAGACGGTCAGAGTAAAAAAAATTATAACAAGGTGTGTGCAAACTCAGGGTTGCAGCGGTGTCAGTGACCCAAGGTTACCAAGATGGCGGAAGGCACCAGGAACAAGGTGAAGAAGAAGACCAATGCTTTGGTCGGTGAGCAGTTGGGGGAGGACAATGTTACTCATGGCGGGGAGGAGCTCAGCTCGGGCACCTCAAGGAGCCAGACCCCAGTACTCGGTCCCGCAGTGGACTGCCCACCACCTGCCCACCACAGCCTGTCCAGCATGGATGCCCTACTGCAATTGGCCCTGGCCAGTCAGCGGTCTGGGGACACCGCCACTTTTCGGCTCCTCATGGATGAACGCCGGCGAATAGAAGAGGCGGAGCGTGCAGAACGAGATGCGGAGCGCAAACATCAACTGGACCTGGCTCAGTGTGGATTCCTTCCAGCACCTCCAGCACAGCAGGAGGCGAAGACCTGTAAAGTCCGATCCGAGGACTTCCCCCTGCTTGAGAAAGATGGAGACCTGGACTCCTTTCTGTTGGCATTCGAAAGGACCTGCCTTCAACACCATCTGGCCCGGGATCAGTGGACAAGATACCTGACCCCCCGTTTGAGGGGTAAGTCCCTGGATGCCTTGGGGGACTTACCTGCCGGGGAGGTACAGGACTACGACAGCATCAAGCGGGCCCTGATCCTGCAGTACAACCTCACTCCGGAGTCGTACCGCCAGAAGTTCCAGAGCCTGCTGCGTGGCCCCAAGGACACCTGGACCGATCATATGCGGGCGCTGTTGAGAGCCGCAGAGCACTGGACCTCGGGTCTAGCGCTTACTACCCGCCAGGAGGTCCAGGAACTATTTGTCACGGAGCAGTTCTTGTGCAACTGCCCGGAGGACCTCTGACAGTTCCTCCGTGACCGAAAACCAACGGGGGCTTCTGCTACAGCCGCCCTGGCAGATAAGTATGCCAATAACAGGGCACCTGAGCCGAAGAAGTCTGCCAGCAGCACCTGGAGAGGGGGTAAGCCCAATCCTGCCCCTGTTTCCCCAGCCCCCAGAACACAAGGGGTGTATCCCCCTGTTGCCCTCTCCAGGCAAGGAACAGACGTAAGACGTTGTCATCATTGCAACAAGCCAGGACACTTTAGGGCTGAGTGTCCCCAGCACTAAAAGGCCCCATCCCAGTCCCAGAGAGCGCCCAATGTTCTGTGTGTGGGAGGGGGTGGTGGTAGGTCCCTGGACAATATCCAACCCATCACCATAGGCCGTTCTGCGGTCATGGGACTGCGGGACACTGGCGCTGAACGAACCCTTGTACAGCCTGAGGTGGTGTCCCTTCAAGACTTTGTACCGGGAAAGACCCTTTCCGTCTCCGGGATTGGAGGCGTGGAGCCGGCACTTCCCGTTGCCATGGTGTATTTGGATTGGGGTGCCGGGAGGGGGATGCGGGAGTAACACCAAATATTCCCGTAAAAGTTTTATTAGGGACCGACTTGGGGCGGCTAGTGTCGCAGTATGTACCCACTGAACCCCCAAGTTCGGCTCCCCCAGAATGTCTTGATTTATCTGCTTCTAACGCCAATAATGTTGTATGGAGTGTGTCTCCTGCGGACGAGGAGGGAGTGGAACCTGAGAGTAACACACACACAGACACAACACAAACAGGGTTGTTAGTGAGAGCAGGTGAGGAAGGTGAGGATGCCCCCAGAGGTGCTCAGCCAGCGCACAGGGACCTCTTGTTCTCCGGTGAGGGAGGAGGGGGGCAGGATCCTGTAGAGGGAGGCTCAGCGATGGAGAGGAAGGTTGCTACCGGCAGTGTAGGGCTTCCAGGAGAATCCAGGCCGCTGAGTCTAGGGCCTCTTCAGGGGGGAAAGCGAGCCATGGGGGGTGGGGGTGTCCCAGGAGAGGAACCGCCAGGTAAGACCGCAGAGCAGGAGTTCCCCACATCCGGGATGTCGACAGGCCTAGGAAGCCTGCCTGATCTGGTGGCTTGGTCAGAAACCGAGGGGAAACGGGCACTACCCACGGTCACAGCGGTCATAGCCGCTGTCACCAGGAGTGGGAGCGCCGGAGCCCTAAAGAGCCTCGCAAAGGTCCGAAGGCTTCCCCATTTCTGACCAAGTGGCAGCTGGGTCAGACAGCGGCCAGGAGACATGTCCGGAGGTGCTGACAGAAGATGTGGCAGTTTCTTCGATTCTTGCCCCATCGAGTCAGGAGTTTCGGGCTGCGTTGGAAGCCGACGACAGCCTGAAAGCGCTCAAGGAGCGGGCGGCACAGCCTCCCCAGGACTTAGACGGCGAGCATGTGGTCTGGGACCAGGGACGGCTGTATCGGATGACGGTCCAGCAGGGTTCACCGGAGGCGTGGCCCAGCGACCGACAGTTAGTGGTACCCTATCCGTTCAGGGCGGAATTGTTGCGGCTCGCACACGAGATTCCGATGGCCGGACACCTGGGGATTGCTAAAACCAAGGCCAGGATAGCTCAGCATTTCTACTGGCCTGGGATAGGAGCCGAGGCGACGGCCTACTGCAAGTCGTGTGTCACCTGTCAAAGGGTGGGGAAGTCGGGGCGGCGCTCCAAAGCCCCACTGATACCTCTGCCAATCATTGGAGAGCCTTTCTCGAGGTGGCTGAGGATGTCGTGGGACCCCTGCCCACTGCCCCCCGCGGGAAACGCTTCATACTGACTGTAGTAGACTATGCCACCCGGTACCCGGAAGCGGTAGTTTTGTCGTCCACTAAGGCCGACAAAGTGGCAACCGCCTTATTGGAGATCTTCTCCAGAGTAGGATTTCCCCAGGAAATGCTCACCGATCAGGGGACCCAGTTCATGTCGGAGCTGATGGAGTCCCTATGTAAGCAAATACAGGTGCAACACCTGGTGGCCAGCCCGTATCACCCACAGACTAATGGCCTGTGTGAGCGGTTCAATGGCACCTTGAAACAGATGCTTAAGATGTTCGCCGACTCCTACGGGAGCGACTGGGAACGTCTTCTCCCGCACCTACTATTTGCTTACTGGCAGGCTCCGCAGGCCTCAACGGGGTTCTCCCCCTTTGAGCTCCTGTACGGGCGAAGTGTACGGGGACCTCTGGCTCGGGTGAAGGAAGCATGGGAAGGGGATTTAGCCACCTCGGAGGTGTCGGTCTTCGAGTATGTCGTGTGCCACCGGGACAGGATGATGGCCTTGGCAAAGCTGGTGCAGGACAATATGGCCCAGGCCCAGGCTGACCAGAAGCGGTGGTACAACCAGAATGCTTGTGAGAGGACCTACCAGGTGGGTCAAAAAGTGTGGGTACTGGTCCCCGAACCACAGAACAAGCTTCAGACAGCCTGGGAAGGTCCATACCTCGTGCACCAGAAACTCAACGCCGTCACCTATCTGGTCACCCTGGACCACGCCCGTGGAATGAGGAAGGCCTTCCACGTGAACATGATGAAGGCTCATCATGAGCGGGAAGCGTATGCCCAACTAGTGTGCAACCTTGCCGAGGAGGGAGAGGTAGAGACCCTCCTGGATCTGCTCGCCCAAGCCAAGGCGGGTGGATCCATCGAGGATGTGAGGGTTGGTCACCAGCTCACGGAGGACCAATGGTCCCAGCTGGAGGCCACCCTGCACTCCTTCCGGGAGCTGTTCAGCAGCCTGCCCGGAAGGACTGAGATGGCTGTCCACGACGTGGTCACCGGCGATCACCCCCCGATCCGGCGTTCAGCATATCGGGTCTCTTTCGAGGTGCAGGAAAACCTGCGCCAAGAGATAGATGAGATGCTGAAGCTGGGGGTGATCCAGACATCCAACAGCGCTTGGGCCTCACCTGTAGTCCTCGTTCCTAAAAAGGACCGAACTACGCGGTTCTGCGTGGACTACCGGGGGCTCAACGCGGTGACGGTTCCCGATGCATTTCCCATACCACGCATCGATGACCTGCTCGATCGTATGGCTGGGGCCAAGTACCTGACCATCATGGATCTGAGCTGGGGTTACTGGCAGATTCCCCTGACCCCCGCGGCAAGGGAACGCTCTGCCTTTATCACCCCTTTCGGACTATACGAGTCCACGGTGATGTCATTCGGCATGAGGAATGCCCCTGCCACTCTTCAGCGGATGGTCAATACGCTGCTTGAGGGACTTGGAGGGTACGCGGCTGCGTACTTGGACGATATTGCAGTCTTCAGTCCCACCTGGGAGGATCACCTAGAGCACCTGCGACAGGTGCTCGGTTGGATCCACCGGGCAGGCTTGACCATCAAGCCGGAAAAGTGCCAGCTGGGCATGAGTGAGGTCCTCTACCTGGGTCACCGGGTAGGCGGGGGTGTTCTGAAGCCAGAACCTGGAAAAGTGGATGCCATCGCATCCTGGCCCACCCCCAGGACCAAAAAGCAGGTGCTGTCCTTCTTGGGGACTGCCGGGTACTACAGGAGGTTCGTTCCACACTATAGCACCTTGGCCAAGCCCCTGACGGACCTCACCACGAAGAAGCTGCCTGTCGCAGTCGACTGGACTGTCGCCTGCGAGACAGCCTTCAGGGCACTCAAGACCGCCCTAAGTAGCTCCCCTGTACTTTAAGCTGCCGACTTCGACCGGCAGTTTGTGGTACAGACCGACAGCAGTGACTTTGGCCTTGGTGCTGTGCTAAGTCAGGTCAACACGACAGGCCAGGAACATCCTGTCTTGTACCTGAGCAGGAAGCTACTGCCACGGGAGGTGGCCTACTCCACGGTGGAAAAGGAATGCCTGGCAATTGTATGGGCCCTGCAGCGTCTGCAGCCCTACTTGTACGGGAGCCATCTCACCGTGGAGATGGACCACAACCCCCTCAGCTGGTTACACACGGTCTGTGGGTCGAATGGAAGGTTGCTACGCTGGAGCCTCACTCTCCAGCAGTATCACTTCTCCATTCGCCACAGAAGAGGCCGTGACAACGGTAACGCTGACGGGTTATCCCGGCAAGGGGAGGGTGCAGAAGGACGCATGGGAGAACACAGGAATTTGTTAACCCCTCGCGCCATCTTATAGGGGGAGGTGTCATGAAAGTTAGCAGCCATCTTAGGTATGATACGTCATACCTGAAGATATTCCCTATTGTCATTTCTAAAAATCCCTCACACAGCTCCTACCATGTCACAATTCTCCAGCCCCTGGTAAACAGAGCAATTCGCCCCCACCTCTGGAGATCAGTGTCAAGAAACTTCTTTGATATGGTAAATAGATGGGCCAGCTCTGTTGTGTCCAAGCAGGACAGAGTCAGCTAGGCCCCAGGGGGGTAATTAACACCTTGATGTCACTTGAAACCAGAAGCAAACCATTTGTGCAAGCCTGCAAACCTCTCCATTGTCCCAAGGAACCATGTGCTTTCTTTGTGGAAAATGGCCACCAAAAGCTACAGATACACTATCAATTCATAACCACACGATACAAGTTAGGGAACCCGAATAAAATGTATCATGTGGGGAAGGTGCCCGCGGACACAATCATGGGACTTATAAATCCATGAGGGGCCTGGAAAGCTATATATTTAGAAAAACCATATACAAGGTCCCAGGGGAGGCATGTTTAGAGTCAATGGCTTCCCCAGAAGAGTGGAATCACGACGAGACCTCTGGTGATATGATGAGATCACCCCGGGGAAAGTTATGGGTACTTTTCTCAAATGGAGCCAAAACTGGCATTGGTAGGGGGGGGGGGGGGCTTAGTAAACTGACATCACCAAGAGTGGGCGTGACAGGACTTTAGTATAGCCGACAGCCAGAAACCCCCTCAGTTTGGACCCAGGAGATGATGTGAACAACTCCTAACGTCGGGTCCAGGTCTCTGAGTGGGAGGAGCACCTTTGCCATGTGCTACTGAGGCCTGGATGACTGCAACTAAGCTTGAACCTGTGGGATAGCAAATCATCCCTTGCACCACAAGAACGGTAACTGATTTATCGTTGTTATTCCTGTGTTTTGTATTTCTAATTGTTATATCTCTTATTCTGGCCAAATACCGTTGTATAGCCTTGTAATCTAGTGTATTCTTATAATCGATTAAATCATAAATTAATCGTGGGCTGTATCCTTTACTCTGCATATACGGATCCATTGGTCCGGAAACGCTTGGCTGAAGCGCTACTGGGTTGGTTTCTGACCCGATACAAGTCTATTAACGGACCGGGCTTGTATCAAACGAGAACTGGTGGCAGCATACCATCTGGGGGATTTGAGGAAGGCTGGCAGTGACGGTCGCAGGTGTGGATATATATTACTGGCGCAGCCAGGGAAATATATATACCGCCCTCGCTGCAGATGGCCTCAAATACCCAGAGGGCTACAGGACGGCCTCTCCGGCGACCACTTACTCTAGGTGCAGTACCTTGACTGACCTGAGAGGAAAGGGGGCGCCAGAGAGTTGTGCCTGTATCGTGGCGTCACGGATTGGTGACGTGTAAGGGACAACACACCACCGTGTTTTCCCCCGCTGGTAGCAGCTTCCTGGCACTACTTACTCTAGGTGCAGTACCTTGACTCACCTGAGAGGTAAGGGGGCACCAGAGAGCTGCACCCACCGGCCGGTATTTCATCACAATCATATCATATCACAAACAGACCTGTCTCCCTTTTTTATTTTTGCGGACATTTGGTAAAAAAAAATGGACGTGTGATCAGCCCCATAGACAATAGTGGGTAAGTGTGCTATTCATGAAAAACAGATCAAAACAAGTACGTGAAAAATGGACGTCACTCAGATGTATATGGATGGTATCCAGGGGCGTAACGACCGCGGCCACAGAGGTCACGACCGCAACCAGGCCCGTGAGGGTGGGGAACCCGTTGATGACTGCACAAATTTCAGCTGTATGTGTGTCCTCGGACGCACATTCAGCTGAAGTGTATTGCGGCACACAGACTCGTCGGGTCCGTGCGCAGCAGTACACGCTGCCGGCCAATCAGAGGCTAACAGCTGACTTCAGCGTGCATGTAACTGGGGGCGCATGGCAGTGACGTCAGGCGCTCCCGTCACTTGCACGCTGAAGTCAGTTGCCGGCTTCAGAAGAAGACGCCATGCGGCGGGGGAGCGGAGGGAAGGTGAGTATTTTTTTCTATGCATTAAAGAACAGCAGCAGAATGGGGGTTATATACCAGGATGGGGCCCAGGATAAGGGACATATATTCCAGGATAAGTGACATTTATTCCAGGATAAGGGACATATATGCCAGCATGGGGCCCAGGATAAGGGACATATATTCCAGGATAAGGGACATATATGCCAGCATGGGGCCCAGGATAAGGGACATATATACCAGGATAAGGGACATATATGCCAGCATGGGGCCCAGGATGGGGGATATATATACCAGGATAAGGAGCATATATACCAGGATGGGGCCCAGGATAAGGGACATATATGCCAGGATGCGGGATATATATATACCAGGATGGGGCCAGGAAGGGGAACATATACATCATGATGGAGGGCATATATATATGTATAGCCCATCGGACTCTAGTTACACCACTGGTGGTATCCGTGCACTATCCTTTTTTTTTTTCCACAGACCCACTGATTTGCATTGATATGCCTCCATTTTTGGGGGTGTATTGGTGGTGCGGGTGTAGAGTTCTTTTTTTTTGTCTTTAAACACTCAGTCCCTCTTAAAAAAAAAAAAACACTGAAAAAACCCATGCCAATGGAACATTTACTCATCACAGTCTATCTGTGAAAAACAGACGTCTGAATAAATCGAAGGGCTGCATTCAGATGGACAGAAGTTTAGTCGGTCGCACACGGAGCCTTGTAATTCAACGTGCGAGTTCACATGAGCGATTTTCCACTTGAATCGCCATATAGGTAAGAAATAAAATAATCACAGCGTGCACAGGTCTGGTCCGTTTTGCAGATGACACTCTGCTAGCTTTACATGGCTTTTGCACTCGTCTGTGATACTGGGAACACACAGGGCTGCACCCACAATTTGTGCACGACTTGACCGTGAATTTAAACAGTTTTTCGAATGGAGCCATGACGCTGTAACCGGGAAATTTCTGTTTGTGCAGTCCTCTAACATAGATTGCAATCTAGAGCGTCCCTTTTAGAGCCCCCATATTGCATAACTGCCTGACGTAGCAGCTGTTGGACATGTATATGAAAAGGGCAAGACGAGACATATCAGCGGACAGACGTCAGGAGGGAGAAACCCCAACGAGAGGCTGCAACAACCACGATCAAGACTCCAATCTGGTCGCTACACCCAATGGTCAGAGTGCAACTACCCCCCCCCCAATGAGTCACAGCATAGAGGGCCAAGCCCAAGGGTAATCATAGGGTTAATAATCCCAACGCCATTATTTAAACTAAAGACCTCACTAGAATATTCTTGGATCCTTTTAGTTTCATGGATCTCAACTTGCAGGACGGATAAGTTGTATGGACTTACCTGCAGCCACCAGGGCTATCCGGACGGCTAATCCGAAGGAGCTGAGAGCAGGCATGGCTGTGAGTTTGGAAGCCTGTCCTTCCTGAGGAATGTCTGTACAGGTTCAGGGGAGTGGTGTTCCCACCTGTAGACGCAGCTCCTGTTACGTTGGGTGGGGTTAGTATTTACATGTATCTCTGTCAGACAAATGCAGGCGTGACGGACTCAAGAAGGACTGAAAGCAATCTGGGAAATAGTTTGTCATAGGAACTTGGTCACATAGTTCTCGGCTGGGTCATCTAATACGTATGGGGTGACTGGTTATTTAACATCCATGGATAAAAGAAAATTCAGCTCTTTATTTATGGAGTTGCCAACTGTAAACTCCTGGAAAGTTTGCAAAACAATCTTTGGATTTGCAGTGAAACCAGATGAAGCAAATAAAAATCAAATGCTTCTTCTATCCAACAGTGAGGACATGATTTTTATGCACTTCATCTGGACTTGGTGCAGAAAATCAAGGGAAGGTTGCAAGGCGGTATTGAGATATCACAGCTCCACAAATCCCACGTATAAAGCCTACTGAAATGTTTCACATGTACGACCCGGTGCTCATGTAATTCCCCTTATACTGATAGTACAGTGGCTTGCAAAAATATTCACCCCTCTTGGCTTTTTACCTATTTTGTTACATTGCAACCTGTGTTTAAATATTTTTGTAATCCGATTTGTGTGTGAAACATCAGCACTAAATTAGTCAAAGTTGGTGAAGCAAAATTTGAAAAATATAGGAATAAATTCAATTCATGGGATCAAATAAATAAAAATTGTCACGTGCATATGTATTCAACCGTTTTGAGATGAAGCCCCTAAAAATTTCTGGTGCAAGGAATTACCTTCATAAGTCACATGCTTAGTGACAGGACGTCCAACTTTGTGCAATCTAAGTGTCACATGTCTGTCAGTATATACACTTTACCTTTTCTGAAAGGCCAGAGAGGCTGCAACAACATTATGCAAGAGGCTCCACTAACCAAACACCATGAAGACCAAGGAGATCTCCAAACAACACCATGAAGACCAAGGAGATCTCCAAACAACACCATGAAGACCAAGGAGATCTCCAAACAACACCATGAAGACCAAGGAGATCTCCAAACAACATCATGAACACCAAGGAGATCTCCAAACAAGTCAGGGACAAAGCTGTTGAGAAGTACAAGTAGGTTGGGTTATAAAAAAATATCCCAGTCTCTGATGATCCCCCGGAGCACCATCAAATCCATTATCATCAAATGGAAAGAACATGGTACCACAACAAACCTGCCAAGAGAGGGCGCCCACCAACACTCTCAGCCCGGGCAAGGAGGGCATTAATCAGAGAGGCAGCACAGAGACCAGAGGTAATCCTGAAGGAGCTGCAGAGTTCCCAAGCAGAGACTGAAGTATCTGTCCATACGACCACAATAAGCCGTACACTCTATAGAGGTGGCCTTTATGGAAGAGTGGGCAGAAAAAAGCCTTTACTTACACACAAAAAATTGTAAGACTCATTTTGAGTTTGCCAAAAGACGTGGGAGACTCCACAAATGTATGGAGGAAGGTGTTGTGGTCAGATGAGACCAAAATGGAACATTTTGGCCAACAAGGTAAACACTATGTCTGAAGCCAAACCAACACAGCTCATCACCCCAAGAACACCATCCCCATAGTGAAACATTGTGGTGGCAGCATCATGCTGTGGGGATGTTTTTCGGCAGCAGGGACAGGGAAAATGGTCCGAATCGAGGGGAAGATGGATGATGCAAAATTCAGGGGTATTTTTGAGTAAAACCTGTTTCAGTCTGTCAGTGATTTGAGACTGGGACAGAGGTTCACCTTCCAACAAGACAATGATCCAAAGCATACTGCTAAACCAACACTCAACTGGTTTAAGGGGAAACATGTAAATGGTTTGAAGTGGCCGAGTCAAAGCCCAGACCTTAATCCAATTGAGAATCTGTGGTCAGACTTGAAGATTGCTGTTCACCAGAGGAAAACATCTAACTTGAAGGAGCTGGAGCAGTTTTGCCTTGAGGAATGGGCAAAAATCCCAGTGGCAAAATGTGGAAAGATCATAGAGACTTAACCAAAGCGACTTGCAGCTGTAATTGCTGCAAAAGGAGGCTCTACAAAGTACTGACTTTAGGGGAGTGAATAGTTATACTGTGCTTCAACATTTTGCGTCCTGATAGCCTATGAGATGTCAGCGTCCCCCCGAAGGTGGTGCAATTATGTCACTGCATTGTGCCACATGTGCCAGGCCCACTTTGTGTGCAGGGAAGAAAGAACTCATCTGCTCAGATTAATAGAGTATAAACTTTACTTTCTTGTGGGGAGTAACATTATTTGTTTTAAAGTCATCATTACATTTAATAGGGCACCAAGGGGCAATTAAAAAGTTCTAAAGGGGCATTATTTGTTTCAAAGAGTATTTAGGGGACTTTATTTAATTTTACAGGGCACTAAGGAACATTAGCACTTTTTGGATGTCATTAAAACTTTCCAAAGTGGACTTTTTTTTGTTTTGGGGTGGACATTATTACTTGGTGGCCTGGGCACTGGCAACCCACACTACGCCGCTGTGTATGAAACATGCAACAACATAAAAAAACAGCGAAAGCAGCCACAGACCACATTCACACAGCTTTGCCTTCGTACTTGCTGTTTTTGCAGTGTGGCAATGCTATGAAAGAAAACTGCACCAATAACACTCCATATAAATCTACCCTAAGGCCAAATTCTTTGAGACCGCACCACAATGCCACATGTCAGCACAGCCATTGTGGAATTACTGCGGGAACGTCTAGATTTTGATACTAATTTTTGGTTGCGGTTTTCTTGAGCCGTTCCAGGAATTATGCCTCTAATGTAGATTGTCCTGCATTAAAGTAAAAAATGCAAAGTTTTCAAACAATAAATGAAATTACTGGAAAGTCTACATTAACAGCGTTTTTGATTTTTGCAATTTTCGGCCGATTTTACACGTCCTACATAAGAGGCCGGTAACTCCAGTCAGTAGAGTTTTTAAACTAGAGACGGGGGGGGGGGGGGGGGGGACCAAGGAAATAGGTGGGATGTGAGGCAAGCAAGGGGGAAGGGGAGAAGTGAATATAATGAGGGTGGAGAGGGGGGTGGGGATAGTACAGTTAGATCGTTAGAGAAGAATAGGATGCGAAATAACCCCAAAGTTTTATCTTGCATGCTGACCAACGCAAGAAGCCTGACCAATAAGGCGGATGAGCTGCGGGCGCTTATATCGGAGGAGAGGTATGACATCGTAGGTATAACAGAGACTTGGCTAGACGATAGTTACGACTGGGCGGTAAATTTAACAGATTATAGTTTATTTAGAAGGGACCGGAAACAGGGGAAGGGCGGAGGAGTCTGCTTATATGTAAGGTCACGTCTAAAGCCCAGACTAAGGGAAGATATAGGAGAGGGAGAAGAGGGGGTCGAGTCCATGTGGGTAGAGATAGAGGGGGCAAAAAATAATAATAAAATATTACTGGGGGTCTGCTATAAGCCACCTAATATAACAGAGGAGAATGAGAAACTGCTATTAGGACAAATAGACAAAGTAGCAAAACATAATGAGGTGATTGTAATGGGGGACTTCAACTACCCGGATATTGACTGGGAAACAGAAACCTGTAGATCGCAGAAAGGAAAAAGGTTCTTGACAAATATCAAGGATAATTATCTCTCCCAACTAGTGCAGGAACCAACGAGAGGGAAGGCCGTGTTGGACTTAATATTGACTAATAGGCCTGATAGAATAACTGAGGTACAGATAGGGGGGCACCTAGGTAATAGCGATCATAATATTATCAATTTCAAAATGCCCTTCAGTAGGGTTATCAATAAGGGAACAACTAAAACATTAAACTTTAGGAGGGCGAAGTTTGATCAGCTGAAAGAAAACCTTCAACTTATAGACTGGGACAAAGTTCTTAATCAAGGAAATACGAATAGTAAATGGGAAACCTTCAAAAGAATTCTGAATACTCAGTGCGAGAGGTATATACCGTATGGGAATAAAAGGGCCAGAAATAAGAGGAAACCAATATGGTTGAATAAGAACGTAAAAGGGGCGTTAAATAGCAAAAAAGAGGCATTCAAGAGATTAAAACAGGAAAACAGCAAGGAGGCACTAATGTGTTACAAGGAAAAAACGAGAACCTGCAAAAAAAAAATAAAAATAGCAAAGGAGGAAACAGAGAGACGTATTGCTAGGGAAAGTAGATCAAATCCCAAACTGTTCTTTACGTATATAAATAGTAAAAGGATTAAATCGAATAATATTGGACCGATAAAAAGTGATGAAGGCAAAATCATAGAGAAAGATGAGGATAAAGCTAATCTATTAAATAAATTTTTTTCGTCAACTTTCACAAAGGAAAAAGAACTAACAGGCGAAATGAGAAGTGACAAAATTAATCCTCCACTAAGTATGACAAATCTAACCCAAGCTGGGGTACAGAAACGCCTCAGTAACATTAAAATAAACAAATCACCAGGACCTGATGGCATACACCCACGGGTACTAAGGGAACTAAGTAATGTGATAGACAGACCGTTATATCTTATATTTAAGGACTCTGTTGAGACTGGGTCTGTGCCACTTGATTGGCGACAGGCGAATGTAGTGCCAATATTCAAAAAGGGAGGAAAAAGTAACACCGGAAACTATCGGCCGGTGAGTCTGACGTCCGTTGTGGGCAAAATTTTTGAAGGCTTTATTAATGAGGCAATCATGGAGCATCTTGATGCTAATAATCTATTAACCCCGAACCAACATGGATTCATGAGGAATCGCTCCTGCCAAACAAACCTGATTGACTTCTACGAGGAGGTTAGCTCTCGAGTAGATCAGGGGGAACCAGTGGATGTCGTGTATCTCGACTTCTCAAAAGCGTTCGATAGCGTGCCACATAATAGGTTGGTATACAAAATGAGAATGATGGGGCTGGGGGAAAATGTCTGCAAGTGGGTAGCTAACTGGCTAAAGGATAGAAGGCAGAGGGTGGTTATAAATGGAATATACTCAGATTGGGTAAGCGTCACTAGTGGGGTACCACAGGGGTCTGTACTAGGCCCAATGTTATTTAATATCTTTATTAACGACATAGTCAGCGGGATAAATAGTAAAATATCAATATTTGCAGATGACACAAAGTTATGTAAAACAATTAATACAAAAGAGGACAGTGCAGACCTACAGAGGGATTTGGATAAGCTGGGTAGGTGGAGCATTAAATGGCAAATGAGGTTTAACGAGGAGAAATGTAAGGTCATACATATGGGAAGGAAAAATGGAAGTCACCAGTACTCACTGAATGGGAAACCATTGGGGAATTCAGAGATGGAGAAGGACTTGGGCATCTTGATTGATAGCAAACTAAATTGGAGTGCCCAAAGTCAGGCCGCTGCTGTAAGGGCAAACAGGGTAATGGGATGTATCAGAAGAGGTATAGCTGCAAAGGATGAGAACATTGTTCTTCCACTGTACAAAGCACTGGTCAGACCACACTTGGAATACTGTGCTCAGTTATGGGCCCCAATATATAGAAAGGATATAAATGAGCTTGAAAAGGTACAAAGGAGGGCAACAAAATTAATAAGGGGAATGGAGGGACTGCAATACCCAGAGAGGTTGGCAAAACTAGGACTATTCAGCCTGGAAAAGAGAAGGTTGAGGGGGGACATAATAAATGTGTACAAATATGTTAGGGGACAGTATAGAGATCTTGCCCGGGATTTGTTCAAAAGGAGGGATATTACGGTAACAAGAGGGCACTCACTAAGACTGGAAGAGAAAAGGTTTCAGCACCAGCATAGGAAGGGGTTCTTTATGGTAAGAGCAGTGAGAATATGGAATTCACTGAGTGAGGAGACGGTAATGTCGGATTCACTAAACCAGTTCAAGCGGGGACTGGATGCTTTTCTAGATACCAGGCAGATTTCTGCATATACTTAAAAATAGAATAAAATGGTAGGTTGATACAGGGATTTATTCTGACTGCTGGTTTCAGAGTCGGGAGGGAATTTTTCATCAGGTGAAGATTGGCTAAATCATTTGGGGTTTTTGCCCTCCTCTGGATCAACTTTAGCAATTACAGAACTAACAGGTCGAACTTGATGGACGCAAGTCTTTATTCGGCTTTACTAACTATGTAACTATGTAACTATGTAGATACGGTGGTTGTCCAGGTCTTCCGATCCTAGTATGGTCCACGTGTCAAGTATATGATAGACCGGGCCTATGGGCTTCTTCACTCAGTTTCTTTTATGTGCATTTTAGAGTGGATTCTTCTCCAAAATCTGCATAAAAAACAGCCAAAAATACTCTTTAAATAAGCTTCCTATTAATTTCTGTAGGAAACCACACCTAAAGTGTGGTTTTAGGAAAACCCTATTAAGCTATTTGCACATGGTGCTTTTTAGACACCGATGCAGCTGCCAAGTTTTGCCAGGCGAAGCCGCTTCAGGAAAACGCCGGCAGTAGATTTTCTAGAAGTGGTATTGCCATCGTTCTTGCAGGGGCTCCACCACAAGTGTCTTTTACTCTGTACTGTGAAGTATGGAGAGTGCAGGCAGCCGCCTAAAGAAAGAGGATATCACATAATTTAACCACTCCAGGATTTCCGAACCCCAAAGTGGAAGTGATAAAAGATGGAACTTGTGCCCAGCAATGTCGTTTTGGCATTGCTGTGCATTATGATCATTTTATGCTGCATTTTTTTCGGGCAGATCCTGGGCAGAATATGTATGTACTATTGTAAAGCACATGGTGTTACCCTTTTCAAAGTGTTTTTTTCTACATGGAAAAAAAGTGATATGTCAATTTTTGAGGCTGATGTTCACAGGACCAAGGAGAGGCGCGCGTCAGGGTTGACCGATGTTGAGCCTGAACGTCTCCTTTAACGAATGGACAATTCTAAAATCTATACAAAAGATTGACAGGTATCAGCTGCTGATAACTTTTAATGGTTAACCAAAAAGATAAGGATAAATCACAAGGATTTGATCCTACTGAGATCTCTTCATCAGGTCAGGGCATTGTCACATGCTGACCCCTTGCACACAAAGACCGGAAGGACCACCGGAGTGTATGCATTGGATCTTCAGTGTGTTTGAATAGGTGAGTAGTGTTTATTTTGTGTTTTTTTTATTATTTTACAGAAACTGGGTAACCTCTTTAAAGTAAATCAACCTCCTTGGGTGACCGTAAATTAAAGAATACAATGAAAATCAATGGCTTAGTAATTGGTGTTGGGTTTTTCGGATGATCTGCTTATGCAGCGTTTGTTGCTTTTTGATTCCGGAAAGACCTATTTTTAAATAAAATGGCTTCGGAAAATCGATGTGGTTGTAACTGTGGGTTTTAGTATTGCGCATATGTGAGAAAATGCAGGTGATGTGTTCGCAATGCGAATTGTGTAGATAGGGGTGGTAGAGTGATCAAGAAGGGGGGAGGAGAAGCCAAAAGACTCAGAGAGACAGGAAGCCCAAAGACAAGGAGATTGACACATCAAAGAGATTCAGTTCAGCAAACAGAAAGTAGAGAAATGTGAAAAGAATTGAAGTCAAGGAGAAAATAGTCAAAGAAGATAGAAAAATAGCAAATACCGGATAAATATCCATCACTGTCTGAAACAAAAAGTTGTAGATGATGAGTCCGAGGGTCATACTTTCTTTGCTGTTGGTTGGACTTTGTATTGGTGAGTAAATAGATGAGTCCAAAAATGTCATTCAAATATAGCAGAAAAAAATAACAAATGTCTTTAAAGCATAAAAAGTATATATCTTAATCACAGATGGGGGCCGTAAAGGCTGCAGCAAAAATGTAGTGGCACCTGCAACAGGCTGCTTCTTTGTTCAGCTTAACCTATGACCAGGTTATATATTTTAATGATATTTCCTAACACATAACATTTGGTAATATATATGTTATTACCTTTCACAATTCTTGACTAGTTAAGACCTGTGTTCCCTTTACTATTTTTTTTTTTGTTTGCAGAAGCGGAAATTAACTTTAGTAAAACAAAAGTTAAAAAAGAAAAAGTTTCCCTTTTTCTTTTTTAAAATCCAGTTATACTTTTGCAAAAAAAAAAATATAATGAAAGGAAAGGCAAATTGTCCAACCCTTAAATAACTCCTTTGAGTTAGAAGTACATTTCTTAGGTCATTGTTCTTTATTACTTTAATGTACCCGATCCACTGGACTAAGTGTATTATCTAGGAAATTCTAGCAATTTCCAGTCGTTTTAGACCTCAACTTTGGCTTTGTCTCAATTGACTTGTTTTGATTCTAACTTCCTTTTGTAAGCGTCTAATATAAGAAATAAATGACTAAATAACCTGAAAAACAAAAATGTCTTCCAACTATTAGACTATACTGGGTTTTAAGTTTAACTTAAGTTTCTGATAAGCTTGGGTAGTAAGTTTAAGAAAGATAAAATATATATATGTACATATCACTAAATTAGAATATCATATATTATATAGAGTCATTACAGAGTGATCTATTTCAAGTGTTTATTTCTGTTAATGTTGATGATTATGGCTCACAGCCAATGAAAACACAAAAGTCATTATCTCAGTAAATTAGAATACTTTATAACAACAGCTTGAAGAATGATTTTAAAATCCTAATTGTTGTCCTACTGAAGTGTATGTTCAGTAAATGCCCTCAATACTTGGTCGGGCTCCTTTTGCATCAGTTACTGCATCAATGTGGCAATGTGGCATGGAGGCGATCAGCCTGTGGCACTGCTGAGGTGTTATGGAAGCCCAGGTTGCTTTGATAGCAGCCTTCAGCTCCTCTGCATTGTTGGGTCTGGGGTCTCATCTTCCTCTTGACAATACCCCATAGATTCTCTATAATAGATTCTCTGTGGGGTTAAGGTCAGGCGAGTTTGCTGCCAATCAAGCACAGTGATACTGTTATGTGTAAACGAGGTATTGGTACTTTTGGCAGTGTGGACAGGGGCCAAGTCCTGCTGGAGAATGACATTTCCATCTCCAAAAAGCTTGTCGGCAGAGGAAAGCATGAAGTGCTCTAAAATGTCCTGGTAGACGGCTGCGCTGACTTTGGTCTTGATAAAACACAGTGGACCTAAACCAGTAGATGACATGGCTCCCCAAACCATCACTGATTGTGGAAACTTCACACTAGACCTCAAGCAGCTTGGATTGTGGCCTCTCCACTCTTCCTCCAGACTCTGGGACCTTGTGGAGTGTGTCAATGACTGCCTTCTGGACATCTGTCAAGTCAGCAGTCTTCCCCATGATTGTGGAGCCTACGGAAACAGACTAAGGGACCTTTTTAAATGCTTAGGAAACCTTTGCAGGTGTTCTTTGTTAAATATTTTAATTTACTGAGATAATGCCTTTTGTGTTTTCAGTGGCTGTAAGCCATAATCATCAACATTAACAGAAATAAACACGTGAAATAGATCACTCTGTGTGTAATGACTCTAAATAATATATGAGTTTCACTTTTTGTATCGAAGAACTGAAATAAATTAACTTTTGATGATATTCTAAATTAGTGAAATGCACCTGTATGTGTGTGTGTGTATATATATATAGTGAAAATAAGTATTTGATACTTTGCCGATTTAGCAAGTTTTCCCACCTACAAAGAATGGAGAGGTCTGTAATTTTTATCGCAGCCACACTTCACCTGTGAGAGACAGAATCTTAAAAAAAATCCAGAAAATCACATTATATGATTTTTACATAATTTGCATTTTATTGCATAAAATAAGTATCTGATACAATAGAAAAACAGAACTAAATATTTGGTACAGAAACCTTTGTTTGTAATTACAGAGGTCAGACGTTTCCTGTAGTTCTTGACCAGGTTTGCACACACTGCAGCAGGGATTTTGCCACCGCCTCCATACAGATCTTCTCCAGATCTTTCAGGTTTTGGGGCTGTCACTGGGCAACATTGAGTTTCAGCTCCCTCCAAAGATTTCCTATTGTATCCAGGACCTTGAAATGCTTCTTACGGAGCCACTCCTTAGTTGTCCTGGCTGTGTGTTTCGGGTCATTGTCATGCTGGAAGACCCAGCCATAATCCATCTTCAATGCTCTTACTGAGGGAAGGAGGTTGTTGGCCAAAATCTCACAATACATGACCCCATCCATCCTCCCTTCAATACGGTGCAGTCGTCCTGTCGCCTTCGAAGAAAAGCACCCCCAAAGTATGATGTTTTCCCCCACCATGCTTCACGGTTGTAATGGCTTTCTTAGGGTTGTATTCAACCTTCTTCTTTCTCCAAACACGGCGAGTGGAGTTGATTCCAAAAAGTTCTATTTTGGTCTCATCTGACCACATGACTTTCTCCCATGCTTCTTCTGGATCATCCAGATGGTCACTGGTGAACTTCCAACGTGCCTGGACATGTGCTGGCGTGAGCAGGGGGACCTTGCGTGACCTGCAGGATTTTAATCCATGACGTTGTAGTAATGTTTGAGACTGTGGTCACAGCTCTCTTCAGGTCATTGACCAGGTCCTACCATGTAGTTCTGGGATGATTCCTGACCTTTCTCAGAATCACGAGGCAAGATCTTATAGGGACCCCCAGACCGAGGAAAATTGACAGTCATCTTGTGTTTCTTCCACTCTCTAATAATTGTGCCAACAGTTGTTGCCTTCTCACCAAGCTGCTTGCCTATTGTCCTGTAGCCCATCCCAGCCTTGTGCAGGTCTACAATTTTGCCCCTGGTGTCCTTAGACAGCTCTTTGGTCTTGGCCATGGTGGAGAGGTTAGAGTGTGATTGAGTGTGTGGACTGGTGTCTTTTATACAGGTAACGAGTTCAAACAGATGTAATTAATACAGGTAATGAGTGCAGAGTAGGAAGACTTCTTAAAGAAAAAGTGATCAAATACTTATTTCATGCAATAAAATGCAATTTCATTATTTAAAAATCATACAATGTGATTTTCTGTTTTTTATTTTTAGATTCTGTCTCTCACAGGTGAAATGTACCTACAATAGAAATTACAGTCTTCTCCTTACTTTGTAGGTGGGAAAACTTGCAAAATCAGCAGTGTATCAAATACTTATTTTCCCCACTGTATGTATATGTGTGTGTGTGTATATATATATATATATATATATATATATATATATATATATATATATATATATATATATATATATATATATATATATATATATACATATACAACCCCTGGCAAAAATGATGGAATCACCGGGCTCGGAGGATGTTCATTCAGTTGTTTAATGTTGTTGAAAAAAAGCAGATCACAGACATGGCACAAAACTAAAGTCATTTCAAATGGCAACTTTAGGGCTTTAAAAACACTAAAAGAAATCAAGATTGAAAATGTGGTACTCGGTAAGGGTAATTTTTTTCAGACCAAGCAGAGGGAAAAAATTATGGAATCACTCAATTCTGAGGAAAAAATTATGGAATCATGAAAAACAAACACACAAAAGAACACTCCAATACATCACTAGTATTTTGTTGCACCACCTCTGGCTTTAATAACAGCTTGCAGTCTCTGAGGCATGGACTTAATGAGTGACAAACAGTACTCTTCATCAATCTGGCTCCAACTTTCTCTGATTGCTGTTGCCAGATCAGCTTTGCAGGTTGGAGCCTTGTCATGGACCATTTTCTTCAACTTCCACCAAAGATTTTCAATTGTATTGAGATCTGGACTATTTGCAGGCCATGACATTGACCTTATGTGTCTTCTTTCAAGGAATGTTTTCACAGTTTTTGCTCTATGGCAGGATGCATTATCATCTTGAAAGATGATGTCATCACCCCCAAACATCCTTTCAATTGATGGAATAAGAAAACTGTCCAAAATATCAATGTAAACTTGAGCATTTATTGAAGATGTAATGACAACCATATCCCCAGTGCCTTTACCTGACATGCAGCCCCATATCATCAATGACTGTGGAAATTTGCATGTTCTCTTCATGCAGTCATCTTTATAAATCTCATTGGAATGGCACCAAACAAAAGTTCCAGCATCATCACCTTGCCCAATGCAGATTCGCGATTCATCACTGAATATGACTTTCATCCAGTCATCCACAGTCCACGATTGCTTTTCCTTAGCCCATTGTAACCTTGTTTTTTTCTGTTTAGGTGTTAATGATGGTTTATGTTTAGTTTTTCTGTATGTAAATCCCATTTCCTTTAGGCGGTTTCTTACAGTTCGGTCACAGACATTGACTCCAGTTTCCTCCCATTCGTTCCTCATTTGTTTTGTTGTGCATTTCCTGTTGTGGAGACATATTGCTTTAAATTTCCGGTCTTGACACTTTGATGTCTTCCTTGGTCTACCAGTATGTTTGCCTTTAACAACCTTCCCATGTTGTTTGTATTTGGTACAGATTTTAGACACTGCTGACTGTGAACAACCAACATCTTTTGCAACATTGCGTGATGATTTACCTTCTTTTAAGAGTTTGATAATCCTCTCCTTTGTTTCAATTGACATCTCTTGTGTTGGAGCCATGATTCATGTCAGTCCACTTTGTGCAACAGCTCTCCAAGGTGTGATCACTCCTTTTTAGATGCAGACTAACGAGCAGAACTAATTTGATGCAGGTGTTGGTTTTTGGAAATGAAAATTTACAGGGTGATTCCATATTTTTTTCCTCAGAATTGAGTGATTCCATAATTTTTTCCCTCTGCTTGGTCTGAAAAAAATTACCCTTACTGAGTACCACATTTTTAATCTTGATTTCTTTTAGTGTTTCTTAAAGCCCTAAAGTTGCCATTTGAAATTACTTTAGGTTTGTGCCATGTCTGTGATCTGCTTTTTGTCAACAACATTAAACAACTGAATGAACATCCTCCGAGACCGGTGATTTCATAATTTTTGCCTGGGGTTGTGTATATATATATATATTACAATCATATTTCTTGTCATTTTATATTGTGCTCTTCTTGTATGTTTCTTTCTCTAATCTTCATTCCTTTTTACTTTTTTTTTTCCCAAGCTATAAGACAAATTAAAAAAACAATAAGGCGACAAAATATACAGAGACAGAAAGATAATGAATCTTCTTAAACTGCTGATAATCTTAATTTTTTTTGCATAACTCTATAGTATATGAATATGGTCAATTATTAAATACATATACGGATGGACAAACTGTTATTTTGAACTGATGCCTGAATTGAGCAGGAAAATTTCTAGAAAGACTTCTAAAATCATTCTAATTAAGAAAATTATAAGGTAATGTATCAGGTCTAGTGCCAAGCGTGCAATCCTAATTAATCAGAATAATAAAATGGCAGATTATTTCATATATTAATTGAATATTTTCCAAAAAGTGTAAGTGGTGGCAACGTTTTGAAAATATAATGAGCACATGAGTATTTTGCACAATGACATTATCATAATTATGGTTCACGTATATGCATCACATCGATAGTTACAGTGTAATTGCACTTTCACAAAACTTTTGACAAATCAGAAGTTTTTATTGGTTGAGGTTGAGGTGTTGAGACCCTCACCGATCACTAAAATGAAGTTGCAGAAGTGTTGAGCCGTGTGCTCCTCTCCTCCAGTCCATAGAAAGTTTGTAAGTCTTGCTTCACCTACCGAGTAGAAACAAAGCCCTGCTGAACACTTCTGCCCTTTACTGTAGTAAATGGCCAGGGTTTCGGCTCCAAGACCCCACTGATCAAAACTTCTGATGTGTCTACATTTTGTGAAAATGCTGTTACTCTTTAAACTTTTTTAGAGATGATTTGTTCTTTTCTCTTTGGAGAACTCCTCATTAAATGGATTAAAATAGGCCAAGAATTCTACAAGTTCATCCAATATGGTTATAAAAGTTTTCTATATCATACTCTACCCCTGCTGTAAATTATAAAGAATAAATGACTTTTGTGGCCACTTATAAATGAAGCTGCAGGCTGAGCTCAGAATATCAGGGTGACAAATAATAATCTTTATAATTTATGGTGGAGGGTACATTATTCCTTACAATACACATCTCAACTCTTTGAGGGATAATTCTGTCCACCACTAATATAACCAGAACTTTTTCCAACGTCTAAAATATTTACATTATTAGAGATGTGTTTTGTATCATTTGGAACACTGTACCTGCTGAAGAACCTCTTTTTCAAACGCAAAGAGGGAGCACTAAATGAGTCCATCACTGATTGTTCACAGGAAGTGTTTACTCCTGCGTCAGACTATTTCTGCATGTAGAGATAAGTAGTATATATTATCCCCAGCGTGTGATGTATTGGTCTTCAAAGGAACAATCAGCTTTTGAGGTTAATTTGATTGCAGCAGGAAAATGTGTAAGTGTAAAGATCGGAGCAACTATGACAAAGCCAACTGGTGATGGCTAGATGTCTTGGTTATGGAGTTCCCAAAAGTAAAGGTCTTGTACGATGTTCCTTGTATGGCTAATGTCATGCGTCTGGGTTCGAACCCTTGAGCCTGCGCTTTGTGGTCGGCTTCTCTGTCCACTGAGCCACAGCAGCTACACCTTTTCTCTGGGTGTTTATTGTCTTGTATTCTTGCTTAAGTCTTTTTAGGTTGACAAGTGTTTTCATGTATTCATTTGTCTGCCCTATCACCTTTTGGGTTCGGCTTTATATACTTTCCCCCTGATGGTGTTTCCTGCTGGTGATGGCAGCATAAGTCCGAGCTGCCATCGTTTAGTCTGTTGTAAGGGCTGTTCCAGACGACGTTGGAACCGCTATGGACTGCATGGTCAGTATCTCTAGTCTGTACAGGAACCAGCAGAGTCAGTTGCAGGTTTTTTAGTGTTTTACCTCTTTTTCCCTATGTGATTTGTTATACAATCATAACAGCTAGCATCTACCATAGATTGTCCAAGGAAGGACAACTGGTGACAGGGTTGTGGGTGCCCATATCTTTCTCAAGCACATGGGGAGCAAAAGTGGGACCGATTCCACAGAAGAGCTAATGATAATGGAAATTAGGGGAAAAGTTTTGTTGTTGACATACATTAAAATTACAGCTCAAAAAAGGTTGTGCAAATGCTTTTGGTCCAAGACTTGTGTGAGATTCATTGTTGTTGCTAAACATGATTGCTAGACATCTTGGTCAGAGAGTCTCCAAAATCACAGGTATTGTGAGATGTTCCTTGTATGGTTAGTATCAATCAAAACTGGTCCAAGGAAGGAATACTGGTGAGCAGGTCGTAGATACCTGAAGCTTTCTTATGCACATGGGGAGCAAAGGTGGGATTGATTCCACAAAAGAGCTATGGTAGTGGAAATGAAGGAAAAAGTTACTCTTGACGTACATTGTCCTCACGGCTCGAAAAACATTATGAAGCACGTTGTTTTTGGCCACAAGACTAGTCCAAGCTTCATTGTTGCATGAGACATGTACAGATGTAATAGAGGTTGATGGGGTCTCAGTACCAAACTATTTCACACATCTCTTTGACAAAAACTTTAAAAAAATGGTCTTCTCTAAGGATTTTCTTCAGTTTTGTGTCCTTTATGTCTCCATGGACAGAGACTACAAACGAACGCTATTGCCTAATTTTTCTTTACGTCTCATTGGATCAAAGGTAGAAACACTTTTGAGACAAAGTTTAAAAAATAAGACTAAAGATCAAAGGCTTATTTCTTCGAATGATTTTTCTATTTTCTAGAGATCCCACAGTTTATCACAACTGCCAGTATGATCATAGTCAGATTTCTTGGAATTAATTCCTCTTTTCTTCCGCGAAACCCGAAACTTCATGTAAGGGGTTGAGGTGTATGCAGAGATGGGAATTCCTTCTATATTAATTGAATGACTTTTTTCAGCAAAATATTTAATTATTTCATTAAGAAGCCTATGTTTGTATGTGTGTTTATATGACAATTTTATTCACTCTCTTGGTTTGCATAATTTTTTTCTGCAACCACCATAAACTTTAAAGGAGATGGTCACACAGATGAACCATCACTTTTCTATGAAATTCAATGGACATTTGCTGTCATTTGGTAAACAGGGTTCCTGGAAGCCCCAATTTTTCTACACCTCTAAGGCATATATTTGGGATGTTCATACAGCTCTGGCAAAAATTAAGAGACCACTGAACAGTTTTCTATTGGAAAGCATGGAAAGACTGGTGAAAAGCATAGCAAGACGAATTAAAGCTGTGATTAAAAATCATGGTTAGTCCACCAAATATTTATTTCTGAACTGTTCCTGAGTTAAAACATGAGTAATTTGAGGTCTGAAAGCACTGTTTCTTTTTTAGTATTTTGACGCTTTATCATTTTGCTGCAAATAAATACAAAATTTTTAGCTTTGAATTTTGGAGACATGTTGTCAAGTAGTTTATAGACTAAAACAACAATGTACATTTTACTCAAAAATATACCTATAAAGAGAAAAATCAGAGAAAATGAAAATTTTGCAGTGGTCTCTTAATTTTTGTCAGAGCTGTATATGGGATACCCCATTAAAGTAGTTTTTGCACTCCCAATAAATCAACTAAACATACTATAAATGTCTGATCAGTGGATGGTCCAAGTACTGGGGACCCAACCATGATCTTCTCCTTTGCGGTGGAAAAATTGAACACTTGCTGTGTTGTGAGTTGCAGTGCAATTTCATTAATGTTAATGTGACTGTGCTGCATTCCTAATTGCCTCCTGGTTGGGAGTATTGCTACAACAAGACGATGGTGGTCTTTACTTAAGGCGCCCAAGCACATGAGATTTAGCCAACCGCCATACTCGGACTGGCTCACGGGTGAGCAGGTAAATCCCCCGGTAGGCCTCTTTGCAAGAGAACTCCTCTACATCCGCCCCTGTATAAGCAATTGTAGGCACAATACATTTGATTCACCATGTACAAAAAAAGTTGGCATCTCCTCATTCAATAAACTATGCAGTTTATTATTCTAAAGAAGCATAGGTACATTTGTGAAAGAGGATAATGTAAAATTTGCATGTAGATGAACAATGGGGTCCCAGAGTCAATGTTACTGGTGGTTCTTTGGCACTCCAGTCCGACACTGCCATCAGCGATCTCTTCCGACTCCCCAATAATAAGCCGAGTATTCATGTTTTTTTTAAAGGAGAGAGGAAGAGGCGGCGGCTTCTCTTAAAACAAAAAGATATCATTGTAACCTTCCCGATTCTAAACTATTGAACATTCTAACATTCTAAAAGCCCATTTAGCTGAGCCGAAAATCGACACGTGTAAACATGTCAGTGACCACTTGATGAAGGAGAAAAAAGCTTGATCATCAGAGGGTCAGATTGTGTATGCCAGCATAACAATCATCACTATCGGCAGCACATCTCTCTTTGTAAGCAAAGATGTGCTGCCGAGAACATAATACTGTATGGGGATAGAGAAGGATCATATTAACAGTTCCCACAATCTGTGTAAAAAGACCAATAAACGAGTGCTGATAGAACGATGCTTAAATAGTGCCGAAGTCGACCCATCTAAAAATGCATTAGGAATGCCAATAATCGTCTTCTTCTCCCCCCCAAAATGAGCATCCTGATCAATTAAGTTTTCTCCTGTCTGTGTCAAGGAAGAATTATAAAAAAAAAAAAAATCAATAAATAAATAAGAAATGAATGTGCTGTTAGTCTTTCCTGTAAAATAGAAATACTGCACAATATCTGATTTTTGTGCTCCGTGTTGTGGGCAAAAATGAATATTATTTTGTGCCTTCCTTTCACAACATTAGACAGGACATACTGTATACCTGATCTTTATAAAAAAAAATAGTTTAAAATGCGATGCAAAAATGATCTTACTGAATAAGAAACTCATCCAGCAAAAATGGAACGTAAATGTAACTAATAATGAAAAAGTTACGATTGTCAAAAAGTTGTGAAGGTAAACAAAAAGTTAAAAACATTTACACAGAAACATTTTTGTCCTTGTCTTTAATTTGCTTTTCTTTTCATGGCTTGGAAAATGATATTTTTTTAGAAGACATAGGGTTTATTTCACAGCTGATCAGATAATTATCAGATATTGCATTACGTTTGGGGACATTTATTAAGATGCAGGGTAAGATGGATTAAGCGTTCACTCATATTATTATGTGACTGATAGAGAATGTGTTCATTTGTGTTTCAGATCACTTTTTGGCCCAAGATCAAAGTCTAGGTAAGACACTCATGATCCATCATCGATATAATCACTGTCGGTCAATGTGTAAGCGGCATGTGCTGCCCATCTATATGAGGACCATTTTACTGTGTGCCCCCATACTGTATGCATTTGCCCTTGTAATGAGCGCAGGTGGACTTTTGGGCTGATTCGCCCGTGTAATTGTGGCTTACGTTTCTGAACCCCATACTAGTTGGCTGCAGATGATCGTTACATGAAAATGCAGTTTTGAAAAAAAAAGTATTTCAATATCTATTGATCCTTTGTAATTCCTAATGTCAGTCATTGAAAAAAAATTAAAAATTCAACCCCTTTGGTGCTTCTTAAATTATCACTGCTATAAGTGAGCCCATATCCAAGGGATTGTGCCATTTCTAAAAACATCTTGGTGAAAGCTCTAAGCTGGCACCGGTAGAAATTGCTGGGTATCTACTGTACCTCTTTACACCACCAATTTAATATGGAAGTAAATCCAGTGAAAGCATTTATTCTAGGGGAAAATATCTCCTGATTCAGTCCCATACTGACGTACCCAAACTTAAAGAACCAGTTGACCCATACTTGCCAATCTTTTGGGCTGACGTTTGATAAGAAAAGCTCCCTGTGCCTCCTCTTTCTCAATCGAGTCCTCTCTATGTTTTGTGAATGCTCCCTGAATTTGGGTGCATCTTTAGACCCCCAAAACCTACTGTCTGTAAGGTTTAGGTAACGTATGGGAGATTTGCCAACTCCTCTTAGAGTCCGGGAAGCCTCTCCTTCTCCTAAGGGCCATTTGCACATTTCAGGAGAATGGTTGCCCTATGGCTTCTGGAGTTTTCATGCCTTCACACATGGATTAATCTGAACAGCATTCTAAGAGAGGTTGTCCAGCAAGACACAATTGTTTAGTGATTGACTTATAAGTGGAAAAATATAGAAATTTGCCTTCGCTCTAAGACATTAATTCCCAGCACTGTATGCTGAGGAGTTATGGTGATCATGTTCTTTTATAGCCACACGATGCAAAGCAAAACTGCTCCCCCTTTCCGCCACACGTTGCGTCTCTCACCCCACCAGGTTGCATTCCCCACCCCACTTACTGACTGCACCTCTTTTGGCCTCAGCTCTAAGCAAAATTATAGCAGATACCAGCGGAAATGGAAATACCTAAAATGGAGCTGGCTTTGTTGGGTTGGAAGGAAAAATTTGTGCCACAAAAGATACCAGGACTTATAGTTTTCAGGGGTGCACCTGTGTTGCGCCAGATGTATTATGTGCTTTAAAAACTTTGGGGGAAATTCCATTCTCCAGTCTTAAACTATTCCATGATCTATTAAAATGTGCCACAATTTTTTAACAGGTTCATGTCTCTTAAAGAATTTGGCCCATCTTTGCCTGCTTTTGCACTAGAAAATTATATTTATACCGGTTTTGTGCTTTGATTTGTAGTATCATTTACTCCAATTTTTTTGTAAGAAAGAACAAAAATGTCAATTTTTTTTTTTTTTTTTAGCAAAAATGGTGTTTACTAAATTGCAACATATCACTATGGTAATTACTTAGGAAGCAGGAATTCAGTTCTGTTTGTCAATTTACCACTTTTCTGTGTGTTACAACAGATGAAGATCGAGATCACAAATTCCAGGTGGATATCACAGGACTCGTAGTGACAATTACCTGTCCTAGTGGTCAAAATTACATAGATGATAAAGAAAAGAAGAACCAGAAAACCCTGAATGAAAATAAAAACCAGAAGATCCTGGAAAATTACTCTTCAGATAAAAATGGGTTACACAAGTGCAACCATGACTTCCTCTATCTACATGCATACGGTAAGAAAAAATGCATAAAGATTTACCAAATAGTATTATAGTAAAGACTGAGATTTGTATATTTGAGCTATCCGTATATTGTATATATATCTTTATAGAGTAGATAAGACAGGATCTAACATTCACAAATAGGAGATGTCACAGCTCACCTCCTTCTCCTGTACAATGACTGATAACACCTCTATATACAGTAGATAACACAGGATCTGCCATTCACAATAGCTGATATCACAGCTCACCTCCTCCTCCTGTACAATGACTGATAACACCTCTATACACAGTAGATAACACAGGATCCACCATTCACAGTAGGTGATGTCACAGCTCACCTCCTCCTCCTGTACAATGACTGATAACACCTCTATATACAGTAGATAACACAGGATCCACCATTCACAGTAGGTGATGTCACAGCTCAGCAACGCCTCCCCCTACTAAACTCAGCTGCACTAAGGGTATGTGCACACGATCAGTAAACTCTGCAGATTGGATGCAGCGCACTTGCGCTGCGTGCAAACCACAGTGTTCTACATTACAAGCAGAGTGGATGGGATTTCAAGAAATCCCGTGCCCACTATGAGTCTCCGTGCACCTGCGGATCACCCGCGGACACGGACATGCCATGCGTCTTCACAGACCGCAGCATGTCAATGCGGAGTTGCTAGTCTCCATAAGAGAATCAGTGCAATGTATTGATTGCAGTGAATCTGCACGGTCCAATGAACACATGCGGATTCACCTGCGTGCAGAGAGTATGCTGCGTCCAAAGCGCTGACAGTACTGACCGTGTGCACATAGCCTTCCTCTCCCCTCACACTGACCCATGCAGGAGGTTAGACCAGGAGATCAGGGCTCTATCATTACATCTCACACAGAGACACCGCTCTCAACTATGGTGGAGGCGTGTTCTTCTTTCCATTGAGTGCTGCTGCCTGCTTATGATTGGTCAGCATCATACAGGGAGAAGAAGTACACCCCCCCCCCTGTGAACACTATCCGATATCACCCACTTGGACTTAAAAAAAGTTAACTCATTAGACACCAGATACTTACATTGCTAATATCTCCACAATGGAGAAGCAAAATAAAAAACAACAACACTTTTTATACCCCTTTGCAGCCACAATTACATTGTGTGTCCACTTCAACATGACAAATTTGGTAACAAGTCCTCTGTAATGGTTACACATCGGAAAAATGACTCAAGTGTGGTGGACAGACGGTATTAGAATGCAACAGTCTTCTTCTTTAGATTTCTCTGGAGAGACGCAAGCTTAATGGTTACACTTCCAACAAGGGACACAGACATATTGGTTACACATCTGAAGAAGTGCACAAGTGTTGTACCCCTGGAGAGACCCAAAGCCTCACCAGTTAGAGGCTGAAATAAAATAATGTAGCTATTAGTGGCGACTCTTCTTAAAGGATCTTGACGTTTGCTAGTGGTTTAGTTTTGGATCCCTAGAATCCGGAAGACCTACCTGGACTTCTAATGTAAGGACTGCCTCATTTCAACCTGTACACTTTTTGTTTCTCAATCTCCAGTTGTAGTTGGCTTTGCCTATGCTGGAAGTTTTGGCACAGTTATGAAGACTCCTCAGAGGGAGACCACTTAAGCAAGGGGGCTATCTTCCTAAGTACACCCTGAGCGGCACCGCACCATCACACTCTGGATCCAAGCTCACACCACATAAGACACCTCTTCACTGGAGGGTCGGCTATAATTTTCAATAACATGGTTCTGGGACCAAAACTCCCAGGAAAACAACCGCAACTTAAGGGGGAAAGCTTCAACCACAGGAAACTCTACATATAGATCTAACATATCAGCAATGTAGAAATATTGAGATAGAACATGTTTACAAAATAACAAACATTTTTGTTAGCAGGTAACAATGGGAGACAGAAAATGCCCTCATCTTGCATTGTACGATGTTCTTGTAGCCACATCTGAAGTCATGTTCTCCTCTCTGTTGTAGTTTGTGAAACCTGCACGGAGGTCTCCTTTCTGATGGTGGCTTCTGTTGTGATCGCTGATTGCCTGATCACCATTGGAGTTTGTGTTTTTGTGTATATGTTCTGTAAGAAAAAACCTGCTCAAACTCGAGAAAATGGGTTTGCCAAAGGAGCTCGCAAAAAAGGTATCCAATAAGGCACAAAAGTAAATTATCTATGGATTTAAATAAGACTTTTCACTTGCATAACAAAAAATTATTTTATTACCTAGGGTAAATGCCGCTGTTCTTCTGAATCCGGCTCTGTTTTCCTTTTATTTCTGCGCCTCTCCATTCCTGAGATATGGACCCTTCTTCCCTGTAGGTCTTTTTAGTCAACTGGGCGTGACCACAGAGAAGAGTTGAGGGCCACGCCCATTTGTTAAAAAGTCTAGATTTACAAATGGGAAAGAAGGGGCCATATCTCAGGAATGGAAAGTCGCAGGAACATAAGCAAAATAACGCCGCATTCAGGAGAACAGCGGCAACAAATAAATAATATTTTTGGCAAATGACGGGTCCTCTTTAATTTCTGCATACAGAGTGTAAACACTATGATTTTTTATTTTTTATCATACAGGCAACAAAGAACTTCCTCCCCCTGTTCCCAATCCTGATTACGAGGTAAATATAGAAGAACACGATGCGACATATTTGGAATGGAAATGACTGCGGCGGTTTTTATTATTTAATACTCAAATACCTAAAATGTAGGGATTTTCTGACTACTATTTACTCTGGTTTCCCCCACAAGCTCACTGACACCCATTCTCCATGCCACTCTGTCTCCATATAGTCTACCGGCACGCTCCTCAGTAATTCGTTACACATGGTTATTCCACTCCCCGAGGCCATTTTTAGATAATAAAATAAAGAGTTGGGACCATTGGATCGTTAATATGAGCTCACTGATGGATTCTCAGTTAACTCATGCTGCAACCAACAATAGACAGTGCAACACACAGGCTATTGAAAGTCAATGGTGCAACATTTAGCCCAAAATAAATGCATTTTGGTAAGAACAAAAAAATTGTCACCAAAGTTGACAAAGTGGAGGGAACGTATACTAGCAGCTATGAACTTCTGCTCAAAACTCAGGAGCCTCATAGCTGGAGTGCAGTTTGCTTTGTTAAGAGGTATTTCACTAGCAGGGTACCACGGACCCTCCTCTCTTTTCCTGACCTCAAACATTAACTTTTTATAGACTCCCCTCTACCCTCTCATGCCAGCACCAAACTGGTCCTGCACTGATACTGGGCACCTACGACTGAAAGCTGGCCACCAAGAATATCAGAATGAGTATCGTGGCTACTCCATGTGCCGCCCTTGCTAGTCCTCCATAGAGACACTGGCAGAAAAAAAAGGGGGGGAGGCACCACATGACATGGTACATAACACATAATAGCAAAAGTAAGAAGAAACTTTCTTAAAGTGACATACACACAGTTTTACATGAGGGGTAGAATTTGAGGATTTCCACTTTGGAATTGTTGACTTCCGACTCATCTAATATTTTTCGCCCTACCAGAAGGACTAGAATGGCTGTACTTTTTATTTCGAGTTAATAAACGCTCTTCTCTTTTATTGTTGCAGCCAATCCAGAAAAAAAGGCAAGAAGTATACGATGGATTAAATCAAAACTCAAAATGATTTTTGTCAGCCCGCTTATGCTTCAGCAATGCATCTCTTATTATTTTTCACGTTGTATGTGTGTGAATTTGTTTTTTGTACATCCCATTTTTCCATATTGAAACACATCACTTTGGAACCGTTTCATTGTTAAAATAAATACTCTGGGAAAATTGCACATAAAAATGTAACATTTATATGGAAACCCCCGTGTATTTATGGTGTCCTTTAATAACCGATCAAGGAAAATAGTGTTATATAAAACAGCTGGAAAAATGGAGGAAAAAATGAAATTTATTGTGATGGAAAATCAAAATAAATAAACTGAAAATTGTGTAAGATTCTTCATTTGTCATTGTGTTTTTGTTTGTTTGTTACACAAGTTACCTAGTCTTTCTTATGTAAACTTGTCCCCTTGATTCTGGATTCTACTCAGTTTTTCTAATTGGCAACTTCAGGGGCTGTGAGGACGACACAGTGTGTATGTGAGTGTGCACGACGACACAGTGTGCACGATTGCTGCTCAGGAAAATAGCGAATGTGTTATTGGAAAATAATTTATTGATTAAAGAGGGTTTTTATGTTAGAATGTATCACTTAAAAAATTATGTTTTTACAATTTACATGACTACTGTATATAGAGGTGTTATCAGCCCTTGTACAGGAGGAGGTGAGCTGTGACATCACCTATTGCGAATGGTGGATCCTGTGTTATCTACTGTATATAGAGGTGTTATCCGTCATTGTACAGGAGGAGGAGGAGGTGAGCTGTGACATCACCTATTGTGAATGGTGGATCCTGTGTTATCTACTGTATTATATAGAGGTGTTATTCGTCATTGTACAGGAGGAGGAGGAGGTGAGCTGTGACATCACCTATTGTGAATGGTGTATCCTGTGTTATCTACTGAATATAGAGGTGTTATCAGTCATTGTACAGGAGGAGGAGGTGAGCTGTGACATCACCTATTGTGAATGGTGGATCCTGTGTAATCTACTGTATATAGAGGTGTTATCAGTCATTGTACAGGAGGAGGAGGAGGAGGTGAGCTGTGACATCACCAATTGTGAATGGTGGATCCTGTGTTATCTACTGTATATAGAGGTGTTATCAGTCATTGTACAGGAGGAGGAGGTAAGCTGTGATATTACCTATTGTGAATGGTGGATCCTGTGTTATCTACTGTAGATAGAGGTGTTATCAGTCATTGTACAGGAGGAGGAGGTGAGCTGTGATATTACCTATTGTGAATGATGGATCCTGTATTATCTACTGTATATAGAGGTGTTATCAGTCATTGTACAGGAGGAGGAGGTGAGCTGTGATATCACCTATTGTGAATGGTGGAGCCTGTGTTATCTACTGTATATAGAGGTGAAACCTACAAAAGACAAAAATATATCTCATACCCTACCATCATTATATATAAATGTAAAGCAAAGTTGCATAATAAATATAGGGTACTTAGTGAACTATTTTTGATCAAAAAAAGTATACAAGCCGTCCCACCAGCGGCAAGGTGACCCTAAATTGGGACGGTACCTATACTGCCTACATTAAAAACCTTACTGTATATCAAAGTTGAAGTAATGCATATAAAAGGGTAGACAAATAGGACCGGGTCCCAACTACAGACCACCTAGGCCCGTGGTAAGCTACATATATACTAATCAGCTCAACAAAGGGGATGCCACACCCTTAAATTGCACAGAATGCAAACAAGACAAAAAACCAAGCAATGTGAACTGAGGTCTAAGATGGTAGACATGCAAGAAATAGGAGCATGTTCACACTAGCAAAAAGAAGCAAAACCTACAAAAGACAAAAATATATCTCATACCCTACCATCATTATATATAAATGTAAAGCAAAGTTGCATAATAAATATAGGGTACTTAGTGAACTATTTTTGATCAAAAAAAGTATACAAGCCGTCCCACCAGCGGCAAGGTGACCCTAAATTGGGACGGTACCTATACTGCCTATATTAAAAACCTTACTGTATATCAAAGTTGAAGTAATGCATATAAAAGGGTAGACAAATAGGACCGGGTCCCAACTCCAGACCACCTAGGCCCGTGGTAAGCTACATATATACTAATCAGCTCAACAAAGGGGATGCCACACCCTTAAATTGCACAGAATGCAAACAAGACAAAAAAACAAGCAATGTGAACTGAGGTCTAAGATGGTAGACATGCAAGAAATAGGAGCATGTTCACACTAGCAAAAAGAAGCAAAACCTACAAAAGACAAAAATATATCTCATACCCTACCATCATTATATATAAATGTAAAGCAAAGTTTCATAATAAATATAGGGTACTTAGTGAACTATTTTTGATCAAAAAAAGTATACAAGCCGTCCCACCAGCGGCAAGGTGACCCTAAATTGGGACGGTACCTATACTGCCTATATTAAAAACCTTACTGTATATCAAAGTTGAAGTAATGCATATAAAAGGGTAGACAAATAGGACCGGGTCCCAACTCCAGACCACCTAGGCCCGTGGTAAGCTACATATATACTAATCAGCTCAACAAAGGGGATGCCACACCCTTAAATTGCACAGAATGCAAACAAGACAAAAAAACAAGCAATGTGAACTGAGGTCTAAGATGGTAGACATGCAAGAAATAGGAGCATGTTCACACTAGCAAAAAGAAGCAAAACCTACAAAAGACAAAAATATATCTCATACCCTACCATCATTATATATAAATGTAAAGCAAAGTTGCATAATAAATATAGGGTACTTAGTGAACTATTTTTGATCAAAAAAAGTATACAAGCCGTCCCACCAGCGGCAAGGTGACCCTAAATTGGGACGGTACCTATACTGCCTATATTAAAAACCTTACTGTATATCAAAGTTGAAGTAATGCATATAAAAGGGTAGACAAATAGGACCGGGTCCCAACTCCAGACCACCTAGGCCCGTGGTAAGCTACATATATACTAATCAGCTCAACAAAGGGGATGTCACACCCTTAAATTGCACAGAATGCAAACAAGACAAAAAACCACGCAATGTGAACTGAGGTCTAAGATGGTAGACATGCAAGAAATAGGAGCATGTTCACACTAGCAAAACCTACAAAAGACAAAAATATATCTCATACCCTACCTTAGTGCAGCTGAGTTTAGTAGGGGGAGGCGTTGCTGAGCTGTGACATCACCTACTGTGAATGGTGGATCCTGTGTTATCTACTGTATATAGAGGTGCTATCAGTCATTGTACAGGAGGAGGAGGAGGTGAGCTGCGATATCACCTATTGTGAATGATGGATCCTGTGTTATCTACTGTGGATAGAGGTGTTACCCGTCATTGTACTATATGTATTGTGACTACTTGTAATAGGCAACTGATGAGTGTCCCAGTGGTGAACTCTCTATTAATCGCACTTTTCTTTCATGTAGCCCCATGGACTGAATTGACCATATGCTAATATTAGGGTCCATTGCTGTATACTTCTCTCCTTTTCTATATCTTGTACTCTTATTTCTCTCTCTTGCACTCAGGTTTTCAGTTACGTTCTTGTCTCCACTTCCTTTTCGCTCGGCTTTGAACATGCAAAATCGCAGGTGGGAGATTCTTCCCCCCTCTGTCAGCTAAATAACCCCACAGGATTTCCGTTGTTTTCATGCATTTATTCAGCACAGAAAAACAGATGAGGACAGACAATATTTTCCATTGCTGAAGGTTAAAATCGTGTCATGAAGTCAACGCCAACATTGCTAAATGCTCCGAAGCGCAAAGATGGAGAGCGCACCGCCATCTCAAAAGCCTCCTCTCTTAGGGCGCGGAGCGAGGTGGCTGTACTGATCGTTATCACGCCGGCCCAACACCTGAGAAAAGAGAATAAAGATCATTATGGGCAAGAAACTAACAGCCACGTGTAAATAAAACCGTATCCTGCCCGCTCAAAATATAGCTCAGTTTATAGCTTAGTGTCCGTCGGAGGCAGACATGACCTTCACCTGTTTATTTTCTGCCTTTACTTTTTACTTTTAAGCTTTTTTTTAGGCAGTGTGGATGTCGTCCACCACATTGATTCCCTTAGTCCTGGGTGGAAACAGGGTAATCTCCACCATAGTGTACTTCCCTGCGGGTGCCAGTGTCGACACAGTTGTGCAAGACCACTAAAAGGAATGACCGAAGATGTTGGATAGGTAAGTATGTTATGGCCTTATCTGACCCTGCCCCGTTCCTTCTCTTTTCTAAAAGTTTTCTACTTATGGGACTGTTATTTCCCTTTGGGGTTCCTATCTGTTCTGCATTTCCCTGGGAGCCCACCATTGTGACCCTCTTTGCAGGACCACCTCAAATGAACGCTCCTCATACTGCTGTTTTTCAGCTCTTATGGAGGTCCTCGTCCAGTTTTTGAGGGTCCCTTCCAGGCCCCTTTGCCTCCGGTGCCCACAGTTGCTCTTTCTCTACTTTCGGACACATTCCAGGGTTATCCACCTAGCGGCAAAACCTAGTCCCCCTGTCCTGTGTTCCCCAATAATATTAACAAAAATAGTAATTTATTCAATTTCAGCCATCAGTTTCGCATCATATACTAATGCTACGGTATTACTCACCGTCCATGTTACCACTCACCTGATAGTCAGCATTGTCTTCAATCAGATTCTGTTTGTCAGAAGCTAAAAAGAGTGAAAATAGCTTTAACAAATAAATATATTGATGATATAAGTCTCTTCATTTTGAGTTTGGTGTATTTTGGACTTCAGTGTGCAGAGGGCGGGGGCCGTGGACGTGGGCAGATGATAATCCTCATGATTTATGCAAAAAGATGACATGATCTGATCAGTATTAAAATAAACACTTTATGACTCCTCAACACAGAGTAAGAAAGCTCATGAGTTCAAGTGTATTCAGTCTCTGCCCCCCCCCCCAGCCTGACTGACTGCTGCAGCTTATACTGAGCAGTGTGAGATCGCAGCAGCGAGGAGAGACACTGAGGAGCTGCAAGTCAGGCTAGGCAGGCAGAGATTCAGCAGCAGGGAGGAAGGACTTTGAGTAGCTGTCAATGAGCCTAGGCAGGCAGAGATTTACAGGTGCTTCTCAATAAATTAGAATATCATCAAAAAGTTTATTTCTGTTCGTCAATTCAAAAAGTGAAACTCCTATATAATATAGAGTAATTACACACAGAGTGATCTATTTCAAGTGTTTATTTCTGTTAATGTTGATGATTATGGCTTACAGCCAATGAAAACACAAAAGTCATTATCTCAGTTTATTAGAATAATTAACAAAAAAACACCTGCAAAGGCTTCCCATGTATTTAAAAAGGTCCCTTAGTCTGTCTCAGTAGGCTCCACAATCATGGGGAAGACTGCAGACTTGACAGATGTCCAGAATGCAGTCATTGACACATTCCACAAGGAGGGTAAGTCACAAAAGGTCATTGCTAAAGAAGCTGGCTGTTCACAGAGTGCTGTATCCAAGCATATTAATGGAAAGTTGAGTGGAAGGAAAAAGCGTGGTAGAAAAAGGTGCACAAGCAACCGGGATAACCGCAGCCTTTAAAGGATTGTTAAGAAAAGGCCATTCAAAAATTTGGAGGAGATTCACAAGGAGTGGACTGCTGCTGGAGTCACTGCTTCAAGAGCCACCACACACAGATGTATCCAGGACATGGGCTACAAGTGTCGCATTCCTTCTGTCAAGCCACTCATGACCAATAGACAACACCAGAAGCGTCTGACCTGGGCCAAGGAGAAAAAGAACTGTTGCTCAGTGGTCCAAGGTGTTGCATTTCATTTGGAAATCAAGGTCCCAGAGTCTGGAGGAAGAGTGGAGAGGCCACAATCCAAGCTGCTTGAGGTCTAGTGTGAAGTTTCCACAATCAGTGATGGTTTGGGAGCCATGTCATCTGCTGGTGTAGGTCCACTGTGTTTTATCAAGACCAAAGTCAGCGCAGCCGTCTACCAGGACATTTTAGAGCATTTCATGCTTCCCTCTGCCGACAAGCTTTATGGAGATGGAAATGTTATTCTCCAGCAGGACTTGGCCCCTGTCCACACGGCCAAAAGTACCAATACCTGGTTTACACAACAGTATCACTGTGCTTGATTGGCAGCAAACTCGCCTGACCTTAACCCCATAGAGAATCTATTATAGAGAATCTATGGGGTATTGTCAAGAGGAAGATGAGAGACACCAGACCCAACAATGCAGACGAGCTGAAGGCTGCTATCAAAGCCACCTGGGCTTCCATAACACCTCAGCAGTGTCACAGGCTGATCACCTCCATGCCACATTGCCGCATTGATGCAGTAATTGATGCAAAAGGAGCCCGACCAAGTATTGAGGGCATTTACTGAACATACATTTCAGTCAGACAACATTTTGGATTTTAAAATCATTTTTCAAGCTGTTGTTATAAAGTATTCTAATTTACTGAGATAATGACTTTTGTGTTTTCATTGGCTGTAAGCCATAATCATCAACATTAACAGAAATAAACACTGGAAATAGATCACTCTGTCTGTAATGACTCTATATAATATAGGAGTTTCACTTTTTGTATTGAAGAACTGAAATAAATTAACTTTTTGATGATATTCTAATTTTGTGAGAAGGACCTGTACTTGCAAAGAAGAGTGACACTGGGGAGCTGTCAATCAGGCTTGTTAGGAGGATATTCAGCAGGGAGAAAAAACACTGATGAGCTGTGAATCACCCTAACTGAATGAAAATTCAGCAGCAGCAAAGAGGAGGGACACTGAGGAGCAGTCAATCCCGTTTTGGTGGAAAGATATTCAGTAGCAGGGAGAAGGGACACTGAGGATTTGTCAATCAGGCTAAATAAGTGGAAGATCAGCAGCAAGGAAGGGAGAGCTTAAGGAGCTGTCAATTAGGCAATGAGGAGGTACACTGAGGAGTTGTCAGTCAGACTAGGTGGGTGGAAGATCAGCAGCAGGGAGGGGGGACAAGGAACTGTCAATCAGGCTGGTTGGGCAGAGATTCAGCAGCAGGAAGGAGGGACACTGAGGAGCTGTCAATCAAGCAAAGACTGAGTTTAAATTGTCAAAAATGAGCCACATAATAATGTACGCAATCTACTTTGTGAAATATGGTTACATATCTAAGATAGGAATTATCATCTAACCTCGTGCTGGGCGGCGCATTTCTGATCCAGAAACAAAATATACAGCCATGCCGATAAGACCAATCATAATGACATCAGCTACGATGAAGCCAGCAATGGTTCCCGGGTTCAGCTCTATGCAGTTCATGCACTCTGACAAACAGAGAAAGTGTACGCTTATATTAATGGTAAGGTGCTATAAAAAATTGCAATGGGGTTGTAAGGCAAGAGGGTAGCAAAAGGTGGACATAATAACTTTTGTCCCTAGGCATCAAACTAATACATTCTCATCTTTGAATTACTTGTAAATATTTAGCATTAGTTTTGTTCTTTGATCTCCTGTTTGTCTGTGTGTAGTCTGACTTAAGAGGACAAGACTAGTAAAAGTGATTGTAGGGCATACCCCCTAACTCACCTGTTATGTCTGGTGGACTACCAGCAATGGAGGGATCTCCTGGACTCTCAGAAAGCCGCAAAACTCCCACATGCCCCATAATATACCCATCTACACCCATTCCTGCATTTTTCTAGTCCCTAGGGTCCTGCCTAGGACCAAATCCAGATAGATATGGTTTGGGGGCTGCAAACGGTGAAGGGACTTGTCTGGGGCATGTGAACGGGAGAACTAGTCACAGCGGAGGACTGGTCTGGGGTTTGTACGCAGAGGAGGTCTGGTCTAGGGTCTGTGCGCAGAGAAGGTCTGGTCTAGGGTCTGTAAGCAGAGGAGGTCTGGTCTAGAGTCTGTAAGCAGAAGAGGTCTGGTCTAGGGTCTGTAAGCAGAGGAGGTCTGCTCTAGGGTCTATACGCAGAGGAGATCTGGTCCAGAGTCTGTATGCAGAGGAGGTCTGGTCTAGGGTCTGTAAGCAGAGGAGGTCTGCTCTAGGGTCTATAGGCAGAGGAGATCTAGTCTAGAGTCTGTATGCAGAGGAAGTCTGGTCTAGGGTCTGTAAGCAGATGAGGTCAGGTCTAGGGTCTGTAAGCAGAGGAGTTCTGGTCTAGAGTCTGTATGCAGAGGAAGTCTGATCTAGGGTCTGTACGCAGAGGAGGTCTGGTCTAGGGTCTGTAAGCAGAGAAGATCTGGTCTAGGGTCTGTAAAAAGAGGAAGGTTTGGTTTAGATTCTGTGAACAGGAGAGGTTTAGGGTTTGTATGCAAGAGTGATCTGGTCTGGGGTCTTTAAACAATGGAGAACTAATGAAGGGTCTGTAAACAGGGTAGATCAGGTCTAGGGTATAGCCCCCCGTCTCACATAGCGAGGTCGCTGATCGCTGCAAAGTGTCCTGGACCCTTTTTTGGTCGTTGCCCTCCCGCTGGTCAGCACACATCGCTGTGTGTGACCAGCGGGAGCAGCGATCAGGCTGGTAACCATGATAAACATCGGGTTACTAGGGGCACACGCGCACCTAGTAACCCGCTGTTTATCATGGTTACCACTCTGCTACAGTGAGCGGGAGGTTACCGCTCACTGTAGCAGGCTCGTAACCATGATAAACAGCGGGTTACAGACCCTAGACCAGACCTCTTCTGCTTACAGACTCTAGACCAGACCTCCTCTGCTTACAGACCCTAGACCAGACCTTCTCTGCGCACAGACCCTAGACCAGACCTCCTCTGCGTACAAACCCAGAAGAGGTCTGGTCTAGGGTCTGTAAGCAGAGGAGGTCTGCTCTAGGGTCTATACGCAGAGGAGATCTGGTCCAGAGTCTGTATGCAGAGGAGGTCTGGTCTAGGGTCTGTAAGCAGAGGAGGTCTGCTCTAGGGTCTATAGGCAGAGGAGATCTAGTCTAGAGTCTGTATGCAGAGGAAGTCTGGTCTAGGGTCTGTAAGCAGATGAGGTCAGGTCTAGGGTCTGTAAGCAGAGGAGTTCTGGTCTAGAGTCTGTATGCAGAGGAAGTCTGATCTAGGGTCTGTACGCAGAGGAGGTCTGGTCTAGGGTCTGTAAGCAGAGAAGATCTGGTCTAGGGTCTGTAAAAAGAGGAAGGTTTGGTTTAGATTCTGTGAACAGGAGAGGTTTAGGGTTTGTATGCAAGAGTGATCTGGTCTGGGGTCTTTAAACAATGGAGAACTAATGAAGGGTCTGTAAACAGGGTAGATCAGGTCTAGGGTATAGCCCCCCGTCTCACATAGCGAGGTCGCTGATCGCTGCAAAGTGTCCTGGACCCTTTTTTGGTCGTTGCCCTCCCGCTGGTCAGCACACATCGCTGTGTGTGACCAGCGGGAGCAGCGATCAGGCTGGTAACCATGATAAACATCGGGTTACTAGGGGCACACGCACACCTAGTAACCCGTTGTTTATCATGGTTACCACTCTGCTACAGTGAGCGGGAGGTTATCGCTCACTTTAGCAGGCTCGTAACCATGATAAACATCGGGTTACTAGGGGCACACGCGCACTTAGTAACCCGCTGTTTATCATGGTTACGAGCCTGCTACAGTGAGCGGTAACCTCCCGCTCACTGTAGCAGAGTGGTAACCATGATAAACAGCGGGTTACTAGGTGCGCGTGTGCCCCTAGTAACCCGATGTTTATCATGGTTACCAGCCTGCTCCTGCTTCAGCAGGCTCGTAACCAGGAGCAGGATATCGTGGAAAGATTCTTTCCACGATGTCGCTGCTCCCCTGATCGTTGGTGAGCCTGCCTGTTTGACAGCTCACCAGCGACCACATAGCGACGCAGCAACGATCCCTGACAGGTCGTATCGTTGTCGGGATTGTTGCACCGTCGCTAAGTGTGACAGGGCCTTAAGTAAACTTGGAAGGACGGGTCTGAAGTCTGTAAATGGGAAGAATAGTCTGTGGTCAGTATACTAGGAAGTCCATATAATTAAAATCTAACACTAGGATAAAAGCTTCATGACTTTTACCACATAAAAAAAATAATTAAAAAGTCTTTTAATTATTTCCAAAAGAAAACAGCCTTGTTTTTGAAACATGGACAGTCCCTTTAATGCTTTGTAACCCAGCTAAAAGAAAACTCTATAAAATCAAAAGTTTCTCCCCACAGCAGAAATGACAGTGTATACTCACTTCTCACAAACACATGGAGATATTTAGTGTCTCCACCGTCATCAGCTTTACTGAAGGCATAGACTTCACGAGGATCATTCCATAAGGAGCCCAAATTCAGGTGCTCACTACAAGCCATTTGTCCACCACCCACATTCATCCAGTTATAATTACCACATTTAAGGTACAAGTTGTCATCTTTTTCAACTGTGACAGAAGAAAGAAACAAATTGTTTATAATAACAGTATGTCTGGTTATTATATGACTTGTAGCCTGCTTTTTTTTCACCAGTTTTCCCTTCTGCAGGCTCTGCTTGTAATCTACAGTTGTTTCTGAGCTAGTGGATGGAAACTAGCAGCTATGGTGTCTACTTTACTCAGCACACACAGACATGAGTGATACCTGCTTCCCTGTCTCTAGGAAGCACATGTTTATGAAGGAGATTACATAGCTACTGAGCAGAATAGCTGTGAATCCAGTCCTGGGATGAGATAAACACTTACTAGAAAGCAGAAATACTGTCCATGAGTGTATTTGTCGCTCTCGCTTTCACTTTACTCCTACCTCTTCCCTCTCAGTAGACTTCAATAATCTTATCCCTCAATAAGAAGGCAGCTGGTCTTGTTTTGACCAAAAGGGATTTTAGCTATTTTTTATAATGAAAAATTAGTTAAAAGTAACCTGTCACCAGAAAAAAACGTTATTAACCTGCAGATATGGGGTTAATCTGTGCCGACGCCACCCCTATGACTGGAAGCTGAACGCTGCCAGGGGGGAATAAAGTTCATTTTCTCCCAGCAGCGTTCAGCTAAGTGCAGACACCGGGCAGATTAATAACGCTACTAACTTGCAGCTTAACCCCATATCTACAGGTTAATGTTTTTTTTTCTGGTGACCGGTTCCCTTTAAGGAAGCAGAGGGATCAGAAGAAGTGACTCATAAATGGAGAAAAAACATAAAATATATTGGAAAGTTTTCCATGTATTTTTGTACTATTGGTTTATGCAAAGTAAAACAAATATAGAACTTGACTGTCAATAATTAATTTATCTTCCTTAGTCAATGTAAATTTACTAAATGCCTTTAGTGATCTCATAAAGTACATGCTTTACTCTAATATATGCAATCTTATGGGTCAATATAGGGTCTCGGACCACGTATGCATGGTAAGTATTTTCCGTGCATGCGCATTTACAGTAGATGCAGTTATAGAGCTGTCCCATGTATGTATTGTTGGGGAGGACACATAAATTGGGGGTGGAAACCAGCCGGAACAGATCACATGGTTGGATGGTCGGCACGTGATCTACTAGTATGAAGACAGACAGGGCCATATGGGATCTATCAGGCTCAATGATAGAGAAGAATGGCATATTAGAAAGTACTTACACTTTGCATTGTGGCATTACTGGAAAAAAACATGGCATCCTTTGTAAAGCAGCAGACCCGGTCAGTTTTGTATTAGGAGCAGAACTCTGAGCAGGACCAACGCCAGCACCTGGCAAACCCAAGTAAGAATGGGGCCCACATTGCCTACTCTGCCCAGGTTTTACCTTATAATATAGAGCAGATGTGCACACTGCTTACATGGAGCAGGCTCATGAGCTGAGTCTGCTCCATACTACGCGGGTGTTGCGATCGGAGATAGTGCTCTCTCAGATGCTGTTATCAATCATGAGAGCGGCATTTAAGAGACTGGAAATGGGGCAAGGTCTCCCTTCGAGTGCCCATCGACTGCTCTGCGACATGATTGCAATGTGCCAGTGACATTGCTATTGATGACGGCGTGGGAGGATACTTTATTGCAGTACATTGTACAAGCGATCAAGTGATTGCAGGTTCAAGTCCCCTGAGAGGGACCAATAAAAATGTTTAAAAAGACAAAAAAAATAATGTAAATATAATATTTCAAATCCCCCTCTCTTTTCCCCGTCTAAAAAAAGAAACTCTAAAAAAATAAAAAAATGTGTTTGCTATCACTGTATGTATAACTGTCTAAACTAATGAAATACCACAATGTTTATCCCATACTGTGAATATAGAAAAAAAAATTAAATGGCAAAATTGAAGGGTTTTTTCTTCACCTTGCCGCCCCCAAAAACAGAATATAAAGACATCCTTAAGTTGTATGAACTCCAAAATGGCAATGCTAAAAACGACAAAAGGCAAAAATAAGTCCTGATATAACTATACTGATTGCAAAATAAAAAAGTTACAGCTTGAAGAAGAAAAATCTAAAGTGAAGAGGGTCCCAATGGGATACACCTGGAGATGGCCCTGATGTTGAGTATACTTTTTTTTTTTCAAGTATATCAGGTGATTTAAAAAATAAATAATAAGATTTATTTTAATATTCAAGGGTAATAAACCCCTGACGCACAGTCAGCAGCTGCATTTAAAATAAAAAAATAAATATATATATTAAATAAATATATATACATATATATATATCATATGATATATATAATATATATATATAAAATAATAATATAATATAATGTATAACATAATAATTTCCATTTTGAAGGCTCAGAGAAAGCCATTTGGAGACTGAAAACTGGAAGGTAAGAATCTGCTTTAATATACAAATCTTTTATAGGCCCGAAAAGAAAACATGTCTTTGTTTCCCATAGCAACCAATCAGAGAGCAGCTTTCATGTTTGAAATTGCCCTGGTAAAATGAAAGCTACGCTGTGATTGGTTGCTATGGGCAACAGTTTTTCTTTCACATAGTTATGCTTAATTTGCCCCTAATTTTTCTTATTTTTACAAGTAAACTGATTAATAAAAATGTAATAAATGAAATTAACATTGTTCTAAGCTTGCCTCATAGCAAATGGGGGTTGGACTCCATATTAATACCTACGGATTCAGGATGGGAAATTATAAAAGTTCCTATAGGTGTAATGTGGATGGGGCACACACATTTCTCCATATAATTCATGTACGTCGATCAGCAGATTGGATCAAATTCACACACACACGTCTCCACTTAGGATCGCACAGATATGTGAAAATAGGAGCTATGACGAACGGATCCCATTGAATTCTATCAAACTCCCCTGATTTATAAGGATCTTTGAGTTTTTTTGACAGCAATAATAGCTTTGTAGACAAACAAAGATACTAAGAAGTCTTTGGAAATGTTTACACAGATTTTTTTAGGTGTTATTTGGAACATGTCTGCTCAAAAAAAACGCCTGAAAAATTGCTAAAAAATAATACAGGAAAGAATATTCCCATTCATTTCTATTGAAAAACGACTTTGCTGTTCATACGTTCAATTTATTGGATTATTTTTAATCAGGATTCCAAAATTTTAATTCAGGATTCCAAAAATGCCAAATTGACCTGTCGTTTTATGAAGCCGCTCCATATTTTACAATACAAGTCAATGGGAAAGCTACAAAAAAATGCGTGTCTTTTTTTAGCGTTTTGTAAATCTTTTTGGGGCATATTTTTAATAAATTAAATAATAATAAAATATAAAATAATAATAATAATATGAGAGAAAATTGCACACAAAAATCCAATTAAAAATGTGTAATAAACATTATCAAAAAATGCTTCAAGGCAAAAAAAGATGCCTAGTAGGAGTTTCCCTGAAACGGTTTGCGATGGAAAACTTGTGAATATATATATATGTCCTGAATACACATTGTCTTCCCTGACCGTCCCCAAAATATAGCCATAGAATAGGATATGGCCACGGAATATAGACCCAGCAACAAGCAAAGATTCCCCTCCTTTGATGTTATGCATTAAGATTAGGGCTCCGTCTGCACGGCGACTTTTGCACAACATAGATGGCCATGTCGCATTGACGGTGTAGCACAAAACATAATAGAACTGTAAAAAACATATGTAACCAAAAATCCAAGTTTGATCCATTTTTGGACTGTGGTTGGCTTGCAAACTGGCTATGATTTGCTTGCATGTCATATTATTTTTTTGCAACAATTAAAAAAAAATAAAAAAAAATCGCAGAGCCATGCAACCCTGGCCTAAATAATCCAAGACTATGACAGTCACATGTAATGAGAGGTTACTTACACAATTCAGGGTCTTTATCTTTAGCAGGAACATCAGTATTTTCAGGAGAGACAGAAAAAAAAAATGAAAATAAGTCATCACAAATGATAATTGCATTTCCTTTTCTTAGTGCACAGATTCCCTTTTATCTGCAGTTGCATCCCTCAAATTTAGTTTAATATCTGTAATATCTGCAATATTTAAAAAAAAACAAAAAAAAAACCTAATTTCCACCATTTTCCATCTCCCCTCTACTGACCTTGTGAAAAGGCGCCCTTAAGGAGGAAAGCAACAACTAGCCCAAAATAAAGGGTGACCATGATGATGTGTCGGGTTGATTCCCAGCACTGTATATGATCAGTAATGAAAGCTTCTCTACCTTTTCTGTGCAGGAAACAAATAAATGCAGCTGACGCCGTCGTCTTCCTGTGTTTCTCAGCCTGTCATGTTTTTAAATGACTGTCATTTAGGGTTTAACTTGCATTGAGGCCGCTTGCACTTGACATGAAGTACAGCGATATTTTGGCATCATGGTCATGATTGCAACCCCAGGACCCTCCTGGGGCACTACTAGTCTGCTCACTTGCCATCAAGATTTGTATTCACAGGAACCAAGACAGTACCCAACACTGGCCACTACACAGTGGTGACAGACGTATAGTCATGGCCATAAGTTTTGAGACTGTCCCAAATTTTGGTTTTCACAAAGTTTGCTGCTGCAGTTTTCATAGTGACAATTCACATTAGCTCTAGATTGTTACGAAGAGTACGAGATGAATTGCAAAAAATGTAAAAGTCATTCCTTGCCATGAAAATTAACTTGAGAACTTGATCTGCTTATGTGGCGCCCCTGCGGGTTCAGTCGCCACAGAGGTACTGCATCTCATCCAGAGGTGTGGTATCCCACTCTCAGGTAAGGAGGGAGTGCTTCCCGGGACCCTAACACCTTCATCCAACACATCCACTTCAGAGGGATGGGCGAGTTTGCTCCTAAGGGAGAGCACAGTCCCTGGTCGATAGCTGGAGGGCGAAACCATGTAGTGGGTGTGGGTGGAGGAAGAAGTACAGGGGAGCACTTCAGAAGGAGCATATAAAGAGGGAACCACCTTGGGAGAGACAGATGAGTCCAGTCAGAGAAGACAGTCTGAGGAGAAGGAGCGAGAGCAGGAGCTCTGTAGGAGCTCTGCTCAGAGGAGCATGCCTAGAGTAAGAGGCCCAGGAGGGCTGGCAGGACGAGGAAAGGAGCAGAGGAAGGCTCCAGGAGTGAGGGGATCCCAGGGGCACAGGAAGTGCGCCCGAATCTGCAGGAACGTGGAGGGATCAGGCCGCAAAGGGGACTGGCCCCTAACTAGTGGAGAACTACAAGGCTCAGCTAGAAACCGGGGGCTTCTGTACTATCAGTGTGCAGCTGCTCACAACCGCAACTACATCGCTAAAAAGGTAACCACATAGGATTCAGGGGACTGCAGGTCGCCCGCCAAAATCCGAGATTACCGGCTTGGGACACTGGTTGCAAGGCGCAGGGCAGGAGGGTGAGAGCCAGCTCAGGAAGACGACCGAGGAAGGCACATAGAATGGGATCCCGTTATGTACTTCTGAAACACCTGGGAGTTTGCTGAACCCCTGCCTTGGTAAACACAGGACGGCGTGGGAGGTTACCCTTGTCCTGGTAACCTGGAGTTTAACAACTGTGAGTAAACCTTGAAGACTGCACCCCACTGTGTCTTAGAATTATTATCTGCGCCATCCCCTGCACTACACTCCACAGCAACATCTACCTCATCAAATCATCCCTACATTGCCCTGGAGCTTAGCTCTACCTGTGGAGAGCTGAACCAACTCTGCTGCGTCACCATCAGCTCCAGGGGATCTGCACCGCAGCGGCGGCTCCATATAGCCGCATACCACAGGTGGCGTCACGAATATTAAACTATAAAAACTATAATCCCCTTTTATTGACCGCCCTGGGTCACGGACAGAGTCACTGCCAGTGTGACATCCCCTGCACCGACCGGCCCGGCACCGAGTACCCCATGGCCCAGGGGGCGCGTCACTTACACAACTTCAGTGATCTTAAAGTTTTAATGAGGACAAGGCAGCTGATATGATTCTGTCATGCTGATTGAATTTTAGCAGCAGACTGGTTGCTTTAAAAGGACACGATTGCTTCCAATTAAAATGGCTTTACAGGCAAGAACATTGCTGCTTGGAAGATTGCCCCTAAATCAACCATTTATTGGATCATCAAGAACTACAAAGAGAGAGGTTCAATTGCTATGAAGAAGGCTTTAGGGCATCGAAGAAATATAGCAAGTGTTAGGACCGAATCCTAAAGAGGATTCAGCTACAGGATTGGTTTAACGCCAATGCAGAGCTTGCTCAGGAATGGCAGCAGGCAGTGGATCTGCACCAGGAGGCTGGCCTGAAGTCAAGAATGTCAGCAAAGAAGCCACTTCTCACCAAGAAAAACATCAAGGACAGACTGATATTCTCCATGAAGTAGAAGGATTGGATTGCAGAGTACTGGGGTAAAGTTATCTGATGAAGCCTCCTTCAGATTGTTTGGGACATCTGGAAGAACGATTGTCAAGAGAAAAAAAGAATAAAGAGGTTGTCCACTACTTTTTCATTGATGACCTATCCTTAGGAAAGGTCATCAATGTCTCATCGGCCAGGGCCTGCTACCCATGCTGATCAGCTGTTATCGGTGTTGGCGACGGAAGAACTCACTTGCGGAGCTGGCCGTCTTCTGATAGTGGCAGAAGCTTGGCATTTTTCCGCAATGATAATCCGCAGCGGAAATTTCCACAGCATGTGCACAGCACATACGGATTATCATTGGGTAACAAGGCAAACTTTCTACCAAGCGTTTTTTAAGCTTTTCCGCTGCGGAATTGCAGCTGCAGAAACGCTTAAAAATGCATAGTGGGCACACAGCCTTATAATCCTCATAGCCTGTTTCTCACTACTTATAGTCATATCTAGCTTGGAGCCTGTAAGCCGCTGTCAGACACCTCTGCTCTTTCTTTCAGTCAGCAATGAGCCTTAATAGTCTATTGTTTATTTTTACTGCACATTTTGGCTAAAAATAATTGTTGCAATTATGCTTCATTAGAAATGTTTTACCGGCTCTGTTCACATTGAGCTTTTGCAGTTGTTTTTATCTCCAAACTCCTCCTAAATAAAAAAAAAAAAAACTGCTTCAAAAACTATTGGAAAACTGTTCCAATTTATTTCTATAGCAAATTCACTGTAATATTCATAAGAGAAGTTTTTATTTTTAACTTTACTTAACTTTTGAATAGAAAATTCATTTCACTTCTGTAAAGCAGATGTTGAAAATAAACCTCTTCAGATTAGACACTGTTCAATTAAAAGGCTACAAAAAAACTAGAACACTTTCGAAAAAAACTTTCCTAAACTCTTCAACACAGCTTCAATTTTCCTAGTGTTTTGAGGAGTATTTGGAGAGAAAATCTCTTGGGAAAAAAAAACAGAAACAAATGCACATTTCTGGCTGCAGAATGAGTTCAATGTAAATCCATCAGTGATGGGAAGCTTTTAACCTTTTTTTTTTTAGCTCTTCTCGGCTGTTTTATGACCACATCAAAGTTGAGCTGAACTTTCATGTGGCCAAACTTTACCTTGAAGGAGGTCAGAAAAAGACTAATAAAAGAGTAACTGGCTCCCCGACAAATCGAGCTCACTGATGGACCCTCAGTTTAATCATTCTGCAGCCAACAATAGAAGTATAGAAGGAATTTTTTTTTTAAGAGAACCCATTTACAAAGTTTACTCTTAACCCAACATACATGCACTTAATTTAAAAAAATGCAACTGAAGGCATCTATATGTTTTAATCTAATTACACTGTTTGCTGCAGACTGCAGAGCATCACCCCTATCATAGTATAACCCTAAAATCCCCAACTATGCAGAGCATCTCCCCCTCTCTCCATCATCACCACCACCTCCTCCCTCTGCAGAGCATGTTTCCTATCAGTCGCAGTGTGCTGAGCCTTTCCCTGCAGAGCAGCCCAGCGCTCTCCTCCTGCAATGCACAGCGCAGCTTCTAGCTCCGCCCCCTGTCATACGCCCCTCCCCTTCCACGGCTATACTCGCTCATAAGCCCCGCCTCTTCCTGACTGGTCACATGATCGCCTGTAACCCTTTCTGCCCCGCTTGTGTGGTTGGGGAGGGCGGAAGCGGAAGTGTCAGGAAGGCAGAGCGGTGAGTCAGTGGCTCCGGGCTGTGCGCACTGTCCGTATGGCACGGCCGTGTATACGTGCGTGTGTGTATACGTGTGTGTGACGTTTCGCTGGGACTCTCATTACTCTCTAGGATGTAGCAGAGATGAATGTGTCGCCTGCTGATGTCACACAGCGGGTTTACATGGGACTGCAGCATTGTACTCCACTCCTGGTCACCTGACAAGCCGACTCTTCTCTCCTTCTATACCCCTGGCCCCGGGTGATGTCATCTGCTCATTAACCCCTTCCCTTCTTCCATGAGCCATAAATTTTCTATCCCCCCCCAAGCCCCCCATATGACGCCTTGTTTATTGCGGGACGAGTTGTGTTTCTCACGCATGTTGTTTATTTTTCCATATTATGCACTGAAAACGCGGAAAAAAAATCCCAAATGCGCTGAAATGGGGGGAAAAAATGCAATTCCGTCATTGTTTTTTTTTGGGGTTTTGTGTGTTATGCGGTAAAAGTAACCAGGCGGTGTTCTCCAGGTCACTACGACGCAGACCGTGCCAAATTCAGACCGTGCCAAACTCGTCCAGGTTTTTTTTTTCATTTATTTATTATTTTGTAATTTTATTTTTTAATTTTATATATATTTTTTTTATTTTATTTAATTGTATAATATTTATATATTTCTTTTTTTTATTTTGTAACTTTAATTGTATAATAAATATTATTATTATTATTATTATTATTATTATTATTATTATTATTATTATTATTATTATTAATAATAATATTTACATTTTAGTGGTTAAAAAAAAATCTGAACTTTTGTCAACACAACTTCACTTGTCGCTGTTTTCCGAGACCCGTAACTTTTTAATTTTTCCATGGTCGGATCCACGTGAGCACCTGTTGTTTCTCTGCCGATCTGACAGGTGCATCAACTGGGGAAAAAAAAAAGGCAATTCTGGCATCTCAATATTTAATGTTAACTGACAAAAATGTTATATTTTCACAGACTAAATATTTTTTATTTATTTTTTGGATAGGGATATATATATTTTGCGTGGATCTTATACTTATTAATCATCACGGATTAATTTTTATTAATTAAGTGTTTTAGTTATTTTTAGTAAATCTTTGAAAGAAGAATAATAACAAAAACTGATAAAAAGGTGACGCAAGAGTGACGTTACAAGGCAATTACAACCTCACTCTTCACCATCGTAGAGCAAAAGTCCAGGTTTAAATTACCAATGGAGATTTAATTTTTTTTTGTTTGTTTACAGTGACTCTTATTTTTATTTTTTTAAATTTTTATTTCTTTTTTTTTTACTCCCTTTTTGGGTCTTGAACCTGTGACCTTTTGGTTGCTTGTATTCTGTGCTGTAATATCGCAAGTATTGTGAGTACGTAGTAAAAACAACTATAGCTGGGCTTCATGGGTGTACCAAGATGGCGGCAGTTAGGGACTTTCATAAGGCTCCCCTGACTCATGGTGATACATTGGCACCCCGTGACTGCGTCATGGGGGTCTTGATGGGCCTCAGGCGCTGCTGCCTCTGATCAACCATTTAAATGCTGCTTGATCGCTGCTGTTCAACCATCAAATAGCTGCTATCAGAGCTCGATCCGGCCGCTGCTGCTGGTTTTATAACTCCAAACACAGCAGCAACATAAAAACAAGAAAATCCCTCCAGTCCTTCATATTAAAAAGGGTTTTCTTTTTTCATCCCTTTTATAGTTTATTATTTATTATGCTTCACTTATATGGCGCCATCATAGTCCTTAGTTCTTTACAGACATCATTATCACTGTTCCCATTGGGGCTCACAATCTAAATATTGTGATATAACAATCTGATATCTTGAGGACAAACCTTGTATTCGCAATGGAGAGACATGTCTCTCTGTTCATTTCTAAGATCGCCGAGTTTATTATTTTTTTTTACATTTATTTATCAATTTTTTTGCATCGCTGATTTCAAATCTGTACTGGGGAAAAAAAAAAAACCTGTTGCAGATTTCACTTTAAAATCGACGGGAGGCTGTTTGTGGACAGAACATGCACTATAGACTGCATGTGAAATCAGCCGAGAAAATCTGCAACAGAAATTAATTTTGCAGCTTTTTTTTTTAAAATGTAATTAAAAAAATGATATTACGTTTAAAAAAAAAAAAAAAAAATCCGCTTAATAGATCTTTTTCTTTCCTTGTGGATCTTTTGTTAAGGTCGCATCCAATTGCCCACTAATGTACACCAGGAAAATTCACCGCTTTTTTTTTATGTACCTGTGGCTGTGAATACCTGCAAACAAGAACAAGAAACATAATGCTCCAGAGCAGGCTGTTCTCGTGGTTGAGGTTCTGAGAGCCTCCAGAAAACTTTAGATTTTTGGGATGACACCATTTTTATTTCTTTATTTATTTCTGAGCGGGGAAGAAGGCTCTGCAGTTAGAGAGCAGCACTCTTTTCATTATTTATGGAACAATGAATAAAGCGGTTATTTTTGGGCACAGTGCAGACCTGAACGTCTGGATCGGAGGAGGGCCATCCCAACCCTCACCATCAGCAATAATCTCACCCATCAGAGCCCTGCCGTCCCTTGGTACTGTTGCCGATAAGCACCGCCCTTTTCCTTTCTTCCTTTTCCAGCAGGGGTATCTTGTGACCACTGCAGTCAAACAGCCACTACTGTTTGGCTGCAGTGTTCAGGTGCCATCCAAAATCACAAAAGAAAGCTAGGAGACGGCTTCTTCCTTCTTGGATGGCACAAGACCGCTGCAGCCAACCAGTGACCGCTGTACAAAGTGAGATCAGTGTGGGTAGTTGTATCCGGTAGGTGAGTGATGGTATCTTTTTTTTTTTTTTTTTTAATTAAGATAATGCGGCCGTCCCCGTAAAACTGTAACCCCCATATATCTAACCTGCGCTCACGTTACTTCTCCGCAGATAAGACGCCTCCACATCACACACTACATGGACCCTGCTGCTTAGCAAAATGACGGATCAAGAGAACAACAACAGCATCTCGACAAACCCGTTCGCCGCTCTCTTCGGGTCGATCGCTGAAGCTCGGCAGTTTGTCGCTGTGCAAAAGGAGCAGCAACGGCAGCAAAATGGCAAGTAACATAAGGAGAGGGGTTACAGCACCAGTTGCCACTATGTCACTATGGTCAACATGTCACCATTAGTGTTGAGCGATACCTTCCGATATCAGGAAATATCGTATCGGATTGGATCGGGCCGATACCCAAAAAGTATCGGATATCGCCGATTCCGATACCGGAAACCAATGCAAGTCAATGGGACACAAATATCGGAATGAAAATAAACCCTTTCTTTCCTTGTAGGTTAATTCTACATGAAGTAAAACAACTAAGAATAATGTAGAATGACATGAAAAGCCGGCAATTCATCAGCGGCATACACCGGTACCCGACAATTTACAACAGAAAGAATAGAGCATCACACATAGATTAGATAGATAGAAACATGTCAGTCACATATATATGAAGTACAGTGACAGTGTTGCTTACTGTACTTGTCATTTAGTGTAAAGGATTTATTAAAAAAAATATTAGTGTTTTCGTGCACCGTCTCTTTAAAAAAGCCGGCCGGCAATTCAGCAGCGGTACCCGACAATTTATAACAGAAAGAATAGAGCTTCACACATAGATTAGATAGATAGAAACATGTCAGTCACATATATATGAAGTACAGTGACAGTGTTGCTTACTGTACTTGTCATTTAGTGTAAAGGATTTATTTAAAAAAATAATAGTGTTTTCATGCACCGTCTCTTTAAGAAAGCCGGCCGGCAATTCAGCATCTGTACCCGACAATTTAGAACAGAAAGAATAGAGAATCACACATAGATTAGATAGATAGAAACATGTCAGTCACATATATATGAAGTACAGTGACAGTGTTGATTACTGTACTTGTCATTTAGTGTTAAAATAAAGGATTTATTTAAAAAAAAATTGGCGTGGGGTTCCCCTTAATTTTAGGCTCTAGCGGAGGTTAAGCAGACAGCTGGGGCAAATGTTTGAAGCCTGGGAAGGGGGTAATACCCACGGAGCTTCCCAGGCTACTAATATCAGCCCCCAGCTGAATACCTAGCCTTTACTAGCTATTAAAATGGGGGAACCCCCCCAAAAAAATAACGTGGGGTCCCCCCTAATTTAATAGCTAGCACAGGCTAGGCAGACAGCTGGGGGCTGATATTAATAGCCCAGGAAGGGTGCCATGAATATTGGCCCCCTCCCAGGCTAGAAACACCAGCCGTCAGCCGCCCCAGAAATGGCGCATCCATAGGATGCGCCAATTCTGGCACTTAGCCTCGCTCTTCCACGCTGCCCTGGTGCGGTGGCAGGGGGTAATAGGGTTGGGGTTGATGTCAGCTTATAATGCCAGCTGACATCAAGCCCAGGTTAGTAATGGAGAGGCGTCTATAAGACACCCCCATTACTAACCCCATAGTCAAAGTTAAAAGAAAACACAAACACCCAGAGTAAAGTCCTTTAATTGAAATAAAGACACAATTCTTTATTGTTCTAAATTAAACTATACTTACCATCACGCCCATTCCAGCTGAAGCCAACGATCTCCTGCAATAAAAGAAAAATAATAAAGCAACCTCATCCTTACCTTTCGATGGTTCCCAGGACAGCTCCAGCTCTGCTACATCGAGATGACAGGATGGACCGCAGCAGAAAGCTGCCATCCAGCCTGTCATCCCGCGGACACTGAGAAGCGCAGGCATGCTTGCGCTCCTCAGTGTCTCTCTGTGACGTCATCCAGATGAGCCGAGTTCATGTCCAATGAACTCAGCTCACCTCATGCACGTCACTGACAGCGTGGGAAAGTTCTCCTGCACTCAGCGCTTCAGCGTGAGAATTCTCCCACGCTGTCAGTGACATACATGAGGTGAGGTCATGTCCAATGAACTCAGCTCACCTCATGCACGTCACTGACAGTGTGGGAAAATTCTCACGCTGAAGTGCTGAGTGCAGAAGAATTTTCCCACGCTGTCAGTGACGTACATGAGGTGAGCTGAGTTCATTGGACATGACCTCGGCTCATCTTTATGCCGTCACAGCCAGACATTGAGGAGCACAAGCATGCCTGTGCTTCTCAGTGTCTGCGGGATGACAGGATGGATGGCAGCGTTCTGCTGCGGTCCAGCCTGTCATCTCGATGTAGCAGAGCTGAAGCTGTCGTGGGAGCCATGGAAAGGTAAGGATGAGGTTGCTTTATTATTTTACTTTTATTGCAGGAGATCGTTGGCTTCAGCTGGAATGGGCGTGATGGTAAGTATGGTTTAATTTAGAACAATAAAGAATTGTGTGTTTATTTCAATTAAAGGACTTTTTTCTGGGTGTTGTGTTTTTTTAAATACTTTACTAGAAATTCATGGTGGTCATGTCTAATATTGGCGTGACCCCATGAATTTTGGGCTTAGGGCCAGCTGATAATACCAAGCTGGCCTTAACCCCTTTATTACCCAGTGAGCCACCGCACCAGGGCCCTGGATGAGTTGGGTACAGCGCCAGAAGATGGCGCTTCAATGAACGCGCCATTTTCTGGGGCGGCTGCGGACTGCAATTTGCAGCGGGGGTGGCCCAGAAAGCTTGGGTCTCCCTGCGCTGCGGATTCCAGCCCCCAGCTGCATAGTTGTATCTGGCTGGACACAAAAATAGGGCGAAGCCCCAAGCATTTTTTTTTTTAATTATTTCATGAAATTCATGGAATAATTAAGAAAAAAAGGGCTTCCCTATATTGTTGTGTCCAACCAGGTACAAATAGGCAGCTGGTGGTTGGGGGCAGCCCATTCCTGCCTGCTGTACCTGGCTGGACACAAATATAGGGCGAAGCCCCACGTCAATTTTTTTTAAAATAAATCCTTTATTTTAACACTAAATGACATTTGAGGAGTTAATAAAGATGCAGTCCCTAAATTATTATTTATTTTTTAATTAATTTTTCCCAAAACTTTTGACGTGGGCTTCGCCATATTTTTGTATGCCAGCCAGGTACAGCATCCAGCTTCTATGAACGCGCCATTTTCCGGGGTGGCTGCGGACTGCAATTTTCAGCGGGGGGGGGGGGGAGAAAGCTTGGGCCTCCCTGCGCTGCAGATTCCATCCCCCAGCTGCCTAGTTGTACCTGGCTGGACACAAAAATAGGGAGAAGCTTCACGTATTTTTTTTTTTTAATTATTTCATGAAATTCATGAAATAATTAAGAAAAAAAGGGCTTCCCTATATTGTTGTGTCCAACCAGGTACAAATAGGCAGCTGGTGGTTGGGGGCAGCCCGTTCCTGCCTGCTGTACCTGGCTGGACACAAATATAGTGCGAAGCCCCACGTCAATTTTTTTTTAATTATTTCATGAAATTCATGGAATAATTAAGAAAAAAAGGGCTTCCCTATATTGTTGTGTCCGGCCAGGTACAAATAGGCAGCTGGTGGTTGGGGGCAGCCCGTTCCTGCCTGCTGTACCTGACTGGACACAAATATAGGGCGAAGCCTCACATAATTTTTTTTTAATTATTTCATGAATTTCCTGAAATAATTAAAAAAAAATTGACGTGGGGCTTCACACTATATTTGTGTCCAGCCAGGTACAGCAGGCAGGAACGGGCTGCCCCCAACCACCAGCTGCCTATTTGTACCTGGCCAGACACAACAATATAGGGAAGCCCTTTTTTTCTTAATTATTCCATGAATTTCATGAAATAATTAAAAAAAAAAAAACGTGGGGCTTCTCCCTATTTTTGTGTCCAGCCAGGTACAACTAGGCAGCTGGGGGATGGAATCTGCAGCGCAGGGAGGCCCAAGCTTTCTGCCCCCCGCTGAAAATTGCAGTCCGCGGCCGCCCCGGAAAATGGCGCGTTCATAGAAGCTGGATGCTGTACCTGGCTGGCATACAAAAGTATGGCGAAGCCCACGTCAAAAGTTTTGGGAAAAATTTATTAAAAAATAAATAATAATTTAGGGACTGCATCTTTATTAAGTCCTCAAATGTCATTTAGTGTTAAAATAAAGGATTTATTTTAAAAAAAAATGGCGTGGGATCCCCCATAATTTTAGTCTCTAGCGGAGGTTAAGCAGACGGCTGGGGCAGATGTTTGAAGCCTGGGAAGGGGGTAAAACCCACGGAGCTTCCCAGGCTACTAATATCAGCCCCCAGCTGAATACCTAGCCTTTACTAGCTATTAAAATGGGGGACCCCCCCAAAAAAAATGACGTGGGGTCCCCCCTATTTTAATAGCTAGCAAAGGCTAGGCAGACAGCTGGGGGCTGATATTAATAGCTCAGGAAGGGTGCCATGAATATTGGCCCCCTCCCAGGCTAGAAACACCAGCCGTCAGCCGCCCCAGAAATGGCGCATCCATAGGATGCGCCAATTCTGGCACTTAGCCTCGCTCTTCCACGCTGCCCTGGTGCGGTGGCAGGGGGTAATAGTGGTGGGGTTCATGTCAGCGCCAGCTGCCATGAAGCCCAGGTTAGTAATGATGGGTGTCTATAAGACACCCCCATTACTAACCTACAAAGTGTTAAAAAGAAAAAACACACTACACCCAGAAAAAAATAATTTATTTGAAATAAAACACCATTTTATTTAATTCTTAGTTTACTAAAAAAAAATAGTTACCTGTCCACGTTCCTGCGCTGATCTCCCATGCACAGCTGTCACATCTGGAGATGGTGACAGCTGTGCATGGCTGCTGTAAGCTCACGCTGCCGGGAACACGTCCGCTCCCGGCAGCGGGAGCCACTGACTGAGGTTACCGGAGTGCATTCAGGCAGCGCAGCTCCGGAGACCTCCTTTACGGCAGTGCTGTACCGTGGGAATTTCTCACGATACAGCAGTGCCGTAAAGCAGCTAACCGGAGCAGCGCTGCCTTAACTCTGGTGAACCCTTACGGCCCCGTCATTCTAGCGGCGGCAGCGGTTCAGAGCGGTCACATTCTATGTGGCTGCTCTGAACTGGAGATCTTCGTGGGACACTCGTGGACTGCTACGGAGGGGTAAGGATAAGGTTGTGGTTTATTATTTTATATTTTATTACAGGAGATCGATGGCTTCGGGGAATTAGGTGTCTAGGTGAGTATAGGTGTAGTTTTTTATTTTTTACTTTATTTTAGGTGACGATCGGCGGGGACAGGTAATGTATAAACTAATTTCTTTTAGGTAACCACTGGCCACCAATGACATGTATCTAACATTTATTGGGGACACAGTAGGGCAATTTATATAGCAGGATCAGGCTGATGGGAACTACTGCTCCCATCGAGCTGATCCTGCTGGCACGAGTGGACGGGGGACAGACATAGGCCGATGGGAGTAGTAGTGTCACATCGGCCTATGTCTGCCTGCACGCACAGACACCCCGCACACACACCCCGCACACACACACACCCCGCACACACACACCCCGCACACACTAATCATGACGGGTCTGGGAGGTGAGGCTGACCTGTGCGGCCGTGGGAAAGTTCATGTGAGTTCATGCAGTCAAGCATGAACTCACATGAACCCTCTGAGGGCACCGCGGCTACTTCAAATGAACAGCTGATCGGCATCACCTGATACCTCAGCTGTTCATTTGAAATAACCGGCGGGAAAGCGCAGCACAGAACGGGAAAGCCGGCGGTGAAGTCTTTTCACTGCCGGCTTCCCCGCCCGGGTCCTTCGCTCCTTGGTGCTGCGCTCCCCGCCCGGTCCTAATTTACGATTGGGATTGGAGGTGGCGAGGGGAGCGGAGGATCGGGGTGGGAGGCTGCGGGGAAGCAGTATGGGGCTGTGTGATTGTTTAAAAGCCGGCGGCTTTTTACCGCCCGCCGGCTTTTAAACAATCAGGAGAATTCTCCCACGCTGGGATGGCATTCTGATGACAAGCTGGATCGCAGCTGAGCGCTGCCATCCAGCTTGTCATCCTTCACAGACACTGCAGAGCGCAGGCATTATGGGAACTTCCGATTCCGGTATTCGATATTATAAAAGTATCGGAATTAAGTATCGGAATTCCGATACAGTGAATATCGGCCGATACCCGATATTTCAGTATCGGAATGCTCAACACTAGTCACCATAGCAAGTATGTGAAAAGGAGGACCGGACAATAGTGGAGGAGGAACTGCAGTGTTATGTATGACTTTATTTTTGGTTTAAAAGTTGCACTAAATTCTAGTCTGCAATCTTCATTCCTTCATTAATTTTCAGACCTCCCCCGCCCTCACCCTTCCAATAAGCCGTTTGAAATCTGCTCATTTTCTCATGTGAACGTGTCCCTTCCATTCATACAGTCTGTGTGTCCAGGATGCTGGTGTCTGCACTGGATCTTGTGTATTAGCCCAGCTTTATTTCCCTTCTATAGCTCCTGCAAGATAATGCGCTTTCCCCATATCTACAACCTTACTAAGCTGCCCTCACTGAGACTGTACATGCTTTCCCCCAACTCTTTAATTCCTGATCTACTGAGTACAACCTGCTCCAACCCTCCCACCCCCCTCCGAAAAGAGAGGGGGAGAGCTTTGGTGGGTTTGTGTCAGATTTTCTAGCTATCTATGTAAATTACTTGCTCTGCTGCAGCAAAATGGTAGGAACTTTTTAATGAAGATTATTTAGAAAGATGCTCAATGTCACATTTAGGAAGCAGATGCACAGTAAAAAAAAAAAAATAAAAAAATAATAAAATAAATAAATAAATATATATATATATATATATATATATATATATATATATATATATATATATATATATATATATATATATATATATATATATATATATATATATATAATATAATATAATATAATATATATATATATATATATATATATATATATATATTAATCAGTATAAAGTTTGACTAGTCCAGTAACTAACCTCTGACCCGTGTAGAATACGCAGGAGAGAGTCAGGACGACTCTGACAACAGCGTCTCAGAAAGCCTGGACGATTGCGACGACTCTGTGGCTGAAATAAGTCGCTCGTTCCGTTCTCAGCAGGAGATCTGTGAGCAGCTGAACATAAACCACATGATCCAGAGAATCTTCCTCATCACCTTGGATAACAGTGAGTATTGGCGGATCTACGTCCTTTACTGCATTTCTTAACCCTTTAAGGACGCCGCCATTTTTCATTTATGCACTTTTTCTTTTTTTTTTTTCCTCCAAGAGCTAAAGCTATTTTAGTCTTCCATCTGCTTAGCTGGCAAAGAGCTTGTTTTTTTTTTACACGTTTTACTCTTGAATAACATAATTTACTTTACAATATAATGTGCTGAAAAGCACGGTGAAATGGAGAAGAAAAAAAAACCTGTTTGCCATTATTTTATTGTTTTTACAGCAATTTTTTTTTGAATTTTAGTGTCTTAAAAAAAAGTCTAAACACGAGGCTTGTCACAGTTTTTTGAGACCTGCAACTGTTATTTTTTAGTTGATAGAGCTGTAGCTGCTTGTATTTGTACCAGTTTGATCACTTTTTATTGCATTTTAGGAGGAGATGCAGATATATATATATATATATTTTAAATAAAGTTTAACTAATCCCCGCTTCTTTTACCGATTCAAATATAATTAAAAAAATGAGCATATTTGCTATCACTGCACCAGTAAAAGTCCAATAAAAATTACCATATAATTTATTTTCAATGTTGTTTTTTTTTTTTTTTATTACTTTATTCTTGAGTCTCCCTAGAGATTGGAATCTGCAAATAGACTTGAGTGTTGCAGCATTTTGTAAAAAAAAAAAACATGATCTATGAAGCCAACCTTCATAGATGGGAGCCTTCAGAAGGCTGGTGATTTCCAAGGCAACCCATTGTGATTGCGTTGCTTGGCGATGGGCGCCTGAGCGCATTCCCCATCGGATCATGACGCTTAAATGTCTCTCTTTCTCTCTGACAGCGGCATTTAAGTGGTTAAACAGCAGAGATCATAACTAGCTCCGGTCGCTGCTGATCAAGGCAGGGGCCGGCTGTATAAATGGAGGCTATTACATCTGCTTGCACTTTCCTTGCAGAGAATCGCTTTGTGTAATCTCTTACATGTTTCCTCTAGTCCATTTGTAAGTTTTATTCCATGTTCTGTCCCGTAGGTGACCCCAGTTTAAAGAGCGGGAATGGCATCCCTCAGCGCTGTGTGTATCTGGAGGAGCTCGGATCTGAGCTCGATGGACAGGACTGGCTGGATATGGATAACGTAGAACAGGTAGATCACACGACATCCACACAAGATAAGTCAAGTAGATCTGTACTTTTAAAGGGGTTGTCCGGTCAAAAACCAAGTGATCTTCTATAGGCGATAACTTATTGATCGGTGGGGGTCTGACTGCTGGGACAAGCGCTAATTGGGAGAACGGGGATCTTTTATTCCTGGCTCGACCACCGCACCATTCATTCCCTGTGGGGCTGCACTCTACTTTTTACGGCAGCCCCATACTGAATAAACGGCGCAGCGATCGGGCGTCTGACCTACCACTCTGTTCTGTAAAGGAGACAGTTGTGCTGATTGATGCGGGTCCCAGCGGTTAGATACGCTCTGATCAATAAGTTATCGCATATCCCGGAGAACCCCTTTAATGCCATAGGAGGTACAATCCCTCCATTATTTCTTACAGGGAGCAGTACTTTCTTATTCTGATTTCAGGCCTTGTTCACACGGCTTCTTCTCCCTGAACCTGGGAAATGCATAATCTGTATGACATCGTCGGGAGCCCCCAATTTGTCTGCAGAACGAGATGCAGGGGAAAAGCATATCGTCCCATTCTTATTCTCCTGCTTCCAGAGAGCCAAGAAGGAGGTGAGAGCTTGTTTATGCCATGACCTGTCGACACTGTTCACACCACAATTCTTTTGTTACCTTTTATGTAATTGTCTTAACAGGTCACTAAAGTGCCGGAGAATCTGCTGCCATATGCGGTGCGCTGTAAGGCACTAACCGTCTCCAATGCTCGCACTGTTCTGCTGACACCGGAGATATATCAGGGGCAGGATGTCCCGGCTCAGGTGGTGGACCTCATGCTGGAAGGACTGCGCGGAGCAAGTAAGTCCTTGTTACATAGCCATCTGCATCTGTCATTCTGCGACTTCTAGATCAGTGGAGGCCAAATAGTGGATTTTACTCACAGTAGATCTCTCTTAAGCCCTGAAGGTTCACATTTCTGGGTGCATGTAAATACTTTCTAGTCTAAGGCTAATAGGAAAATCACAGGGCCTTATCCCAAAAGCTGCATTTATTACCTCTGTACACAGCAGGGACTTGTCCCCTATTGCCGCCTCCATACACAGCAGGGACTTGTCCTCTATTACCTCTGTACACAGCAGGGACTTGTCCCCTATTACCTCTGTACACAGCAGGGACTTGTCCCCTGTTGCCGCCTCCGTACACAGCAGGGACTTGTCCCCTGTTGCCGCCTCCGTACACAGCAGGGACTTGTCCCCTGTTGCCGCCTCCGTACACAGCAGGGACTTGTCCCCTGTTGCCGCCTCCGTACACAGCAGGGACTTGTCCCCTGTTGCCGCCTCCGTACACAGCAGGGACTTGTCCCCTGTTGCCGCCTCCGTACACAGCAGGGACTTGTCCCCTGTTGCCGCCTCCGTACACAGCAGGGACTTGTCCCCTGTTGCCGCCTCCGTACACAGCAGGGACTTGTCCCCTGTTGCCGCCTCCGTACACAGCAGGGACTTGTCCCCTGTTGCCGCCTCCGTACACAGCAGGGACTTGTCCCCTGTTGCCGCCTCCGTACACAGCAGGGACTTGTCCCCTGTTGCCGCCTCCGTACACAGCAGGGACTTGTCCTCTATTACCTCTGTACACAGCAGGGACTTGTCCCCTGTTGCCGCCTCCATACACAGCAGGGACTTGTCCTCTATTACCTCTGTACACAGCAGGGACTTGTCCCCTATTACCTCTGTACACAGCAGGGACTTGTCCCCTATTACCTCTGTACACAGCAGGGACTTGTCCCCTGTTGCCGCCTCCATACACAGCAGGGACTTGTCCTCTATTACCTCTGTACACAGCAGGGACTTGTCCCCTATTACCTCTGTACACAGCAGGGACTTGTCCCCTGTTGCCGCCTCCGTACACAGCAGGGACTTGTCCCCTGTTGCCGCCTCTGTACACAGCAGGGACTTGTCCCCTATTACCTCTGTACACAGCAGGGACTTGTCCCCTGTTGCCGCCTCCATACACAGCAGGGACTTGTCCTCTATTACCTCTGTACACAGCAGGGACTTGTCCCCTATTACCTCTGTACACAGCAGGGACTTGTCCCCTGTTGCCGCCTCCGTACACAGCAGGGACTTGTCCCCTGTTGCCGCCTCCGTACACAGCAGGGACTTGTCCCCTGTTGCCGCCTCCGTACACAGCAGGGACTTGTCCCCTGTTGCCGCCTCCGTACACAGCAGGGACTTGTCCCCTGTTGCCGCCTCCGTACACAGCAGGGACTTGTCCCCTGTTGCCGCCTCCGTACCCAGCAGGGACTTGTCCCCTGTTGCCGCCTCCGTACCCAGCAGGGACTCGTCCCCTGTTGCCGCCTCCGTACCCAGCAGGGACTCGTCCCCTGTTGCCGCCTCCGTACCCAGCAGGGACTCGTCCCCTGTTGCCGCCTCCGTACCCAGCAGGGACTCGTCCCCTGTTGCCGCCTCCGTACCCAGCAGGGACTCGTCCCCTGTTGCCGCCTCCGTACCCAGCAGGGACTCGTCCCCTGTTGCCGCCTCCGTACCCAGCAGGGACTCGTCCCCTGTTGCCGCCTCCGTACCCAGCAGGGACTCGTCCCCTGTTGCCGCCTCCGTACCCAGCAGGGACTCGTCCCCTGTTGCCGCCTCCGTACCCAGCAGGGACTCGTCCCCTGTTGCCGCCTCCGTACCCAGCAGGGACTCGTCCCCTGTTGCCGCCTCCGTACCCAGCAGGGACTCGTCCCCTGTTGCCGCCTCCGTACCCAGCAGGGACTCGTCCCCTGTTGCCGCCTCCGTACCCAGCAGGGACTCGTCCCCTGTTGCCGCCTCCGTACCCAGCAGGGACTCGTCCCCTGTTGCCGCCTCCGTACCCAGCAGGGACTCGTCCCCTGTTGCCGCCTCCGTACCCAGCAGGGACTCGTCCCCTGTTGCCGCCTCCGTACCCAGCAGGGACTCGTCCCCTGTTGCCGCCTCCGTACCCAGCAGGGACTCGTCCCCTGTTGCCGCCTCCGTACCCAGCAGGGACTCGTCCCCTGTTGCCGCCTCCGTACCCAGCAGGGACTCGTCCCCTGTTGCCGCCTCCGTACCCAGCAGGGACTCGTCCCCTGTTGCCGCCTCCGTACCCAGCAGGGACTCGTCCCCTGTTGCCGCCTCCGTACCCAGCAGGGACTCGTCCCCTGTTGCCGCCTCCGTACCCAGCAGGGACTCGTCCCCTGTTGCCGCCTCCGTACCCAGCAGGGACTCGTCCCCTGTTGCCGCCTCCGTACCCAGCAGGGACTCGTCCCCTGTTGCCGCCTCCGTACCCAGCAGGGACTCGTCCCCTGTTGCCGCCTCCGTACCCAGCAGGGACTCGTCCCCTGTTGCCGCCTCCGTACCCAGCAGGGACTCGTCCCCTGTTGCCGCCTCCGTACCCAGCAGGGACTCGTCCCCTGTTGCCGCCTCCGTACCCAGCAGGGACTCGTCCCCTGTTGCCGCCTCCGTACCCAGCAGGGACTCGTCCCCTGTTGCCGCCTCCGTACCCAGCAGGGACTCGTCCCCTGTTGCCGCCTCCGTACCCAGCAGGGACTCGTCCCCTGTTGCCGCCTCCGTACCCAGCAGGGACTCGTCCCCTGTTGCCGCCTCCGTACCCAGCAGGGACTCGTCCCCTGTTGCCGCCTCCGTACCCAGCAGGGACTCGTCCCCTGTTGCCGCCTCCGTACCCAGCAGGGACTCGTCCCCTGTTGCCGCCTCCGTACCCAGCAGGGACTCGTCCCCTGTTGCCGCCTCCGTACCCAGCAGGGACTCGTCCCCTGTTGCCGCCTCCGTACCCAGCAGGGACTCGTCCCCTGTTGCCGCCTCCGTACCCAGCAGGGACTCGTCCCCTGTTGCCGCCTCCGTACCCAGCAGGGACTCGTCCCCTGTTGCCGCCTCCGTACCCAGCAGGGACTCGTCCCCTGTTGCCGCCTCCGTACCCAGCAGGGACTCGTCCCCTGTTGCCGCCTCCGTACCCAGCAGGGACTCGTCCCCTGTTGCCGCCTCCGTACCCAGCAGGGACTCGTCCCCTGTTGCCGCCTCCGTACCCAGCAGGGACTCGTCCCCTGTTGCCGCCTCCGTACCCAGCAGGGACTCGTCCCCTGTTGCCGCCTCCGTACCCAGCAGGGACTCGTCCCCTGTTGCCGCCTCCGTACCCAGCAGGGACTCGTCCCCTGTTGCCGCCTCCGTACCCAGCAGGGACTCGTCCCCTGTTGCCGCCTCCGTACCCAGCAGGGACTCGTCCCCTGTTGCCGCCTCCGTACCCAGCAGGGACTCGTCCCCTGTTGCCGCCTCCGTACCCAGCAGGGACTCGTCCCCTGTTGCCGCCTCCGTACCCAGCAGGGACTCGTCCCCTGTTGCCGCCTCCGTACCCAGCAGGGACTCGTCCCCTGTTGCCGCCTCCGTACCCAGCAGGGACTCGTCCCCTGTTGCCGCCTCTGTACACAGCAGGGACTCGTCCCAGAAACAGCATTTATCACCTCCCTATAGAACAGGTGATAAATGTAAGGTATATTACTGGGACCCCCACCAATGATCCAGGGAGCAGGGGATCCTAGGAATTGGTCACACAACATTTTGTTAATTCATTTTTTGGGGGCAAAATGCAGCATTTTACATTTACTTGAATTTCATTCTTGTGGCGTCTATTCACTTCTATGGGGGTCTCGATGGTCATATACCTACAGATTATATATTTATCACCCTGTGGATAGGTAATAAATGTTGTTGGTGGGATACACCTTAAAGTTTTTGAAAACTGGCGTTGGTCTTGCACAAACTCGACGACAGGTAAAATACAATGATGGGGCTGATATTACGATGAGGGGGGCTCCGGTGCAGTAAATCCTCCTGGGATGTCCCCTCCAATATATTGTCATTGCTGCAGTTAATATCTGGTAGAAATGAATGATGATCTCTCGCCCGTTCTCCATGCTTCTGTTCCAGACTTTGACGAGGTGGTGGAGTTTTTGGAGGAGGTGATTGAAGCCCTTCTGGCTGATGAGGAGGTGCAGTCTTTCAGCGAAGTTTTTCATCCAGTATTTGATGTGATCCTGGAACGAGTCAAGGACTTGGATCTCTGCCAGATGTTGCTCTACACGTACCTCGACCTGCTTCTGTATTGCACCCATCAGAAGGACATTGCAAAGGTGACTCGCTTTACCTGTGACGCATACAGTTTTGTTCAATAATGTGTCACCTTGGCATTGCGTCCCCTCAACATGACGCCCCTGACAAAAGCCTCTGATCCTTTTAACGGTGTCATGCGGGACATATCTTTCCTTGGAAACCATTACTTTCTCACTCTTGTCTGCTTTTACATTTTCAGGTTTTTGTTGCATATATCCAACCTCAAGATCCAACAAATGGACACCAGTATCAGAAGACATTGCTGGGGGAGATCCTTAGTATTTCTTGCCTTCTGCGTACCCCGGGAGTGGTAGAAAATCATGGCTACTTTGTGAACCCTTCACGCTCCAGTCCACAGGAGATTAAAGTGCAGGAAGCCAATATACATCAGGTAATGGAAGTCATGGTGTGCGGCCCAAACCTAGAGGGGGTTCTTCTACCACATTTATCACTGATCCCTTCAGGGGATGATATACAGCACCTCTTCCATTAACTGTGCATGTCACTAATACAATTTATTCTCTTTTTTTATCTTGTCTAGTTCATGGCTCAGTTTCACGAGAAAATTTACCAACTTCTGAAGAACCTTCTCCAGTTATCTCCAGATACCAAACATCTCATCTTGTCCTGGCTGGGGAACTGTCTACACGCCAACGCAGGTCGTGCTAAAATCTGGGCCAACCAAGTTCCAGAAATCTTCCTGCAGACGTATGCCTCGGACAGCTTCTTCCTCAATCTGGGTGCCGCCCTGTTGCGGCTGTGCCAGCCTTTTTGCAAACCAAAGTCGGCCCGCCTGTTGACATTCAATCCCACGTACTGCGCACTTCGAGACATTAACGAAGAAGAACGGAGGAGTCGGAACATACACATGAAGGGTAAGCAGAAATCTGAAAGATCCCAGCTGTGCATTTACACTTTTTTGCAATATGTACGATTTTTTTCCTATAATTCTTTTTGCACACAGGCCTGGACAAAGAGACTTGTCTTATTCCACCGGCTGATGATCAGCAACCAGACTTCCCTCAGAACTTTAACTTGGTGACAGAAAACCTGGTGCTGACACAATACTCCCTTCATCTCGGCTTTCACAGGTATTCCATGTCCTCATCCTTCAAGGGGGTGTCTACTACTTTGACAAAGTTTAAAAATGGGGCCATGCTGGCACTAACATAAAAAAAAACACACTCATCTACTGTATCCCACCACTCTTTCATACTGCTGCTGATGTCCCCCAACGCTCACGTGGCTTTCTCTTCTGGGGCGGTGGGGTGTCCATTGATCCATGCTGTCAATCAGCAATGACTCATTGGCTGTAGTGGGCACAGTCCACCCGAGCCATAGGAAGTTGCTGGGAGACTGTTTGGTTCTTCCGGTTCAGGTGGAAGATCATTACTGCAGGTAATAAGTGACCACTGATCGACTGCAGTGGTCCCCAACCCACTCCCAAAGGAGAAGCCGGGTGAGCAATGGGGGACATCAGAAGTATGGAGGAGCCGTAGGGATACTAAGCCCCCGAAAGGAGAAGCCATGTACGTGGCAGGGGACATCAGAAGTAAGGAGGAGCAGGGGGGATACCCAGCCCCCCAAGAAAAAGCTGGATGAGCAGCAGGGAACATTAAAACATTGTGGAGGAGAAGCGGGGATAGTAAACCCCTAAAATTACCCCCCCCCAAACGCAGAAGCCGGGTGCGCAGCGGGCACATCAGCAGTATGGAGGAGCAGTGGGGATACTGTACCCAACCCCAAAAGGAGAAGCCGGGTGTGCGGCGGGGACATCCGAAGTATGGAGGAGCAGGGGGGATACTGTACCCAGCCCCCAAAGGAGAAGCTGGGTGACCAGTGAGGGACATCGGCAGTAATATCCATAGGATATGCCATAATTGTATAGTAGATTGGATATATGGGACTTTTATTTATCTCAGAGACGGAGCCATGACGCTCGTCGCTGTCAGTGCTGAAATGGTTCTAGTTTTCATTTATTCGTATGGCAATTTCTGACCACCTCTCCACATGTTAGGCTATGGGTTGAACTAGATGGACTTAGTTTTTTAAGGTTGAAGGAAGACTATGTTACTGAAAGCGGCACATGACGGATCCTTCTCGAGTTAGATTCTGGTGCATTGGTGGGATCCTCATTTACTATACATTTTTGGTACATTCTATAAACATACCATAAGTGTACAAGAGATGGGAATACCCCTTTAACATAGCAGTACAGGAGAAATGGGGGTCTTTAAACTCTAGTAGACTAGAAATCTTTTTTTTCTCACGAGTCCAGTTGATTTTAGCTTGATGTTAACTGCTTGGAATAGTTAGTGTGACCAGTTACTGCTTTATCAGGTCTCCTGCATTACGAGATGACAATAATAAATCCTATAATATCATTATTTTACAAATCTCTTTCCCAGGTTGCATGAACAAATGGTGAAAGTAAACCAAAGTTTGCACAGACTGCAAGGAGCATGGCGCGATGCCCAGCAGAGCGGCGCTCCTGGCTCAGAGAATTTACGGGAACAATTTGAGCGACTTATGACGATCTATCTGTGCCTGAAGGCCGCACTGACCGAACCGCAGACTCTCCAGAACTGCCTCTATCTTCAGGTCTCCACCGCCCTTCTCTTGGTGCAGATCGCTCTGGGCAATCGAGGCACAGAACCAGTTTCACTTACCTTCCCAATCCCCGACGTGCAGCACAGCGCCCTCGCATACATACCAGGTACCAAGGCATCTACTCACTGAATCTGTATTATCACATGTCGGCAGGTAAAGTAATCCACACCTTATACTAACACTAGACATAAATATACAGAAAGCGATTAAAGGGGTCTGTCCAGGAATAACATCTCATACAATATATGATCACTACGGTTCCCAGCACTGACGACTCCTGCAGATCATACCAAGACCCCCATCTAAATGGAGCGGTGGTCATGCATTCGTACTACCAATCCATTCAAATTCTATGGGACTGACCTGCACTGCACTCTGCGGTCTCTGTCAGCCCCATAGACAATGTTTGGAGCTGTACTGCACATATGAGACCACCACCACATTTACTGGGGACCTTGCCATCCTGGCAGTGGGACCACCAGTGATCAAGAAGATTCAGTTGGGTCTTCCGTGGCTACAGGAATAGGGACTCTGCCGGCTATATATATATATATATATATATATATATATATATATATATATATATATATATATATATATATATATATATATATATATATATATATATATATATATATATATATATATATATATATATGATATTTATTAGTTGGGTGAAGCCATTTATTGTCAAACTGTGGGGGTCGTGATGACATTCCACTCGTCCTCCAGTCACTCCAAATTCAAACTATGAGCATGGGTCAACCATTCAAAGAATGAGTCAGACAACAAGCTGGTTCAAGCTCAGAGCATGCTCAGAAGACTACTACAGTCAACGTCCTCAGCAATGTTCTGCCTTTATTTTTTACATGCACAAATCTAAATACACTACATAATGGGGAGGGGATAGGGGTTGTCCGGGGCGGGGTAAGCCATGAAAGTCCAGTGTCTGGCCACTCCTGATTGGTCCACATCTCCTTATCTCAGTCTCTGGGCAGATATTGCAGCCGTCAGCTTATAATCTTGTTTCGTTTCTCTGAAATAAGTCTTGGCAACACTAGAAATATCTTAGTTTAAGTTTCGATTTGAGCACTACGTAGCAAGGAAAGCTTATTGTTATATGACACAAAACGGTGGTTAGTACATTAGCAAAAAAGCGTATAAAAGTTACAAAAGTATAAAAGTTACAAATATATATATTCTCTTTTACCCCGACATTCCCCCCTAAACACTAAGCTTTCCTTTGCTTTGGGGCCTTTGAGACTGTCCATGTGTGGGGAGAGGGGAGGTGGATTTCTTCACCCAATCATCTTAGAAGCTGCCCCCTTATGGGACGCCCCCAGACAATCGAGCCCTATCCTGGATGACACATGGAGTTCTCCCAACTGTCCCTAAACTAAATCTCTCAATTGGACTTTGTCATGGGGGGGCTGGTCAGGCTTGTTCAAAGGAGTGTATTTCTCCATATCTTCTCTTGATTCAGAAAGGTCCCGGAGGTTGGGACAGCATTGGTTATAGCTTTCCTGTATAAGGGGACTATGCAGCACAGGACTACCAGGCCCAATACTAGTAGACCTCCCATTACTAGACAAACTTGTTGGAAGAATCCCTTGAGCCCTCCCAACCAACTTGAGAAAAAGGAGGTATCTACCCCTGTGTGGTAGCTGTCCACTCTGGGACAGACAGTAAGCATATGGAAAGGATATAGAAGAAGGTAGTCATCTTTTATAGACTCGTTCTGTCTCTCGTGCAGTGGGAGGCGTGAATCCAGGTGCTCTTGCCCTCAAGCTTCAGAGCCGTCGGGGTGGTGAGAAGCACAGTGTACGGTCCCTCGAACCGCGGCTGGAGGCAGTCTTTCCGGACAAACTTCTTCACATACACTAGATCGCCTGGGATGAAATCATGTACTGCATCACCTGTAGATTCTGGGAGAGAAGCAGATACTGGAGAGCGGGTGTTAGTCAATTCTCTAGACAAGGCAATCACAAATTTTACCACTCTATCATGTGTTTCAGACAACTCTTGGGGCCTAATCTCTCCTATCTTGGGTGGGGTCCCAAACAAAATTCTATAGGGAGTCAGCCCATGTTTGGCCTGAGAAGTGTGTGTGATATGATACAATACTATAGGGAGTAGGTCGGGCCAGGGGAGGGGATGATCTTAGGTCATTTTCAAGAGCTGGGTCTTGAGTGTGGAATTCATCCTTTCCACTTTGCCTGAACTGGCAGGATGGTATGGAGTGTGGAGGCTCAAATCTGTTCCCAACATGTTCCAGAGTTCTTCGTAGATATTTGCTGTGAAAGCTGGTTCTTGATCCGATTCTATGACTTGGGGAACTCCAAATCTGCAGGCAATTTCGGTGATCAGTTTCTTGGCTGTGACTTTAGCAGTCATGTTGACAACCGGGTAGGCCTCGGGCCAGGCTGAGAACATATCCACGGCTACCAAAACGTACTCCTATTTTCTTGCTTTAGACATTTGGATATGGTCGACTTGTATTCTCTGCCAAGGGTAGTCTGGTTTAGCCAGGTGTTGGAGAGGGACCCGTGCCGTACACGTTGGGTTGCAGGTAGCGCAGACAGAGCAGGATTTTGAGTACGCAGTCACAGTGGAAGAGATTCCGGGTACAAAGTACAGTTTCTTGATCCATGCCAAGGCTTGACTCTTTCCTCTGTGTGTAGGCCCGTGAGCCCATGCTGCCACAGCTGAGTACATACGTCTAGGCAAGCAAAGCTTCCCATCCACTTGGTAAAAAGTCGAGTTGACCTTTGAATCTTTGCGACCTGCCAGCACGGCTCCTGCCGCTTTCCATTGCTTGACTTCTTCAGTGGGGGGTCTTCCTTTGTTCCTCACACAATTTTTCTTTAGGCATCCTGACCCCCCTGGATTCCACTCGTGTCTCCACTGGACTTGTATGGTCTTCCGCCGGCTGTTTTTTTTTTTTGGCTCTTGCTCTAGTGAGCGCCACAGCTACGGTTTGCAGGGTTTCTCCCATCTCTTCTTCCTTTTCCTGCCACTTTGATGACACATTCTCCACTGCTGCAGTCTTGGCTGCTTGGTCAGCTAGGTGGTTGCCCCTGGCTTCCCTGGAATCTAGTCTTCCATGAGCCTTGACCTTGATAACAGCAACCTGAATGGATAGTTCCAGGGCCTTCATTAGGGCCTTAATCCATGAGACATGTTTCACTGGTGTACCTGCAGCTGTGATGAATCCTCTAGACTTCCACAAGAGTCCAGAATCATTGCAAATTCCATATCCATACCTGGAATCGGTATATATATATATATATTCGCCTTTGTTCCTGCTGCCAGGTGGCAGGCCTCTGTGAGAGCCATAAGTTCAGCTTCTTGTGCAGACATGTATGGTGGTAGAGCTTCAGCCTTCAGAACTGTTAGGTCTGTTGTGACAGCATATCCCGTGTGGAACTTCCCTTGAGAGTCTGCGAAACGGGATCCATCAGTCCATAGGTGCAAGGCAGGGTCTGCGAGCGGATGTGCCACCATATTCTCTGGAGCAGAAGTCTCTTCCTGCAAAATTTTTATACAATCATGAGGTTCCACCAATGGACCTTCACCCTCTTCACCTTCCCCCCCTAGAAGGTGGAGGCAAAGTGGCAGGATTGATAGTCAGACATCTGGTCAGCTGACTTGTCAAGGAGGATGTGAGCAGCGTGGAACGCCTTAAGGCACGGGGGGGGCAGTTCGGGCGACAGGGTCCAGGCGGGCTGAGTAGTAGCCCAAAGGCCGATACTTATGATCATAGCGTTGTGCTAGAACTCCAGAGGCATGACCTTCTGATTCCGAGACAAAAAGGTGAAATGGCTGAGTATAGTCTGGTAAGCCCAAGGCCGGGGCAAAAACAACAGCCTGTTTAAGGCGGTCAAAATATAGTCTGTGTTGATGAGAAACACGTGGATCTTCAGCATGAAGCCAAACTGAGCCTTCATCCTTGAGACAGTCGTACAGAGGTTGCATGAGCTTTGAGGCATCAGGGATCCATTGCCTGCAGTAAGTGATGAGGCCCTGGAAAGTCTGCATAGTGGAATAGGTGGTTGGGAAGGTGATATCCATGATGGCTTGTTTTCTTTCTTCAGTCAGATGTCTAGCACCTTGTGATATACAATGTCCGAGGAAAATGACCTTGGGCAGACACCATTGGACTTTGCCTTTCGAGACTTTACAGTTAGCTGAGTGAAGAAACCAGAGAAGGGATGCTGACATCTCTGGCAAATTTTCTTCAGTGCCACAGAGTAAAAGATCATCCACATACTGTAGAAGGGTGACCTGAGGGTTCTCTTGAACCCATGGCTCCAGAATAGACTTCATAGAATGAGTGAATTGGTTAGGAGAGTTCTGGGCTCTTTGCGGAGTCCTGGTTCATGTAAACTGTGCTCCTTGAAAGGTGAAGGCAAAAAGAAACCACGAATCTTCATGTAAGGGTATACTGAAGAAGGCGTTGGCCAGATCTAACACCGTAAACAAGGTGGCCGTTGGAGGCACCTGAGACAAGAGGGTGTTTGGGTTAGGTACCACTGGAGTTTCTAAAATGGTAGCTGCATTGACGGCTCTGAGATCCTGAACCAACCGGTATCTTGGAGACTCTCCCGGAACGGTTTTCTCTTTTACAGGAAAGAGGGGTGTATTGCATGGAGATACACATCTGACAAGGACTCCTGATTCCAGGAGGGAAGCGATTTGGGTACTCAAGCTTTGTTCTTGTGCAGCCTTGAGGGGGTATTGTGGCAACCGTGGATACTTGTGTCCAGGCTTGAGGTGTACTCGGACCGGGGGAACCTGCAGGAGGCCGACGTCCTCTGGCCCACTGGACCACAGAGAGTGAGGTTGTATGGTCATCATCATGAGAGGGAAGGCTTTAAGAACACAGCGGTCTTCAGTCCCTTGTTCGGAATGAGGGTCCCGCAAAAGAAGCTCCATACCATGGTTTCCGAAGGTAATTGTTGCCTTCATCCGCTCTAAGAGATCGGCTCCCAACAGATTGACAGGGCAAGTTTCAGAGACCAAGAATCTTGTGAGTACTCCGGTGAACGGTCCTGCAGACACAGGGACTGTGAGTGGAGAGGAAATATGTTGGCCTTCCACCCCAACACAGGTGAGGGTATCTGGTGATAGGGATACAGAAGGAGGGAGCTGTGCAGAGGAAATGACAGATGTGGCCGCCCCAGTGTCCACCAGGAACTCCAGTGGTTGATGGTCCACCTGTAAAGTGACAGTCTCTGAGGATGTGGTCAAGGCTACCACACTCCCAACATAACATTCGTCCTTCAGAATCACGAGGTTGTCTTCTGTTTCTAGCTGATCCCTTGTCATCTCTTCTGTCTTGTTTTCTATATGTGGGAGGAGTATCATCACCTGTGCCTTTAACCATTACCCACTTGATTCCATGTTGGTTGCCAGGGGGTGGGTAGCTTTCTTGAGCTTGATATACCATGGCAGGAGCGGCTTTCTTCTTTGGCTTAGTATCCTTTTCCATTTTTAGCATGGCTTTTTGGAAAGCTTTGACAATGTTTACTGCGTCATTAAAAGAAGAAGAACGAATCTCGGGCCGTACTCTCAGGACTTCATCTCTGAGAGCGTCTTGTAGGCCATCTACTAGGGCCTGAACCAACAGGGCGGCCTGCGTCTTGACGTGAGAACTGTATCCAAGATCCTCAAAATGCATGCTGAGTCTTGCAGCATATCTTTCCACAGAGTCATCAGGGTCTTGTTGAACATTTTGTACAGACCCAGCTTGATCTGACAAGCGATTCTGAGCCCAGGCTTTTAACTGTTTCATGTATTCTAGGCCGGATTCATAAGTACTAAGGGATCCTGCTTTTGTGGAATCCATGGCCTTTTGAAAGCTCTCCGTTTTCGGCTAAGTGAGCCTGGCATTCTGCAGCCAGAGTAGAACCAGCAGCAAGGGAAATTTTGCGAGCCAATCCTCCAACATGGCTCATACAGGTGTTTGCAGGGTTGACTATGGCCCCCACCCGATGTGTAAGGATATCACCATAGCCTATTGACAGAGTGACAGGGCGTCCTGATGGGTCTACTAGATTACGGGAGCGGCAGGGGTCCTAAACTTCTGAAAGACTGGGGGGTGGTGGTGCTCTTTCAGCAGTTGCTTGGAGCAAGGGCCGGAGTACGGGTAATGGATGTGGGGTGGAGGATGCCATAGGAGACGTATGGGGTAAAGGGTGGGGGCTGGAGTATCTTGAGCCCATCCCTCATCTGGCACCGTATCGTCTTGAGTAACAGTATGTTGGCGGAGGGAGAGCAGTCTGGCCTGAAATTCTGGGGAGTTGAGGAGGATATCCCCAGGGTTGTGGGTGACTCCCATAGGAAACAGGGGAAGCGTCTCAGCATCGTGGACTGGAGCAGAGGGTGTCACATTAGTTTCAGATGGGTGCTCTGGGACTGCGGGCTTTTCCACCTGTGCTGGTGGCTGGTAATATGCACCGGACGGATCTAGTAGTGGATATAGGCTGGATTGGGGCTTTCCGGGCCTCCCACAACAAGTAAGAGGTGTAGCAAGATGGCTGTGGGAGGGAGGAGTTAGAGTGGAAATGGGATAGTTCTTGGAGGCAGGAAAAGGTGTAGTAAGATGGCCGTTGGAGGGAGGAGGGGGGAGTGGGGGTGGGATTGTTCTTGGGGGCAGGCTGGGCATCGTGCCATGGGCGCCCCCCCCCCACAGACACAGCAGAACTTCGGGTTCTGCTGTCAGCACATACGACACATCCATCCTTCCGATGATTTAGCGTCGGCGCCATTATAGGGTGGTGGCTGAGGGCTCGGTGTAGTGACAGGCATCAACGGGGTTACGGCCAATTTAGGGTCACATAACAAATCACATTCTGCAGCTTTCATGTATCCGAGCAAAGGCTCGGCATTCTCTGTTCCCCCCTGCACCATCTACTCTAAGATGTGCTTGCAGAAATCCTCACCCAACTTTCCCAACTTCTGTGTAACACATTCTTTCTAAACTGAAGACTAAAGCCTGCCTGTACTGGATAAGCTTATCATATTCTACAAATTCCTAACATTCTTCTTGCCTTCTTGCCTTCCCGTAACTCCACTAATTGGCTTAAAGGCCACAGCAGCATTCCACAACTTACGAGATCTTTCAAATTTAAATATACGCAACATTTTCTTATAGAATGCAATGATCTGTCGCGACTCAGATCACTGGTGCAGTCCACAGGTCGCCATTCCTCAGTGTAGAGCACACCTCAATACACTGATGAGATAGAGAGACACCTCAATCTATCTCCTTTCCTAGCCTTGAATGGCGACTTTACAGTGCGACTCACCACGGCACCCTGACTACAGGTCACCACCCGTCAGTGTAGAGACACCTCGATACACTGATGAGATAGAGAGACACCTCAATCTATCTCCTTTCCTACCACGGTACCACCCGACAGTGTAGAGACACCTCAATACACTGTTTCCTAACCTTGACTTTACAGCAGTCTCTGTGTTAGACGAAGAGTACACCTCAATTCGTCACAGATTCTTTCTCCCTTACACTACAATTCAGGAATGCTTTGTAACCTTGACTATCAGTTACGGGAGGCAGCTATCTAAGAAAAGTACAGTGACCGGGGGAGGAGGAGGTGGTGTGCACACGAGCACGCGCAGGCATGCGACGTCACTCGTTTTAACACTTGCTGGTTCAGGACGTGGTGCGGGACGCCTGAGGTCTCACCACTTGACCGGTCACCCACCCAGATCCAACCTGACAACCCAACAGGAACCGCTGCGGCTGACACACAGGCAAGTGAGACATATAAAATACATCTCAACTTACCGTGTTCGATGGAGGTTGATCAGGCCTCAAATTCAGCCACCGCGGTCACCACCAGGGAAATCAGCAATATGGGTCCGGGAGGGCGGCGTACCGCTAGCCACGCCGCACGTTGGGCGCCATTTGTGGGGGTCGTGATGACATTCCACTCGTCCTCCAGTCACTCCAAATTCAAACTATGAGCATGGGTCAACCATTCAAAGAATGAGTCAGACAACAAGCTGGTTCAAGCTCAGAGCATGCTCAGAAGACTACTACAGTCAACGTCCTCAGCAATGTTCTGCCTTTATTTTTTACATGCACAAATCTAAATACACTACATAATGGGGAGGGGATAGGGGTTGTCCGGGGCGGGGTAAGCCATGAAAGTCCAGTGTCTGGCCACTCCTGATTGGTCCACATCTCTTTATCTCAGTCTCTGGGCAGATATTGCAGCCGTCAGCTTATAATCTTGTTTCGTTTCTCTGAAATAAGTCTTGGCAACACTAGAAATATCTTAGTTTAAGTTTCGATTTGAGCACTACGTAGCAAGGAAAGCTTATTGTTATATGACACAAAATGGTGGTTAGTACATTAGCAAAAAAGCGTATAAAAGTTACAAAAGTATAAAAGTTACAAATATATATATTCTCTTTTACCCCGACAAAACTACTGTGTTTTCTCTTTTTAAATCTTAATGACAACCAAAAACATCCACATGACCCTGATCAAAAGTTCACATACCCTGGTGACTTTGGCCTGATAATATGCACAGAATTTGACACTAATGGGTTTGAATGGCTACTAAAGGTAACATCCTCACCTGTGACCTGTTTGCTTGAAATCCGTGCGTGTGCATAAAAGCTGAGCGAACTTCTGGGATCCAGACAGACTCTTGCATCCTTCATCCAGCCACTGACGTTTCTGGATTTTGAGTTATGGGGAAAGCAAAAGAATTGTCAACGGATCTACGGGAAAAGGTAGTTGAACTGTATAACACAGGGAAGGGATACAAAAAAAAATATCCAAGGAATTGATAATGCCAGTCAGCAGCGTTCAAACTATGATTAACAAATGGAAAATCAGGGGCTCTGGAAAAACCAAACCACGGTCAGGTAGACCAACAATAATTTCTGCCACAACTGCCAGGAAAATTGTTCTGGATGCAAAGAAAAACCCACAAATAACATCAGCTGAAATTCAAGACTCTCTGAAAACTAGCGGTGTGGCTGTTTCAAGATGCACAATAAGAAGGCACTTGAAGAAAAATGGGCTGCATGGTCAAGTCGCCAGAAGAAAGCCATTACTGCGCAAATGCCACAAAGTATCTCGCCTACAATACGCCAAACAGCACAGAGACAAGCCTCAAAACTTCTGGAACAAGGTAATTTGGAGTGATGAGACCAAAATTGAACTTTTTGGCCACAATCATAAACGTTACATTTGGAGAGAGGTCAACCAGGCCTATGATGAAAGGAAACACCATTCCTACAGTAAAGCACGGAGGTGGATCGCTGATGTTTTGGGGATGTGTGAGCTACAAAGGCACAGGAAACTTGGTAGAAGTTAAAGGAAAGATGAATGCAGCACGTTATCAGCAAATACTGGAGGCAAATTGGCACTCAGCCCGGAAGCTGCGCATGGGACGTACTTGGACGTTCCAACATGACAATGATCCAAAACACAAGGCCAAGTCGACCTGTCATTAGCTACAGAAGAACAAAGTGAAGGTTCTGGAGTGGCCATCTCAGTCTCCTGACCTCAATATCATTGAGCCACTCTGGGGAGATCTCAAGCGTGCAGTTCATGCTAGACAGCCCAGGAATTTACAGGAACTGGAGGCTTTTTGCCAAGAAGAATGGGCAGCTTTACCATCTGAGAAAATAAAGAACCTCATCCACAGCTATCACAAAAGACTTCAAGCTGTCATTGATGTTAGAGGGGGCAATATACGGTAATAAGAACTGGGCTATGTGAACTTTTGATCAGGGTCATCTGGATGTTTTTGGTTGTCATTAAGATTTAAAAAGAGAAAACACAGTAGTTTGACAATAAATGGTGTCACCCAACCAATAATTGTGAGTGGAGAAAAAGTTTTTTTGTTATCATTCATATTCTCTGAAACAAGGCCAAGAAAGAAAAAATTCTGCCGGGTGTATATGTGTGTGTGTGTGTGTATATATATATATATGTATATATATATATATATATATATATATATATATATATATATATATATATATATATATATATATATATATATATATATATATATATATATATATAAGTAGTATTCAACCCCCTGCAGATTTAGCTGGTTTGATAAGATGCAAATAAGTTAGAGCCTTCAAACTGCAAACGAGAGTAGGTTTTATGAACAGAAGCATAAATCTTACAAACCAAAAAGTTATGTTGCTCAGTTGAATTTTATTAAATTTTAAACATAAAAGTGTGGGTCAATTATTATTCAACCCCTATGTTTTTAATATTTTGTGGAATAACCCTTGTTTGCAATTACAGCTAATAATCGTCTTTTATAAGACCTGATCAGGCCGGCACAGATCTGTGGAGTTATCTTGGCCCACTCCTCCATGCAGATCTTCTCCAAGTTATCTAGGTTCTTTGGGTGTCTCATGTGGACTTTATTCTTGAGCTCCTTCCACTAGTTTTCAATTGGGTTAAGGTCTGGAGACTGACTAGGCCACTCCAACACATTGACTTTTTCCCTCTTGAACCAGGCCTTGGTTTTCTTGGCTGTGTGCTTTGGGTCGTTGTCTTGTTGGAAGATGAAATTACGACCCATCTTAAGATCCTTGATGGAGGAGCGGAGGTTCTTGGCCAAAATCTCCAGGTAGGCCGTGCTATCCATCTTCCCATGGATGCGGACCAGATGGCCAGGCCCCTTGGCTGAGAAACAGCCCCACAGCATGATGCTGCCACCACCATGCTTGACTGTAGGGATGGTATTCTTGGGGTCGTATGTAGTGCCATCCAGTCTCCAAACGTCACGTGTGTGGTTGGCACCAAAGATCTCGATCTTGGTCTCATCAGACCCTTGAACCAGTCTGTCTCAGAGTCCTCCAAGTGATCATGAGCAAACTGTAGACGAGCCTTGACATGACGCTTTGAAAGTAAAGGTACCTTACAGGCTCGTCTGGAACGGAGACCATTGCGGTGGAGTACGTTACTTATGGTATTGACTGAAACCAATGTCCCCACTGCCATGAGATCTTCCCGGAGCTCCTTCCTTGTTGTCCTTGGGTTAACCTTGACTTTTCGGACAAGCCTGGCCTCGGCACGGGAGGACACTTTCAAAGGCTGTCCAGGCCGTGGAAGGCTAACAGTAGTTCCATAAGCCTTCCACTTACGGATGATGCTCCCAACAATGGAGACAGGTAGGCCCAACTCCTTGGAAAGGGTTTTGTACCACTTGCCAGCCTTGTGACCCTCCACGATCTTGTCTCTGATGGCCTTGGAATGCTCCTTTGTCTTTCCCATGTTGACCATGTCTGAGTGCTGTTCACAAGTTTGGGGAGGGTCTTAAATAGTCAGAAAAGGCTGGCAAAAGAGATCTTTAATCCACACATGTGAAGCTCATTATTCTTGGTGCCTGAACTACTTCTTAATACTTTAGGGGGACCAAACAGAATTCTTGTGGTTTGAGGGGTTGAATAATAAATGACACTCTGAATTAACTTTTAACGTTTTTTTAAAAAAAAAAAAAAAAAAAAAAAATTTGCTGCAGTGCATTTCCCACTTCCAGGCTGATCTACAGTACAAATGTCACAATGCCAAGTTAATTCCGCATGTGTCAACCAGCTAAATCTGCAGGGGGTTGAATACTACTTGTAGGCACTGTATAATATATACACACATATATTCTTTCATGAGTTTTTTACAAGTTTATGACCAGTTATAAAATGTGTTCAAAATGCTGCCCATTGTGTTGGATTGTCAATGCAACCCTCTTCTCCCACTCTTGACACACTGATAGCAACACTGCAGAAGAAATGCCAGCACAGGCTTCCAGTATCCGTTGTTTCAGATGCTGCACATCTCGTATCTTGATGGTATGGTGTGGTATATGGGGTATAAAGATAGTGGGGCCATTCTTCATCAATGGAAACCTTAATGCCACTGGATATCTGAAATTGCTACATGATGATGTGTTGCCCTCTTTATGCACTGAAGATGGCACGTTCCCTGAGATTTTCCAACAAGATGCTGCACCACCACATTATGGGTGTCAGGTCCGAGTATTCCTACATGAACAGTTTCCTGGAAAGTGGATTGGTCGTCGTGGGCCAGTTGAATGGCCACCAAGGTCTCCCGATCTGACCCCCTTAGACTTTTATCTTTGGGGTCATCTGAAGGCAATTGTCTATGCTGTGAAGATACGTTAAAACCAAGCACACCATTGTTTTTCTTATGAAATTCTCAATAAGTTTGATGTGTCACATGACGCTCTTCCCATTGAAAAAATAAAGTAGGATCCAAAATGGCCGCCATGGTCACCACCCATCTGGAAATTTTTCCCCCTCCCATATGCTAATGTGCCACAAACAGGAAGTTGATATCACCAACCATCCCGATTTATATATTTTTTTTGGGGGCGGGGGGATAGAAAGTATTCAAATCCAGGACCCCTCACTGATCCATGGGATGATAGATTGGACTGTATCATTGATCGCTTTAGTTTCCCTGCACAGAAAGTTTAGGGAACTTGGACTCTATCCTGCCGTGCGGGTGACCATCAGCAATACTGTGCAGGGAACATTGGTAAAGAAATCAAAGCGCTTGTATAGTACTGAGGATCAGCAGTCTGGTCCTTCCTAATCAGAAAGCCTAGTACGGTGCCATCAGTTTTTGGATGGGAACCAGAGCATAAACTTACCCTCACTGTTTGTTAGTCTGCAGAACTTTCTACATGCACTTAAAATAAACAGTCTTGTAGAAATTCTTCAGCTGGGTAATCTGTGAACTACTGTACACTGTGCAGAAGGGAGAGGCTCCTGCTGCAGATAGTTGTCTTACAGCCAGACATGGGAAAGTAAGGCGATGGGAGGATATGGCTGTGCTCTTAACAGAAGCACTTTTCAATGGTATGATCGCTGGAGCACACAAGCATCCAGAAGCCCTAACACATCAGAGAGGGCACAGTTCAGACCAGTGGTGCAACTATATTGATATAGGAGCGCACCCCAACCATCAAACAGGACGACGGATAGCAGAGGAGCGGTGCGCTATCCAAGAGAGGACATGTGAAAATAAAGGAGGAAGTATTGGGGTAAATGTTTATCTTTATTTTCTGGGGCATTTTCTCTGTTTGCTGATTTTTTTTTTTTACAGGCCGTAAGTTCTAACCGCACACGATGTAGCTGGTTTGATAAATCTATTCCCTCACTTCTCTTCATTGCACAGAGTTCTTTGCCGATAACTTGGGAGACTTTTTCATCTTCCTGAGACGGTTCGCAGATGAAGTTTTGGAGACGGCGGCAGAATCTCTGGAACAGATACTGGATTTTATAACAGTGTTTACCGGCAGTGTCGAAAGGTGAGGAGGCGGTATAAATGGCACGGGGGCTCTGCCGGAACTTCATGTCAGCAGGGACCAAAAAATATCAGAAAACGCTAAATGATATAATAACTTGAAATGGAGATTAAAGAGAAAATACAAGCAATTTTGCAATTTACTGCTTATTAAAATTTTCAGGCGTTCTTGAGATATTAACAGCCTTGGAGGTTGTCGGTCTTGGAGACCGACAACCTCTGCTAGGCAGCAGAATATGCACTTACAAGCTCTTTTCTATCAAGCTTGTAAGCACTATCTTAAAGCCTGACTAGGATTGCTGGAGCGAGCTGCTGCTGCTAGTTTCAGCAGTGTGCTTATAAGCTAGACAGTAGCGGTGGTCGGTCTCCTAGGCAACAAGCTGTAAACATGAAAGAAGAGTGTTAATATCTCAAGAACGGCTGAAAATGCAAATAAACAGTAAATTGGAAAAGTGCTTGTATTTAGAAGTTATATCCGTTTATGAAGATGGGGGAAATAACAGTTGAAAATAATTGTATTTTAGGATGAAAAATCCACACCTCCGTGCCAAGCTTGCAGAAGTACTGGAGGCCGTCATGCCACATTTGGAGCAAACTCAGAACCCGCTCATCTCCAGCGTTTACCACCGCCAGAGAATCTTTTGCTCCTACCGACATGCCCCCCGTCTGGCCGAGGCACTTATAAAGGTGTTCGTGGACATAGAGTTTACCGGTAGGTGGTCGGGTCTGATCTGCATTCGTCAAGGATACGACATTCATGGCTGCAATGTCTGCGTCTCTTAATCTGCAAACTGTTTATTTGAAGGTGACCCGCATCAGTTCGAGCAGAAGTTTAACTATCGACGTCCCATGTATCCCATCTTAAGATACATGTGGGGACAGGACATCTATCGGGAGAGCATCAAGGTGAGCGGAGGTTTGGATACATCAGTAATGTATTGGATCCAGCAGGGATCAGCACCGTCACTAAAAGCTATGACGCCGCCTTACTTATGTCACAGAGGTCTACGATTGGCTGCAGCGGTCACATTATCGAATGAGGTGCCGTTCAAGTTACTTGACCGCTGCGGCCAATCTCTGCAATCCTGTGACAGATGAACGGCGATGTCATCGCTTCCAATGATGGTGCAGACTATAGTAGTAACAGCAGCTGAGCATGTCAGATTTTGTTATTTTTTTCACTCCATTCATGCCCTCCCCCGTAACGTTTTTAATTAGGCCCTTAAAACTCTTTTAGGCTTTGTTCACACATTGCGTTTTTGCTGCTTTTTTGCACTCATTGCTTTCTATGGGTAAAAAAAACACTGAAAGAATTGACTTGTGCAGTCAGGAAAAAAATAAAAACAACAATGTGCATGAGATTTCTGAATTCTCCGTGTTTGCTGGTACTGAAAAAGCAGCTTTTAATTTTCATTAAAAAATGCAGCAAAAATGCAACATGTGAACACAGCCATATTACCTGTTCCCATAAAAAAAAAAAATTCTGAATTAATCTACTTCGTTTGTGCCCTTCAGAAACTGGCAGATTACGCCGCTGAAAACCTGGAGGCAGTGAACCCTCCTCTGTTTCTGCGCTTCCTTAACCTGCTGATGAATGATGCCGTGTTTTTACTAGATGAGGCTATCCAGGTAAGAAAGAGAAGATCTAGGGCAACCCCATAATCTGTGAGCGGCATCAGCATTAGGAGTCTAAAAGGGGTTAGCGAGGAATAGAAAAAACATAGTTGTCTTCTTTCACGAACGGCGCCACCTCTGACCATGGTTTGTGCTCGGTACTGCAGCTCAGATCCATTCACTTGGGATCAGATACAACCCATGAAAGAAAGCCGCCATGGTTTGTCTAACCCTCGAGGCCCATTTACACAGACTGAATTCGGTCTATGAGGGCGCAGTCAAGCAGCCGTATAAATCGGACCGCCGCGGCTCCTGACCTGAGCGTGACAGCTTCATACATTTCTATGCAGCTGTCATTCTCTGGACTGAAGATCCGCGGCCGGTCCGATCTATTGGGGGGTATTTGCTTCCATGCTTTGTACCTTGGTTACATTATTTAACGTCACCTGAGGTCATTTTGCTGAATTTTTTTGTTTTCTGCCATCCAGTACCTGAGCAAAATCAAAGTCCTACAGATAGAACGGGACCGCGGAGAATGGGATGGGCTGAGCGCTGACAGCCGACGGGAAAAGGAGTCCAATCTGCTCATGTTCGGACAGCTAGCCCGCTTTCACAATATTATGTCGAATGAGACGATAGGAACCCTGGCTTTCCTCACCTCCGGTAATGACGCACCCAAAAATTTCCTACATGACAATTATTTGCTGATCGTTGAGGGTCCCACGGATCCTGAGGACGGCACCCTGTCTGAATAGAGCAGGGGTCCTCAAACTACGGCCCGCGGGCCACATGCGGCCCGCGGAGGACTTTTATCCGGCTCGCCGGGCTATGGGCGGAGGAGAGGAGAGCGGTGTCAGCGCCCGCCCTTCTCCGCCGCTTGCTCAGGGCCCCGGCAGGCGGATACTTACCTCTCCCCGTGCCTCTGCAGATCCGCTGTCTTCCTGCTCTGCGCTTCCTGTGACGTCTCGGGTCAGAGGGCGCGGTGACGTCTTTACACCGCGCCCTCCCGAGTGCCATCACAGGCAGCGCAGAGCGGGACAGCGCCGCCGCGACGCTGGAGTCCAGACCAGAGCAGAGCAGCGGCAGAGGCAGCAAGTCAGAAGTGAGGTGAGTATTGGATTTTTTAATTTTTTTTTAATGTATGGAGGTATAGGTCATTATATGGGGGGGTGACATCCTGCAAGGGGTATAATATGGGGGGGTGACATGCTGCATGGACCATTATATGGGGGGGTGACATGCTGCATGGGGCATTATAAAGACAGGGGAGTGACATCCTGCATGGGGCATTATATGGGGGGGGGGGGAAGGGACATCCTGCATGGGGCATTATATGGGGGGAAAGGGACATCCTGCATGGGGCATTATATGGGGGGGGGGGTGACATGCTGCATGGGGCATAATATGGGGGGGGTGACATGCTGCATGGGGCATAATATGGGGGGGGTGACATGCTGCATGGGGCATAATATGGGGGGGGTGACATGCTGCATGGGGCATTATATGGGGGGGTGACATGCTGCATGGGGCATTATAAGGGGGGGGGGACAGCCTGCATGGGGCATTATAAGGGGTGGAACAGCCTGCATATGGCATTATAAGGGGGAAACAGCCTGCCTATTGGGGACATTTACCTGCCTATTGGGAACATTTACCTGCCCATTGAGGACCTATGCTGCCTATTGGGGACATTTACCTGCTTATTGGGGACCTATGCTGCCTATTGGGGATATTTACCTGCCTACTGAGGACCTATGCTGCCTATTGGGGACATTTACCTGCTTATTGGGGACCTATGCTGCCTATTTGGGACATTTACCTGCCTATTGGGAACATTTACCTGCCCATTGAGGACCTATGCTGCCTATTGGGGACATTTACCTGCTTATTGGGGACCTATGCTGCCTATTGGGGATATTTACCTGCCTACTGAGGACCTATGCTGCCTATTGGGCACATTTACCTGCTTATTGGGGACCTATGCTGCCTATTGGGGACATTTACCTGCCTATTGGGAACATTTACCTGCCCATTGAGGACCTATGCTGCCTATTGGGGACATTTACCTGCCTATTGGGGATATTTACCTGCCTACTGAGGACCTATGCTGCCTATTGGGGACCTTTACCTGCCTATTGGGGACCTATGCTGCCTATTGGGTACAGTTACCTGCCTATTGAAATGCCGGTTGATTTAACTTTACTTGTTCTTCATTTTAAATATTGTATTTGTTCCTGTATTGTTTTTTTTACTACAAAATAAGATATGTGCAGTGTGCATAGGAATTTGTTCATAGTTTTTTTTAAAAAACTATACTCTGGCCCTCCAATGGTCTGAGGGACCATGAACTGGCCCCCTATTTAAAAAGTTTGAGGACCCCTGGAATAGAGTGTGCACACAACCACTTCAATCATTGTCTACAGGACTGTGGGATACACCTGAGCCATGTACTTGGTTATCTCCATCAGTCTCATAGACAATGTATAGAGCGGTAGTGCACATGAGCGGCCATCAGCCCATTCAGATGGGGAGCTTTAGGGTCCCATTATTGAGATTGCTGAGGGGTCCGAGCATTAGGACCCCCCCCCCCCGATCCCGCAGGTTCACCTACCCTGTAGATAGATAACTTGCAAATTTGGGGCAACCCCTTAAGTTCAATGGAAATTTTTCAGTGTTTTTGTTGACAGCAGTGCATCATGATTACAGCACATATGACCACTGCAGCCCATCACAAGCTTAAAGGTGATGTCAATATAGACTGCACATGCCACTGACTCTGGTGATTAGCAGCCGGGGTCATGTCCGTAGTAGTTCGGATGTCACTACTGAAGCCTGTCGATCATTGGTGCAGCGATGGACTTGGGGAGCATGAATAGTTCTGTTATTTTTGTTTGTTTGTTTTTTAATACAATTTTTTTCCTTTTTTTTTTTTTGTTTGTCTTTTTTCCCAGACATTCGCTCTCTTTTTATCCAACCGTTCCTAGCAGAGCGGATCATCTCCATGCTGAATTACTTCCTCCAGCATTTAGTTGGCCCCAAGATGGGAGCATTGAAGGTTAAAGATTTCAGCGAGTTTGACTTCAAGCCTCAGCAGCTGGTTTCGGATATCTGCACCATCTACTTAAACTTGGGGTAAATACGCAACTGCTGAATGATCGGGGACCCCGATATTTCACCATCGGGGCAAGGCTCATGTTCATAACTAGCTCACTTAGTAATAAAATATCCTCTTCTGTGCTGCAGAGATGAAGAGAACTTCTGCGCCTCTGTGCCAAAAGATGGTCGCTCCTACTCGCCAACGCTCTTTGCTCAAACTGTGCGGGTGCTGAAGAAAATCAATAAGCCGGGAAATATGATCGTAGCATTCACAAACATGGCAGAAAAGATTAAGGTAAGACAAGTGGATGTCCTAAGATCATGCTCAAATGTAGCACAGAGGTATTTTAATTGTCTTTCTCCGTAGGCTGTGTTCCATTGTTATGATGTTACAGTAGTTTTTTCCCTTTGTTCCTGGGCAAAATTCTATTGCATTTGTGTCTTAATACATTTTTTTTTTATTCTTAGGCTGTGTTTTAAGTGTTTTATTATGATGATATAACAATGTCTATCTTTACAAGCTTCACTCCAATGTGATGTTACAATAAGATTGTGTTTATTGCTAGGCTGCATTTCTATTGTGATGACGTCGCAATAGTGTTTGTTTTCATTCTTAAGGAGAATTCCAGTGTAATGAGGTCACAATCACATTTGTCACTATTCCTAGGCTGTGTTCCATTGTAATGTCACCATAGTTTTTGCCTGTATTCCTAGGCTTTGTTCCATTGTGATGTCACCATAGTTTTTGCCTGTATTCCTAAGCTGAATACTTTTACAGTGAAATCACAATAAGTTATTTAAGACCACGCACGTACATTGGACAAGTAGTCAGCCGAACCTGACTATTACGGTGCACTCAGCCAATATTTTAATGCACATGGGGGCCCTGATTCTTTTGCCAAATAAAGATCTGGCATGTCCAATTTAGTTATTGTAGCGACTCTCAGAGAACACAGGAGCACTCAGCAGAGTAAGCGTTCCTGAGTATAGGAGAGATGGCTGGCGGCCAATCATTTGTTTCTTTTTAGGCTGTGTTCCATTATGAGGATGCCGCTATATGGTGTTTCTTTTTAGGCTGTGTTACATTGTCAGGATGCCGCAGTAGTGTGTTTCTTTCTAGGCTGTGTTCCATTATGAGGATGACGCAATACTGTGTTTCTTTCTAGGCTGTGTTACATTGTAAGGATGCCGCAGTATTGTGTTTTTTTTCTAGGCTGTGTTTGATTATGATACTACCTCTTGTTTTTTCTGTCTTTCCTTCAAGTCTGCATTTTTTTATGCTGTCACTGTAGTGTCTTTCAGTTCGCTCCCAAGGATTCAGAAGCAGAATTGTATTTCGTTAATTCAGTCTGAAAAATACAGAGAATTATTTCTCAGAAATAATTAAAAGAAAGTTCTGCGGTCGTTGGTATAATCATAAATAACCTTCTGGTTTTAGTCCTTAGCGGACCAGCAGCAGCGAGAAGAAGAGACGTACGCTGATGCCCCTGATGAGTTCCTGGATCCTATAATGAGTACTGTCATGTCAGACCCTGTTATCCTTCCCTCCTCCCGGGTCACCGTGGACAGGTCGACAATTGCTCGACATCTACTTAGGTAAGTGCGAATGTAGTGAATTATCATGCTTTATACTATGGGGAGACTATCAAATAAGTGTGTTGGGGACCTTTTAGGAATCTGGTAGCAAGTGTGCTTAATGGTCCAAGCTAACAAAATCTAAAAATATTAATCCAATACGGTGAAACCTGAAATGGAGGAAAAGAATTGCTGTTTGTTTTTTGTTTTTATATCTCCTTACCTCCAGGAAAAATAAAAAAAATAAACGCAATTCCTCCATTTTTTTTTTTTCAATGTTCACCATATTGGATGAATATTTTTAGATTTTATTAGTTTAAAAAAGGGAAATAAATGAATATCTTCCAAAAATTGTACCTATAAAAATTAAAAAAAAATATTCAGCTTGCCCCAGAAAAAAACAAAAAAACAATCCCTTATACAACTCGATTGACCAAAAATTAAAGAAAATGTATGCCTCTAAGAATATAGCAACTAAAAACAATTTTTTCCAAGTTTATTTTTCTCTTTCCCCATGACGGCACCACGGAGAGAGGGGATCCGCCCTTCAAGGACAGGAAACTTACAAATAAAAAGGGCGGCACCTCTCTCCCGCATCAGTTGGTTTCCTGTCCTTGACGGGGACCTACAGATGGAAGAAAGAAAGAAACGGAAAAGAAAGGAAGATAGAAGAAAGATGGACTTGCCCGGCCAGACCGGTTCAGGCAGCGGGGGTTCCCTGCCTCGGCTGGTGCGGTGTCCTGTAGCGCCACCGCTGGGGTCAGTGGGCCTCTAGGGTGGCAGGGAGACGCAGCGCAGGGAAAGACTGGACTGCCGCGGTCTCCAAGTGGTGTCGGGGCCCAGGTCGGTAAGTATGGCGGGGCTTCCGGGGCTCATGTTAGTGAGTATGCCTGAGCTCCGGGGCCCAGGTCGGATGCTTGCCTGGGCTTCTGGGGGAACGCGCTCGCTCCCCTCTGACGCGGTCGGGCGCGCGCGCACCGTAAGTGCCGCGGGTCCCTCTGGGAGCGGCGCGTTTGAACGCCCGTGCGGGAAACCGAGGGACGGCTTGCACAGGAGGGGGGGCGTCCCCCCATGCTGGAGGCGCACAGCGGTGGTCAAGCCACGGGGGGAGGCACACCTCATGACACAGCGGTGGACAGGCCAGAGGGGTGAGCGGACCCCTATAGAGGTTAAATTGCCAGGGAAGCACAGGGGAAGTGCTTCCTGGCACACTCTGGCACTCTTCAGCTATGAGCGAGCAGGAGCTACAGAAGGTGCAGTCCCTGCACCCCCACTCACCATCACCTCAGAAACACGGGAAGCGTACAAAAGGACCTTTCACGCCAACACAGCCAAGGTGACGGTGGAAGCGGCCGGTCTGACAGGTCTTCACAACGTGGCAATAACTCCAGCGTGGCGTCAACCTCGAAGAAAGACCCAGCTACTGGAACGGGTTCCTCTTCAAATCCGGTATTCCCTCTTACAACTGGTCGGTAAGTGATCTTCGTGAAAGCTCACTTGTAACTTGGGGCCCCCCTCTCTTTTCTTCTCTCTCAGGGAAGGAAGAGTACGGGCAAGTCCAAGCACAGGACCTGCGCGCTTTGCGCAGAGGATCTGCCCACCACGTGGCAAAAAAGACTGTGCAACTCGTGCATTGAACAGACAATCTGTGAAGAGACCCCTAAATTCACTTCAGAGCTCAGATCCCTGATTAAGTCTCAGGTTGAGGATACCTTTAAGTCCCTGCAGAAGAGGGGGAAGAAACGAGAAAAAAACAGACACCTATCCCCTGTATCAGAATCTAGTAGTTCAGACTGGGAGGGGGTAGTCTCCGATTCATCCTGCTTATCATCTTCGTTATCTTCCGGAGATGGGGGTCGTAGCTGTTTCCCTATAGAGGGTACAGATAGTTTGATTAAAGCAGTTAGGTCCACTATGGGGTTGGTAGATCCTCACCCTAAAAAAATCAGTCCAGGATATGATGTTTAGGGGCCTGGAACAAAAGAAAAGGAGATCTTTCCCTCTTAATGATAAGGTACACTCCCTGATTAAGAGGGAATGGAAAAAAACGGAAAGGAAAGGGTTGTTGTCGCCTAAAAGGAAATACCCCTTCGAAGACCCAGTATGCTCCTTCTGGGGGAAGGCGCCAAAGTTAGACGTAGCAATAGCCAAAGCCTCTAAAAATTTTTCCCTGCCATTCGAAGACATGGGGGTGCTGAAAGACCCAATGGACAAAAAAGCAGACTCCTTCCTGAAAGGAGCTTGGGAGGCGGCATGGGGGGGGGTTAAAACCCACAGTGGCAGCCACATGCACAGCCAGATCTTTAATGATCTGGCTAGATCGGCTAGAAGCGCAACTGAAAAACAAAACGTCAAGGGATAACATACTAGGCTCCATCCCAGTAATGAAGGGCGCAGCAGCTTTTATGACTGACGCATAAGCCGATTCTGTCAGAAAAACTGCCAGCCTAACGCAGCTAGGCGGGCCCTCTGGCTCAAATGCTGGCCAGGTGACCACCAAACAAAATCTAGGCTGTGCTCCATCCCTTGCGAGGGTGAGTTCCTATTCGGATCTACTGTGGATGATATCCTTTGCAAAGCCGGGGATAACAAGAAATGCTTCCCGGTCCTCTCCGGTACTTCATTCAGGATGTCCTTTCGGAGCACGAAATTTTAGGCACAGGAAAGCCCCCAAAGACCAGGACAGGTTGGAGGATAGGAGACAAAAAAAGGCCAAAGGGTTTATGTTTAACAGGCCCCCCCCCCCCGTGATAACAGGAAACCCGCCCAATGAGAGGCAGCCCCAGGTGGGGGGGGGAGACTTCTCCATTTCCTCCCAGCCTGGGAGAAAATATCAAACAGTTTTTGGATTTTAGACCTGATAAAATCAGGACTAAGATTCCAGTTCCACTCCATTCCCCGTCCAAATTTCTTCATAACCCTTGTGAGGTCTTCAGGGGTAGAACAACTAGCTCTAGAACAGGAGGTTCTAGGCCTAATAGGGAAAGCAGTCCTTCAGGAAGTCCCCGCTCCGGAGGAAGGCGAAGGATTCTACTCCCCTCTGTTGCTCTTGAAAAAACCAGACGGGACGTTCAGGACTATCGTGAACCTAAAAAAAATTGAACAAATTTCTAAAAGGTACAATCGTTCAAGATGGAATCAATAAAAACATCAGTGAAATTGTTGTTCCCAGACTGTTTTATGGCTGTCCTGGATCTGAAGGACGCCTATTATCACGTCCCCATACACAGAGACTACCGGAAATTCCTGAGAGTAGCGATACCGCTGAAAGGCATAATCAAACACTACCAATATATGGCTCTTCCCTTCGGGTTAGCGATAGCACCAAGGGTCTTCACAAAAATAGTGGCAGAGGTAATGGCCCATCTGAGGGAGCAAAACATCCTAATAATCCCGTACCTGGACGATCTGCTAATAGGCAACTCGTTCAACCATTGCAAGGACCATCTAGGAAGAGTCATGGGTTCCTTGACTAATTTAGGCTGGCTTCTGAATCTAAAAAAGTCCAGGTTGGAGCCGCATCAAGTGCAAGAGTATTTAGGTATCCTATTAGATTCGAGGAATCAGGAATGCCGTCTCCCGGCAGGGAAAATCCAGAGTATGATGGCCCGAGTATCCCATGTAAAGAACCATCCCTATATGACACTGCGGGGAGCAATGTCCCTTCTAGGTTCCATGACTGCCTGCATCCCGGGGGTCCGCTGGGCTCAGTTGCACACCGTGGACTTACAATGGGAAATCTTGGGGGCGAAAAGGTCACTAAAAGGGCACTTAGAAGGTCGGCTAACTAAGTGTCAAAATCCATCCTCCAGGTAGCAGAGAACAATCTAGAGTCCCTATCTGCACTCCACATAAAAGGGGCAGAAAATATAATGGCAAACTTCCTGAGCAGGACAAGCTGAGACAGGGCGTGTGGGAGCTGAATCAGCTGGTGTTCAACCAAATCACGAAGGCTTGGGGGAACCCTTCCATAGACCTATTCACCAACTGGCAAAACAAAAAAGTGGACATATTCTGTTCAATCAACCCCAAGGGGAACCCAGCGGCATTAGATGCCTTCTCAATTCCATGGAACCACCAGCTAGCTTATGCCTTTCCTCCGATCGCTCTGATTCCGGCGGTTCTGAGGAAAGTCAGGGAAGACAAGGCAAACATAATTCTGATTGCCCCCTTCTGGCCAAAGAGGCCTTGGTTTTCCTGGCTGAGGATAATGTCCACCTCCGACCCCTGGGTCCTTCCGAAAATTCCGGATCTCCTCTCTCAGGGACCGGTCCTTCACCCTCAGGTAGCAAACTTGCACCTGACAGCCTGGATTTTGAGAGGGTGCTCTTAAGAGAGAGAGGGTTTTCCCGCAATTTAATCTCCACCCTACTGCAGAGTAGGAAACCCGTAACCACCAGACTCTACGGTAAAACCTGGAAAAAATTCCTCTCATTCACGGGTTTGAAAGTATTAGGGGAGGCCCCCATTACTGCCATCTTAGAGTTCCTTCAAAAGGGGTTGGAGCGGGGTCTGGCCACAAGCACTCTAAAGGTTCAGGTTCCGGCACTAGGAGCCCTATACAACTGCGACCTGCCAAGGAATAGGTGGATCTCCAGATTCATCAAGGCATCTCACAGGTCCAGGCCCATCCCCTCCCGGAATACTCCTCCTTGGGACTTAAATTTAGTTCTTTCAGCCCAGACCAAACGTCCCTTTTGAACCTCTAGCGAATGCATCTCTTAAAATGTCTCTTCTAGTAAGCCCTCACATCGGCACGTAGGGTTAGCGACATACAAGCCTTATCAGCAGGGCCCCCCTTTACGCAAATTCTTGAGGACAGGGTGACACTTAGGAAGGTATGCTGGCTCAGTCCTAAGTTGAGATCACTCTTCCACAGGTTTCAGGAGGTCACCCTCCCTTCCTTTTGCTCAAACCCAAAAAACAAGTGGGAAGAAGTCCTACACACCTTAGATGTCAGAAGGTGCATTATCCAGTACTTAGAGGCCACACGGGAGTGTAGGAAGGACAGGTCTCTCTTTGTGTGCTTCCAGGGACCTCGGAAGGGATGGAAAGCTTCCAAGAGCACTCTGGCAAGGTGGATAAGGGACGCCATCTCCCTGGCATACTCCTCGAGTGGGGAGACCGCCCCAGAGGATTTAAAAGCTCACTCGACTAGGGCAGTGGCAGCCTCCTGGGCGGGGAAAGCTGGGGCTTCAATTGAGCAGATATGTAGAGCTGCACCCTGGTCTTCCCCTTCTACATTCTTTAAGCACTACCAGCTGGATCTAACCTCTTCTTCGGACCTTACCTTTGGCAGAAGGGCTCTGGAAGCGGTGGTCCCTCCCTAAACGAGACTTCTCTGCAATTCTCTCCGTGGTGCCGTCATGGGTAAAGAGAAAGACGTAGTTACTTACCGGTACCGGGATTTCTCGGAACCCATAATGGCACCCGTACATTTCCTCCCTTCACACATGGGTGTGCACATTTATTTATTACCTATGTTTAGTCACAGGGTGTGTCTGGCAAGCTCCTTTTAAAAATTTTAAAATTTGTGTTACTAACCTGGGGGTTCTCTCTGTGCTCTGTAAACAACTGATGCGGGAGAGAGGTGCCGCCCTTTTTATCTGTAGGTTTCCTGTCCTTGAAGGGCGGATCCCCTCTCTCCGTGGTGCCGTCATGGGGAAAGAGAAATCCCATTACTGGTAAGTAACTACGTCTTTTTTAAGTACCGTATTTTTCGGACTATAAGACGCACGCCAAATTTTGGGGTGGAATATAGGAAAAAATTTTTTTTTATAAGATGGGGGTCCGTCTTGTAGTCTGAATAGGTATCTTACCTGGGGGGCGGTGGAGCGAGGGTCACAGGAGGCAAGGTCCTTCAGGAAGCCGGTGCTCCAGCAGCAGGGAGTTGCGGTGGTGGTGGACCAGGATCGCAGGGCCCTCTGTTCCCTCCCTCAGAAACCTGGCGGCTGCAGCAGAAGAGGTGAGATGGGGCTAGTGTCTGCCTGGGGGCCGGTAAGCAGCGTGCAGGCTTTCCGGTGTGCGCGGCCATCTTCCTGAAGCTGTGATCTACAGGAAAATGGCTGCCCGATCTACCCGTCTGCCCATGCGCCGGCTCGGGCGGCCATTTTCCTGGGGATCACAGCTTCAGAAAGATGGCCGCGCACAACGGAAAGCCGGCACGCCGCTCGCCGGCCCCCTGGCAGACACCAGCCCGCAGCATCTCACCTCTTCTGGTTGCCGCCGCCGGGTTCCTGGAGGAGGGAGGGAACTGAGGGCCCTGCGACCCTGCTCCACCACAACTATCAGGTATCCGGCTCTACGTTTGGACCATAAGACACCCCCCCCCCCCCCATTTTCCTCCCAAATTTGGGGGGGGGGGGGGTGCGTCTTATGATCTGAAAAATACGGTAGTTTAAAACTTTTATAAACTTGCTATCACCATGACCGTACTGATTTGTAGTTACCAGGTAATTTGTAAGACAAAGTAATCATAGAAGCAAATGGCAAAAAACAATGTAATTACTGTTTTTTTTTCACCATTTCACCACACTTGCAATTATTTTTCCCTTTTTTTTTTTTTTTGCTACCTTTTATATAGTGCCATTAAAAACTACAAAAAAAATAAAAAAAGAACCCAGACCACTGAAATGGCAAATGGAAAAAAAAAAAGGTTACGGCTCTTGGAAGAAAAGGGGGTGGAAAAAAATGTAATAATCTTCCGTTCCTTAAAACGTTACAATGATTTTTTTTTTCTTTTTTCTTAAGTGACCAAACTGACCCGTTTAATCGCAGCCCTCTGACTATGGATCAAATCAAACCAAACCGTGACCTAAAGGAGAAGATTTCCAAGTGGCTGTCGGAGCGCAAGCAGCAGAACGAAGAGAACAGGAATCGGGCTTTATAGATGGACTCAGACGCGGGAAATCTGTCCGCAGCTTTGATAGCAGAAACGTTCAGATTCCGGTCGTGTTCTTCCCCTGCTGGACGATACGGGGAGAGAAATGGAGGGCTGACCTGACGAATCATCCACAAAGGGGGGTGGGGGATAATGTGACAAATCTCATTTTAGCATATGTAACATATATTTAACTACCGATCTGCCAAAGTGGTCGCTGTGACCGTCGCCTGCTCTTGTAATTTGGGAATGTTTGTAAGACTTTAGCACAGTAGATACATCGTGTATCACACACATCCCCACATTATACGACCCAGCTCCTTATCTTCCAGGCATATCCTCAGATGTAATTTATGTAATTCATGAATATATTTTATTCTACACGTTTGCAGCAGAGCTAGAAAAGTTGATTCGTTTTTTTCTCCGTATTGTCTGACTGCAAAACCTTTTCTTGCTGTGAATTCCAGTTTAAAGGATTATTCCCATCTTCGAAAAAACGTTCTTGTAAACCCGAGGCGATTCGCAATTTACTGTCTGTTTAAAATTTTCATTCATTCGAGATATTAACACTTTTTCTGTGTGGTTACAGCTCATTGCCTAGGAGACCGACCTCCGCTGCTACACATCAGATCATGCGCAGTACTTACAAGTAGAGATGAGCGAACCTGATTTTAAGAGAGAGAGAGAACTTTCCAGCTCAAAAGTCTCTTTAATGGGGTTCAGGTACCCGAACTGAACTTTAGCATAAAGTTTGGGTCTGGTACCAGAACCAGAACTTCCACGGGGTCCACTCATCCCTACTTACGAGCTCTTTTCTATTCAGCACTGTTTTAAAGCCGGCTGGAATATGCTTCTAATCCCGGCTAGCTTCAGCTCTGTGATTAAAAGGTATAGATAAGTGAATAAAATGAATATAAAAGGTGGTCGGTCTCCTAGGTAACCAGCTGTAAACCGTGTTAATAGCTCAAAAATGGCTGTAAATTTTACAGTAAACTGCAAAAGTGTTTTTAAAAATGTCCACTTATGAAGATGTGAATAATTTGTTAACAAAAAATGGAGACGTCGCGGTTTTTAACTTGGCTGGTAAGGTTTAATCTGTGCATTGAGTCATTTAAAGGGGTCATCTGACGCTGTCCGGTACCGCTCAATTCCGCTTCAGAAGTGAGAGGAGCCGGTGATTTTACAACCTGCTTAACGCTGTACTATGTCGCAGCAGGTCGTAAAGTCATAAGAAACAACGCATAAGAAAAGGGCTCTGGATGTCGTCCGATGATCCTTTTTTAGAGGGGTTGGTAAGATCTCATAAATCAATGCGCTGTGCTCAGATCTGTGCTGGTGCCACGCCAATCATCTGTGGTAGCCATACTTGCACGGAGCCAGAATAGCGCAACTCTGCACAGTGGCCATTCTCCTAGTCTCTTCAGTGGGAGCTGCGCTGCTGGACAGCGGCCACTATGGGGTCCGGAGCTGCGCGGTTCTGGCTTCTGATGTTTACATCCAGCTGCCATAGGACCCCCTAGAGGCTATTTGGGAGGTTGCACCACGGCTGTTGGACCTCCTCTGATTCTGGACATCCCCCTTTAAGATCTATGCTGGAAGGAAGATGAGGCTTCTCATTCTCTAGATATTAGGTAGATCCTAGCTGTGGACCTGTAAATGAATCATTATCCTCATTAATAAATTCTAAAAAAAATATATATATTCCATTTTTTTCTTCAATTTTACGCCTTTGAGTGGCTTTGAGTCTCTGGAAGATACAGAATCTGCCTCGTTACTGGGGACAGGACCCCCCATACTGAATGAGTAACACGCTAAAAGCCACATTGCTGGTGATTAATTGGTTGCACACAGTAAAGGGAGTCTTCAGCGTGTTCAGAACCCTTGGTGCAGCCAGGTCCGTGCTCCTTCCTTTACACCGACTTTTTTTTTTTTTTCTCCCAATCTGTCCTCGCCCTTTTTTTTTTGGCTGCTTTAAAACCAGAGCTGTCAATCAAGGAAGAAAAGGGCGGATCGGTATAGAAAACAAGTAGGTGGGAAGGTGCCCGAAACGGTTCGGCCACACTGAGGGTGCACCAAGCGCCTGTGCTTGGTTTAAAAAGTCATTTTGTCACGCTCTTTCCTCTAAAGTGTTGTCTCGGTTCCTTGTGCAGGAGCACACAGCTCCCCTGCCGCCTCCTGGGCTTCTGCTTGATGATAGCCTTTATCAATGGCATCCATGCACCCAGGGGTGGATTAAGAGTAGCAAGGGCCCTGGGCGGTTTAGCAGGCATGCCCCCCCCCCCTTACACACACCTGATGTATCGCGTGAAATATCACATGATCCCCTTTGATAGTTCACATGAAATTATTTTGGCACAATATTAGTATATTAATTTTTTTTTTTTTTACATTAATTGTATGACTTAATATTGAGCACAATTAAGTATGCTGACATCCCCTATATACAGTATGAGACCCTACACACAATATGAGCTGCCACAATCCTCCCATACACAGCGGGAGGCCGCACGGCACCGTCTATACACAGCGGGAGGCCGCACGGCGCCGTCTATACACAGCGGGAGGCCGCATGCAGTCACACACACAAACATATACATAGACGCATAAACACATTTGAAACACAAAAATACATATAAACAGACCACACAATGATATACACACACACATCCATATCCCACGGCTCGGCTCCAGTCCTCCGGCTTCTCTCTGGGGCAGCAGTGCAGGCCGGGCGCACACTGCCGCGCACAGGGCCGTGTCTCCTAGCTGTGTCGCGGCCGGGCCAGCACACAGGGAAGTTAACAGCTGCAGTGCTGGCCCGGCCGAAGAAGAAGCAGCGGCCAGGCTCCGCAGCTGGGGAAGCGGTCCGGAGGCCCCCCGCCTCTGACTGCCGGTATGTGTCGCAGCGCCGCACATATGAGTGCAATCTGGCCACGGACGCCCCGGGCGGTAGCCCAGATCGTCCTCGTTATAATCCGCCTATGCATGCAGCGCCGGCCTGAACCGTGCACGCTCCAAAGCTGCAAGCAGAGCCGAATTTACCTCTGTGACGTTGGAGCAATGCGGGGAAGGGGGGCGGGGCTCTGGAGCAACGTGGGGGGGGGGGGCGCCAGAGCAACGAAGGGGGGGCTCTGGGATGTTGGGAATAGCGCATTGGGATCTGCAGCTGACTGGGGGGCTCTGGAGCAATGCAGTGGGGATCTGGGGCATAGAAGCAACGCAGGGGTGCGCTGCAGCTGACTGGGGGGGCTTCCAACGATGTTCACAAGCTCCATCGACAGGAAAGTGCTCCTCAGCACCGTGCAGGCTTGACCACTGCTGGCAGACAGCACAGGTGGCCGGTAACCTAGTCAACGAGCGGTAAACAATCACATTAAAAATCACTTTTTGAGAACAGGTGGGATTTTTAGTAAAAAGTAAGTTGCAGAGTTACTGGGAGGGGGCTTTGGAGGGGGAGGGGGGATAAAAGCGCTTTGTAATTTTAACCATTCATGATCAGAATAACAATTGGAAAGGTTTTTCTGTTTCAGAAAACCTGATCCCAGGTGCAGTTAGGTTAAGAATAAAAAAAAATTACATGTGCATTACTCACCCCTCCCCAGGTCCAGCGCCCGAGTGTCAGTTGCAGCTTGATGTCTGGTATTGTCTGCAATGTTGGACCTGGGGAGAAGGAGAAAGGGAAAGTTTGGTTGCTGAAATCAGAAACTCCCACAAGGCTGCAGAGGGCCCGAGCTGACAATAACCTGATCAGCAGCCAGTGAGTGCAGCCCCGGCCGGCTGAGGACTGGGGCAGGAGCAGCTTTACAGGAGTTACTGTGAGTTCGGTGGGCGGTGCACTGTTATACTGCGGTCATGTGACTGTGACGTCACCCTATAGCCTGTAGTAGACTACAAGCGCGAAACTGAAATATGTGACGTCAGGAGGCGGGGCCTCGTCTACTTCCGCTGGTGAAGCCGGCGTTGGGAGGTCAGTGAGTGCCGGCCCGGGTGTAGCGCTGCGGCTGCAGGTGGCTTCTGTCACCGGTCTGACGTGCGGTATATGCTGCGGTACCTGCACTACACACCCTGTACCTGCTCTGCTGTGCGCGTCCTCCCGTCAGTGACCGCAGCTGCTCCGGGCGCAGACTGGCTGCAGTCACTGCTGGTCTCAGGCTTTGTATTTTGGAGGGATGGAAGGCGGTATAATGAGTAATGTGGACAGTGTCCTATGTAGTGATGGCACCTACAGCAGCCGCGTCATGTGCAGCATATGTATCCAGTATGTAGACAGTGTGGGGCACTCAGCCCTTTTATCACTCCGCTCCAACGGTGTATGTCTTCCTCCTGAATCTTCCCCATCACCTGTGAGTGATATTATTGAGAAGTGGAAGGAATCGCGGCAACTCAGCCACCAAGGGGAGACCCTGTAACATTACAGAGCGGGGGGCCGAGTGCTGAGGAGCAGAGGGCAGAAAAGTCACCACCGCTCTGCTGACCCCATAATTGCAGAGTCCAGACCTCTGGTATCTGCATAAACACTGCGCCCCCGCCGGGATCTTCATGTCCGAGCAGCTGTATGCAGCCGTACATCACCAAGCACAATGCCTAGCGTCAGATGGAGCGGTATAAAGCCGCCACCACTGGACTCTGGAGGAGACGTGTTCTGTGCAGTGATGGATCGCACTTCTCTATCTGCGTCTGATGGAGGAGTTTGGGTTTGGAGGACGTTACCCCCTGACTGCATTGTGCCGCTGTACAGATGGTGGAGGAGGATAATGCTCTGGGCTGTTATCAGGGGTCGGCATTGGGCCATTAGTTCCAGTAAAGTAAAATCTTAATTCTTCAGCACAAGATGTTGTGGACAATTGTAGCTTCAGCTTTGTGGGAACAGTTTGGGTTTCGCCCTTTTCTGTTCCCCATGACTGAGACTAGTGCATAAGGTCCATGCAGACTTGGAGGGGAGTTTGGTAGAAGAACATGAACCCACAACTGGACTGAAGATTGTGAGCCCGGCGTCCTCCCCAACATCAGGGTCTGACCTCACAAATGTTCTTCTGGATGAAGGGGCAAAAATTCCCACAGACTCCTCCACAATCTTGTAGAAATCCTTCCCAGAAGAGCGGGGACCGTAATATCTGCAGAGGAGCGACTCCATATTAATGTCTATGGGTGTGGGATGGAGGCCATATAATCTACATTACTTTAGTTGACATAAGACCAAACATCAGAAACTCTATTCTCTGACCCGTTAGCAATGGTGTGGTAATGGAAGGGAATTACTAACGTTTCTTTCCTTGCAGACGGCGGTGCGGAGCTCTTATTGGAATAGCTGAGATTCTGCGATGCCTTCATTTCGGCAAGTCGGGGAGAAGCAATTACCCCATGAAATTCTCTTTATGTCTTGGTCTCCCAAGAGAGATCTGATTGCACTTGTCAACAAAGCCGGAGAGGTAAGTGTCAGAATCAGACGTCGTTCTGATTGTTTGCAGCGATACATGGTTTCCGTTATGATTTAGTAAACTTTATAAGGAAGGTTAGAGGTATTCCGGCCTCCAAAAATGATCAGACCTGCAAGCGGTAGAGGATCAGTAGAGATTGTGTTGGATCCATTTGCAGGACCGGGTCCAATGGCCACGTCTGTAATCTGTGTCCGTCAGATGGGAGCCCTGTGTAAAAGTACAGAAAATATACAATGTGGTTGTGAGTTTTGCACGTTCATGTTGCCTTGTCTCACCAGGTGTTGCTCCACAGATTGGCCAATATTCAACGAGTCTGGATTTTACCCCCTAATGAGAATACAGGCAAAGACGTGACCTGCTTGGCATGGAGACCTGACGGCAAAAGTAAGTGAACCCTTCTGTTTTGTCTATGAAAAAAATATTCATTGCACTAACTTCTGGCTTCTATGCATGTACCCAAAGTTTTGGCGTTTGGTCTGGCTGACACCAGGAAGGTCGTGCTTTGTGATGTCGAAAAGCCTGAAAGCCTTCATTCTTTCTCTGTGGAAACGCCAGTGTCCTGCATGCAGTGGATGGAAGTAACGGAGGAGAACAGGTGAGTTCACGGATAGTCCTGGACGACCCCTTTTAATGACCTCAAAGATACTGATGACCTATTCTAAGGCTGTATAAATTGGACCAAGATTGCACGGACTGGCCGGCGGCTCTGCCGATCCGAGCGTGACTGCTTCATGTATTTCTATGCAGCTGTCACTCTCGAGTCAGGAGAGCCACTGGCCAGTCCGTGCACTGCGTTCTGATCTCGGTCCAATGTATATGACGCCCTAACAATTGCAGATCTGCATAGGACGGATTAATGGCTGCTATTATGTGATCTCTAATATCAGAATTTTTTATATCTTATCCCAGTGTCCTAAAGTCATTTTACAGTGCAGAAGACGAGTCCAGTTCGCTTCTTCCGAGGCTGCCTGCTTTGCCCAAAAAGTAAGGATCTATTGTTGACATAGTTTACTATACTTATGTTTCTTATGTACTTATGTCATATGTGGAAACTTGTGTTTCCACATATGACTTTTTTTTTTCCTTCTATGATCTTTAATGTGTGGCGAAACTTTTCTGTAAGTGTTCTGTTTGCCTCCTCACTCCCCTTAATTTACAGGTATCTCCCTATACATACAGAGAGGTATAGACCTGTCAGAGGTGATTAGAAGCTGCTGCTTTTTGGGACGGGTCATCTTTCCATCATGGGCTCCAGTCGCTGCTGTTAACCATCTGATGGTGGCATTTAAATGACATCATAGCCCCCCAACTCTCATCGGCCCCTGCAACACGATGGGGGGTTACCTATACGTTATTATGGCAGCCGGGGGTCCGCCGAAGACCTCCTTGCTTCCATCTTGGTCTCTTGTGAAGCTCGAACGCAATCTAGACTCCATAGGAGAACCACAATTTCACTATATACTGCAATATTATTGTACTGCAGTATATAGTATAAGCAATCGGATAATTTTTAGGCCTAAAAATAAAGTGAAAAGTAATAAAAAAAAAAAATGAAATCTCAGAAATGGCGATACAAACCAACACTATTTTTTTTCTTTTTGCCAACTTATTTTTCACCATTATTAAAACTAAGCAAGTAACCGTACTGACCTGGAAGATCTTGTTTCCAGGTCAATGTTATCGTGTAATAAACACCGTAAAAACAACACCACCCCCACAAAAAAAAAAAAAAAAAATAGAAGAAATTTTTTTTATTCCCCTTGGAATTTTTTTTCTCTCTCTGTACATTTTATGAGAAAATTAACATTCAAGACTACAACTCATGTGCTCCCTCCCCTAGAGAAAACAACTAAACGTGCCTTCGTACCATTAAGTCACTTGGAAAAATAAAAAATGATCATGGCTCTTGGAACAAGAGGAGGAAAAATTAAAAATAAACTAGAAAAAAAGAAAAAAAAAATTGCCTGGTCCTGAAGGGGTTACTAGGATAGGTCTGCGGGGTCTCGGTAGGCATTTGTCTGGCAGTTTAGTACCCAGATACTTTTGGAAAAGTTTGATCTTATTTTTTTTTTTTTAAGTATAATTTCACATGCACACGTAAGTTTTACATTGTTGCACAGATGGAGAAGTTGTTGAAGGCCACACATTGTATATGTAAATGTTACATTTCCTCTGAATACTTTCACTTTGTTAATGAACTTTTTTTTTTTTTTTCATAGCTACAATGCCACAGCTAAAATATTCAGGTAAGGAAAAATTAAAATTAGACTTTATTGATTGAAAATGCAAAATATATAAATCTATACTATAATGCCGGCACGTAACACTCCACTTATTTGGCTATGACATTATTTGTCCCATTATTAAATATTGATCTATGTGATTGAAAAGGGACAAAACGCCAACTGAAGTGCGGCAGTTTATAGGACAATCGAATAGTTGCGGGTTCAAGTTCCCATAAGAGGTCTAAAAAAAGAAAAAAAAACAACTTTTTTTTTATTTATCACTCTTATTCCACATTGCAAAAAAATAACATTTCTCTTTCCCCACGACGGCACCACGGAGAGAGGGGATCCGCCCTTCAAGGACAGGAAACCTACAGATAAAAAGGGCGGCACCTCTCTCCCGCATCAGTTGGTTTCCTGTCCTTGACAGGGACCTACGGATGAAAGTTCCTGAAAAGGAATGAAGAAAGAAGAAAATGAGGACTTACCAGGCCCGGCCAGACCGGTTCAGGCAGCGGGGGTTCCCTGCCTCGGCTGGTGCGGTGTCCTGCAGCGCCACCGCTGGGGTCAGCGGGCATCTAGGGTGGCAGGGAGACGCGGCACATCAAGGAACTAGGATCGCTGCGGTCTCCGGTGGCATCGAGGCCCAGGTGGTGAGTATGGCAGGGCTTCCGGGGCTCGGGTTAGTGAGTAGGCCTGAAGCCCCGGGGCCCGGGTTGGAGGCTTGCCTGGGCTTCGCGAAGACGACTGTCGGGAGAAGTCGCAGCGTCTGGGCGCGTGCACGCTGGCTCTCCCCCTGACGTGAAGGGCGCGCGCGCCGGAAGTGACGCGGGGCGCGCGCTCTGGGAGCGGCGCGTTCAAACGCGCGCGGGAAACTGACCGCACAGTGGTGGCCTAGCGGGGGGGGACGGGACGCCGGATAGCGCAGGTGCCAGGCCAGTCTAGAGTTTAAATGGCCAGGGAAGCACAGGGGAGTGCTTCTTGGCATTCTCTGGCACTCTACAGCTATGAGCGAGCAGGAGCCCCAGGAGGCGCAGTCCCTGCACCCCCACTCACCATCGCCTCAGAGGAAGCATATAAAAGGATCCTCCAGCGGCCCTTCACGGCAAGGTGACGGAGGAAGCGGGCGTTCTGGGAGGTCTTCACAACGTGGCAAGGACTCCAGCGCGGCGTCAGCCTCGAGGAAGGACCCAGCTACTGGATCAGGTTCCTCTTCAAATCCGGTATTCCCTCTTACTACGGGTCGGTAAGTGATCTTTGTGAAAGCTCACTTGTAACTTGAGACCCCCTCTCTTTTGTTCTCAGGGAAGGAAGAGTATGGGCGAGTCCAAGCACAGGGCCTGCGCGCTTTGCGTGGCGGATCTGCCCACTGCATGGCAAAAGAAACTGTGCAACTCAATCATCGAGCAAACTATCTGAGGAGACCCCTAAGTTTGCCACCGAACTCAGATCCCTGATTAAATCTCAGGTGGAGGACACCTTTAAGTCCCTGCAGAAGGGGGGTGGGGAAACAAGGGAAAACTAGACACCTATCCCCAGTGCCGGAGTCCAGTGGTTCAGACGAGGAGGGAGTAGTCTCCGATTCATCGTCTTCAGGGGACGGGGGTCGTAGTTGTTTCCCTATAGATGTAACCGATACCTTGATTAAGGCAGTTATATCTACTATGGGGTTCGTGGATCCTCACCCTAAAAAGTCTATCCAGGACATAATGTTTAGTGGCCTAGGACAGAAGAAAGAGATCCTTCCCTCTTCATGATCAAGTACATTCTCTAATTAAGAGGGAATGGAGAAAACCAGAGAGGAAAGGGTTGTTGGCACCCAAAAGAAAATACCCCTTTGAGGACCCTGCGTGCTCCTTCTGGGGGAAGGCGCCTAAAATTGACGTCGCGATAGCCAAGGCCTCTAGGAAGTTCTCCCTGCCATTTGAGGACATGGGGGTGCTGAAAGGAGCTTGGGAGGCGGCAGGGGGGGGGGGATAAAACCCGCGGTAGCAGCCACATGCACGGCCAGATCTTTGATGGTCTGGCTAAATCAACTAGAAGCGCAGTTGAAGGATAAAGCCTCAAGGGATGATATAATAGACTCCATCCCACTGATGAAGGGCGCAGCGGCTTTTCTGGCTGACGCCTCAGCCGGTTCTGTCAGGCTGGCAGCTAGGGCTGGGAGTTTTTCAAACGCAGCTAGGCGGGCCCTCTGGCTCAAATGCTGGGCAGGCGACCTCCAAACGAAGTCTAGGCTGTGCTCCATCCCGTGTGAGGGGGAATTCTTATTCGGGTCCACTCTGGATGATATCCTGGACAAGGCCGGGGATAAAAAAAAAAAACGCTTCCCGGTCCTCTCCGGTACTTCTTTTAGGAGATCTTTCCTGTCCTTGAAGGGCGGATCCCCTCTCTCAGTGGTGCCGTCATGGGTTCCGAGAAATCCCGTTACCGGTAAGTAACTACGTCTTTTTTTTATTATTTTATCACTACATCCGCAAAACCCCAATCCATGAACCTATAAAATCAATTGATCTTTATGGTAAAAGTCATAAAGAAAATAATTGAAACCCCAGAATTGCTGGGGGGGGGGTGTTTATCACTGAATCTTCCTAAAAATTGCAATAATAAGCTATCAGAACATCTAAAATGGTACAAAAAAACCTAAGCTTTTTCTTTCAGAAATTTCTGCAACCTTTGCATAGATCTGAACAAGCCTTGCAGAAATCCATGCACGTGCTGCCGAAGCAACCCCAGATAAAGGAAAAAATGCAGAATTCTCCCTAAAACTAATATGCCCATTAATAAACGTGTCCTGAGCAAACTAGAGCTACTTCTGCTGTTGGCTCTCGTTACGTCACTGTGAGAAGCTGCATTGTGTTAGGAGCGGAAATGCTAAAATGTATAAATCTTTAAAGTAATAAAACTTATTAATAATAGTGAATGCTCTTCTTCTGCCATCACTGGAGCTAATAAACTTCATGGTAATTCAGTAGTCTAATAAGTTTATATGTGGTGTCAATAGTTTCACTAACTTTTCTTAACTTTTTTTGTTGTTGCAGTGAAGAGAAATCTGATGAGATAATAAAGCTTTTGGGAGATGTACGGTAGGTAAAGTACTGAGAGTTGCCATGAATCTTCTTTTGTTGCTTACATGGTTTCCATTCTTCTTGAATAAGTAGCCCCAGAATTAGAACCAGTGTCTGATTGCTGGGAGTCCCCTCCAATCTCGAAAAAGTAGGTCCTGCTCCCTGACGCTTCATTTATTGGCTATCGGACTGATGGAGATGGCTGAGAACATCGCTCGTCCGTCTTCTCCGGTCCTATAGATAATGATTAGTGTCAGTGCACACGTTTGACCTCCTTGTTGTCAGCGATCAGACATTTCACAGAATAGGTGATAGGCATGCGACAGACATGAAAAAGTCTGGAGACGTCATCATGGACGTTATTTTTCCTAATGCTTCATCCAGCAAGACCGGTTTCATGATGAATCAGTGGTAGCCTGGGTATGTATGTTGCATCCAAAGCAGAATCAAACATACAGTATATAATTATATCCATCCATAGTCAGCAAAAAACAACGGCCCTACATCAGTCTGTCCATTAGGGCTCATGCTGACGTCTGTGCAAATGGGTCCGAGCATGGACTGGCCGTAACAGGGCAGCTTCATGTATTTCTATAAGGCTGTCACCCGCGGCCAGTCTGTGCATTGCGGTCCCAGATAGGACCGGTCTGCAGGAGCCCTTAGCCTAAATACCTAAACGTCGTCCCCTAGAGTTTATGTTCATTACAATTTATTTTTTCAGATGCCCTTTAGGTTTCTGATCTGCCTTCTATATTTGATATATTGTTTTTCCTTGTTCCTTAAGACTTAATGCTTTGGTTCTCGGTGGAGTCTCGGGGGAGATTGAGATCTATGCGTATGGCATGTACAAGATTGCGACAATCACAGAGGTAAAATGGATAATCTTATAGTATCATTGTGAAGAATATTGTAGATATAATTCCATGTCAATCAGTGTATCCTGTTTGGCAGGGGATTATAATGGTCTACAGTGTACAGCTGTAACCGGACACTGCTTCAGCTAAGAAGGGAGGGGGCAGAGAGACAGTGAGTGACAAATGACTCACAGCAGCTCTCAGCCATGGAGCTTTTACAGGAAGAGCCCCTGTGGACCCCAGCCATGCGGCATGCCCTGTGTGTCAGACAATTATAATTCAACAGCGAGTTATGGGAATACGATACATCCAAGCGATACACCAAATAGATTTTTGGAATGTCACCCTGGCTTCCAGCACAGTCTAGCTCGTAGGGATGGAGAGATACACGGCATAGCCTTTCGGAAGCCCCTAGGGCCACTGTGTTTGGTCTCCACGTGTAGCAGGGTCCGGCTGGATCCGATGACACCAAAACCAGCTCCCTAGGTCCATCCATCAAGGAACTATAGCCCATTTTAGTTTGGGAAGCTTATAGCTGAGAAAGGCCAGGGGTGGAGATTTAGGTCCAGCCCAGGGGGCATGAGGGGAAGTGACCCAGAGAGGTTAAAAGCTCCTGCAGCTATAGCCCAGTGCTTTTTCTCTGGGAGGTTGCAACAATACATCATGTGAGGGAAGGCACAGAAAAGAGAGGCACCCACAAGCCTCCCATGTGGCAGCCCCTCCCCCGCAAGCCAGGCCTTTCATCTGACTGGTAACTGACACTTACTATTTGCTTATGTCTTTTGTACCACTACTATTGTGTTTGCATCTCTGACCATTATGTATGTATGTATGTATAACCCTTATGTATATAGTGTATTGTCTAGTGGGCCCTTAAGGAGATTAAATGTATACTTTAACCGTGGGCTGTTCTTTTATCTCGATCCACAAATCCTCATGTCCGTTGTTCAGCTTAATCCTCACTCTACCTGGGCTGGTCCCTGGCCTGATATAACCACCCGGTCCGCTAGCGGGAATTATATTTAATAGGAACTGGTGGAAGCTTTACCAGGCCGACAAGGTTTTGCTTCACTGGGACTAGTGAAGGGGCCTCTCAGCCTGTCAGGGGTGCGAGTGAATGTGGTGCCACGTCAGTGACTGAGTGGGCCACCTCTTCTCACTCCCAGTGCCTTCCTGTACCCGTGTGGACAGGGGGTGTCTGTGTAGAACTGTACCAATCTGAGTTTACACATCCATTGAGGGGTGCAAAGGGCAGATCCATATCACGTGTTCCGTCTGACGTAACTGTGATGTCAAGCGGGTGGCGGGGTGTGGATCCTTCACAAATGGTGGCAGCGGTGGGATTCTGCAGGATCTCTCTGGTACCGTTCTTTACACTTAATGATTTGGTCTTCGGTGGAGTCTCGGGGGAGATTGAGATCTTTGCGTACGGCATGTACAAAATTGTGACAATCACAGAGGTAAAATAGATAATCTTATAGTATCATGCACAAGAATACAGCAGCATACCCTTATATTATCTTCTGGTGCCATATTACACAGGCATTCACCCTGGATGCTCCATACAGTGGCACATGAAGAGTCTATGGAGTCCTGCGCGGTCTGTGGCACGGAGTCCTGCGCGGTCTGTGGCACGGACCCATGCAGAAAACAACCATTGGGAAAACACTAGTGATGAGCGCAAGTGCTCATTACGCGAGTTTGCCGAGGGTGCTCAGGTCTGCACGTACATGGGCTATCCCCGCATGTTTTGTGGCTGTCAAAACGGGCGAAACAAGCGCCCGCGGGGACTCGAACATCTCATTCGATCATCCGCGATACTCGTTGCATACCCAAGCACCCTAGGCAAACTCAAGTTACGAGCACTTGAGCTCATCACTAAAAAATACTCAAATATAAGAACATGTTTGCCCTGTTCCCATTTCTGCCAACTTGCCTCAGTCCTGCACATGAGATGGTGCCCCTTCTTCATCCATGTTCACGTCTGACCTCCTCTTTTTGCATTTCAGGTGTTCGGGTCGTGTCTCGGCTTGTGCTTGGCCAGTGATTTAAAGTCCCTTTCTGTCATTACTGAGCTGACTACAACTTCGGAGATCACCTATTTCCAGGTGAGGAGCGTATTCTGTACTGGGAGGACTGGGAACTGTTTGTTTTTTATATCGGTTCTTATTTTTCTTTTTTTTTCTAGCTGGATACTAGTTTACTGTCCGAATATTTACCGGAGTTGACCCGAATGGCGAGAAAGTTTACCCACATTTCAACTCTTCTTCAGGTAGTCTGCTGGACCTTGTTGTTGTATCATTGATATGCACTCGGCTTTTCCTAGTATATACATTTATCTATCAGCATAGTGTCCATAAACCAAGTTCACCAGACGGAGGCCACAAGTGAATCCTTTCAGCCTCCATCTGCGTCTGTGTCACCGCATAGTGTATTTAAAGGGGTTGGCCAGTTTTCATGTTTGCATTTTCTTTATTTATTCGTTCTCCCATGACAGCACCACGAGAGAGAGGATCCGCCCATCAAGGACAGGAAACCTGCAGGTTAAAAAGGACGGCACCTCTCTCTCGCCTCAGTTTAGGTTTCCTGTCCATGATGGGAGACCTCGCAGGCTTACCTGCAGAAGATGGTCTCTTGCCCCAGAGGGAGCCACAGGGCGCTGGGATGGAGCTGTCGGTCCTGGGCCTCTGGAGACGCCACGGCAGGGCTCATTGGGGCACCTCTGTGTGCGTTGCGGCAGGCGTGACTTCCCCTCATGGGAGGTAGATGTCCGCCATGTGTAGAGCCGCTAGCGGACGTCCTCCCCCCCACCCTCCCCCCCACCGCTGTATGAGGCAGGAGATCCGGGCCCTGCCGGCGGGGCACGTGACAGGCGCGGCCCTGTAATGTATTTCCAGTGCGTCGGGGACGTCACCGGAAGTGGGCGGAGCTCGCGCGAGCAACCAGGAAGTGCACGCAAGCATGAGGACGCCGAAGTGTCCACAAGAAAGACAACGTCAGCTGGGCAGGCGGCGGTGAGCCCACCTGGGGGAGGGGAACCACGAGGGAACAACTAACTCCCTCCTGGGTTTGTAAAAAAACAAACAAAAAAAAACGGAACAACCCACACATGGTACCTGGTATGGCCAGTATAAAAGAGTCCTGGCAACATACAGAGGTGCTTCCCAGCCCATTGTTACCTTGGTAGACATGGGAGATTCGCAGGAGCAGCTTTCACCTCAGCAAGAACAACTGCTGCAGGAGCAGCCCTCTGGGGAGCCCTCACAACTGGTGGTGCAACGTCATTCCCGGTCTGGGTCTAGTCGTTCAGCTAGGAAATTCACCACTAAGAGCAGAAAAAATGGTCCGGTTCAGCGTGATTCCCCGCCGGTTATGATGGATTCTTCTGCTTCTACGGTACCAGATATTCTGTGGGGTAAGTGGAATCTTCGTGGAAGTTCTACTAATAGTTTCCTCCTCCTTTTTCTTTCTATAAACTCCTCTTTCAGAGCAAGAAATGTTCAGCTAAATCTAAACATAAAGAATGTGCCTTATGCAGCAATCCGCTCCCAGATGCATATATTAAGAAATTGTGCCAGCTGTGTATTAACAAAGTAATGACGGAGGAAACCCCGGAGTTTTCCCTGGGCCTAAAGACTTTAATTGGAGAGGAAATAGGCAAGGCTTTGCAAGGCTCAGAATCTACTCATATTTCTCGGGAACCTCAGCCGGGTTCAGACTCTGACATATCTGACGTTTCCTCCTCCGCTCTCTCTTCTTCTGATAGTGAATCGGATAGACAGTGTTTTCCTCTGCAGGAGGTTGATGCCTTGGTAAAAGCTGTCCGGTCTACCATGGGCATTGTAGACATGAGGGCAGAAAAATCTGTGGAGGACCTAATGTTTGGTGGATTAGGTCAGAAAAAGAGAAAAGGTTTTCCCGTGAATACAAAAGTTAAAGACCTCATTGATAGAGAGTGGAAAAAACCTGACAGGAAGGGCAGTGTTCCTCCATCTTTCAAGAGGAGATACCCATTTGAGGATGCCATATGTTGCTCTTGGTCAAAAGCACCAAAGCTGGACGTTGCTGTTGCTAAAGCGGCAAAAAAGACTTCCCTCCCGTTTGATGACATGGGAGCATTAAAAGACCCCCTGGACAGACGAGCCGATACCTTCTTAAAAGGTGCATGAGAGACAGCTGCAGGAGCACCGAGACCAGCAGCAGCAGCCACCTGCACATCTAGAGCCCTGATGGTTTGGCTGGAACAGTTAAACAGTAAGCTAAGGGATGGTGTCTCTAGGAAGGAGATTATTTCTTCCCTTCCATTGGTTCAGGGTGCAGCGGCCTTTCTTGCTGATGCGTCCGCGGACTTAGTCAGATTGGCAGCAAAGTCATCAGCTCTGTCAAATGCGGCTCGACGAGCGTTATGGATTAAATGCTGGCCTGGGGATGTACAGACAAAGTCCAGACTGTGTACAATCCCTTGCAAAGGGGAATATCTCTTTGGCCAGACTATGGACGAATTGTTGGAGAAGGCCGGCGATCCTAAGAAGGGTTTTCCATCGGTACCTCTACCCTCCTTTAAGAGATCGTTTCGGAAAAGAAAATTCATCCGAAGAAGATTCTTCAGGGACAAGTCCGAAGAAAGATGTCGAAAAGGTAGAGGCCTTCTCTTTGGTTCATCTCCAAAAAATGAGCAGAAGCCAGGGAATGCACAATCAGCCCAGGTGGGAGGGAGATTGTCATTATTTTTCCCAGCTTGGGAACAGATTTCTCATAGTAATTGGATTTTGAGCCTGATTAAATATGGTCTAAAATTTCAATTTCAAGCTTTTCCTCACAAGAGATTCATGATTGTTCCCTCTAGTTCCTCCCCAGAATGGCAGACTGCCCTCGTATCGGAAATTCAAGTCTTAATAAGGAAAAACGTCCTGATTGAGGTTCCGGATTCAGAAAAGGGTCTCTGATTCTACTCCCCACTCTTCTTGGTCCCGAAACCGGATGGGAGTTTCAGGACAATTATAAATCTAAAATCTTTAAATAGCTTCTTTAAAGTAGACACTTTCAAAATGGAATCCTTGAAAACAGTAATAAAATTGCTTTTTCCCCACTATTATATGGTAGTTCTCGATCTCAAGGATGTGTATTACCATATTCCCATTCATAGTTACTATCAGAAATACCTGAGGCTGGCCATTGAAATTGAGGGGGTGGTTAAACACTTTCAGTACACTGCACTTCCCTTTGGGTTAGCAATAGCCCCGCGAATTTTCACCAAATTAATGGCAGAGGTTATGGCCCATATAAGAGGTAGAGACATTCTAATAATCCCTTACCTGGGTGATCTCCTGATAGTGGGAACCTCTTTTGTTCAATGCGAGGCCCACCTTCGGGTGACCATGTCTGTCTTGGAGGGCTTGGGGTGGTTTCTAAATTTGGGAAAATCTAGATTAACTCCACTCAAAGCTCAGCAGTATCTGGGGGTCATGTTAGATTCTAAAAAACAGTTATGTTATTTATCTGAAGAAAAAATTACAAGAATCCAGGGTTTGGTAAGACAGTGTATGGATAAACCCACTATGTCACTCCGTAAAATGTCCATATCAGATCCCTGGATCCTTCCGGAGATTCCGGACCTTCTCACTCAGGGTCCGGTTTCCCATCCTCCAGCCTCGAGTCTCCATTTGACGGCGTGGAATTTGAGAGGGTGCTGTTAACCAACAAGGGATTCCCCGCAAATGTAGTAAATACTCTCTTGTCTAGCAGAAAACCTGTTACCACCCTTTATGCTAGGACCTGGAGGAAGTTTTTATCATTTACTGAATTTAAACCAGAGGAGGGGCCCCCTATTGGGAAAATACTAGAGTTTCTGCAACGGGGCTTAGAGTTGGGGCTTACCACTAGTACCTTAAAAGTACAGGTGTCTGCTTTGGGAGCTTTGTTTTCTTCCGATATTGCAGCTAATTATTGGATAGCACGATTTATGAAAGCTTCCTTTAGGTGTAGACCCATTATCAAAGCAAAATCCTCTCCCTGGGATTTGAATTTGGTCCTAGATGCCTTAACTAATCCTCCCTTCGAGCCCCTAGATTTAGCCTCCCCAAAAATTATTTTCCTTAAAACAGCCCCGTTAGTGGCCCTGACTTCAGCCAGAAGAGTGAGTGACATACAGGCTCTTTCCATATGTCCGCCATTTACTCAGATTCTGGATGATAGGATTGTATTAAAACCTGACCCAGCCTTTCTTCCAAAAGTAGTCACTCGGTTCCATAGAACTCAGGAGGTAATTATCCCAACTTTTTGCTTTCCCCCCAAAAATCAAAAAGAAGAGAGGCTACACACTTTAGACGTGAGGAGGTGCGTACTCAAATACCTACAGATTTCACGCAGTTTTAGGAAGGATAATTCCCTATTTATATGCCATCAGGGGACTAGAAAGGGTTGTAAGGCCTCAAAGTCTACGATTGCAAGATGGATTAGAGAGGCCATATCCCTCGCCTACTCCTCAGGGAATAAGGAGGTTCCGGAGGGGTTGAGAGCTCATTCCACCAGAGCGATAGCAACCTCCTGGGCGGAGAAGACAGGGCTTTCAATCGAAGAGATATGTAAGGCTGCCACTTGGTCTTCTCCTTCTACCTTTTATAGGCATTATAGACTGAACCTGGGTGTCTCTGCCGATCTCACCTTTGGGAGAAGGGTGCTTCAAGCTGTGGTCCCTGCCTAATTTCCTTTCGTCTCTGTAATTCTCTCGTGGTGCTGTCATGGGAGAACGAATAAAGCCTTAGTTACTTACCGGTAACGGGATTTTTTGGAGCCCATGACAGCACCCGTATATTCCCTCCCTTCACTGGTGTTTTGCACTCCCGTAGAGTTGGCTTTCCTTTGTTTTGTGCACCTTTGGGAGAAGTTGGTGAAAGTAATGTACTTAATGTAATGATGTGTTTATTGTAACTAACCTTGGCTGTCCTCTCATGCTCTGTTAACTAAACTGAGGCGAGAGAGAGGTGCCACCCTTTTTAACCTGTAGGTTTCCTGTCCTTGATGGGCGGATCCTCTCTCTCGTGGTGCTGTCATGGGCTCCGAAAAATCCTAACGGTAAGTAACTAAGGCTTTCTTCCCCATATTCCACAAGACATAAGTTTTTCATTTTTCCATCGATATATTTGTATGTGTATATATAATATATATATATAATTGTAATATTATTATTATAATGTATATATTTGTTGATTTTGCAGGAGATGAGTTATGGCTTTGAGTGACCCTCGTTCATTGTCCTGAAAAAAGCTCAGAAAAAAAAAATTCCAAGTGGGGTAAAATGGCGTAGAGAAAAAAAATCCTGCAATTTTGCAAACACTTTTTTTTTTCAAGTGCGCAATAAAAATGACCTGGTTACAGGATTCTTTAGGTCAGCACAAAGAACTGATGTGCTTTATAAATAATGGCAACCCTTTGTCACTGTGGTCATGTCACGGGGCGGCACTGAGCATTGGAACAGAGACTCACCAAAGATTACCCACTGAAATCCTGCTGTCAGAGGCATTTAAGTGATTAACCGGTTCCCGACCGCCCACTGTAGATAAACGTCAGCGCTTGCCGGGCTCTGTGCAGCGCCGACGTTTAAAAACGGTGGGTGGTCTCGCAGTGCTCAGGACCCCCAGGGTCATGCAAGCACTGCGATTCCGGTGCAGAGCGTTAGCTCTGACAGGGTACATCATCGGGACCTGATTAGATCAGGTCCCAGTGATGTTAACCCTTTGCTGTCTTCTATATGCTGCGATCTATAGTGATCGCGGCATATAGGAGACAGCAGGAGGAGAAGGGGTCGTCTTACTTACCTCCGAAGACCTCCTTTTCGTTTGAGGACCTGGGGTTGCTATGGCAGCTGGAGGTCACATGACCGCCTCCAGCTCTGCCATATATGGTGTCCTTCCTGTCTGGCTTCAGCCTGTATGTAGCTGATGCCAGACAGGAGACTGACTGAAACAGTCAGTGAAGATCTCATGTAATGTAATATATGTCTATTACATTACATGAGATCAGTGATCAGAAAAATAAAAATTAATGTCCCATACAGGGACTAAGTAAAAATGTAAAAAAAAAGTTTTTAAACTATTAAAAAAAAAAATCGCAAAATAAATAAAAATAAATAAATAAAATATTAAACCAATAAATCTGTATATTATTACAAAACCAAAAAAAGTACACATATTTGGTATCGCCGCGTCCGAAACAACCCGAGCTATAAAACGGTCACACTAATTAACTCCTTCTGTGCACACCGTAATAAAAATAAATAAATAACGGAGCAAAAAAATATGCGTTTTCATCATATCGCCAAAAAAGTGGAAAAAAATGCGATCAAAAAGCAGAATAGAAATAAAAATGGTACCACTGAAAACTTCATCTTCTTCCGCAAAAAAAAGCCGCCATACAGCTCCATCAGTCGAAAAATAAAAAAGTTATAGCGCTCAGAATAAAGCAATGCAAAAAAAATAATTTTTTTTCTATAAAATTGTTTTATTGTGTAAAAGCGCCAAAACATAAAAAAAATACAGTAAGTGTAGTATCGCTGTAAACGTACTGACCCGAAGAATAACGCTGCCTGATCACTTTTACCACACGCAGAACGGCATAAAAAAAAACCTCAAAAAACAATTCCTGAAGTGTTTGTTTTTGTTAACTTTACCTCCCAAAAAACGGAATAGAAAGTGATCAAAAAATGTCACGTACCCACAAATGGTACCAATAAAAATGTCAACTCGTCCCGCAAAAAACAAGCCATCACATGACTCTGTCGGCCGAAATATGGAAAAATTATAGCTCTCAAAATATGGTGATGCAAAAACTAGATTTTGCAAAAAAAGCGTATTTTAGTGTGTGACAGCTGCCAAACATAAAAACCCGATATAAATCTGGTATTGTGGGGGTCGTGATGACATTCCACTCGTCCTCCAGTCACTCCAAATTCAAACTATGAGCATGGGTCAACCATTCAAAGAATGAGTCCGACAACAAGCTGGTTCAAACTCAGAGCATGCTCAAAAGACTACTACAGACAACGTTCTCAGCAATGTTCTGTGTTTATTCCTACATACACAAAACTAAATACACTACATAATGGGGAGGGGAAAGGGGTTGTCCGGGGCGGGGTAAGCCATGAAAGTCCAGTGTCTGGCCACTCCTGATTGGTCCACATCTCCTTATCTCAGTCTCTGGGCAGATATTGCAGCCGTCAGCTTATAATCTTGTTTCGTTTCTCTGAAATAAGTCTTGGCAACACTGGAACTGTCTTAGTTTAAGTTTCGATTTGAGTAATATGTAGCAAGGAAAGCTTATTGTTATATGACACAAAATGGTGGTTAGTACATTAGCAAAAAAGCGTATAAAAGTTACAAAAATATATATTCTCTTTTACCCCGACATTCCCCCCTAAACACTAAGCTTTCCTTTGCTTCGGGTCCTTTGAGACTGTCCATGTGTGGGGAGAGGGGAGGTGGATTTCTTCACCCAATCATCTTAGAAGCTGCCCCCTTATGGGACGCCCCCAGACAATCGAGCCCTATCCTGGGTGACACATGGAGTTCTCCCAACTGTCCCTAAACTAAATCTCTCAATTGAACTTTGTCATGTGGGGGCTGGTCAGGCTTGTTCAAAAAAATGTATTTCTCCATATCTTCTCTTGATTCAGAGAGGTCCCGGAGGTTGGGACAGCATTGGTTATATTTTTCCTGTATAAGGGGATTATGCAGCACAGGACCACCAGGCCCAATACTAGTAGACCTCCCATTACTAGACAAACTTGTTGGAGGAATCCCTTGAGCCCTCCCAACCAACCTGAGAAGAAGGAGGTATCTACCCCTGTGTGGTAGCTGTCCACCCTGGGACAGACAGTAAACATATGGAAAGGATATAGAAGAAGGTAGTCATCTTTTATAGACTCGTTCTGTCTCTCTTGCAGTGGGAGGCGTGAATCCAGGTGCTCTTGCCCTTAAGCTTCAGAGCCGTCGGGGTGGTGAGAAGCACAGTGTACGGTCCATCGAACCGCGGCTGGAGGTAGTCTTTCCGGACAAACTTCTTCACATACACTAGATCGCCTGGGATAAAATCATGTACTGCATCACCTGTAGATTCTGGGAGAGAAGCAGATACTGGAGAGCGGGTGTTAGTCAATTCTCTAGACAAGGCAATCACAAATTTTACTACTCTATCATGTGTTTCAGACAACTCTTGGGGCCTAATCTCTCCTATCTTGGGTGGGGTCCCAAACAAAATTTTATAGGGAGTCAGCCCATGTTTGGCCTGAGGAGTGTGTGTGATATGATACAATACTATAGGGAGTAGGTCGGGCCAGGGGAGGGGATGATCTTGGGTCATTTTCAAGAGCTGGGTCTTGAGTGTGGAATTCATTCTCTCCACTTTGCCTGAACTGGCAGGATGGTATGGAGTGTGGAGGCCCAAATCTGTTCCCAACATGTTCCAGAGTTCTTTGTAGATATTTGCTGTGAAAGCTGGTCCTTGGTCCGATTCTATGACTTGGGGAACTCCAAATCTGCAGGCAACTTCGGTGATCAGTTTCTTGGCTGTGACTTTAGCAGTCATGTTGACAACCGGGTAGGCCTCGGGCCAGGCTGAGAACATATCCACGGCTACCAAAACATACTCGTATTTTCCTGCTTTAGGCATTTGGATATGGTCGACTTGTATTCTCTGCCAAGGGTAGTCTGGTTTAGCCAGGTGTTGAAGAGGGACCCGTGCCGTACACGTTGGGTTGCAGGTAGCGCAGACAGAGCAGGATTTTGAGTATGCAGTCACAGTGGAAGAGATTCCGGGTGCAAAGTACAGTTTCTTGATACATGCCAAGGCTTGATTCTTTCCTCTGTGTGTAGGCCAGTGAGCCCATGCTGCCACAGCTGAGTACATGCGTCTAGGCAAGCAAGGCTTCCCATCCACTTGGTAAAGAGTCGAGTTGACCTTTGAATCTTTGCGACCTGCCAGCACGGCTCCTGCCGCTTTCCATTGCTTGACTTCTTCAGTGGGGGTCTTCCTTTGTTCCTCACACAATTTTTCTTCAGGCATCCTGACCCCCCTGGATTCCACTCGTGTCTCCGCTGGACTTGTATGGTCTTCCGCCGACTGTTCTTTGGCTCTTGCTCTAGTGAGCGCCACAGCTACGGTTTGCAGGGTCTCCCCCATCTCTTCTTCCTTTTCCTGCCACTTTGATGACACATTCTCCACTGCTGCAGTCTTGGCTGCTTGGTCAGCCAGGTGGTTGCCCCTGGCTTCTCTGGATTCTAGTCTTCCATGAGCCTTGACCTTGATAACAGCAACCTGAATGGGTAGTTCCAGGGCCTTCATTAGGGCCTTAATCCATGAGACATGTTTCACTGGTGTACCTGCAGCTGTGATGAATCCTCTAGACTTCCACAAGAGTCCAGAATCATTGCAAATTCCATGTCCATACCTGGAATCGGTATATATATATTCGCCTTTGTTCCTGCTGCCAGGTGGCAGGCCTCTGTGAGAGCCACAAGTTCAGCTTCTTGTGCAGACATGTATGGTGGTAGAGCTTCAGCCTTGAGGACTGTTAGGTCCGTTGTGACAGCATATCCCGTGTGGAACTTCCCTTGAGAGTCTGCGAAACGGGATCCATCAGTCCATAGGTGCAAGGCAGGGTCTGCGAGCGGATGTGCCACCATATTCTCTGGAGCAGAAGTCTCTTCCTGCAAAATTTTTATACAATCATGAGGTTCCATCAATGGACCTTCACCCTCTTCACCTTCCCCCCCTAGAAGGTGGAAACAAAGTGGCAGGATTGATAGTCAGACATCTGATAAATGTTATATTGGAGGGCAACAATAGGGAACACTGCAGCCGCAGGTGTCTTTGGTTGGTGAGATGTTTCGGAGATGTTTGTTGCAGAACAGCTGAGAGATCATGGCCGGCCTGTATAACTAGATCATGTCCAAGGACGATATCAGCTGACTTGTCAAGGAGGATGTGAGCAGCGTGGACCGCCTTAAGGCACGTGGGGGCAGTTCGGGCAACAGGGTCCAGGCGGGCTGAGTAGTAGCCCAAAGGACGATACTTATGATCATAGCGTTGTGCTAGAACTCCAGAGGCATGACCTTCCGATTCCGAGACAAAAAGGTGAAATGGCTGAGTATAGTCTGGTAAGCCCAAGGCCGGGGCAGAGACAACAGCCTGTTTAAGGCGGTCAAAACATAGTCTGTGTTGATGAGAAACACGTGGATCTTCAGCATGAAGCCAAACTGAGCCTTCATTATTGAGACAGTCGTACAGAGGTTGCATGAGCTTTGAGGCATCAGGGATCCATTGCCTGCAGTAAGTGATGAGGCCAAGGAAAGTCTGCATAGCGGAGTAGGTGGTTGGGAAAATGATATCCATGATGGCTTGTTTTCTTTCTTCAGTCAGATGTTTAGTACCTTGTGATATACAATATCCGAGGAAAATGACCTTGGGCAGACACCATTGGACTTTGCCTTTCGAGACTTTACAGTTAGCTGAGTGAAGAAACCAGAGAAGGGATGCTGACATCTCTGGCAAATTTTCTTCAGTGCCACAGAGTAAAAGATCATCCACATACTGTAGAAGGGTGACCTGAGGGTTCTCTTGAACCCATGGCTCCAGAATAGACTTCATAGAATGAGTGAATTGGTTAGGAGAGTTCTGGGCTCTTTGTGGAGTCCTGGTCCATGTAAGCTGTGCTCCTTGAAAGGTGAAGGCAGAAAGAAACCACGAATCTTCATGTAAGGGTATACTGAAGAAGGCGTTGGCCAGATCTAACACCGTAAACAAGGTGGCCGTTGGAGGCACCTGAGACAAAAGGGTGTTTGGGTTGGGTACCACTGGAGTTTCTAAAATGGTAGCTGCATTGACGGCTCTGAGATCCTGAACCAACCGGTATCTTGGAGGCTCTCCCGGAGCGGTTTTCTTTTTTTTACAGGAAAGAGGGGTGTATTGCATGGAGATACACATCTGACAAGGACTCCTGATTCCAGGAGGGAAGCGATTTGGGTACCCAAGCTTTGTTCTTGTGCAGCCTTGAGGGGGTATTGTGGCAACCGTGGGTACCTGTGTCCAGGCTTGAGGTGTACTCGGACCGGGGGAACCTGCAGGAGGCCGACGTCCTCTGGCCCACTGGACCACAGAGAGTGAGGTTGTATGGTCATCATCATGAGAGGGAAGGCTTTAAGAACACAGCGGTCTTCAGTCCCTTGTTCGGAATGAGGGTCCCGCAAAAGAAGCTCCATACCATGGTTTCCGAAGGTAATTGTTGCCTTCATCCGCTCTAAGAGATCGGCTCCCAACAGATTGACAGGGCAAGTTTCAGAGACCAAGAATCTTGTGAGTACTCCGGTGAACGGTCCTGCAGACACAGGGACTGTGAGTGGAGAGGAAATATGTTGGCCTTCCACCCCAACACAGGTGAGGGTATCTGGTGATAGGGATACAGAAGGAGGGAGCTGTGCAGAGGAAATGACAGATGTGGCCGCCCCAGTGTCCACCAGGAACTCCAGTGGTTGATGGTCCACCTGTAAAGTGACAGTCCCACAGGCGGCCGTGAGATGCGTAGCCGGGAAAGTGGACACTGGTTGACCGAGCCGTCATTGGCGTGGATGAGATGGTTCACGGGAAGGTCCATGGTTGTGTGGACCGTCATGAAATGAGCGGTCATGGTACTGTCTGCGGGTTGGACAGTCTCTGAGAATGTGATTAGGGTTACCACACTCCCAACACAACATTCGTCCTTCAGAATCACGAGGTTGTCTTCTGTTTCTAGATGGTCCCTTGTCATCTCTTCTGTCTTGTTTTCTATATGTGGGAGGAGTATCATCACCTGTGCCTTTAACCATTACCCACTTGATTCCATGTTGGTTGCCAGGGGGTGGGTAGCTTTCTTGAGCTTGATATACCATGGCAGAAGCGGCTTTCTTCTTTGGCTTAGTATCCTTTTTCATTTTTAGCATTGATTTTTGGAAAGCTTTAACGATGTCCACCGCGTCATTGAAGGAAGAAGAACGAATCTCGGGCCGTACTCTCAGGACTTCATCTCTGAGAGCGTCTTGTAGGCCATCTACTAGGGCCTGAACCAACAGGGCGGCCTGCGTCTTGACGTGAGGACTGTATCCGAGATCCTTAAAATGCATGCTGAGTCTTGCAGCATATCTTTCCACTGATTCATCAGGGTCTTGTTGAACATCTTGTACAGACCCAGCTTGATCTGACAAGCGATCCTGAGCCCAGACTTTTAACTGTTTCATGTATTCTAGGCCGCATTCATACATACTAAGGGATCCTGCTTTTGTGGAATCCATGGCCTTTTGAAAGCTCTCCGTTTTCGGCTAAGTGAGCCTGGCATTCTGCAGCCAGAGTAGAACCAGCAGCAAGGGAAATTTTGCGAGCCAATCCTCCAACATGGCTCATACAGGTGTTTGCAGGGTTGACTATGGCCCCCACCCGATGTGTAAGGATGTCACCATAGCCTATTGACAGAGTGACAGGGCGTCCTGATGGGTCTACTAGATTACGGAGCGGCAGGGGTCCCAAACTTCTGAGAGGCTGGGGGGTGGTGTTCTTTCAGCAGTTGCTTGGAGCAAGGGCCGGAGTACGGGTAATGGATGTGGGGTGGAGGATGCCATAGGAGACGTATGGGGTAAAGGAGGGGGGGCTGGAGTATCTTGAGCCCATCCCTCATCTGGCTCCGTATCGTCTTGAGTAACAGTATGTTGGCGGAGGGAGAGCAGTCTGGCCTGAAATTCTGGGGAGTTGAGGAGGATATCCCCAGGGTTGTGAGTGACTCCCATAGGAAACAGGGGAAGCGTCTCAGCATCGTGGACTGGAGCAGAGGGTGTCACATTAGTTTCAGATGGGTGCTCTGGGACTGCGGGCTTTTCCACCTGTGCTGGTGGCTGGTAATATGCACCGGACGGATGTAGTAGTGGATATAGGCCGGATTGGGGCTTTCCGGGCCTCCCACAACAAGTAAGAGGTGTAGCAAGATGGCCGTGGGAGGGAGGAGTTAGAGTGGAAGTGGGATTGTTCTTGGAGGCAGGAAAAAGGTGTAGTAACAGGCATCAACGGGGTTACGGCCAATTTAGGGTCACATAACAAATCACATTCTGCAGCTTTCATGTATCCGAACAAAGGCTCGGCATTCTCTGTTCCCCCCTGCACCATCTACTCTAAAATGTGTCTGAGCCTGGTGCAGGAGTCCTAAATCACTCAACTTTCCCTTTCTCTGTGTAACACATTCTTTCTACACTGAAAACTAAAGCCTGCCTGTACTGGATAAGCTTATCATGTTATACAAATTCCTAACATTCTTCTTGCCTTCTTGCCTTCCCGTAACTCCACTAATTGGCTTAACTCCTACAGCAGCATTCCACAACTTACGAGATCTTTCAAATTTAAATATACGCAACATTTTCTTATAGAATGCAATGATCTGTCGCGACTCAGATCACTGGTGCAGTCTACAGGTCGCCACTCGTCAGTGTAGAGTACTCCTCAATACACTGATAAGATAGAGAGTACCTCTCAATCTATCCCTTCCCTAACCTTGAATGGCGACTTTACAGTACGACTCACCACGGCACCCTGACTGAGAGCAGAACCCCTCCTTATGAGGTTTCTCTGTATAAGACGAAGAGTACCCCTCAATCAGTCTTCTTTCCTACTACGGCACCACCCGTCAGTGTAGAGTACACCTCAATACACTGATGAGATAGAGAGTACCTCTCAATCTATCTCCTTTCCTACTACGGCACCACCCGTCAGTGTAGAGTACACCTCAATACACTGATGAGATAGAGAGTACCTCTCAATCTATCTCCTTTCCTAACCTTGAATTTAGAGCAGTCTCTGTGTTAGACGAAGAGCACTCCTCAATTCGTCACAGATTCTTTCTCCCTTACACTACAATTCAGGAATGCTTTGAAACCTCGACTATCAGTCACGGGAGGCAGCTATCTAAGAAAAGTACAGTGACCGGGGGAGGAGGAGGTGGTGTTCACACGAGCACGCGCAGGCATGCGACGTCACTCGTTTTAACACTTGCTGGTTCAGGACGTGGTGCGGGACGCCTAAGGTCTCACCACTCGACCGGTCACCCACCCAGACCCAACCTGACAACCCAACAGGAACCGCTGCGGCTGACACACAGGCAAGTGAGACATATAAAATACATCTCAACTTACCGTGTTCGATGGAGGTTGATCAGGCCTCAAATTCAGCCACCGCGGTCACCACCAGGGAAATCAGCGATATGGGTCCGGGAGGGCGGCGTACCGCTAGCCACGCCCCACGTTGGGCGCCATTTGTGGGGGTCGTGATGACATTCCACTCGTCCTCTAGTCACTCCAAATTCAAACTATGAGCATGGGTCAACCATTCAAAGAATGAGACAACAAGCTGGTTCAAACTCAGAGCATGCTCAAAAGACTACTACAGACAACGTTCTCAGCAATGTTCTCTGTTTATTCCTACATACACAAAACTAAATACACTACATAATGGGGAGGGGAAAGGGGTTGTCCGGGGCGGGGTAAGCCATGAAAGTCCAGTGTCTGGCCACTCCTGATTGGTCCACATCTCCTTATCTCAGTCTCTGGGCAGATATTGCAGCCGTCAGCTTATAATCTTGTTTCGTTTCTCTGAAATAAGTCTTGGCAACACTGGAACTGTCTTAGTTTAAGTTTCGATTTGAGTAATATGTAGCAAGGAAAGCTTATTGTTATATGACACAAAATGGTGGTTAGTACATAAGCAAAAAAGCGTATAAAAGTTACAAAAATATATATTCTCTTTTACCCCGACATTATCTCTGTAATCGCACCGACCCGAAGAATAAAGTAATCTAATCAGTTATATCTCACTAGGAACGGCATAAAAAATAAATAAAACAAATATTATTCACCTGCTACTGATTTGTTTATTATGTCTCCCAAAGATCCCAGTAAGGCTCTGCTCACATTTATCCTGCGCTCTGCGCTGAGCACTTACACCAGAGTTTCCGTGTAAATCTCTGAAATACGTGATTCAGCCAGAACCCATGATGGAAGATTCCCTGTAATGAGGCAGATATAGGCCACTGTGGACGCCGTCTAGCCTGGGATCCCACGGTGTCATTTGTTTTAGGCGTGCATAAAAGTGCGGTTGGCCACAGTTTTGTGCACTTCTGAAAAAAAGGACACCACTAAACAGAGGCCAGACGGAGTCCAGAGTAACTCTGCTGCCTCATTACAGTGAATGGATCCCGCAGGGGTTTCATCTGAATTACATCACTTGGAAATTTAGATGGAAACCCCGATGTAAGTGCTCAGCCTAGAGCGCCGGATAAATGTTACATAAAATGTTCCCAATAAAAGCTTCAACTCAGTCCTCAAAAAAAGCTAGTCCCCACTCAGGTCCATCATCTGTTAAAAATATAAGGGACTTCCAAGTTACTGGTAGCAGAAAGGCTCTGGAAAAGCAAAATGGTCCTTGGCTCCCAAATCCAAATGCCTATTCTACAATAATTTGTTCTCCAATTGTCAAATAGCACTCCGTCCCCCCCAGATCTCGCCATATGGCTGAGCGGTACGATACAGCCACATATGGGGTATTGCCACTTTTAGAAGAAATTGTGTGACACATTTCGGCACCATTTTTACCCATTGCCCTGTGTGAAAATGTAAAATCTGAGGGTAAAACATTTTTTTGTGGTAAAAATATAATTATGCTTTTTTCACTGCCCAATGGTATAAATTAAAAAATTAAAAAATGCTCACTACTTCCCTAGATGAATTCCTTGAGAGGTGCAGTTTACAAAATGGGGTCACTTGTGGGGGTTTCTGCTGTTTTGGCATGTCAGCGACTCTTCAAATGTGACATGGTGTCTGCTGCCTATCCCAGCCAACATAGCGCTTCTTTCTCTTCCGAACCCTGCCGTACACCAAAGCAGTGGTTTTCCCCCACATATGGGGTATCGGCGTACTCAGGAGAAATTGTACAACAAATTTCATGGTGCAATTTATCCTGTTACCCTTATGATAATGCAAAATTAGGGAATGAAAAACATTTTTTATGGGAAAAATGTGAAAATTTTATTTTTATGGCTCAATATTATAAACTTCTGTGAAGCAGCTGGGGGTGCAAGGTGCTCACCACACATCTAGATAAGTTCCCTAAGGGGTCTAGTTTCCAAAATGGTGGCACTTGTGGGGGGTTTCCACTGTTTAGGCACATTAGGGGCTCCCCAAATGTGACATGGCGTCCGCTAATTATTCAAACAAATTTTACATTCAAAAAGTCAAATGGCGCTCCTTCCCTTTCAAACCCTGCCATGTGCCCAAACAGTAATTTGCCTCCACATATGGGGTATCAGCGTGTTCAGGAGAAATTGCACTACAAATTTCATGGTGCAATTTATCCTGTTACCCTTATGATAATACAAAATTAGGGAATGAAAAACATTTTTTGAGGGAAAAATGTGAAAATTTTATTTTTACGGCTCAATATTATAAACTTCTGTGAAGCAGCTGGGGGTGCAAGGTACTCACCACACATCTAGATAAGTTCCCTAAGGGGTCTAGTTTCCAAAATGGTGTTACTTGTGGGGGGTTTCCACTGTTTAGGCACATCAGGAGCTCTCCAAACGCAACATAGCGTCTGCTAATTATTCAGACAAATTTTACATTCAAAAAGTCTAATGGCGCTCCTTCTATTCCGAACCCTGCCGTGCGCCCAAACAGTGGTTTTCCCTCACATATGGGGTATCAGCACGCTCAAGAGAAATTGCACAAAAAAATTTGGGGTCCACTTTTTCATGTTACCCCTGTGAAAATAAAAAAAATTGGGTCTAAAGTAACATTTTTGTGAAAAAAGTTAAATGTTAATTTTTTTCTTCCACATTCCAAAAATTCCTGTGAAGCACCTGAAGGGTTAATAAAGTTCTTGAATGTGGTTTTGAGCACCTTGAGGGGTGCAGTTTTTAGAATGGTGTCACTTTTGGGTATTTTCTGTCATAAAGACCCCTCAAAGTGACTTCAAATATGATGTGGTCCCTAAAAAAATGGTTTTGTAAATTTTGTTGGAAAAATGAGAAATCGCTGGTCAACTTTTAACCCTTATAGCTCCCTAACAAAAAAAAAATTTGGTTCCAAAATTGTGCTGATGTAAAGTAGACATGTGGGAAATGTTATTTATTAACTATTTTGTGTGACATATCTCTCTGATTTAAGGGCATGAAAATTCAAAGTTTGAAAATTGCAAAATTTTCAAAATTTTCGCCAAATTTCCGATTTTTTCACAAATAAACACAAGTTATATCGAAGAAATTTTACCACTATCATGAAGTACAATATGTCACGAAAAAACAATCTCAGAATCAGGGGAATACGATGAAGCGTTCCAGAGTAATTACTTCATAAACTGGCAGTGGTCAGAATTGAAAAAATTGGCCTGGTCACGAAGGCAAAAACAGGCTCTGGCACGAAGTGGTTAAACAGCAGCGATCAGAGCCAGCTCCAATCACTGCTGTTTAAGGCAGGTGTTGGCTGTATAATAAAACTGGCACCCGCAGTGTGAATGCTCGTTCTGTTCTGGGGACGTCTCACATTTGCTTTTTTCTTACGACAATCATTTCCTTTGTATTGTGTGCAGTATTTAAAGCTATCCCTGACTTGTATGTGTGAAGCTTGGGAAGAAATTCTCATGCAGATGGATTCTCGACTCACTAAGTTTGTACAGGTATGTACTGATCGTCCTTATGGGAGACTTAAATGGGTTATACAGCTTTTATTTAGTTTTTATTCCTCAAGAATAGTGAAAAAGATGTGAGCGAAATACTCACCTTGTGGCCGGCTCGTCCTTGCTTTTGTCTAGTTTTTTGTATTTTTCTCCCGCTTTTCATTTGCGCCTTTTTTAAAGTCACTTTTTTTATGTCGTCGTCTTTTTTTTTATATATAGTTTACCATTTTGGTTGTATTTGGTCTTTCCAGATGTTTTTCCCTGATTCATGCATTTGCCACTTTTTGCACAAATATACTTCATTTTACACCCCCTTCCTCGCCCCCAGTAGTGATTTTATGTATGCCAGCAATTTTTACAATATTTTGCAAAATGTGCAACTTTTTGCACTAAAAAGTCACAAAAAAAAGGTTGAAGACAAAAATAAAAACAATTTTTGACTTTGCAAAACTCATGAACAATGTACACCATTTTTGAAGAGTTAGGTGCAAATAACATCAAGACAAAAAAAAATGCAAATGACATGTATATATTTTTGTTTCTTTCAAATAATATGGCTTACAAATACTGATGTAAAATACTGACCAAATACTGAACATGTGAACATGGCCTAGTATGAAGGCTCAAATCAAGAGTAAACAAAGGCTTGGCTCAAAAGCTTAATCTATGACCTTTTACTTACAACTTTTTTCCTTGCGTCTTCTTTGCGTAATATAAATAATATTCTTTATGCTTTTAGGAAAAAAATACAACAACTTCTGTCCAGGACGAGTTCATGCAGCTTCTGCTTTGGGGTAAAGCCAGGTAACGTTGGAGCCCAATCTCATAGTGGTACAAGAGGAGTATCCGTCACCGAATTCAAGGGACGGGGGGGTTAATTAGTAATTTTTGACACATTTGCATTATGGGCATTCAGTTATATAATGTCTTTTTACTTTTTCTAATGTATTTCTGCCATTTTCTATGTCTTGGGGCTCATTTACACCACTGTATGATGGCTGTTTTACAGTTTCTGGTTTCTACAGAGCTATAATCCAGTGCCTATAGTGGGGAGTGGGGCCCTACTGCATTACTGCATGCCTCTGACCTTACACGTAATTATTATGTATGATTCTGACAGAATAAAGAAGAATGACTTGTTCTGATATTCTCCAATATGCAGCTGTATCAACAAATTACTTTTTTACCATATAGTTTGCAACAACCCATGTAATAGAGCCTTTAAAGAAAATCTGTCACTTGCCATAAATATGTAATTTGTTACCTGGTGTAAATGCCGCTGTTCTCCTGAATCCGGCGATGTTTTTCTTTTGTTCCTGCTCTTCTCCGTTCCTGAGATATGACCCCTTCTTCCCTGTATGTAAATCTAGAAAAGGGGGCGTTGTCCTCAGCGCTTTTTCTGTGGGCGTGTGCTAGAGGACCACGCCCCCTGGCGGAAAATACTGCATTTACATAGAGGGAAGAAAGAGCCATATCTCAGGAACGGAGAGGCGCAGGAAGAAAAGAAAAACATCGCCGGATTCGGGAGAACAGCGGCATTTACACCAGGTAAAAAAATTACATATTTCTGACAAGTGACAGGTCCTGTTTACATAAGCAACGATTGATTTGCTGTTCCGTCGATCTGTGCACGTTATGGTCAGAAACCTGCTAGTGGAAGGCTTCGTTCAATTTTTTTTTTGTGTGTGTGAGGTATCCGATTTTTTTTATCCATTTTTACCATCAGTGTGTGGTTTCGTTTTCTCATATACAAAAAAAATGTAAGTTTCCCTCACACATAAGGCAGTATAACATGTACAGTGCTCGCATGGTACACAGCACCCGAGTGCAGTCCTTTTTTTTTTCTTCTTGAATGGGCAACGTTGATTCGCAAATTTGATAGACCCGATGTCTGAACAGCCCCATAGACTAAAATATCCATTTGTTTTATTCGTGAAAAAAACGGACATGTAGATGAGGCCCGAACCAACTTTCAGGTCTCCAAAATAATCCTTCACATGATTGAGACTAACGATTGCATTTTTTGTTTTTGGCCTTTAGTCCCGAGCTGCAGGCGCTACTGATGAACCAGCTGACCGTAAAGGTGCGTGTTCACTCCTCTATTCTCCCATTCAGAATAATTGAACATTGAAACTAATAGATTCTGCTTTTTTTTTTTTCATCAGGGGCTGAAGAAGCTCGGACAGTCTGTCGAGTCTTCATACTCCACGATTCAGAAACTGGTCATCAGTCATCTGCAGAGGTAAAAGCTCCGATAATGTCCAAAGGTTACATGGCGCTAAATAATGTGAGTCCATACAGACCACCAATATTTACATAGAAATGATTGTAAGTCCCTAGAGACATAAGTGCACACAGACCCCTCTGCTGCCTTCCAGGATATCCATGGTACATTGTGTTTTCTTATTTGATATCCTTTTTGCAGAAATGACATCTGATAACTATAAATTTTAGTGCAGCTGAAATATATACAAACTAAAAACTGTTGGGATTGGTGACTGTGACTTGTCCTCTGTTCTCGCAGCGGTTCGGAAGCGTTGCTCTACCACCTAAGTGAGCTAAAAGGGATGGCCTTGTGGAAGCAGAAATACCAGCCGCTTGGTTTGGATGCCAAAGCAATTGCAGGTGCGTCGATGGGCGATGAGCAAACACTCAAGGTCCATTCACACCAAAAATCATTTCACCCGACGAACGAGCGTTTTGCAGCCTGTTTAGACAGCACGATCATCTTCCTAAAAACGCTCGTTCGTCGGGTGAAATTATTATTTTTTTTTTCTTGCTGCACAAAAGATCACCATTCTCCTGTGTAAACAGGACTCGGACTGGTGAGAACAGCAGCAGCCTATGTGCCGGCTTTGGATGCACCTAGCGACTTTTGTAATGCTTTACACATAAATGACTGCTTTTCGCCTCTTTCTGTTGCAGATGCAGTGGCGTCAGTCGGTTCCTTCATTCTTAAAGCCAATGAACTTCTCCAGTAAGTGGCGTGTATGCGTACTGATGAGATATAGCATCTTGCGTATGAGATTGGATCGATCACGCCGTCGCCTGTCTAATATGTGTTAGTATTAGGTGTCACTACAAATTACCTGTACATATACTGTAAGATTTTATTAAAGACCAGACATACTATGATTTGTGGTGGTAGACGGGATGCCCGCGGTGACACTTCTCTTCTACTTTTTTTCAGAGTTATAGACAGCGGCATGAAAAATTTCAAGGCGTTCTTTCGATGGCTCTATGTAGGTAAGAAGAATAATCAGTTCTTATACAGGGATAGCGGATAGGGACTGATTCACACCACCGTATAGCGGATGTGTTTTCTCATCTGTAATATGGTCACAAGTCCCAATCTGACAGCCGGCCTTGTGATCCAAACAAACAGCCTCATACACTTTATTGAGAAAAGTATGTGCCCCCTTGACCTTACCCCTCTAGGATCTTTTATGACCTCCATAGACATTAATATGGAGTTGGCTTTTCTGCAGATATGACGGCTCCCACTCTTTGAGATTTTGGAGGAGTCTGTGGCAATTTTTGCCCCTTCATCCAGAAGAGCATTTGTGAGGTCGGGCCCTGATGTGGGGAGGCCAGGCTACAATCTCCATTATTTTTGTTTGATGGGGCTGAGGTCCAGGCTTTGTGTGGCCTCTCATGTTTTTCCTCCCCCCTACATGTCTGTATGGGCCCTGGGCACAGTAATGGGGAACTGTTTCCACAAAGCTGAAGCTACAGTTGCCCACAATGTCTTGTGCTGAAGCATTAAGATTTCCCTTCACTGCAACTAATGGCCCAATGCTGACCCCTGATAACAAGCCCATAGCATTCTCTTCCTCCACCATCTGTACAGCGGCACAATGCAGTCAGGGGGTAATGTCCTCCTGGAATCACCAAACCCAGTCTCCTCCATCAGATTCTAGATCGAGAAGTGCGATCCATCACTGCACAGAACATGTCTCCTCCAGAGTCCAGTGGTGACGTCTTTACACCACTCCATCCGACGCTCGGCCTTGTTCTTGGTGATGTACGGCTGTATGCAGCTGCTCTGCCATGAAGCTCCCGGCGGGGGCTAATACCAGTGGAGGTGTGGACTCTGCAGTTATGGGGTCAGCTAGCAGTGGTGACTTTTCTGACCTCTCAGCCCCCCGCTTGGTAACGTTACGGGTTCTTCACTTCGTGGCTGAGTTGCTACATCACTCACAGTTGATGGGGGAAGATTTAGGAGGCAGGAGTGTTTCACTGACTTGTTGTATCCTTTGTACATGCAATAACACAACTCCTATAAGTAATGCTCCCTAACGCTGTGTCTTTGCAGCAATGTTGCGGATGTCAGAAGATCACGTCCTTCCTGAACTGAATAAGGTAACCGATGGTCGGTAATATCTGACTAAGCCTCAGTGTCTGCGGGATGGAGTCTACACATCTTCTTCTTTGTGTGCAGATGACGCAGAAAGACATCACCTTTGTGGCAGATTTCCTTACAGAACATTTCAATGAGGCAAGTCTCTACCATTATATGGCTGTTCATACACCGCCTGCCATATTTAATCCTGCCGTATATTGCATTGTAGGCACCTGAGCTATATAACCAGAAGGGCAAATATTTCAACGTGGAGCGAGTTGGGCAGGTAAGACGTCTATTACTTATTACTGAGATTTGTTTTCTCACTTGGGGAAAACTTTTTAATCCAAATTTCCTATTTCCGTGCACGCACCCCTAGCTCTTCGAGTACGAAAAACGAAGGGGCCATTGCCCGAGGGGAGGGATACGGCCCCATTATTGTGTCCTCTGGTACGGCATAGGATGTTTAAAGGTGACACCGTTCTCTCTGAAATCTCTAGTATTTAAAAGATGAAGATGACACCTTGATGTCGCCCCCCAGCACAGAAGGGAACCAGTGGTTTAACTTCCTCCAGGACAGCGCTCCTTTGAAAGGTATTTATCCAAAACTGGAAATCAACTTTTTTTTTTCTGTTTTATGGGGGTCCATTATGCTTCACTTACCAGGAGTGTCCTCGGGGGATCAGTCTAGTCTTTAAGTGTCAGTATACCCTAATAAAAGAGCCCTGCAGACAACGCTATTAGCTATGATAACCAACAAAAAACTTTTGGGTTTTTCTTTTTTTTTTTGGGTGGTCACTGTATGGCACCTATGTAACTTATATGTCCGAACCTGACAGTTTTTGCAGGTCTCATCGACCCTATAATATTTCAAATTTTCCCTGCCTGATCATTTTGTTTTCAGGTGACATAATCCGCCACCAGAAGTATCCAGCAGCAGCTTAAATTTTGTGCGCACGGAGTTTCAGGAATCGCAACTTTTTTGGAGGAGCTTTTCTTGCAAATTTTTGGAAGAGTTTCTTTTTCCTGAAGCGTATCTTGCAGCCTTTTGATTTGACAGCAATTTCCATCTGGAGAACGTGCACTTTTTTTTTTTTCCTTTGCGTTTTTCAGAACTTCACCAGGAAAAAATAATGCTCAAAAAAACTCCTCCTGTAAATAGCAAAGTCCCATAAAAATAAACATCAAGAGTTTTTGAAGGGGATTTCGGAGCGGATCCATTAAATAATGTATTCATTTTCCTCCTTAGAGAGCCCATTGCTGTTTCCTTACTATCCAGAAAAATCGCTTCATTTCGTGAAACGACAGATGGAGGCCATTATTGACCGATGTCTGGAAAAGCCGGCGGTAAGACACGGCTTCTTTATTTACTTTGTGTTTGTATGATTTATTTTATGTTCTACAATGAGTTTTTTTTTACAGTCTGGTGGATTTTTCTTATATGTACGTTATTCTTACAGGACATCATAGGAAAATCTGTTCAACAGAGACTGTATATTCCATTATATCATTCATCGAAGAGGTAACTTACTGCTTATGTTATTACTATATTTTTAAATCAGTGAAACACAACAAAATGTATGTATTAAATATAAAATTTATCTAATCTATGCAAAAAATACAGAAATCTTGTAACTTTTACACTACTAGGCCTTTTAATAAACTTATAATTCCTGGTCTGTACAGAGGACTTTTCAGCAGTATCATTATAGAAAGGATTACAATAACTGATAACACCTCTATATACAGTAGATGACACATGATCCACTATTCACAATAGGTGACGTCACAGCTCACCACCTCCTCCTCCTGTACAATGACTGATAACACCTCTATATACAGTAGAAAACACAGGATCCACCATTCACAATAGGTGATGTCACAGCTCACCACCTCCTCCTGTACAATGACTGATAACTCCTCTATATACAGTAGATAACACAGAATCCACCATTCACAATAGGTGATGTCACAGCTCACCACCTCCTCCTCCTGTACAATGACTGATAACACCTATATACAGTAGATAACACAGGATCCACCATTCACAATAGGTGATGTCACAGCTCACCTCCTCCTCCGCCTGTACAATGACTGATAACACTTCTATATACAGTAGATAACACAGGATCCACCATTCACAATAGGTGATGTCACAGCTCACCTCCTCCTCCTCCTGTACAGCTCACCTCCTCCTCCTGTACAATGACTGATAACACAGGATACACCATTCACAATAGGGGATGTCACAGCTCACCTCCTCCTCCTCCTGTACAGCTCACCTCCTCCTCCTGTACAATGACTGATAACACAGGATACACCATTCACAATAGGGGATGTCACAGCTCACCTCCTCCTCCTCCTGTACAGCTCACCCCCTCCTCCTGTACAGCTCACTCCCTCCTCCTGTACAATGCCTGATAACACCTCTATATACAGTAGATAACACAGGATCCACCATTCACAATAGGTGATGTCACAGCTCACCCCCCCCCCCCCCTCCTCCTCCTATAATGCCGCGCCTCGCTCGCTGTAATTATTAGTGTGGAATAGGTGAATGTTTCTGCTTTTCTCGCAGTGAGGAGTCCTGTCCGCGGCTGATTTCTTTACCATCCCTGTAAGTTCATCGCTACTTTAGGGCTACACATTTCGGGATGATCTCCGGCTTACGGCCCCTTTTTCTCTCCCGTTTCACAGCTGGAACGATAAATCCCAGAATCTGCACTACGTCATGTTCTGCATGAAGGAAAGCTCCGACACCAAGCTGTTCATCTTCCGGCAGCCGACAGATGTTACCAGGTATTAAGAGGCGGAATAACAAAATAAAACAATGTGGTTTACAATTACTATTTATGTCCAGGATTTTTAAGTGTTCAAGGAAAACGTCACAAGGGGGGAATGATTTATTTTCAGTCCGGTTCTCTTATTCTCCTGTGAAGCTGAAGCTAAACCCTTGGACGCTTTTTTCGCTCTTCATGCATCTTTCACACGGCCAAACTAAACCCCCCCCCCATGTCAGCCGACAACGAAACCAGGGGGAATGTTATTTTCCCTTCCTCATTTTAGGTCATTCCCTGACCCGTCGTCTCTCCTTACATGTCTATTTTAGTAATTGCTGGTATTTCTCATTAATTCCAGAGCATCTTCACTCATAATTTTTATTGGTGCCGTTCCTCTGTTATTCCTCCTACAAATGTTTGACAGCAAATAGTCCTTGGAGGTCTCCTGTAGTAGACTGGGTGCACTTTCTCCTTATTCGACACCTCTGCATAAGGGCAGCGAGCGCCAAATGTCGTGGTCTATGGGCGCCGAGCGCCAAAGGTAGCGGTTTATGGGCACCGAGCGCCATTGTACTGATCTACCACAGGGAATACCACCCTGGACCGTTGGCTGCCTACTCTCTATATGATTCTATATTGACCTTATGCCTGAGGAAGGGTAAAACACCTGAAACGTTGTAGATATTCTCCTTTCACTGTGTGGTGGATTTCCCTGAATAATATAGTATCTTGAGGCAGGCCTGTAATCTATGGAGTGGTTTCCCCATTGATCGAATTATGCTTGATGGTTGGCTATCCTGGAAATTCACCCCTTGAGGCTTACTTACCACAATAATCAGTGGTGACTTATCACTACTATTTATGCGGTAACACCCAGTTGTCTATTTATAAATGTCCATGTGAAATAACAGAGGTACGACATAATGCGAATAAGAAATGAGAAAAGATGATCCAGAATTGTTATTTCACGACTATCATGACAACCAAGTGGCTCTCCACAGGTGGGATACTGGGAGCAGGTGCACACATGGCGATCTTGGCTTTTTGTTAACAGACGTACATGTCCGATACATGTCTGGAGGGGTTAAAGTGAGAGCTACATGTGTGTCTGCAGTGCTCACCACCGGATTTCCTATCTTTGCCTCGATCGCAACTAGAGCCGTGTCCTAAAGCCGGGAGTCTTAGCTTTAAAATAAGACAATTGCGGCTCAGGTGCGATCCAGGCTGAGATGCAGCCAAAAGTGACGTCTCCTTCCTTCTGCAATCAGTCGGTGTAAAGGAGAGGAGGGCAGCGGGGGGCTGACAGGCTGCTGGCAGAGGAGGAGAATCTGATAAATGATCCTCTCCTCGGATAAGACTGGATTCCCACATTGTATCGTTCCCGCAGAGGGTTGTGGGCAGACTGCGTCGCTCAGGACGGACAGTCTCAGCCGGTAGGAGTTGTCGTCGGACATCGCTCATCCGTTGTATATTAACATCTGTGTTCTTCTTCCTCTAGATCTGTGAATGACGCGTTCGTTGCAGTGGAATTTGGAGGTTCCTTAAACAGAAGCTCGTGTGAAAATCCAGAATCCATGTAGGTCTTCTGGTAGTGTCCTTAAATTGTTAAAGGGACCAAAAGATGATCACCCATCCATTATTAGAACGTTGGAGGTCCGACACTCCAGCCGAGACCCTCACTAGGGTCAGCGACGGCGGCCAGGAGGAGCTGAATGGAGCGGCCGCCGGTGTATTCGCCCTGCCGCTTTATTCATTGTCTCCGTGAATGCCAACGATTGTGCCGCAGCCAATAAATGGAGCAGCGGGGCGCATGTGCGACCATCTTCGTCATCTCCAGACCCCAGTCTTTCTGCCAGAGGAGAACATGGAGTAATGTTTTCCCTCCTCTATCACCCATTTTGGTGATGCTATTATCAGATATAGAAATCCTGCCCAGCGTCTGCTCCGGAGTTTCCCCAGAGAGATATTGACTCGGTGGAATCTGTGACGTTGCCGGCATTATTGTGGTTACTGACACAGTGCCGCCATTTCTGCTCCTCAGACATTACAGCTGTCTCGACGCTCGTTTTTATGAAGATGAAGTTGTGACTTTGGTGCTAAGAGATCACAGCGAACCGGAGGGGAAGGACCGGGTGTTGGCTCTTCTCCCGCTGTCTACGGTGTATTCTGACCACAGGGCAGATCGTCCTTTCATTAGAGATGCAAGTAAGAGGTAAGAATCGGTGAACGTAGTCTTTATAGAGTCACAGGGGGTAGACGTATGCGGAGGAAATGGTAAGCGTGCCATCTATCATAATATAAAGTGCTATCCTGGCTGGAGGGCTACTAGGCCGGCGTAAATTATCCAGTCAGTCGCCAAGTGTCTTGCTGGTTTGATGGCCGATCCCTGCACTTTTTACTTAGGCCAATGTTCTCAATTATTTTGCCGTTGCTGTAAAAAATGCATCACGAATGCTAGGTGTGAACAAGTCCTGAGTGCTAATCAATAATTGCTCCAATCGCAGCCATTTAACCTTTTAGACGCCACTGTCAATTAAAACAGCAGCATGTAAGGGTTTAGGAATAGGACGGCTGTCCCTTAGACTCCCATCGGCCTTCCTTCAGTGCAATGGCGGGGGTGCCAATGATATCGTACAATGATACAGAGCCCCCCATATCTGCCATGTTTGTAAATCTATGTATGCCCAGGCTGTGGGGAACACATATAGTATTTGGACCCTGATATTTTACATCTGTTGTCATCAGTACGAGATTTAATCCTGATTATTCATGTGACATTGCACAGGCTGGAGGAGCAGGGTGCCGACATCCCCTCTTGCACTGCTTACCTGGAAAATCAGTGGCGCGTCCTGGAGAATATCAAAGCTCATTATGTGTCTGTGAACGGAATACGCAAAGTGGCATCTGTGGTAGGTGAGGCTGCCCCGGTTCCTGGGGTAGGTGAGGCTGCCCCGGTACCTGTATGTAACAATGCATGCAGAATAATAACTATCAAATGAGAAGTTTCATCTTTTCCATCGTATTTCTGTTATTCTTCCGATGCCCTGTGCACTCAGCCATAATGAAGTATCCTCCCGCATCGTGTCCGCCAAGTTAACATTAAAAGTTGATTGGTCTGGACATACAATTATATCTCCCATAATTATTTCAAAGCTACATTTCCCTGGTTAGTAAGGTGGGTCCTGACTACACCAGTGTTTGTAGTCTGTTACCGTGGACACGCATAGCTCCGCAATTAGAGCTGTAGACACAAAACAATAGAGGGATTTGCAGTCGTTTTATTTAGTATTTTAAATGCATTGGACACATAAAAAAAATTGTTGCAAAGATGGATTTTTCACATTTAAACATCCTGACCATCACTCACCCGGTTTATATATTAGACTTGTTTACTTAAAGGGGTATTCCAGTTTAAGAAAAGTATTGCATATCTCCCAATCTAGTGTTCATCCCACCACAATTTCCCTTTTTGGGAGCAGAATGGGGAACTTATGACTTTGACGTAGTGTAGGTGAATGGAGCGGCAGGTCGTGCAGGCCCCCAGACGCTATAGTCAAAGTCTGTGAAAATACGAATATAACCGAATACTGCGGTTGGTGGCAGCGACCCCACCGTAGACTGTAGTGGGATGACACCTGGGACGTTCAACTGCTCTTGGCCATGGTCTTACCCGGGAAGAACGAGGGATACATGTGGTGCTAAACGCAACCGGCATCTTCATGGAGCGTTTTATGTTCTCTCCAATTCTGTAGCGTTTTCCTCCCAAAATCTATTGGTTCTCTGGGTACTGAAAAATGTTTTCTCTATTCTTTTTATTATGCAGCTAAGTTCCAATCTGCGACACGTACGAGTGTTCGAAATGGACGTGGAAGACGATGGGGAAGCAGACGAAGAAGAGGAAGAAGAATCACATTCTCAAGAAGTAACGGAGGAAGACTTGGATCATTCCACGGACGAGGCACCGAACAATGGCCTGGACGCTGTAGATGTTACAGAAGAAAGCCTGGAGCCCTGACACTGCGAGAAAGCGTCGCCCTCAGCTCACATCCGGTGGGCATCATGCAGGGAGGGCTGCCTATGTGCACAATGAACGGGTAGACAATGGCATCCAGAAATAGATATCGGTATTGTACGAGCCAAAAGATTTAAGGTTTAATGGCCAATAAGGTTCTGGATGCTGCTGTCCACAATATTATGGAGCGTATACGATAAACTACCATTTGGGTCAACCCTAGTAGGCAGCACCATATCACCAATTGTTTATGGTGGCTATTTTTTTTTTTTTTTTTAGGTCTTTACTGCTGGAGTGCTCCATATATAATCAGAAATTAACAGAGGCAAGACCCCCACCAATTGCTCAAATAAAAGACCCCTTAATCTCCGATTTGCCTTCCTCTATGAGGATTTTTGCACTGTTGGCTACTGGTGTCCAATATATTATTGTGTTGGATACCAGATCTCTGTAATAAAAAGTGTCGACAAATTTACTAGTTTGTCTGCAGTTCTGTAATAAATGCAAATATTATGGTCTTCTGTGTTTTTTGTGTACGAATTTAGGTCAAAAGTCCTGTTGAATTGTGCCGTTGACTTAAAGCTTTGAAATAGCTTTCATACCCTGTGACCTTTGCATTTTATTGGGATTTCATGTGCTCTATCAATCAACACAAAGTAGTAAGTATTTGTGAAGTGTTAAGGAAATATACTTTTACACAGTACCGACAACTTGTTCTTACAATGAGTCTATCAGTATCATAAGGCAAAGCAAGGGTTAGCAGCCTTCCAAAGCTGGATTACCAAGGCCTGGTTGCGAATAGCCCAGGAAGCCTCCACTGCCCGGGTGCTGTGAGCCTTAACTCCTGGAGGGGGTGGCCTGTCTTTTACGTGGTATGCCTCCAGTATAGCCAAGCTAATCCAGCGGGCGATGGTAGATTTTGAGGCAGGGAGGCCCCTGCGACGACCCTCAGGGATGACAAATAAGGTATCAGAACGACTGAATGAAGCGGTTCTTGATAGGTATACCCCTAGAGCTCTGACCAGGTCCAGCTTGTCAAGGGAAGTTTCAAGGTGATGGACCGGAGCTGGGCAGAAAGAAGGCCAGACGATGTTCTCGATGTGGAAACAGGAGACAATCTTAGGAAAAAATGAAGGAACTGGTCTGAGGACCACCTTGCTCTGATGGAGAACGAGCAAAGGAGAGCGCTGCCAGCTCAGAAACTCTTCTGATTGACATGATGGCAACCAAAAAGTCAATCTTCCAGGAAAGAAAAGAGGATGCGATATCCTGGATGGGCTCGAAAAGAGATCGCTGAAGAACCCCTAGGAACAGATTAAGATCCCAAGGATCTACTGGAGGACGATATGGTGGCACCAGGTGAGCAACGTCCAAGAGGAAGGTCTTGACCTGGGGGCGAGATGCCAAATTCCATTGAAAAAGAATTGAAAGCACAGAGATCTGACCCTTGAGTGTGCTAAGGTAAAGGCCGGAGTCGAGGCCCAACTGCAGAAAAGCCAAAACAGATAGAAGAGAAAAAAGACATGGGGGCAGAACGGTTGTGTTCAAACTATCGAAAAAAGGCCTTCCAAGTCCGATGACAGATGCGTGAGAACATGGGCTTTCTTGTGTTGATCATGGTCTGTATGACCTGGGATGAAAACCCTGCTTCCCTCAGAACCATGACCTCAGTGGCCATGCCATTAAATTCAGAGACCGAGAATTCTGGTGGAAGTGGTCCCTGAGAGAGTAGGTCTGGACGCTCTGGCAGTTTCCAGGGCACGTCCGCAAGCAGATTGACTAACTGTACACCAGGCCATTCTGGGCCAGTCCGGAGTCACCAGGATTGCTGGAACTCCCTCTGCTTTGCTCTTCTTGACGACTCTGGATCAGCCAGCGGGGGAGGCGGAAAGAGGTAAGGAAGCTGAAATTGAGACCACAGAATGACCAGGATGCCAACCGCCAGAGGGTCGCAAGATTTGGCTACAAAGCGAGGCACCTTGTAATTCATCCGAGACGTCATTAGATCGACGTCTGGGGTGCCCCATCTCTGACAGATCTGGTCAAATACGTCGGTGTTGAGAGACCACTCTGCCGAAGAAAGACCCTGACTACTTAGGAAGTCGGCGGCCTAATTGTTCACCCCCGGAATGTGGACTGCCGATATCACTGGTACGTGCCGCTCGGCCCAAACCAGGATCAAGGCTACCTCCGTCATGACGGATTTGCTGCGTGTTCTGCCCTGGCGGTTTACGCCATGGCGTTGTCTGAATGCGGACTGGATGTCCTAACAGGAGGTCCTGCCAGTGGAGCAAGGAGAGGTAGATTGCTCAAATCTCCAGGAGACTGATCGGCAGGGATACTTCCTGAAGATTCCAGTGACCCTGGACTGAGATGTAGGAAGACCGCTCCCCAGCCGAGGAGACTTGCATCGGTTGTGACAACCTACTACTGGAAAGGGAGGGATGATCTTCCGAGACGAATGGAGGAGGAAAGAGCCCACCATGTTAACGACTGCCTCACTCGAGTGGGCAACATAAAGGGATGATCCAGGGATGAGATTCTCTTGTCCCAAGTTGACAGGAGTGTCAGATGGAGAGGACCGGTATGGAACTGGGCAAGGGGCACAGCTTCAATGGCGGCAATCATCTTCCCCAGAACGCTCATCCAGAGGTGAAGGGACAAAGGGAAAGAATGCTTTGGAGAGTGAATTCCCAGCCGAAGAGCAGAGATCTTTTCTTCTGGGAGTAAGAGTTTTGCTCGGGCTGTCAAACAACATGCCCAGGAATTTTAGTCATTGAGACAGAATCAGGGAAGATTTCGCTGTGTTGACTATTCAGCTGAGACAAGCAAGTGTGTCCAGGGTGAGCTGAAGCCTCTGGCAACAGTCCTGTAAGGTTGGAACCTTGATCAAAAGATTGTTTAGATAAGGAATGATCACAATCCCTCTAGATTGCAAAATGGCCATGACAGTTGCCATCACCTTCGTGAACACCCTGGTCGCAGAGGCTTGGCCGAAGGGGAGAGCTGTGAATTGGTAGTGATTCTCGGAGGAATCTCTGATGTGACACGCAAATCGGAATGTGCAGGTACGCGTCCTGAGTGTCCACCGAGCAGAGAAATTCCTCAGGTTCCATCGAGGAGATCACCAAGCGAAGAGACCCCATTGTGAAGTGACGGAGACGTACTCTTCAGTTTAGACGTTTGATGTCCAGGATTCGAAGGAGGGATCCATCCTTCTTTGGGACAACAAAAAGGTTGGAATAAAAACCTGAGAAGCGTTCGTGAGAGGGAACGGGTGCGACGAATCCTGCCTAGAGTAGAGAGGAGATGGCCTGAAAGAAACCTGGGACCTGAACTTGAAGTTTTGGGGGGGTGGGATATGAAAAAACATCTTCCTGGAGTGGAAGAAAACTATCATGTAGCCTGAAGTTCTGATCTTTTTGACCCAGGCGTCATTGACCATGGACAGCCAGACGTCCCTAAGTAGAGAAGACGGCCGCCCACCCTGGTAGAAGACCCATGTGGGGATAGGCCATCATGCTGAGGAGAACCCGTTGGAGGGGGATCAGGACCCAGATCTTGAAGAGCGACCCTTGGCACGCCAGTTAGGGGAGGGTTGAAGGACGTCTTTTGTCGCTCCCGATGGGCGGAGGGGTGGTCCTGCAGGGAGGAAGTTCCTGGTGAGGAAAAGTGACAAAACTAAAGAGCACGCCTCCTTGCAAACGGACGTTTTGGTTTGGGCTGAGGGAGGGAGGTGCCCTTACCCCCTGTAGCATTCGAAATGATCTGATCCAACTTAGAGCCAAAAAGTCTAGAACCCTGGATGGGGAGGTTAGTAAGGGACTTCTTGGAAGTCAGATCCGCATTCCAGGCCTTAAGCCAAAGAATTTGCCGTATAGCAATGAGGTTGCTGGTAACGCAGGCAGAGCAACTGGCTGCATCCAGGGACACGGTGAGCAGGTACTTCCCTGCATAAGCAATTTGGTATGCAAGGTCAGCCAGCTCGTGTGGAGAGGCAGCTGATAGGATGCCTTGCCGGAGGAGCTTTGCCCAGGCGAAAACAGATTTGGCTACCCACGTGGAAGCAAAGGCAGGGGAGAGGGATGCACCCGCAGCCTTGAAGGCTGATTTGATTAGAGCCTGAGGGTGTTTTGCACGTTAACCCCTTAAGCCCTGGAGCATTTTTCGTTTTTGCTCCCCTTGTTCCCAGAGCCATAGCGTTTTTATTTTTTGGTCAATATGGCCATGTGAGGGCTTATTTTTTGCGGGACGAGTTGTACTTTTCAAAGCCATTACTAGTTTTACCATATCCTGTACGGGAAAACGGGAAAAAAATTCCAAGTGCGGTAAAATTGCAAAAAAAGTGCAATACCACAGTTATTTTTTATTTATTTTTTTACCACGTTCACTGAATGCTAAAACTGACCTGCCCTTCTTATTCTACAGGTCATTACGAGTTCATAGACACCAAACATGTATAGGTTCTTTTATATTTAAGTGGTGAAAAAAAATTCCAAAATTTGGTAAAAAAAAAAATAGCGCCATTTTCTAAGACCCGTAGCGTCTCCATTTTTCGTGATCTGGGGCTGGTTGATGGCTTATTTTTTGCGCACCGGGCTGACATTTTTATTGATAACATTTGAGGTAGATGCGATGTTTTGATCGCCCGTTATTGCATTTTATTGCAATTTTGCGGCGACCAAAAAACGTAATTCTGGCGTTTAGAATTTTTTTCTCGTTACGCCGTTTACCGATCGGATTAATTCTTTTTTTTATATTGATAGATCGGGCGATTCTGAACGAGGCGATACCAAATATGTGTATGTGGGGTTTATTTTTTTTTGAATGGGGCAAAAGGGGGGTGATTTAAACTTTTATATTTTTTTTTATATTTTTAAAAACTTTTTTTTTTTTTTTTTTACTTTTTGCATGCTTCTATAGGCTCCATAGGAGACTAGAAGCAGCAACTATCCGATTGCCTCTGCTACATACAGGGGACGAGCAGGTCCCCTGCATGCAGCAGAAATGGTCCTGTGCTATGAGCGCCGACCACTAGGTGGCGCTCATAGCGACAAGATCATGATAACCACAGGCGTCTGCTGCAGACCCTGGGTTGTCATGCACGCCCATCGGCGACCCGCGATCACGTGACTGGGTCGCCGGTGGGCGGGGCTTATGACGCGCTACCCGGAAGCGCGCGTTAAATGCTGCTGTCGGAGATTGACAGCGGCATTTAACATGTTAACAGCTGCGGGTGGATCGCGATTCCACCCGCGGCTGTTGCGGGCACATGTCAGCTGTAAGAATCAGCTGACATGTGCTCCGTTCAGTGAGGGCTCAGCGCAGCAGCCCTCACTGAACGGGCGGTACGCAAATATGCGTACTAATACGTCCCCGGTAATTAAGGGGTTAATGACCAGGCCAATTTTTACAATTCTGACCACTGTCACTTTATGAGGTAATTACTCTGGAACACTTCAACGATCCCACTGATTCTGAGTGTTTTTTGTAACATATTGTACTTCATGATATTGGTAAAATTTCTTTGATATCACTTGCATTTATTTCTGAAAAAAATTGGAAATTTGGCGAAAATTTCGCAATTTTCAAACTTTGAATTTTTATGCCCTTAAATCCGAGAGCTGTCACACAAAATAGTTAATAAATAACATTTCCCACATGTCTACTTTACATCAGCACAATTTTGGAACCAAAATTTTTTTTTTTGTTAGGAAGTTATAAGGGTTAAAAGTTGACCAGCGATTTCTCATTTTTCCAACAAAATTTACAAAACTATTTTTTTTAGGGACCACATCACATTTGAAGTCACTTTGATGGGCCCTTCTGACAGAAAATACCCAAAAGTGACACGATTAGAAGTTTATTAACCCTTCAGGTGCTTCACAGGAATTTTTGAAATGTCAAAAAAAAAAAAAATGAACATTTAACTTTTTTCACAAAAATGTTACTTTAGACCCCAATTTTTTTTATGTTCGCAGGGGTAACAGGAAAAAATGGTCCTCGCAATTTGTTGTGCAATTCCTCCTGAGCACACTGATACCCCATATGTGCAGGAAAATCACTGTTTGGGCGCACGGCAGGGCTCAGAAGAGAAGGAGTACCATTTGACTTTTTGAATGTAAAATTTGCTTGAATAATTAGCAGACGCCATGTTGCGTTTAGGGAGCCCCTGATGTGCCTAACCAGTGGAAACCCCCCACAAGCGACACCATTTTGAAAACTAGACCCCTCAGGGAACTTATCTAGGTTTGTGGTGAGCACCTTGAACCCCCAGGTGCTTCACCGAAGTTTGTAACACTGAGCCGTGAAAATAAAATCAAACTTTCTCCATAAAATTATCTTTTAGCCCCAAATTTTTTACTTTCACAAGAGTAAGAGGAGAAAATGGACCCCAAAAACGGTTGTGCAATTTCTCCTGAGTACGCCGATACCCCATATGTGGGGAAAATAGACTGTTTGGTCAGTCGGCAGGGTTCAGAAGGGAAGGAGCACTGTGTGACTTTTTGAACGCAAAATTGTCTGGAATCGAGAGCGGACACCATGTCGCGTTTGGAGAGCCCCTGATGCGCCTAAACAGTAGAAACCCCCCACAAGTGACCCCAGTTTGGAAACTACACCCCTCAAGGATTCTATCAAGGGGTATAATGAACATTTTGAACCCAGAGGTACGACACAGAATTTGATAACTTATTCCATATGATGACCTAATGTTATTAGCCTTGAGCGCAAGTGCTCACTACTTGAGTTTGTATTGGGTACTTGGGTATGCCTCATGTATCGTGGATACTCAAGTGACATGCTCGAGTCCCCGCCCCGCATGTTTCACGGTTATTAGACACCCCAAAAAAAACATGTGGGGTTCGCTCGTGCATGGCAGAGAATCCCCGCAAGGTTTTTTTGGCTGTATAACAGCTGCAAGACATATGGGGCGGAAACTCGAGCACCCGCGATACTGTGCATAACAGAGCACCCGATGCAAACTCAAGTAGCGAGCACTTGCGCTCAAAATTAGTCGCCATATGGTCGTCATTTTTTTTCTTTACTTTTGAAAAAATCCCAACCCCAACACAACCCTATCCCTAACCTTAGAGTTTATTTTTGACGCCGTTCCTCGTGTGGTGTAAGTGATTAGACGACTTTATTCTTCGGGTTGGTGTGATTACAGTGATATCAAATTCATATCGTGTTTTTATGACTGACAGCTGTCACACACTAAAAACCCCCTTTTTTTTGTTGCAAAGACTAGTTTTTGCATCGCCATATTTTGAGAGCTATCATTTTTCCATATTTTGGCCGACAGTCATGTGATGGCTTGTTTTTTTGCGGGACAAGTTGACGTTTTTATTGGTACCATTTTCGGGCACGTGAATTTTTTTGATTGCTTTCTATTCTGATTTTTGGGAGGCTGATGGAGCTGTATGGCGGCTTGTTTTTTGCAGGACAAGATGACATTTTCAGCGGTACCATATCTATTTACACTTGTCTTTTTGATCGCGTTTTATTCCATTTTTTGTTCGGCGGTATGATAAAGCATCGTTTTTCGTTTCGTTATTTTTTTTATTGTATTCACTAAAGGGGTTAACTAGTGGGACAGTTTTATAGGTCAGGTCGTTACAGACGCGGCAATACCAAATGTGTGTACTTTTATTGGGCTTCTTTTCAGAATATTTATGGGTACAGTATATTTTTTGGGATTACTTTTTTGGATTATTTTTTCATTTTTTTTAAATTTTTACAATTTTTTTTTTCCCCACTGTTACACTTTGTCCCACTACGGGACTTTCATTTTTTGGAGTCTGACCGCTCGCACTGAGCACGATCTACCTATCTTGTTGATGCCCGGTGACCTGGATGTCGTCATGACGACATCGGGTCACCATGGCAACTATCCGGACCCGGCCTACACAGCGCGGGACAGAGGCAAGTATGTGGCGCTTACTTCCCCTTGCTCCTGGAATGCTATGATCGACTTTGATCGCAGCATTTCGGGGGTTAATGTGTTGGGAGCGGTGCGGGACCGTTCCTAGCACATAGTACCGGGTGTCAGCTACCACAATCATCTGACACCCAGCGGCGATCGTGCCAGCACAGCCTCTGTACGGACACGATCGCCAGGGTGTATTAATACGTATCTGGTCCAATAGGCCCAAGGCTCAGATACATATTAATACGCCCCATGTCAGAAAGGGGTTAATGACCAGGCCAATTTTTACAATTCTGACCATTGTCACTTTATGTGGGAATAACTAACGCTTCGACTGGATCCCCCTGATTCTGAGATTGTTTTCTCGTGACATATTGTACTTCATGATAGTGGTAAAATTTCTTCGATATCACTTGCGTTTATTTGTGAAAAAAAAACAGAAATTTGGCAAAAGTGTTGCAACTTTGAATTTTTATGCCCTTAAATCAGAGAGATATGTCACACAAAAATAGTTAATAACATTTCCCACATGTCTACTTTACATCAGCACAATTTTTGAAACTTTTTTTTTTTGTTAGGGAGCTATAAGGGTTAAAAGTTGACCAGCGATTTCTCATTTTTCCAACAAAATTTACAAAACCATTTTGTTAATGACCACATCACATTTGAAGTCACTTTGAGGAATCTATATGATAGTGTCATTTTTGGGTATTTTCTATTCTAAAAACTGCACCCCTCAAGGTGCTCAAAACCACATTCGAGAAGTTTATTAACCCTTCAGGTGCTTCACAGGAATTTTTGGAATGTGGAAGAAAAAATGTTAATTTTTTTTTTTTTTACTTTTTTTCGCAAGGGTACCAGGAAAAAAAAACAGACCCCAAAATTTCTTGTGCAATTTCTCCTGAGCTTGCAGATACCCCATATGTGGGCGAAAACCACTGTTTGGGAACACGGAAGGGAAGGAGCGCCATTTGACTTTTTGAATGCAAAATATGCTGGAATAATTAGCGGGCGCCATGTTGCGTTTGGAGAGCCCCTGATGTGCCCAAACAGTGGAAACCCCCCACAAGTGACACCATTTTGGAAACTAGACCCCTCAGGGAACTTATCTAGATGTGTGGTGAGCACCTTGCACCCCCAGGTGCTTCACAGAAGTTTATAATATTGAGCCGTAAAAATAAAATTTTCACATTTTTCCCACAAAAAATGTTTTTCATTCCCTAATTTTGCATTATCATAAGGGTATCAGGATAAATTGCACCATGAAATTTGCTGTGCAATTTCTCCTGAGTACGCCGATACCCCATATGTGGGGGAAAACCACTATTTGGGTACACTGCAGGGTTCGGAAGGGAAGGAGCGCCATTTGACTTTTTGAATGTACAATTTGTTTGAATAATTAGCGGATGCCATGTTGCGTTTGGAGAGCCCCTGATGTGCCCAAACAGTGGAAACCCCCCACAAGTGACACCATTTTGGAAACTACACCCCTCAGGGAACATATCTAGATGTGAGGTGAGCACCTTGAACCCTAAGTGCTCAGGAGGGAGGGGGACATTTGAATTTGAGAGCGCAAAATTCACTGGATTTCTTTTGGGGGGCTAAGGCATTGCACTTTTCCAGAGCCTTTGTACTACCAGTAATGTGGAAGACCTGAGTGGCGACTTTCTTTTTTTTGTCGATTGATTTGAAGCTTTTGTTATGTAAAATGTTCCTAACATTTTGGATCACGTTTAATCCGGCGCTCTACGCTGAGCACTTATATTTAGGTTTCCATTTAAATGTCCGAGTCATCGAATTCAGATGAAATCCCCAAGGGATCCATTCACTATAATGAGGCAGCAGAGTTACTCTGGACTCCGTCTGGCCTCTGTTTAGTGGTGTCCTTTTTTTCCAGAAGTGGACAAAACTGTGGGTGACGGCACTTTTATGCACGCCTAAAAAGACTGACACCGCCGGATCACAGGCTAGATGGCGTCCACAGTGCCTCCATCTGCTTCATTACACGGAATCTTCCGCCAGGGGTTTCGTCTGAATCACATATTTCAGAGATTTACACGGAAACCCCGATGTAAGCGCAGAGCACAGGATAAATGTGAGCTGAGCCTTACTGCGATCTTTGGGAGACAGAATGAACAAATCAACAGCAGGTGAAGAATTGGTTTTATTTTTTACGCCGTTCCTCATGCAGTATAAGTGATTAAACAACTTTATTCTTCGGGTCGGTGCGATTACAGTGATACCAGATTTATATTGGGTTTTTGTGTTTGGCTGTGGTCACACACAAAAAGACACTTTTTGCAAAAACTAGTTTTTGCATCGCCATATTTTGAGAGCTATAATTTTTCCATATTTCGGCTGACATCATGTAATGGGCTTGTTTGCTGTGGGATGAGTTGACGTTTTTATTGGTACCATTTTCGGGCAAATGATATTTTTTGATCGCGTTCTATTCCTATTTTTGGGAGGCAGAATGAACAAAAACCAACAATTCAGGAATTGTTTTTGGGTTTTGTTTTTTTTTTATTATGTTCCGCGTGTGGTAAAATTGATAAGGCATCATTATTCTTCAGGTCAGTACGTTTACAGCGGTACCACATTTATATTGTTTTATGTTTTGCCGCTTTTACACAATAAAAAATATATTGTAGAAAAAATAATTATTTTTGCATCATTTTATTCTGAGAGCTGTAACTTTATTTTTTGGCTGATCGCGTTTTATTCCACTTTTTGTTCAGCAGTATGATAAAGCATAGTTTATTTTTTACAGTGTTCACTAAAGGGGTTGACTAGTTGGACAGTTTTATAGGTTGGGTCGTTCCGGACGTGGCAATACCAAATATCAGCTGACACCCGGCGGCGATCATGCACGGACATCCTGTGCACGCAAAATCGCCTAGACATATCCATACGTCCCAGTCCACAGGGACGTACTGATACGTCTCATGTCACAAAGTGGTTAAGAGAGGAACTGTTGGGTGAAGACTTAACAGTCTTGGCGGACAGGCGGGAGACCGGCGGTGACTCTGCCACTTACTAATGAGGTCCGGATTAAAAGGGATAAAGAATATCTAATAGCTTCCTGCCTGTTTGTTAGGCAATCCCTGCATGTGTCACAGCTGTTTAACAGCCGTGACACATGAAGCTGCGACGGCATTAACAGATGCCGAGCTCCCGCGCATGCTCACCAAAAGGTTTAACAACACACACTCGCTCAACACTAGTGGCGGTAGATAGGTTAGGCAAAGGTTCTAGGACCTGCACCAGGGACTGATAACTTGGTCCTTCAACGGAGAAGATGTCCTCCTTCCTGCACCATATTTTTTTAGACTGTGGAGAAGACTGTGTCGACCCCTAGAAGAAGAGGGAAGGTCGCCTGAAAAGGGACCAGCATCTTCCTCCATGCCCGCTCCGAGGAAGGGGCTGGGGAACAGGCAAGGACCGGCCACCAGTAATCACCCTGAAGCACCGTGAGGTGACAGGGAATAAGGTCCTGCCCAGCAGACAGAGTGGATGATGTGGGTGACACCACACTGCTCTCTTGGTCGCTCGTGTGTGGGAAAACAGGGTGAGAAATTACAGCCCGTTACCCTGGGAAGAACCTGAAAAGGAAAAGATTAATAAAAAAAAATAACAGGACGGATCTGAGATCAGATCCAGATCCGCCTCCTACTGACACGAAGCTTAAACTGACAAGCTTTGTGCCAGTCGGTGGGATTATACTGCTTACTGACAGCAGCATAAACCATGGTTACCTGTGTCCCCCAATGAGATAAAAAAAAAAAAAAAAAAACTTGTGAGTTTAAAGATCTTAAAATGTTTTATTTTTTCCCAAAGTTTTACAATAACAAAAATAAAAAATTAAACTTTTTTTTTCAGATTAAAATAGTTCAAAGTACTTTTAAATCAGTTATGAAACCAAACACATCAGAGAAAGGCTTAAAAGTAGTGTACAGAATTATCCACTAGCATCTGGACTGATTTCTCTGGTCTGGTACCTGTAATGCGCATAGTTGAGCGAACCGCTTTAACCAAACCGTCAATTTCGTTAAGAGGGAAACAATGCTGACCCGCACCACTGTCCGAGGATGTGGAAGATGAAGAGGCTGAATCATCAGAGTCCAACTCATAAGCCGACGACAGGGAGACATTAGGGGCTGGGGAGATTTCACAGTCTGTGTCCACCTTTCTCTTAACTTTTTTAGAGAGGATTTTACTGATTTCAGATTTAACTAGGGTTTTCAATCCTGAGGCAAAACTAGGGGTCTCATTCACTAGAGTCTGGTTGATACAGGATTGGCATAATTTTTTAGGATATGAGTCAGGAAGAGACGGTGTTACACAATGCACATTCAATATGCTTGGACTTGGAGGCACACTTCTTCCCCTATCCAACATAGAAGAGGAGAAGGGATACTTCATTACGAAGTGAACTTTCTCGAACATCACGTACCCAGGTGGCTCAAAGGGCTGGTACCGGTTTGGAGGCAAGACCTCTCTCAGCCGGGGGATCATCCCTGGAGGCTGCAGATTCGTCCATTCTGCTGGAGCCACGATGGTTGGACCTGGACGCAGATCCTCTCCTTCCTGAGGATGGGACATTACCAGTAGCTCGAGGGCGACGTGTCTCTTGAAGCTCGCCAAGCGGCCGCTGAGATGGTGAAGACGGCAGCTGCTGAACTAGCTGCTGCTCACTTTCCGTCTCCATGATAGAGAGAAGTGAAGCTGGGAAGCCCGGAACAACAGTGCTTGGGTAAATAGTTGCACCTGTTCCATCTCCTCCTCCTTTTAAATTTTAATTACATATTCCCCCCCCCCCCTTTTAATTCCAGTAACAGGTTCACCTCCTGCTGGTCGCTGCGGTTAATACTGCACAACCTCAGCGTTCGGATACATGTGACCGGAACTTCCTGGTCCGGTCACGTGACCGCCAAGGGGCGCGGTGATGTCATCAAGCCGCGACTTCACACAGGAAGAGGCCGGAAGTGAGCGCCCGCACATGGAAACGCCAAGACACTCCAGCCACCACTATCCAGATAGGGGTACTCTCCTCCAGAGTGATGACGGGGCTGTCCACCCCGGATTGGGGCGCAGCACTCACCACTGCATTTCCAGGGAAAAAATGCCAATGTGGCTGCCACCCCAGACAGGGCTCAGCTCCCACTGACCAGCAAACACCATAAGTACTGCACACTCCAGAGCGCCATCATCTGCAGGTTGTCGACGGGGCCGCCACCCCAGACAAGGGGCAGCCCTACAATCCATGGCAACACAGGTTTCCATCCTCTGCACAGTGTTGGTGGGACTGCCACCCCTGACAGGGGCACAGCTCCCACTGTGGTCCGGATCAGCACAGGGGCAGCTCACCCTGACTGCAGCAAAGAGTTGATAGGGCTGCCACCCCAGATAGGGGCACAGCTCCCACTGCTATCCGGCGCAAGATGATGCTGGGGCATTACCCAGATAGGGGCATCCCCGCATAACCGAAGCTGGAGCTGCCGACTCAAGATAGGGGCGCCGCTCGACAGCCGTCTTCCATATCCCCAGAGCTTCATCCGGAATCTTCCACAAGAAAGCCTGCTATAGGTTCCCTCCATCAAGGACAGGAAACCAAACTGAGGCAAGATAGAGGGCCGCCCTTTTAAGCCTGTAGGTTTCCTGTCCTTGGTGGGCAGATCCCCTCTCTCTCGTGGTGCTGTCATGGTCGACAGATAAGTTAGTGGGGTGGATATTGAAAGACAAGCAGGTGTGAAGGGTATTATAAATGATTGCTCCCACGTGCAGCACCGAGCATCAGGACTTAGTTTGAACAGTCATCCTGTGCTGATGAGTCCCTTTAAAAGACGTAGTTACTTACCGGTAACGGGATTTCTCAGAGCCCATGTCGGCACCACAGAGAGAGGGGATCCGCCCTTCAAGGACAGGAAACCTACAGATAAAAAGGGCTGCACCTCTCTCCCGCATCAGTTGTTTACAGAGCACAGAGAGGACGCCCAGGTTAGTAACACAAATTTTAACATTTTTAAGGAGCTTACCAGACACACCCTGTGACTACACATAGGTAATAAATAAATGTGCACACCCATGCGTGAAGGGAGGGAATGTACGGGTGCCGTCATGGGCTCTGAGAAATCCCGTTACCGGTAAGTAACTACGTCTTTCTCCTTCCCCCATGACGGCACCATGGAGAGAATTGCCGTTTGGGAGGAACCACCGCTTCCAGAATCCTTCTACCAAAGGTGAGGTCCGAAGAAGAGGTTAGATCCACCTGGTAGTGCTTAAAGAATGTAGAAGGGGAAGACCAGGTTGCAGCTCTACATATCTGTTCAATTGAAGCACCGGCTTTCTCCGCCCAGGAGGCTGCCACTGCCCTAGTCGAATGAGCCTTTAAATCCTCCGGGGCGGTCTCCCCACTTGATGAGTATGCCAGGGAGATGGAGTCCTTTATCCACCTTGCCAGTGTGCTCTTGGAAGCTTTCTGTCAATTCCGAAGTCCCTGGAAGCACACAAAGAGACCTGTGGTTCCTATACTCCCGTGTGGCCTTTAAGTACTGGATAATGCACCTTCTGACGTCTAAGGGGTGTAGGTCTTCTTCCCCGTTTTTAGGATTTGAGCAAAAGGAAGGGAGGGTGACCTCCTGCGATCTGTGGAAGTGTGATCCCACCTTAGGAAGGTATGCTGGGTCAGTCCTAAGTGTCACCCTGTCCTCTAGAATTTGCGTAAAGGGGGGACCTGCTGATAAGGCTTGTATGTCGCTAACTCTACGTGCCGATGTGAGGGCTACTAGGAGAGACGTCTTAAGAGATAGGACTTTTAGAGATGCATTCGCTAAAGGTTCAAAGGGATGTTTGGTTAGGGCTGAAAGAACTAAATTTAAGTCGCAAGGAGGAGTATTCTGGGAGGGGATGGGCCTAGACCTGTGTGATGCCTTGATGAACCTAGAAATCCACCTATTTCTGGCCAGGTCGCAGTTGTATAGGGCTCCTAGTGCCGCAACCTGAACCTTTAGAGTGCTTGTGGCCAGACCCCGCTCCAACCCCTTTTGCAGGAACTCTAAGATGGAAGTAATGGGGGCCTCCCCTAGTACCTTCGAACCCGCAAATGAGAGGAATTTTTTCCAGGCTTTACTGTAAAGCCTGGTTGTTACAGGTTTCCTACTCTGTAGTAGAGTGGAGATTAAATTCAGGGAAAACCCTCTATCCCTTAAGAGCGCCCTCTCAAAATCCAGGCTGTCAAGTGTAGATTTGCTATCTGAGGGTGGAGGACCGGTCCCTGGAAAAGGAGATCCGGAATCTCCGGAAGAACCCAGGGGTCGGAGGTGGACATTATCCTCAGCCAGAAGGGGGCTATCAGAATTATGTTTCCTTGTCTTCCCTGACTTTCCTCAGAACCGCCGGAATCAGAGCGATCGGAGGAAAAGCATAGGCTAGCTGGTGGTTCCATGGAATGGATAAGGCATCTAATGCCACTGGGATCCCCTTGGGGTTGACTTGAGAAGAATATGTCCACTTTTTTGTTCTGCCAGTTGGCAAATAGGTCTATGGAAGGGTTCCCCCAAAACTCTGTGATTTGGTTGAACACCAACTGATTCAGCTCCCATTCGCCCTGCCTCAGCTGGGTCCTGCTCAGGAAGTCTGCCGTGATATTTTCTGCCCCTTTTATGTGGAGTGCAGACAGGGACTCTAGATTGTTCTCTGCTACCTGGAGGATGGATTTTGACACCTGTAGTAGAGAATGGGACCGGGTCCCCCCCTGGCGATTTAAGTATGCCACTACCACCCTGTTGTCTGAAAAAACTCTTACATGGTGTCCCCGTAGGGTGTTTAAGAATTTTGAGAGAGCGAATTTTACTGCCAGAAGTTCCTTCATGTTGGAAGATACCCCTTCCAAATCCTCTGACCAGACCCCCTGAGCTATTTGGTCATTTAGGTGAGCCCCCCACCCCCCGGAGCTTGCATCTGTAGTTAGGACCTGCGACACCGAGATTGTCCATGGAACACCTCTGGTTAAATAGTCCACCTCCGTCCACCATGTAAGGGAAAGCGAGGTTTTTGATGACAAAATTAGCCGACCTTCTAAGCGCCCTTTTAGTGATTTTTCTGCCCCCAAGATTTCCCATTGCAAGTCCCCGGTGTGCAACTGAGCCCAGCGGACCCCGGGGATGAAGGCAGACATGGAACCTAGAAGGGACATTGCTCCCCGCAGAGTCATAGAGGGATGGTCTTTCACATGAGATATCCGGGCTATCATATTCTGGATTTTCCCTGCCGGGAGACGGCGTTCCTGATTCCTTGAATCTAATAGGATACCTAGATACTCTTGTACGTGATCCGGCTCCAACCAGGACTTTTTTAGGTTCAGAAACCAGCCTAAATTTGTCAAGGAAACCATGACCCATGCTAGATGGTCCTTGCAATGGTTGAACGAGTTGCCTATTAGCAGATCGTCCAGGTACGGGTTGATCAGGATGTTTTGCTCCCTCAGAGGGGCCATTACCTCTGCCACTATTTTTGTGAAAACCCTTGGGGCTATCGCTAGACTGAAGGGAAGGGCCGTATATTGATAGTGTTTGACTATACATTTTAGCGATATAGCTACTCTCAGAAATTTCTGGTAGTCTCTGTGTATGGGGACGTGATAATAGGCGTCCTTGAGGCCCAGGACAGCCATAAAACAGTCTGGGAACAACAATTTCACTGACGATTTTATTGACTCCATCTTGAAGGATTGCACCTTTAGAAATTTGTTCAATTTTTTCAGGTTTACAATTGTCCTGAATGTCCAGTCTGTTTTTTTCCTGAGGAACAGAGGGGAGTAGAATCCTTCGCCTTCCGCCTGTGCAGGGACTTCCTGAAGGACTGCTTTCCCTATTAGGCCTAGAATCTTGTTCTAGTGATAGTTGTTCTACCCCTGTTGACCTCATGGGGGTTATGACGAAGTTCGGACGGGGAATGGAGTGAAACTGGAATTTTAGTCCTGTTTTTACTGTTCGATATTTTTTCCCAGGCTGGGAGGAAATGAAGTCCCCCCCCCCCCACCTGGGGCTGACTTTCATTGGGCGGGTTTCCTGTTGTCGCTGGGGGGCCTGTTAAACCGTTTGGCCTTTTTCCTCCTATCCTCCCACCTATTGTGGTCTTTGGGGGGGGGGGGGGGGGGGGGGTTTCTGCGCATAAATTTCCTGCTGCGAAAGGACTTCCTGTATGAAGTACCGGGAAGCATTTTTTGTTAGCCCTGGCTTTGTCAAGGATATCATCCAAAGTAGATTCGAATAGGCACTCACCCTCGCAAGGAATGGAACACAGCCTAGATTTTGTTTGGTGGTCACCCGGCCAGCATTTAAGCCAGAGGGCCCGCCTGGCTGCGTTAGAAAAACTCGCAGCCCTGGCTGCCAGCCTGACGGCATCGGCTTATGCGTCAGCCAAAAAAGCTGCTGCGCCCTTCATTACTGGGATGGAGCCTAGTATGTTATCCCTTGACGTTTTGAGTTTAAGTTGCGCTTCTAGCTGATCTAGCCAAACCATTGAAGATCTGGCTGTGCATGTGGCTGCGACTGCGGGTTTTAACCCTCCTCCTGCCACCTCCCAAGCTCCTTTCAGGAAGGAGTCAGCTTTTTGGTCCATTGGGTCTTTTAGCACCCCCATGTCTTCAAATGGCAGGGAAATTTTTTTTAGAGGCTTTAGCTATTGCTATGTCTAACTTTGGCGCCTGCCCCCAGAAGGAGCATACCGGGTCTTCGCACGGGTATTTTCTCTTAGGTGACAACAAGCCCTTCCTTTCTGGATTTTTCCATTCCCTCTTAATAAGGGAGTGGACTTTATCATTAAGAGGGAAAGATCTCCTTTTCTTTTGTTTCAGGCCACTAAACCTCATATCCTTGACTGATTTCTTAGGGCAAGGATCTACCAACCCCATAGTGGATCTGGCTGCCTTAATTAAATAACCCATACCCTCTATAGAGAAACAACTATGACCCCCACCCTCAGAAGATGATGGAGATAAGCAGGACAAATCTGAGTGTACCTCCCCGTCCGAACGGCTAGATCCTGATACATGGGATAGGTTCCAGTTTTTTTCTAGTTTCTTTCCCCCCCTTCTGCAGGGACGTGAAGGTATCCTCAACCTGGGATTTAATCAGGGATCTGAGCTCTGAGGCGAACTTAGGGGGGTCTCCTCGCAGATTGCTTGTTCAATGCACGAGTTGCATAGTCTTTTTTGCCATCTGGTGGGACTTGTCCGTACTCTTCCTTCCCTGATGAGAGAAGAAAAGAGGTGGGGGGGGTCCCAAGTTACAAGTGAGCTTTCACGAAGATCACTTACCGTCCCATTGTAAGAGGGAGTACCGGATTTGAAGAGGAACCCGTTCCAGTATCTGGGTCTTTCCTCGAGGTGGACGCCACACTGGAGTCCTTGTCGCGTTGCGAAGACCTGCCAGACCGCCAGCTTCCACCGTCACCTTCGCTGTGTTGGCAGTCACTGGGGGGTCCTTTTGTACGCTTCCCATGTAGTGGAGGTGGTGGTGAGTGGGGGTGCAAGGACTGCACCTCCTGCTCACTCATAGCCAAAAAGGTGCCAGGCAGCACTTCCCTTGTGCACTCCCGGCAATTTAACTCCTATGGGGCTCCGCCCCCCTCACCTGGCTTGTCCACCTTCCAGCATGGGGGACAGCCCCCTACAGCAGAGTCTATCCCTCCCAACGTTTTCTTTTGCTGGGCATCCCAGTTCCCACGCGCGTTCAAAACGCGCCACTCCCAGAGGGCACCGCGGTGCGCGTCACTTCCGCTGCGCGCACCCAGGCCGCCGACACCCAGTGGTGCACTGCGGCTCGCATCAGAGGGAAGGCGTCAGCGAGCGCGCCCAGACACCGGAGAGGCGTTTAGCACGCGCTTCCGCATTGGCCCCCGGAAGCCCAGGTATGCACACCGACCTGGGCCCCGACACCACTGGAGAACGCGGTGGCTCCGGTCTTCTTCTGCGCTGCGTCTCCCTGCAACCCTAGAGGCCCACTGGCCCCAGCGGTGGCGCTACAGGACACCGCACCAGCCGAGGCAGGGAACCCCCGCTGCCTGAATTGGTCTGGCCGGGTCTGGTAAGTCCATCTTCTTTCTGTAGGTCCCCGTCAAGGACAGGAAACCAACTGATGCGGGAGAGAGGTGCCGCCCTTTTTATCTGTAGGTTTCCTGTCCTTGAAGGGCGGATCCCCTCTCTCCGTGGTGTCGTCATGGGGAGAAGGAGAAAACAGAGCTTAAACTTATTTTCTGAAAATGGAAATTCATGGTCCCACTGTGGCTGTAGTTTCATTAAAATTTCTATTCTCACCCTTCCCAGGTCCAACTTAGCTCCCAGGGTCTTATTGCCTGCAGTGTTGCAGACATTTGGGTCTAACTTCCAGTTGATTTAGGGTCTGCTGCACTCTTACCACTTTATGCCTGGATTGCACGTGCAACTTTTTTTTTTGAACATACAAGAAAATGTTTTGTTGACACCGAGTGACTAAATATATGGACATCGCAGTAAACCGCTTTAATCCCCCACCCCTCCAAAAAAAAAAAAAATAAAAAAACAAGTTGCTGGAGCTAATTTCAACATGTATAACTCCTGAGCCAGCAGTGGAAAAATCAGGGTTGTCTGTTTAAAAAGTGGCAAAACTACCGAGGGACGACGACTCAGAAATCCCTCTCAACGCCCCCACTGATCAATCAAAGCGGTGTATGAGCTCAATAAAAAGTCAGGAAACTGACCTCAAACCGGTCTGCCGGACATAAAAAAAGGTCTATATAAATTTAAACACATGTATATAGAAATTTTTTGGCAATTGGGCTTTAGTAACTTTTGTACAATTTCTGGCTGCAAAATCAGTTCACTGAGAATCTATCAGTGAGCTTGTTCTGAAAATTTGTAAGTTCTGTTTTTGTTTTTTTCTGAACTCCTCAGCTGATTTACAGTGGTGTCAACGTTCAGTCTAACTGATGTGGAGTTACAAACAGTCACAATATGCTCACTGATGGAATCTTAAGTTAACTCCTTCCATAGCAAGGAAAAAAACCTTAAAGGTGAAATGGTGCAATATTTAGCAAACTATAATTTGGGTTATTATTATTTTTTCTTTGTTCATTAAATACATGCATTTAAAAAAGTGCTGAAAGGTGTTAAAAGGATATACCGTAAAGTGTTATAGTGTGGCAGTCCAAAATATGTGACACTAAAGTGATATGAAACATGTACAGTATTACCATCCCAAGACTAAACCATCATATGAGTTGTGCATTTCACAACTCACCAAGTTGAGCATCCTTTTTCCTTTATACCACTACTTGTCTGGGTAACAGCGCTATTGGCGCCCCCTCTCCATCTTATTTAACATCCTAAGACTAAAACATTCTCCACTTGCGTCAATCCAAGGAGGGTTTTATTTTCTCTTACCTTAACAAGTATACAGGGAACTTTAGAAAAATATAATCAGAAAAAAAAAAAAGTGCATCTCATAGTGAAATCCCAAACCCCCATGTGGTTATTTACCACGGGGCCCAGATAATATTTCATGTTTTATAAATTATTCACAACCCAGAATAGCAATTTGGAAATGGAGGCGGCGTCATTCCAGCATATAGAGACCCTGGGGACGGCGGGAGGATTGGCTGAATGCACTACTTCATATATTAAAGAAAAGGGAATATATAAAAATACAGTACATGTCAATGCAGTCCTACCAGCGTCCCTGATAAGAGAACTGTAAACGGAGTTACATTCATAGGTCACTGCTTCCCTTGGTGAGGCCGGCGGTTTGGCAGTTATACAGGACTGACAGCAGTTTTCACTCTTTGCAGTGTTTGTGCAAAAAACAGCAGCTTTGTGGATTTAAGACATGAGGTACCGTTCCCTTCCCGGCGGCTACCAGGAGGAGAAGAACGGCTTCCTGCAGTGGAAAGTCTGTGTGAAGGCGTTGCTCAGGTGGACGATCCGGCCCTGGCTTCCGCTACGACTTCGCTCCACTACTACTTTAGGCATCTGGACAAGCTGAATGGGCGACTTCTCGTCCTTTAATGCTTGAGTCAGATTCAGGATCTGATGGAAAGAAAAGGAAGTTACTGCACTGTGCTCCTTGGCACAACGATGGACTGAAGACATCCCTATCCCAGGGTTATGATCTTGAAAAGTCATCGGTATCAAATTGGTGGGATCCCCACCGACTAGCTGGATTTAGTTCCCATGGCGGCCGGATAAAACCATGTCTTACCATTGCAACTGCAGCAGTCTCATCCACCAAAAAATAAAATAAAAACCACAACCTACCTGTCCTCTCATTACAGACATCTGCTTCTCAAACGTTGCCTTGTCAAACCCCTTATCAGTCTGCGGAAATAAAACACGTTTTATTCCCAGTCAGCCGACCAGGTAGATTGTTCTTATAGAGTGCAGAATTTAAAAAAAAAAAAAAAAAAAAAACCCACACACATCTTTCCCACTTACTTTGAAAAGCTCGTACAGATCTTCACAAAGGTCCTGTACAAAGTTCATATCAGAGATGCGGGGAAGGATCAGATCTCTCGTTTCCTGACTGAAGGGAACCTTTGCCTGAGGAAGCCAAGCCCAGAGGAAGGGGTCTGAAGAGGGGAGAGAATGGGGAAAATAAGTGTATTTGCTGCAACATACATTAATAAATTAGCCAAAGATCACACAATGGCGATGTTACATAGCACCATGAAGAAAGTGAATGGTTCGCTGTGAGTCTTGCGAGTTGCAGCAACCGTGAGACACAAATCTCAAGAAACCCAAATCTGAATATCTTGCAGTTTAAGCATTTCAGTCACAGCAACTTTTGGGGGTAAATTAATACCCAATTCTGTGATAAAGCATCACTGAGCGTTGCTGTCTCCCATCGGCCGACTTAGTCAGTCATTCCCACCACTTTTTATACATATAGGCTAAAACTTATATTAAACCGGAAAGTGAAAATATACACTAGTGGCCAAAATTGAGGCAACACCCTCAAGATTTATGAATTTTTAGCATTTTGCCAATACAAATTTCATGAATGTTTTTGATTTCACAGTAAAGTTTTTAAGTAGAAATAACAAAATCTCATAGAAACACAATATAAGCAGGAAATTTGTTCATTTGTCGACAAATTGGACACTATTGTCACTCAGATGACTGTGGGAGAAAAGCCATTTGTCCTATTTTCATATCTAACACTAAAATGTTAATACTTAGTTGGACAGCCCTTGGCCTTGATAACGGCCTGGCATCTACTTGGCATGCTACCAGTTTGTGTAAATCAGATGGTGTGATGATAGGAAACCATGATTTGATGATGGCTGCAATGAGTTCTCGCTGTTTTGACACCTCTCTCGAGCCGAGCCGAGAGATTCTCAATAGGATTGAGATCTGGGCTGTTTCCTGGCCAATTTTTGTCCTTGAACCAAGAGAGACATTTTTTAGCTGTATCGCATGGGGCTCCATCTTGCTGAAAAATAAACGGTGTCCCTTCACCAAATACATCACGTGCCGAAGAAATGAGTTTAGGCTGAAGGACTTCCTTGATGTCCTTTTCAGCATTAACTGTTTCTTCAATTACCTGCAGCCTACCACCTGCATCTCTGGACACGCAGCCCCCTACCATAACACTCAGAGGATGCTTCATGGTGGGTACTGTACCCTCTGGCAACCAGTCCTCTCCAGGTCGTCGAACGTAGCAGACACCGTCGCTGCCAAAGATGTATATGTGTGTCTCATCGCTCCATAAAACATTTCTCTATTGTTCACTGGTCCATTTACAATGTTCTTTGGCCCCTGCAGACGTTTCTGACGCTGTGAGGCATTCAAAAATGCCTTTTTACCTGGTATTCTGGCTCTTAACCCCGCGTTTACCAGTCGTCGCTGAATTGTCCGATCGGACACTGTCACTCCGGTGTTGACAAGCTCCTTGTTGATGTCAACAGCAGTTGATTTCCTGTTATTTAGGGAGATTCTAACAATTCCAGTCTCTTGAAACCGCTTACACACTTTGAGAACGAAAACATGTAATTGCTTACCTTTTGATGACAAACTGGCTTTAAAATATAAAAACCGCCTTTTAATCACAAAATATCTGTCTTACATCACACCCAGGTCACTATAAACTAACATAGAATACATATCGCAGAAGAGGGCATGTGTTCAACTAAGTATGTCAGTGAAAACTTCCATTAAATATTGGTGATTATGAAAAACTGCAGGTGTTGCCTTAATTTTGGCCACTAGTGTATACAGCGTAGTGTATTAGCACACATCACCAAAAAGTTAAAAGTGGCTCCTTACACGCTCTCCATTCATCTGGATGCTTAAATGGAAATGCCAGACCATTGTCAATCGCAGCAATTTGGATAATCGGCTCCTTTTCTGTCCACTCCTGAAACCAAACAAAAAACAGCAATGAGCATCTGAGCAGACCAATAATGAGCAGGAAAGGCACGTGCTACACACAAGACATCTTGCCTTAGGTACGGGGCCATCGCCAGCTTTCTCAGAACCTTCTATGGCTTTTTCAGAACCTTCTATGGCTTTTTCAGAACCTTCTATGTAATCCTCTTGGCTTTCATATCGAATTAACCAGTTGTCATTGCCTCGGTCTGCAAGAAGAAACAAGTGGCAGGACATCAGCATGATAAGCCAATAGTTCTATAAAAAATCACCACCCCAAAAAATAGGCCAAAAAAAACAGTTGGTCACTTCCCAAGTGCCAGCTGGAGTCGCTGATAATAAAAGGTCCACTGCTATGGGCTTATAATTGTATTTATAAGGCTCGTTCCAGATCACCGGCTCAGGTAAACATGACGCCTTTCAGCCAGTGACTATACAAAGTGTTCATTTGTTTGCTGTATTGATAATTAAAGGCAGAACATCACAACGTAAAAACCGGGGATATGCTGCCAACAATAGGTCCAGTTGTATTAACACCGACAAGCGCTGTGTAGGTGCCTTCTCACTTACCGGTGTTTCTTATCACATAGTCTAAGATGACCAGCCTCTCAAACTGACATTGCAGCTGCTTTCTGGTGTTCTCGGGTAAAGGTTCAGTTTCGAACCTCCTCAGCCAGTAGTCGGCTTCCTTATACCCGTCCACAAAAAGCTGAAAGGAACCGACCTGCAAAAAAGAAAGGCGAGTGTTTGCAATGTAATCCACATCGCTTGAGATGACCTCTTTAAATGTGAAAGGCAACAGTTTAAAATAAATAATCTAGATCCGGTTTTAAGATTGGAGAGACTCCATTCTTTAATGATCTGCAAACTCAAGAGTGGGCCCTTACCCAAGTAAGAGGTACGAGGCACCGGCCTGCTTGTGCAGCTCTGAAGCTGGCCAGATCCGGCCAGCCTCTGTCCCCCCGCGCTTGTCCCATGCTGCAGTGGTAAAGTCGGTTCTGCTTGCAGTCAGGGAGGGCGCTCAATTTGGACCAGAGCTACAACCTTGCAGCTGGTCTGAAGTGTCAATCATCAGGAGTGCACCATTCCCTGCAGGGGGGCAGTAGCTGATCGCTCCAGAAGAAAACACTTTTAAAAGCATTGGATAAATCCTGGAAGGACATCATATACGTTAAGTCAACTTTACATGTGGATTCTGAATAAAAAAAATTTGTAGCTACATCGTTGGGGTCCAGGTGTCAGGACTGGGTGCTTCACAGAGAGCCATAAATCAGCAGTATCGGTTCTATTCACATCATGGTTTCAATTCTAAAACAAAGGGAATGACTGCGCTCGCTCCGTCACCCACAGATGACACCCAAGCACCCTACTGACTTGTAACCGGGTCTGTCGGAGGATCTCTCGCTGCACTTTTGGCGTTTTATGTAATGGAGGCTGCGGCAGCTCCTTACCTTGGGAGGTAAACCGATACGGTGAAATTTGCGACCCACTTTTGGCACTTTTTCTAAAGCATATTTTTTGCCTCTTGATTTAGCACGATCTATTGCACTGTAATTAAAGGTTTCGCTGACGAGCCAGACTGCCTTAAAAAGACAAAAAGGGGAGAATAAAATAAAAAGGAACAGGTAAGAGTTAAAAAGTGAAATTTAAACAGGAAGGCTGGTGGAGAGGAGCCTGCCAACAAGACAAACATTTACACTAGGCCAGCAATCCTAAAGCCAAAAAGGCAGTGACCTGCAAGTCAATATAAGATTTGATGAAAACTATGAAGAGGCAGAAACTGGTGCGTACGGGAATGGAAGACTACAACTCCTCTGCTCCACCTGCAATAATGGGGGCACAGTCTTCATCTGAGGTCAGGAAACAGAATGAAGTTCTACTTCTAGGTTCTGCATCTGTGTAGGGGGGGGGGGGGGGGGAGCGGTGACAGCAGGTTCTGCATCTGTGTAGGGGGGGGGGGGGGGGGAGCGGTGACAACAGGTTCTGCATCTGTGTAGGGGGGGGGGGGAGCGGTGACAGCAGGTTCTGCATCTGTGTAGGGGGGGGGAGCGGTGACAGCAGGTTCTGCATCTGTGTAGGGGGGGGGAGCGGTGACAGCAGGTTCTGCATCTGTGTAGGGGGGGGGGGGGAGCAGTGACAACAGGTTCTGCATCTGTGTAGGGGGGGGGGGGAGCGGTGACAGCAGGTTCTGCATCTGTGTAGGGGGGGGGGGAGGGGGGAGCGGTGACAGCAGGTTCTGCATCTGTGTGGGGGGGGGGAGCGGTGACAGCAGGTTCTGCATCTGTGTAGGGGGAGCGATGACAGCAGGTTCTGAATCTGTGTGTGTGTGTGTGTGTGTGTGTGTGTGGTGACAGCAGGTTCTGCATCTGTGTAGGGGGGAGCGATGACAGCAGGTTCTGAATCTGTGTGTGTGTGTGTGTGTGTGTGTGTGTGTGTGTGTGTGTGTGTGTGTGTGTGTGTGTGTGTGTGTGTGTGTGTGTGTGTGTGTGTGTGTGTGTGGTGACAGCAGGTGCTGTATCTGTGTAGGGGGGGGGGGGGGAGCGGTGACAGCAGGTTCTGTATCTGTGTAAGGGGAGCGGTGACAGCAGGTTCTGTATCTGTGTAGGGGGAGCGCTGACAGCAGGACGATCAAGCTGTTCCCATCATGTCTCCTGTACAGTAGCAGTGTAATCCATTAACAGTTTCAGTGATTATTGAAAGCACAATACAGTCCAGTATACGGCCCACACTACTGAGAATTATAAAACACAAATGCCATTACCTTGGTTTTGGGTACAACTCCTAAGCCCAGTTTTTCATCTACTAAATATGCTCCAGCTTCAGAGAGGTATCCCTGGTTCGGGACAAGGCAACCGCGTCCAAAGCAGCAGGGGCAGCAGACTTTGTGAAAATATTTGGTCCATTTTGGGTTAAGGTGACCGTAAGGCTCTTCGGATTTTGGTTTAAACACTCCAATTGTTTTCTAGAAAAGAAATAGCAGAAAGAAAAATAAATAAATCAGACAGGATCACAATGACTGATTACACCTCTTTATACTGTAGATAACACAGGATCCACCATTCACAATAGGTGATGTCACAGCTCACCCCCTCCTCCTGTACAATGACCTTTGCCCATATTAGTGCAGCATAATACATAGAATAGGACATGCTCGGAGTATAAATCTGAGCTAGAGAAGTGCGCGGAGTAGGTGTCACATTTCTTTCCTTCTCCTCTTGGCAGCTTATACCCATTAGCAGAAATCCCCGGCGGCTGAGGTCGCTCTGCAGCCTGAGATGGATGGAAAGCACTGTCTGAATCTACATATTTCATTGTGGACAATGACTTTGCAGGAGCGCCACAGCCAAACTTGCAGAGTGAACGTTTCACATGGAGGAACGTGCAAGGTGCGACTATACCATTGTTACCAATTCATGATCGGCTCACCAAATGCAAAGGACCTTAAGGACATGTTTACGTTTTTTTTTTTTTTTTCCTACACAGTTTTTCTGCTTGGAAACAATTTGAAGAAATGCTCCTTTTTTCTACAGGTTTTTTTTTTTTCGCAACTTTTTGATCAGAAAGGGATAGGAAAGTAGTTTTTCAAAACATCTTGAGAAAAAAAAGAATCTTAGTGTAAAGAAGCACTAGGGGCCAGATTAATTATGGCTGGGGATTTATTCACCAGTGTTAGTGACGGATGTCACCGAATTCATTTAGGGGCGCACACCTTCACCCATGCTCCCCTCACTGACAGATCCGAAGGTCAGCAAACATTTTGTAACTTTTAAAAAGTTTTTTTTTTTACACTAGAAAGCTAGTGAAAACAACTGATGAATCGGGGTCAAGTGTTCTCCACCTTGGTCTCCCTAAGGCTGTGTGCCCACGATGCGTTTTTAATGCGTTTCCGCAGCGTTTTTGCAGCTGCGGAAATGCATTAAAAAAGCATGGTAGAAGGGCAGCAATGTTCCCCAATGATAATCCGCATGTGCTGTGCACATGCTGTGGAAATTTAAGCGGCGGATTATCATTGCGGAAAAAAACGCAGCACTACCAATTATTTTGCGGAAGCGCTGCGTTTTCGCCGCCATTGACTTGCATTAGAACGTGCCAATTCCGCAAGACTGCATCTGTACTTGAGTAATTGGCGCGTTCTAGTGTGCGGATGGTACCAGAGTGTGGAGAAGAAGACTCTCATCCACACCCAGGTACCATAGAAACTGTAAAAACAAGAATAAAATAAAAAGTAAAGATTATATCCACCTTCCAACGGCCCCCGGTCTCCTTCCCTGGGCTTGCGGGCAGGACTGAAGGACCTGCGGTGACGTCACAGTCATGTGACCGCAGGCCCTTCAGTGCAGTGTCCCGCGATCAGCTGGCAGCCAGGAAGGAGCGAAGCAACACACGCTGGGCCATCGGAAGGTAAGTATAGGTTTATTTTTTTATTTTTAACCATTCTCTCGGGTCACACTATATAAATCCATGCCAGTTGCATGGAATTATATAGTGTGACCAAGTTGTCAAGCACTTTCCAAGTGATGCTAAAATCGCTTTGAAAGCGCTTGTCAATCCGCATGCGGAAACGCATGTCAATCCGCATGTATTTCGCAGGAAAAAAGCATGTACAATCCGCATGCGTTTTTTCTGCCAGGGAGACGTAGAAATGCTGCAGAAATTTTCTGCATCGTGGGCATATAGCCTAAGCCTACAGGGGAGATTGTCATTATCCTGCAGGCGTACAAATATCGGGGTGCTGAATACCCACCGCCTTTGGATCTTTAACAAAGTAGCTTCCACTTGATCCCTGGGATATTCGCTCTGGGAAGACCCCGCCGTCGATGGCTTGCTCCGCTCTGTGAATGATATCGGCAAATTCAATATCATCCAGAATGACGTTCAGCTCTTCGTGAGCAGCGTGACCTACAGATTAAATAAAAAATATATACGATTAATGGTGATCGTGCGAAACAAGTGCACACCTATAATACAGATAATGATGTGTCTGACCGAGTGTCGCCGGCCCCTGAATCACATCGTAAGTCACCATCTCATTGATTTCCCTTACTGTCTGGTCCTCATTACCTGCGCGATAACTAGTCCTGATGTCGCTGCGCCCTCATTATAGGATCGCAACCATCTCAAATGACAGAAGGAAAAGCCGGATACAGAAGGTGTAGACGTCACGTGGACTTTTCCCGGGAGACTGTTGAGTCCGTAGTCTCAGTCGCCATTGGCTGAGTCATCTGAGCTCCAGACTTCTGCCCTCGGTTTATGTCACCGCTTCCCTCAGCCATATATCCATCTCCCAGGGAACACACTTATATGTATGTGAGACTTATCACTGCCAGACGCCATAAATAGGAGTACACGGCTGCCACGTGTGCAACTGTAACATGACATCAGAAAATGCAAACATATCTACAATATGCACACGACCGATCGCAACTCTGAAGCCCCCCCGTGTATAGCATGACCCAAGGAGGCACAAGCCCTCTGGAGGGGTCTGGCCGTATCTGCCACAAGACTGAGGCAGCAGATCCTTTTGTGTCCTGTAAGCCGCTTGTCACGGCCCCCATTGATCGGACTTGTTTTCCAGCAGATCCCACAGACTGTAGGGCCGATAGTCGCCATCTTGCTCTCACCACCATGTTCCTCCATTCCTGGACAATATTGCCCATTATGGATTATCTTGTCCATGTCACATATATCAGGACTCAAGGTTTCCCAGCAGACCGTCACCCCATCACACGGCCTCTGCTTATCTCTTCCCCAATAAAGTGATGGACCCATCCGTCCACGTGATATAACACAAACAACATGATTTATCAGACTAGTTCACCTCCTTCCATTACTCCATGGTCCAGTTCTGGTGCTCACGTGCCCATTGTAGCATTGGATGGGGGTCCGCACGGGCACTGAACAGTCTACAGCAACACTTTTCAGCAATTTGTGCTACAGTCATTCTTATTGATCGCCTTCGCTCCCCATATGCCTTGTGAGCTCAAGACCCCATTATCTCATGACGGCCCTTACTTTCCACTTTCGTAGGTGCTAACCCCTGTACACCAGGAGCGCTCCGCAAGTCCTGCCATTTTGGAGATGCTCCGACTGTCAGCCATCAAAATTTGCCTTTGCACCCTACGATTGCCCATTTTATTCTTGGTTCTAACACATCAACGTGAAGGACTGATCACAAAAAACTGCAATGCAGCCACCATAAGCCGAGGGGGTAACACATGTGGTGCGAGGAGCAGTCATATTAATAGCTTTTAATTAGCAGCGTTCTTCTGATTTCCTGTTTCACACATCGCACATCCCCCCCCCCAGCCCCCAATGTCGGACGTCCTCATTAATATCCATCTACAAAAAACTAAAATTAGCATCTCACCTATGGAGAGGCGATATAACGCTCCTCCGAGACACCAGAGGTGTAATAACAGCTGATCTGAGATTTATGTAATGGGGATAGTTACTGGATACGACAAGGAATAGCAATGAGCGGAGAGAGCCGTGTGCACGCTGCCACTCACTGGGGGGTCTGATACCAGCCAAATCTTGCCCCCCCCCCCCCCCGAGGTAGGATCCACATGGGTCACACATGTATGAGATATCCTACTGAGACCACCGCTCTAAACCTATGGACTAAGTTCAGGGGGAAATGTGATAACTTACTGTTCACTACGGTCAGCCTCTCTCCATAAAACTCATAAAAAATAAAAAAGTTATGTTTACTTTTCTATGGCGTGCCCTTCATTCATGCTTAACAATAAGAGCATTTACTCAAAGATTAGCGCAATGTCAACACTCAAGGTAAAAAAAAAAATGGGAGCAATAATGTGCTCCGGGAAGCTTTGCATTTCCTCCTGCACGGTCAGGTCATAATATTCAGTCCGATGGGGGTCTGACAGCTGTGACCCCCACTAATCCCAAGAATGGGGCTCTGAAATGCCCCGTCAGGAGGCAGCAGTGGTCACAAGCATGGCTACTGTACTAAGCCTTTTAAAGGGAATCTGTCACCAGGTTTTTGCTACAACATAATGTAGGGAAAGAGACCCCGATTCCACTTCCAGCAATGTGTTGCTTTGTGTCACAACAGCTGTACCCAGTAATCAATTTTTAGATGTAGCAGAGCTCAGTAAGCTAACCCTGCCCACCCACTGATTAACAGCATTCTGTGTACACTATATATTGACAGCAAGCCGCTAATCAGTGCTGGGGCGGAGATGGACCCCTGAAAAAACAGCACACAGCCTAATAAGTGACATCTCTGAAATCACCTTCTCTGCCTCTACCTCATTCTGCCCTCAGATTACAGCGCAAAAACCCTTCTGACAGATTTCCCTTAAATTGGTACAACCCATTTTCGTCCACATCAGATTAAAGATCTGGTGCAGAGTCAGAGCGCGGCCCTCTCGTCCCTGAAGAGGGCAGAATTGTTCAACATTTAACACCAAAATAAGGGACAAGCACCCGATTCTCTGCCACAACAGCTAAAAACCAACACAGAAATTTCTCGTAACGTGTAGATGAGGGTGGTGGAAACCTAATACTTTTCCTCATATAATGTGTATGTGCCCCCTCCATTCATCAGGAGCTTTTCTGACCTCCCATCCGACCTGCATAGACATCAATATGGAGTCGTCCTCTGCAGATATTAAGGCTCCTGCTCTTCTGGGAAGGATTTCTATAAGATTTTGGAGGAGTCTGGGGGAATTTTTGCCCCTTCATCCAGAACATTTGTGGGGTCAGACCCTGATGTTGGGGGGAGGCCAGGCTCACAATCTCCATTATAGAATAGGGCTGAGGTCCGGGCTCTGCTCGGCCGCTCATGTTCTCCCCTCCATGTCTGTATGGAGCTTGTGCACTGGGCGCAGTCATGGGGAACAGAAAAGGGCGAATCCCAAACTGTTCCCACAAACCTGATACTACAATTGTCCACAATGTCTTGTGCTGAAGCATTAAGATTTTCTCTTCACTGGAAACAAGGAGCCGAGGCCGACCCTTGATAACAGCCCATAGCATTATCCTCCTCCACCATCTGTATAATGCAGTCAGGGGGCAACATCCTCCAAACCCAGACTCCTCCATCAGACGCAGATAGAGAAGTGCGATCCGTCACTGCACAGAACACGTCTCCTACAGAGTCCAGTGGTGGCGGCTTTACACCACTCCATCTGACGCTCGGCATTGTGCTTGGTGATGTACGGCTCCAAGCAGCTGCTCGGACATGAAGATCCCGGCGGGGGCGCAGTGTTTGTGCTGATACCAGAGGAGGTCTGGACTCTGCAGTTATGGGGTCAGCAGAGCGGTGGTGACTTTTCTGCCCTCTGCTCCTCAGCACTCGGCCCCCCGCTCTGTAATGTTACGGGGTCTCCACTTCATGGCTGAGTTGCTGCGGTTCCTTCCACTTCTCAATAATATCACTCACAGGTGATGGGGGAAGATTCAGGAGGAAGAAATGTCATGGACGGACTTGTTACCCCAGTGGCTCCTATTACAGAACCGCGCTGGTATCAGAGAGATCTGCACCACCGGCCGCTCTGTCACATGGTAGTAAAGGCAGACGGCACGACAGGGAGGGGGGGGGGGGGGTGGAAATTATACACTAGGGGGGCAAGTTAGAAAACCTGAGCACAAAGTATATAGTATGAGGTAGCATTACACATTTGCTAAATACAGATCCTGTGCCCACCCTGCACCCCTTCCCGCTCTGACCACCAGGCGGCGCCCCGCACTCACCCCCTTCCCGCTCTGACCACCAGGCGGCGCCCCGCACTCACCCCCTTCCCGCTCTGACCACCAGGCGGCGCCCCGCACTCACCCCCTTCCCGCTCTGACCACCAGGCGGCGCCCCGCACTCACCCCCTTCCCGCTCTGACCACCAGGCGGCGCCCCGCACTCACCCCCTTCCCGCTCTGACCACCAGGCGGCGCCCCGCACTCACCCCCTTCCCGCTCTGACCACCAGGCGGCGCCCCGCACTCACCCCCTTCCCGCTCTGACCACCAGGCGGCGCCCCGCACTCACCCCCTTCCCGCTCTGACCACCAGGCGGCGCCCCGCACTCACCCCCTTCCCGCTCTGACCACCAGGCGGCGCCCCGCACTCACCCCCTTCCCGCTCTGACCACCAGGCGGCGCCCTGCACTCACCCCCTTCCCGCTTTGACCACCAGGCGGCGCCCTGCACTCACCCCCTTCCCGCTTTGACCACCAGGCGGCGCCCTGCACTCACCCCCTTCCCGCTCTGACCATCAGGCGGCGCCCTGCACTCACCCGCACTGCTCAGCAGACTTTCCCGGTCGGAGGACGAACTGAGCCGCGCTCTCCCGTTCCTCGCCGCCTTCGGTGAGGTGACCCCGGTCCTCTTTAGCAGCGGTTCTTCTTCTCCTACTTCATCTTCCCGTGTTCGGCCGGAGAAAAACCTGACGGCACTGCCCGGAGCCGCTCTGCCCGCCGCCTGCGGAGTAGTGACCGGGGTCTGTGGCGAGGCCGCTTCTTCACCCTCAGCAGACGACTCCAGAAACACTAACAATGGCGGGGACTCAGCCCGTTCTTCCTGCTTCTTCTCCTTCTCCGCCATCACACCGCGACCACCGGAGACATCCCGCACACTGACCACAGGAACCGTCCACACACGTCACCACACTGACTTAGATGCCTCCTATTGGCTGAGCCGTGTCACAAAAGCCACTCCCATTGGTTGCTACCTGCCCAAATAATACACCAACCGCCGCACATGCGCGATTCACTGGAGAGATGGTCATGTGACATAGAGTGACAAATCAGCGCTTCCGATAATGTATAGCCCGAGGCAGATTGCGACTTCTACGTGTTAAGCCGCGCCCCTCACCGTTGCTCCTCCCCCACAGGTGTTTCGCCTTTCTCAATAGCAGGATAAATGTCCCTCGCTGCTCTCCATCTTGTGATCATCACCCCTCCCCCCCACTCTAGGTGTAATGTGGGGATTTTGGTCCAATCCGTTAACTCCTTCATCACTGGGTGATTCTTCATTTTTTTGCCGGTTCATTTTTTTTCTTCCTATTCTTCAATGAGCAATAACTTTTTAACTTTTTCTTTTAACGGGAAAAATAATTACAGGTCATCTGAAAAGTTGCAAAAAATGCAATCCTGCCATTGATTTTTGGGTTTTGTTCATGGCGTTCATTGTGCCCTAAAAGTGACCGGGAAATGAGATTCTCCAGGTCAGTGCGATTATGGTGATATATATATACACACACTGCTCAAAAGAATAAAGGGAACACTCAAATAACACATCCTAGATCTGAATGAATGAAATATTCTCATTGAATACTTTGTTCTGTACAAAGTTGAATGTGCTGACCACAAAATCACACAAAAATCAATGGAAATCAAATTTATTAACCAATGGAGGCCTGGATTTGGAGTCACCCCCAAAATTAAAGTGGAAAAACACACTACAGGCTGATCCAACTTTGATGTAATGTCCTTAAAACTAGTCAAAATGAGGCTCAGTATTGTGTGTGGCCTCCATGTGCCTGTATGACCTCCCTACAACGCCTGGGCATGCTCCTGATGAGGTTGTGGATGGCCTCCTGTGGGATCTCCTCCCAGACCTGGACTAAAGCATCTGCCAACTCCTGGACAGTCTGTGGTGCAACGTGATGCTGGTGGATGGAGCGAGACATGATGTCCCAGATGTGCTCAATTGGATTCAGGTCTGGGGAACGGGCGGGCCAGTCCATAGCTTCAATGCCTTCATCTTGCAGGAACTGCTGACACGCTCCAGCCACATGAGGTCTGGCATTGTCCTGCATTAGGAGGAACCCAGGGCCAACCGCACCAGCATATGGTCTCACAAGGGGTCTGAGGATCTCTTCTCAGTACCTAATGGCAGTCAGGCTACCTCTGGCGAGCACATGGAGGGCTGTGCGGCCCTCCAAAGAAATGCCAAAGAACACCAGGATTGGCAAAGTCGCCACTGGCGCCCTGTGCTCTTCACAGATGAAAGCAGGTTCACACTGAGCACATGTGACAGACGTGACAGAGTCTGGAGACGCCGTGGAGAGTGATCTGCTGCCTGCAACATCCTTCAGCATGACCGGTTTGGCAGTGGGTCAGTAATGGTGTGGGGTGGCATTTCTTTGGAGGGCCGCAGCGGTAACAAATATGTATATATATTTTTAATTTGTTTTATTTCTAATGGGGGAAAAAAGGGGGGTGATTTGAACTTTTGTGTTTTTTTATTTTTTATTCTTCTAACCCCTTAATAACCTATGACGTATTAGTACGCTATAGGCTATTACCCCCGGTTTAGCGCGGGCTCCGACGCTGAGCCCGCACTGAACTGGGCACATATCAGCTGATTCTTACAGCTGATATGTGCCTGCAACAGCCGCGGGTGGAATCGCGATCCACCCATGGCTGTTAAACAGTTAAACGCCGCTGTCAATCTCTAACAGTGGCATTTATCAGCGCCGCGTCGGAAGCGCGGCCTTAGCCCCGCCCATCGGTGACCCCGTCACGTGATCGCGGGTCACCGATGGGTTGGCATAACAACCTGGGGTCTGCAGCAGACCCTTGTGGTTGTCATGTCTCGCTAGCTATGAGCGCCACCTAGTGGTCGGCGAAGGAGCATTTCTCCTGCATAGAGGCAATCTGCAGGAAACTGCAGCTTCTAGTCTCCTATGGAGACAATTGAAGCATGCAGAAAGTGTAAAAAAATGGTTTTAAAAATATAAAAAAATATAAAAGTTTAAATCACCCCCCTTTTACCCCATTCAAAATAAAATAATAATAAAAAAATTCCACATACACCTATTTGATATTTCCACTTTCAGAATCGCCCGATCTATCAATATAAAAAAAAGAATTAATCCGATCGGTAAAAGTCATAACGAGAAAAAAATTCTAAACGCCAAAATTAAGTTTTTTTGGTCGTCACAACATTGCAATAAAATGCAATAACGGGCGATCAAAACATCGGATCTACCCCAAAATGATATCAATAGAAAATTCAGCTCGCAAAAAATAAGCCCTCACCCGGCCCCAGATCCCGAAAAATGGAGACGCTACGGGTATCGGAAAATGGCGCCATTTTTTTTTATTTATTTATTTTTTTAGCAAACTTTGGATTTTTTTTTCACCACTTAATTTAAAAATAATCTATACATGTTTGGTATCTACGAACTCATAATGACCTGGAGAATAAGAATGGCGGGTCAGTTTTAGCATTCAGTGAACGTGGTAAAAAAAAAAACAACTGTGGAATTGCATTTTTTTGCAATTTTACTGCACTTGGAATTTTTTTCCCATTTTCCAGCACACGATATGGTAAAACCAGTGATGGCGTTTAAAAGTACAACTCGTCCCGCAAAAAAATAAGCCCTCACACGGCCATATTGACTGAAAAATAAAAAGGCTATGGCTCTGGGAAGAAGGGGAGCAAAAAATGAAAACGGAAAAACCCAAGGTCTTAAGGGGTTAATATTTTTTAAAATTTATTTTTTCTTTTTACTGTATTTGTTAGTCCCCTTAGAGGACTTGAAGCTGTGGTCGTCCGATCGCCTGTGCTACACATAGCAGGGTTTCATCCCTGCTATGTGTATCAAAAATCACAGTCTCATGAACGCCCGCCACAATCTGGCATTCACAGGGGGATCGTGATGACAGACATGGGGGTCTTCTGCAGACCCCCAACTGTCATGACAACCCTTCGGCGCCCCGCAATCAAGTAACAAGGGCACCGATTGGCGCGCTTCCGTCATCAGTCTTCAAGGGGTTAAAGAAAGAAAAAACCTTGTTGCCGTTTTCTGAGTCTTGTAACTTTTAGTTTTTTCTCTGTTAGAGCCATGTGACGGCTTCTTTTTTATGCAGTGGAAGTTGGGGGTGATCAAAGTGGATGGAAGCGAAAAACAGCAATTCTGGGGTTCCTATAATTCATTTTATATTTTTTATATTTTGATGGTACTTTTTGTGGATGTGACAATAACAAATGTTTTTTTTTTTTAATTTTATTCTTGAACTGGGAGAAGGGGGGGGTGATTCGAACTTTTGTGATTTGTTTCATATTTAAAGGGGTTGTCCACTATCCTTAGGATAGGTCATCAATGTCTGACTGGTTGGGGTCCGACACCCAGCACCCCCGAAGATCAGCTGTCATCGGTATTGGTAGCGGTTACCAACCGGAAATGCTCAATTGCGGAGCTGCTCCGTTTTCTATTAGTGGCCGTGGCCGGGTATTACTCATACTCCTCCTATTCAAATCAATAGGAGGCAGACGTGCAGTAACCGATTGCGGCCACTAACAGAAGATGGAGCAGCTCCGCAATTGAGCATTTCCGGTCGGTGGCTGCCGCTGACAACGATGACAGCTGGTCGGAGGGTGTGTTGGGTGTCAGACCCCAACCAGTCAGACCTTGATGGCCTAGCCTAAGGATAGTTCAATGATAAAGTAGTGGCCAACCTCTTTACAAAAAAAATTCATCTAATTTTTTAGTCCCATTTGGGGACTTGCAGCTGTGGTTATTTGCTCATTTGTTCAGTATAGTGCCCTGTGTGGAGCAGGCACTGTTGGACAGTATACTGCCCAGTGTGGAGCAGGCTCAGGCACTATTGGACCGTATAGTCCCTTGTGTGGAGCAGGCTCAGGTACTGTTGGACAGTATAGTGCCGTGTGGAGCAGGCTCAGGCACTGTTGGACAGTATAGTGCCCTGTGTGGAGCAGGCTCAGGCACTGTTGGACAGTATAGTGCTCTGTGTGGAGCAGGCTCAGGGACTGTTGGACAGTATAGTGCCCTGTGTGGAGCAGGCTCAGGCACTGGACAGTATAGTCCCTTGTGTGGAGCAGGCTCAGGCACTGGACAGTATAGTCCCTTGTGTGGAGCAGGCTCAGGCACAGTATAGTATAATGTGTGGAGCAGGCTCAGGCACTGTTGGACTGTATAGTGCCCTGTGTGGAGCAGGCTTAGGCACTGTTGGACAGTATAGTACAATGTGTGGAGCAGGCTCAGGCACTGTTGGACAGTATAGTCCCTTGTGTGGAGCAGGCTCAGGCACTGTTGGACAGTATAGTGCTCTGTGTGGAGCAGGCTCAGGGACTGTTGGACAGTATAGTGCCCTGTGTGGAGCAGGCTCAGGCACTGGACAGTATAGTCCCTTGTGTGGAGCAGGCTCAGGCACTGTTGGACAGTATAGTCCCTTGTGTGGAGCAGGCTCAGGCACTGTTGGACAGTATAGTACAATGTGTGGAGCAGGCTCAGGCACTGTTGGACTGTATAGTGCCCTGTGTGGAGCAGGCTTAGGCACTGTTGGACAGTATAGTACAATGTGTGGAGCAGGCTCAGGCACTGTTGGACAGTATAGTGCTCTGTGTGGAGCAGGCTCAGGGACTGTTGGACAGTATAGTGCCCTGTGTGGAGCAGGCTCAGGCACTGGACAGTATAGTCCCTTGTGTGGAGCAGGCTCAGGCACTGTTGGACAGTATAGTCCCTTGTGTGGAGCAGGCTCAGGCACTGTTGGACAGTATAGTACAATGTGTGGAGCAGGCTCAGGCACTGTTGGACTGTATAGTGCCCTGTGTGGAGCAGGCTTAGGCACTGTTGGACAGTATAGTACAATGTGTGGAGCAGGCTCAGGCACTGTTGGACAGTATAGTCCCTTGTGTGGAGCAGGCTCAGGCACTGTTGGACAGTATAGTGCTCTGTGTGGAGCAGGCTCAGGCACTGTTGGACAGTATAGTGCTCTGTGTGGAGCAGGCTCAGGCACTGTTGGACAGTATAGTGCTCTGTGTGGAGCAGGCTCAGGCACTGTTGGACAGTATAGTGCCCTCTGTGGAGCAGGCTCAGGCACTGTTGGACAGTATAGTCCCTTGTGTGGAGCAGGCTCAGGCACTGTTGGACAGTATAGTCCCTTGTGTGGAGCAGGCTTAGGCACTGTTGGACAGTATAGTACAATGTGTGGAGCAGGCTTAGGCACTGTTGGACAGTATAGTACAATGTGTGGAGCAGGCTCAGGCACTGTTGGACTGTATAGTGCCCTGTGTGGAGCAGGCTCAGGCACTGTTGGACAGTATAGTGCTCTGTGTGGAGCAGGCTCAGGGATGTTGGACAGTATAGTGCCCTGTGTGGAGCAGGCTCAGGGACTGTTGGACAGTATAGTGCTCTGTGTGGAGCAGGCTCAGGGACTGTTGGACAGTATAGTGCCCTGTGTGGAGCAGGCTCAGGCATTGTTGGACAGTATAGTGCCCTGTGTGGAGCAGGCTCAGGGACTGTTGGACAGTATAGTGCTCTGTGTGGAGCAGGCTCAGGGACTGTTGGACAGTATAGTGCCCTGTGTGGAGCAGGCTCAGGGACTGTTGGACAGTATAGTGCCCTCTGTGGAGCAGGCTCAGGCACTGTTGGACAGTATAGTCCCTTGTGTGGAGCAGGCTCAGGCACTGTTGGACAGTATAGTGCTCTGTGTGGAGCAGGCTCAGGGACTGTTGGACAGTATAGTGCCCTGTGTGGAGCAGGCTCAGGCACTGTTGGACAGTATAGTACAATGTGTGGAGCAGGCTTAGGCACTGTTGGACAGTATAGTACAATGTGTGGAGCAGGCTCAGGCACTGTTGGACTGTATAGTGCCCTGTGTGGAGCAGGCTTAGGCACTGTTGGACAGTATAGTACAATGTGTGGAGCAGGCTCAGGCACTGTTGGACAGTATAGTCCCTTGTGTGGAGCAGGCTCAGGCACTGTTGGACAGTATAGTCCCTTGTGTGGAGCAGGCTCAGGCACTGTTGGACAGTATAGTACAATGTGTGGAGCAGGCTCAGGCACTGTTGGACTGTATAGTGCCCTGTGTGGAGCAGGCTTAGGCACTGTTGGACAGTATAGTACAATGTGTGGAGCAGGCTCAGGCACTGTTGGACAGTATAGTCCCTTGTGTGGAGCAGGCTCAGGCACTGTTGGACAGTATAGTGCTCTGTGTTGAGCAGGCTCAGGCACTGTTGGACAGTATAGTGCTCTGTGTGGAGCAGGCTCAGGCACTGTTGGACAGTATAGTGCTCTGTGTGGAGCAGGCTCAGGCACTGTTGGACAGTATAGTCCCTTGTGTGGAGCAGGCTTAGGCACTGTTGGACAGTATAGTACAATGTGTGGAGCAGGCTCAGGCACTGTTGGACTGTATAGTGCCCTGTGTGGAGCAGGCTCAGGCACTGTTGGACAGTATAGTCCCTTGTGTGGAGCAGGCTTAGGCACTGTTGGACAGTATAGTACAATGTGTGGAGCAGGCTCAGGCACTGTTGGACTGTATAGTGCCCTGTGTGGAGCAGGCTCAGGCACTGTTGGACAGTATAGTGCTCTGTGTGGAGCAGGCTCAGGGATGTTGGACAGTATAGTGCCCTGTGCGGAGCAGGCTCAGGGACTGTTGGACAGTATAGTGCTCTGTGTGGAGCAGGCTCAGGGACTGTTGGACAGTATAGTGCCCTGTGTGGAGCAGGCTCGGGCATTGTTGGACAGTATAGTGCTCTGTGTGGAGCAGGCTCGGGGACTTTTGGACAGTATAGTGCCCTCTGTGGAGCAGGCTCAGGCACTGTTGGACAGTATAGTCCCTTGTGTGGAGCAGGCTCAGGCACTGTTGGACAGTATAGTCCCTTGTGTGGAGCAGGCTCAGGCACTGTTGGACAGTATAGTGCTCTGTGTGGAGCAGGCTCAGGGACTGTTGGACAGTATAGTGCCCTGTGTGGAGCAGGCTCAGGCACTGGACAGTATAGTGCCCTGTGTGGAGCAGGCTCAGGCACTGTTGGACAGTATAGTCCCTTGTGTGGAGCAGGCTCAGGCACTGTTGGACAGTATAGTACAATGTGTGGAGCAGGCTCAGGCACTGTTGGACTGTATAGTGCCCTGTGTGGAGCAGGCTTAGGCACTGTTGGACAGTATAGTACAATGTGTGGAGCAGGCTCAGGCACTGTTGGACAGTATAGTCCCTTGTGTGGAGCAGGCTCAGGCACTGTTGGACAGTATAGTGCTCTGTGTGGAGCAGGCTCAGGCACTGTTGGACAGTATAGTGCTCTGTGTGGAGCAGGCTTAGGCACTGTTGGACAGTATAGTACAATGTGTGGAGCAGGCTTAGGCACTGTTGGACAGTATAGTACAATGTGTGGAGCAGGCTCAGGCACTGTTGGACTGTATAGTGCCCTGTGTGGAGCAGGCTCAGGCACTGTTGGACAGTATAGTGCTCTGTGTGGAGCAGGCTCAGGGATGTTGGACAGTATAGTGCCCTGTGTGGAGCAGGCTCAGGGACTGTTGGACAGTATAGTGCTCTGTGTGGAGCAGGCTCAGGGACTGTTGGACAGTATAGTGCCCTGTGTGGAGCAGGCTCAGGCATTGTTGGACAGTATAGTGCCCTGTGTGGAGCAGGCTCAGGGACTGTTGGACAGTATAGTGCTCTGTGTGGAGCAGGCTCAGGGATGTTGGACAGTATAGTGCCCTGTGTGGAGCAGGCTCAGGGATGTTGGACAGTATAGTGCCCTGTGTGGAGCAGGCTCAGGGACTGTTGGACAGTATAGTGCCCTGTGTGGAGCAGGCTCAGGCACTGTTGGACAGTATAGTCCCTTGTATGGAGCAGGCTCAGGGACTGTTGGACAGTATAGTGCCCTGTGTGGAGCAGGCTCAGGGACTGTTGGACAGTATAGTGCCCTGTGTGGAGCAGGCTCAGGGACTGTTGGACAGTATAGTGCCCTGTGTGGAGCAGGCTCAGGCATTGTTGGACAGGGACATTCCCGGTCAGCTGCTGCAGTGAATGGGGCTGATTGCAGTTCCCTGCACTATGGTCTGATCGACTGTAAGGAGAAAAACTGTGAAAGGGACACAAAGCAGAAGTAACTTAGTTTTCCAAATTGTGGGGGTCCCAAAAGTCAGACCCCAATGACCATTAATTACTGAAATGGGAATAATGCTTCAATTGTCCAGCTTCGGCGAGGACAAGGTGGGCTAAAAGAATTACCAATCTCTGGATCCAACGTCAGGAGTCCATTTAATAAATCCTTACACAAGACCAGTTCACCTAAACCACAGTGCAGCCAGTCGTGCTCAGTGTGAATGTGCAGGTTCCTTCCAGGCTTTTGGTCTCTCTATAGTGATCTTTCTGTTATAAAATCTCATTACGCCCTCTACTGGACAAATCTATTATAAAAAAATATCAATAAATAAAAACGTGTTGGAAAACTTTCTGCTATTCCCATCTTGGAGAAAAAAAAACCTTATGTCAGATTTGGGCCATGCAGTAAAATAAAACGTGCAAAGAGCACATCCCACTTGTACTGTCTGGCCGCCTTGAAGGGGTTGTCCACTTTTTGGTGCCTTTTTTTTTTTACTACTCAAATTAACAAGTTGTGCAATTGGGTTTCAGTAAAAAAAACTGCTGCACCTGTTTGCAGTCTTAAGCCTCTACATTGCACTGTCTGAGTTAACTGAGGCTCCATCAGGGAGCTCCTTCTGACAGGAGAGTCTGTAGCGACTATCTGTCTTTTCTGAGCTCCTCTCAGCCTGCATCAGAGCTGAATGTGCACAGAAACAAAAAGCCTGTATAAGAAGAAAGGTGCAAAATTGATTTTTAGCCCCAAATACATGCATTTAAGTAAAAAAAGAATCCTCAAAGGTGGACAAGCCCTTTAAATTAAGCCCAGACAGGACCCATCTGTGATACAGGCTGTGTTTTATGGAGCACAATTTGCTTTTATATCGTCGCTTAGTGTCTAGCAGGTGATTTCTGGTCGCCATCCCGACCCCATTACTAGCCACAGCTGTCACCTAGCCGACCGACTGTAGCACCAGAGCCTTAAATCCCGCACAAGCCAATGAGAAGCGGCGACGGCAGTCATGTGACGAGGCCAACAGAGCCCTAAATCCTGCATCAGCCAATGAGAAGTGGCGACGGCAGTCACGTGACGAGGTCAACCGAACCTAAATCCTGCACCAGCCAATGAGAAGCGGCGACAGAAGTCACGTGAGGAGTCGGCGTTCTATCCCTCAGCCCTTGCCAGTCTCGTCTGCTCTGGGCGGGTGACATTGGGAGACGCTCTATCCCCAGTCCGCACTCGTTGCTCCCCGGCGCTGGAGGTCACTTTCCGCTCCTGACGCGCTCGCACTCAGGCCTCACACAGACTCCCGGCAGCACAATGGCGCAGGCGGCACAGAAACTGGTCAAGACCCTGGCGGTGAAGACCCCTCAGCTCGTGAGCGGTGAGAGAGGGTCTGGGGGTCTCTGGTGGGCTGCGCAGGGGGACAGATATGGCCTCCATCCTTATAGCATTTCTACAGATATCGGGCGCGGTAATTATCAGTGCTGTTTCTATGACGCATTTCGGCTGTGTGCCCACGTTGCATTTATGAAGCAGAAAATTTCTGCTGCATAAATGCAAGTCCTCTCCCGGAAAAACGCATGCGGAATTCCGCACGCGTTTATCGCGCATTTTTCGCGCGTTTATCACGCGTTTTCCACATGCGGAATTGCCTTGCGTTTTTTATGCATTGGACAAAGGCAATTCTGCTTGCGGAAACGCAAAATTAAATGACATGCTGCGGATTTTTGAACGCGGCATAAACGCTGCGGAAAAATCCGCAGCATGTGCATAGAACTTGCGGAATCCCATTGGGGACCATGGGGTGCGGATATACATGCGTTTTTCAAGCGTTTACGCTGCGGAAATTCCGCAGCATATAAGCTTGAAAAATGCTACGTGGGCACACAGCCTTAATTTTGCGTTTCCGCAAGCAGAATTGCCTTTGTCCAATGCATAAAAAATGCAAGGCAATTCCGCATGTGGAAAACGCGTGATAAACGCGCGAAAAATGCGCGATAAACGCGTGCGGAATTCCGCATGCGTTTTTCCGGGAGAGGACTTGCATTTATGCAGCAGAAATTTTCTGCTTCATAAATGCAACGTGGGCACATAGCCTTAGCTGTGTGCCCACGTAGCGTTTTTCAAGCGTTTATGCTGCGGCATTTCCGCAGCGGAAACGCTGGTAATCCGCACCCCATGGTCCCCAAGGGGATTCCGCATGTTCTATGCACATGCTGCGGATTTTTCCGCAGCGTTTATGCTGCATACAAAAATCCGCAGCATGTCATTTAATTTTGCGGAAGCGCAGCGGAACTCCCGCCATTGACTTGCATTGAGACGCACAGAAACCGCGACTGTACATTTGTACAAGCGGCTTCTATGCGTCTCTATGTGCGGATGGTACCCAGTTCTGGAGGAGAGGAGACTCTCATCCAGACCTGGGTACCATTGTACCTGTAAAAAAAGAATAAAATAACAAATAAAGTTTATACTCACCTGTCCAATTTTATCTGGCCCATTTTTGGGGATTTGTGTGAAATTGTCCAATTTGCCTTTTTTTCTGTTTCTTTTGTGTTGTTCAAATACACATAAAGGAAATAAACATGTACATAACAAAACAAGTAATTGCAATAATTTTCTGGGAGAAATACTTCATTTTCTGGAAAAAATTCATGGGTGCCAACACTTTCGACCATGACTGTATGGAAATTGAGGGGTCCTCGGTGGGCTCATATCATGGCCAAGGTCTCAGTGCACAGTTATGCACTCTGTTACTGTGCTTGGATCCTCCCCTTATGTTTGACAGTGCTCACTTTAGAGTGCTGCCTGAATCCGCAGCCCTGTGTGCACTTGCATTGCAGGAGCCGAGAGGACACAGTGTCGGTGCGTGCAGGTGCGCTCTCCTCCATCTCTTGTCTGTCTGCAGCAGCCTCTCTCTACACACAGGAACACACAGAAGCGAGCAGATGATAGTGACAGGAGATGGGATGAAGAGCACACTCTGTGAGCGCAATCGCCCAGCTCTTGCAGTGTCTGTGTGTTCTCTTCCCCCTCTCTTGACTGTATCTTACACCTGTTATAGTGTGAGCCGCCGCTGCAGAAAGTAGAGGAATGAGAGCTCATCTGCACGCACTGACGCTGTTTGTGCCCTCGGCTCCTGCAGGACTGCGGATTCAAATCAAGCCGAACTCCAAAGCCAGTGCTGTTAGTCAGTCCTAGAGGAGGTGCAGAGGATTGTAATTTAGGGGGCGGAATGGTTCACCAAGGGTGCACAGAGTGCCCCCTCCAATAAAACTGTTCTTATATGAGACAAAAATAGTGAAATCTAGGCGCAGATCGCCTCTATGTAGTAGAAATGCTCACTTGCTATGAACGCCGACCACTGGGTGGCGCTCGTAACAATCGAGACATGACAACCACTGGGGTCTGCTGCAGACCCCAGGTTGTCATGCCAACCCATCGGTGACCTGCGATCACGTGACGGGGGTCACCGATGGGCGGGGCCTAGGACACGCTTCCCGGAAGCGCGAGTTAAATGCCGCTGTCAGAGATTGACATCGGCATTTAACTGGTTAACAGCCGCGGGTGGATCGCGATTCCACCAGTGGCTGTTGCAGGCACATGTCGGCTGTATAAATCAGCTGACATGTGCCTGGTTCAGTGCGGGCTCAGCGCTGGAGCCTGTGCTGAAACTGGGTGATGGCCTAGGGCGTACTAATACTGACCACGTCGGAAAGGGGTTAAGTGCCATGAGCCAGAAGGCATGCCTGTCGCCTTCCCCATGCCATTGCATTGCCGATTAGTTGCTGTGGCACAACAGATGGCACCATATTTGTGCACCTATAAAGCTCCACTTGTGGCGTCATGGGGGGAGTTTCTTTAAACTTAGACTCTGCCCAGACCGTACATTGAGAACCCCCTTTGGGCATGTTCACACGTGACCTGATTTTACACTCCTCTCTGCATTTTCGATGTCTTTCCATGGCTCATTTTGGATTTTACTTTTGTTTTAAAGTCTGCAAAGTGAAGCCCTGCTGCGTCTGTTATTTCACGTGTTGCTTTTCTCTTGCAGCCGCCGTCACCTACTCTAAGCCACGGCTTGCCACTTTCTGGTACTATGCCCGCGTAGAGCTGACGCCACCCAGCCCTGCAGAGATTCCAAAAGCCATTGAGAGCATCAAGGGACTGGCTCAGTCCTTCCAGAAGGGCCGGTTGTCTGAACTGACCGTCAGGGTAAGGTGGAAGATTGAGGGAAAGAGTCCTTTACCATTAGATTTTATTTTTATTCATATGACGGTTTGTTTTTTAAATATAAAAATGTTTTAGAACTTTTTCCTGATATTTCAGTAATGTGTATAATGTTATATTCATTAGCATGTTCGTGCACAAATAAGTTGTAAACTCCCGATTGCCGTATGCAAATGAAGCCGGACTAGTCTGAGGACACTGTCATCTCTGGGCGTGTTTGACAGCCTCTGCACTAGCGCGTCTTTGTCAATCCACCTCTGATCCTCACTATTACCCAGGCAGATCGCTCCTCGCGGCGTCTCTGGTCTCCCGTCGCGGTTCTGTTCGCGCTCCTCGCGGCGTCTCTGATCTCCCGTCGCGGTTCTGTTCGCGCTCCTCGCGGCGTCTCTGGTCTCCCGTCGCGGTTCTGTTCGCGCTCCTCGCGGCGTCTCTCGTTGCCTTCCCGTCATTTATTGATCTTTACCACCTCTCTCCACAACATATTTCCAGAGAAGTTGCCGCAAGACTTTCCCATTAGTGATTAAATTGGAGTTGTAACCATTTGTGCGTAAAGGGGCTACCCACTACGTAATATCAATATCCGATCGAAGGGGTCTGACACCCGACACCTCCACCGTTCAGCTGTTGTCAGCTCAGACGGTGTCCAGCTCCATACAGTGGCCATTCCCAGGTACTGGAGCTCAGCACTTTTTACAGGGAATGTATTCTAACCTGCTGAACTGAGAGCAGCCACTGCCCAGTGTACTGAGCCATACACTTTATACATCCAGCTGATCGGTGGGAGTACCAGGTGCTGGACCTCCACCGATGTGGTACTGGTGAGGATAAGTTCATCCATATCTCAGTAATGGACGACCCCTTTAAATATATCTGTTAGTCCCATGCACTCGGCTTAAGGTCAAAAACTTGTCCTTGCTATAATGGAAAACGTGTGTGTGTATATTTGTATTAATTGTCTTGATGTTTCTGTGTCTCTACAGGAAGCCTTGAGGAACGGCCTGGTGGCCACCGAGGTCCTCTTCTGGTTTTACATTGGAGAATGCATCGGGAAAGGCGGCCTGATCGGATACAACGTCTGACATGTTTATCTGTTCTAGTTTCTTTGTCGTATGCTGACCTGTGTCTGTAAAAGCTATGGACTCAATAAATGAACCTCCAAGAGGCATTCCCACTCCTCAGCGTATACATTGCATCATTAGATCTGTGGATTTTTTTTTCTGTTCTAGTAAAGCAAAGTGCAGGCCTTGCACCTGATTGCTTGCACTCAGACAGGGCGACGTGAATGTAAGTCACCGGCACGATTCAGGGAATACGCTTTTCACACAGATGCACGATTTATCTGAAAAAAAACAAACTGCAGTATGCACTGGTCAGATTTGCAGATGAGATGGGGTGTGCATAAAAAGAAAAAGCAGAGACATGCTGAAGGATATGTTATGCATCAGTTCGTGCAAGTGAAAGCTAAGCCCATCTGCTAGGGCAATTGAGTGAACAAGTTTCTATAAACACTGAGGCATTACCTGCAAACATGTCCGCCCTGTTGATGAGCATGGCTTTTAACCGCATTCATCAGCGCACTGGGATCTGTGCTGTTGCACATCGAAATCCAAGATAACTGAAGATTTTGATCCCCGCTGTTTAGGTGCATTCACACGCAGCAGATTTGCTGCAGAAATTACTCCATTCAGATGACTCAAAATTGATTTTAGTGTCAAATATCTGCAACAAATCTTCAAGGTGTAAATGCACTCTTGGGCTATATTCCCTACGTGCAGAGACTGCTCATTATTCCCTTTTAAAACAACTTTTAGAGAAAACGTGTTTTTTTTTTTCTCCTATAAGTGCACAGTGTTCAGGAGTTTTCATGAAATTACATCCACTTTGCTTGGAAATACTGCATCATTTAAGCTACATGAGAACATATCCTCAGGCTGGAAATGAGCAAAATTCAATTTTTAAGCTAAAGTCGGAAGTAGATCAACAGGAATCAAATCCTGTCTTTATATTTTCCAATTACTTTGCATCCTCTCCAGGCTTTTCCTCCAAAAAATGAGAAAATTGAATGTGATTCCAGTATGCAGCAGCCACGGTTTCTTATGACCACATACATGAGGTCAACCTTGTGCAACACTAACCCTGCTAAGAATTGCATACAATTATATTAGCTTAGGATTAGAGACCTGCAACCTACGTCAATTTTTTTTCTTCTAATGATTGGCCTTCCGAACTAAAGCTTGAAAAAAGAATTTCCTAAATATGTTTACTTATCTAACTAGATTCTCGCTATTAATGTAGCAGCCTCCAGCAATCTGGAAAAGTAGGCAGTTTTTATTAAAAAAAAATAAAATAAATTTAAATATATATATCTCAATTACACACTCACAGGATACAAAATAATGTGGTGTGTGTATATATAATTACATAGGATAGAAGGGATAACAAAAGAAAATGATTAAACCTGATGTCACGGCAATGGCTCAGAGCTTAGCGGAGGGGGGTACTCCTTAGGAAAACGGACAGAACCACATCAAGCTGTACCTTCCAAGGACTGACGATACAAAAACCCAAACTCAGCTTTTTATTAGATCAAGGTTACGCCCACATACTTTCCCCTTGGTGAGTTCATTTGGGAGCTGGTCGTGGGATGTTCTAAGTCTTTTTAGAGTTTTATGAAATCTCTAACTTTCAGGATATCTTCACCTCTGGAGGTCCCAGGTGGTAGATGGGAATGATAACGACACTATTTCAATTTTACCTTTCTATAGGAATGAAACATGGCATGGATAGCATCATCCATCGGACCAATATTAAGTTGGAGTGGTTAGAAAGGCCTTACGATGACGTGAGTGATTACGTTATTTTCGTCCTTTCACCACGATGACGAAAATAGAATATTTACGGGAGATCTATCAGTGCAAACCCCAATATTCATCATTGGCTCCAAAGTGTGTAGTACTTTGTTCAGAGGCTGAGACCTACGTTTCCAAGGCAAGATCTTTCTCTGTTCAAACGAATCCTAGCATTGGTGTCTGGTTCTCAGCCGGTTTCCTGTTTCAATTACCTGGTCACTGCAGTAGGTCCCTGCCTCAATTGAAGTTGAAGTGTCACCTCTCTCTCACTTCCCCAGTTATTTACTCTTTCAATTTCTGTTATGGGATTAATTATTTGTTCAATGTGAGGGTGATACGTCCCCTCTCTGGGGATGTCTTTATAGATTTAAATTTTTCTCTTTACGACATCAACTTTTTGTTTGTGTTTTGAATCTCTGCTTCTGTAAATTTTCATTATTACTACGTTTATATGACTCAACCTCCAGCTATGTTGCTCTTCATATTTGCTACTACAAATACTCGAGGTAATACTATAAATTTCAAATGAGAGAGAAAAAAAAAAAAAAACTAATACAGGGGTTGAGTTGAAAGCAAGTAAAATTGTACGCTATAAAAGCATAAACTATTTTTGCATCAAGGAATGCAGCTAAAGCACTAATGCAGGGAAAATAATATGAGCGGGATCGCTTATATGTGTGTGACACTACAAGATGAGCAGCTATCAATCTGGCACCATGCAAATAATGCACTGTCTTTAAATAGCAGTAAGGTTTCAAGAGTTGAGAGGTATGATTGCTCGAATATTCACCAACCAATGTCTCTGATTTATGTTTCAGGGGTGTAATAAACATGTGACCTGGAAAAACTTGCTTGTGGTTTTCCTGCAACTTTTCTTTGGTCTAGAAAGGTCATTGAGTCATTTCCATTAAAGGGAACCTATCAGCACAGATATTTACATGCTGATAGTGGCAATGTGCAAGCTTACAATCAAAGAGAGTACCAGTGCTATGGAAGACTTCCTGCCTGGTGCCGGTTCCCAAGACTACCTTCCCGGGGGACTATAGACCGGTGGCCTTAACATCGCATGCGATGAAGTCCTTGGAGAGAATAGTACTTGCTCACTTGTGTCCGAGGGTGATGGCGCATACTGATGCTCTTCAGTTTGCGTACCGGCAGGGACTGGGGGTGGACGATGCTGTAGCGTCTCTGCTACAAACAGTACATTCCTTTTTGGACAATGATGGAACCACAGTGCGTGCTTTGTTCTTTGATTTCTCTAGTGCGTTCAACACATTACAGCCACTCTTACTGCGTGGAAAGTTGATTAAAATGGCGGTGGATGAGGGACTTGTGAATTGGATAATTGACTACCTGTCGGATAGGCCACAGTTTGTTAGGTGGGGTACGGCTACATCAGATAGTGTACTGAGCAGTGTCGGAGCCCCGCAGGGAACAGTGCTGTCGCCATTCCTCTTTACACTGTACACAGCTGACTTTCAGTATAAATCAGACCGTTGTCACCTCCAGAAGTACTCGGATGACTCTGTGATAGTTGGCGGTATTGGGAAGGACCAGGATGAAGAGGAATATAGAAGGGTGGTTGCGGACTTTGTAGTATGGTGCCAGGCTAACCATCTAGAACTAAATGTTAAGAAAACCAGGGAGTTGGTGATGAGCTATGGAAGGTGCAAGAAGGTATGCCTACCTGTTACCATTGACGGTCAGGATGTGGAGATGGTGGACAGTTTCAAATATTTGGGAGTTTACCTGGATAGCAAGCTAGACTGGAAGTGCCACATGGAGAAGGTCTACAAGAAGGGGATGAGTAGATTGTACTTCCTAAGGAAGTTAAGGTCGTTTAATGTGTGTGGCAAAATGCTTGAGGTGTTCTACCAATCCATTGTGGCTAGTGCCACCTTTGCGGCAATAATTTGCTGGGGTAACAGTGTGCGTGTTGCTGACGCCAACAAGCTCAACAAACTTATCAAGAAGGCTAGCGCGACGGTGGGCCTACAGCTTGGGACTTTTGAAGAGGTGGTAGAGGATAGGATTAAGAAGAAGTGCAGAGCTATAATGGGCAACAACACACACCCGCTTTATGAACTGTTTGTGAAACAGAAGAGCACATTCAGCAATCGCCTAATACAACTAAGGTGTAAAAAGGAAAAATACAGGAGATCGTTTGTTCCAACAGCTATGGGGGTGTTTAACAAATGTCTGAAAAGCAATGTCTAAAGCATTCCAAATGTTATGTTATCATATGTGTCATGTTCGAGATCTGTGTTCTGCTGCTGTGATACCGCAATTTCCTCCGGGATAAATAAAGTATATCTTATCTTAAATGGCATTTATTCTTCCTGTCGCCACTTGCTTCAGTTATTGGGGTGACACGTGTTGTATCACTCGCCCTGCACCTTGACTCTGCACACAGGCTGCAGTGTTACGTCTCACCTGCTGAGGTGGATCCTCCAAGCCATCGGTCCAGACCAGCAGCTATGCAGCACGGACAGATGACGTTGGTGCAGCAGGGGAGATGCAAATAGAATAACTTGAGCTGTTGTGGCAGAACGGCAACAGGAAGAACAAACGGGAATAATGGGATCTGATGAAACGGAGTTGAGATTACGGAAACAAACCTAACGGTTGTAATTCACACGGAAGCAGATGGGATCCAGCGATGAGGAATTGGTGAAGCAGAGCTGAGCTGCGCAGAAGGTTGAAAGGCAGACGTGGTCTGGCGACATAAGATTAGCTCTGCATAGAAGAGCTCAGAAAGCAGAGCTAAGTTGCACAATGATATAGTTGACTCTGCAATATAGCAGAGCTGAGTTTGTCGCAGAGTCCAATGAACTGCTGGCAGTGATTTGACAGAGCTAGGTTTGTCACAGTGTCTAAGGTACAACTGGCCAGTTTGCAGGATAGCAAAGTTACCCAACAATGTAGCAGAGTTGGGTTTGTCAAATAGTCCAAGGATGAACTATCCAGTGTTAAAGCAGTGTTATTTATCAATGTAGCAGACTTGGGTTTGTCACAGAGTCCAAGACAGAAGGTAAAGCAGTGTTAACCAGCAATGTAGCAAAGGTGGATTAGTTTCAAAGTCCAAGACAAAGCATGAAGGCAATGATGGTAGTGGTGTGGATACTATGGAGTCGAGAGGGTGGAATTAAAGGTGTCTGTTGGGTTGCCACCACATTCTGACATGCAGAGGAAAGAGACGTCCAGCAGAAGGAGGCAGAAGCGGGTCCTGACGCTGGATCTAGGAGAGGTGAGTGACAGTTTTTCACTGTCTATTTGCCCGATACCTGCATGGAACTCTTTATTCAGCTATATTCTTGATGTAATTATTTTTGGCTAAATATTTAATCTTTATGGTCTATCTGGGCATATTGGCCTTGATGTACTGTAGGGGTCTCATTCCACTTGTTGATAATGTTAAGCTAGATACAGTGGCTTGCGAAAAGTATTCACCCCCTTTCTACCTATTTTATTACATTACAACCTGTGAATAAATATTTTTGTAATCTGATGTGTGTGATGCATCAGCACTAAATGGTCTTAAATTGAAGTGAGAAAAATATAGGCATAAATTTAATTTATGGAATCAAATAACTAAAAATTGGCATGTACATATATATTCATCCCTTTTGCTATGAAGCCCCTAAAAACTTCTGGTACAAGCAATTCCCTTCATAAGTCACATGCTTAGTGAAAGGATGTCCACCCGTGTCCAATCTAAGTGCCACATGTCTGTCAGTATATACACTTTACCTTTTCACAGAGGCCACAGAGGCTGCAACACCATTAAGCAAGAGGCTCCACTAACCAATCAACACCATGAAGACCAAGGAGATCTCCAAATAAGTCAGGGACAAAGTTGTTCAGAAGTACAAGTCAGGGTTGGGTTATCAAAAATATCCCAATATCTGATGATCCCCTGGAGCACCATCAAATCCTTTATCATCAAATGGAAAGAACATGGTACCACAACAAACCTGCCAAGAGATGGCGCCCACCAAAACTCTCAGCCCGGGCAAGGAGGACATTGATCAGAGAGCCAACACAGAGACCAAAGGTAACCCTGAAGGAGCTTCAGAGTTCCCAAGCAGAGACAGCATCTGTCCATACGACCACAATAAGCCGTACACTCTATAGAGATGGCCTTTATGGAAGAGTGGGGAGAAAAAAAGCCTTTACTTACACACAAAAATTGTAAGGATCATTTTGAGTTTGCCAAAAGAGGTGGGAGTCTCCCCAAATGTATGGAGGAAGGTGCTGTGGTCAGATGAGACCAAAATTGCACTTTTTGGCTACCAATGTAAATGCTATATTTGGTGTCAAACCAACACAGCTCATCACCAAGAACACCATCCCCACAGTGAAACATGGTGGTGGCAGTATCATGCTGTGGGGATGTTTTTCGGCAGCAGGGACAGGGAAAATGATCTGAGTCGAGGGGAAGATGGATGGTGCGAAATACAGAGATATTCTTGAGCAAAACCTTTTAGTCTGTCAGTGATTTGAGACTGGGACGGAGGTTCACCTTCCAACAAGACAATGACACAAAGCATACTGCTAAACCAACACTCGAGTGGTTTAAGTGTAAATGTTTTGCAGTGGCAGAGTCAAAGCCCAGACCTTAATCCAATGGAGAATCTGTAGTCAGCCTTGAAGATTGCTGTTCACCAGAGGAAACCATCTAACTTGAAGGAGCTAGAACAGTTTTTCCTTGAGTAATGGGCAAAAATCCTAGTTTCAAGATGTGGAAAGCTCACACAGACTTATCCAAAATGACTTGCAGCTGTAATTGCTGCAAAAGGAGGCTCTACAAAGTACTGACTTTAAGGGAGTGAACAGTTATGCACACCGAAGTTTTCAGTTCTTTTGTCATTATTTGTTGTTTGCTTCATAAGAAAAAGAAAAAGAAATGTTCACAGTCGTCGGCATGTTCTTTACATGACCTGATGCAAACCCTCAAGAAAAAAAATTTGAAATTCCAGGTTGTGAGGTAGCAAAACATGTAAAATGCCAAGGGGGTGAATACTTTCGCAATCCATTGTATAATGTCTTCAAAACAATGGGTAAACAGACGAAATTAAGTGGATGATGAAGAATTTCTAATGTTTGTGGCCACACGTCAAACTTATCTTTTTCCATCTGTAGTAGATAGCTCTAGCTCTTCCTCTTTCTTGGGAAGTGTTTACAGTCATCACAGTGTATTCTGACTTTCTGACAGATAATATTTTTCTCTTAGCTCATCTCAATGTCATGGTTAGGTCGCCACTGTTACGGATCCGGGTGATGGAACCTCTGTGCCGTGGTGCAAGGAGGGACCCAGAGGGGCGTAACTAAGTATCAACTCAGGCCGACCCTGGTCGTACGGCAGCTAACGACTCCGTGACCAGGGAGGGACCGAGCAGAGGGACCAGGTGCTACTCTGGGGACGACCTTGTAAGAGAGCAGGTGGCTCCCAAGGGTCAGAAGACTGGGACTGACCGGTATAGCGGATGGGCACAGCAAGCAGGCAGAAGTCTCTGGGTTAGCTGACGGGTGGTCACGGCACGTGACGGCAGAGCGGGCTGAAGTCTCTAGGTTAGCAGACAGGTGGTTACGGCAAGTGACGGCAGGAGCCTCCAGGTAGGCTATCAGGTGGTCACGGCAAGTGACGGCCAAGCAGGCTGAAGTCTCTTGGTTAGCAGGCAGGTGGTCACGGCAAGTGACGGCAGAGCCTCCATGTAGGCTAGCAGGTAACAGGCAGGTAACAGGTGAGTGCTCCCAGGTGAGCAGACTAGCAGGCACGGCAGGTAGCAGGCAGGTAACTGGCAGGTGCTTCCTGGTAAGCAGGCGGGCTTGCCCATAGACAGACTGGCGGGTTGAACGGAAGACAGACTGTCGGGCTGGAGAGTAGTCAGGCTGATGGACTGGAACAGTAGTCAGGCTGGCAACTGGACCTGAGGGCTGAAGCAGAGGTAAGAATACTTGTGCAACAACTATTGCTCGGGCAACTCCATTTTGGAGGAGGTGCCTTATATATGGGGGGTCCTCCGGCTATTGGCCGGGGACTCTTTAGGGCGACGCGCTCGGCCCCTTTAAGAGAGAGGGAGCGCGCGCCCTAAGCACAGTGCCCGGGAAGCTGTGCGTGCCGGCAGCAGGAGGAAGAGGAGCGCGGGAGGATGCCGCACGGGGAGCGGGGAGGTGAGAGAGACGGCTTCTCTGCCTGGCAGGGGGCAGAGACGCCGATGCTACAATACCCCCCCCCCCCTTTACGATCCCTCTTTTTTAGGCCAGACAAAAAATTTTCTAGGAGAAGCGGGGCATGGATGTTCTCCCTGGGTTCCCAAGTTCTCTCCTCTGGGCCAAACCCCTTCCAATCCACCAGTAAAAAGGTTTTCCCTCTTACCCTTTTGGTGGCCAGAATATTCTCTACCTCAAAAATGTCCTCAGCGGAAACCGGAGCAGGGGAGGAACCTGGATTGTTGGAAAAAGAATTAAAGACAGCTGGTTTGAGGAGAGATACGTGGAAGGAGTTGGGAATCCGAAAGGTGGCTGGGAGTCTTAGCTTGTAGGCCACTGGATTGATCTGTTTAAGGACTTCAAAAGGACCGATGAACCGAGGGCCCAACTTGTAGGAAGGTATTTTGAGCCAAACGTGTTTGGAGGAGAGCCAAACCTTGTCTCCCGGACGGAATTGAGGCGGATCCAGACGTCTCTTGTCAGCATGTCTCTTCATCCGCTCGGAGGACCGAAGAAGTGCGGACCTAGCACTCTCCCAAATGGTGGAAAACTCGCTGACCAGAAACTCTGCAGCGGGGTTGTCCACAGAAGTGGAGACGGGAAACGGAATCCGGGGATGTTGACCATAGACTATAAAGAATGGAGACTTGGAAGATGATTCGCTCTCATGGTTATTGTAGGAGAACTCGGCCCATGGCAAGAGATCCACCCAATCAGTATGGTGAGCGTTAACAAAGTGCCAGAGGTAGCTGGTAAAGATCTGGTTGATCCGCTCCACTTGACCATTGGACTGTGGATGGTAAGCGGAGGAGAAATCCAGGGTGACATCCAGCAGCTTACACGTAGCTCTCCAGAAACGTGAGGTGAACTGAACCCCTCGATCTGACACGATGTGGAGGGGTAAGCCATGGAGACGGAAGATATGAAGGAAGAAGTCCTTAGCTAGCTCTGATGCAGACGGGAGACCAGGCAAAGGGATAAAGTGGGCCATTTTAGAAAAGCGGTCAGCGACCACCCAAATGACTGTACAACCGGCAGAGACAGGGAGATCTGTAATAAAGTCCATAGCAATGTGTTGCCATGGGGCATCAGGTACGGGAAGAGGCAAGAGATGACCGGCAGGTAGATGTCTGAGAACCTTGTTGCGGGCACAGGACGAACAGGCTGAGATGAAGTCTACCACATCCTTGCGCAGGGTAGGCCACCAGTAATGCCGGGTGATAAGCAGGAAGGTCTTCTTTTGGCCAGCATGGCCGGCTAGTTTAGATGAATGACCCCAGCGAAGAACCTTCTCACGATCTGGTACTGCTACAAACGTCTTACCGGGTGGAAGACGAGTTAGATCCAAGGGAGCCACCTTCATCACCTTGGAGGGGTCGATGATGTGCATAGGCTCCTCCTCTTGATCGGAGGACAGGAAGGATCGGGACAAGGCGTCGGCTTTGACATTCTTGTCCGCCGGGCGGAAATGCAGGACGAAGTCGAAGCGGGCGAAGAACAAAGACCACCGGGCCTGACGCAGATTGAGTCTTTGGGCATTTTGGAGATATGCCAGATTTTTGTGATCCGTATAGATGATCACCGGGTATAGAGCCCCTTCCAGCAGGTAGCGCCATTCCTCCCGTGCCAATTTAACGGCTAACAATTCTCGGTCTCCAATGGAGTAGTTGCGCTCAGACGCGGAGAAGAGTTTGGAGAAGAAGCCGCAGGTTATCATTCTCCCGAATGAAGACTTTTGGGTGAGCACCACTCCGGCTCCGGAGGAGGAAGCATCAACCTCCTGGTAGAATTGTTTGTTGCAGTCCGGACGGTGCAGTACCGGGGCGGAGGAGAAGGCTTGCTTTAAGGAGAGGAAGGCCTCCTCAGCTTCGGGCGACCATACCTTAGGATTTGCACCCTTACGGGTGAGCGCAGATATGGGGGCAGTCCGGGAAGAGAAGTGCGGAATGAAGAGACGATAGTAGTTGGCGAAGCCCAGGAATCGCTGAATCGCCTTCAACCCGTCCGGACGGGGCCACTTTAGGACCGCAGAGAGCTTCTCAGGATCCATTCGTAAGCCTGTCTGGGAGATAACGTAGCCTAGGAATGGAAGAGAGGTCTGCTCAAAGAGGCACTTCTCGTATTTAGCATACAGGTGGTTCTGCCTGAGCCTAAGCAGGACCTGACGAACATCCCTCCGGTGTGTGGGAAGATCCGGAGAGAAGACCAAGATATCGTCCAGGTATACCACCACACAGGAGTAAAGAAGATCACGGAAGACGTCGATGACCAATTCTTGGAAGACAGCGGGAGCATAGCAGAGACTGAAGGGCATCACACGGTATTCATAGTGACCGTCACGGGTATTGAATGCCGTCTTCCACTCGTCTCCTTGACGGATTCGGACCTGGTTATACGCTCCACGTAGATCCAGCTTGGAAAAGATCCTGGCGCCCTTAAGGCGATCAAACAATTCGGAGATGAGCGGTAGGGGATATTTGTTTTTTACCGTGATCAGATTGAGTCCCCTATAATCAATACAGGGACATAGCGAGCCATCCTTCTTCTTGACAAAGAAGAACCCGGCTCCAGCCGGGGAGGTAGACTTCGGATGAATCCCCTAGCCAGATTCTCCTCAATGTACTCAGACATGGCCCGGGTTTTGGCCGCCGACAACGGGTAAATACGCCCACGGGGTGGAGAGGCGCCAGGTACCAGGTCGATCGGGCAATCATATGGCCTATGAGGTGGCAATGTCTTTGCTTCCGTTTTACCGAAGACATCCGCGTAGGACCAGTAAGAAGCCGGTAGACCGGGTAAATTAGCTGGGGTAGGTGGTGGACGAGTCGGGCGAGTCGGAACCACGCAAGTCCTATGGCAGTCCTGACCCCACCGGAGTACTTCACCGGATTGCCAGTTCAGCACGGGTTCATGTATCTGGAGCCAGGATAGACCTAGCAATAGGGAGTGAGAGAGTCCGGAAAGCACATGGAAGGAAATTTTCTCAGAGTGCAGCATTCACACCTGCAGGGTTATGGGTTCAGTGACGAGCAGGATGGTCACCGGAAGGAGTCTTCCATCCACGGAGGCGACTGACAATGGTTCAGCCAGAGGTTTGGTGGGAATTCGGTATCTCTCTACCAGGGACTGGGAAATAAGGTTTCCAGCAGCTCCAGAATCCAGGTAAGCGATTTCAAAATGACGGTTCTCTCCCCAGGAGACCAGGAGATAGAGACAGACAAAGTCAGGGATGGATAGGGCTTACTTTTGCCTAGGACGACCTCTCCGAGCGGTCCTAGACACTGGAGTTTCCCGGCTTCTCCGGGCAGGAACGGATCAGGTGCTCCTTACTGCCACAATAGAAACAGCTCCCCTCAGCTCGGCGTAACTCTTGGCGAGATTTGACCATCTTGGTCTGGTCGATCTGCATGGGTTCGGGCGAGTGCGCCCGGGGAGTGACTGGTTGAGAGGCAGGTCTCTGGAAAGTGGGAGCAAGGCGGGGAAACTTTCTTTCCCGGGTGGTCTCTTTGCTGCGTTCTTGCAACCGGATGTCAATCCGGGTAGCTAGTGACACCAGGTCATCCAGGGTGGTAGGAATGTCCCGACCAGCTAGCTCGTCCTTTATCCAACCGGAAAGGCCCTCCCAGAAGACGGACACCAGGGCCTCGTTATCCTAGGCAAGCTCAGAAGCGAGGGTACGGAACCGTATGGCATATTGGCCCACGGTGAGACTCTCTTGGCGGAGACGTAGCAGAGAGGAGGCTGAAGAGGTTTTTCGTCCTGGTTCATCGAAGACTTTCCGGAAAGCAGCGAGGAAAGACGACAGGTCGGACACCAGGGGATCCCCTCTCTCCCACAGGGGATTTAGCCATGCCAGTGCTTCCCCAGTGAGATGGGACATGATGAATGCCACTTTGGCCCGGTCGGAGATGAACTGATGTGCCAAGAGTTCAAAGTGCAGGTGTTAGAACCTTGCTCTTAGGTTTTTTCCTTTGCTGGTCACATGACCTCGTTGGCCTATTTAATCCTGCTCCGCCCTTCTGGCTTTGCTGGACTTCATTGTATAACTACTTTCTAGCTAGCCTGTGCTCTGTATCTAACTCTGTTAGTTTTCTTGGTCTACGGACCTCAGTGTTCTATATATTTTGTTTGTTTGTCTGTCTGCTACTATTTCTGTTAGGAGGTGTCCCATTTTCCTCCCAGTCCTTAGTACTTGTAGGGATTCCTTCCCCACATCTATAGGTCTCCGTACAGACTAGCTTAGGACTTTAGCAGGTCTGATCGCAGGATCAGGTTCCCTGTTACATCGTAGGGATTCAGCTGAGTTCTATCGTAGGGACAGATTTCCTCTCTTTCCTTAGCTCTGGTAGCAGAACATAACAGTAAGTCCAGCCTGCAAATTCTCTAAGGAAAGATTTTTCTGTTCCATCATGGTGTCGGTTCAGGATTTGGCTCATCGCCTGCAGGGACTCTCTCTGGAGGTGGCCGAGCTCCGTCAGCACGTGAGTAACTGTCCTGGAGCACATTTCTTGGAGCCTAAGGTATGTTTGCCGGATTTATTTTTTGGTGAACACCGAGAATTTTTTTCATTTAAAAATGCTTGCTTATTGTATTTTCATTTGAGACCCAAGTCCTCTGGGGATGAATCCCAGCGCATAGGGTTCATAATGTCACTTTTGCGCAAAGAGCCTCAGGAGTGGGCCTTTTCTTTGCAACCTAGTGATACATGCTTCAGATCAGTGGATAGTTTTTTTCTGCTTTGGGACTATTATATGATGATCCTGACCATGTCGCATCAGCTGAGACTGAGTTAAGACGTTTGAAACAGGGATCAGGTAATGTGGAAAAATATTGTACTCATTTCCGTCGTTGGTCTACTCAAACAGGGTGGAACGATTCTGCTCTGAAAAGTCTATTTCTTGCTGGGCTCAATGAAAGGGTTAAAGACCTGCTAATTGCTTATCCTACACCTGAAGATTTGCAACAGGCTATGCAATTAGCTATACGGGTGGATAGGAGACTGCGTGCAAGGGTTAATGAGAGCAAATCCTCTGCTATGTCAGTTTCTGGTTATGAGAATGTGTGTACTAACAGTGGTGAATCGATGGAGATTGGATCGGTGGCACCTCGCTCTCAAGAGAAAGACCGTCGATTTTCTGAAGGCTTGTGTTTCTATTGCGGAAAATCTGGTCATTTGATTAAAGGCTGTGAGCTTCGTATGAAGAAAGAAAAAAAAATGGTCAGTCATGCCCGTTTAAATTCCAAGGGTGTATTTTTAGCTGCTTCCACGATTGCTCAGGAAAAATTAATGGAATTTCGGGTGTTTGTTGATTGTGGATCTACTCTGAATGTAATTGATGGGGGATTCTTGGAAAGACTCAATTTAAAACCCGAACCTTTATCATCCCCCATTGCTGTGGTTTCTGTGGATGGTTCCCCTTTGAAGAATATTACTCTCAAGGTCTGTGAATTTCCTCTCACTATTAATGGTGTTCACCATGAGAAATTGGATTTGGTAGTTTTGAATAACTTGCCTTCTCCAGTAATATTGGGATTGCCCTGGTTAAAATTTCACAATCCTGTACTGGATTGGTCTACCAATGAAATTAAATCCTGGAGCCATAAATGTTATGACAAGTGTTGTAACGGGCGTATTGCAGCTTTGGATAGGGGAGAATTGCCTGTTCCTATTCAGGATTTTTGGAGAGTTTTTTCTGAGAAGGAATCGCAGGTTTTGCCTCCCCATAGAGACTATGATTGTTCTATTGAATTTGTCCCTGGAGCGACTCTTCCTAAAAGTCGTTTATTTAACCTTACTATTCCTGAGAGGAAGGCTTTGGAGGAATACATACAGACAAGTTTGGCCGCCGGTCACATTAGGCCCTCTAAGTCTCCTGTGGCGGTTGGATTTTTTTTTGTAAAAAAAAAGGACGGCGGTTTACGTCCTTGTCTGGATTTTCGTGAGATTAACAAAATTACTGTACGCAATCCTTACCCACTGCCATTGATTCCTGATCTGTTTAACCAGTTAATGGGGGCCAAGTGGTTCTCTAAAATTGACCTTAAGGGGGCATACAATCTGTTGCGCATGAAGGAGGGTGACGAATGGAAGACTGCTTTTAACACTCCTGTGGGTCATTTTGAGAGTCTGGTTATGCCTTTTGGTCTTACTAATGCTCCTGCATTTTTTCAGAATCTTATTAATGACATCCTTAGACCTTTGATCGGCAAAAATGTGGTCGTGTATTTGGATGACATTTTGATTTATTCGCCGGATCTGGAGTCTCATTGGCGGAGCGTACGTGAGGTATTACAATTGTTAATGGACAATTCGCTTTTTGCTAAGCTGGAGAAATGTGAGTTCGCTGTACAGAGAATTAGTTTTTTGGGTTACATTATCTCCAGCGAAGGTTTTGAGATGGACCCGGTTAAAGTTCAAGCTGTACAGGAATGGCCTAGGCCTATTGGTTTGAAATCGATACAGAGGTTTTTAGGTTTCGCCAATTATTACAGAAAATTCATAAAAAATTTTTCTAGTATTGTCAAACCTCTGACCGATCTCACCAGGAAAGGTGCTGATGCGGTTCAGTGGTCTTCTGAGGCCATTGAAGCTTTGTGTATTTCAAGGAGAGGTTCACCTCTGCTCCCATCCTTATGCAGCCTGATGTGACTAAGCCGTTTTTGGTTGAGGTTGATGCTTCTTCGGTGGGGGTTGGCGCAGTATTGTCTCAGGATAACAGGGATGGATTACATCCCTGTGCCTTTTTTTCAAAAAAATTTTCGGAGACTGAACTGAATTACGATATTGGTAATCGGGAATTATTGGCTATTAAACTCGCATTTGAACACTGGCGCCACTTCTTGGAAGGTGCGGAATTTCCCGTTCAGGTTCTTATGGATCATAAAAATCTGATATATCTTGATGCTGCCAAGCGCCTGAATGCCCGTCAGGCTAGGTGGGCACTGTTTTTCTCGCGGTTTAATTTCTCCGTTACTTACATCCCTGGTACTAAGAATGTTAAGGCGGATGCCTTGTCTCGCAGTTTTTCTCCCATAGTCGGTGCTGAGAAAGAGGAGAACATTTTACAAGAAGGTGTTGTGATAGCTGCTTTGGACTCCGTTTTGGAAGATGAGATTCTTAAAGCACAGGAGAATGCCCCATCTAACACTCCTCATGGGAGGTTGTTTGTGCCTGGGACCTTTAGGAGAGATTTGTTTGTTGAGTGTCACGAATCTCGGTTGGCAGGTCATCCCGGAATCTCTGAGACCAAGAGACTGGTGGGTCGCAGTTTTTGGTGGCCTGGATGGCAGAAGGAAGTCATTAAGTGGGTGCGTCAATGTACTATATGTGCTAGATCTAAGTCCTCACATACTCCTGCTGCGGGGTTGCTTTGCCCTCTGGAGGTTCCCAGTGCTCCTTGGACACATTTGGCTATGGACTTTATAACTGACCTTCCCCCCTCTGAGGGTTTTACTGTCATTTGGGTGGTCGTGGACCGTTTTAGCAAGATGTGTCACTTGGTTCCCTTCGTCAAACTGCCCTGCGCTAAAACTCTCGCTAAGGCCTTTGTCAAGGAAATTGTCAGACTTCATGGCGTTCCTACTGACATTGTTTCTGATAGGGGTCCTCAGTTCGTGGCTCGTTTTTGGCGTGCCTTTTGTGACAGGTTGGGAGTTCATCTGTCGTTCTCGTCCGGATATCATCCTGAATCTAATGGCCAGACAGAAAGGAAAAACCAGGATGTTGAGCAGTTCTTGCGTTGTTTTGTGGCAGACAATCAAGAGGGGTGGTCTGAGTTTCTGCCACTTGCTGAATTTGCTCTGAACAATCATACATCTTCTTCTGCTGGTTGTTCGCCTTTTTTTTGTTGTTCTGGGAGACATCCGTCGTTTGGGTCGTTCTCCAAGTTGGGATCTGCCGTGCCTGAGGAGGAGAATTTTTCCGGTGATTTGCAGAGAGTTTGGACGGATGTGCGTGGTAATCTTCAGGAGGCCAACAGAAAATCTAAAGACTACTTTGATAGGAAACGACAGGAGGTTTTGTTCGCTGTTGGTGACATGGTTTGGTTGTCCTCTAGGAATCTGCGGTTGAGGATTCCTTCTAAGAAATTGGGTCCCAAGTTTGTAGGGCCCTTTAAGGTGCTTCAGGTTGTCAACCAATCTGCTGTTAGGTTGGAGGTTCCTACCTCCTGGAGAATTAATCCGGTATTTCATGTCTCTCTGTTAAAAAAAGCTGTTGTGTCGGATGGTGACGCCTCTGCCTCTGTTCCTCCGGTGGTGGAGGACGGGGAATATGAAATTTCTCGCATCCTTAACTCTAGACGGTATAGAGGTAGTTTGCAGTATCTGGTGGCCTGGAAAGGTTTCGGACCCGAGGATAACTCTTAGGTGAGGTCAGATGATGTTTCCGCGTCCAGACTTATCAGAGCGTTTCACAGGAGATTTCCTGATAAGCCTGGTCCTAGGGGATCCGGAGGATCCTCTTAGAAGGGGGGGTACTGTTAGAACCTTGCTCTTAGGTTTTTTCCTTTGCTGGTCACATGACCTCGTTGGCCTATTTAATCCTGCTCCGCCCTTCTGGCTTTGCTGGACTTCATTGTTTAACTACTTTCTAGCTAGCCTGTGCTCTGTATCTAACTCTGTTAGTTTTCTTGGTCTACGGACCTCAGTGTTCTATATATTTTGTTTGTTTGTCTGTCTGCTACTATTTCTGTTAGGAGGTGTCCCATTTTCCTCCCAGTCCTTAGTACTTGTAGGGATTCCTTCCCCACATCTATAGGTCTCCGTACAGACTAGCTTAGGACTTTAGCAGGTCTGATCGCAGGATCAGGTTCCCTGTTACATCGTAGGGATTCAGCTGAGTTCTATCGTAGGGACAGATTTCCTCTCTTTCCTTAGCTCTGGTAGCAGAACATAACAGCAGGGTGCACTGGTTTATGAAACCTCGAGCTAAGGCGGGGTTGCCACCAAAACGAGGAGGTGCAGAAAGCCGGGGACAGGAGCTGGATGCCATGGTATTGGTGGGCAGCGGCGCTGCCGGAGCGGGAGTCGTACGACTCGAGGTGGACGCAGGAGGAACAGGCAGTGTGTCCAGGCGGGAGTTGACACTCCGCAGGTAGTTCAGGATGGTTTCCTGTTGGGATCTCTGACGGGACACCTCCTGGTATAGGTCAGAGAGCGAGGGAGCTTTGGTGCCACCAGGTTCCATGGCCCGAGCAAACTGTTACGGATCCGGGTGGTGGAACCTCTGTGCCGTGGTGCAAGGAGGGACCCAGAGGGGCGTAACTAAGTATCAACTCAGACCGACCCTGGTCGTACGGCGGCTAACGATTCCGTGACCAGGGAGGGACCGAGCAGAGGGACCAGGTGCTACTCTGGGGACGACCTTGTAAGAGAGCAGATGGCTCCCAAGGGTCAGAAGACTGGGACTGACCGGTATAGCGGATGGGCACAGCAAGCAGGCAGAAGTCTCTGGGTTAGCTGACGGGTGGTCACGGCACGTGACAGCAGAGCGGGCTGAAGTCTCTAGGTTAGCAGACAGGTGGTCACGGCAAGTGACGGCAGGAGCCTCCAGGTAGGCTATCAGGTGGTCACGGCAAGTGACGGCCAAGCAGGCTGAAGTCTCTTGGTTAGCAGGCAGGCAGTCACGGCAAGTGACGGCAGAGCCTCCAGGTAGGCTAGCAGGTAACAGGCAGGTAACAGGTGAGTGCTCCCAGGTGAGCAGACTAGCAGGCACGGCAGGTAGCAGGCAGGTAACTGGCAGGTGCTTCCTGGTAAGCAGGCGGGCTTGCCCATAGACAGACTGGCGGGTTGAACGGAAGACAGACTTTAAGAGAGAGGGAGCGCGCGCCCTAAGCACAGTGCCCGGGAAGCTGCGCGCGCCGGCAGCAGAAGGAAGAGGAGCGCGGGAGGACGCCGCACGGGGAGCGGGGAGGTGAGAGGGATGGCGTCTCTGCCTGGCAGGGGGCAGAGACGCCGATGCTACAGCCATCTTCGCTTGCTCATCTCCTTGAACCCTCCTATAATTTGGCAGATAGTTTTATAAGTTCACAATCTGCTTCCTACAACCTCCATATCCGGCAGTAACTTATTCTTTCATATTCCACCAGCGAGAACATAATGTAGCTTGTGCCTCATCATTTGTCAGTCATATTTGCCGGCTTTCCCAGAATGTCCGGCTATATATCTGGGTAACAGCTATACCACTGACCAGTTCTGCGTTGGACTCTGTGACAAACTTAGCTCCGCCATGTTGCTGTGTCAACTCTGCTATACCCCTGTGCTAGCTCTGTATTGATCTCCTGATAAACTATATCACCGTGTTAGTTCTGTGTTGAATGTGTACAAGCTTAGCTCTCCTACTTCACTGAGAAAACTCTGCTATACCGCTTTTCCAGTCCTGCCTTAGAACCTCCCATGTAACTCAGCTCTGCTACCCTGGTTCCTCACGGCTAAGTCTATCCAGCATCCTCGTGGACTGCAACACTACTACCCAGTTGTCGTTGCCTCATTATATGCCGTCGTTCCAGTCCTACTCCTCTTTTTCCCTTCCAGCCTCTAGAGCCTCAATTTTTCCAACTAGACCACCCTACTACACCAATGTCATATGTCTGTGCTGTCTTATGTGTGGGGGGCCACATGTGGACTTTAAACTTCTCCACACGAGTATGTTTTTCTATGTTGGGTGGCTGCTCGTATATACAGTGATTTCTATGTTCGAGACAATAGGATTGAAATGCAACGTGAGAGCAGGAATACTACTACTAACTCTCCTGAACTCTTCATTCACTTTGAAAAAGCAACTAAAATCCATCTTGGCCAACACAACAGACTTCCAGCTAACTGAGGAATCAGATTACAGCTGCATATTGGAGTCTAATAAGAGAGGAGGAGGTTGAGACAGTGTGTGACAGAAAGCAGAAAAAAAACACACACACAGATGATGTTTAAGTAAGTGTATCTATCCAGTGCTGGATGCACAGCTGCACTGCTCAGTCTTCATCCACTAGCTCAGAGACAACCGGAAATTTGACATGGAGCCAGCAGAGGAGGAAGCTGATGAAACATGCCGGATTCAAGTCATTTAAAGGCCAGGACAAAAGTGTTGTTCCTCATCTGCACGCCAAACTTATTCTGAAAAGTCACCTTTACGTTTTATTGCTACCCTTTGCAGACATTTGGTCTGATAATGTGGCCTGTCTTAGAACACTTCGTTTGTGACTAATCAGCATCCACGGGGGATTGTTCTATAGCCTCATCTTCTGTTTAGTGTCCTGGAACCGTAGGATTTCCTTCCTCAGCCAAGAAAAAGAGGCACTGCAAGCTGATAGCAGCAGAGATCAATACAGGTGCCCAGCTACAGAGTGGAAAAAAGATCAAAGAGGAACAGATCGTCATCTTCAGCCTTTATCCTGCAACCCCAGAAATGTCTCCCATACCCTATTGTGAATGGCGGATCCTGTGTTACCTACTGTATATAGATGTGTTATCAGTCATTGTACAGGAGGAGGAGGTGAGCTGTGACATCACCTATTGTGAGTGGTGGATCCTGTGTTATCTACTGTATATGGAGGTGTTATCAGTCATTGTACAGGAGGAGGAGGTGAGCTGTGACATCACCTATTGTGAGTGGTGGATCCTGTGTTAGCTACTGTATATAGAGGTGTTATCAGTCATTGTACAGGAGGAGGAGGTGAGCTGTGACATCACCTATTGTGAGTGGTGGATCCTGTGTTATCTACTGTATATAGAGGTGTTATCAGTCATTGTACAGGAGGTGAGCTGTGACGTCACCTATTGTGAATGGTGGACCCTGTGTTATCTACTGTATATAGAGGTGTTATCAGTCATTGTACAGGAGGAGGTGAGCTGTGACATCACCTATTGCGAATGGTGGATCCTGTGTTATCTACTGTATATAAAGGTGTTATCAGTCATTGTACAGGAGGAGGTGAGCTGTGACATCACCTATGGTGAATGGTAGATCCTGTGCTATCTACTGTACATTCAGGCGATGTGTCATGGTAATCCTGCCTGTTATTATGACAATGAGACTGCTGGGAAAATGATCTGTACGGAACTGTAAGTATCAGTCTAATGTGAAGCTCTGAGTGCAAAAAAATGTGCCATGCCTTATTTGCTACACTGGAGCGTCCATTATTAAAATATTTTACAAATAGATATTAGCATCTCCTACAATCACAACTCCTTACAGTTTTTGCTGAATTCCCCCTCAATTCTTGTACACTCATAAGGCCATAAAGCAACGGCCACCAAATTTCACAATATACCCTGCATATATTATTAAATAGATCTCTTGGACCTGATGAAGTTGGTGTACTTTCTATGAAAATCCATGTCAGAATTGCTGCATCCTCGTTTTTCAATAGTAAGAATTCTACATTAGCCACAGTGACATGGAATTTCTCAGTAACTGCATCGGCCTCCTCAGGTCCAAGAGATATATTTAATAAATTATGGAGTTTGTCCATCTGAATTGAGGGATTTGCAATGGTTGAGGGGGCTCAATAGCTGAATCTACGTCACGTTTGGCAGACGCCAGTTGATTTACACAGCTGGCAAGTGGCTATAACCGCAGCAAGCGGAGATTCATCACTTAGATGCTGCTGTCAATCTCTTACAGAGATATTTAAATAGAGGTGTCACCAGTGTGTGCACGCTATGACTCCTTTCGACCCAATGGCAGGGTATCGATAGGTTATCATGCCAGCAGGGGGGGCAGCTGAAGACCCTCGTGGCTGCCATCTTGGTACACCTTGTGAAGTCTAATGATAGGCTGAACTTCATAGGAAACAATAATTTACACAATATACAGTACTACAATGTTATATATTGCAGTGCATAATAGAAGTGATCAAATTATTGCAGATTCAAGTGTCCTAAATGGGCGAAAAATAAAGTATAAAAAAATGTAATCACATCCCTTTACCGCTGTTAAAAAGTAAACAAATAAAATTTTAAAAAATTGCAATCAAGATATAAAGTTAATTAACCTGTATAGCAAACGCCACTCAAGAGAAAGAAAATAAAAATTCCAGAATTGTGGGGTTTTAGTTGCCATACCTCCCTTACAAAAATGCAATGAAGGGAGATTAAAATGTCGTACTTACCCGAAATTGGTGTGAATAAAGCCATCAGTTTGGCACGGGAAAAAAAAAATCTTCACATGGCTCCAGTACTAGAAAAATAAAAAAGTTACTGGTCTTGGAAAATGGTTACACAAACCAACATTTGGAATTGCAAACTTACAAATTTTCTTCTTCACCAATTCAATAAATAAAACCATACAAGTTTGGAATTGCTGTAGTCGTACTGACCTGAAGAATCATGTTTTTTCATATACCAAATATAATATTATTCTTTTTTATTTTACTATTTATAATTCAGGCAAATTTTATAACTCTTGTTCTTATAATTTTTTTCAATGCTTTTTATATTTTTTTATTTTTCTTGAAAGGAAAAGTGAGCCTGCGATTATTTGATTTCTTATACAATACACTGTAATATGTAACAAAGGACAACACTATAAAAAAAATAAGGGAGGGCACTGTATTTAACAAAGGACAACACTATACTAAATAAGGGAGGTCACTGTATGTAATTAAAGAACACTCTATGAAGAGGTGTCCTTACACAGTTCAGGTGGAAGTGGTAAACACAACTGAGTGGTCTAACTACAAGTTCTGCATTATTTTATACTAACACTTACCATTTAAGTTGGTACCCTGTGAAACTACACCTCTCAGTATAATAAGGGAATGCTCAAATTTGGTGTTCCATGACTTATTTATTTCATATACAGTCCAGTGACTACAATATTCATAGAATCCTAGAATGTTAGGGTTGGAGGGGACATCCAGGGTCATCGTGTCCAACCCTCTGCTCAATGCAGGATTCACTAAACCATCTCAGACAGATGTCTGTCCAGCCTCTGTGTGAAGACTTCCATTGAAGGAGAACTGACCACCTCTCGTGGCCGCCTGTTCCGCTCATTGACCACCCTCACTGTCAAAAAGTTTTCTTCTAATATCTAATCTGTTTCTTCTCCCTTTCAGTTTCATCCCATAGCTTCTCATGTTTCCATGTACAAATCAGAATAAGGATGATCCCTCTACAGTGTGACATCCCTTCAGATATTTGTACACAGCTATTACGTCTCCTCTTTGCCTTCTTTTTTGCAAGCTAAACATTCCCAGATCCTTTAACCGTTCCTCGTAGGACATAGTTTGCAGTCCGCTCCCCATCTTGGTAGCAGCTCTTCTCTGAACTTGCTCGAGTTTTTGATGCCTTTTTTTTTTTAATGTGGCGCCCAGAAGTGGACACAGTATTCCAGATGAGGTCTTACCAAGGAGGAGTAGAGGGGGATAATTACTTCATGTGATCTAGACTCTATGCTTCTCCTAATACATTCCAAAACTGTGCTTACCTTTTTTGCTGCTGCATCACACTGTTGGCTCATGTGCAGTCTGTGATCTATTAGTATATCCAAGTCTTTTTCACATGTGCTGTTGCTTAGTTCTATTCCTCCCATTCTGTATATGTCATTTTCATTTTCTTGCCCAGATGTAGAATTATACATTTCTCCCTGTTAAATACTATTCTGTTAGTCACTGCCCACTGTTCAAGCTTATCTAGATTCTTCTGAATCCTTTCCCTCTCTTCTCTAGTGTTAGCTATCCCTCCTAGCCAGGGCCGGCTCCAGGTTTTTCTGGGTCCCGGGCGAAAGAGTCTCAGTGGGCCCCTTTAACACATACCACGATTCATGATGCACAGATAACGCAGAGAAATATATATATAGTACAATGCAAAGATTTCACTTCTTACATTACATGAGTTATATCTATTGTAAATTCTACAATATCTCAGAAACCGGCGAATCGCTCCACACAGTATACTGGCCTCCATAAAATGCTCCATATGGAATATTGGCCCTCATATAACGCTCCATACAGAATACTGGCCCCCATATAACGCTCCATATAGAATACTGGCCCCCATATAACGCTCCATACAGAATACTGGCCCTCATAAAACGCTCCGTACCAGATACTGAGCCCCATAAAACGCTCCGTACAGGATACTAGTCTCCTTATAACGCTCCATACAGGATACTGGCCCCCATATAATGCTCCATGCAGGCTGTTCCCCCCACATAATGCCCTGTGCAGGCTGTTCCCCCCTTATAATGCCCCATGCAGGCTGTCCCCCCCTTATAATGCCCCATGCAGGATGTCATCCCCATATAATGCCCCATGCAGGATGTCACCTCCCATATAATGCCCCATGCAGGATGTCACCTCCCCCCCATATAATGCCCCATGCAGGATGTCACCTCTCCCCCCTGATATAATGCCCCATGCAGGATGTCCCTCCCCCCATATAATGCCCCATGCAGGATGTCACCTCTCCCCCCATATAATGCCCCATGCAGGATGTCACCTCTCCCCCCATATAATGCCCCATGCAGGATGTCCCTCCCCCCACCATATAATGCCTCATGCAGGATGTCCCTTTCCCCCACCATATAATGCCCCATGCAGGATGTCACCCCCCTCTTTATAATGCCCCATGCAGGATATCACCCCCCTCTCTTTAAAATGCCCCATGGAGGATATCACTCCCCTCTCTTTATAATGCCCCATGCAGGATATCACCCCCCTCTCTTTATAATGCCCCATGCAGGATGTCATCCCCCCATATAAGGCCCCATGCAGGATGTCACCCTCCCATATAATGCCCCATGCAGGATGTCACCCCCCCACATAATGCCCCATGCAGGATGTCACCCCACCCCTCCCCAAAATAATGCCCCATGCCTCCATACATTAAAAAAAAAAAATCAAATACTCACCTCACTCCTCCTCACCTGCTGCCGCTGCTCAGGTCCGGACTCCAGCGTCGCCCCGCTCTGCGCTGCCTGTGATGGCTTAGGGGAGGGCTTAAGTTCTGTGTTCATCCATCCTGGTCTCTTTAAGTGCTTCCAATTCTTCCTTCTTTTCGGGATTGTTGCTGATAGTGCAGTGAGAATTTCATTTAGCAAAATCTCCCATCCTTTTTGGACATTTCTGTCCTTTAGAACAGGGTTCCCCAACTCCAGTCCTCAAGGCCCACCAACAGGTCATGTTTTCAGGATTTCCTTAGTATTGCACAGGTGATGGAATTATTGCCTGTGCAGGTGATGCAATTATCACCTGTGTAATACTAAGGAAATCCTGAAAACATGACCTGTTGGTGGGCCTTGAGGACTGGAGTTGGGGAACCCTGCTTTAGAACATCCAGCCATTGGACCTTTCCTACCCTCTTTCTGAGTCAGCGATGTAACGGCAGCCCGGCGGGTCAGGGGCCTGCCGACGCCAGCAGAGACTTCAACTGTATATGCGTCCTCGGACGTACATCAAGTTTAAATGTATTGCCTTGCACAGACCCATCGGGTACATTCGCAACAATACACGCTGTTGGCCAGTCAGATGGCAGCAGCTGACGTCAGCATGCATGTGATGGGGCACATGGCAGTGAAGTTATACGGTCCCATCGCACGCCGAAGTCAGCTGCCAGCTTCATAAGAGGACGAGCACTGCGGGGGAGAGAAGAGAAGGTGAGTATTTATTTTTTTAAATATCAGTGGCCATACTAGTACATGGATGACTATGGGGTGCATTATACTTTATGGAAGACTATGGAGTGCATTATACTTTATGGATAACTATGGGGTGCATTATACTTTATGGAAGACTATGGAGTGCATTATACTTTATGGATGACTATGGGGTGGATTATACTTTATGGATGACTATGGGCTCTGCATTATATTACATGGATGACTATGAACTGTGCAGTACATTATATGAAGGACTATGGGATGCATTGTACTATATGGAGGACTATGGGGGGTGCATTATACTTCTTCTATGGAGCCCTATGACTTATGTTTACGCCCCTGGTGAGTATAATGGTTTATTTTCTTCTATACATTAAAGAACAGTGGCAGAACCAGGTACATATAACTAACAAGATGGGGGATATACTATATACCAGGATGGGGCCCAGGATAAGGGTCATATAGCAGAATCGGCGGCATATATACCAGGATGAGGGACATATATACCAGGATGAATGACACAAATATATAATTTAATCAGGATATGGGGACGGGGGTTGAAATCTTGCACCGGGGCCCATCAAACTTTAGTTACGCCACGGTTCTGAGTTCATTAAAATTTGCCTTTCTGAAGTCTAATCTTAAAGGGAACCTGTCACATCATTTCAAGCATCTAAACAGTCCCCAGTGCATTGTTAGTGATGCGATGTGCATCACTAACACGTTATTTTGATTAAAAACTGCGCCGTAATCATCTCCAAAAATCACTTTATATAGTTATATCGTACCTGCTCTTTTAGTCATAGGGGTGTGCTTAATTTTCTGTTCAGTCACGAGCGAAGCCGCCCACTCAATTTGATTAATTTCCCTGGTTGCGCCAACGTCACTAGAATCCCGCACTTGTGCAGTGTGGCGCTTGGAGCCACGCTTGCACAATGTGGCGATTAGAGCTGTGATTGTGCAGTGTCGATCGAGAATCCGTGCATGCACTTCTCCCCGCTCAACACTGTGCAAGTGCAGCCTGTGAAGAATATTCAAGATAATCCCATGTCAATCATTGTGCCCTGTTTGGCAGGGATTATAGAGATCTTCAATGTACAGTGTAATTAGACACTCCTGCAAGGGAGGGGGCCGAGAGGTAGGGAGTGACATACCTCACAGCATTTGTGAGCTGCACAGGACGACCCCTTGTGGACCCCAAGCCATGCGGTCCTTTGTGTCAGATATTATAATTCAACACCGAGTTATTGGAATATGATACATCCCAGTGATACACCAAATAGATTTTTGGAAACCCAAGAGAATGGGGAATGTCACCCTGGCTCACAGTATAGTCCATTGCATAGGGAAAGGGGAGTGACCCAGAGAGGTTAAGAGCCCCTGCAGCTAGAGCCCAGTGACTTTGTCCCTGGGAGGTTGCGAGGATACACCGTGTGGGTGAAGTCCTGCAACAAAGAGAGAGGGCCCCACAAACCTCCCATGTGGCAGCCTTTCCCCCCACAAGCCAGGCCTTTCATCTGACTGGTAACTGACTCTTAATGACTACTTTATACCTTTTGTACCACTACTATTGTGTTTTCAACTCTGACCATTGTGTATGCATAAACTTTACGTACAGTGCATTGTGAAAGTATTTGGCCCCCTTGAACTTTTTAACCTTTTGCCACATTTCTGGCTTCAAACGTAAAGATATAAAATTCTAATTTTTTGGGGAAGAATCAACAACAAGTGGGACACAATCGTGAAGTGGAATGAAATTTATTGGATATTTCAAACTTTTTTTAACAAATTAAAAACTGAAAAGTGGGGCGTGCAATATTATTTGGCCCCTTTATTTTCAGTGCAGCAAACTCACTCCAGAAGATTAGTGAGGATCTCTGAATGATCCAATGTTGTCCTAAATGACTGGTAATGATAAATAGAATCCACCTGTGTGTAATCAAGTCTCCGTATAAATGCACCTGCTGTGTGATAGTCTCAGGGTTCTGTTTCAAGTGCAGAGAGCATCATGAAGACCAAGGAACACACCAGGCAGGTCCGAGATACTGTTGTGGTGAAGTTTAAAACCGGATTTGGATACAAAAAGATTTCCCAAGTTTAAAACATCTGAAGGAGCACTGTGCAAGCGATCATATTGAAATGGAAGGAGTATCAGACCACTGCAAATCTACCAAGACCCGGCCGTCCCTCTAAACTTTCATCTCAAACAAGGAGAAGACTGATCAGAGATGCAGCCAAAAGGCCCATGATCACTCTGGATGATCTGCAGAGATCTACAGCTGAGGAGAGAGAGTCTGTCCATAGGACAACAATCAGTCGTACACTGCACAAATCTGGCCTTTATGGAAGAGTGGCAAGAAGAAAGCCATTTCTCAAAGATATCCACAAAAAGTCTCATTTGAAATTTGCCATAAGCCACCTGGGAGACACACCAAACATGTGGAATAAGGTGCTCTGGTCAGATGAAACTAAAATCGAACTTTTTGGCCAAAATACAAAACGATATGTTTGACGTAAAAGCAACACAGCTCATCACCCTCAAAACACCATCCCCACTGTCAAACATGGTGGTGGCAGCATCAAGGTTTGGGCCTGCTTTTCTTCAGTAGGGACAGGGAAAATGGTTAAAATTTAAGGGAAGATGGACAGAGCCAAATACAGGACCATTCTAGAAGAAAACCTGTTGGAGTCTGCAAAAGACCTGAGACTGGGACGGAGATTTATCTTTCAACAATACAATGATCCCAAACTTAAAGCAAAATCTACAATGGAATGGTTTAAAAATAAACGTATCCAGGTGTTAGAATGGCCAAGTCAAAGTCCAGACCTGAATCCAATCAAGAATCTGTGGAAAGAGCTGAAAACAGCTGTTCACAAACGCCCTCCATCCAACCTCAATGTGCTGAGCTGTTTTGCAAGGAAGAATGGGCAAGAATTTCAGCCTCTCGATGTGCAAAACTGATAGAGACATACCCCAAGCGACTTGCAGCTGTAATCGCAGCAAAAGGTGGCGCTACAAAGTATTAACTCAAGGGGGCCGAATAATATTGCACGCCCCACTTTTCAGTTTTTAATTTGTTAAAAAAGCCCTTTACAGCCTGTGCCGTATTAGTACGCACAGGCTGTAATCCCCCGGTTCAGTGAGGGCTCCGGCGCTTTGCCCGCACTGAACCGGGTACATGTCAGCTGATTATTACAGCTGACATGTGCCCGCAACAGCCGCGGGTGGAATCGCGATCCACCCGTGGCTGTTAACATGTTAAATGCAGCTGTCAATCTCTGACAGTGGCATTTACCCCGCCCATCGGCGACTACGTCACATGATCGCGGGTCACCGATGGGTGGTCATGACAACCCTGGGTCTGCAGCCGACACCAGTGGTTGTCATGAGCTGGTCGCTATGAGCGCCACCTAGTGGTTGACGCTCATAGCACAGGACCATTTCTACTACATACAGGTGATCTGCTGATCATCTGTATGTAGCAGAGGCAATCAGACAAGTGCTGCTTCTAATCTCCTATGGAGACTATAGAAGTAAGCAAAAAGTGAAAAAAAAAATGTTTTTAAAAATATAAAAAAAATAAAAAAAATATAAAAGTTTAAATCACCCCCCATTCAAAATAAAATAATTTAAAAAAAACCCCTACATACACATATTTGGTATCGCCGCATTCAGAATCACCCGATCTATCAATATAAAAAAAGAATTAATCCGATCGGTAAATGGCGTAACGAGAAAAAATTTACGTTTTTTGGTCGCCGCAACATTGCAATAAAATGCAATAACGGGCGATCAAAACATCGGATCTACCCCAAAATGGTATCAATAAAAACGTCAGCTCGGTGCCCAAAAAATAAGCCCTCATCCGGCCCCAGATCCCGAAAAATGGAGACACTACAGGTCTTAGAAAATGACACAATTTTTTTTTTTTTACCAAACTTTGGAATTTTTTTTCACCACTTAAATAAAAAAGAACCTGTACATGTTTGGTGTCTACGAACTCATAATGACCTGGAGAATAATAAAGGCAGGTCAGTTTTAGCATTCAGTGAACGTGGTAAATAAAAATAAAAAAAAAACATCTGTGGTATTGCACTGTTTTTGCAATTTCACCGCACTTGGAATTTTTTTTCCCGTTTTCCCGTACATGATATGGTAAAACTAGTAATGGCGTTGAAATGTACAACTCGTCCCGCAAAAAATAAGCCCTCACATGGCCATATTTACCAAAAAATAAAAACGCTATGGCTCTGGGAACAAGGGGAGCAAAAAACGAAAATGCAAAAACGGAAAATCCCAGAGTTGCGAAGGGGTTAAAATATCCAATAAATTTCGTTCCACTTCACGATTGTGTCCCACTTGTTGTTGATTCTTCCTAAAAAAATTAGACTTTTATATCTTTATGTTTGAAGCCAGAAATGTGGCAAAAGGTAGAAAAGTTCAAGGGGGCCAAATAATTTTACAATGCACTGTATATAGTGTGTTGTCTTGTGTGCCCCTAAGGCGATTAAATATATAATTTAACCTAGGGCTGCTTTTTTACTTTAATCACTTCTGACACACCCGTGACACTAGCCAGATATAAGTCCGTTATATCTAATAGAAACTGGTGGCAGCTCTCCCAGGCCGACAAGGTTCTGCTTCACTGGAGCTAGTGAAGGAGCCTCTCAGCCTGTCAGGGGTTTGAGCGAGTGTGGTGCCACGTCAGTGACTGAATAGGCCACCTCTTCTCACTCCCTGGTGCCTTCCCGTACCCGTGTGGACAGGGGGTGTCTGTGTAGAACTGTACCAATCTGACCTTAGGCGTCCTCAAGGGGGTGCGGAACGTCACGTTGGTGCAAAGGGCAGATAGGTATCACGTGATTCGTCTGACGTAATAGTGACGTCAAGCAGGTGGCGGGGTGTGGATCCATCACAAGTGGTGGAAACGGTGGGATTCTGCGGAGTCGCTCCGCTGCAATTTCTTCACATTGGTGGCAGGGGTGGGATTCTGCGGGGTCTCTCTGCTGCCATTTCTTCACAAGGCCGGCTCCACGGTACACACTGCGCAAGCACGCCTCCAAGTGCCACACTGTGTAAGCGCAGGATTCTAGTGACGTTGGCGCAACCAGGAAAATCAAATAAATTGAGTGGGCGGCGATGCCCGTGACTGAACAGAAATGGTGCACACCCCGATGACTAAATGAGAAGGTACGATATTACTATATAAAATGATTTTTGAACATCATTACAGCGTAGTTTTTAATGAAAATAACGTGTTAGTGATGCATATTGCATCACTAACAAAGCACTGGGGACAGTTTCGATGCTTGAAATGATGTGACAGGTTCCCTTTAAAGTCTGAGTCCTCGCAGGTCTTCCTCCTCTTGTAATCCAAAATTCGAGAATATCATGATTGCTGCCTCCTAAATTCCCAGCCACCTTTACTTCCTCAACCATTTCTTTTCTGTTGGTAAGAATTAGGTCCAAGATGGCAGATCCTCTTGTTCTCTCTTCTACCTTTTGAAAGATAAAGTTGCCAGTGAGAGAAGATAAGAATTTTCTGAATCCATTACTTTTGCCTGAGAGAGATTCCCAAAAAATATCTGGATAGTTAAAATATCCCATTATCACTATAGTACTTTTTTGAGAACAAAGACATCGATGTAAAGAGAGTTCATCTATATCTTCAGTCTGTCCAGGTGGCCTATAGTAAACACCTACAATAGTGTCCTTTCCATTCTATCCTTGTATTCTTACCCAAACATTTTCTACAGAGCTACCATTCTCTGATTCTTGGATCTCTGTGGAGATCTTGATATTGATCAGACATAATTTAGAATTGCCTATGCTATGTGCCTATTAACACAATAGAAACTACCATTGTCACATCAGTCAAATTTTTACACATAGACTAATAACACTCATGTGAACAAGCAAACTGACTTGTATTGATCCACATGCTGTCTTTGTGCAGACCGTTGTGCGCGGACACTCTTTTGAAGTGGTCCTTACTGATTGTTACAGGTTCATCTGGTGAGGTGAATTATCTAAGCTGTAGAGTAGGGTGAACAACACAGACCAAATGTGATGGCACAGTGAGCAAGACTTGCCGAACAGCATGTGGTTTAGCAAGGACCAAGGCAGCAGATTATTTAAGATGGCAGGCAGGCAAAAGGAGCAGGAAACACCAGAAGGCACAAAGCTAAAAGTGTGGATATACACAGGAACTGTGCATATATATTTATATATTACTGTCCAGAACTTCCAACAAACAAATGGTTAACAGCAAACTTGTGTGCTATCAGCAGACAGAAGGACAATATCAGAGACCTAGGCAAGGAATAAACAAATGGTTAGCCGCAGGCAAAAATAGTGTACAGTCAAACTGGTTATTTTCTCACATAAGTCGTTTTCTTGATTGCTGTTCCAGGAGCATTATAGTGTGATCTGCACCAGAGTAGCAAAAGAAGAGTTTGTTACGTATACAGCAGGCAAATGGTTATCCTCAGGTTTGAACCAGGAAATAAATGCAGATATACAATAAACAAACTAGATTTTGCTGAAGAGATGATAAGCCAGCTGAGAGATATGGATGGTAAACCAAACTCAAGCAGTATTCAAACAAAAGATGAAAGCTCATCAGCGCCGCATCACTTGCATCTTCGGTGCAAAGAGATATCAGCAAAAGAAAGTTGGTACTCCATTTTCCTTGGTTCCATAGTTTATTGGAAATCTATGCGCACAAATGACATACAGTGTGGTCTTCAATACATCTTACGCGTTTTGGAATATAATTCCTGAAGCCCGTACTGTATGTCACTTATGCACATGGATTACCAATGAAGTATTGAACCAAGGAAAACGGAGTGCCGACTTTCTTCTACTGATATAAACTCAAACAGTAGTTGTGGAATTGAAAGCAAAGCTACTGGTCTGGACCAGTGGATAAAAGAAGACAGAATGACTCCAGGCAGAGGACAGCAACTAAGGAAAAGAACACCTTACCAACAGTTAAGCATGGTGGAGGATCCATAATGCTGTGGGGTTGCTTTGCTGCGTCTGGTACTGGAGGCCTTGACCGTACCACAGGAATCATGAAATCTGAGAATTATCAAGAGATTTTAGAGCGAAATTTCCTACCCACTGTAGGAAAACTTGGTTTGGGTCCTGGGTCCTCCAGCAAGACAATAACCCAAAGCACACATCCAAAAATAGGAATGGTTGAAAAAGAGAAAATGGACTGTTTTAAAATGGCTAGCAATGAGTCCTGGCCTCCATCGCATTGAAAATAATTGGGGTGAGCTGAAATCTCCCATTAGGAAAAAGAACTCTGCAAACATTCAAGAGCTTGAACAAACTGCAAAGGAAGAGTGGGAGAAAATTCCAGCTGAGAAGAGCAAGAAGCTTATAGATGGCTACAAGAAACGTTTGGAGGCTGTCAGCAATGCCCAAGGGTGTGCAACCAAGTATTAATTAGGGGTGCCTTTATTGCTGCACATGCTGTTTATTCTATTTCTTCTTTGAAATTGCAACATGAAAGTTGAAAAACAATGTTTTATTGTTGTATTACTTTGGACCACTTATTAAAAAATCCTGAGGATATAACTTTGGTACATTTCCATTTATTTCTGAAGATATTGTACAGTCTATGACAAAAATGAAGGGGTGACAATAATGGTGAGCAGCACTGTATATGCAATCAAATACCTTCCAGCAAGGATACAGTTACTCACAGGAATGATACATGAGTAAAAGTAGTCCAGTATCTTCCATCAGATCAATGGTTAATGGCAGCCATGCATGGAAACTGGGACTTGTAGCAAGGATGTCACGGGCGTGTCAGGTTTGACAGACAGTCATTCTGGATCCGGCTGTAGAAGGTCGCTGCACTTGGCCTTGCAGACACCTTCTTGATCTTTTCATCACCCCTCCCTCTCTAGGACCTAGCAGTGATCTCCACCTTCTGATGCTAATTAACACACCCTTTGCTGGATCTTTAAATACACTCAGTTTCTCCAGAGAGTTACAAGTGATAGAGTAATATCCCCTGTTCAGGTCTGGAGTTCTAAGGTGGCTAGATTCTCCTTGGAGTTACTTTGTGGATTGTAGTCGTGATCTCTCTGTTGTCTTCTCAAAGCTAAGTGTATCCCCTTGTCTGTTTCCCAGGTTTGTCTTTAGTAGTAGTGGGGTTGACTAGTGTTCACCCCTCCCCCTCCCTACCTAGGGCCTAGCTCTAGGAACAGCCCGGGCTAAGGTATCCTGCTCGGCGATAGGTGCGGAACCTATTTAGGGACGATAGGGGAGCCAGGATGTTGTGAGATGTGCTTAGGGGTCTCCACTCCCCCTTTCCCGAGTTGCTGGACTTCCCCCTTTTCCCGTCATCGTACGCTGGGTTCTTCCCATGCCTTGCATGACAAAGGAAATGGTTAACTGCAGGATAGCACTATTTGTGTCAATAATGCCACAAAAAGTGCCCTGAAAATGAATGCTACCATATTGCCATAGTACCGGGTAATTTTTTACAATACAATAAACACAGTAAAAGCTAAACGCAAAAAACAATTGGGGAATTGTTTTTTTTTCACCATTTCACCCCATTTGGATTTAATTCTTTTTACATTTTTCAGTACATTATAAGGTAAAATGCCTTCCGTCCCTCGTCCTGCCAACAATAAGACCCGGCGATGTCGATGGAAAATTAAAAAACGTTATGGCTCTTGTAAGGAAAGAAGGAAAACAGCGGTGAGGGGTGAGTGTGCTTGGAAGACACCGGTGAGAGGTGAGAGTGTGTGTACGGTGCCAGTGAGGGGTGTGTGTGCTCGAATGGCGCCGGTAAGGTGTGAGTATGCTCGAACAGCGGTGAGGGGTGAGTGTGCTTAAATGGCGGTGAGCGGTCAGTGTGCTCGGTCAGTGCCAGTGATTGTGCTCGGATGGAGATGTGGGGTGAGTGTGCTTGGATGGCGCCAGTGAGGGGTGTGTGCTTGGATGGTGGTGTGGGGTAAGTGTGTTCAGACGGCGGTGAGGGGTGAGTGTGCACGGACGTCAGTGGGGGGGTGAGTGTGCTCCGACGGCAGCGGTGAGGGGTGAGTATGCTCGGATGGCAGGGGTAAGTGTGCTGGGATGGCAGTGAGGAGTGAGTGTGCTCAGACATCAGTGAGGGGTGAGTGTGCTCGGTCGGCGGTGAGTGTGCTCGGATGGCGCCGGTGGGGGTTGAGTGTGCTGGAACGGCGCTGATGAGGGGTGAGTGTGCTCGGTCTGTGCCGGTGAGTGTGCTCGGAAGGAGAATGTGGGGTGAGTGTGCTCGGATGGTGCCAGTGAGGAGTGAGTGTGCTCGGACATCGGTGTGGGATGAGTGTGCTCAGATGGCAGTGAGGGGTGAGTGTGCTCGGATAGCGGTGGGGTGCGAGTGTGCTTGGACAGTGCCGGTGAGAGGTGAGTGTACTCAGACGTTGGTGTCGGGTGAGTGTGCCCAGACGGCGGTGAGTGTTCTCGGGTGGCGGTAGGGGGCAAGTGTGCTCGGACAGCTTTGTGGGGAGAGTGTGCTGAGATGGCGCCGGTGAGGGGTGAGTGTGCTCAGACGGTGTGAGTGTGGGGTGATGGCAGTGAGGGGTGAGTGTGCTCAGACGGCACCGATGAGGGGTCAGTGTGCTGGGATGGCGGTGAGTGTGCTCAGACGGCGGTGAAGGGTGAGTGTGCTCGGACAGTGGTGAGGGGTGAGTGTTCTCAGATGGCACCAGTAAGGGGTGAGTGTGCTCAGACGGTGGTGAGGGGTGAGTATGCTCGGACAACTGTGAGGGGAGAGTGTGCTCGGAGAGCGGTGAGGGGTGACTGTGCTCGGAAGGGGGTGAGTATGCTCGGACAGCAGTGAGGGGAGAGTGTGCTCGGAAGACGCAGGTGAGTGTGCTGGGATGGCAGTGAGGGGTGAGTGTGCTCAGACGTCAGTGAGGGGTCAGTGTGCTTGGATGGCAGTGAGATGTGAGTATGCTCGGATAGCGGTGAGGGGTGAGTGTGCTTGGATGGCGCTGGTGAGGGGTGAGTGTGCTCAGAAGGTGCTGTGAGGTGAGTGCGCCCGGACGGTGCTGTGAGGTGAGTGCGCCCGGACGGTGCTGTGAGGTGAGTGCGCTCGGACGGCAGTGTGGGGTGAGTGTGCTTGGACGGCGGTGTGAGCTGAGTGTGCTCGGACGGCGGTGTGAGCTGAGTGTGCTCGGACAGTGGTGTGAGCTGAGTGTGCTCGGACGGCGGTGTGAGCTGAGTGTGCTCGGACGGCGGTGTGAGCTGAGTGTGCCCGGACGGCGTTGTGAGCTGAGTGTGCTTGGATGGCGGTGTGAGCTGAGTTTGCTCAGATGGTGGTATGAGCTGAGTGTGCTCAGATGGCGGTGTGGGGTCATAGTGCTGATGCGGCGGTAAGTGTGCTGGGACAGTGGTGTGGGGTGAGTGTGCTTGTACGGCAGTGAGGGGTGAGTGTGCTCAGACGGCGGTGTGCGGTGAGTGTGATCAGATGGCGATGAGGAGTGTGTTCAGACGGCGGTGTAGGGTGAGTGTGCTCGGATGGGGCTGGTGAGGGGTGAGTGTGCTCGGACGGTGGTGAGTGTGCTTGGATGGCAGTGTGCGGTGAGTGTGCTTGGACGGGGGTGAGTGTGCTCGGCTGGTGGTGTGGGGTGAGTGTGCTCAGACGATGGTGTGGGGTGAGTGTGCTTGGATGGGGCTGGTGAGGGGTGAGTGTGCTCGGACAGTAGTTAGTGTGCTTGGAAGGCGGTGTGCGGTGAGTGTGCCCGGACGGGAGTGAGTGTGCTCGGACGGTGATGTGGGATGAGTGTGCTCAGATGTCGGTGGGGTGCGTGTGCTTGTACGGCGGTGAGGGGTGAGTGTGCTCAGAAGGTGGTGTGAGTGTGCTCAGACGGCACCAGTGAGGCGTGAGTGTGCTGGGATGGCAGTGAGGGTTGAGTGTGCTTGGATGGTGGTGAAGGGTGAGTGTGCTCGGACGGCGTTGTGGGGTGAGTGTGCTCGGATGGGGCTGGTGAGGGATGAGTGTGCTCGGACAGTAGTGAGTGTGATTGGACAGTGGTGTGGGGTGAGTGTGCTCAGACGGCGGTGGGGTGAGTGTGCTTGTATGGCGGTGAGGGGTAAGTGTGCTCAGACAGCGCCAGTGAGGCGTGAGTGTGCTGGGATGGCAGTGAAGGTTGAGTGTGCTTGGTGAAGGGTGAGTGTGCTCAGATGGGGCTGGTGAGGGGTGGGTGTGCTCGGACGGTAGTGAGTGTGCTCGGATGGCGGTGTGCGGTGAGTGTGCTTGTATGGTGGTGAGTGTGCTCAGTCGATGGTGTGGCGTGAGTGTACTCAGACGGCGCCAGTGAAGCGTGAGTGTGCTGGGAGGCAGTGAGGGTTGAGTGTGCTTGGATGGTGGTGTGGGGTGAGTGTGCTCAGACGGTGGTGTGGGGTGAGTGTGCTCAGACGGCGCCAGTGAAGCGTGAGTGTGCTGGGAGGCAGTGAGGGTTGAGTGTGCTTGGACGGTGGTGAAGGATGAGTGAGCTCGGACGGCGCTGTGAGGTGAGTGCGCCCGGACGGCGCTGTGAGGTGAGTGCGCCCGGACGGCGCTGTGAGGTGAGTGCGCTCGGACGGCGCTGTGAGGTGAGTGCGCCCGGACGGCGCTGTGAGGTGAGTGCGCTCGAACGGCGCTGTGAGGTGAGTGCGCCCGGACGGTGCTGTGAGGTGAGTGCGCCTGGACGGTGCTGTGAGGTGAGTGCGCTCGGACGGCGCTGTGAGGTGAGTGCGCTCGAACGGTGCTGTGAGGTGAGTGCGCCTGGACGGCGCTGTGAGGTTAGTGTGCTCGGACGGCGCTGTGAGGCGAGTGTGCTCGGACGGTGCTGTGAGGTGAGTGCGCTCGGACGGTGCTTTGAGGTGAGTGTGCGCGGACGGCGCTGTGAGGTGAGTGTGCTCGGACGGTGCTGTGGTGACTGCTCGTTATACAGAAGTTCTAGGCTCTGTCAGTAATGTGTGACTGACTGCATGTAACATAGCAGCATCCATGTCCCGGGCAGCAGCTCCTCCCTGGCCCGGGCCTCTGTATGAGTCACTCCTCAGCGCTATGGTTACCAGTGCCGTTATGAGTGTAACCATGTTCCCGGGCTCCGCCCCATAGCCCGTCCTGTGCTCTGTATGCGCTATGTTGCCCCCAGCGGTCACACGGTGTGCTATGAACTATGCAGGTTCCCGGGCTCCCTATCTCCTCCCTCGGCCCCGCTCAGTTGCTGTTGCTCTCCAGCCCGCGGTGATAATAAGATCCCAGGACACAAAATGGCGCACAGCTGTCGGTGGCGGTTCCCAGCTCGGCCTGGGACCGGCCGGAGATTGGGGGCTAAACACAGACTGGCAGCCGTGCTGAGGGAGGATGTCGGCGGCACCGGATGCAGGACGGGGGCCACATACGGAAGCTCCGGGGGCCCCGGGAGCTGCGGGGGGGTTGGACCGGGCTTTGATGCGGCGCTGCAAGTCTCCGTAGCCATCGGGAGTAACCTGAGACGGTTCCGGGACGTGTCCGGAGGCAGCAGCGGAGAGGTGAGGAGGGAGGCGGCTGACTTGTCTGCTGCAGGCGCTGGTGTCATTGTGTGCGGTGCAGAGGGGTGTGTGACTGCGCAGGGGAGCTGCGTACACTGCCTGGCGGCATGGAAGCGGCGCAGCACTGGTGGCACCGGCCACTCCGGGGGGTCACATGGGAGAGGCATGGACACGGGCACAGGAGGAGGACCCTTCCACATCAGGGGGTCATCAGCGGGAACTGACCTGAGGGCATCTAGGGGTGCATCATGTGTGCCAGGTGCCCTGAGGGTCGTGCCCAGAGGGTCCCACCGGGTGCCCAATGCCGTGCCCTGAGGGTCACACCGGGTGCCCAATGCCGTGCCCTGAGGGTCCCACCGGGTGCCCAATGCCGTGCCCTGAGGGTCCCACCGGGTGCCCAATGCCGTGCCCTGAGGCTCCCACCGGGTGCCCAATGCCGTGCCCTGAGGCTCCCACCGGGTGCCCAATGCATGCCCTGAGGGTCTCACCTGGGATGAGGTGCCCAATGCCATGCCATGAGGGTCCCACCTGGGATCAGGTGCCCAATGCCGTGCCCTGAGGGTCCCACCGGGTGTCCATTGCAGTGCCCTGAGGGTCCCACCTGGGATCAGATGCTCATTTCTGTGTCCTGAGTTTCCCACCTGAGATCAGATGCCCATTGCCGTGCCCTGAGGTTCCCACTTGGGATCAGGTGCCCAATGTTGCCATGTCCTGAGGGTCCCACCTGGGATCAGGTGCCCATTGCTGTACGCTGAGAGTCAAACCGGTCAGCAGGTGCCCATTGCCGTACCCTGAGAGTCAAACCGGTCAGCAGGTGCCCATTGCCGTACCCTGAGAGTCAAACCGGTCAGCAGGTGCCCATTGCCGTACCCTGAGAGTCAAACCGGTCAGCAGGTGCCCATTGCCGTACCCTGAGAGTCAAACCGGGCAGCAGGTGCCCATTGCCTTACCCTGAGAGTCAAACCTGGCAGCAGGTGCCCATTGCCGTACCCTGAGAGTCAAACCTGGCAGCAGGTGCCCATTGCCGTACCCTGAGAGTCAAACCTGGCAGCAGGTGCCCATTGCCGTACCCTGAGAGTCAAACCTGGCAGCAGGTGCCCATTGCCGTACCCCGAGAGTCAAACCTGGCAGCAGGTGCCCATTGCCATACCCTGAGAGTCAAACCTGGCAGCAGGTGCCCATTGCCGTACCCTGAGAGTCAAACCTGGCAGCAGGTGCCCATTGCCGTACCCTGAGAGTCAAACCTGGCAGCAGGTGCCCATTGCCGTACCCTGAGAGTCAAACCTGGCAGCAGGTGCCCATTGCCGTACCCTGAGAGTCAAACCGGGCAGCAGGTGCCCATTGCCGTACCCTGAGAGTCAAACCGGGCAGCAGGTGCCCATTGCCGTACCCTGAGAGTCAAACCGGGCAGCAGGTGCCCATTGCCGTACTCTGAGAGTCAAACCGGGCGGCAGGTGCCCATTGCCGTACCCTGAGAGTCAAACAGGGCGGCAGGTGCCCATTGCCGTACCCTGAGAGTCAGACCGGGCGGCAGGTGCCCATTGCCGTACCCTGAGAGTCAAACCGTGGAGAAGGTGCCCATTGCCGTACCCTGAGAGTCAAACCGGGCAGCAGGTGCCCATTGCCGTACCTTGTGGGTCTCACCTGGGATCGAGTGTCCATTGCCGTACCCTGAGGGTTCCACCGGACATCAGGATCCCACCAGGGTGGCATGGCAGGGTGCCATGAGGGTCCCACCTAGGAACAGGTTCACATTGCTGTACTCTGAGAGTCCCTCCGGGCAACAGGTGCACATTGCCGTGCCTTGAGGGTCCCACTAGGCAGCAGTTGCACATTGCCGTGCCCTGAGGGTCCCACTAGGCAGCAGTTGCACATTGCCGTGCCCTGAGGGTCCCACTAGGCAGCAGTTGCACATTGCGTGCCCTGAGGGTCCCACTAGGCAGCAGTTGCACATTGCCGTGCCTTGAGGCTCCCACTAGGCAGCAGTTGCACATTACCATACCTTGAGAGTCCCTCCCAGCAGCCGGTGCACATTGCCGTGCCCTGAGGGTCCCACCGGCCATACAAAGTTGCACAGAGCCCTTGATGTGATGGAGTGACTGTTATGTAATGAAGAGTCGAATGCACCATGTGAGGCCGGTGTTCCAGGTGCCCAGTGGCACAAGAGGCATTTAATACCTGCAGTGCCACTTGTATAGTAATACCAGTGTGCTTGACATTACTGCTGGCACTTTCTGTAATGGTCGATGCCAGGGGGGGCGTGTGGTAGGAAACATCCTCTGCACCGTGCATGCAAGGTGCCCACTGCCATGCACTCAGGGTTACTTGTCATGCAGGTTGGCGCAGCAGTGATGGAAGAAGCAGAGTCCACGCCACCTTATGGATGAACTAAATACTGACATGAGGTCATGCCATGCAAAGTGCCCAGAGCCATGCAGTAAGGGGCACTCGTGGCATGCAGGTTGGCGCAGCTGTGATGGAAGAGGGTGGTCATATAGGATGATAATAAACCTCCTTTGCACCATGACGGAGGGTGACACCTGGCAGGCAGACTGGCATTATGTCATTGGAATGTAAATGGAATATATGCCAGGTGGTAATGGAGACATTTCATACCTGCAGTGTGTAGGGCTCTGGCGCTTGCCAGGAGGTGGCATACATACGTGACCTGAACATTGGGATGTATTAAGGATGGCACGGTTTATTTAGGGTGTATGAGTGTTGTGCACGATGCCCGTCTCTTATCATGTGTGGCAGCATGTGCTGCAGCAGCGCGCGATGTATGATATGGCAGTGCTGCTCTCCGGCCTGGAGGGGGGTGTGTCAGCCTCGCACTGTATATACACGCTCCATACCGCCATATATCTGATCTGTAAACCTCTCAACCTACTGCTGCTTCTCATGTTCTTCTCCTCTCCCTTCTGCAATGCTCCATTGTGTGGCTCCCTGGTGGGGGTGAATGCATCGGTGGTCTTATTGGGAGTTGGGGGGTGTATATGTTTATGTGCCCCTTTATGGAGGATATCGGTGAAAGGATGGTGTCTGGGACACACGGAGCTCGGTTTTGCATTTCATGTGTGTCGCACTTTGAGGAAGTGTGCGGCGGGGGCGCCTGTCACTGTGTGCAGCGTATGCGTCTTTGTTGATCTCCAGTTACAGGGGGGTGTGTGTGTCTGGAAAGGGTCTGTTTATGTTGTGCTCTGGGGTAGGGGGTCTCTGGTATTTTTAGGGTACCAGCGCAGTGTATAGCGGTGTGTGTATGTGCACGTATGTTAGATATGTCGCGGATTTGGGGGTCTGGTTGCTGTAATCCCTTTCATGTGAGGAGTTACATGTGGTAAACATAGGAGGAGTGGTGTATGTGGGCTGGGCACCGCTTATTGTGCTTGGGACATGGTGAGGGGGGCTTTGTTTTGGCGGCAGAAGAGCAGCTGCTGTCTGAGTCTTTCAGATGAGGGGATGGGGGGGTCTTCATATGGATGTTGGACTAGAGGGTTTTATCAGACTGCGATGCTTATCCTTTACGTTGTAATCTGGCCGCCGCCATCCCCAATTATTATCCCTACCTCTGTTATTCTCCACTTACTGGAGATGGCCATTGTCAGTACAGGAACTTTTACCTGAATGTGTAGCTTTACTGTCGTCTCGGACCGTGTGCTCCGCATTGTGGACATAAAGACCGTTCTCAGGCGAGCAGAGGACTGTTCATTCATACAAGAAAGTATTATCTGTACTGCAATATGGGACCGTACTCTGTTCACATTTGTTATGGGGTACACTTTTGCTCTTAATCTCTCTGTGCTACCTCTTTGGATCTCTGGCCCTGAGCCTCTCTCCTTCTCTCTCTGTCTGTGCTCTCTCTCTCCTTCTCTCTCTGTCTGTGCTCTCTCTCTCTCTGTCTGTGCTCTCTCTCTCTGTCTGTGCTCTCTCTCTCTCTCTGTCTGTGCTCTCTCTCTCTCTCTGTCTGTGCTCTCTCTCTCTCTCTGTCTGTGCTCTCTCTCTGTCTGTGCTGCCTCTCTCTGTCTGTGCTGCCTCTCTCTGTCTGTGCTGCCTCTCTCTGTCTGTGCTGCCTCTCTCTGTCTGTGCTGCCTCTCTCTGTCTGTGCTGCCTCTCTCTGTCTGTGCTGCCTCTCTCTGTCTGTGCTGCCTCTCTGTCCTTCTCTGTGCTGTCTCTCTCTCCTTCTCTGTGCTGCCTCTATCCTCTGTGCTGCCTCTCCCTCTCTGTGCTGCCTCTCTCTCCCTCTCTGTGCTGCCTCTCTCTCCCTCTCTGTGCTGCCTCTCTCTCCCTCTCTGTGCTGCCTCTCCCTCCCTCTCTGTGCTGCCTCTCTCCCTCTCTGTGCTGCCTCTCTCCCTCTCTGTGCTGCCTCTGTCCATCTCCCTCTCTCTGTGCTGCATCCCTCCTTCTCTCTCTGTGCTGTCTCTCTCTCTGTGCTGACTCTCTCTCTCTCTCTGTGCTGACTCTCTCTCTCTCTGCTGACTCTCTCTCTCTGTGTGCTGACTCTCTCTCTGCGTGCTGACTCTCTCTCTGCTGCCTCTCTCTCTCTGCTGCCTCTCTCTCTCTGCTGCCTCTCTCTCTCTGCTGCCTCTCTCTCTCTGCTGCCTCTCTCTCTCTGCTGCCTCTCTCTCTCTGCTGCCTCTTTCTCTCTCTCTGCTGCCTCTCGCTGTCTCTCTGCTGCCTCTCGCTCACTCTACTGCCTCTCGCTCACTCTGCTGCCTCTCTCTCTCTGTGCTGCCTCTTGCTCTCTCTCTCTGTGCTGCCTCTCGCTCTTCCTCTCGCTCTCTGTGTGCTGCCTCTCGCTCTCTGTGCTGCCTCTCTCTCTCTGTGCTGCCTCTCGCTCTTCCTCTCGCTCGCTCTCTGTGCTGCCTCTCGCTCTCTGTGCTGCCTCTCGCTCTCTGTGTGCTGCCTCTCGCTCTCTGTGTGCTGCCTCTCGCTCTCTGTGTGCTGCCTCTCGCTCTCTGTGTGCTGCCTCTCGCTCTCTGTGTGCTGCTTCTCGCTCTCTGTGTGCTGCCTCTCTGTCTGTGCTGCCTCTCTCTGTCTGTGCTGCCCCTCTCTGTGCTGTCTCTCTCTCCTTCTCTGTGCTGTCTCTCTCCTTCTCTGTGCTGCCTCTCTCTCCCTCTCTGTGCTGCCTCTCTCTCCCTCTCTCTGTGCTGCCTCTCTCTCCCTCTCTCTGTGCTGCCTCTCTCTCCCTCTCTCTGTGCTGCCTCTCTCTCCCTCTCTCTGTGCTGCCTCTCGCTCTCTCTCTGTGCTGCCTCTCGCTCTCTCTCTGTGCTGCCTCTCTCTCCCTCTCTGTGCTGCCTCTCTCTCCCTCTCTGTGCTGCCTCTCTCTCCCTCTCTGTGCTGCCTCTCCCTCCCTCTCTGTGCTGCCTCTCTCCCTCTCTGTGCTGCCTCTGTCCATCTCCCTCTCTCTGTGCTGCATCCCTCCTTCTCTCTCTGTGCTGTCTCTCTCTCTGTGCTGACTCTGTCTCTCTCTCTGTGCTGACTCTGTCTCTCTCTGTGCTGACTCTGTCTCTCTCTGTGCTGACTCTGTCTCTCTCTGTGCTGACTCTCTCTCTCTGTGCTGACTCTCTCTCTCTGTGCTGACTCTCTCTCTGTGTGCTGACTCTCTCTGCTGCCTCTCTCTCTCTGCTGCCTCTTTCTCTCTCTCTGCTGCCTCTCGCTCTCTCTCTGCTGCCTCTCGCTCTCTCTCTGCTGCCTCTCGCTCTCTCTCTGCTGCCTCTCGCTCTCTCTCTGCTGCCTCTCGCTCACTCTACTGCCTCTCGCTCACTCTGCTGCCTCTCTCTCTCTGTGCTGCCTCTTGCTCTCTCTCTCTGTGCTGCCTCTCGCTCTTCTTCTCGCTCTCTGTGTGCTGCCTCTCTCTCTCTGTGCTGCCTCTCTCTCTCTGTGCTGCCTCTCTCTCTCTGTGCTGCCTCTCGCTCTCTGTGCTGCCTCTCTCTCTGTGTGCTGCCTCTCTCTCTCTCTGTGTGCTGCCTCTCGCTCTATCTGTGTGCTGCCTCTCGCTCTCTCTGTGTGCTGCCTCTCGCTCTCTCTGTGTGCTGCCTCTCGCTCTCTCTGTGTGCTGCCTCTCGCTCTCTCTGTGTGCTGCCTCTCGCTCTCTGTGTGCAGCCTCTCGCTCTCTCTGTGTGCAGCCTCTCGCTCTCTCTGTGTGCAGCCTCTCGCTCTCTCTGTGTGCAGCCTCTCGCTCTCTCTGTGTGCAGCCTCTCGCTCTCTCTGTGTGCAGCCTCTCGCTCTCTCTGTGTGCAGCCTCTCGCTCTCTCTGTGTGCAGCCTCTCGCTCTCTCTGTGTGCAGCCTCTCGCTCTCTCTGTGTGCTGCCTCTCGCTCTCTCTGTGTGCTGCCTCTCGCTCTCTCTGTGTGCTGCCTCTCGCTGTCTCTGTGTGCTGCCTCTCGCTGTCTCTGTGTGCTGCCTCTCGCTGTCTCTGTGTGCTGCCTCTCGCTGTCTCTGTGTGCTGCCTCTCGCTGTCTCTGTGTGCTGCCTCTCGCTGTCTCTGTGTGCTGCCTCTCGCTGTCTCTGTGTGCTGCCTCTCGCTGTCTCTGTGTGCTGCCTCTCGCTGTCTCTGTGTGCTGCCTCTCGCTGTCTCTGTGTGCTGCCTCTCGCTCTCTCTGTGTGCTGCCTCTCGCTCTCTCTGTGTGCTGCCTCTCGCTCTCTGTGTGCTGCCTCTCGCTCTCTGTGTGCTGCCTCTCGCTCTCTGTGTGCTGCCTCTCGCTCTCTGTGTGCTGCCTCTCGCTCTCTGTGTGCTGCCTCTCTCTCCCACTCTGTGTGCTGCCTCTCTCTCCCACTCTGTGTGCTGCCTCTCTCTCCCACTCTGTGTGCTGCCTCTCTCTCCCACTCTGTGTGCTGCCTCTCTCTCCCACTCTGTGTGCTGCCTCTCTCTCCCACTCTGTGTGCTGCCTCTCTCTCCCACTCTGTGTGCTGCCTCTCTCTCCCACTCTGTGTGCTGCCTCTCTCTCCCACTCTGTGTGCTGCCTCTCTCTCCCACTCTGTGTGCTGCCTCTCTCTCCCACTCTGTGTGCTGCCTCTCTCTCCCACTCTGTGTGCTGCCTCTCTCTCCCACTCTGTGTGCTGCCTCTCTCTCCCACTCTGTGTGCTGCCTCTCTCTCCCACTCTGTGTGCTGCCTCTCTCTCCACTCTGTGTGCTGCCTCTCTCTCCCTGTGTGCTGCCTCTCTCTCTCTGTGTGCTGCCTCTCTCTCTCTGTGTGCTGCCTCTCTCTCTCTGTGTGCTGCCTCTCTCTCTCTGTGTGCTGCCTCTCTCTCTCTGTGTGCTGCTTCTCGCTCTCTGTGTGCTGCCTCTCGCTCTCTCTGTGTGCTGCCTCTCGCTCTCTCTGTGTGCTGCCTCTCGCTCTCTCTGTGTGCTGCCTCTCGCTCTCTCTGTGTGCTGCCTCTCGCTCTCTCTGTGTGCTGCCTCTCGCTCTCTCTGTGTGCTGCCTCTCGCTCTCTCTGTGTGCTGCCTCTCGCTCTCTCTGTGTGCTGCCTCTCGCTCTCTCTGTGTGCTGCCTCTCGCTCTCTCTGTGTGCTGCCTCTCGCTCTCTCTGTGTGCTGCCTCTCGCTCTCTGTGTGCTGCCTCTCGCTCTCTGTGTGCTGCCTCTCGCTCTCTGTGTGCTGCCTCTCGCTCTCTGTGTGCTGCCTCTCGCTCTCTGTGTGCTGCCTCTCCCTCTCTCTGTGTGCTGCCTCTCCCTCTCTCTCCCTCTCTGTGCTGCCTCTCTCTCCCTCTCTGTGCTGCCTCTCTCTCCCTCTCTGTGCTACCTCTCTCTCCCTCTCTGTGCTGCCTCTCTCTCCCTCTCTGTGCTGCCTCTCTCTCCCTCTCTCTGTGCTGCCTCTTCCTCTTTTTCTCTCTGTGCTGCCTCTCGCTCGCTCTCTGTGCTGCCTCTCGCTCGCTCTCTGTGCTGCCTCTCCTCTCTCTGTGCTGCCTCTCGCTCTCTCTCTGTGCTGCCTCTCTCTCTCTGTGCTGACTCTGTCTCTCTCTGTGCTGACTCTCTGTGCTGACTCTCTCTCTGCTGACTCTCTCTCTCTCTGTGTGCTGACTCTCTCTGCTACCTCTTTCTCTCTGCTGCCTCTTTCTCTCTCTCTGCTGCCTCTTTCTCTCTCTCTGCTGCCTCTCTCTCTCTGCTGCCTCTCGCTCACTCTGCTGCCTCTCTCTCTGTGTGCTGCCTCTCTCTCTCTGTGTGCTGCCTCTCTCTCTCTGTGTGCTGCCTCTCTCTCTCTGTGTGCTGCCTCTCTCTCTCTGTGTGCTGCCTCTCCCACTCTCTGTGTGCTGCCTCTCTCTCTCTCTCCCTCTGTGCTGCCTCTCTCTCTCCCTCTGTGCTGCCTCTCTCTCCCTCTCTGTGCTGCCTCTCTCTCCCTCTCTGTGCTGCCTCTCTCTCCCTCTCTCTGTGCTGCCTCTTCCTCTTTTTCTCTCTGTGCTGCCTCTCGCTCGCTCTCTGTGCTGCCTCTCGCTCGCTCTCTGTGCTGCCTCTCGCTCGCTCTCTGTGCTGCCTCTCGCTCGCTCTCTGTGCTGCCTCTCGCTCTCTCTCTGTGCTGCCTCTCTCTCTCTCTGTGCTGCCTCTCTCTCTCTCTGTGCTGCCTCTCTCTGTGCTGACTCTGTCTCTCTCTGTGCTGACTCTCTGTGCTGACTCTCTCTCTGCTGACTCTCTCTCTCTGTGTGCTGACTCTCTCTGCTACCTCTTTCTCTCTGCTGCCTCTTTCTCTCTCTCTGCTGCCTCTTTCTCTCTCTCTGCTGCCTCTCTCTCTCTGCTGCCTCTCGCTCACTCTGCTGCCTCTCTCTCTCTGTGCTGCCTCTTGCTCTCTCTCTCTGTGCTGCCTCTCGCTCTTCCTCTCGCTCTCTGTGTGCTGCCTCTCGCTCTCTGTGCTGCCTCTCGCTTTCTGTGCTGCCTCTCTCTCTCTGTGCTGCCTCTCGCTCTTCCTCTCTCTGTGTGCTGCCTCTCGCTCTCTGTGCTGCCTCTCGCTCTCTCTGTGTGCTGCCTCTCGCTCTCTCTGTGTGCTGCCTCTCGCTCTCTCTGTGTGCTGCCTCTCGCTCTCTCTGTGTGCTGCCTCTCGCTCTCTCTGTGTGCAGCCTCTCGCTCTCTCTGTGTGCAGCCTCTCGCTCTCTCTGTGTGCAGCCTCTCGCTCTCTCTGTGTGCTGCCTCTCGCTCTCTCTGTGTGCTGCCTCTCCGTGCTCTCCTCTCTGTGTGCTGCCTCTCGCTCTCTCTGTGTGCTGCCTCTCGCTCTCTCTGTGTGCTGCCTCTCGCTCTCTCTGTGCTGCCTCTCGCTCTCTGTGTGCTGCCTCTCGCTCTCTGTGTGCTGCCTCTCGCTCGCTGTGTGCTGCTTCTCGCTCGCTGTGTGCTGCCTCTCGCTCTCTGTGTGCTGCCTCTCGCTTTCTCTGTGTGCTGCCTCTCGCTTTCTCTGTGTGCTGCCTCTCGCTCTCTCTGTGTGCTGCCTCTCGCTCTCTCTGTGTGCTGCCTCTCGCTCTCTCTGTGTGCTGCCTCTCGCTCTCTCTGTGTGCTGCCTCTCGCTCTCTCTGTGCTGCCTCTCGCTCTCTCTGTGTGCTGCCTCTCGCTCTCTCTGTGTGCTGCCTCTCTCTCTCTGTGTGCTGCCTCTCGCTCTCTGTGTGCTGCTCTCGCTCTCTGTGCTGCCTCTCTCTCTCTGTGTGCTGCCTCTCTCTCTGTGTGCTGCCTCTCTCTCTGTGTGTGCTGCCTCTCTCTCCCACTCTCTGTGCGCTGCCTCTCTCTCTCCCTCTCTGTGCTGCCTCTCTCTCCCTCTCTGTGCTGCCTCTCCCTCTCTCTGTGCTGCCTCTCGCTCTCTCTGTGCTGCCTCTCGCTCTCTCTCTGTGCTGCCTCTCGCTCTCTCTCTGTGCTGCCTCTCGCTCTCTCTCTGTGCTGCCTCTCGCTCTCTCTGTGCTGCCTCTATCTCTCTCTCTGTGCTGCTCTATCTCTCTCTCTGTGCTGCCTCTCGCTCTCTCTCTGTGTGCTGCCTCTCGCTCTCTGTGTGCTGCCTCTCGCTCTGTGTGCTGCCTCTCTCTTGCTCTCTCTGTGTGCTGCCTCTCTCTGTGTGCTGCCTCTCTCCCTCTCTGTACTGCCTCTCTCTCTCTGTGTGCTGCCTCTCTCTCTCTCTGTGTGCTGCCTCTCTCCCTCTCTGTGCTGCCTCTCTCCCTCTCTGTGCTGCCTCTCTCCCTCTCTGTGCTGCCTCTCTCTCTCTGTGTGCTGCCTCTCTCTCCCACTCTCTGTGTGCTGCCTCTCTCTCTCCCTCTGTGCTGCCTCTCTCTCCCTCTGTGCTGCCTCTCTCTCCCTCTCTCTGTGCTGCCTCTCTCTCCCTCTCTCTGTGCTGCCTCTCTCTCCCTCTCTCTGTGCTGCCTCTCTCTCCCTCTCTCTGTGCTGCCTCTTCCTCTTTTTCTCTGTGTTGCCTCTCGCTCTCTCTCTGTGCTGCCTCTCGCTCTCTCTCTGTGCTGCCTCTCGCTCTCTCTCTGTGCTGCCTCTCGCTCTCTGCGCTGCCTCTCTCTCTCTCTGTGCTGACTCTGTCTTTCTCTGTGCTGACTCTCTCTGTGCTGACTCTCTCTCTCTGTGCTGACTCTCTCTGCTGACTCTCTCTCTGTGTGCTGACTCTCTCTGCTGCCTCTCTCTCTGCTGCCTCTCTCTCTCTGCTGCCTCTTTCTCTCTGCTGCCTCTCGCTCTCTTTCTGCTGCCTCTCGCTCACTCTGCTGCCTCTCTCTCTCTGTGCTGCCTCTTGCTCTCTCTCTCTGTGCTGCCTCTCGCTCTTCCTCTCGCTCTCTGTGTGCTGCCTCTCGCTCTCTGTGCTGCCTCTCGCTCTCTGTGCTGCCTCTCTCTCTCTGTGCAGCCTCTCTCTCTCTGTGTGCTGCCTCTCGCTCTTCCTCTCTCTGTGTGCTGCCTCTCGCTCTCTGTCTTGCCTCTCGCTCTCTGTGTGCTGCCTCTCGCTCTCTGTGTGCTGCCTCTCGCTCTCTGTGTGCTGCCTCTCGCTCTCTGTGTGCTGCCTCTCGCTCTCTGTGTGCTGTCTCTCGCTCTCTCTGTGTGCTGCCTCTCGCTCTCTCTGTGTGCTGCCTCTCGCTCTCTCTGTGTGCTGCCTCTCGCTCTCTCTGTGTGCTGCCTCTCGCTCTCTCTGTGTGCTGCCTCTTGCTCTCTCTGTGTGCTGCCTCTTGCTCTCTCTGTGTGCTGCCTCTTGCTCTCTCTGTGTGCTGCCTCTTGCTCTCTCTGTGTGCTGCCTCTTGCTCTCTCTGTGTGCTGCCTCTTGCTCTCTCTGTGTGCTGCCTCTCGCTCTCTCTGTGTGCTGCCTCTCGCTCTCTCTGTGTGCTGCCTCTCGCTCTCTCTGTGTGCTGCCTCTCGCTCTCTCTGTGTGCTGCCTCTCGCTCTCTCTGTGTGCTGCCTCTCGCTCTGTGTGCTGCCTCTCGCTCTCTCTGTGTGTTGCCTCTCGCTCTCTCTGTGTGCTGCTTCTCGCTCTCTGTGTGCTGCCTCTCGCTCTCTCTGTGTGCTGCCTCTCGCTCTCTCTGTGTGCTGCCTCTCGCTCTCTCTGTGTGCTGCCTCTCGCTCTCTCTGTGTGCTGCTTCTCGCTCTCTGTGTGCTGCCTCTCGCTCTCTCTGTGTGCTGCCTCTCGCTCTCTCTGTGTGCTGCCTCTCGCTCTCTGTGTGCTGCCTCTCGCTCTCTCTGTGTGCTGCCTCTCGCTCTCTCTGTGTGCTGCCTCTCGCTCTCTGTGTGCTGCCTCTCGCTCTCTGTGTGCTTCCTCTCGCTCTCTCTGTGTGCTTCCTCTCGCTCTGTGTGCTGCCTCTCTCCCTCTCTCTGTGCTGCCTCTCTCCCTCTCTCTGTGCTGCCTCTCTCCCTCTCTGTGCTGCCTCTCTCCCTCTCTGTGCTGCCTCTCTCTCTCTGTGTGCTGCCTCTCTCTCTGTGTGCTGCCTCTCTCTCTGTGTGCTGCCTCTCTCTCTGTGTTCTGCCTCTCTCTCCCACTCTCTGTGTGCTGCCTCTCTCTCTCTCCCTCTCTGTGCTGCCTCTCTCTCCCTCTCTGTGCTGCCTCTCTCTCCCTCTCTGTGCTGCCTCTCTCTCCCTCTCTGTGCTGCCTCTCTCTCCCTCTCTGTGCTGCCTCTCTCTCCCTCTCTCTGTGCTGCCTCTCTCTCCCTCTCTCTGTGCTGCCTCTCGCTCTCTCTCTGTGCTGCCTCTCGCTCTCTCTCTGTGCTGCCTCTCGCTCTCTCTCTGTGCTGCCTCTCGCTCTCTCTCTGTGCTGCCTCTCGCTCTCTCTCTGTGCTGCCTCTTTCTTGCTCTCTGTGCTGCCTCTATCTCGCTCTCTGTGTGCTGCCTCTCGCTCTCTGTGTGCTGCCTCTCGCTCTCTGTGTGCTGTCTCTTGCTCTCTCTGTGTGCTGCCTCTCGCTCTCTCTGTGCGCTGCCTCTCGCTCTCTCTGTGTGCTGCCTCTTGCTCTCTCTGTGTGCTGCCTCTTGCTCTCTCTGTGTGCTGCCTCTTGCTCTCTCTGTGTGCTGCCTCTTGCTCTCTCTGTGTGCTGCCTCTTGCTCTCTCTGTGTGCTGCCTCTTGCTCTCTCTGTGTGCTGCCTCTCGCTCTCTCTGTGTGCTGCCTCTCGCTCTCTCTGTGTGCTGCCTCTCGCTCTCTCTGTGTGCTGCCTCTCGCTCTCTCTGTGTGCTGCCTCTCGCTCTCTCTGTGTGCTGCCTCTCGCTCTCTCTGTGTGTTGCCTCTCGCTCTCTCTGTGTGCTGCTTCTCGCTCTCTGTGTGCTGCCTCTCGCTCTCTCTGTGTGCTGCCTCTCGCTCTCTCTGTGTGCTGCCTCTCGCTCTCTCTGTGTGCTGCCTCTCGCTCTCTCTGTGTGCTGCCTCTCGCTCTCTCTGTGTGCTGCTTCTCGCTCTCTGTGTGCTGCTTCTCGCTCTCTGTGTGCTGCCTCTCGCTCTCTCTGTGCTGCCTCTCGCTCTCTGTGTGCTGCCTCTCGCTCTCTGTGTGCTGCCTCTCGCTCGCTGTGTGCTGCTTCTCGCTCGCTGTGTGCTGCCTCTCGCTCTCTGTGTGCTGCCTCTCGCTTTCTCTGTGTGCTGCCTCTCGCTTTCTCTGTGTGCTGCCTCTCGCTCTCTCTGTGTGCTGCCTCTCGCTCTCTCTGTGTGCTGCCTCTCGCTCTCTCTGTGTGCTGCCTCTCGCTCTCTCTGTGTGCTGCCTCTCGCTCTCTCTGTGTGCTGCCTCTCGCTCTCTCTGTGTGCTGCCTCTCGCTCTCTCTGTGTGCTGCCTCTCGCTCTCTGTGTGCTGCCTCTCGCTCTCTGTGCTGCCTCTCTCTCTCTGTGTGCTGCCTCTCTCTCTGTGTGCTGCCTCTCTCTCTGTGTGTGCTGCCTCTCTCTCCCACTCTCTGTGCGCTGCCTCTCTCTCTCCCTCTCTGTGCTGCCTCTCTCTCCCTCTCTGTGCTGCCTCTCCCTCTCTCTGTGCTGCCTCTCGCTCTCTCTGTGCTGCCTCTCGCTCTCTCTCTGTGCTGCCTCTCGCTCTCTCTCTGTGCTGCCTCTCGCTCTCTCTCTGTGCTGCCTCTCGCTCTCTCTGTGCTGCCTCTATCTCTCTCTCTGTGCTGCCTCTATCTCTCTCTCTGTGCTGCCTCTATCTCTCTCTCTGTGCTGCCTCTATCTCTCTCTCTGTGCTGCCTCTCGCTCTCTCTCTGTGCTGCCTCTCGCTCTCTGTGTGCTGCCTCTCGCTCTGTGTGCTGCCTCTCTCTTGCTCTCTCTGTGTGCTGCCTCTCTCTGTGTGCTGCCTCTCTCCCTCTCTGTACTGCCTCTCTCTCTCTGTGTGCTGCCTCTCTCTCTCTCTGTGTGCTGCCTCTCTCCCTCTCTGTGCTGCCTCTCTCCCTCTCTGTGCTGCCTCTCTCTCTCTGTGTGCTGCCTCTCTCTCCCACTCTCTGTGTGCTGCCTCTCTCTCTCCCTCTGTGCTGCCTCTCTCTCCCTCTGTGCTGCCTCTCTCTCCCTCTCTCTGTGCTGCCTCTCTCTCCCTCTCTCTGTGCTGCCTCTCTCTCCCTCTCTCTGTGCTGCCTCTCTCTCCCTCTCTCTGTGCTGCCTCTTCCTCTTTTTCTCTGTGTTGCCTCTCGCTCTCTCTCTGTGCTGCCTCTCGCTCTCTCTCTGTGCTGCCTCTCGCTCTCTCTCTGTGCTGCCTCTCGCTCTCTGCGCTGCCTCTCTCTCTCTCTGTGCTGACTCTGTCTTTCTCTGTGCTGACTCTCTCTGTGCTGACTCTCTCTCTCTGTGCTGACTCTCTCTGCTGACTCTCTCTCTGTGTGCTGACTCTCTCTGCTGCCTCTCTCTCTGCTGCCTCTCTCTCTCTGCTGCCTCTTTCTCTCTGCTGCCTCTCGCTCTCTTTCTGCTGCCTCTCGCTCACTCTGCTGCCTCTCTCTCTCTGTGCTGCCTCTTGCTCTCTCTCTCTGTGCTGCCTCTCGCTCTTCCTCTCGCTCTCTGTGTGCTGCCTCTCGCTCTCTGTGCTGCCTCTCGCTCTCTGTGCTGCCTCTCTCTCTCTGTGCAGCCTCTCTCTCTCTGTGTGCTGCCTCTCGCTCTTCCTCTCTCTGTGTGCTGCCTCTCGCTCTCTGTCTTGCCTCTCGCTCTCTGTGTGCTGCCTCTCGCTCTCTGTGTGCTGCCTCTCGCTCTCTGTGTGCTGCCTCTCGCTCTCTGTGTGCTGTCTCTCGCTCTCTCTGTGTGCTGCCTCTCGCTCTCTCTGTGTGCTGCCTCTCGCTCTCTCTGTGTGCTGCCTCTCGCTCTCTCTGTGTGCTGCCTCTCGCTCTCTCTGTGTGCTGCCTCTTGCTCTCTCTGTGTGCTGCCTCTTGCTCTCTCTGTGTGCTGCCTCTTGCTCTCTCTGTGTGCTGCCTCTTGCTCTCTCTGTGTGCTGCCTCTTGCTCTCTCTGTGTGCTGCCTCTCGCTCTCTCTGTGTGCTGCCTCTCGCTCTCTCTGTGTGCTGCCTCTCGCTCTCTCTGTGTGCTGCCTCTCGCTCTCTCTGTGTGCTGCCTCTCGCTCTCTCTGTGTGCTGCCTCTCGCTCTCTCTGTGTGCTGCCTCTCGCTCTCTCTGTGTGTTGCCTCTCGCTCTCTCTGTGTGCTGCTTCTCGCTCTCTGTGTGCTGCCTCTCGCTCTCTCTGTGTGCTGCCTCTCGCTCTCTCTGTGTGCTGCCTCTCGCTCTCTCTGTGTGCTGCCTCTCGCTCTCTCTGTGTGCTGCTTCTCGCTCTCTGTGTGCTGCCTCTCGCTCTCTCTGTGTGCTGCCTCTCGCTCTCTCTGTGTGCTGCCTCTCGCTCTCTGTGTGCTGCCTCTCGCTCTCTGTGTGCTGCCTCTCGCTCTCTCTGTGTGCTGCCTCTCGCTCTCTGTGTGCTGCCTCTCGCTCTCTGTGTGCTGCCTCTCGCTCTCTGTGTGCTTCCTCTCGCTCTCTCTGTGTGCTTCCTCTCGCTCTGTGTGCTGCCTCTCTCCCTCTCTCTGTGCTGCCTCTCTCCCTCTCTCTGTGCTGCCTCTCTCCCTCTCTGTGCTGCCTCTCTCCCTCTCTGTGCTGCCTCTCTCTCTCTGTGTGCTGCCTCTCTCTCTGTGTGCTGCCTCTCTCTCTGTGTGCTGCCTCTCTCTCTGTGTTCTGCCTCTCTCTCCCACTCTCTGTGTGCTGCCTCTCTCTCTCTCCCTCTCTGTGCTGCCTCTCTCTCCCTCTCTGTGCTGCCTCTCTCTCCCTCTCTGTGCTGCCTCTCTCTCCCTCTCTGTGCTGCCTCTCTCTCCCTCTCTGTGCTGCCTCTCTCTCCCTCTCTCTGTGCTGCCTCTCTCTCCCTCTCTCTGTGCTGCCTCTCGCTCTCTCTCTGTGCTGCCTCTCGCTCTCTCTCTGTGCTGCCTCTCGCTCTCTCTCTGTGCTGCCTCTCGCTCTCTCTCTGTGCTGCCTCTCGCTCTCTCTCTGTGCTGCCTCTTTCTTGCTCTCTGTGCTGCCTCTATCTCGCTCTCTGTGTGCTGCCTCTCGCTCTCTGTGTGCTGCCTCTCGCTCTCTGTGTGCTGTCTCTTGCTCTCTCTGTGTGCTGCCTCTCGCTCTCTCTGTGCGCTGCCTCTCGCTCTCTCTGTGTGCTGCCTCTTGCTCTCTCTGTGTGCTGCCTCTTGCTCTCTCTGTGTGCTGCCTCTTGCTCTCTCTGTGTGCTGCCTCTTGCTCTCTCTGTGTGCTGCCTCTTGCTCTCTCTGTGTGCTGCCTCTTGCTCTCTCTGTGTGCTGCCTCTTGCTCTCTCTGTGTGCTGCCTCTCGCTCTCTCTGTGTGCTGCCTCTCGCTCTCTCTGTGTGCTGCCTCTCGCTCTCTCTGTGTGCTGCCTCTCGCTCTCTCTGTGTGCTGCCTCTCGCTCTCTCTGTGTGCTGCCTCTCGCTCTCTCTGTGTGCTGCCTCTCGCTCTCTCTGTGTGCTGCTTCTCGCTCTCTGTGTGCTGCCTCTCGCTCTCTCTGTGTGCTGCCTCTCGCTCTCTCTGTGTGCTGCCTCTCGCTCTCTCTGTGTGCTGCCTCTCGCTCTCTCTGTGTGCTGCCTCTCGCTCTCTCTGTGTGCTGCTTCTCGCTCTCTGTGTGCTGCTTCTCGCTCTCTGTGTGCTGCCTCTCGCTCTCTCTGTGTGCTGCCTCTCGCTCTCTGTGTGCTGCCTCTCGCTCTCTGTGTGCTGCCTCTCGCTCTCTCTGTGTGCTGCCTCTCGCTCTCTCTGTGTGCTGCCTCTCGCTCTCTGTGTGCTGCCTCTCGCTCTCTGTGTGCTTCCTCTCGCTCTCTCTGTGTGCTTCCTCTCGCTCTGTGTGCTGCCTCTCTCCCTCTCTCTGTGCTGCCTCTCTCCCTCTCTCTGTGCTGCCTCTCTCCCTCTCTGTGCTGCCTCTCTCCCTCTCTGTGCTGCCTCTCTCTCTCTGTGTGCTGCCTCTCTCTCTGTGTGCTGCCTCTCTCTCTGTGTGCTGCCTCTCTCTCTGTGTTCTGCCTCTCTCTCCCACTCTCTGTGTGCTGCCTCTCTCTCTCTCCCTCTCTGTGCTGCCTCTCTCTCCCTCTCTGTGCTGCCTCTCTCTCCCTCTCTGTGCTGCCTCTCTCTCCCTCTCTGTGCTGCCTCTCTCTCCCTCTCTCTGTGCTGCCTCTCTCTCCCTCTCTCTGTGCTGCCTCTCGCTCTCTCTCTGTGCTGCCTCTCGCTCTCTCTCTGTGCTGCCTCTCGCTCTCTCTCTGTGCTGCCTCTCGCTCTCTCTCTGTGCTGCCTCTCGCTCTCTCTCTGTGCTGCCTCTTTCTTGCTCTCTGTGCTGCCTCTATCTCTCTCTCTGTGCTGCCTCTCGCTCTCTCTCTGTGCTGCCTCTCGCTCTCTCTCTGTGCTGCCTCTCGCTCTCTCTGTGTGCTGCCTCTCGCTCTCTCTGTGTGCTGCCTCTCGCTCTCTCTGTGTGCTGCCTCTCGCTCTCTCTGTGTGCTGCCTCTCGCTCTCTCTGTGTGCTGCCTCTCGCTCTCTCTGTGTGCTGCCTCTCGCTCTCTCTGTGTGCTGCCTCTCTCTCGCTCTCTCTGTGTGCTGCCTCTCTCTCGCTCTCTCTGTGTGCTGCCTCTCTCTCGCTCTCTCTGTGTGCTGCCTCTCTCGCTCTCTGTGCTGCCTCTCGCTCTCTGTGCTGCCTCTCTCTCTCTGTGTGCTGCCTCTCTCTCCCACTCTCTGTGTGCTGCCTCTCTCTCTCTCCCTCTGTGCTGCCTCTCTCTCTCTCCCTCTGTGCTGCCTCTCTCTCGCTCTCTGTGCTGCCTCTCTCTCTCTCTGTGTGCTGCCTCTCTCTCTCTGTGTGCTGCCTCTCTCTCCCACTCTCTGTGTGCTGCCTCTCTCTCTCTCCCTCTCTGTGCTGCCTCTCTCTCGCTCTCTCTGTGTGCTGCCTCTCTCCCTCTCTGTGCTGCCTCTCGCTCTGTGCTGCCTCTCTCTCTCTGTGTGCTGCCTCTCTCTCCCACTCTCTGTGTGCTGCCTCTCTCTCCCTCTCTGTGCTGCCTCTCTCTCCCTCTCTCTGTGCTGCCTCTCTCCCTCTCTCTGTGCTGCCTCTTCCTCTTTTTCTCTCTGTGCTGCCTCTTCCTCTTTTTCTCTCTGTGCTGCCTCTTCCTCTTTTTCTCTCTGTGCTGCCTCTCGCTCTCTCTCTGTGCTGCCTCTCTCTCTCTCTGTGCTGACTCTGTCTCTCTCTCTGTGCTGACTCTGTCTCTCTCTCTGTGCTGACTGTCTCTCTCTCTGTGCTGACTCTCTCTCTGCTGCCTCTCTCTCTCTGTGTGCTGCCTCTCTCTCTGCTGCCTCTCTCTCTGCTGCCTCTCTCTCTCTGCTGCCTCTTTCTCTCTCTCTGCTGCCTCTCGCTCTCTCTCTGCTGCCTCTCGCTCTCTCTCTGCTGCCTCTCGCTCACTCTGCTGCCTCTCTCTCTCTGTGCTGCCTCTCGCTCTTCCTCTCGCTCTCTGTGTGCTGCCTCTCGCTCTCTCTGTGTGCTGCCTCTCGCTCTCTGTGTGCTGCCTCTCGCTCTCTGTGTGCTGCCTCTCGCTCTGTGTGCTGCCTCTCGCTCTCTCTGTGTGCTGCCTCTCGCTCTCTCTGTGTGCTGCCTCTCGCTCTCTCTGTGTGCTGCCTCTCGCTCTCTCTGTGCTGCCTCTCGCTCTCTGTGTGCTGCCTCTCGCTCTCTCTGTGTGCTGCCTCTCGCTCTCTCTGTGTGCTGCCTCTCGCTCTCTCTGTGTGCTGCCTCTCGCTCTCTCTGTGTGCTGCCTCTCGCTCTCTCTGTGTGCTGCCTCTCGCTCTGTGTGCTGCCTCTCTCCCTCTCTCTGTGCTGCCTCTCTCCCTCTCTCTGTGCTGCCTCTCTCCCTCTGTGCTGCCTCTCTCCCTCTGTGCTGCCTCTCTCTCTGTGTGCTGCCTCTCTCTCTCTGTGTGCTGCCTCTCTCTCTCTGTGTGCTGCCTCTCTCTCTCTGTGTACTGCCTCTCTCTCTCTGTGTGCTGCCTCTCTCTCTCTGTGTGCTGCCTCTCTCTCCCACTCTGTGTGCTGCCTCTCTCTCCCTCTCTGTGCTGCTTCTCTCTCCCTCTCTGTGCTGCCTCTCTCTCCCTCTCTCTGTGCTGCCTCTCGCTCTCTCTCTGTGCTGCCTCTCGCTCTCTCTCTGTGCTGCCTCTCGCTCTCTCTCTGTGCTGCCTCTCGCTCTCTCTCTGTGCTGCCTCTCGCTCTATCTCTGTGCTGCCTCTATCTCTCTCTGTGCTGCCTCTTTCTCGCTCTCTGTGCTGCCTCTCTCTCTCTGTGCTGCCTCTATCTCTCTCTCTGTGCTGCCTCTATCTCTCTCTCTGTGCTGCCTCTCGCTCTCTCTGTGTGCTGCCTCTCGCTCTCTCTGTGTGCTGCCTCTTGCTCTCTCTGTGTGCTGCCTCTCGCTCTCTCTGTGTGCTGCCTCTCGCTCTCTGTGTGCTGCCTCTCTCTCGCTCTCTCTGTGTGCTGCCTCTCTCTCTGTGTGCTGCCTCTCTCTCTGTGTGCTGCCTCTCTCTCTCTGTGTGCTGCCTCTCTCTCTCTGTGTGCTGCCTCTCTCTGTGTGCTGCCTCTCTCCCTCTCTGTGCTGCCTCTCGCTCTCTGTGCTGCCTCTCTCTCGCTCTCTGTGCTGCCTCTCTCTTTCTCTCTGTGCTGCCTCTCTCTCGCTCTCTGTGCTGCCTCTCTCTCTCTGTGTGCTGCCTCTCTCTGTGCTGCCTCTCTCTCCCTCTCTCTGTGCTGCCTCTCTCTCCCACTCTCTGTGTGCTGCCTCTCTCTCCCTCTCTGTGCAGCCTCTCTCTCCCTCTCTCTGTGCTGCCTCTCTCTCCCTCTCTCTGTGCTGCCTCTCTCCCTCTCTCTGTGCTGCCTCTTCCTCTCTTTCTCTCTGTGCTGCCTCTTGCTCTCTCTGTGCTGCCTCTCGCTCTCTCTCTGTGCTGCCTCTCGCTCTCTCTCTGTGCTGCCTCTCGCTCTCTCTATGCTGCCTCTCGCTCTCTCTGTGCTGCCTCTCGCTCTCTCTGTGCTGCCTCTCGCTCTCTCTCTGTGCTGCCTCTCGCTCTCTCTCTGTGCTGCCTCTCGCTCTCTCTCTGTGCTGCCTCTCGCTCTCTCTCTGTGCTGCCTCTCGCTCTCTCTCTGTGCTGCCTCTCGCTCTCTCTCTGTGCTGCCTCTCGCTCGCTCTCTCTGTGCTGCCTCTCTCTCGCTCTCTCTGTGTGCTGCCTCTCTCTCTCTGTGTGCTGCCTCTCTCTCTCTGTGTGCTGCCTCTCTCTCTCTGTGTGCTGCCTCTCTCCCTCTCTGTGCTGCCTCTCGCTCTCTCTCTGTGCTGCCTCTCGCTCTCTCTCTCTGTGCTGCCTCTTGCTCTCTCTGTGCTGCCTCTCTCTCCCTCTCTCTGTGCTGCCTCTCGCTCTTCATCTCGCTCTCTCTGTGCTGCCTCTCGCTCTCTCTCTGTGCTGCCTCTCGCTCTCTCTGTGTGCTGCCTCTCGCTCTCTCTGTGTGCTGCCTCTCGCTCTCTGTGTGCTGCCTCTCTCTCGCTCTCTCTGTGTGCTGCCTCTCTCTCTCTGTGTGCTGCCTCTCTCCCTCTCTGTGCTGCCTCTCGCTCTCTGTGCTGCCTCTCTCTCCCACTCTCTGTGTGCTGCCTCTCTCTCGCTCTCTGTGCTGCCTCTCTCTCTCTGTGTGCTGCCTCTCTCTGTGCTGCCTCTCTCTCCCTCTCTCTGTGCTGCCTCTCTCTCCCACTCTCTGTGTGCTGCCTCTCTCTCTCTCCCTCTGAGCGAGAGCGAGAGGCAGCACACAGAGAGAGAGGCAGCACAGAGAGCGAGAGGCATCACAGAGAGAGAGAGGCAGCACACAGAGAGCGAGAAGAAGAGCGAGAGGCAGCACAGAGAGAGAGAGCAAGAGGCAGCAGAGTGAGCGAGAGGCAGTAGAGTGAGCGAGAGGCAGTAGAGTGAGCGAGAGGCAGTAGAGTGAGCGAGAGGCAGCAGAGAGAGAGAGCGAGAGGCAGCAGAGAGAGAGCGAGAGGCAGCAGAGAGAGAGCGAGAGGCAGCAGAGAGAGAGAAAGAGGCAGCAGAGAGAGAGAGTCAGCAGAGAGAGAGTCAGCACAGAGAGAGACAGAGTCAGCACAGAGAGAGAGACAGAGTCAGCACAGAGAGAGAGACAGCACAGAGAGAGAAGGAGGGATGCAGCACAGAGAGAGGGAGACGGACAGAGGCAGCACAGAGAGGGAGAGAGGCAGCACAGAGAGGGAGGGAGAGGCAGCACAGAGAGGGAGAGAGAGGCAGCACAGAGAGGGAGAGAGAGGCAGCACAGAGAGGGAGAGAGAGGCAGCACAGAGAGGGAGAGAGAGGCAGCACAGAGAGGGAGAGAGAGGCAGCACAGAGAGGGAGCGAGAGGCAGCACAGAGAGGGAGCGAGAGGCAGCACAGAGAGAGAGCGAGAGGCAGCACAGAGAGAGAGCGAGAGGCAGCACAGAGAGAGCGAGAGGCAGCACAGAGAGAGAGCGAGAGAGGCAGCACAGAGAGAGGGAGAGAGGCAGCACAGAGAGAGGGAGAGAGAGGCAGCACAGAGAGGGAGAGAGAGGCAGCACAGAGAAGGAGAGAGAGGCAGCACAGACAGAGAGAGGCAGCACAGACAGAGAGGCAGCACACAGAGAGCGAGAGGCAGCACAGAGAGAGAGCGAGAGGCAGCACAGAGAGAGAGCGAGAGGCAGCACAGAGAGCGCGAGGAAGAGAGAGAGGCAACACAGAGAGAGGCAGCACACAGAGCGAGTGGCAGCACAGAGAGAGCGAGGAAGAGCGAGAGGCAGCACAGAGAGAGGGAGAGAGAGGCAGCACAGAGAGAGGGAGAGAGAGGCAGCACAGAGAGAGGGAGAGAGAGGCAGCACAGAGAGAGGGAGAGAGAGGCAGCACAGAGAGAGAGAGCGAGAGGCAGCACAGAGAGAGGGAGCGAGAGGCAGCACAGAGAGAGAGCGAGAGGCAGCACAGAGAGAGAGCGAGAGGCAGCACAGAGAGAGAGCGAGAGGCAGCACAGAGAGAGAGAGAGAGGCAGCACAGAGAGAGGGAGAGAGAGGCAGCACAGAGAGAGAGCGAGAGGCAACACAGAGAGAGAGCGAGAGGGAGAGAGAGGCAGCACAGAGAGAGGGAGAGAGAGGCAGCACAGAGAGAGCGCGAGAGGCAGCACAGAGAGAGCGCGAGAGGCAGCACAGAGAGCCCGAGAGGCAGCACAGAGAGCCCGAGAGGCAGCACAGAGAGAGCGAGAGGAAGAGCGAGAGGCAGCACAGAGAGAGGGAGAGAGAGGCAGCACAGAGAGAGCGAGAGGCAGCACAGAGAGAGCGAGAGGCAGCACAGAGAGAGAGCGAGAGGCAGCACAGAGAGAGAGCGAGAGGCAGCACAGAGAGAGAGCGAGAGGCAGCACAGAGAGAGCGAGAGGAAGAGCGAGAGGCAGCACAGAGAGAGGGAGAGAGAGGCAGCACAGAGAGAGCAAGAGGCAGCACAGAGAGAGCAAGAGGCAGCACAGAGAGAGAGAGCGAGAGGCAGCACACAGAGAGAGCGAGAGGCAGCACAGAGAGAGAGAGAGAGAGGCAGCACAGAGAGAGGGAGAGAGAGGCAGCACAGAGAGAGAGCGAGAGGCAGCACAGAGAGAGAGAGAGGCAGCACAGAGAGAGGGAGAGAGAGGCAGCACAGAGAGAGAGCGAGAGGCAACACAGAGAGAGAGCGAGAGGGAGAGAGAGGCAGCACAGAGAGAGGGAGAGAGAGGCAGCACAGAGAGAGCGCGAGAGGCAGCACAGAGAGAGCGCGAGAGGCAGCACAGAGAGCCCGAGAGGCATCACAGAGAGCCCGAGAGGCAGCACAGAGAGAGCGAGAGGAAGAGCGAGAGGCAGCACAGAGAGAGGGAGAGAGAGGCAGCACAGAGAGAGCGAGAGGCAGCACAGAGAGAGAGCGAGAGGCAGCACAGAGAGAGAGCGAGAGGCAGCACAGAGAGAGAGCGAGAGGCAGCACAGAGAGAGAGCGAGAGGCAGCACAGAGAGAGCGAGAGGAAGAGCGAGAGGCAGCACAGAGAGAGGGAGAGAGGCAGCACAGAGAGAGAGCGAGAGGCAGCACAGAGAGCGCGAGGAAGAGAGAGAGGCAACACAGAGAGAGGCAGCACACAGAGCGAGTGGCAGCACAGAGAGAGCGAGGAAGAGCGAGAGGCAGCACAGAGAGAGGGAGAGAGAGGCAGCACAGAGAGAGGGAGAGAGAGGCAGCACAGAGAGAGGGAGAGAGAGGCAGCACAGAGAGAGGGAGAGAGAGGCAGCACAGAGAGAGAGAGCGAGAGGCAGCACAGAGAGAGGGAGAGAGAGGCAGCACAGAGAGAGAGCGAGAGGCAGCACAGAGAGAGAGCGAGAGGCAGCACAGAGAGAGAGAGAGAGGCAGCACAGAGAGAGGGAGAGAGAGGCAGCACAGAGAGAGAGCGAGAGGCAACACAGAGAGAGAGCGAGAGGGAGAGAGAGGCAGCACAGAGAGAGGGAGAGAGAGGCAGCACAGAGAGAGCGCGAGAGGCAGCACAGAGAGAGCGCGAGAGGCAGCACAGAGAGCCCGAGAGGCAGCACAGAGAGCCCGAGAGGCAGCACAGAGAGAGCGAGAGGAAGAGCGAGAGGCAGCACAGAGAGAGGGAGCGAGAGGCAGCACAGAGAGAGCGAGAGGCAGCACAGAGAGAGAGCGAGAGGCAGCACAGAGAGAGAGCGAGAGGCAGCACAGAGAGAGAGCGAGAGGCAGCACAGAGAGAGCGAGAGGAAGAGCGAGAGGCAGCACAGAGAGAGGGAGAGAGAGGCAGCACAGAGAGAGCAAGAGGCAGCACAGAGAGAGCAAGAGGCAGCACAGAGAGAGAGAGCGAGAGGCAGCACACAGAGAGAGCGAGAGGCAGCACAGAGAGAGAGAGAGAGGCAGCACAGAGAGAGGGAGAGAGAGGCAGCACAGAGAGAGAGCGAGAGGCAGCACAGAGAGAGAGAGAGGCAGCACAGAGAGAGGGAGAGAGAGGCAGCACAGAGAGAGAGCGAGAGGCAACACAGAGAGAGAGCGAGAGGGAGAGAGAGGCAGCACAGAGAGAGGGAGAGAGAGGCAGCACAGAGAGAGCGCGAGAGGCAGCACAGAGAGAGCGCGAGAGGCAGCACAGAGAGCCCGAGAGGCATCACAGAGAGCCCGAGAGGCAGCACAGAGAGAGCGAGAGGAAGAGCGAGAGGCAGCACAGAGAGAGGGAGAGAGAGGCAGCACAGAGAGAGCGAGAGGCAGCACAGAGAGAGAGCGAGAGGCAGCACAGAGAGAGAGCGAGAGGCAGCACAGAGAGAGAGCGAGAGGCAGCACAGAGAGAGAGCGAGAGGCAGCACAGAGAGAGAGCGAGAGGCAGCACAGAGAGAGCGAGAGGAAGAGCGAGAGGCAGCACAGAGAGAGGGAGAGAGAGGCAGCACAGAGAGAGCAAGAGGCAGCACAGAGAGAGAGAGCGAGAGGCAGCACACAGAGAGAGCGAGAGGCAGCACAGAGAGAGCGAGAGGCAGCACAGAGAGAGCGAGAGGCAGCACAGAGAGCCCGAGAGGCAGCACACTGTGCTGCCTCTCTCTCTGTGTGCTGCCTCTCGCTCTCTCTGTGTGCTGCCTCTCGCTCTCTCTGTGTGCTGCCTCTCGCTCTCTCTGTGTGCTGCCTCTCGCTCTCTCTGTGTGCTGCCTCTCGCTGTCTGTGTGCTGCCTCTCGCTGTCTGTGTGCTGCCTCTCGCTGTCTGTGTGCTGCCTCTCGCTGTCTGTGTGCTGCCTCTCGCTGTCTGTGTGCTGCCTCTCGCTGTCTGTGTGCTGCCTCTCGCTGTCTGTGTGCTGCCTCTCGCTCTCTGTGTGCTGCCTCTCGCTCTCTGTGTGCTGCCTCTCGCTCGCTGTGTGCTGCCTCTCGCTCGCTGTGTGCTGCCTCTCGCTCTCTCTGTGTGCTGCCTCTCGCTCTCTCTGTGTGCTGCCTCTCGCTCTCTCTGTGTGCTGCCTCTCGCTCTCTCTGTGTGCTGCCTCTCGCTTTCTCTGTGTGCTGCCTCTCGCTCTCTCTGTGTGCTGCCTCTCGCTCTCTCTGTGTGCTGCCTCTCGCTCTCTCTGTGTGCTGCCTCTCGCTCTCTCTGTGTGCTGCCTCTCGCTCTCTGTGTGCTGCCTCTCGCTCTCTCTGTGTGCTGCCTCTCGCTCTCTCTGTGTGCTGCCTCTCGCTCTCTCTGTGTGCTGCCTCTCGCTCTCTGTGCTGCCTCTCTCCCTCTCTCTGTGCTGCCTCTCTCCCTCTGTGCTGCCTCTCTCCCTCTCTCTGTGCTGCCTCTCTCCCTCTCTCTCCCTCTGTCTGTGCTTCCTCTCGCTCTTCCTCGCTCTCTCTGTGCTGCCTCTCGCTCTCTCTCTGTGCTGCCTCTCTCTGTGCTGCCTCTCGCTCTTCCTCGCTCTCTCTCTGTGCTGCCACTCGCTCTCTCTCTCTGTGCTGCCACTCGCGCCCTCTCTCTGCTCTGCCTCTCTCGCTTCCTCTCTCTGCGCTGCCTCTCTCGCTTCCTCTCTCTGCGCTGCCTCTCTCGCTCCCTCTCTCTGCGCTGCCTCTCTCGCTCTCTCTCTGCGCTCCCTCTCTCGCTCTCTCGCTCCCTCTCTCTGCGCTGCCTCTCTCGCTCCCTCTCTCTGCGCTGCCTCTCTCGCTCCCTCTCTCTGCGCTGCCTCTCTCGCTCCCTCTCTCTGCGCTGCCTCTCTCGCTCCCTCTCTCGCTCCCTCTCTCTGCGGTGGCTCTCTCGCTCCCTCTCTCTGCGGTGGCTCTCTCGCTCCCTCTCTCTGCGGTGGCTCTCTCGCTCCCTCTCTCTGTGGTGCCTCTCTCGCTCCCTCTCTCTGTGGTGCCTCTCTCGCTCCCTCTCTCTGCTCTGCCTCTCTCGCTCCCTCTCTCTGCGCTGCCTCTCTCTCGCTCCCTCTCGCTCCCTGTCTCTGCGCTGCCTCTCTCGCTCCCTCTCTCTGCTTTGCCTCTCTCGCTCCCTCTCTCTGCTCTGCCTCTCTCGCTCCCTCTCTCTGCGCTGCCTCTCTCTCGCTCCCTCTCGCTCCCTCTCTCTGCGCTGCCTCTCTCGCTCCCTCTCTCTGCGCTGCCTCTCTCGCTCCCTCTCTCTGCGCTGCCTCTCTCGCTCCCTCTCTCTGCGCTGCCTCTCTCGCTCTCTCTCTCTGCGCTCCCTCTCTCTGCGCTGCCTCTCTCGCTCCCTCTCTCTGCGCTGCCTCTCTCGCTCCCTCTCTCTGCGCTGCTTCTCTCGCTCCCTCTCTCTGTGCTGCCTCTCTCGCTCCCTCTCTCTGCGCTGCCTCTCTCTGTCTCTCTGCGCTGCCTCTCTCGCTCCCTCTCTCTGCGCTGCCTCTCTCGCTCTCTCTCTCTGTGCTGCCTCTCCCTCTCTCTGCGCTGCCTCTCTCGCTCTCTCTGTGCGCTGCCTCTCTCGCTCTCTCTCTGCGCTGCCTCTCTCGCTCTCTCTGCACTGCCTCTCTCGCTCTCTCTCTGCGCTGCCTCTCTCGCTCTCTCTGCGCTGCCTCTCTCGCTCTCTCTCTGCGCTGCCTCTCTCGCTCTCTCTCTGCGCTGCCTTTATCGCTCTCTCTCTGCGCTGCCTCTCGCTCTCCCTCTATCTGCGCTGCCTCTCATGCTCTCACTTTCTGCTGCCTCTCATGCTCTCACTTTCTGCTGCCTCTCGTGCTCCCTCTTTCTGCTGCCTCTCGTGCTCTCTCTTTCTGCTGCCTCTCGTGTTCTCTCTTTCTGCTGCCTCTCGTGCTCTCTCTTTCTGCTGCCTCTCGTGCTCTCTCTTTCTGCTGCCTCTCGTGCTCTCACTTTCTGCTGCCTCTCGTGCTCTCACTTTCTGCTGCCTCTCGTGCTCTCACTTTCTGCTGCCTCTCGTGCTCTCACTTTCTGCTGCCTCTCGTGCTCTCTCTTTCTGCTGCCTCTCATGCTCTCTCTTTCTGCTGCCTCTCGTGCTCTCTCTTTCTGCTGCCTTTCGTGCTCTCTCTTTCTGCTGCCTCTCGTGCTCTCACTTTCTGCTGCCTCTCGTGCTCTCACTTTCTGCTGCCTCTCGTGCTCTCACTTTCTGCTGCCTCTCGTGCTCTCACTTTCTGCTGCCTCTCTCGCTCTCACTCTTTCTTTGCTTCTTCACTCTTTTTTTACTTATTTTTTTTTATTTTCTGAATCTTTATTAGCAAAATATGGGTAGTGACTATAAGAACGATGGATGGGGCACATCAAGGGTGTGGGCTATGGAAGTCCATGGTATATTATAGTTCTCCTCACAGCCTATGGCATGCTCTCACATACTGCGCTGCTATCTCCACCACGCTCTCTTCTTCCCCTAGCAAGATATGTTTTCTTTTTCTCCATGGAGTTGAAATCCAGGAAGCGATCAGAGAATGTCCTGAAGCGAGCGTCCCTCACTGCTGAGTATTTGGTGCAGTGTAGCAGGAGATGAGTCTCATCCTCCAGGGCCTCCAGGTCACAGTGTGGGCACAGTCTTTCCTCCCTGGGCTTGTAGCTCTGTGCAGGCTGGACGTTTTGGTCAGTTTGTAGGCACTGAGTCTGTAACGGCTCAGGATCTGGCTGTCTCTGTGGTCCGGGAGTTTCTCCAGATATGGAGCCAGTCTGTAGTCTCTCTTTAGACTCTGGTACACGGTCAGTTTCTGTGAGGAGATATTGTTCCTCCAGTCACTGACTTATCTCTCCTGGCCCTCGTCTTCCTGATTCTGACTTTTTTCTTTCTCTCTCGGTCTCGCGTTCTCTCTCGGTCTCCTTCGGTCTCTCTTTCTCTCTCGATCTCCTTCGGTCTCGCGTTCTCTCTCGGTCTCGCGTTCTCTCTCGGTCTCGCGTTCTCTCTCGGTCTCGCGTTCTCTCTCGGTCTCCTTCGGTCTCGCGTTCTCTCTCGGTCTCCTTCGGTCTCGCGTTCTCTCTCGGTCTCCTTCGGTCTCGCGTTCTCTCTCGGTCTCCTTCGGTCTCGCGTTCTCTCTCGGTCTCCTTCGGTCTCGCGTTCTCTCTCGGTCTCCTTCGGTCTCGCTTTCTCTCTCGTTCTCTCTCGGTCTCGCGTTCTCTCTCGGTCTCGCTTTCTCTCTCGGTCTCCTTCGGTCTTGCTTTCTCTCTCGGTCTCCTTCGGTCTTGCTTTCTCTCTCGGTCTCCTTCGGTCTCGCTTTCTCTCTCGGTCTCCGTCGGTCTCGCTTTCTCTCTCGGTCTTGCTTTCTCTCTCGGTCTCCTTCGGTCTCGGTCTCGCTTTCTCTCTCGGACTCGCTTTCTCTCTCGGACTCGCTTTCTCTCTCGGTCTCGCTTTCTCTCTCGGTCTCGCTTTCTCTCTCGGTCTCGCTCATGTTCATGCTTTGTCTCGTGCTCGCGTGCTCTCTCTCATGCTCGCCTTTCTCGCTCGCGTGCTCTTTTTCATGCCCTCCACTCTTTCTGCTTGGCCAGTGCTCACCGTGGCTTCCAGGAAGACTGGGAGCCGTACAGTAAATGTCAGTCTGACTCATCGCTGGTCTGGGTCAGCATCACAATCACTCCTGCATTTCTTGTAAACGGACTCATCTTTGCTTATAATCAGTTCCCAGGTTATGGCAAATAATTTTTTGTTATGTGACCTCTGACTGCTGGTACCCCCTAAAGATTCTGGGAACCATGGTCCAGTGTCCCTTAGTGCTCGCCATGCTCCTCTGTAAATAACCGCGATTCTCTGTGATACCGGATCTGCCGATGAAGCAGAAGACCCTCCTGTAGGACATCGGCCCTAATAAGGCACATCCTCCAGGGAGAATCAGTAGGCCTCCATACTCATGGGATTGTCCTAGGCCAGTGCCTATCCTATGCATGCCAGATGGGGCACGCAGAGCCCTCCTTAAGGGCACGTGCTCCGTTGCAGCAGCACTAGCGCTCCTGGACCTGGCCCGGCGGGTGAGGACTCTGAGCCCGCCGAGTGCGACTCCAGCCCCTACTTCAGCTAGATGTCTGTCAGAGAACACACATCTAACGGAAGTGTATTGCAGCGCACAAACTTGCCAGGCCCGTGCACCGCAGTACACGCTGCCAGCAGCTGGCGTCAGCTTACACGCGACTGGGCGCATGGCAGTGATGTCATGCACCCCTATCGCTAGGACGCTGAAGTCAGCTGCCGGCTACAGGAGAGGACGCAGCACAGGAGATAAAGGCAGGTGAGTAGGAGGGTTTATTATGTTTTTTTTGTATACGATGAACAGCGGCACCAACAGGATGGGGGGGTGGGGAGGCTGCATATATACATGGATTGGGGGGCGGAAGGCTGCATATATACATGGATTGGGGGAGAGGCAGCATATAAACATGGATTAGGGGAGAGTCAGTATATATACATGGATTGGGGGGTCGGAAGGCAGCATATATACATGGATTGGGGGGCGGAAGGCTGCATATATACATGGATTGGGGGAGAGGCAGCATATAAACATGGATTAGGGGAGAGGCAGCATATATACATGGATTGGGGGGGTGGGGAGGCTGCATATATACATGGATTGGGGGGGCGGAAGGAAGGCAGCATATATACATGGATTGGGGGGAGAGGCAGCATATAAACATGGATTGGGGGAGAGTCAGTATATATACATGGATTGGGGGGGCGGAAGGCAGCATATATACATGGATTGGGGGGGCGGAAGGCAGCATATATACATGGATTGGGGGCGCGGGAGGCAGCATATATATGGATTGGGGGGGCGGAAGGAAGGCAGCATATATACATGGATTGGGGGGCGGAAGGCTGCATATATACATGGATTGGGGGGAGAGGCAGCATATATACATGGATTGGGGGGGCGGAAGGCAGCATATATACATGGATTGGGGGGCGGAAGGCAGCATATATACATGGATTGGGGGGGCGGAAGGCAGCATATATACATGGATTGGGGGGGCGGAAGGCAGCATATATACATGGATTGGGGGGAGAGACAGCATATATACATGGATTGGGGGGGCGGAAGGCAGCATATATACATGGATTAGGAGGGAGAAGCAGCATATATACATGGATTGGGGGGCGGAAGGCAGCATATATACATGGATTAGGAGGGAGAAGCAGCATATATACATGGATTGGGGGGGCTTAAGGCAGCCATATATACATGGATTGGGGGAGAGGCAGCATATATACATGGATTGGGGGAGAGGCAGCATATAAACATGGATTAGGGGAGAGTCAGTATATATACATGGATTGGGGGGGCGGAAGGCAGCATATATACATGGATTGGGGGGGTGGGGAGGCTGCATATATACATGGATTGGGGGGCCGGAAGGAAGGCAGCATATATACATGGATTGGGGGGAGAGGCAGCATATAAACATGGATTGGGGGAGAGTCAGTATATATACATGGATTGGGGGGGCGGAAGGCAGCATATATACATGGATTGGGGGCGCGGGAGGCAGCATATATATGGATTGGGGGGGCGGAAATAAGGCAGCATATATACATGGATGGGGGGAGAGGCAGCATATATACATGGATTGGGGGGGCGGAAGGCAGCATATATACATGGATTAGGGGGGAGAGGCAGCATATATACATGGATTGGGGGGAGAGGCAGCATATATACATGGATTGGGGGGCGGAAGGCTGCATATATACATGGATTGGGGGGGAGAGGCAGCATTTATACATGAATTGGGGGGGAGAGGCAGCATATATACATGGATTGGGGGGGCGGGAGACAGCATATATACATGGATTGGGGGGGCGGAAGGCAGCATATATACATGGATTGGGGGGAGAGGCAGCATTTATACATGGATTGGGGGGAGAGGCAGCATATATACATGGATTAGGGGAGAGTCAGTATATATACATGGATTGGGGGGGCGGAAGGCAGCATATATACATGGATTGGGGGGGTGGGGAGGCTGCATATATACATGGATTGGGGGGGCGGAAGGAAGGCTGCATATATACATGGATTGGGGGGAGAGGCAGCATATATACATGGATTGGGGGGGCGGAAGGCAGCATATATACATGGATTGGGGGGAGAGGCAGCATTTATACATGGATTGGGGGGAGAGGCAGCATATATACATGGATTAGGGGAGAGTCAGTATATATACATGGATTGGGGGGGCGGAAGGCAGCATATATACATGGATTGGGGGGGTGGGGAGGCTGCATATTTACATGGATTGGGGGGGCGGAAGGAAGGCAGCATATATACATGGATTGGGGGGAGAGGCAGCATATATACATGGATTGGGGGGGAGAGGCAGCATATATACATGGATTGGGGGGGGAGGCAGCATATATACATGGATTGGGGGGGCGGGAGGCAGCATATATACATGGATTGGGGGGGCGGAAGGCAGCATATATACATGGATTGGGGGGAGAGGCAGCATATATACATGGATTGGGGGAGAGGCAGCATATAAACATGGATTAGGGGAGAGTCAGTATATATACATGGATTGGGGGGGCGGAAGGCAGCATATATACATGGATTGGGGAGCGGAAGGAAGGCAGCATATATACATGGATTGGGGGGAGAGGCAGCATATAAACATGGATTGGGGGAGGCAGCATATATACATGGATTGGGGGGGGAGGCAGCATATATACATGGATTGGGGGGGGAGGCAGCATATATACATGGATTGGGGGGGAGAGGCAGCATATATACATGGATTGGGGGAGGGGGGAGGCAGCATATATACATGGATTGGGGGGGCGGAAGGCAGCATATATACATGGATTAGGGGGGAGAGGCAGCATATATACATGGATTGGGGGAGGCAGCATATATACATGGATTAGGGGGAGAGGCAGCATATATACATGGATTAGGGGGAGAGGCAGCATATATATATGGATTGGGGGGAGAGGCAGCATATATACATGGATTGGGGGGTCGGGAGGCAGCATATCTACATGGATTGGGGGGTCGGGAGGCAGCATATATACATGGATTGGGGGGGCGGAAGGCAGCATATATACATGGATTGGGGGGGAGAGGCAGCATATATACATGGATTGGGGGGGAGAGGCAGCATATATACATGGATTGGGGAGGGAGGCAGCATATATACATGGATTGGGGGGGAGAGGCAGCATATATACATGGATTGGGGGAGGGGGGAGGCAGCATATATACATGGATTGGGGGGGCGGAAGGCAGCATATATACATGGATTAGGGGGGAGAGGCAGCATATATACATGGATTGGGGGAGGCAGCATATATACATGGATTGGGGGGGAGAGGCAGCCTATATACATGGATTAGGGGGGAGAGGCAGCATATATACATGGATTAGGGGGAGAGGCTGCATATATACATGGATTGGGGGGGCGGGAGGCAGCATATATACATGGATTAGGGGGGAGAGGCAGCATATATACATGGATTAGGGGGGAGAGGCAGCATATATACATGGATTGGGGGGAGAGGCAGCATATATACATGGATTGGGGGGAGAGGCAGCATGTATACATGGATTGGGGGGTCGGGAGGCAGCATATATACATGGGGATTAGGAGGGAGAAGCAGCATATATACATGGATTGGGTGGAGGCAGTATATATACATGGATTGGGAGCAGGTAGTATATATACATGGATTGGGGGGAGGCAGCATATATACATGGATTGGGAGCAGGTAGTATATATACATGGATTGGGGGGAGGCAGCATATATACATGGATTGGGGGGTCGGGAGGCAGCATATATACATGGATTAGGGGGGCGGAAGGCAGCATATATTCATGGATTGGGGGGGTAGAGACAGCATATATACTTGGATTGGGGGGAGAGGCAGCATATATACTTGGATTGGGTGGGAGAGGCAGGATATATACATGGATTGGGGGGGAGAGGCAGCATATATACATGGATTGGGGGGAGGTAGTATATATACATGGATTGGGGGGGAGGCAGTATATATACATGGATTGGGGGGGGCGGAAGGCAGCATATATACATGGATTGGGGGGGGCGGAAGGCAGCATATATACATGGATTGGGGGGGGCGGAAGGCAGCATATATACATGGATTGGGGGGCGGAAGACAGCATATATACATGGATTGGGGGGTCGGAAGGCAGCATATATACATGGATTGGAGGGGCGGAAGGAAGGCAGCATATATTCATGGATTAGGAGGGAGAGGCAGCATATCTACATGGATTAGGAGGGACAAACGGCATATATACATGGATTGGGGGGCGGAAGGCAGCATATATACATGGATTGGGGGGACGGAAGGCAGCATATATACATGGATTGGGGGGGCGGAAGCAAGGCAGCATATATTCATGAATTAGGAGGGATAGGCAGCATATATACATGGATTAGGAGGGAGAAGCAGCATATATACGTGGATTGGGGGGGCGGAAAGCAGCATATATACATGGATTGGGGGGGCGGAAGGCAGCATATATACATGGATTGGGGGGGCGGAAGGCAGCATATATACATGGATTGGGGGGGCGGAAGGCAGCATATATACATGGATTGGGGGGGAGAGGCAGGATATATACATGGATTGGGGGGGAGAGGCAGGATATATACATGGATTGGGGGAGGCAGCATATATACATGGATTGGGGGGGCGGAAGGCAGCATATATACATGGATTAGGGGGGAGAGGCAGCATATATACATGGATTGGGGGGGAGGCAGTATATATACATGGATTGGGGGGCGGAAGGCAGCATATATACATGGATTGGGGGGGGCGGAAGGCAGCATATATACATGGATTAGGGGGGCAGAAGGCAGCATACATACATGGATTGGGGGGGCGGAAGTAAGCCAGCATATATTCATGGATTAGGAGGGAGAAGCAGCATTTATACATGGATTGGGGGGGTGGAAGGCAGCATATATACATGGATTGGGGGGGTGGAAGGCAGCATATATACATGGATTGGGGGGGAGGCAGCATATATTCATGGATTGGGGGGGAGGCAGCATATATACATGGATTGGGAGGGAGAGGCAGCATATATACATGGATTGGGGGGAGGCAGTATATATACATGGATTGGGGGGAGGTAGTATATATACATGGATTGGGGGGGAGGTAGTATATATACATGGATTGGGGGGGAGGCAGTATATATACATGGATTGGGGGGGGCGGAAGGCAGCATATATACATGGATTGGGGTTGCGGAAGGCAGCCTATATATATTGATTGGGGGGGCGGAAGGCAGCATATATACATGGATTGGGGGAGAGGCAGCATATATACATGGATTGGGGGGGCGGAAGGAAGGCAGTATATATTCATGGATTAGGAGGGAGAGGCAGCATATATACATGGATTAGGAGGGAGAAGCAGCATATATACATGGATTGGGGGGCGGAAGGCAGCATATATACATGGATTGGGGGGGCGGAAGGCAGCATATATACATGGATTGGGGGGGTGGAAGGAAGGCAGCATATATTCATGGATTAGGAGGGAGAGGCAGCATATATACATGGATTAGGAGGGAGAAGCAGCATATATACATGGATTGGGGGGCGGAAGGCAGCATATATACATGGATTGGGGGGCGGAAGGCAGCATATATACATGGATTGGGGGGGCGGAAGGCAGCATATATACATGGATTGGGGGGCGGAAGGCAGCATATATACATGGATTGGGGGGGAGAGGCAGCATATATACATGGATTGGGGGGGAGAGGCAGCATATATACATGGATTGGGGGGGGCAACATATATACATGGATTGGGGGAGGGGGGAGGCAGCATATATACATGGATTGGGGGGGCGGAAGGCAGCATATATACATGGATTAGGGGGGAGAGGCAGCATATATACATGGATTGGGGGGAGGCAGCATATATACATGGATTGGGGGGGCGGAAAGCAGCATATATATATGGTTTGGGGTGCGGAAGGCAGCATATATACATGGATTGGGGGGGCGGAATGAAGGCCGCATATATTCATGGATTAGGAGGGAGAGGCAGCATATATACATGGATTGGGGGGGTGGAAGGCAGCATATATACATGGATTGGGGGGGAGGCAGCATATATACATGGATTGGGAGGGAGGCAGCATATATACATGGATTGGGGGGAGAGGCAGCATATATACATGGATTGGTGGAGAGGCAGCATATAAACATGGATTAGGGGAGAGTCAGTATATATACATGGATTTGGGGGGCGGAAGGCAGCATATATACATGGATTGGGGGGGTGGGGAGGCTGCATATATACATGGATTGGGGGGGCGGAAGGACGGCAGCATATATACATGGATTGGGGGGAGAGGCAGCATATAAACATGGATTGGGAGAGGCAGCATATATACATGGATTGGGGGGGGAGGCAGCATATATACATGGATTGGGGGGGGAGGCAGCATATATACATGGATTGGGGGGGAGAGGCAGCATATATACATGGATTGGGGGAGGGGGGAGGCAGCATATATACATGGATTGGGGGGGCGGAAGGCAGCATATATACATGGATTAGGGGGGAGAGGCAGCATATATACATGGATTGGGGGAGGCAGCCTATATACATGGATTAGGGGGGAGAGGCAGCATATATACATGGATTAGGGGGAGAGGCAGCATATATACATGGATTGGGGGGGAGAGGCAGCATATATACATGGATTGGGGGGTCGGGAGGCAGCATATATACATGGATTGGGGGGTCGGGAGGCAGCATATATACATGGATTGGGGGGGCGGAAGGCAGCATATATACATGGATTGGGGGGGAGAGGCAGCATATATACATGGATTGGGGGGGAGAGGCAGCATATATACATGGATTGGGGGGGAGAGGCAGCATATATACATGGATTGGGGGGGAGAGGCAGCATATATACATGGATTGGGGGAGGGGGGAGGCAGCATATATACATGGATTGGGGGGACGGAAGGCAGCATATATACATGGATTAGGGGGGAGAGGCAGCATATATACATGGATTGGGGGAGGCAGCATATATACATGGATTGGGGGGGAGAGGCAGCCTATATACATGGATTAGGGGGGAGAGGCAGCATATATACATGGATTAGGGGGAGAGGCTGCATATATACATGGATTGAGGGGGCGGGAGGCAGCATATATACATGGATTAGGGGGTAGAGGCAGCATATATACATGGATTGGGGGGAGAGGCAGCATGTATACATGGATTGGGGGGAGAGGCAGCATGTATACATGGATTGGGGGGTCGGGAGGCAGCATATATACATGGATTAGGAGGGAGAAGCAGCATATATACATGGATTGGGTGGAGGCAGTATATATACATGGATTGTTGGGAGGCAGTATATATACATGGATTGGGAGCAGGTAGTATATATACATGGATTGGGTGGAGGCAGCATATATACATGGATTGGGGGGTCGGGAGGCAGCATATATACATGGATTAGGGGGGCGGAAGGCAGCATATATTCATGGATTGGGGGGGCGGAAGGCAGCATATATACATTGATTGGGGGGGTAGAGACAGCATATATACATGGATTGGGGAGGGAGAGGCAGCATATATACTTGGATTGGGGGGGAGAGGCAGGATATATACATGGATTGGGGGGGAGAGGCAGCATATATACATGGATTGGGGGGAGGTAGTATATATACATGGATTGGGGGGGAGGCAGTATATATACATGGATTGGGGGGGGCGGAAGGCAGCATATATACATGGATTGGGGGGCGGAAGACAGCATATATACATGGATTGGGGGGGCGGAAGGCAGCATATATACATGGATTGGAGGGGCGGAAGGAAGGCAGCATATATTCATGGATTAGGAGGGAGAGGCAGCATATCTACATGGATTAGGAGGGACAAACGGCATATATACATGGATTGGGGGGCGGAAGGCAGCATATATACATGGATTGGGGGGGCGGAAGGCAGCATATATACATGGATTGGGGGGGCGGAAGCAAGGCAGCATATATTCATGAATTAGGAGGGATAGGCAGCATATATACATGGATTAGGAGGGAGAAGCAGCATATATACGTGGATTGGGGGGGCGGAAAGCAGCATATATACATGGATTGGGGGGGCGGAAGGCAGCATATATACATGGATTGGGGGGGCGGAAGGCAGCATATATACATGGATTGGGGGGGCGAAAGGCAGCATATATACATGGATTGGGGGGGAGAGGCAGGATATATACATGGATTGGGGGGGAGAGGCAGGATATATACATGGATTGGGGGAGGGGGGAGGCAGCATATATACATGGATTGGGGGGGCGGAAGGCAGCATATATACATGGATTAGGGGGGAGAGGCAGCATATATACATGGATTGGGGGGGAGGCAGTATATATACATGGATTGGGGGGCGGAAGGCAGCATATATACATGGATTGGGGGGGCGGAAGGCAGCATATATACATGGATTGGGGGGGCAGAAGGCAGCATACATACATGGATTGGGGGGGCGGAAGTAAGCCAGCATATATTCATGGATTAGGAGGGAGAAGCAGCATATATACATGGATTGGGGGGGGCAGAAGGCAGCATATATACATGGATTGGGGGGGCGGAAGGCAGCATATATACATGGATTGGGGGGGCGGAAGGCCGCATATATACATGGATTGAGGGGGCGGAAGGCAGCATATATACATGGATTGGGGGGGCGGAAGGCAGCATATATTCATGGATTGGGGGGGAGAGGCAGCATTTATACATGGATTGGGGGGGTGGAAGGCAGCATATATACATGGATTGGGGGGGTGGAAGGCAGCATATATACATGGATTGGGGGGGAGGCAGCATATATTCATGGATTGGGGGGGAGGCAGCATATATACATGGATTGGGGGGGAGAGGCAGCATATATACATGGATTGGGGGGAGGCAGTATATATACATGGATTGGGGGGAGGTAGTATATATACATGGATTGGGGGGGAGGTAGTATATATACATGGATTGGGGGGGAGGCAGTATATATACATGGATTGGGGGGGGCGGAAGGCAGCATATATACATGGATTGGGGTTGCGGAAGGCAGCCTATATATATTGATTGGGGGGGCGGAAGGCAGCATATATACATGGATTGGGGGAGAGGCAGCATATATACATGGATTGGGGGGGAGAGGCAGCATATATACATGGATTGGGGGGGGGCAACATATATACATGGATTGGGGGAGGGGGGAGGCAGCATATATACATGGATTGGGGGGGCGGAAGGCAGCATATATACATGGATTAGGGGGGAGAGGCAGCATATATACATGGATTGGGGGGAGGCAGCATATATACATGGATTGGGGGGGCGGAAAGCAGCATATATATATGGTTTGGGGTGCGGAAGGCAGCATATATACATGGATTGGGGGGGCGGAAGGCAGCATATATACATGGATTGGGGGGGGCGGAAGGAAGGCCGCATATATTCATGGATTAGGAGGGAGAGGCAGCATATATACATGGATTGGGGGGGGCGGAAGGAAGGCCGCATATATTCATGGATTAGGAGGGAGAGGCAGCATATATACATGGATTAGGAGGGAGAAGCAGCATATATACATGGATTGGTGGGGCGGAAGGCAGCATATATACATGGATTGGGGGGGCGGAAGGAAGGCCGCATATATTCATGGATTAGGAGGGAGAGGCAGCATATATACATGGATTAGGAGGGAGAAGCAGCATATATACATGGATTGGTGGGGCGGAAGGCAGCATATATACATGGATTGGGGGGGCGGAAGGAAGGCAGTATATATTCATGGATTAGGAGGGAGAAGCAGCATATATACATGGATTAGGAGGGAGAAGCAGCATATATACATGGATTTGGGGGTGCGGAAGGCAGCATATATACATGGATTGGGGGGCGGAAGGCAGCATATATACATGGATTGGGGGAGAGAGGCAGCATTTATACATGGATTGGGGGGGCGGGAGGCAGCATATATACATGGATTGGGGGGTGGAAGGCAGCATATATACATGGATTGGGGGGGTGGAAGGCAGCATATATACATGGATTGGGGGGGAGGCAGCATATATACATGGATTGGGAGGGAGGCAGCATATATACATGGATTGGGCAGGAGAGGCAGTATATATACATGGATTGGGGGGAGGTAGTATATATACATGGATTGGGGGGAGGCAGTATATATACATTGATTGGGGGGGCGGAAGGCAGCATATATACATGTATGAGGGGGGAGAGGCAGTATATATACATGGATTGGGGGGGCGGAAGGCAGCATATATACATGGATTAGCAGGGAGAGGCAGCATTTATACATGGATTGTTGGGAGGCAGTATATATACATGGATTGGGGGGAGGTAGTATATATACATGGATTGGGGGGAGGCAGTATATATACATGGATTGGGGGGAGGCAGTATTTATACATGGATTGTTGGGAGGCAGTATATATACATGGATTGGGGGGAGGCAGTGTATATACATGGATTGTTGGGAGGCAGTATATATACATGGATTGGGGCGAGGCAGTATATATACCTGGATTGGGGGGAGGCAGCATATATACATGGATGGGGGAGGCAGCATATATACACGGATTGAGGGGACAGACAGCATTTATACATGGATTGGGGGGGTGGAAGGCAGCATATATACATGGATTGGGGGGGAGGCAGCATATATGCATGGATTGGGGGGGTGGAGGCAGCATATATACATGGATTGGGGGGGAGAGGCAGCTTATATACATGGATTGGGGGGAGGCAGTATATATACATGGATTGGGGGGGGCAGTATATATACATGGATTGGGGGGGCGAAAGGCAGCATATATACATGGATTGGGGGGGCGAAAGGCAGCATATATACATGGATTGCGGGGGCGGAAGGCAGCATATATACATGGATTGAGTGGCAGAAGGCAGCATATATACATGGATTGGGGGGGCGGAAGGCATCATATATACATGGATTGGGGGGCGGAAGGAAGGCAGCATATATTCATGGATTAGGAGGGAGAGGCAGCATATATACATGGATTAGGAGGGAGAAGCAGCATATATACATGGATTGGGGGGCGGAAGGCAGCATATATACATGGATTGGGGGGGCGGAAGGCAGCATATATACATGGATTGGGGGGGCGGAAGGCAGCATATATACATGGATTGGGGGGCGGAAGGCAGCATATATACATGGATTGGGGGGGCGGAAGGCTGCATATATACATGGATTGGGGGGGCGGAAGGCAGCATATATACATGGATTTGGGGGTGCGGAAGGCAGCATATATACATGGATTGGGGGGGCGGAAGGCTGCATATATACATGGATTGGGGGGGCGGAAGGCAGCATATACACATGGATTGGGGGGGAGGCAGCATATATACATGGATTGGGGGGGAGAGGCAGCATATATACATGGATTGGGGGGAGCCAGTATATATACATGGATTGGGGGGAGGCAGTATATATACATGGATTGGGGGGGCGGAAGGCAGCATATATACATGTATGAGGGGGGAGAGGCAGTATATATACATGGATTGGGGGGGCGGAAGGCAGCATATATACATGAATTAGCAGGGAGAGGCAGCATTCATACATGGATTGGGGGGAGGCAGTATATATACATGGATTGTTGGGAGGCAGTGTATATACATGGATTGGGGGGAGGTAGTATATATACATGGATTGGGGGGGAGGCAGTATATATACATGGATTGGGGGGAGGCAGTATTTATACATGGATTGTAGGGAGGCAGTATATATACATGGATTGGGGGGAGGCAGTATATATACATGGATTGGGGGGAGGCAGTATATATACATGGATTGGGGGAAGGCAGTATATATACCTGGATTGGGGGGAGGCAGCATATATACATGGATGGGGGAGGCAGCATATATACACGGATTGAGGGGAGAGACAGCATATATACATGGATGTGGGGGAGGCGGAATATATACATGGATTGAGGGGAGTAAGGCCGCATATATACATGGATGGGGGAGGCAGCATATATACACGGATTGAGGGGAGAGACAGCATATATACATGGATGTGGGGGAGGCGGAATATATACATGGATTGAGGGGAGTAAGGCCGCAGATATACATGGATGGGGGAGGCAGCATATATACACGGATTGAGGGGAGAGACAGCATATATACATGGATGTGGGGGGGGCGGTATATATACATGGATGGGAGGGTGGCGGAATATATACATGGATTGAGAGGAGTAAGGCTGCATATATACATGGATTGGGGGGGAGGCAGCATATATACATGGATTGAGGGGAGTACGGCCGCATATATACATGGATGGGAGGGAGGCATCATATATACAAGGATTGGGGCATATACCAGGATGTGGGTGAGCACATTCTTTATTTCTGTAGTCTCATACCCCTGCTCCTTTTTGTGGCTGCTCTATGCTGCCATCGTCTGCTCTTTGTATTAGTTGTTTTTTCTAAACTAAAACCTCAGTATTCGGGTTAATTTGCCGTGTTGGCAATTGGCGATAAATAAGTGGGCTTTGGGTTGCAGTTTGGGCACTCGGTCTGTAAAAGGTTTGCCATCACTGTCCTAGTCCCACCATAATGTCTACATGTGTATAAGGGTCTTTTGTCTCATTCATAAAGATGGTTACATAGTGTATAGGTCACATATTTTGGCTCTGGGCTCGCGGCTCGTCTTCTGACACTTGTGTGGTCACTTTCTTGAACGGCCTTCAGTCTGTTTTGCTTGTGAGCTGTCTGGCGCAGATGTGGTATGTGAGAAATGTCCCCATAACTAGTGCATAAGAATGGAGCGGGCTGTGCCGCCTGGCAGCAGGAATGTGAGCCCCGGCAGACATTAGTCCTGCTTCTTCCCAGCATGTCCGGCTCTGTGCGCTCCCTGTGATCTGGTCAGTCCTTCCAGGCTTTCTACAGATTGCTGTGTCACTGTTTGGAAACGCGTGAGAAGCGGAAGGAGGAGCAGCGCTCGTAATGCAGCCCATGGCTCCTAGCCTCTAGCTGCTTTTCTTCCTCTGATTTTTGTCTGCTGTTAGGAAGCACAATTGCATCTGGCACACATAATGACCGCATTCAAAGTAATTTCACTATTATTTCACCCAAGAGTTGACAGTTCATTAGAATTTTAGATTTAATCATAAATAAAGCTGCTGTCAAATATATAGTGCTCCTTATAATTGACTTTTTTTGGGAGACGTCACAAAGCTGCAGTTGACAGATTCATGGGTTGTGAGGGGAGATTTGGGGCCCCTCACAAGTGGTCGAGGGGCCTGTTCCCGGGGTGATGGACCGACTTGGGGCCGGGGGACCGATTTTGGCGCAGAGGGGCCAGTCCCCGGGACAAAGGCACAACTTGGGGCCGGGGAGGCCTGTCACTCTGATGAAGGCCCAATTTGGGACTGCCGGGGGGTGAGGGAGGCTGTCCCCGGGTGAAAGACCGACTTGGTTCAGGGGGTTTTGCCCCCGGGGCGAATGCCCAACTTGGGATTCCCTCTTTAGGCCCAATTTTGGACTGTTGGGGTGTCTGTTTCCCAGGCGGAGGCCCGATTTGGAACTACCGACAGGTCTGTTTTCCAGGCGGAGGCCCGATTTGGAACTACCGACGGGTCTGTTTTCCAGACGGATGCCTGATTTGGAACTACCGACAGGTCTGTTTTCCAGGCGGAGGACTGATTTGGAGCTGCCATTAGGGAGGCCTGTTTGCCGGGTGGAGGGGGTTATAAGTGACAGACACAACGATACATTGTTGCTGCTTTCTAGTGTTTTTTTTTTCCTCATCCAGAGCTGGATTCCCATCTACATTGCTCAGTACTGCTGTATAATGACCTTCATGCTGCTGCTGATGATTCTTAATATGTTCTACAAAGAGGCAGGAAAACCCTCATGTCTGTGTATGGGAGACATCATAGCAGGTCGTCTCCACCCACTAGCTCAGAGACAACTGAAAATTATAAATAGCAGAAAACTGGTGAAAAATTCTGGCTGCAATAATGACCAGAAAGTGTTAGTCCTCATACACACACAATTACTTATTCTAAAAAAGTCAGCTGAATCACTAAATATGCTTTAAGGGATTGTTCCTATCCACATGATCTAATGAGGAGTCAAAACTAAAGGCAATAAATACCCTTAGGAAATACAATTTCTGATCACCCCTGTGCAAACAGTCTTAGGGCCGGATTCATCATTGCAGTTCTGCCAGTTTTTTTTTTAGCCTGAATATCCCTCAATTAGTGACTTTTTGATTTGCACAAATTAAACATTTGTTGCCTTTTTTCAAGTTTTGTGGTTTCGATAGTTTTTTATATATTTTTACGCTAATGTGGCAATGCATGAAATGCATCTAAAATTGCAAAATGTTGCGCATTTGGTGCATTTTTTTTGTGACATTTTGCAAAATCTGCTCTTATTTTGTGTATGAAACTCGTGTACTGCTGTACTGACTATGTTGGAGCTGGATAAGGAGTGAACGCAGTGAGAAGCTTTTCGTTGAGTTTACATGGCGTTCTGTAGATTTCTCTCGGAGGGGATTACCCGGCTGTAGCCACATGCAGGATGAGCGTTGACTCGGGACCTTTTATGTACTAATACCAGAAGCAGAGAGCATTATTCATCTGTGGAGTTTCCTGCACAGTAAGAACAGGACAGGATGTGATCCTCAGACATGCACGCTCGCTGGTGGGGACAGGGCCGGCCGCTGGGGGGGGGACTTGTCACTGGCTCTTTCATGACCTGGTTTATTTTATGTTGTAATATCCAGGCAATCTGTAATACACAGCTCCGATATCATCTCATGGTGATGGTGTCAGAGGACAGGTATCTTCTTGTTAAAGGGACGTCAGAAAACGACATTGTTTAAATCAGGTTTTTGTTTTAAATGCATTTGTGAGCTGTGACATCATCTACTGTGAATGGTGGATCCTGTGTTATCAGTCGTTGTACAGGAGGAGGAGGTGAGCTGTGACATCGCCTATTATGAATGGTGGATCCTGTGTTATCAGTCATTGTACAGGAGGAGGAGGTGAGCTGTGACATCGCCTACTGTGAATGGTGGATCCTGTGTTATCAGTCATTGTACAGGAGGAGGAGGTGAGCTGTGATATTACCTACTGTGAATGATGGATCCTGTGTTATCTACTGTATATAGAGGTGTTATCAGTCATTGTACAGAAGGAGGAGGTGAGCTGTGACATCATCTATTGTGAATGGTGGATCCTGTGTTATCTACTGTATATAGAGGTGTTATTAGTCATTGTACAGGAGGAGGAGGTGAGCTGTGACATCACCTACTGTGAATGGTGGATCCTGTGTTGCCTACTGTATATAGAGGTGTTATCAGTCATTGTACAGGAGGAGGAGGAGGTGAGCTGTGACATTATCTATTGTGAATGGTGGTGTTACGAGCCCGGGTGGTGGAACCTCTGTGCTTCGGTGCAAGGAGGGACCAAAGGAGCGTTACTAAGTGCCTACTCGGCCCGACCAAGGTCACACGGCGGCTTAGTCGACTCCGTGAACCAGGGAGCAACCGGGCAGGTGGACCAGGTGCCACTCTGGGACCGACCTTGTGTGAGAGCAGGTGACTCCCACTGGTCAGACGGCAGGAACTGACCGGTACAGCGGATGAGCACGGCAGCATGGCTGACGGGTGGACCGGGTAGATAAGCAGGCTGGTTCGGCAGATAGCCAGACGGGTGCTCCGGGTAGGCGAGCAGGCAGGTACTGCAGGTAACTGGCAGGTGCTCCGGGTAGACTGGCTGGCGGGCACGACATGTAACAGGCAGGTTCCCCAGGTAGGCAGGTTGGCGGGCACAACTGTAGACAGACTGGAGAACAGAACTGTTAGACAGGCTGGCGAGCTGGACTGACAGACAGGCTGGCGAGCTGGACTGACAGACAGGCTGGCGGGCTGGACTGACAGACAGACAGGCTGGCGGGCTGGACTGACAGACAGACAGGCTGGCGGGCTGGACTGACAGACAGACAGGCTGGCGGGCTGGACTGACAGACAGACAGGCTGGCGGGCTGGACTGACAGACAGACAGGCTGGCGGGCTGGACAGACAGACAGGCTGGCGGGCTGGACTGACAGACAGACAGGCTGGCGGGCTGGACTGACAGACAAGCTGGCGGGCTGGACTGACAGACAGGCTGGCGGGCTGGACTGACAGACAGGCTGGCGGGCTGGACTGACAGACAGGCTGGCGGGCTGGACTGACAGACAGGCGGCTGGACTGACAGACAGGCTGGCGGGTTGGACTGACAGACAGGCTGGCGGGCTGGACTGACAGGCCGCGGGACCTGAGGGCTGGAGCAAGTGTTTAGCACACGGAACAACAACCTTGCACAGGCACCTCCATTTTGGAGGAGGTGCCTTATATAGGGGAAGTCCTCCGGCCATTGACCGGGGACTCTATAGCACCGCGCGCGTGGCCCCTTTAAGAGGGAGCGCGCGCGCCCTGGGCACAGTGCACGGGAAGCTGCGCGCGGTGCGCGCCACAGCAGCAGGGGAGCGGGAAGACGCCGGACCTGGACCGCGGCGGTGAGGGGAATGGCTTCTGCCCGGCAGGAGGCAGAGACGCCGATGCTACACTACCCCCCCTTTTACGCCCCCTCTTCTTTAGGCCCGCAAGAAATTTTTTAAGAAGATGAGGGGCATGAATGTTCTCCCTGGGTTCCCAAGACCTCTCCTCAGGGCCAAACCCCTTCCAATCCACAAGAAAGAAAGTCTTTCCTCTTACCCTCTTAGTGGCCAAAATGTTCTCTACCTCAAAGACGTCCTCAGCGGAGACTGGAGCTGGAGCGGTACCTGGATCGTCAGAGAAAGAATTAAAGACAACAGGTTTGAGGAGGGACACACGAAAGGAATTGGGAATATGTAAAGAGGCAGGGAGTTTCAGCTTGTAAGCCACGGGATTGATTTGGTTCAGAACCTCGAAAGGACCGATGAACCGCAGACCCAGCTTATAGGAAGGTATCTTGAGACGAACATATTTGGAGGAAAGCCAGACCTTGTCTCCCGGGTGGAATTGAGGCGGATCCAGACGTCTCTTATCAGCATGCTTCTTCATCCGCTCGGAGGACTGAAAAAGCGCAGATCTAGTGTCTTCCCAAATAGCCAAAAATTCTCTGACGAGAGACTCCGCGGCAGGATTGTCCACTGAAGAGGAAACGGGAAACTGAATCTGGGGGTGTTGACTATAGACCACAAAGAACGGGGATTTAGAAGAAGACTCGCTCTCATGGTTGTTATAGGAGAACTCGGCCCAGGGCAGGAGCTCAACCCAATCGTTATGGTGAGCGTTGACAAAGTGCCAAAGAAAGCTGGTAAGGACCTGGTTGATACATTCCACTTGACCATTGGATTGAGGATGATAAGCGGAGGAGAAATCCATGGAGACATCCAGCAGCTTGCATGTAGCTCTTCGGAAGCACGAAGCGAATTGAACCCCGCGATCAGACACAATGTGGAGGGGTAGGCCGTGAAGATGAAAGATGTGATGGATGAAGTACTAAGCCAGCACAGATGAAGATGGAAGACGGGGCAGAGGGATGAAGTGGGCCATTTTAGAAAAGCGGTCAGCAACCACCCAAATGACAGTACAACCAGCAGAAACAGGGAGATCCGTAATGAAGTCCGTGTTGCCACGGAGCGGAAGGCACGGGGAGAGGAAGGAGACGGCCGGATGGAAGGTGCCTGGGAACCTTGTTACGGGCACAGGAGGAACAAGCTGCAACGAAGTCCGCAACATCCTTGCGCAGGGAAGGCCACCAGTAATTTCGGGCGATGAGCAGAAAGGTCTTCCTCTGGCCAGCATGACCGGCTAGTTTGGATGAATGGCCCCTGAATAGAACCTTCTTACGATCCGGAACTGCTACAAAGGTCTTACCGGGTGGAAGATGAGACGGGTCAAACGGAGCCACAGTCATTACTTTGGAGGGGTTAATGATATGTAGAGGCTCCTCCGCTTGGTCGGAAGACAGGAATGAGCGGGATAGAGCGTCAGCTTTAATGTTCTTGTCCGCCGGGCGGTTATGCAGAGTGAAGCAGAATCGGGCCAAGAATAGAGACCAACTGGCCTGACGCGGATTTAATCTTTGGGTGTTCTGCAAATAAGCGAGGTTATTGTGGTCAGTGTAGATGACCACCGGATGCGGAGCCCCCTCCAGCAAGTAGCGCCACTCCTCCAGCGCTAATTTGATGGCCAGCAGTTCACGATCTCCTATGGAGTAATTGCGGTCCGACGAGGAGAAGAGCTTGGAGAAGAAGCTGCAGGTTACCATTCTCCCGGACGAGGATTTCTGGGTGAGCACCTCTCCGGCTCCGGAGGAGGATGCATCAACCTCCAGGAAGAACTGCTTGTTGCAGTCCGGACCGTGTAGCACAGCAGCAGAGGAGAAGGCTTGTTTTAGGGAGACTAAGGCCTCCTCTGCTTCGGAAGTCCATTCCCTGGGATTTGCTCCTTTACGGGTGAGAGTGGAGATGGGAGCAGTCCTGGAGGAGAAATGAGGAATGAAGAGGCGGTAATAATTTGCGAAGTCCAGGAATCGCTGAATCACCTTCAAGCCCTCCGGTCGGGGCTGTCACACTGTCACAGAATACTGGAGGTAGGGGGCCTAAGCTGACCCTAAACTGGGGCCCTGACTAATCCCTCAACCTGGAGGTACTGTTAAAGGTACAGAGGTCCAGGCCGCCAGCGTAACCCCTACCTCCTGAGGATCCCTGCACTTCAGTAATCTAGTCCTGAGAAGGACCCCGATCACAACAATTGGGAACCAGAAATAATATGCCCACACACAGTATTTAGACGAACGAGACAGTATAAGGGAAAAACCAAAACCACCTTGCATACAACTTCTACACAACTACAACAGAGGGAACACCAACGGGAAAGGAGATAAATGATAAAGCGAGGAAAGGGAAAAAACACTTCCAAATACACTTATCTCAGCAACTCCAAACACCACGATCCGCTCTGTAAGTCTGAATGAAAAGCTTTCACCGACACCTCCCAAACAGACCTGCAGGAATATGAAGGAGTCTCACTAAAGAAGCATTGATTGCAGCTGGGCGAGGCTGGACCTCAGCTAGCCCAGAGAGAGAGAGAATTAACTCCTTCACTGCCGAAAAAACACAAAGCACCAACAAGTCAGCTGCGAGAAGTCAGGCTGTGTACTCGTGACGATCTTCGTGGCAACACACCCGTGACAGTACCCCCCCTTCTACGAGGGGCCTCCGGACCCTCAGGGCCAGGTTTATTCGGGTGAGTCGTGTGGAAGGCCCGAACTAATCGGTCTGCGTTAATATCCGACGCAGGAACCCACATCCTCTCCTCAGGACCATACCCCTTCCAATGAACCAAGTACTGAAGGGACCGGCGATTAAAGCGTGAATCAATGACCCTCGATACCTGGAACTCCAAGTTACCATTGACAACCACAGGAGGGGGAGGTAAAGGTGACGGTACCACCGGCGCCACATACCTCTTAAGCAATGATCTGTGAAACACGTTGTGAATTTTAAACGTAGGGGGGAGGTCAAGACGGAATGCCACCGGATTAATAACAGAACTGATTCTGTACGGCCCGATGAACCTGGGACCCAGTTTCCAGGAGGGAACCTTAAGTTTAATATTCCTGGTAGACAACCATACCTGATCGTTCACACTTAGGTCCGGACCAGACACTCTCCTCCTATCAGCCATACGTTTGTATCGGTTCCCCATAGTATTCAGATTCTTCAGCACCCCTCTCCATACTGAAGCGAGAGATGAGGAAAATCGTTCCTCCTCCGGAACCCCCGAAGAGCCCCCCCTACTGAAAGTACAAAACTGGGGGTGAAAACCATATGCCCCAAAAAACGGGGACTTACCAGTGGACTCGCTCCGCCTATTATTGAGAGCAAACTCTGCCAGAGGTAGGAAAGAAGCCCAGTCCTCCTGGTTCTCTGACACAAAACACCGAAGATATGTCTCCAAGCTCTGGTTCATACGTTCCGTCTGACCATTGGTCTGAGGATGAAAAGCCGACGAGAATGACAAATGCATCCCCCGCCGTGCACAAAACGCCTTCCAGAACTTGGACACAAACTGAGACCCCCGATCAGACACCACCTCGGAGGGTACCCCGTGAAGCCTCACAATCTCCCCAATGAACACCTGCGCAAGAGTTTTAGCATTAGGGAGAGCCGGAAGAGCGATAAAATGTGCCATCTTGCTGAACCTGTCCACTACAACGAGTATGACCGTTTTACCCGAAGACGGAGGGAGGTCCGTAATAAAGTCCATAGACAGATGAGTCCAAGGACGCTCCGGGATCTTCAAAGGTAAAAGGGCCCCAGACGGACGGGTATGTGAGGTCTTAGAGCGCGCACAAACCCCACAGGACGCGACAAAAGTTACCACCTCTTTATGTAAGTTAGGCCACCAAAACCGACGCGAGAGGAGATCCACAGTTGCTTTACTCCCCGGGTGTCCTGCAAAAACTGAGTTATGGTGTGCCTCGATCACCTTTTGTCGCAACTGATCTGGAACGAACAGTCTCCCCGGAGGTCCAACAGGGGCGTCCCCCTGAGCCTCCAATATCTCCTCCTCCAGCTCAGAGCATACTGCCGAAACCACCACCCCCTCCTGAAGAATAGGAATCGGGTCGTCCGTATTCCCGGCCCCAGGGAAACTACGAGATAAGGCATCCGCCTTTACATTTTTAGACCCAGGACGATATGTAACGACGAAATTAAACCTGGTAAAAAACAATGACCACCTAGCTTGTCTGGGATTCAGACGTTTAGCGGACTCCAGATATAGCAGGTTCTTGTGATCGGTGATGACGGTGACCGGATGAACTGCCCCCTCCAAAAAATGGCGCCACTCCTCAAAAGCTAACTTAATGGCCAAGAGTTCCCTATTGCCGACATCGTAATTCCTCTCAGCGGACGACAATTTTTTAGAGAAAAAGGCGCACGGATGCCACTTACCAGGGGACGAACCCTGTGACAATACTGCTCCCACCCCTACCTCGGAAGCGTCTACCTCTACAAAGAATGGCTGAGACGCATCAGGTTGAATGAGTATGGGTGCCGAGGCAAAACATTTTTTCAAGGAGGAGAATGCTTGACAAGCCTTGTCAGACCACCTAGAAAAATCCGTCCCCTTTTTAGTCATGTCTGTGAGAGGCTTAACCATGGACGAGAAATTACGAATGAACTTCCGGTAATAGTTAGCAAACCCCAGGAAACGTTGTAGTGCCTTAAGATTCTCCGGCCGATCCCACTCAAGAACTGCCCGCACTTTCCCAGGGTCCATACGAAAACCGGACGCTGAAACCAGGAAGCCTAAAAACTGGAGTTCCTGTACGGCGAACACACACTTTTCCCACTTGGCATACAGTTTATTATCCCGCAAGATCTGTAACACCTGTCTAACGTGCTCCTGATGAGACACCAGATCCGGCGAGTAAATTAAGATATCATCCAGATATATGACAACAAACTGTCCCACCAGGTGGTGAAAAATATCATTAACAAAGTGTTGAAACACCGCCGGGGCATTAGTCAGACCGAATGGCATGACAAGGTTCTCATAATGCCCCTCCGGAGTGTTAAAAGCCGTCTTCCACTCATCCCCCTCCTTCATCCTAATCAGATTGTACGCCCCCCTGAGATCCAACTTAGAGAACCATTTGGCGCCCACGATCTGATTAAAGAGATCGGGAATAAGTGGGAGCGGATACGGATCTCGGACCGTAATCCGATTAAGTTCACGGAAATCCAGGCAAGGGCGTAGGCCTCCATCTTTCTTCTTAACAAAGAAGAACCCCGCGGCCACCGGTGAAGATGAAGGTCTAATATGCCCCTTAGCCAGACTTTCAGAAATATAATCCTTCATGGCCTGCCTCTCAGGACCAGAAAGGTTATACAACCTAGCTTTAGGTAACTTGGCCTCAGGGAGCAGTTTTACAGAACAGTCATACTCGCGATGAGGAGGTAGTTCCTGACACCCATTCTCCGAGAATACATCCTCAAAGTCCGCCAGAAATGGAGGTAAGACCCAAGGAGTAACCGCACCGATGACCGTGTTCATGCAGTTTTTATTACAGAATTTACTCCATTGGCTTATCTCTCTGGTTTGCCAATTAATAACCGGGTTATGCTTAGCTAACCAAGGAAGGCCCAACACTATAGGAGTGGGAAGACCCTCCAACACGTAGCAAGACAACAGTTCTTTATGTATTGCCCCCACTTGAAGTTTTACGCCATGCACAGCTTGCAAAAAACTTCCCTGACCGAGAGGCCTGGCATCGATCGAGAATATGGGGATGGGTTTAGCCAACTCACTCAATCGCATACCTTGAACCCGGGCAAACCGAGCATCAACCAGATTAGCCCCGGCCCCACTATCCAGAAGAACAGATATCCTCTCAGTTCTCGCACCCACCACCACCTCCGCCGGTACGAGAAACTGAGACGAACCTAGGGACGAAATACCTACTCCCAGATTGCCGTCCACCACACAACCTGGGATCAACAGTTTTTTCGACGACTCTTTACTCTGCAAGGGACGGGATGGACACCCCCCAATAAAATGTCCCTTTTTCCCGCAGAGGAAACACCTTCCTGTCTTATGGCGCTCCACCGGTCCCCTTCCCCGAAATGATGTCCCTCCTAATTGCATAGGCTCCTCCGGACTGACCAGGGGAACCACCATATGAGGGGACCTTGTAGGAGGTGGAGACATTACAGGGGGTAGAGTTATCCCGCACCTCTCCCGAAGCCGTCTGTCAACGCGAATGGCAAGGGCCATAGCGGCTTCCAGTGACGCGGGAGAGTCATACTGTGCCAACACATCCTGTAATTTGTCGGATAAACCATGACAAAACTGGCTCCTAAGAGCCGGGTCATTCCACTGGGTGTCCGTGGCCCACCTACGGAACTCCGAACAGAATTCCTCCGCCGGACGATCTCCCTGCTGAATCCTACGTAACTTAGACTCAGCAAGGGAGATCCGATCTGGGTCATCATATACGAGTCCCAGAGCAGCGAAAAACCTATCCACTGACTGGAGAACCGGGGAGCTTGGGGGAAGAGAGAACGCCCAAGATTGTGGGTCCCCTTGTAGGAGCGAGATGACAATTCCCACCCTTTGTTCTTCGCTGCCCGATAACCGAGGCCGCAGACAATTTGCATGCCTCCCGGAAAACAAAAAACTTGTCCCGCCCCCCAGTGAACCTGTCAGGGAGAGCTACTTTAGGTTCTGGTCCGGCTTGCTCCAGAGGATGCAAAACCTTGGACCTAACGTCCGCCAGCCCCATGGACAAACTCTGCAACTGCCGAGCTAGACCGGCTACTGGATCCATGGTAGCTGGAGAAAAACTAAGTTGGTCGGTGAAAATGTCACACTGTCACAGAATACTGGAGGTAGGGGGCCTAAGCTGACCCTAAACTGGGGCCCTGACTAATCCCTCAACCTGGAGGTACTGTTAAAGGTACAGAGGTCCAGGCCGCCAGCGTAACCCCTACCTCCTGAGGATCCCTGCACTTCAGTAATCTAGTCCTGAGAAGGACCCCGATCACAACAATTGGGAACCAGAAATAATATGCCCACACACAGTATTTAGACGAACGAGACAGTACAAGGGAAAAACCAAAACCACCTTGCATACAACTTCTACACAACTACAACAGAGGGAACACCAACGGGAAAGGAGATAAATGATAAAGCGAGGAAAGGGAAAAAACACTTCCAAATACACTTATCTCAGCAACTCCAAACACCACGATCCGCTCTGTAAGTCTGAATGAAAAGCTTTCACCGACACCTCCCAAACAGACCTGCAGGAATATGAAGGAGTCTCACTAAAGAAGCATTGATTGCAGCTGGGCGAGGCTGGACCTCAGCTAGCCCAGAGAGAGAGAGAATTAACTCCTTCACTGCCGAAAAAACACAAAGCACCAACAAGTCAGCTGCGAGAAGTCAGGCTGTGTACTCGTGACGATCTTCGTGGCAACACACCCGTGACAGGGGCCACTTTAAGACGGGAACCATCCGCAGACCAGTCTCGGAGATAATATAGCCCTGGAACGGTAGAGAGGTCTGCTCAAAGAGGCATTTCTCGAATTTAGCGTATAGGCGATTCTGCCGGAGCCTTATCAGAATCTGACTAATATCCCTCCAGTGTGAGGGCAGATCCGGAGAGAAGACCAAAATATCGTCCAGGTACACCACCACGCAAGAATACAGGAGATCACGGAAGATGTCGTTAACCAGCTCCTGGAAGACGGCTGGAGCATTACAGAGACCAAAGGGCATTACGCGGTATTCGTAGTGACCGTCCCGGGTGTTGAATGCCGTCTTCCACTCGTCTCCCTGGCGGATCTGGACCACATTGTACGTCCCACGAAGATCGAGCTTGGTGAAGATCTTCACACCTTTAAGGCGGTCGAACAGCTCCAAGATGAGAGGCAGGGGGTACTTATTTTTGATGATAATCTGGTTAAGATCCCTGTAATCGATACAGGGACGTAGAGAGCCGTCTTTCTTCTTGACGAAGAAGAATCCTGCTCCAGTCGGAGAGGTGGATTTCTAGATAAATCCCCTAGCAAGATTCTCTTCTATGTACTCAGACATGGCCCGGGTCTCAGCTAGCAACAAGGGTTAGATACGCCCGCGGGGAGGAGAAGCACCAGGTACCAGGTCGATGGGTCAATCATACGGCCTATGAGGTGGCAGTGTCTCTGCTTCCTTTTTGTCGAAGACGTCCGCATAGGACCAGTAGGGTGCCGGCAGACCAGGTAGATTAGCCGGAGTAGACGGGGGTCGAGCTGGACGAACCGGAACCAGACAGGACTGACCCCAACGGAGCACTTCACCAGATCTCCAATTCAGGACAGGCTCATGTCTTTGTAACCAAGGTAGACCAAGCAAGAAGGGGTGAGAGAGAGCGGACAGCACATGAAAGGAGATCTTCTCCGAGTGCAGCATTCCCACCTGAAGGGTTACAGGCTCTGTGACGAGCAAGATGGTCTCCGAAAGAAGCCTCCCATCCACGGAGGCAACCGCTAACGGTTCAGCTAGACGTACAGTAGGAATCTGATACCGCTCCACAACAGCCTGTTGAATGAGATTCCCAGCGGCTCCGGAATCCAGATAGGCAATCTCGAAGAAGCTGGTCTCACCACTGGAAATAGAAACAGACAGAGTCAAGGACGGAGAGGATTTACTCTTGCCTAGGACGACCTGTCCGAGCTGTCCTAGACACTGGAGTTTCCCGGCCTCACCGGGCAGGAACGAATCAGATGCTCTATACTGCCACAGTAGAAGCAACTCCCCTCGGCTCGGTGCGTCTCCTGGCGAGACTTGACCATCTTGGTTTGGTAAATTTGCATGGGCTCAGGCGAACATGCCTGGGGAATTGCCGGTTGCGAGGCTGGCTTTTGTAATACAGGAGCGAGACGCGGAAATCTTGTCTCCCGGGTAGTCTCCTTAGCACGTTCCAGAAAACGGATGTCAATCCGGGTAGCTAATGACACCAGGTCGTCCAGGGTGGAAGGGATGTCACGACCGGCTAGCTCATCCTTGATCCGTCCGGAAAGACCCTCCCAGAAGGTGGAGACCAGGGCCTCGTTGTTCCAGGCAAGCTCAGATGCGAGGGTTCGGAAACGTATGGCATACTGGCCCACGGAGAGACTCCCTTGGCGGAGATGGAGAAGTGAGGAGGCAGTAGAAGATTTTCGTTCGGGCTCATCGAAGACCTTCCAGAAGGCAGCAAGGAAATCCAGAAGATTGGACACCAGGGGATCCCCTCTTTCCCACAGAGGGTTTAGCCATGCCAATGCCTCCCCGGTGAGGTGAGACATGATGAACGCCACCTTGGCCCGGTCGGAGGGGAACTGTTGTGCCAGGAGTTCAAAGTGCAGCGTGCACTGATTCAAGAAGCCCCGACATAAGACGGGGTCCCCACCAAGAGAGCCGGGTCCAGAGCCGGGTGCCATAGCGCCAGTGGGTTGAGGTGCCGCCGGAGCGGGTGCCGCTCGGCTAGAGATGGACACAGACGGGGTGGACAGCGTGTCCAGGTGGGAGTTGACAGTCCGCAGATAGAACAGGATAGTTTCCTGTTGAGATCTCTAACGTGAGACCTCCTAATACAGATCAGAGAGCGAGGGAGCCTGGGGGCCACCGGGTTCCATGGCCTGTGCAAACTGTTACGAGTACGGGTGGTGGAACCTCTGTGCTTCGGTGCAAGGAGGGACCAGAGGGGCGTGACTAAGTGCCTACTCGTCCCGACCAAGGCTTAGTCGACTCCGTGAACCAGGGAGGAACCGGGCAGGTGGACCAGGTGCCACTCTGGGACCGACCTTGTGTGAGAGCAGGTGACTCCCACTGGTCAGATGGCAGGAACTGACCGGTACAGCGGATGAGCACGACAGGTAGGTCTGACAGGTGGACTGGGTAGATAAGCAGGCTGGTTCAGCAGATAGCAAGACGGGTGCTCCGGGTAGGTGAGCAGGCAGGCACGGCAGGTAACTGGCAGGTGCTCCGGGTAGGCAGACTGGAGAACAGAACTGTTAGACAGGCTGGCGAGCTGGACTGACAGACAGGCTGGCGAGCTGGACTGACAGACAGGCTGGCGGGCTGGACTGACAGGCAGCGGGACCTGAGGGCTGGAGCCAGTGTTTAGCGCACGGAACAACAACCTTGCACAGGCACCTCCATTTTGGAGGAGGTGCCTTATATAGGGGAAGTCCTCCGGCCATTGGCCGGGGACTCTATAGGACGGCGCGCGGCCCCTTTAAGAGGGAGGGAGCGTGCGCCCTAAGCACACTGTCCGGGAAGCTGCGCTCGGTGTGCGCCACAGCAGCAGGGGAGCGGGAAGACGCCGGACCTGGACCGCGGCGGTGAGGGGAACGGCGTCTCTGCCCGGCAGGAGGCAGAGACGCTGATGCTACAGGTGGATCCTGTGTTATCTACTTTATATAGAGGTGTTATCAGTCATTGTACAGAAGGAGGAGGTGAGCTGTGACATCACCTACTGTGAATGGTGGATCCTGTGTTATCTACTGTATATAGAGGTGTTATCAGTGATTGTACAGGAGGAGGAGGAGTAGGTGAGCTGTGACATCACCTATCGTGAATGGTGGATCCTGTATTATCTACTGTATATAGAGGTATTATCAGTCATTGTACAGGAGGGGGAGGAGGTGAGCTGTGACATCACCTATTGTGAATGGTGGATACTGTTATCTACTGTATAAAGAGGTGTTATAGGTGTTATCAGTCATTGTACAGAAGGAGGAGGAGGTGAGCTGTGATATCACTTATTGTGAATGGTGGATCCTGTGTTACCTACTGTATATAGAGATGTTATCAGTCATTGTACAAGAGGAGGAGGTGGTGAGCTGTGATATTACCTATAGTGAATGTTGGGCCTCAGGCTCTTCACCTTTGCACCTGATGCAGCGATGCTTTGTAAATGCAGCTGACTACAGCTGCTACCCGCACTGCTGCATATATATATATATATATATATATATATATATATATATATATATATATATATATATATATATATATATATATATATATATATATATATATATATAATCTACACATACATACCCCGGTGCAGGACAGCGCTATAAAATTTTATGTTTAATCCAGCAAGATACTCAGTGTTTATAAAAGATTATATAAAATGGGAACAAAACAATACAACATATACAATTATATGGAATAAAAAGGTATAACGAGAGAAAATTACTAAATCTGCTCACGGAAGTGGCTCAGAGTTTAGCGAAGGGAAGCACCCCGATTGGGAAAAAGGACAGAACCTCCACAGCGAACTATGTCTTCCAAGGACTGACAAGGGACCCAAACCCAACTACTGCTTATTATTAACTCATAGTTATGCCCACACACCTCCCTTGATAAGCTTATGTGGGGGCAGATTGTCGGATGTGCTGGGTTTTTCCGAATTTTATGAGATCCCCATCTTGCAGGATATCTTTGCCCCTTGGGATTCCAGGCGGGAGATATCGTTGTCATATTTTTTATCGTGATTTTACCTTTACTTAGAGACCAAATATGACCTGGTTCTCATCTATCGGTCCGTTATTGAGTCGGAGGAGTTCTAGTGGCCCCACTGCAATGTGAGTGAATGCGTTCCGTTCGTCCGTTTGTAACGACACCGAAACTCTATATCCCATAGATATTGGATCTGTAAAAAACCCAATATTCCTGTGGGCTATCTAGCTGCACTCTCATACAAATTCTTTGAACCCAGAATGCTTTTCCCTATGTGTAAACAGATGTCAATCTTGCTGTCCCCTTCCCAGCACAAAACTCCAGTTTTAATTACCTGCCCACTGCAGGATGCCTCTGCTTCAAAAGGAGTTTGAACTATGTTTTAATTAGTTTTTCCCACTTCCCCATATGTGAAATGTGAAGGCCTACTTCATGGTGTTGAATTGTCAGCTCCTCTCCCTTCTCTGGAGATGTCTTTATGGATTTTTATTTTTTTCTCTGACAAATACCTTAGTCCCCGTTAGTTAGGAGTTGGTCCTAAATAGTATTTGCATAATAAATTGGAGCGTACAGGGACACTGCAGTGGTGTTACTGATTTGTATAGGTTTTTTTTTTTCTTTTCCATGGTTTGGTCATTAACGTGTCATGAAAAAAAGTGGGTGGGATGGAGTTTGCCAAGTCCCAGAATAAACCTTCCAGGCTGTGGATGAAGCCGGCGGAGCGGGGACTTCCTAGAAATCCTTATGTAATACTTGGCTCGGCCGAGCGTTTATCTGACCTCAGGCGCTTATTACCGCACACAGGACGACCCTATCGCAGAAGTAAAGTCCATTAAAGGGTTATTCCTACCAGCCATCCAGAGGTCATGCCATAGACAGGGTCCCCAAACTCCTGACCCCACCAGCGACAACACGTAGAGGTGTAGAACAATGAGATGCCCCAGCGCAGGCCTCCGCATACACAGCTCCGCTCCTGTTCTCCTACACAGAGGGTCATCAATATCATATCTCCGGACAACCCCTATAAGTGTGTGCCCCCTTTGATAACCAGCAAGACTGGCATCTGGTAGAGTACCGACCTCCTTTAATAATAAGGCTGTCCTCAAATGTATGCCCTTGGTCTTGGTCTCAGGCCTTTTAATAACAAGGACTTACCCCAACCGTGCAGAATATCTCACCAAAATCCTTCTTTCATTTCATTTTATGAGTTAAAGGGGTATTCCTATCTTAATATGTAGTAGGTATAATAATAATATTAGCAAATACCTCTAATTAGAAATGTAGTATAGTTCTTCTGATAAGCTATGTCGCTTATCCCCTATATGAAGCTTAGACTTCCATGGTTATAACCATTAACAACTAACTGTACCGATGAGTGGTCGTAACCATGGATACCTAAGCTACTGCAATGCCCTGCACATGGGGTTAAGTGACATAGCTAATCAGAAGAACTATACTACATTTTTAATTGAAGGTATTTGCTAATATTATTATTGCACCTACTACATATTGGGATAGGATCAGTGAGATGGAAATTAAAGGGATAAGCCTTAACTATATTGCAAGCAACAACCCACCCTGCCTCTGCCCCCATTAAAGTGAATGTGATTTGAGCTGCAATACCTGAGAACGGCCACTACGCTGTACGGCGCTGTGGAGCTCAGACTCCATACATGTTGGTTATGGATCTTAGTCCTGGACATCCCCTTTAACATCCTCTTTTCTCTCCTTTATAGACTTTATTTTCTTGGTAGTTTTGCAGAGTGATCCAATCAGAACTGAGCACGAACGTAAATGCAAAAAAGTCGAAAAGGGTCTCTGACTTCCAAAATGACCGCAGTTTGCCCCATCTGCATAATTTTCCAGCCATTGTAGAGTTAAATGTGCCCAGATGGAGAAGTCCTGTAACTTTCGTCAGCAGTGGGTCTGCTTGTCTCGTGGGTCTGCTTGTCTCGTGGGTCTGCTTGTCTCGTGGGTCTGCTTGTCTAGTGGGTCTGCTTGTCTCGTGGGTCTGCTTGGCTCGTGGGTCTGCTTGTCTCGAGGGTCTGCTTGTCTCGTGGGTCTGCTTGTCTCGTGGGTCTGCTTGTCTCGTGGGTCTGCTTGTCTCGTGGGTCTGCTTGTCTCGTGGGTCTGCTTGTCTCGTGGGTCTGCTTGTCTCGTGGGTCTGCTTGTCTCGTGGGTCTGCTTGGCTCGTGGGTCTGCTTGGCTCGTGGGTCTGCTTGTCTCGTGGTCTGCTTGTCTCATGGGTCTGCTTGGCTCGTGGGTCTGCTTGGCTCGTGGGTCTGCTTGGCTCTGGCTCCAGCGCAGTGTGTTTGCTTTGGTGTTTTGTTAATCCGTCTCCCCCCTCCCTCTCCTCCGTGTGTCATTTCCCTCCTCTCATCTGACTGTTCTATGTTGCCAGACATATTAACCCAGTTTGTCCCGCTGAACTCCACCATTACCTCACTCAACAGCCACAAGCCGAGATCACAGAAATCTGGGGCGTTTTCCGAAATGCAGAAAGTTATATAATGACCACATCTGGAATAATGATCCTGGACTCGCAGGACGCTTTCTAGGAGTACTGACCTTTTTGCAGCGAGACGTATCCCAGGGCCATTTTGTCTAGAAATCAGCTAATTCTGCTATTTCTCCCGTCTACCTCCATATGCACGCTCGTTTAGGCCCACAGCTGTACCTCCTGACTAGTCCCATACATGTGCACGCTCGGTTATGCAGATATACCCATGCACGCTTATTTCGGCCAACGGCTGTACCTCCTGACTAGTCCCATACATGTGCACGCTCGGTTCTGCGGATATACCCATGCACGCTAGTTTCGGCCAACAGCTGTACCTCCTGACTAGTCACATACATGTGCATGCTCTGTTCTGCGGATATACTCATACACGCTTGTTTTGGCCAACGGCTGTACCTCCTGACTAGTCATACACGTGCACGCTCGGTTCTGCGGATATACTCATGCACCCTTGTTTTGGCCGACAGCTGTACCTCCTGACTAGTCCCATACACGTGCACGCTCGGTTCTGCGGATATACCCATGCACGCTTGGTTTGGCCCAGTGTATGTGTATTCCAAATGGAGAGTTAAGCCGCTGCCGGATATCTCTGGAAAAGTAAAAAAAAAAAATAATGCCCCTGAAGGCTTTCATATCCATTCAGATAAAGTAGCTGATACTATTGGTAAACCAGCAGTCATGAAAGGCCAAGAACTAGGGGGAAGCCATCTGAGATAATTGAGATCACTGTTGTGCTATCGACGTGACGTCAGAGCTGCAGACAATAACCGGGAGCAGCGGCGGAGGCTCAGCGCTGGATCTGGGTAAGGTGAGTGAAGCTTACTAGTTAATTATTTTTTTTTAAGTGATAGGAAACCCTTTTAAGCCAGAGTAAGACATTTTCTATAACATATTCGTGTTCTGCCCCTGCTCCCACTGCAAGAGTATCTCCCCCAGTAATACAGGCTGGACTTGAGCTCTGTGTGTGTGTTTCTAGAGTATTGCTATCTTCAGTAGCTCATATATCGGCTCCGCTCCTATCCTGCACTTATTACCTCTTCATTTGTTTTCATCCTTATCTATAGAGTCTTTTTATCTGCCCTCCCTGAGACTGTGGATACTTTCTCTGCTTTCCATTCTGTGGAAATCTGTGTTCCTCCCTGCTGCTATCTCTACCCGGAGGTGGAGAACAGAGACATCAGGAGCAGAAGATCTGATGGATTTGTAATATTTTTTGCAAAAAGCACTGAGCTAGATAAAACCCTTATAGACACATTGCAGCAGCAAAACAGTAGACATTTGTAAGGAATACTGTTTAGAAAGTTGTGCAAAGGTGTTAGTAGCCTTATTCTTGGAAGTTGAAATGCCTCAAAATGTGCGGGGTTTGTATGTGTCCTCTATAGAAGGCTATGAATACTGGGCAGAATAAATATTAGCCCGGCTCTTGTACAAACTGTGATGTCAGCTTTTAGATCTGTAAGCAAGAGGCAAAAGACCTGATCTTTGCAGGGGTCCTGTTATAGAAACAGTAGGGGTACGGCAAACATTGGGGTCAACTGCAAAATTGTAATCAAGTTGTCTGTCTTGTCTACAGGAGGATCAGTTCCTTGGATTTGGCCCAGATGATGAAGTCAGAACGCGCGGCCCTACAAAACCTCCTTCAGGTAACTGTTTTTTCTTTTTTTCGGTAGTGCAAATATCCTAATTATATTAAAGGGATTGTCCAATTACTATATTGATGACTTCTCCAGCAGCAACCGGATGTGCAGAGGGTATGGAGCCAGTACAGCACCACTTCGTGCACTGTGTAGTGGCCATACTGCAGCTCTATTATATTTACTTGAATCGGAGCTGATCTAAAGTGCCTGGGAGTGGTCACTACAGTGTGTGGAGCTGTTCTGCAGTACCTGGGAGCAGTCACTACAGTGGGTAGAGCTGATCTGCAGTGCCTGGAAGCGGTCACTACAGTGAGTAGAGCTGATCTAAAGTGCCTGGGAGCGTTCACTACAGTGTGCTTAGGTGTTCTGCAGTGCCTGAGAGCAGTCACTATAGTGTATAGAGCTGATCTGCAGTGCCTGGGAGCGAGCGGTCACTACAGTGAGTAGAGCTGATCTGCAGTGCCTGGAAGTGGTCACTACAGTCAGCAGAGCTGATCTGCAGTGCCTGGGAGCGGTCACTATAGTGAGTAGAGCTGATCTGCAGTGCCTGGGAGCAGTCACTAGTGTGCGGATCTGTTCTGCAGTGCCTGGGAGCGGTAACTATAGTGTGCAGATCTGTTCTGCAGTGCCTGGAAGCGGTTACCATAGTGTGCGGAGCTGTAGTGCCTGGGAGCGGTCACTACAGTGTGCGGATCTGTTCTGCAGTGCCTGGAAGTGGTCACTACAGTGTGTGGAGCTGAGCTGTTCCGGCTCCATACTCTGTGTACATCCGGCTGCTGCTAACATATGATTAATGGCGGTGTAATTTTTCGTATACCCACCAATCTGTTATTGATGGTAAGGATAATTACATTTTTTTTTGTTTCTATATTTTGTATTTCAGATCAGTCAACCCCCAGGAAACCTCGTGGCAGGCCCCGCAGCACTGTATCCAGGACCTCTGATGCTTCCTCAACTCCTGCAGAAAACCATGGCCCTTTGACAAAAAAGCAGGACCTCAGGCCATCCGATAAAGTGAAGAAACCAGAGTGCAAACCAGAAGAGAAGAGAAGGGGTCGACCGCCCTCACACGGGAACGTCAAATTGAAATTGACACAGGACAAACAAGATGTATCACAACCTATCAAAACCCCACGAGAAGAAAAAACGAAGCGGAGGAAGCCGTCTGCTGCGTTCCAGCACGCCGCCAAAATAAAGAAACTCCGAACCGTCAAACTGTCTCCATTAAAACCCAAGTTCAAAGGGGAAAAGTTACAAATCGGGCAGAAAAGCGCCGCCGTTCAGATCGTCAAGAGGCGAGGTAGACCGCCGTCCTCGGAAAGGTTCAAAACTACTCCACCCCCGATCATTTTGAGGCAGGCACAAGGGGATAAACCGCAAAGGGGTCGTAAAGAGGAATCGCCTCAACCCTTAAAGGATGAAGTCAGGGTTTCTGTGCGTCAAAGTCCACGTAGGATTAAACCTGTACGGATTATTCCCACCACCAAAAGGACTGACACCACCATCGCCAAGCAGCTTCTGCAGAAGGCCAAGAAAGGTGCGCAGAAAAAGATGGAGCTAGAAGCCGCAAAATTACAAGGACGTAAGGGAGGCACGCAGCTGAAGAACATACGACAATTCATTATGCCTGTCGTCAGTACGGTCTCTTCTCGAATAATAAAGACGCCCAGGAGGTTTATAGAAGATGAAGATTACGAGCCCCCTATCAAGATTGCTCGGCTGGAGAGCGCTCCGAATGGACGTTTCAGCGCTGTGTCTTGTGAGTCCAGCGAGAAGTCGAGTGCGGCTTCCCAGCAGTCCTCACAGGCGACATCAGATGAGTCTCGCTCTAGCAGCCCAAGTGTAGACACCTCAACGGAGTCTCAGGCATCGGAGGAGGCTCCTGCTGTGCCGGACACTCAAGAATGTCTTACAAAGATGCCCCTGGCCGCTCCTCAGTCTGTTCCTGAAAACAGCGGAGGTGGAGCGAGGACTCGACGGATTTCTAATTGTACCAGAAGTTTTACTTCCAGACAAACAAAGAAACTTATGTCTCCGCCAGCTCTTCAGACGTCTTCTGCATCTCCACCTCCACCACTTCTTAGCCCTCCTGCAGCTTTACAGCCCCCCTCGGCCCTTTCGGACCACCCAACCTGGGTGATCCCACCTACCATTCCTATGGCTACACCTTTTCTTTCTGCTTCACGCCTGCATGAGAAAAGGAGATCGATTCTAAGGGAACCCACTTTCCGCTGGACTTCCAGACTGGAATCCCAATACTTTTCCTCTGCTAAATATGCCAAAGAGGGCCTCATTCGTAAACCCATATTTGACAATTTTAGGCCTCCACCGCTGACGGCAGAGGATGTAGGGCTTGCTTCTGCTTCTGGGTTTAGCGCCGCTTCTGTGGTTGCTCCCGGAAGACTGTTTTCTCCGCTCCATGCCGCCGGGAGGTTTGACGTCCCTAAACGAAGCCCCATACTACGTGCACCCAGATTTACCCCTAGCGAAGCACACTCCCGTATATTCGAGTCAGTGACTCTTCCGTCATCTGTGGGCCGCTCTGGTGGGGCATCTTCCATTATGGGAATGGCCGCCCGTAGACGGAGGAGAAGGGTCTTCAGTCCCATCCGCAGTTCTGTCTCTCGATCACCGTCGCACTCTATGAGAACGCGGAGTAGGAGGGAAAATGGCAGCAATGTGGCAGCATCCCTCATACCTCAGACATCCACCTCACTCGCAGGCATCCCCGTTAGTCCTCTTACCGCTAGTGCCTTAAACCCAAGCTTTCCTTTCTCTTCCACATCGATTACTCCAGCAACTGGGGACTCTGCCGAAAAAAATCAGAAAACGAGGAAGCAAGTGAGCACTCCAGGTGAGCACTTTTCATCCACTTCCAACAGCTCGTCTGCTTTATTCCCTTTGTTCCCCTCTAGTCCCCAAATGGAGCGAGGGAGGAGTAAAATCAGACTATCTGAAGAGGCACCGAAAGAAAGGGAATGTGAAAGATCTAGAGAAAAGGAGAGAGAGAAAGAAAACTCACACGACTCTAGAAAGGATAAACGTAAGAAAGGCTCCGACGCTCTGAACAAGAGCAGCAAAGAGAAGAGCGGCGACGGGGAGGCCCTCACACCCTCAACACCTATTAAACTCCTTGCAAGGAAAAAAGCTGCAATGGCAGAGCCTTCTTTAGCACCGAGTCCACCCAGTTTACCTACAGTACCAGTACTCGCTAAGAATAAGGTATCCAAAAAGGGACGTGGAATTTCTGAGAAGCACGAATTGGAAACCGGTGCCAAATCTCCACCAACAGAACCCCATACCGACGTCCCGGCCCAGCCTGTGAATCCTGTGAAACCCTCCACTACCACAATCGGCTCAGTTTTGGAGCACGCAAACAAGTTTCTTGCCTCAGAAAAGCACGTGGCCAGTGTCATAAAAGCCGCCAAATGTCAGCTGCAAAATATAGAGAAAAGCAAACTGCGGAAACAAGGGGAACAGCCAAAAGTACAGGTCAGTGACATCTATACGACTAAGCAGGTATTAGAATCGATGTGTAGACTCCATATTAAGTTCAGTCACCACTTCAGGGTAAGGGGGGTATGCTTTCCCTGAAATGTCCTGGTCCTCCGTGCTTTTGGTTGACAGCTCTAGCAGTCTCCTTATTCCTCGGAAGCATAGGGACTGGGGGAGCGTTAGATGCAGAGAACTTCATATAAAGGGTACACTAGATATCACTACAAGGAGGCTGGAAACACTCCTCAACCTGACCATCAACCTAAGTGCGTTTCTACTTCTTTACCCCTCATCTGTCTAGCGCTGTCAGACCTCTAGCTGACCATACAAATGGTATACTAAAGGTCGGCCATACAAATGGTATACTAAAGGTCGGCCATACAAATGGTATACTAAAGGTCGGCCATACAAATGGTATGCTAAAGGTCGGCCATACAAATGGTATGCTAAAGGTCGGCCATACAAATGGTATACTAAAGGTAGACAGTGTTTGGATGTATGTGTAGACTTGGGCGCTTTCCACTCATCTCCGATGACAGATGTTGGGGAAGGAGGGATTGGGCACATTCGATTTCAGCTTGCCCCATCCTTTGAGCCGCTGCAGAAATCAAATTATTCATGCAGGAAGTCAGGAGACGTTGCTGTGACCCCCTTCCTCCCCCGAACAAGCCTTTGGCCATTTTTAGGGTATCTATAAACTACTTATATGGGAGTCCATCATTGGTTTAATAGCCCCGGATCTATATCCAGTATTCTTGTTGTTTCAGGGCCAGGAAAGCGATTCATCCGAGACCTCGGTGCGTGGGCCCAGGATCAAACATGTCTGCCGGCGAGCTGCAGTGGCGCTGGGACGTAAGAGGGCAGTCTTTCCAGATGACATGCCCACTTTGAGTGCCTTACCTTGGGAAGAGAGAGAGAAGGTCCTGTCTTCCATGGGGAATGATGGTGCGTCTGTCTAGGATGTAACATAATCTCCGCCTTTTATGCTTTTTTTTGCCTTTCTTTATGAAAGTGAGTTCTTTGAGGTTTTAGTAATCTGTCTGCCCTTTCAATGTACAGACAAGTCCTCTATCGCTGGCTCGGAGGATGCTGATCCACCAGCGCCACCCCTTAAACCCATTAAACAAGTCACCCGCAACAAAACTCCGCAGGAGCCTCCAGTGAAGAAGGGCAGGCGTTCCCGACGCTGCGGCCAGTGTCCGGGCTGCCAGGTGCCCGACGACTGCGGAGTGTGCACCAATTGCCTTGACAAGCCAAAATTTGGAGGCCGCAACATCAAAAAACAGTGCTGCAAGTAAGAATGCTTTGCAACAGTTTAGAAAGTAAGACTATGAGACATTAAAAATATTTCTAACACTTTAGAAAGTTTCTTTAGAAAGTTAGGAGAAACTTTAGAAAGTTTCAAACAATTTGTTTCTACCTCATATGACATTATTACGTTTTTATTCATACGGTAAGACCTCTAACACCTGATCACCATTATGTAACACATCATAATAAAAAATGAATAATATTTGCAATTTACGTGATATTAAAAAAATCGGTCCATTCAAGAGCTATGACCTTTTCTTAAAGAGTAAGGCGCCACCTGTTGTTCAAAGTGCATAGCAGTGCGCAGGTCCATCTAGTAAGGTAAATGACGGTGGTCACATTTGCTGATTATTTTTTTTTTTTGTGAAGGATGAGAAAGTGCCAGAATTTGCAGTGGATGCCCTCAAAGGCTTATTTGCAAAAGCAAGCGAAGGGTAAGTAGATGCCAGGGATTTTTTCTCCTTTTAATCGTAATTTTTCACATTTTTTTCTTAAATCTCATGTTTCTGAATTATTTTTTTTAAAGCGGCAAAAAGAAAAGAAAAGAAATCCAAAATGGCTGATAAGAAGGAGGTTGTCACTGAAAAGCCTGCATTAGAACCTGTTTCTAAGACTATTGTAGCACCAGAAACCATTCCCCCATCTCCTGTCACAGAAGAACCTCCCCTTACGCCTCCTTCCCCACCACCAAAAAAGAGTGATCCTCCAAAGAAGGTAGTAGAGGAGAAACTGGAAGAGGAGAACCAACCTGCACTTACCAACGAGGTCAAGCAGTCTCCTGCTGTACGAAAAGTCTCAAAGCAACTTTACCCGCAGCCTCCAATCACTCTGATCCCTGTCCAAACCAGTCCACCATCAACACCCTCTGGTAAAGAAGCCCCAAGATTAGCTTCTTCTGAGCCGAGGAAGAAACAACCTTTCGTCCTTCCAGAGATGGGTGAGATAAGTTTACCATTAACTATGAGTATTGAAGTCATTTGTTTTTTAAACTTTTTGCTGATTAGAAACTTTATGATCCAGGTAGCATACACCCCTGTCCTCTAAGGGAGTTAAGTTAATAGCCTAAACTAGGTCACAACCAACACGCTCTTACAAAAAAAAACCCAGATTAGGATTTTCTGAGTTTTGGAAGAAACAACCTTTTGCCGTTCCAGAGACTGATGGGTAAAGTTTACCATCAGTTATGTCGATTTTTTTTAAGCTTTGCACAGGCTGTAAAAAAAACACTTTGAGCCAATTACAGGTGGCATACATCCCCATTATATAACGGAGTTAGGTAATGCAATAGACAGACCAAACAAGTCCAGAAAGTGAAGCTAAATTTATTTATTTATTTATTTTAAAGTTTGTTGCCTGTAGAGAAGCACATTATAAGCTTATTCCAGATGGCATACACCCCTGTGTTCTAAGGGAGTTAGGTAAAGCAATAGATCATTATTTCTAATATTTACAAATGCCATAATGACAAGGTTCGTTCCATAAGACTAGTGCTAGCATCAAAAAGTGAGGCAGAAAACTACAGGACTCTTAGGCTGAGTTCACACGATGCGTTTTTCATGCGTTTCCGCGGCTTTTTAGCAGTTGCGTAAACGCCGCGAAAACGCATGAAAAACGCATGGTAGAAGGGCAGCAATGTTCCCCAATAGAAATCCGCATGTGCTGTGCCCATGATGCGGATTTTTCCGCAGCGTAAACGCTGCGGTCAAAAATCCGCAGCATGTCAATTAATTTTGCGGAAACGCTGCTCTTTTGCCGCCATTGACTTGCATTAGACCGCATGGAATCCGCATCACTGTATATGTTGATGCGCTTTTCATGCGGTCTAATGTGCGGATGGTACCCGGGTGTGGAGGAGAGGACTCTCATCCAGACCCAGGTACCATTAACAAAAAAAAGAATAAAATAAAAAATATATATATTCTCACCTTCTGACGGCCCACGCAGCGCTCCTGTTTGATTCACCGCACTTCGCGGTTGAATGAAGAAGGACCTTCGCTGACGTCAGAGTCATGTGACGGGTCACGTGACGCTGACGTCGGAAGGTCCTAAAGTCTTCACTGCCGGCAGCCGGGACCGAGCGAAGCAGGACACCGGGGGCCATCAGAGGGTAAAGTATATATTTATTTTTTATTTTTTGACATTCACACACTATATAAATCCATGCCGGTTGCATGGATTTATATAGTGTGAAGTTGACAAGCACTTTCCAAGTGATGCTAAAATCGCTTGGGAAGCGCTTGTCAACCCGCATGCGGAAATGAAAGTGAAGACCGCTTCATTTCCGCATGTCCCTGGCAGGAAACCGCATGTACAATCCGCATGCGTTTTTTCCTGCTAGAGAGATGCAGAAATGCTCAGGAAAAAATCCTGAGCATTTCTGCATCGTGTGCACATACCCTTATAGTGGATTTACACTGGCTGATTATCATGATCGAGTGTTCCTAGGAACGCTCATTTCCCAATAATCAGTGATTTTAGTCAGGCTGCAGATCATCCGCCAAACGAGTAGAAAAAAATGCTTTTTCAGCAGGCGAAATAATTTTTAAGCTTGGATGAACACGAGCCAGCTGAAACTGAGGTTCTGTTCTTTTGGTCAGAGGTCAGTGCCTAACAGTAAAATGGCAACCTTGAACCCAAACACCTTTATCCCAGGGAAACCCAACCCTTCCAAGTGCAAAGCGGGTACACAATTTGGGTGTCAATTGTCATTCAAAAACCAAATATCAGTCATTATTAGGTGCTCATTTTTTCCTTTCGGAGGCACATTGCCAAAATGAAACATCCTATTCCAGCGGAAGACCTTTTAACGTTGGTACATGTCCTCATTGCCTTCTGTTAGAGCAGTTCTAACTCCAAATTAAGTTTCTGGGATTCATTTGGCGCCGGTGAAGACCAAGAAATACACAAGCATGGGATTTCCAAGAGTCTCCAAAGAAAATCTGAAGTGTACGTTTATTTATACCCTTCATGATTATAGGGTGTACCTATATGAATTTAGCCTTTTATTTTATTTTTTTTACATTTTAGCAAGTAGCATAATTCAAAGCTACATAATAAGTGAAGACACCCCTGTACTCCTGGCATTTGTTACATATTTTATTTACATTTTTTTTTTCTAGGTATGGAGCAAAGTAAGCAGAAGAAACTGGCTGCCAGACTAGGGGTGTTTCTGAGATCGAAATCCAAGGAAAAGGTAAGACGTCCCAGGTTGATATACAGCGCCAAAGTACATAGAATTGTAAAAGAAAAGCTTACACAATGCGTCGCTTAATATTGATTATCTGTGGGACTGGCAGAGATGTCCAGAGTACAACGCGCTTACATTTCCGGTAGTCCCATAGACAGTGAATGTAAAAGCGCCTCTATCACTACATTCAAATCGGGCACTCCATTCAGGATCTCTGGGGTCCTCAGCAAGTTATCGCCTTTTCATGGGATAGGTAATAGCTTTCTAAGTTTGGACAACCCCTTTAACAAAAGGATGGATGCAGCCAATCACTTGTACATTAGATCGTTCAGGCAATCTATCCTTTCATCAACACGCCAGACAAAACGGGTATGCAACCATTTTAACCCCGCTAATCAGAAGATGAGAAAAGTTACTGCACTTGCAATTCACAGTGCACAAGTGGATTGCCTTCAGGGACTATGACCGAACTAGCCACTTTTTGATAATGGACATATATATATAATTTCTTTAAATGATATATAAAGTTTTATTAATAATAAAAGATGTATTTTTTTTTTTTACAAGAAGGTCCTGGATTATTATAGTAATGCACCCACAATGCAGAATGTTATATCAAACTGTCCCAGATTATTGCTTGTCACTATTGTGGTTCAGTTCCCAAAAATAATATTTTTTTTTCCCATTTGTTTCATACAAAATGTAAATAATAAAAAAAGAAATATTATTGTTTAAGTTCCACCCTAAAAAAAAAAATGTCAAGAGTATAAAATTTGGCTTTGATTTTGAAAGGCTTAACACCTTTCTTTTGCAGGACAAACCACTAGCTCCCAGCAAGCCGGACGTGAATTTTAACCTTCTCAACACCCTGTGTAATGGCAACGGATCCAGACAGAAGCCTCTCTCAGATGGCGTGCACAGGATACGTGTAGATTTCAAGGTTTGATATTACCTTGGATCTCCTTTCATACTGATTTCCTGCAGGTAGAGGTAGTGATACGGCAGAGAGGGCGCCGTCACTCCCGTACTCAGGACCTAATTTGCAGTGTTTCCTATTACAGGAGGATTGTGAAGCGGGAAATGTATGGGAGACGGGCGGACTAAGAATTCTGACCACCGTCCCGATCACCCCACGTGTAGTTTGCTTCCTTTGTGCCAGCAGTGGGAATGTGGAGGTGAGCTTTCCAAAAACAACTTTTTCTCTTTTTAGGTTTTTATTTCACTTCCAGAGTACAAAAATTGGTAAACTTTAGATTATTTATCTTTTTTTGTGAATTAACCAGGGACAATATGCTTCCAACGTGTTTAGGGAGAATTGTGCTTTGTGTCAGATTTGGTATAGTTTACTCTATTGCCCCGTTCTCCCCATTGCTCTGAGTTTGCAATACAAACGGCAAACATTATTCAATGGTTCTTAGACCTGATGAGGCTGGTGAAATTACGGTGAAATTCTATCTCAGAATGACTGTGTAAACTTTTGAAAGATTAGGATGAGTCTACACCCACTTAATGTGACTGTCATTTCCTCATTGGCCCTCCCTGCTGCTGTAGAATATCTGCTCATGTAGCCTCCTTAGTGTCCCTACTCCCTGCTCTTGAATCTTTGCCCACCTAACCTGATTTTACTGCTCTTCAGCGTCCCTCCTCCCTGCTCCTGACTCTCCACCCACCTAACCTGATGACAGCTCTCTAGCATCCCTCCTCCCTGCTCCTGACTCTCCACTCACCTAACCAGATGACAACTATCCAGCGTCCCTCCTCCCTGCTCCTGACTCTCCACCTACTTAGCCCGATGACAGCTCTTCAGTGTCCTTCCTCCCTGCTCCTGACTCTCTACCTACTTAACCTGATGACAGCTCTCCAGCGTCCCTCCTCCCTGCTCCTGACTCTCCACCCACCTAACCTGATGACAGCTCTGCAGCGTCCCTCCTCCCTGCTCCTGATTCTCCACCCCCTACTCACTACGACAGCTCTTTAGTGTCCCTCCTCCCTGGTGCTGACTCTCCACCTACTTAGCCCGATGACAGCTCTTCAGTGTCCCTCCTATCTGCTCCTGACTCTCCACCCCCTACCCACTATGACAGCTCTTCAGTTTCCCTCCTCCCCACTCCTGACTCTCCACCTCCCTACCCACTAAGACAGCTCTTCAGTGTCCCTCCTCCCTGCTCCTGACTCTCCACCCACCTAGTCTGACGACAGCTCTTCAGTGTCCCTTCTCCCTGCTCCTGACTCTCCACCCCCCTATTCACTATGACAGCACTTCAGCGTCCCTCCTCCCTGCTCCCGACTCTCCACCCACCTAGTCTGACGACAGCTCTTCAGTGTCCCTCCTCCCTGCTCCTGACTCTCCACTCACCTAGTCTGACGACAGCTCTTCAGTGTCCCTTCTCCCTGCTCCTGACTCTCCACCCCCCTATTCACTATGACAGCACTTCAGCGTCCCTCCTCCCTGCTCCCGACTCTCCACCCCCCCTACTCACTATGACAGCTCATCAGCGTCCCTCCTCCCTGCTCCCGACTCTCCACCCCCCTACTCACTGTGACAGCTCTTCAGCGTCCCTCTTCCCTGCTCCCAACTCTCCACCCCCCTACTCACTATGACAGCTCTTCAGCGTCCCTCCTCCGTGTTCCTGACTGTCCACCCCCCTATTCACTATGACAGCACTTTAGCGTCCCTGCTCCCGACTCTCCACCCCCCTACTCACTATGACAGCTCTTCAGCGTCCCTCCTCCGTGTTCCTGACTCTCCACCCCCCTACTCACTATGACAGCACTTTAGCGTCCCTCCTCCCTGCTCCTGACTCTCCTCCTACTTAACCGATGATAGCTCCTCAGTGTCCCTCCTTCTTGCTGCTGCATCTCTGTCCATGTAGCCTTATGACTGCTCCTCAGTGTTCTTCCTCCCTGCTGCTGGTATCTCACTACTCAGTACAAGCTGCAGCTGATTTACAGGCTGGGTTGGCGAGACTGGAATACCCTTAAACTCATGAGCTCTTTCACTCTATAACCTATATTTAAAATGCTTGTCTAATATCAGGACTATACAGCAATTCTGACATGGATTTTTACAGTAAGCACATCAGTCTCATCAGGTCTAAGATCTAATTAATAAATATAAGCAGCTTGCATTGTTAAATCTGATGACAGCTCTGCTTTAACTGGATGAGAATTTATTAATCAGTCAACTTTACCTGGTCTAAGTGTTTGTTTTCTTTTATTCCTTCCTTTTTTATTACATCTATAAGTTTGTGTTCTGCCAAGTTTGTTGTGAGCCTTTTCACCGCTTCTGCTTGGAGGAAAGGGAAAGGCCATCCGAGGACCAACTGGAGAATTGGTGTTGCCGAAACTGCAAATTTTGTCATGTGTGTGGTAGACAGCAGCAGGTCAACAAGGTACGTATATGTCGGCAACCTGAGGATGTCATGTATTGGACTATAGTTAGAAACACTGCTTTAGGTAGAATCCTATAGGCAACTATTATAAACTGTTTAGAAGTTCTGTGCTGCATTGCAGTACATTATGGCACAGACATCAAGTCTATTACCTCCAGCAGAAACTTGCAACTGGGTAAACATCCAGAGATGCAGGAGATTGCACCTTTATAGAACTGAATAAGCTGCGGAAAGGAGATCAAGTATTGGTCGTACCCACCTGGGTGCAGAAAGGCTGCACAGGTCAGCTGTGAGCCGGTAGAGCTACTCTACATCACACACAGGGCCATCCGAGTCCAAGAAACCATTGAAACCATCCTGGAAGATGAAAGGTAGACTGGTGGAAGGAGACAGGTCTGACAGCGTTCCCTAGGACGTGAAGGAAAATCCATGGTAGAGAAAGACAAGAAGAATTTCTAGCTTAGACACACTTTGGATGGAAGTGGAAGCCGTCATGAAAAACTTGCTACCAAGAAAATGACTGCACGGCTCAATGACTTGTGCTTAGATCTGCAGGACTCGGGATGGACTCATCAATATATCGGTTTCGTCAAGTCGCTCGTCCACTGAATACAATGGGCAAATCGATTCAACTTATTTTCCTAAACTGATTCAGAAACGTGGGTAATCGTTTCTCAAATGCATCCCAATGAGCATTGAGACTCAAATTGGGTGAAAACTTATTCCTTCAACGTGGAGTTTGAATATTTTTTTATTGCTATTTATTATGAAATAACATATTCTGTGTATTCTGTAGAAGAGCTAAAGGGAAGTGACATAGCTGTTTATAAAGGGTTAATAGGAGGACACAGCTGCTTGTAAACAGTTAATCTGAAACTTACTACATCCTGCACAGATATAGGTAAATTCTGCAGAGAAGTCTGTAGAATTTACCTCCGCTGCTCCTTCTGTCCTCATCTTATCCTCCTGTAGCTGCCTCATAATATACAAGGATCAATCTGATATTGTAATCCTGTCAAATAGTGAGAATCCCGACTTGAAGGTCAGAACTTTTATCACTAAATTAATGAAATTTTTAATTTTTCTAATGTGTGATATATATATATATATATATATATATATATATATATATATATATATACAGTACAGACACATTCTCATTTAAAGATTTTTCTGTATTTTCATGACTATGAAAATTGTACATTCACACTGAAGGCATCAAAACTATGAATTAACACATGTGGAATTATATACTTAACAAAAAAGTGTGAAACAACTGAAAATATGTCTTATATTCTAGGTTCTTCAAAGTAGCCACCTTTTGCTTTGATGACTGCTTTGCACACTCTTGGCATTCTCTTGATGAACTTCAAGAGGTAGTCTCCGGAAATGGTTTTCACTTCACAGGTGTGCCCTGTCAGGTTTAATAAGTGGGATTTCTTGCCTTATAAATGGGGTTGGGACCATCAGTTGTGTTGTGCAGAAGTCAGGTGGATACACAGCTGATAGTCCTACTGAATAGACTGTTAGAAGTTGTATTATGGCAAGAAAAAAGCAGCTAAGTAAAGAAAAACGAGTGGCCATCATTACTTTAAGAAATGAAGGTCAGTCAGTACGAAAAATTGGAAAAACTTTGAAAGTGTCCCCAAGTGCAGTTGCAAAAACCATCAAGCGCTACAAAGAAACTGGCTCACATGAGGACCGCCCCAGGAAAGGAAGACCAAGAGTCACCTCTGCTTCTGAGGATAAGTTTATCCGAGTCACCAGCCTCAGAAATCGCAGGTTAACAGCAGCTCAGATTAGAGACCAGGTCAATGCCACACAGAGTTCTAGCAGCAGACACATCTCTACAACAACTGTTAAGAGGAGACTTTGTGCAGCAGGCCTTCATGGTAAAATAGCTGCTAGGAAACCACTGCTAAGGACAGGCAACAAGCAGAAGAGACTTGTTTGGGCTAAAGAACACAAGGAATGGACATTAGATCAGCGGAAATCTGTGCTTTGGTCTGATGAGTCCAAATTTGAGATCTTTGGTTCCAACCACCGTGTCTTTGTGCGACGCAGAAAAGGTGAACGGATGGACTCTACATGCCTGGTTCCCACCGTGAAGCATGGGGGAGGAGGTGTAATGGTGTAGGGGGGCTTTGCTGGACACTGTTGGGGATTTATTCAAAATTGAAGGCATACTGAACCAGCATGACTACCACAGCATCTTGCAGCGGCATGCTATTCCATCCGGTTTGCGTTTAGTTGGACCATCATTTATTTTTCAACAGGACAATGACCCCAAACACACCTCCAGGCTGTATAAGGGCTATTTGACCAAGAAGGAGAGTGATGGGGTGCTACGCCAGATGACCTGGCCTCCACAGTCACCAGACCTGAACCCAATCGAGATGGTTTGGGGTGAGCTGGACCGCAGAGTGAAGGCAAAAGTGCCAACAAGTGCTAAGCATCTCTGGGAACTCCTTCAAGATTGTTGGAAGACCATTTCCGGTGACTACCTCTTGAAGCTCATCAAGAGAATGCCAAGAGTGTGCAAAGCAGTCATCAAAGCAAAAGGTGGCTACTTTGAAGAACCTAGAATATAAGACATATCTTCAGTTGTTTCACACTTTTTTGTTAAGTATATAATTCCACATGTGTTAATTCATAGTTTTGATGCCTTCAGTGTGAATGTACAATTTTCATAGTCATGAAAATACAGAAAAATCTTTAAATGAGAAGATGTGTCCAAACTTTGTGGTCCAAAAGTAGGTGGCCAGAAAATAATAACATTTATTTTGATTTATATATAAAATTATATTTACTAACACAAGCATAACATTGACAATTAAATTTTATTCTGAACAATAATACAAAAGCCCTTAAATTTTATCAACGCAGGTGCTCACACTGTTTTCCATTATAATTTGCACAGCTTTGAAGTCGCCTCTTACGCTTCAACAAACTTTTTTTACACAAGTCTTTGGGTATTCATTTTTTTTAAATGCATCTCTTATGTAATTTTTCAAATCACTGACACTTTTTGGTTTTTGACCATAAACTTTGTCCTGGAGTACTCCCCAAAAGAAAAAATCCATTGGGGTCAAGTCTGGTGAACGTGCCGGCCAATCAAGTGGGCCTCTTTGGCCAATCCATTTATTAGGAAATGTTTCGACTACTCTTGAATAATGTGGAGGGGCCCCATCTTGTTGGAAATAAAGGTCATTTGAATTAGGCTGTTGCTGTAACTGGGGAACAACTTGATTCATTAGAATTTCGAGATGCTTATCTTCTGTGACTGTTCCATCAAAAAATATTGGTCCTAAAACACCAAAACTTGAAATACCACCCAAACATTGACACCAGGCTCATTTAGTTGTTGCTCTAATGTTAAATGCATGTTCTCATTATACCAGTAAATACAATTATATCTGTTAATGTGGCCGGATAATTTGAAAGAAGCTTCATCACTCCACATAATGTGATCTAAAATTACTGGATTTTCTTCAATTTCGTTAAGCACAATCTCACTAAATTGCAGCCGCCTGTCTGGATCATCCTCCAATAAACCATGAATTAGACGTGGACGATAAGCTTTCCACCCAATAGATTTCAGGATTCGCATGATAGAAGCTCGTGAAATTCCCAATTCCAAAGAGGCTCTTCTGGTGGACTTTTTTGGACTCTGAACAAATGTTTCAGCAACAAGTTGTTTATTATCTTCTGTACAGACTGTTTTGGGTCGACCAGTTTTTGGAGCATTAAGGATTGAGCCAGTGGCATTGAATTTGTCACGATTGCTGTAAATGGTTTGTCTCTTTGGGGCTTGAGTACCAAATGTTTCAACCCAATTTTCTCTAACGGTTTAAGCGTTTTGAGATTTCCGATACTCTGTTAAAATCCATTTTCTTTGATCTGTATTTAAATTATTTGCCATTATGTGTTATCTGAATTATCTGAAAAGAAAACAGATTTGGGGGAGATCTATCTGTGAAAACTAGATCTGTGAAACTGGCTCAGTTACCCTTAGCAAACAATCAGATTCCACCTTTCATTTTCCAAAGAGTCTGTGAGGAATGAAAAGTGGAATCCAGTTTCACGTTACACCATGTTTGATAAATCTCCCCCTTCATAACCTTATTACACTTTCTGTCCACCTACTTTTGGACCACCCTGTGTGTATATATATATATATATGTGTGTGTATGTATGTATTTGTTTGCCCACTGACAAAGACATCAACAGTCTATAATTTTAAGGGTATGTTAATTTGAACATAGAGAGATAGAATATACAAAAAAAAGTCAAGAAAATCACATTGTATAAATTAGATAAGTTTATTTGCATTTTGCAGTGAGAAATAAGTATTTGATCCCTCCGGCAAACAACACTTAATACTTGGTGACAAAACCCTTGTTGGCAGCACAGCAGTCAGACGTTTTTTGTAGTTGATGATGAGGGTTGAGCACATGTCAGGAGGAATTTTGGTCCACTCCTCTTTGCAGATCATCTCTAAATCATTCAGATTTTGAGGCTGTTGCTTGGCAACTCGAAACTTCAACTCCCTCCATAAGTTTTCTATGGGATTAAGGTCTGGAGACTTGCTAGGCCACTCCATGACCTTACTGTGCTTCTTCTTGAGCCACTCCTTTGTTGCCTTGGCAGTATGTTTTGGGTCATTGTCTTGCTGGAAGACCCAGTCACGACCCATTTTTAATGTCCTGGCGGAGGGAAGGAGGTTGTCACTCAGGATTTTACGGTACATGGCTCCATCCATTCTCCCATTGATGCGGTGAAGTAGTCCTGTGCGCTTAGCAGAGAAATACCCCCAAAACGTAATGTTTCCACCTCCATGCTTGACAGTGGGGATGGTGTTCTTTGGATCATAGGCTCTTCCTCCAAACACGGCGAGTTGAGTTAATGCCAAAGAGATCAATTTTTGTCTCATCTGACCACAGCACTTTCTCCCAATAACTCACAGAATCATCCAGGTGTTCATTGGCAAACTTCAGATGGGCCTGCACATGTGCTTTCTTGCTCAGGGGGACCTTGCGGGCACTGCAGGATTTTAAACCTTTAAGGTGTAATATGTTACCAATGGTTTTCTAGGTGACTTTAGTCCTAGCTGCCTTGAGATGATTAACATGTCCCCCCCGTGTAGTTTTAGGCTGATCTCTCACTTTCAAGGATACCCCACGAGGTGAGATTTTGCATGGTGCCCCAGATCGATGTCGATTGACAGTCATTTTGTATTTCTTCCATTTTCTTACTATTGCACCAACAGTTGTCTCCTTCTCACCCAGCGTCTTACTTTTGGTTTTGTAGCCCATTCCAGCTTTGTGCAGATCTATGATCTTGTCCCAGACATTCTTAGAAAGCTCTTTGGTCTTGCCCATGTTGTAGAGGTTAGAGTCTAGCAGATTAATTGAGACAGTGGACAGGAGTCTATTATACAGGTGACTATGTAAGACTGCTGTCTTTAATGCAGGTAACGAGTTGATTAGGAGCGTCTAACTGGTCTGTAGGAGCCAGAACTCATAATGGTTTGTAGGGGATGAAATACTTATTTCTCACTGCAAAATGCAAAAAAAATGATCTAATTGATAAAATGTGATTTTCTTGATTTTTTTTGGGGGTGATAGTCTATCTCTCAATGTTAAAATTAACCTACCCTTAAAATTATAGACTGTTCATGTCTTTGTCAGTGGGCAAACTTACAAAAACAGCAAGGGATCAAATACTTATTTCCTTCACTGTATTTGAAAACGGGTTTATATCCAGTCGCCTCTTACCTTTTATGAGGTGTCTAGGAGGTGATGGATCTTCTTTTAGGCAAAGATGAAGAAATCCTGGACTCTCTGCTTTTACTTGATGCAGAAAAACTTCCCAAATACAAGACGGGGAAGAATTTCTGGCCTTGATTGTGATGAATCCTTCTGAGAAGAAGAAGAAGAAGAAGAAGAAGCTTTGTGGCTCACAAGCCCCACAATGGAAGTCCTGTGCAAGAGGTTGGATAAAAAGGAGGGAAAGCCAAACAAAAGAAAGCTTGGTGCGGAGAGTACCCCTCCTCAGGGTTAGGCAAAGGGGAGAAAATTCCCATGAAAGAGGCAAAAAGTAAAGGTGCATTAGAAGAACTCCACCAGAGCGAAGAATAAGTCTTTTTAAAATAATGAAAGCAAATGTTGGGAGGAAGCTTCCTACAGATATGGTTACTGAAATGCCCAAACCATCAACACATAAATGAATGTGTCCCGTCTTATATCTTTGTAGTTTTATAATGTTTTTTTTTGTTGTTTCCTTACTTTTTATGCTGATTTTGTCTTTAGCAACTACTGGAGTGTAACAAGTGCCGCAACAGCTATCACCCAGAGTGCCTGGGACCAAATTACCCAACGAAACCTACAAAGAAGAAGAGGGTCTGGGTGAGCGAGGTTTTATCGTCTTAGATCTATAAAGGGTTTCTCTTTCAGCCGTGGGTGAGGATCTTGCGCTCTGTATATGACTGTCAGATATATTCACTTTAATGGGAGCTGAGTTGCAGTACCTGACGAAAATAAAAAAGCCCTTTGCCATCTGTTTTTGTAGTGGAACAAAAAAAAGTAGTGAAGACACTAAAGATAGATGGAAAAGAGGCAAACCAAAGACTTAAGACACCTCTGCTCCCATTCATATGAATGGATCTAGTACTGGAAAGTTTTATTTCCGTTTTTATGATCCCATCCCAAAACTGACATAACTTCTTGACGTGTGAACAGAGCCCAAGTTCTCAAAAATTGGTGGTATCACCTTCTCACCGGGTGCAATTTTTGTCCTTCCAGATCTGCACTAAATGTGTTCGATGTAAGAGCTGCGGGTCCACTACACCCGGAAAAGGGTGGGATGCACAGTGGTCGCATGATTTCTCATTGTGCCATGATTGTGCCAAACTGTTTGCTAAAGGTAAGATTATTGCTTTTTTCCAAGTAGACTGCAGCCAGTACATAGCACAAGTTACATCTCTACAAGGTGTTTGTCTATGTAAAATATAAAAGGGAGAACATTTTTTTTTTATTTAGAAACTAAAGCCTGCTTATACAGTGGGGAAAATAAGTATTTGATACGCTGCCGATTTTGCAACTTTTCCTACCTAGAAAGAATGGAGAGGTCTGTAATTTTTATCGTAGTTACACTTCACCTGTGAGCGACAGAACCTTAAAAAAAATCCAGAAAATCACTTTGTATGATTTTTACATAATTAATTTGCATTTTATTGCATGAAATAAGTATTTGATCATCTACCAACCAGCAAGAATTCTGGCTCTCACACACCTGTTAGTTTTTCTTTTAAGAAGCCTTCCTACTCTGCACTCATTATCTGTATTAATTGCACCTGTTTGAACTCGATACCTGGCCACACACCCAATAAATCACACTCCGACATCTCCACCATGGCCAAGACCAAAGAGCTGTCTAAGGACACCAGGGACAAAATTGTAGACCTGCACAAGGCTGGGATGGGCACAGGACAATAGGCAAGCAGCTTGGTGAGAAGGCAACAATTATTAGAGAATGGAAGAAACACAAGATGACTGTCAATCTTCCTCGGTCTGGGGCTCCATGCAGGATCTCTCCTTGTGAGGTAAGGATGATTCTGAGAAAGGTCAGTAATCAGCCCAGAACTACATTGGAGGACCTGGTCAATGACCTGAAGAGAGCTGTGGCCACAGTCTCAAACATTAGCGTTAGTAACACACTACGCCGTCATGGATTAAAATCCTGCAGGGCACGCAAGGTCCCCCTGCTCACTCCAGCACATGTCCCATTTGAAGTTCGGCAATGACTATGTGGATGATCCAGAGGAGGCATGGGAGAAGGTCATGTGGTCAGATGAGACCAAACTAGAACTTTTTGGTATCCACTCCACTTGCCATGTTTGGAGGAAGAAGAAGAGGAGTACAACCCCAAGAACACCGTCCCAACCGTGAAGCATGGTGGGGGACACATCATACTTTGGGGGTGCTTTTCTGCAAAGAGGACAGGACGACTGCACTGTATTGAAATGAGAATGGATGGGGTCATGTATCGCGAGTTTTTGGCCAACAACCTCCTTCCCTCAGTAAGAGCATTGAAGATGGGTCGTGGCTGGGTCTTCCAGCAAGACAATGACCTGAAACACACAGCCAGGTCAACTAAGGAGTGGCTCCATAAGAAGCATTTCAAGGTCCTGGAGTGGCCTTGTCAGTCTCCAGACCTGAGCCCAATAGAAAATCTTTGGGGGGAGCTGAAACTCTATGTTGCCCAGCGACATCCCCGAAACATGAAAGATCTGGAGAAGATCTGTATGGAGGAGTGGGCCAAAATCCCTGCTGCAGTGTGTGCAAACCTGGTCAAGAACTACAGGAAACGTCTGACCTCTGTAATTGCAAACAAAGGTTTCTGTACCAAATATTAAGTTCTGTTTTTCTATTGCATCAAATACTTATTTCATGCAAATTATGTAAAAATCATACAATGTGATTTTCTGTTTTTTCTTTTTAGATTCTGTCTGCGATAAAAATTACAGACCTCTCCATTCTTTGTAGATGGGAAAACGTGTAAAATCAGCAGTGTATCAAATACTTATATTCCCCACTGTATATGTATATAGTTTATCCGATGAGCGAGTGCAGAGGCCATCTGCTTGCATTCAGTCCCGCCTTTAGCTGCTAAAAATGGCATGGAGTTAAGATGATAATCATTCTTTACGTTTAGGGAACTTCTGCCCCCTGTGTAATAAGTGCTACGACGATGACGATTACGAGAGTAAGATGATGCAGTGCGGAAAGTGCGATCGATGGGTCCATTCCAAATGTGAGAGCCTGACAGGTAAGTGCAAGAAGTATCACGGTTTACAGTGTTGGCTGAAAGTGAATTGTCAGCTGCGTTACACAAAGTAGTGCTTTTTTTTTTTTTTTGTTGCAAAGGTCCAATGTGCCAGTCATAAGAAATCTAGTGTAGAAGCCATATGCAAATCAAACTGGAAGTGCATTAGGGGCGTGTCAATATACTTGAAAGAAGGCGTGACACACCCCAATGCACTTCTAGGCTCATTTGCATGTGGCACCAATGCTGGTTTTCTCATTACTGGATGATCTCTACCAATGTAATCTTTAACAGAGTTCTCTGGTATTGTGCATGCCACGTGCAACGTACATGTTGTGTTTTCTTCAGATGAAATGTACGAGATCCTTTCCAATCTGCCGGAGAGCGTGGCCTACATGTGCATAAACTGCACGGATCACCACCCTGCCGAGTGGAGGTTGGCGCTGACCAACGAGTTACAGGCTTCTCTAAAATACGTTCTGACCGCTCTTCTGAATTCTCGCACATCTAGTCACCTTCTTCGGTACAGACAGGTGAGTTCAGCACCATCATCCCTACAAGAAGGTACCTCTCGATGTGTATATAGGTGCATCGTCTGTATACATTCACACTCAGTGGCTTGTCTCTATTTTTTTTTTTTTTTTTGGTACACAGTCAGCAAAACCTCCTGACTTAAACCCAGAGTCGGAAGAGAACATGCCTTCCCGAAGCTCTCCTGAGGGACCTGATCCTCCTGTGCTCATTCAGGTGGGCAAGCAGGACGAGCAGCCCCCCGCTGACCTTGAGAGAGTGAAGAAGAAGATGGATTTCGGGAGGTACACTTCTGTGGTAAGTTCTCAGAGATCTGCACCTTCTGGCGATGCCAATAGTTCTACTTAATAGGTTGCTAAAACTATTCAGTTCACTTGCAAACCCCTTTGGCTCAGGGAAAGGTGAAGACCAGCGTTGGACGGCTTGCTCCTGTTTGCTTTGAAGCTACATGGAATTTGGTGCTCCCTCTTTTCCCGGTTCCTTTCTCCACTGTTCCTCCAAAGACTCCATGTTTTTTTTGCTTCTCTGGCATCCATGCCCCAACCTCTTTTCTTTTTTCTTTTTTCTCCCATGTTTTCTATGGGATGACCAACCCGTATCTCATTATGTCTCCTCCGTTCTTCCTTCCCTGGATTCCTCTGGCCACCAACACATTCACACCAGCAGAGGTGACTGTCTCCAGGTCAAGGGGGGAAGCCATCAAAATTTTCCATATTTTTTTGTGGCTCACCACTATTGCTCAGGTGAAGATCAAAATTTGGGCTTACTTCTCGATCATTGAGAAGTCTCTGCACAATTCCTCCTTTTTTTCATCACAGGTAGAAACACCCTTGCTGCTTTGCTCATTGGAGACCATCCTCAGGCCTAAACTCCGTGGGTGGGCTCTAACTGTTCCTCAGGGGCTGGCACTAAGATGTTTCGTCTTTATTTTCTCCTTTTGTTTTTTTTTTTAATTTTAAAGCATACAGTATGTCGGACCTCAGGGAGGAAAGCCCCTCTGTTTTTTTTCCTTCATTGTTTGCATAGAGAAAGAGATGCAGCTTAATAAAAAATAAAGTCCTCAGTGGGTACTATCTTGACAAGAACCCATTTTATCGATTGCTGCCTTTCATTTTCTGCAAAGATAAATTAGTAAATTGATTCAAACCATTTCCTTCTTTTGCAGTTGGAGATGAGTGATGATATTGTCAGGATCATCCAGGCAGCAATGAATGCAGATGGAGGTCAGCCGGAGCTGAAGAAAGCCAACAGCATGGTGAAATCCTTCTTCACAAAGGTTAGAACATTGTATTACAATAGAAGGCAGTGGAAATATAAATATATGGCTGTGCCGCCGCCTTGGGTGATCTCTGGGTCGGTGTAATTTTTGGAAGCTCCTTCAGTCTAAAATCATACTGGAAGACTGGTGCTGGAGGACTCGGAGGGCTTATGCGGGCGGAGGGCTGGTGCTTGTGGGGATCTGGCGCTGGAGGAGGGCTGGTGCTTGAGGGGGTGTGGTGAGGGAGGGCTGGCGCAGGAGGACTTGGAGGGGTGGCGCGGGAGGAGGGCTGCTACAGGAAGGCTAGTGCCAGAGGAGGACTGGTACGGGAAGGCTAGTGCCGGAGGAGGACTGGTACGGGAAGGCTAGTGCCGGAGGAGGACTGGTACGGGGAGGCTAGTGTCGGAGGAGGACTGGTACGGGAAGGCTAGTGCCGGAGGAGGACTGGTACGGGGAGGCTAGTGCTGGAGGAGGACTGGTACGGGGAGGCTAGTGCCGGAGGAGGACTGGTACGGGGAGGCTAGTGCCGGAGGAGGACTGGTACGGGGAGGCTAGTGGCGGTGGGGGACTGGTACGGGGAGGCTAGTGCCAGAGGGGGACTGGTACGGGGAGGCTAGTGCCGGAGGAGGACTGATACGGGGAGGCTAGTGCCGGAGGAGGACTGGTACGGGGAGGCTAGTGCCGGAGGAGGACTGGTACGGGGAGGCTAGTGCCGGAGGAGGACTGGTACGGGGAGGCTAGTGCCGGAGGAGGACTGGTACGGGGAGGCTAGTGCCGGAGGAGGACTGGTACGGGGAGGCTAGTGCCGGAGGAGGACTGGTACGGGGAGGCTAGTGCCGGAGGGGGACTGGTATGGGGAGGCTAGTGCCGGAGGGGGACTGGTACGGGGAGGCTAGTGCCGGAGTGGGACTGGTACGGGGAGGCTAGTGCCGGAGGGGGACTGGTACGGGGAGGCTAGTGCCGGAGGGGGACTGGTACGGGGAGGCTAGTGCCGGAGGGGGACTTTTACGGGGAGGCTAGTGCCGGAGGGGGACTGGTACGGGGAGGCTAGTGCCGGAGGGGGACTGGTACGGGGAGGCTAGTGCCGGAGGGGGGCTGGTGCCGGAGGGGGGCTAGTGCTGGAGGATGACTTTTACGGGAGGGCTGGTGCTGGAGGAGGGTTGGTACTGGAGGAAGGCTGGTGCGGGAGGATTCGGAGGCCTGGTACGCAAAGGGGGCTAGTGCTGGAGGAGTCTGAGGGCTGGCACTGGGTGGTTGGCGCGGAAGGGCTGGCACGGGAGGAGTCTGAGGGCTGGCGTTGGGTGGTTGGCGTGGGAGGAGTCTGAGGGCTGGCGATGGGTGGCTGGCACGGGAGGAGTCTGAGGGCTGGCGCTGGGTGGCTGGTGTGGAAGGGCTGGCGCGGGAGGAGTCTGAGGGTTGGTGCTGGTTGGCTGGCGTGGGAGGAGTCAGGGCTGGCGCTGGCTGGCTGGCGCGGGAGGAGTCAGGGCTGGCTCTGGGTGGCTGGCACGGGAGGAGTCAGGGCTGGCGATGGGTGGCTGGCGCGGGAGGAGGGCTTAAATATATCCAATCCTTTAGTGATAGATCACATGTTATTTCTCTTGTGGTCGATTGGCAACTTGGCCGCGGCTGAATTTATGGAGCCTTCACGAGCCTAACCAATTGAACATTTATCTATCTTCTTTTCTAGCAAATGGAGCGTGTTTTTCCGTGGTTCAGCGTAAAGAAGTCTAGATTTTGGGAACCAAATAAAGTTGCTAACAAGTAAGTTTTGTTCTTACACATTTTATGGACCAAACACAGGAATAAATTAATGGGGTTTTCAGGTTTTAGAAAATCCCTGTCTCCCAGCTGCAGTTTGTTTTTAAAAAAGCAAACCACTTTACTCACCCTCCCCGGGTCCAGCACTGACATCCTGTCGACAGTGCTGCAGCCAATCAGTGAGCTCAGCGACTCGTGCCGTCTACTTGGGGCAGAGCTGCTGAGCTCACTGACTGCAGCGCTGTGAACATGATGTCAGCGCTACAGACAATAACAGAAACCAGGGCTGCAGCAGAGGCCCAGCACTGGACCCGGGGAGGGTAAGTAAAGAACATTTGTTAGAAAAAACAAACCACTGCCCCTGGGGACCTAACTTTCCTGAAAACCTCTTTAATATAATATAGTAATATAATGCACATTAAGATAAAATGGTTTCTTTTGTCATACAGCAGCAGCGTGTTACCAAATGCCGTCTTGCCACCGTCGCTAGACCACAATTACGCCCAGTGGCAGGAGAGGGAGAATAGCCTGGCGGTCCAGCCTCCGCTAGTGAAGAAGATCATACCAGCTCCAAAACCCAAATCTCCGGGTGACCCCGAGTCCCCGCCTCCCGCCCAGTCAACTCCACCATCAACAGGTTTGTAAAATTAGTAGAATTTGGAATTTTAAAGGGGTTGTCCAGGATTAGAAAACACCGCTATTTTCTTCCAGAAAGCGCACCATACTCATCCTCAGGTTGTCTCAAGTATTGCAGGTTTAGTAAAGGCGCTGAATCCAATTTTTTAGGCCACTTGCGTTCCAGTTCTTAGTTGATGGTTCTGACCTGATTTACCTTTTTATGTGACCGTTTTCATGAATGTGCTATTTTTCCCCAATAGTATTAGATCACAGCAGGGACGAGAATACAGATCTGCCGCCTCCGCCTGGCGTGGAGGACAATCGTCAGTGCGCCCTGTGCCTCAAGTATGGGGATGACAATGCCAATGTAAGTGGGCTGGTAATAAAAGCCGTGCTGTAAGGTTTCCATTCTGTATCTGAACTTGGCCAGTATTCTGTGGCCTTTGAATGGGACCCCTGCGAACCTCCTCTTACCTGACTTGACCCCTGCGAACCTCCCCTCACCTGACGGGACTCCTGCGAACCTCCTCTCACCTGACGGGACTCCTGCGAACCTCCCCTCACCTGACGGGACCCCTGCGAACCTCCCCTCTCCTGACGGGACCCCTGCGAACCTCCCCTCTCCTGACGGGACCCCTGCGAACCTCCCCTCTCCTGACGGGACCCCTGCGAACCTCCCCTCACCTGACGGGACCCCTGCGAACCTCCCCTCACCTGACGGGACCCCTGCGAACCTCCCCTCACCTGACGGGACCCCTGCGAACCTCCCCTCACCTGACGGGACCCCTGCGAACCTCCCCTCACCTGACGGGACCCCTGCGAACCTCCCCTCACCTGACGGGACCCCTGCGAACCTCCCCTCACCTGACGGGACCCCTGCAAACCTCCCCTCACCTGACGGGACCCCTGCGAACCTCCCCTCACCTGACGGGACCCCTGCGAACCTCCCCTCACCTGACGGCTCCTCTTTTGATTAGTTGGCCTAGTATGACGTCATCTTTGGCAGTGTGATGCTCTAGTGACATCATTCCAGGCCGGGTAATCAAAAGAAGAGCGGCGGGTGGCATGGTTTCCCATCCGGCGGCCACAGATTACTGACGTGGCTGTCGGAACGGATCCTGCAAATTGATTTGCATCGATTCTGATCAGAAATTCATTGGTCCCTTCTCCTTCCCTCCTTACAGGACGCTGGGCGTCTTTTGTACATTGGTCAGGATGAGTGGGCGCACATAAACTGTGCATTGTGGTCAGCGGAGGTGTTTGAGGATGACGACGGTTCCCTTAAAAATGTGCACATGGCAGTGATCAGGGGAAAGCAGCTGGTAAGGTTATAAAGAGGCGAGGGAACCTGGATACATCTATACCCTCCACCTCCATTGTGTCCTCTCTGTCGTTCAAAGGACATGTTATCAATTGTTCTTTTTTTGTGACCCCAGAGGTGCGAACATTGCCAGAAGCTCGGTGCCACCGTCGGCTGCTGCCTGTCATCCTGCACCAGCAATTACCACTTCATGTGCTCGAGGATTAAGAATTGTGTGTTTTTGGAGGATAAGAAAGTTTACTGCCAGAAACACAGAGACCTGATTAAAGGGGAGGTGCGTACAGCCACATGTTTTTTTTTGGGAATAAACAGGTTGGGTTTGGATAATTTCATTATAAACAGTCGTTGTCATGTAGGGACACCCCTTTAACCGTATACGAGGCCTCTTCCGGCATTAATTTTTGCCACTTTTTAATGTTTGTATAAATCTCCGACCTCCCAACATAATTCAGACATTAAATGCAGAAGAGTGTAACTTAATCCATTAATGTGAAATGCAAGGTATCATACAGGGAGGCTTCCTATGGAAAGGGCGCACATAATCTGCACTGGTCCAATACTGATTAATGCAGACGCTTCTTCTTCGTTACAGGTCGTGTCGGATAACAACTTTGAGGTTTTCAGGCGAGTGGTCGTCGACTTTGAAGGGATTAACTTGCGCAGGAAATTTTTGAACGGTCTGGAGCCGGACAACATTCATATGATGATAGGTGAGCATGCAGAAATCACCGGTGGAGATGAAAATAAATATTACAATGTTGGGAGTCACAGTGTGCAGCGTTTTATGTCCGGAACAGGGGAAGATGTTTCCTGGTCTGATTCTGACTGGTTCAGTGGCCGGATAGGTGATCGTGCACCCGAATCTCACTTGTCTCTATCAAAGCAGTGATTGCAGGCAGCGGCTTGTCCCATAATTGTGAACCAGGAGAAAAGACACTTATTACGACTTCCCCTTAGGAACTAGCCCTGTTTAAATGTGTCCGGACTTAAACAGGGCTAGTTCCTAAGGGGAAGAAGCCGTAATATGTGTCTTTTCTCCCGGTTCACAATCTTAATACTATTCCCAATCAATAAACTTTCTGGGATCCCAATATGACCAAACTCAGCTGTACAGCTAGGCGGATTACAGCCCAAGTTCACCTAACAAGAATAACATATACAATAAACAACCATATTCAATTCCCATTTACAAGAACACAGATGATAGCAAATTCATTTGATTACTATGCTCTGCGGGAAATTCAATCCAGACAGGTGGGTGCCTTGGGAGCTTCATCACGGACTGTGGCCTTTCTGAACTTCGCACCGTGCTATCAACCATGGTTGACAAGATGAACACAGTTCGTGCCTCACTGACACCGTCCCATAGAGACTAGTCATTTAGATTGGTCTGAACACCTAGCTGACCCTAACTAACTCATTGGACCGGTCAGGGAGAATTTAAAATAGGAAGAAGAACATGAGGTACCTCATCCTTGTTTAAAACATAGGGTGCTTTACCCTCCGTGGGCGCCATGTCACACTTCACAAGATGGCCGGCTCTTTTCAATGTTATCCCACTGTTGCACTTCCCCGCTCTCTTCACCGAACAGAAATAAATGATTATTGTCCCAGACGTCACCTATCACAGGAGCACGAAACTGCTGCACTCCAAGGGGGAACCAGGTTCGTCTACTCCGGACCTTCCTTTTTTTCTCATCCACCAGGAGCTCCCAGACCACACACGTCACGTCCCAGCTCCTTCTCCCTGGCAACCCAACCCCTCTCCACCAAACAAACTTTATCCATCCTCAGCTTGAGTGGCAGAGCAATGATGCAATGAAAGTATTTTATAACTCAAGCAGCAAAATTGCATTTTCACTGCACAGTTCGTCTATTATTTGCATCGCAGCATTCATAAAATTATTCAAGTATTGTTTTGTTAACACTTAATAAAATTTAGATTAGTGAGTGTCACTGACATCTACTGGTCAGATGTCATCGTTACAGGTGTGGCCTCCACTCAGTCATCACCAACCCACATCTCTATACACCCTCTTACACTGACATACTGAAAGCCCAACTACCGCGATGAAATTAACTTTATTCTTACCTGCAGCCTCCGGCTTTCAGTCATAGAGATTCCTCCGGCTTTCAGTCATAGAGATGCCTCAGGCTTTCAGTCATAGAGATGCCTCGGGCTTTCAGTCATAGAGATGCCTCGGGCTTTCAGTCATAGAGATGCCTCGGGCTTTCAGTCATAGAGATGCCTCGGGCTTTCAGTCACAGAGATGCCTCGGGCTTTCAGTCATAGAGATGCCTCGGGCTTTCAGTCATAGAGATGCCTCGGGCTTTCAGTCATAGAGATGCCTCGGGCTTTCTGTCAGAGATGCCTCGGGCTTTCAGTCATAGAGATGCCTCTGGCTTTCAGTCATAGAGATGCCTCTGGCTTTCAGTCATAGAGATGCCTCTGGCTTTCAGTCATAGAGATGCCTCTGGCTTTCAGTCATAGTGTTGCCTTGGGCTTTCAGTCATAGAGATGCCTCGGGCTTTCAGTCATAGAAATGCCTCGGGCTTTCAGTCATAGAGATGCCGCCAGCGCAGCTTCAGTCACCGCTCAGTACATAGTGAGTGGCGGCGGTTGTAACCGCACCATGGCACTGACTGACAGCCGGCAGTGCATCAGTGCAGTGAATATGTTGGGATGTGCTTGCAGCCGCCGCCGCTCACTTTGTGCTGAGCGGTGACTGCACCCGCATTGGCTGCTCCTCTAAGATGGAAAGCCTTTTAGGAACACGACAGTCTTCCTTTAAGTAGCACGTCTGCTCAATGTGTGGTCTGTGGGTTCCCATAAGACTGCAGGTAAACCTGCCAAGATATCTTGAACTGAGAAATGATCACTTTGCACAAAATAAATGCCACTAGGCAAGTACTCCAAAGACATACTGATCGGAAATGTAGATTGTGACCCCCAATGGGGACAGTGATGTCTGTACAGCGCTGCGGAATATGATGGCGCTATATAAGCGAGTGAAATAAATCAGCATTATATTGCTAACCTGGGATTTTGGGTCATGATTGCAGTTTTCTGAACCTTGCTTTTTGTATCTGTACAGGCTCCATGACTGTAGATTGTCTCGGCATTCTCAGTGACTTATCCGACTGTGAGGAGAAGCTTTTCCCCGTTGGTTATCAGTAGGTGTTATTTTATCACTTATTTTTTTCCTGCGTACATCTTGTAAAGCGGGTTAATGCATTCTCCTTGACCTGGGATCACAATGAACATCAATATGTATAAATCATGGGGTCCAAAACCGGCCGTCTAGAATCACTAACGATGATCCCGGGCTGGTGGGTTCTGCATGTCGGTTGGTTCTAGTAATTTTTTTTCCTCCCCATTTCAGATGTTCTCGAGTGTACTGGAGTACGACAGACGCCCGGAAACGTTGTGTTTATACGTGTAAAATCCTGGAGTGTCGGCCCCCTCCTGCCGAAACGGATATCAACAGCACTGTGCACCACGAAGAAAACCGCACCATCGCACATAGTCCTCCGCGTGATGAAATGCACGGTAAGACCTGGAGGCGATCGTGACAGCAGACTAAGGAAATCTGACAACTTCAGATATGAGCTCGGTCGAGCAATGGCACATTGATATTTTTATTTCTTAGTGGGGTGATAAAAATTGGGAGAACTATACATGTACTCTATAGGTGTGCACAGCAGCTGCATGGTCCCCTCTTTACACCCTTGTATCCTCTTTTTCATTCCTCTCTATCTGGGTTCTGTTGGTGGAAGGTCATGGATTGAGTTCACCCTTTTGTTAAAAATGTACTTTTTCTTTTGTCTTCTTTTTAGAGCCAAGCACGCAGAAAGTAAAACCTGTCAATACGGTCGGCCTCCCTTCTCCAGAACCTCTCTCTTCAGCTTCCAGCACCTGGACCTCTTCTCGACACTCTGGTGTGGGTAGGATCCGCACGCACAGATACTCCTCTAATCAGCGTTTTCCTGGTCCTCGTCCACTTCCATCTGCAGGTATTGGGCCTGATACAAGACAGTTATGACACATATATTCACCTCTGCTCCATTCATTGTCTATGGCCCTCCACAGTATAACAAAGCACTGTACTCGCCTATCTCTAGCAGTCCTATAGGCAATGTATAGAATAGTCGCACACATGTGCGGACGCTGCTCCATTCTGAAGGACATTTCAGAGCTTTATCTGTATCAGTGGGAGTCTCAGTAGTTGGACCCCCCACCAATTTGTAAATTGCCTCCTATTCTGTCGATAGATGGTAGCTTGCATTATTGTTTAAAGCTGATCTCTAACTAGATTTCGCAATATCTCCACAATTTATTAACTTCATCATACTCCTTATGAGACTGGTGTTTTTACTGTGAAAATCCATTACAGAATGATGATATAATCCTTTAGGCAATTTTTACTCAATCTCCACTCTCCTACCCTGATTGATAGCGCCTCAATGTCCCTCCTCATTGCTACTGCTGAATCTCCATCCATCCAGCCTGACAGTGCCTCATTGTCCTTCCTATCTTTTTCTGCTGAATCTGCTCACAACGCCTGTCAGCTCCTCAGTGTCCCTCCTCCCTGTTGCTAAATCTCCACCCACCAAGTCTGACAAGTCCTCAGTGTCCCTCCTCCCTGTTGCTGAATCTACGCCCACCAAGCCTGCCAGCCCCTCAGTATCCCTCCTCCCTGTTGCTGTATCTCCGCCCACCAAGTCTGACAGCCCCTAAGTGTCTCTCCTCCCTGTTGCTGAATCCACCCACCAAGCCTGACAGCCCCTCAGTGACCCTCCTCCCTGTTGCTGAATCTGCGCCACCAAGCCTGACAGCATCAATGTGTCCCTCCTCCCTGTTGCTGAATCTGCGCCACCAAGCCTGACAGCATCAATGTGTTCCTCTTCACTGCTGCTTTTGGATCTCTGCCCACCTAATCAGCCAGCTCTTCAGTGTTCCTCCCTGCTGCTGAGATCTTACTTATTAGTACAAGCTGCAGCTGTCAGTCTGACTGGGTGGGTAGAGACTGAATACATTTTTACTCAAGAGCTCTCATTTTATAGTTCATTTTAATATAAGGAATATTTAGCTATTCTGGCTTAGATTTTCAAAGTAAGTAGAAATGACATTTTGTTATTTCTGTTGATACTCTTTATTTTTTTTTTTGATTTTCAGGTAGTCCAGTTACACATGAAATCGTGACTGTTGGAGATCCCGTCCTCTCCTCTGGGCTTCGTAGCATAGGTTCTCGCAGGCATAGTGCCTCTTCCATATCTCCGCAGCCTCCAAAGCCACGTGTGATATCTCCTTCCCGTACCGAGACCACAAGACTTGCTGCACCATCACCAGACACAACAGCAGCACTGGCAGAACACAAGACTGCCAGCTTAGAGTCAGGAGGCATCCCTTCCAGTTTACTAAATCCGAGTAGCTGCGTACCAAGCAACGGGCACAGAATTCCAGGGACTAAAGTAGACAAACCATTGGAAACCAGGAGAGCAGGCTCACTGGAAGTAGTATCAAAAATTCCTAAAACTGATAAAATGAGGTCTAATGAGTTCTCTACTAATCAAAGCAGCACTAAGGTATCTTCTCAGCCACAGGGCATCCCCACCGCAGATTCTGGCACAAGCAGAGCTGGCTCTGTGAAAGACGGTTCTGCGACCCATGCCTCCAAATCTATTGCTTCTCATCAGCACCAAAGGGTAATAAAGAAAGAAAATGAATCAAGTACAGATCTATTTAAGACTGAGAGAACTGCATCCTCTGAGGAGGTCCAGGAGACCCCCTTACCTTTGGGAAATCACAGTGTTACAGTGACCAAAGAAAGACGGCCAAAGTGTAAGAATCAGCTACTGGAGGGCTCAAAGGAAAAACATTCCCGTAAATCCACAACGGACAGCGAACATGCATCAGAGTGCCGGAGTCAAGTAGACACCAATGGGAATCATTTAGTTTCAGATACCGGGGGTGTTAAAACGCACGCACATAGCAAAAATGTAGAGAAGTCTGCAACCGGCACCGAAAGCCCGCTAAGAGAAACGTCTACTACGACGAGACCTGGGAAAGCAATAATGCCAAACATGGCAACGGACAATAAAAGCGACAGGAAGCCGGAGCAACAAGCAATGTCGCCTCATGAACTGACGGATATAATGAAATCTCAAGACAGTCCCGAAGATACGGACGATAGTGCTGCCAACCACAGAAGCCCAAACACAGACTCCGAGCCACAAGCTGGCAATGCGTATCCTGCTCAGGACTCCAATGTACTTCTCCAGGATGGTAGCAAAACTCAGGAAGGTAGCTCATTCAAAAGGCGTTATCCAAGGAGAAGCGCCAGAGCACGCTCTAATATGTTCTTTGGCTTGACCCCTCTATATGGCGTACGCTCCTATGGAGAAGAGGACCTTCCCTTTTGCAGCAGCACTCCAGGAAAGAAACGAGGAAAAAGATCCGCCGAAGGTCAAGTAGATGGTGCGGATGACCTAAGTTCTTCGGAAGAAGATGATGTGTATTATTACAATTTTTCCCGAACTGTAGTATCTGCGGCCGACGACAGACTGGGCGTACGCAACTTGTTCAAAGACGATGAGCGAAATTTGCACAGAATCCCCCAGCTGGATGGAGTAGACGATGGCACAGAAAGTGATGCCGGCATTACCACCATCACTGGGAAATCTGGCCACGCGGGAAAGAGGAACAGCAAACAGAACGGAGCAGAAAAGTTGGTTGAATCTGATGAACAGTTGGAAAAATCTCACACGGGTAAAGGCAACAAGGGATCAGATGCTAAAATGGAAAGCTGTCATCCTGTAAAGCAAGACTCGCTAGAGACTCAACTCAGCTTAGACACTCCACGACGAAGCCATGGCGGAGCCGATAAAGCTCTGCTGGACACGTTTAACACCGAGCTACTAAAGTCTGACTCTGACAATAACAACAGTGATGATTGCGGGAACATTCTTCCAATCGACATCATGGACTTTGTCTTGAAAAATACACCGGCTATGCAAGCACTAGGAGAAAGCCCCGAGTCGTCTTCATCTGAGCTGCTCACGTTGGGGGACGGTTTGGGGCTGGACACTAACCGCGGTAAAGATATGGGTTTGTTTGAGGTTTTCTCGCAGCAGCTTCCGTCATCTGAACCGGTGGATGGTACCGTCCCTTCCACTATGTCTGCAGATGAGCAGTTTGAGCTTCCCCTTGAGCTACCCTCCGATCTTTCAGTTTTGACCACTCGCAGCCCGTCTCTTCCAAGTCAGAATCACGGCAGACTTGGCGTCCACCCAGATTCCCAAATGTCTACACCCAGTGATCGCTCCCTATTGGCTTTACCGACTCCAGATGCGAGTGATAAAAGAGTCACCGTTACAGAAAAACCGGTGCCATCCGGTGAGGAAGACTCAGGCCTCATGTCTCAAAGTGTGGATAGAACGCCGGAAGGACACATGACGCCAGATAGATTCATAGCAGGGCACATGGACTCTGAGCACATTTCTAGCCCTTCCTGTGGACAGGTGGATCATGCGGCGAGTCAAGAGTTGACACGAAATAGTAGTACACCAAATTTGCAAATTCCAGTGTCACCCACTGTGCCAATTCAGAACCAAAAATATATATCAAGGACCTCAGAAAGTCCCGGACCTTCGCAATTGCAGACCACTGCCATACAAAGCACACCCCCTCACCTGAAATCTACCACCGAAAAGGTCGTCGTGGTCAATCAGAACATGCAACCTCTTTACGTTCTACAAACATTGCCTAATGGCGTAACACAAAAAATACAGCTGACGACGTCCGTTCCTTCTGGATCGAGCCGTATGGATGGAGATGTGCCAGTGCTTAGTTCAATGGGAGCAGGACTAACTTTAGCCACCACACTTAATCCTTCTCTAACTTCACCATTTCCACCTGCTAACAAGAGGCTTTTATCAATGTCCCATCACTCACACCTTCAACCTTTTTCAACAACCCCGCAGGCGACTTTCTTGCCCGGTCTCGGTAACCAGCCTTCTGGTCTTCTCATCGGGGTACAGCCAACAGCTGAACCGCAACGTCTTGTCTCAGAATCGGGGCAACGATCAGATTTAAGCAGCACATCCAATCCTCAAACTTCTGGTATGGGTAAGAAAAGGCAGATTGCACGGCTACACTCCAAGAAGAACAAAAAGCTGGCACCCTCTGTGGCACCGGCTTTACGGCATACTCCCGAAGTTGTATCAAATATGACACTAATTAACTTCCCGGCCCCACAGATTGCTGGCAGTTTACCAAATCACCCAAGCCTAATTGATTTGGGCAGCCTAGGAAGCGCTGGCCCCCACCGCAGTATTCCCAATATCATTAAGCGTTCCAAGTCTGGCGTCATGTACTTCGACCAGACGCCCTTGCTGCCGCAGAATTTGGGAGCATCCAGCTCTGTAGGGACGGCCACCAGTGTTATTGGCTTGGATCATGGACATCTTACTAGTCAAGTGCCAGCCATCGCGGCTGGTTCTTCCGTCCTAAATGTGGTGTCTATGCAGACAACTGCTACACCTCCTCCTGTAAGCGGTCATGTTACTCTTACCAGTCCTGGCATTTTAGGTCCTTCAGAACTTGGCTCCATTGGCAACTTTCTAATAAAAACGAGCCCACAGGGTTTGGGCATTCAAGATAATCACGTGGCTCTCCCTTCCGGCACTGGGATTTTTCCTACAACAGCTACTTTGGCAACCACTTCCAGCATATGTGTCATGCCCTCTTCTCAGTCCATGGGAATGACTCTTGCCCAGACGGTTAACGAGCAGGACTGTCCATTCCCAATTCCTCATCACATGAATAGACTGATCAGCAGCCGGCCTCAGCTCCTACCAGACTCTGACCACAGATCGCCAACTCGCCAGCTGCCGTCTGACTCTGAGGGCAAGACCATAAACTCAGCAACTTCATCTTCCTCTTCTAGTCTACAGAGAGTAAGTTCCACTGCAGCCCAAAAAACTAAAAGCAAAGGGAAGCGACAGACGAGCTCCGCCGACAAGAGCAGCAGGAAAAAACACAAGTCTTTACATGGCGGTCAGGGGCCAACGGTTGTACGAGAGCAAGACAAGGACGTGGAGCCACCCGGAACCATTCTAGTGTATGTCACATGCATCTTGCTTGTTTGCCTTTTTTTCTAGGTTTGAGGTGAACCAAAAAAAGTGATTCGTTCCTTTGATTTTACTGTAATAATTTAGTCTAGTCCTGAAGTATCATGTACATTCATGACCTATCTAGAAGATTGGTCAACAATGTCCTATAGATGTAGGTTCTAGTACCGGTACTAGATTGGCATGTGCATGTGCGACCGCCCCTCCATTTAAAGGGAGGTGAAGGATGGGTCCTGGGTTTAGGACCCACATGTATTGGTCATTTAACACCCTATGTCAGACAGGCACTCCCTGTAAAAAGCAGAGAAAAAAATGGTTTGCTCACCGCTATAGTATTTCCACCACCGCAGATAGATCTAGAGATCCAACAAGCCCGTTGGCTAGGGCTGACACATGAAGTCCAATATAAAAGAAGTTGGCGTTTCTGGTAAAATAATTTTTCACTTTTATTAAATTTCCATTAAAAAAAAAAAAGATAATCATGACAGGATAGCATTTCAGATGTTGACATGTTTCGACTTCCAGTCTTAATCATAACATGTTTGGTATCTTAACACTTAGAAAAACACTAGACACTCCTTCATGATGATGATGATGATGATGACATCTTACAAATATTTCGAGATCTTTGCGAAAATGTAACCCTAACGGTGACCTAGTGTTTAACTTCATGATCCACAATGCCTTATTTTCTAATAATAATTTTCTCTAATCACCCTCTCATTTCCTTGTTTAGGTCTATTAATTTTATCAAATCCTAAAAATGTGAATGTTTTTCGACAGCCTTCGTGCACAGTGTGCTCTGCGATTCTGATTTTCAATTAAATTCTGACACAGTCACGCCATCTGCAGACCACACTACAAGTATGTCGTCAATGCAACGCCCGTACCAGAGCAGGCAATCCACAAATGGCTTACTGTGAGAAAAAATAAAAATAAGTCCTCCCACCATGTAATGTAAAGAATGCCAATGAATTTTGTATAAGTTGTTGATGTATTCTTATGTTCAGCTTCCTTGATCTGTTACAATTAATTATGTGCATGATGTCATCATGAAGGAGTGTCTAGTGTTTTTATAAATGTTAAGATACCAGGAGCATGTTCCATAAACATCTGAGATTTCATCCTGTTATGATTATCTTTTTTATAAATTGAAAAATTATTTTACACCAACTTCTTCTTTTTTATTGGACTTTATATCCCTGTAAAAAGGTTGTGCAAGATAATGATATGGATATCCTACTCTAAGGATTACTGACTAGTACCCCCCACCGATCAGCTGCTACCCGGTACCGCAGCGCCCCCAATGTACCCGAAGTACAGAGCCAGCACAGCACCTCACACTATGCAGTGGCCGTTCTCAGGTACTTCAGCTTAGCTTTTGTTCACTTCAATAGGAGTTGATCTGCAGTACTAAGAACGACCGCTACACAGTGTTCGGCGCTGTGCTGTTCTCCCTTTAAATGCTGTGTACTTTTGGCTGCTGCGGGACCTAGTAACCGCTGATCATGGGGGATGCTTGGTGTCGGACCCCGACCAATCATATGTTAATAACCTTTCCTCCTATAGGTCATCAATATCGTATAACTGGAGATTCCCCTTTTTGACTCCAACCTCCTTCTCTAAATGTAGTTACTAAAGAAAGTTACTGCTCCTTCAGGGGCCACTTTCTTATTGCCGTTGGTTCAGAAATGCGTCTTCTCAATCGATCAATATGTAACGGCCTAAAACTTGTTAAAAAGTTTGGCTACTTGTTGTCCTTTATTTTGCTATGGCCAAACAGGCTGTAACTATCAGATCTCCCATAATGCACCGCTCTCTAATATTTGAATTTCCCTTGCCTTGTTCTGGAGATTTATGTCAGATTCCCCCATCTGTCATAAATTTATGAGTTATGCTCTAGTTACAGGAGGATTTAACAATATATTGTTTTTATTTTTAGGAGCATCAAGCCCAAAATTGATGGTTACGATATAAACGCACCAACGCCTCCTAATGTCATCGAGCTGGAGAAGGCTGTGGCGTAAGTAATGAGACTCGAGAACTCCAGAGTGTCTGTGGGTTGGAAAATTAAAGGGGCGCTCCGTGGGCAAGGATCCATGGTGTACGGCAATAGGGGACTGATTTAATAAAGGATGATGATAATTTTTTTAATTTTAAGACTTTACATATTAAATGTTAGACATGAGCTTCATTTACATATGAAAGCATATGTAGCCTCCATATTACAGCTGCAAGTCTCCGCCCGGCCACGGGCTTTAGGTCTCCGCCCGGCCACGGGCTTTAGGTCTCCGCCCGGCCACGGGCTTTAGGTCTCCGCCCGGCCACGGGCTTTAGGTCTCCCCCCGGCCACGGGCTTTAGGTCTCCGCCCGGCCACGGGCTTTAGGTCTCCGCCCAGCCACGGGCTTTAGGTCTCCGCCCGGCCACGGGCTTTAAGTCTCCGCCCGGCCACGGGCTTTGGGTAACCACCCAACCATGGGCTTTAGGTCCCCGTCTGACCTTGGGCTTTAGGTCCCCGTCTGACCTTGGGCTTTAGGTCCCCGTCCGACCTTGGGCTTTAGGTCCTCGTCCGGCCACAGGCTTTAGGTCCCCTTCTGACCTTGGGCTTTAGGTCCCCTTCTGACCTTGGGCTTTAGGTCCCCATCTGACCTTGGGCTTTAGGTCCCCGCCCGACCTTGGGCTTTAGGTCCCCGCCCAGCCATGTTTTTTTTTTATCTGAGCTGTCTCCATCATCGGGATGTAGCTATAATATGGATTCCAAGGTGCACCGACATTACAGTCTGAATGAGGCCTAAATCATTACATCACAAAACGTGACTGTGTTTTTTGCTTTTTGTTCACAGGCAATCTCCGACCATTGTAGATCCGGACCCACTAATGAGGGAACTAAGCAGGCCAGAGATAAAACAGGATGGTATGTTCTTCTAGTGGGAACCAACACCTTTCTGATCATGTATGGACCAGAATCAAACACATCAGTGGGGTTTTCCACTTTCAGGAACCTTTCTGCCATAAGCTGCGATAGTTCTTGAAAAAAAAAAAAGACAAACAATAAACTTGAGTATTACTTACCTTCTTTGGGTCGCGCATTCTCTTCTCCGCTGTCCTGGTCTCGATTGATTGTCTGCAGTGCTCAGCGCCTCTGCCTGTGTAGACAGAGCTGATTAGCTGCACTTCTGTCAACATGATGTGTGTATGTGTATACTTATTTTTCTTGATCTTCTAAGCAGCAGAAGTTTGTCATTTTATCACCTGTGCAGATTGTAAACCTCCAGAAGATGACGCTGGCTTCACCTCACCGCTGATGAGGTTACTGCAGCAAGAACAGAGGCGGCAGGATTCTCTTCAGGGACCCAAATCTCGGACCGGCCTCCTGTTTGAGATCTCCAGTGATGATGGTTTCCAAATTTCTGCTAACAGCATTGAAGGTAAGTGAGGATTTAGAAAAGCAGGGTGTTAAATAAGGATATTGGTCAGTTATGATCTGATGGAAGTAAGAAAATCTCTCAAAAACTGGTAGGGTCTTTCGTTTTTACTATTTATGGAGATCTACCAATGGTTTGGGGATTTATCTAACTTTTTTGAGGATCCTCTAACCTGGGTGGCTTCAAGACCATCATTATGGAAACTGCTTGGACTCTCTCCAGAAAGCCTTGTTTCAACTCTTACCTGCTGTTCACATTTTTAAGGAAAACTACTGGATTCTGGTGAGTGGGCTTTCCACCCCACTGTCCTTGCCCAGCTTTACCAGTGTTGGGGCATCCTCAACAACGATTTTACAGCTTCTGTAATACCTCACATGGGTATCGCAGGTCATCACCAGAACAGCTCTAGTTGCCCTGTTTTCACTCTTCATATTTTCTGCTGTTTTTGCTTCTTCCTCTTTTGTTCAAAATGATTACGCCGGTTTCACGGCAGTAACTCACATGCCTCCTCAGCACTGCCTTACTCACCATGGTCACTGCGCTGCTTCTCCTCGTGTCAGGCCAGCTCGCTGAGGTTGTCTCTTGCAGCACTCCTCAGCACTGCTGCTTTTGTTTGCTGTTTCCTCATGGCTATAGGGAGGCACGGCCAGATGCTGCAGGAATTTAACCCTGCTGTGTCCTGCAGCGTTTGGTTTCTCCAGCAAATCACCAGCCAGCAGTTGTTATATCAGACAAGGCCTCTCACCACTTCTCGCCTGATCTAAGGTTCCAGGTCAGTTTCTGTCTAGATTCCTGTAAGGTGCACTCTTGTATTGTCTCTCCTGTTTTCTGACCCAGCTTCTGACCTGTTTATCCTGATCTCTCCGCTCCTGACCTCAGCTATGTACATTGAATGTGTGCTGCCTGCCCTGACCATGGATTGTCTGACCTCTTCTTTTCCTCAGTCTCGCCCTTCTGAACCTCATACCCGTGTCTCTGACCCTCCGGTCAGCTGTTGCAGACCTGGGGTCTGCTGTGCAGTGGTATTTGGTGACTACCGGCGGCAAAGCCTATCCTCCCCATCAAAGGCTGTAGTGAATACCCGGTCACCATTTAGTTACGCCCCTCCAGGGTAAGCCTGGCCCGTGGCGCTGTGGGTCCACACACCAGTGTTACAGATAGAAGCGGTTCCTGCCCTTTCAATGACCCAGATGTTCCTTGTATGTTGACTTTTTCATTCTTGTCAGAGGTTCCCTGGTGACTTTCATCTTTTCCGTATCTGCTCTTCCAAAGTCCCCTCCACTTTCCTTTACGGTCTTGTAAAGCCAGTGTCTTTTCAGTTCAGGTCAACCATGAGCTAAATGTAAGCAAGAAGTCTTATTTCCTTCTGTGATTGGAAGGCCGATGTCAGTGGTTCGGAGATTGACCAATCACGTCCATGGTCTAATTTGTCTAGTTTCCTCCCTGTTTTCCAGTCTAGACGTGGGGCCGGCCTTTAGTCTGCAGAAGCTGGTCCTTTGTCCTCCTTCCAGATGGTTGCATTCCCTCCATACTGGCCTTCCAGGGTGTCACGCACAGTGTAGGAAAGACAAAGTGCAACACGTAGGAATGAGAAGAAGGGTGTCCAGACACTAGGGAAACGGGGGAGGAGTGGAGATCTCCTACGCTGATCTAATATCACCCTATCTCTCCTACCGTCTCTATATTGGTTCCTCACCAATCGCCGAACAGGAAACCTAAGCCCTGTATTTCCCTAGAGCTAGGCCCTGAATAGGGAAGGGGAGGAATGAGCACTAGTCAGACCCTACTATAAACTAAAGACAACCAGGGAGACAAACACGGGGGGAAGAAACTTAGATTGAGCCAACTTCAGAGAGATTACACCACATGTCCTCCAAGCACCAGGGAGGAAGTAAGCACACTGCAATAGCTCCAAGCCTTCACAAGGAACTTGCGAATATCACCGGCGCCGCCCTGTAGCAAACTGAAAGTATTTTAAACTCCCAGGCCAGGGTGTCAATCAAAGCTAGAGGGAGGTAGCCGCTGGGTCCTAAAGCAAGACACATTTAGGAAGGAGTCTGCAATGCCAAACGAAGAGATCTTCTGCAGCCAACTGCAGAGCGTCTGTCTGTCACATCTGACACACCCGTGACACAGGGCATTTGTGGGACTTGCACCAGTTCTTGAAAGTTCTTTAACTCCCCCGTCTTTCCAGATTCTTCCGCTTACCTCCAGTTGACAAACCCTCTCTCCTCCGAAATTACAGCGCCTTCTTCCCAGGTAGTGGGGCATTGCTCAGGCTGCAGCTATCAGACGCCACCTGTTCCTTCATCCACACCTTCTCTACTTTCTAATGGAGCTCACCTAAGTAACGGTGGGGCCTTTATTGCCAAGGGCCACAGAAAGTGGTGGCTCAACCGACAATGCAACAATGCAGTTATTAAATCGCTGCAGTGATGTATCCAGTTCTACACACTGTACAGTTATATCGCTCCTGTTACATTATTATCCCTGTGTTAAAGAAAACAAAAAGTTGCATTAATATTTTTTTTATTTTCTGCTTGCAGAAGCCTGGAAATCTCTGACTGACAAAGTACAAGAGGCAAGATCCAACGCAAGACTAAAGCAGCTGTCTTTTGCAGGTAGAGTGAATTTAATTGCCATGTCATAAGCTAATGCTGGGACTTGCTTAAATGGGTTGTCCAAACTCTGTGACTGCAGACTTGTGACTCCTCACAGAGTGCACTGTCAGGATTCTCCGCTGCCAGCGCTGAGAGCGGATGGTCATGTGACTGCAAGTATGTGACTTGCACGCTTAAGACCACATTCAGACTAGACTTGTCCAGCCTCACTCAATACACATGAGGCCGGGCACCTCTAGTCAACATGTGACCGTATGTATGCAAATCATATACTTGCAGTCACCAGTTTGCCCGCTCCCAGCCCCTGAGAATCCTGACATGCACACTGTGAGGATTCACAAGTATAGAGTCACATAGTCATTGCAAACTTTAACCCCAAGCCTGGACAACCCCATTAACATTCATCGTACATTTAATATTACAGAAGTGTAGTAAATGGCAGACGGTCCAGACCTGATCATTTTGTCATTTTCCATGCCATGACTTCTTTATGTTACAGGTGAATCCTCACTATTGCTCTGCTTCGTTATTAGCAGATGTGAGTTTTAGTAGCCGTTGTACTCTTCATTATTACTTCATTAATGTCGCAGGTGTAAATGGGCTCAGGATGCTGGGAATCATACACGACGCGGTGGTGTTTCTTGTGGAGCAGCTCTACGGTGCAAACAAGTGCCGGAGTTATAAGTTTCGCTTCCACCGTCCAACTGGAGAAGAGGAGCCTCCCATCAATCCTCATGGGTCAGCACGGGCGGAGGTAAACCAAAGGTGAGCAAGGAGTTTTAGCTGGTATTTTATTTATTTTTCCTAAATTCGGTGGAATATTAATCATACACCCTCTCTGCTTAACAGGAAATCTGCCTTTGACATGTTTAATTTCTTGGCCTCCAAACATCGGCAACCTCCGGAATACAGACCAAACGATGAGGAGGAAGAAGAGGTGCAGCTCAAGTCTGTCCGGTAAGTTGGGGTCAGCGTTTGTTCCCTTCCAGTAGAGCTGCCTTGCGACACAGAATTGTAATGCACGACTCCTCTCTCCATAGGAGGGCCACCAGCATGGATCTACCCATGCCCATGAGATTCCGGCATCTCAAGAAGACATCTAAAGAGGCTGTAGGCGTTTACAGGTACATTTCTATGTGGCAGTATCTTGAAGGATATGGAGACATTTGGTGCAAATTTGGACTTAAATGCATTTACTGTAGCCTCTACATCCTCTGTGTAGAAGAGTGCATGGCTGATGCATAATGAACTACCAGTGACCTCTCAGTGAGCTCATTCTGATGGCAAGGCAAATTCAGTATTACAGTGTATTGTGCCTTTCGGCATATCTAAAGGTTTGCAATAAGATGACAGACCTGAGGGCCATTATTGGGCCCCTGGCTGCCATTACAATCTATCGGCATTGTGAGGAGGGACAGATGGTTTGACAAGATGCCATCCGTAACCAGCAGCAATAAGAGGTTAAACAACCGTGATAGCTGTGATCTCCGATCCTGTCCGTTGTAGCAAGGAAGCGGCCCTCTGATTACAAGCTTCCTTTATTTACATATAAAATTATAATCTAGATTACACTTTGGTAAATGGATTATTTCCTGCTCAGATCTCCAATTCACGGCCGGGGTCTTTTCTGCAAGAGGAACATTGATGTTGGAGAGATGGTGATCGAATATTCCGGGAATGTCGTCCGTTCTACATTGACTGACAAGCGAGAGAAATATTATGATGGAAAGGTGGGTATTGGGCCCTTTTCATTTATGTTTCCTTTCCCAAAGCCAAGGGTGGGTATTGGGCCCTTTTAATTTGTTTCCTTTCCTTAAAAAAGTTAGGAGGTCTAATCAGAAGACAAAAGAACAAGGTAAGCAGAGAAAAGTGATCTATAGGCAGATAATCAAACTTTATTATTCGGGTGGGAACCGTCTCCTTCAAAGAACTTCTAAAAAACAGAATTGAGTGTTAAAAAAATAAATTAAAAATTCTACTTTTCTTCGTGCCATTGGGGGAAACATCATGAGACATCACTGAGCCGTCCATAGAGGATGGAACAATCAGAAACCAAGCCAGATAAGGCCACCATACTTCCAAGAACAGCGTCCAAGGATGTGAGCCCAATTTATAAAGCTTGGTGAACGTGTGCAGTGAGGGCCACATGGCCGCCAGGCACAATAGAACAACAGTAGCCTGATGGTGCAAAGCCTAGAGAGCCTTCACCTAGAGCACATGATGCCCACCCTTGAGCAGGTTTTCCACTCTGATAAAAAAAAAAAAGTCCTTCCATGGACCCTTTCAAACACCAAATAAAAAGTCATCATGACCAAAGGAGGATGTAAGAGGCCTAGATCTTCAAAGTCCAAACTAAATCCTGGACTTGGAGAAATCTGGTGAACAACCTCAAGAAGAAGACCAACAAGGCAGGGTTCCTGATGAAGGTAACAGCTGAACAAAAAAAAAAAATTTCTGTTGAGAATATGAAGAGTGATGACTTGTAGGGGCCTCTAGGGCTGGATTTATTTGCCATGGATAGAAAGAGGCCTGAATGGAGAAGAAGCTTGAGCCGCTCCTTGTAGGAAGGTCCTTTAAGTTTGGTTTAGGAGCCAGTGGAGATGGAGAGAGCGGAGGGTATGGCAGCGATCCAGATTCCCTGAAGAATGGAGAGGATTCTAGACATAATGACAAGGTGATCGGGAGGACTGACCAATATAAAAGAAGGAAAAGTTGCCCTCAACTCAACAATTCTGATGGGAAGGGTGATTTCCTGCAAGGACCATAGGCCATGAGGTGTAAGGTTTTTGAAGGTCTTCCTTTCCTACTTCCATCCTCGAAAATCAACTACAGAAAGGTATGCATCAGCCACTGAAGGGAGAGGAAGCAAAAACCCTACAGAGGACAAGGGACATAGCTTTGAAGGAAGACTGATCTTTTGATCTAGGGAGTCCCGGAGCAGATGCATTTTGGCCAGAGTCTCCCTTCTATCTACTGTAACTTGACAGAAAAATATGCCAAGGAACGCGATTCCCTGAGGTGAGAAGAAAGACTTGTGGTTTTTCAACCATCTGAATGGGGACAAGGTATCGAGAGAGTAATTCAAAGAACGTTCTGTCCTGGGTGGTGCCTTGAATCCTACCATAGCTGTGATGTTCACCCCTCTGGGACAAAAAAGTGCCATGACCTGGGAGAGGACTTAGGGATGACCCATTGGGCATAAATGGGAGAACACATCAGTCCTGTTTCCCAGCTTAAAGAAAGGAAAGGGAGCAAAACTTAAAATCATCATGGAGGTCCTTTTGTACTGTAGAGAAGAGGTATATGGGGGGTGCGGCACTTCTTGTGGCAACATCCCACATCCACGATGTCTGTGCCTTAAAAGATTAATATCGTTATAAAAGTGTCACGAGCACATAATTTGTTACTGTGTTTTCTCCCCTATAGGGTATCGGCTGCTATATGTTTCGTATAGACGACTCGGAGGTGGTGGACGCCACGATGCACGGCAACGCCGCTCGCTTCATCAACCACTCTTGCGAGCCCAACTGCTACTCCCGAGTTATCCCAATCGACGGACAGAAACACATCGTCATATTTGCGATGCGTAAAATCTACCGCGGGGAGGAGCTCACCTACGACTACAAGTTCCCCATCGAGGACGCCAGCAACAAGTTAGCGTGCAACTGCGGGACCAAAAAATGCCGCAAGTTTCTCAACTGATCTTATAGGAAAAAACTTCCAAGTTATAAAGAGAACAGGGAAGGGAGTCGCTCCCGATACGCAGGAAGCATGCCGCCACCGATTTCTCCACATCGAAAGTTTTCCGTTCACTGCTCCGTGGCCGAGAACGCATTGCACGACCGAATAACATCTGTATATCCATAGGGCACATGCTGTAACGTAGAAGGACCATAATTAATGGTGGCGACTTGCAGCATAGAACGAGCATGGTGTATGTGTATACTGCTTTGCTGTCACACGGCAGTGATTTTAGTAGTTTTTATATTTTTTTATTTATTTTTGTATATGTATCCAACTTTGCATGGCACTGTTGGGAATCCAAGTTGTGATTTTTTTTTTTTAACCCGGTGGACTCTTCTTATCTACCTTAATAATAGGGTACAGAAGACCACCTCATACGAGGTCTGCTGTAGGAAGATGAACGTGGGCACCTCGGCAGAAAGACGAGACGCGTTTGTAGTCCTAGAGAATTTTTGACACTCATGTTTTTTTTTCTTTTCGACTCTCTTAGGAGAGCCAAATTCCTGTTTACCTCTCATCCTTCACCGAGGTACGTTCCTTCTGATCGTAATCGGAAGGATCCTTTAACAGCACTGACTAAAGGAGGCAAAATTTGAAGGGAGCGGAGACCCTCAAGGCCTCCGAAGAGGTTCAGATAGGCTGTCGAGGGGAAGAGGGTGTAAAGAGATTGGAGTTTGTGTAATGACACTCAGGAGCTGCAATTATCTTCGGGGCATTAGATAGCACTGACTTCTGGAAAAATCAAGAAAGACCGGATAATGTTATACCCTAGAAATGAAAGCGACCGAAAGGTTTTAAAGCATAGACCGATCATCCTATTTTGGAGGAATCGATGACATGGGGGCAGCAGAGACTTTCCGCTGCAACTCTTAAAAAAAAGAAAAAGACCCCAATACTTTCGGAATGAATTCTCGCGGAAGATCGCAAATGTAATAATCAGGAAAACGGTTCGGAATTGCCCCCAAATTGCAGGAAATTCTATTTATTTTCTATTTAAAAGATTTGTGAAATCATGCAATACGAAAAACGTGTACTCTCTCTACAGGAGCGAGGAACAGGTTATGTTTACTAATCGGGGGGTAGGTGGGTGGGTATGTGGGGGGGGTTTCTTGACACTACCCAGGACTTCACTGCCCCCCCACCCCTTTATCGCTACCGAAAATCACATTTCAAACACCCCCTTTTAAAGTGTTTAAACCACAGCTGGAATCGAGAACGAGACGAAAACGCTCTCACCACTTTCCGACACCCCACCCCGATGTGTATTCGTTCACCTCCCACCTTCCGTTTACATCATCTTTTATGTTTCGTAGTATTTAAAACAACAAAAAAAAAAAAAAAAACAAAGAAAAAGAAAGACAACAAAAATTTTTTTTTTTTTTTTTACAAAATGTAAATACTCTATATTTTTCTATTGGAAGCACTTAATTATCGCTAAGAAAGCACTTAAAGCGGGGGGATGGGAAGTCTTTTACGAATTTGGTGTATTCAGAATTATTTTTGAAAAATTTTTTTTTTCTTTTTTGGAGGGGGGGGATCTGTGAAATGAATTATTTTCTCATTGGCTGCTGAAGAGGTAACACTTGTGATGATATTGAGACATTCGTCGTTATTGGCCTTGTTACAACTGCGATCGTCCCCTCCTCTTGTATAATGGGGGACGATCGTTTTATCATTACCGTAAGACTGCAGAATCTGTACGGATCCTGATGTTTAGGAATTGTTTTTTGTTTTTTTTTTTGTACATGAATATTAACCTGACTGTCGAAGGCTTCAGCATTATTTTGGCTGAGGTGTAATTCCATGATATCTGAAGACTGGGTCGAGGGTTTACGTCCATACCGATCTCTCAGGTAGAATTTCTTAGGTTACACGTAGAGCTGACTACTTGCTTGCTTGTTGCTTGAACCCTTTGGGACACAGGTGACTGGTTTACATATCGCGAGGAGTGTGCTGGAGCGCAGGGGACAAGGTCTCCGCTTACCAAGCACTCCCTTGGGCATGTTAAAGGGGTTGTCCCATAAACAACATAAACATTTGGATCGGTGGTGGTCTCAGTCATTAATAAACGGTATAGCAGTAGTGAGCATGTGCGACCACCACTCTCTCTCCCATGCTCACTTCTGCCTATTAACTTTGATTGCGGAGAACACCACCAACTGATTAATGGGGATGCTTAAAGTTCACCACTCCCATTCACACAGGGACCTTTAAGCCTTCCCCCAATCTCTGGATGGGTGATGGTGGTCTCGGCAGTCACAAAGTCTTTTGTGTGAATGGAGATATAGTGAGCAACCAATGGGACAACCCCTTTAAGCTCTGGCCATTGTTGGCCGATAAGGTCTACAAGAATTTTTTTTATTATTTTTCTTGATCATTTCAAGCTCTTGTCCTCCTTAAACATGGCGTGATAGGTTTTGTATGTTGGCGATAATCAGTGTAGCCCTGATAATGGAGGCGAGTACTTTACCTTTTTAGATCTTTCTTCAACAACCTGTCGAAGAATCCTTCGGTAACATTTTTTTAATGGCGCGTTCTTTACAGAATACTCCTGCTGCAAAAGCAAGAAAGCGTCTCGATTTTATTGACTTGGGGAATATTTTATATAGGACTTTCGTTTTTTTTTTTTATTATTTATTTTTTTCGAGCTAAGATAACTGACAGTTTTGAAAAGTCCCAACACTTGGCTTTCAGGAGATAGTACTGACTGACGATCGGTAGGTCCGATCTCCTGCTCTCCTGGCCTGCTTGTCTGTGCACAGGGTTTGTCACCTTGACGTGAATCTCCTCCTTTTATCATTGTCATTTTTAGGTAAAAAGTTCTGTTCTGATTAGTTTCTCTCTATGTGGTTGTAGAAGCCAGCTCTCTAATTTTATAGATGGTGCACCTCTGCTCCCATTGAAAAAAATAGCGGCTGAGTTTCAGTACCCAAAAACATCCATTACACAGTGAGTGTACGGAGGTGTGATGTTCCGGCGCTCTACGCTAATATTCTGGCTCCACAGGAGCTACAAACAGCTGATTGTGGGGGAGGCCGGTGTCAGACCCCCACTAGTCTGCTATATTGGGTCATCAATACCATAGTCCTGAAAAACCCTTCTAAAGATGACCCGTCACTAAGTGAAAAGTAGCCAGGTTTAGTACTCTGCTTTATGGATTCCTTTATATTTTGTACTTTTTATGGTCTTTTTTTTTTTCCAAAGGAGGTGTTACAGGATCCTCTGAGGCAGGTCTGTAGCCTGCTCTGCTTAATTACCCAATGAGCAACACCCCCTCAAATGTGTATGTATATACATACAGTGGGGAAAATAAGTATTTGATACACTGACAGTTTTGCAAGTTTCCCCACCTACAAAGAATGGAGAGGTCTGTAATTTTTTATCTTAGGTACACTTCACCTGTGAGAGACAGAATTTAAAAATAAAAACCAGAAAATCACATTGTATGATTTTTACATAATTAATTAACATTTTCTTGCATGAAATAAGTATTTGATACAATAGAAAACAGAACTTAATATTTGGTACAGAAACCTTTGTGTGCAATTAGAGATGTCAGATGTTTCCTGTAGTTCTTGACCCAGTTTGCACACACTGCAGCAGGGATTTTGGCCCACTCCTCCATACAGATCTTCTCCAGATCTTTCAGGTTTTGGGGCTGTCGCTGGGCAACATTGAGTTTCAGCTCCCTCCAAAGATTTTCTATTGGGCTCAGGTCTGGAGACTGACAAGGCCACTCCAGGACCTTGAAATGCTCCTTATGGAGCCACTCCTTAGTTGACCTGGCTGTGTGTTTCAGGTCATTGTCATGCTGGTAGATCCAGCCAGGACCCATCTTCAATGCTCTTACTGAGGGAAGGAGGTTGTTGGCCAAAATCTCGCAATACATGACCCCATCCATCCTCCATTCAATACGGTGCAGTCGTCCTGTCTCATTTGCAGAAAAGCACCCCCAAAGTATGATGTGTCCCCCACCATGCTTCACGGTTGGGACGGTGTTCTTGGGGTTGTACTCATCCTTTTTCTTCCTCCAAACACGGTGAGTGGAGTTGATACCAAAAAGTTCTATTTTTGTCTCATCTGATCACATGACCTTCTCCCATGCCTTCTCTGAATCATCCAGACGGTCATTGGCAAACTTCAAACGGGCCTGGACATGTGCTGGCATTAGCAGGGGGACCTTGTGTGCCCTGCAGGATTTTAATTCATGACGGCGTAGTGTGTTACGGTAATGTTTGAGACTGTGCTTCCAGCTCTCTTCAGGTCATTGACCAGGTCCTCCAGTGTAGTTCTGGGCTGATTCCTGATTTTTCACAGAATCATCTTTACCCTAACAAGGCGAGATCTTGCATGGAGCCCCAGACCGAGGAAGATTGACAGTCATCTTGTGTTTCTTCCATTCACTAATAATTGTGCCAACATTTGTTGCCTTCTCACCAAGCTGCTTGCCTATTGTCCTGTAGCCTATCCCAGCTTACTACAATTTTGTCCCTGGTGTCCTTAGATAGCTCTTTGGTCTTGGCTATGGTGGAGAGGTTGGAGTATGATTGAGTGTGTGGACAGGAGTCTTTTATACAGGTAACAAGTTCAAACAGATGCAATTAATGCAGGTAATGAGTGCAGAGTAGCAGGGCTTCTTAAAGAAAAGCTAACAGGTCTGTGAGAGAGAATTCTTGCTGGTTTGTCGGTGATCAAATACTTATTTCATGCATTAAAATGCAATTTAATTATTTAAAAATCCTACAATTTGATTTTCTGTTTTTTATTTTTAGATTCTCTCACAGGTGAAGTGACCTACGATAAAAATTACAGACCCCTCCATTCTTTGTAGGTGGGAAAACTTGCAAAATTGTCAGTGTATCAAATACTCATTTTCCCCACTGTACACACACACACTGTATACATATACACATTTTATGAGGCGTTGTTCATTGGAAAATTATACAGAGCAGACTAAAGACGCACCCCAGAGGATCCTGTGAGCATCCATTAAAAAAGAAAACCTTAAAATATATAGTGTGTATATAGTAATATATACACACACAAACCCATTATAATCTGAATAATTAAATTAATGAAGAAATGCCTCATACGGCCACATCAGTGAAAAAATAAAGTTATGGCAATGGAGATAGGCAAAGACCCGGAAAAAAAAAAACAATTTTTTTGCTTACTTCCACATCTGTGGATGAGCTGGGCAGGTGACGTCACGTCTGCAGCTACTTGCTGGGTCGTGAGTGCACCTGCCCTAAATTGTTAGACTCAGCAGATATCTGTAGACGTGATAGTACCAGCCATACTCAACTTTCGACACACAAGCGTGCTGGATTACTTCCTTAAGTCACAGATTCTGGCAGCCTACAGTAACCACTAGGGGGCGCTTACTGTATGATTTAGACAATGCACCCCGCGATACAACTGCATGCATGGTCGTTACCCAATATGTTTGGCCTAAAATGACATGATTAAAGGTGAACATTCACTTTAAAGGGGTATTGCCTTCTCGTACACTTTTGGCATTGTCCTGAATGTCCATTAGATTTGAGCGCCAAGCATCTCTTTTTGAGGACGGTGCCCTGTTTACATGCCGAGGTCACAGGCGTTTTTTCCCATTCAATGTTTTTGGAGCTCGTTTGCGAATATTGGCGCTCTAGTGCACGCTCTCTGCTACCGCTTGCTCCGTATACAACACGGCATCAGTTTCTGACATGGCTCCAGGTCTTCTGACACTAATGGCCATTTTTAGTATTTAGGAGGGCAGTGGTAGGAGCGGACAACCCATGTTTAAGGCCGACAAGAGCCCCGTTGATATAAAATAGGAATTTAAGCACAGCCTCTTAGTGTTACGTGGCTCTAAACCACAAAGTCAGGAAGCGTGCCTGCATCTTCTTACTCCAAATCTGAAGCTTCCAGCATCTAGAACTGTCGTCGTCAGGCGGCCATCCGCCACCATCGTGCATCATACCGTAACGTCGTCCGCAGTGTTTGCATCCAACAGTACAGAACCGGTTTCCGTTTATTAACCACAATGAATTTCTGAATCTCCCGGGCGTCCATCGTGCAGCAAGTGAGCGACGCGTTAATAAGTCAGGCTGCAGCGTGGTCCCCAGAGATCTTATATATAATCATGACTTGTACAATAAGGTTTTTCTTTATTTTTCTGCTAGATATTAGGTGGATAGAGCTCGTGAGGCATCAGCCTCTCAACATTTACGTAAAAAAAACCTGGTGTTCTTGTAATCTTTTAGATATCCGTGGCTTTAAAACTGGCCTGTATAGCAGGTAATATATCCGCTGACTCGTATAACTGCCATCCGGTGTAACCCTCTCTTCCTGTTTCCTGCTGCTCTTCCAGAATCTTTTTTTTTTTTTTTTTTTTTTCCTTTTATTTTTCTTTTGTTTTTAATGAAAAACGAAAATTAAAGAAAAAGGAAACTGTTGTAGTTTTATCAGTGTTATTTAAAAAAAAATATATAAAAAGAATAAAAAAATAAATAAAATTGTCCATTTGGACAGAACTGAAGGAAAATTAAAAATTGTACAACTGTCAGATCTGAATGTAAAATGTATATAGTTGTAAAAACTAAAGAGAGGAGTTTTAAACATGTTTGCTTTTTTTTTTTCTATGCACTTTTTTTTTTTATTTAAGTGATTAGGTTACTTAATAAAAATGTCCAGTTTCTTGATGTACAAATGCGTTTTAACTTTTTTTTGGGCATTTATTAGTGTTGGTAGAGGGAAAAGTTGAGCAAAAACAAATGCAGGATCTTTGTACAGCGGCCAAGGCTGTAGTCTGTGGTTACCGAGCTAGAGCCCTACGAGCCTACTCCTCCCGGCCGGCATCATCCGATTAGTAGGTCTGATGCAGCTTCATACCTGTGGCGCCATCTGTACAAATCAGAAGAGGAGCCAGGGATGCTGATGGGAAGAAAGAAGTTGGCTTGGTAGGGCTTTAGTCAGTTAGATAGGACAATTCCTGTTAAAGTGCTGCCACTAGACAAAGTTGTTGAAGCGAAATGCGTGTCACATGTGACAGCGACCTGTGAGGCTCGTCTGCGTGGCTCTACGACGGGTGTTAGATACCTACGTCAGCATGTTCTGTTAGAGTTAGAAAGCTGAGCTTTTCTGAGCGTGTGGAGACATGTCTGGACGTATAACAGACACAATAGAAGTTCAGTCTGATGGAAGCAACAGGATGGCAAGTGCAGTACAGAGCAGCTCTACAAAGAAAGTGAGGGATTTGGAGCTTTATTCTGTGATTAAATTCTTTACAAAAGGAAGAAAAGAAGCCTAAAATAAATCCACTAAAGGATGATTACTTGGTAGTAGGAAGGTGCATCATCACCATATACAGTAAAATGTTTTCGGGCAAGCAGTTTAATCAGCGAATCAATTGAAGATGACTCCCGTTCAATGAGACCCGTCGTCGAAGCATCTTTAGAGGAAATGTGCCTAAAGTGGAGGCCGTGATTTTGGAAGATCATCAGGTCAAATCAGTGTTATAGCTCATGAATTGGGCATTTCAGTTGGTAGGTTTTCAGTGTCGTTCATGATGTTTTGATAACGTTAAAGATCAGTTCCTGCTGGGTGCCAAGAATGTTGACACCTGAGCAAAAACACATAGTCAATAGAATTCAAGCATGCTGCTTAAAGAAAATCCAGGCGACTTCTATTCTCTAATTACTAAGGGTGATGAAATGTGGGTCCACCACCATGATCCTGAAACCAAACAAGGTTGTGCAATGGAAGCACAAGGGGTCACCAACTCCAAAGAAATTTTGTGTTCAGCCTACTGGAAAGATCATGGCAACAGTGTTCTGGTATACGAAAAAAGTTTTATTACTAAAATTCATGCCACACAAGACTACAATTACAAGAGACTCCTATGCTTCAACAATGGAGGTATTACATGAGGCAATCAAAGGGAAACGCTGTGGGAAGTTGTCAACTGGGGTGTTGCTGCTTCTCGACAATGTGCCAGCTCACAAGTCTCTCTCAAATCATGGACCTTAACCATCCACCCTTCAGCCCAGACCTGGCACCCAGTGGTTACTTCATTTTGGAACCTGAAGAAATTGTGAAACAATTTCGTGATAATGCAAAGAGGCAGTAATAGGGTTTGTGTAGCAGCAAGAAGTCTTTTGTTCTGAGGGCATCCGATCACTGGAGGCGAAGTGGAATAAGTGTGTTGAACTCAAGGGGGTATTACATTGAAAATTAAGATTTTGGGTACTCTGTAAAATCTGAGCCTTCATTGGGGTATACAGGAAACCATGGGTGTATGCTGCTGCCACTACACAACAAAAAGTTAGCGCCTCCCCACCAGTGTACACCCAACCAACTGGAACAAAGTTAATCAGTTAGTGAGAAAGCAGTAGGAGAAGCAACATAAAACAACATAACTTTATTTAAGGGCTGGTGCTGTTTTCCCCAATGAAGGCTCCAAGAAAGAGATTTGACGGTGAGCACCCAAAAGCTTAGTTTCTCTTATGGCTTCACTGGGGGACACAGGAAACTAAAAGCAGTCCCAAGGTTGGGCAGAAGGACAGTGCCCTCAAGTCTGAGCTCAGTCTACTGCAGCCTGCAGGACCTTTCTACCGAGGTTCAAGTCAGACCATGCGTAGGTGTAAACCCTGTAGAACTTTGCAAAGGTATGAATGAACAGAAGGAGGGGAGTGTGCCAGGAAAAAAATACAACTGTCTTAATAAAAAAATAATTAATTTTATTACATACATTTTTAATAAATATATATACAGAGTAATTTAAGCAAACACTGAAAAACAGACATACACCTAAAAAATTGGTAGGTGAGCTAATCAAGAAAGTTTCACGGGTACATGTGTACATAAGTGCACCATCAAAATTGATCAAAGGGTCATCCTTTATTCTTAACAGATCCAATAGTGCATGTGTGCATGTACATGAAACCTAGCATACAGTTAATTAACCATTACAGGAGCATGGTGATAAATCCCCTTCAAGTACAGTACAGACCAAAAGTTTGGACACACCTTCTCATGTAAAGATTTTTCTGTATTTTCATGACTATGAAAATTGTACATTCACACTGAAGGCATCAAAACTATGAATTAACACATGTGGAATTATATACTTAACGAAAAAGTGTGAAACAACTAAAAATATGTCTTATATTCTAGGTTCTTCAAAGTAGCCACCTTTTGCTTTGATGACTGCTTTGCACACTCTTGGCATTCTCTTGATGAGCTTCAAAAGGTAGTCACCGGAAATGATTTTCACTTCACAGGTGTGCCCTGTCAGGTTTAATAAGTGGGATTTCTTGCCTTATAAATGGGGTTGGTACCATCAGTTGTGCTGTGAAGAAGTCTGGTGGATACACAGCTGATAGTCCTACTGAATAGACTGTTAGAATTTGTATAATGGCAAGAAAAAGCAGCTAAGTAAAGAAAAACGAGTGGCCATCATTACTTTAAGAAATGAAGGTCAGTCAGTCCGAAAAATTGGGAAAACTTTGAAAGTGTCCCCAAGTGCAGTTGCAAAAACCATCAAGCGCTACAAAGAAACTGGCTCACATGAGGACCGCCCCAGGAAAGGAAGACCAAGAGTCACCTTTGCTTCTGAGGATAAGTTTATCCGAGTCACCAGCCTCAGAAATCGCAGGTTAACAGCAGCTCAGATTAGAGTCCAGGTCAATGCCACACAGAGTTGTAGCAGCAGACACATCTCTTCAACAACTGTTAAGAGGAGACTTTTTACAGCAGGCCTTCATGGTAAAATAGCTGCTAGGAAACCACTGCTAAGGACAGGCAACAAGTAGAAGAGACTTGTTTGGGCTAAAGAACACAAGGAATGGACATTAGACCAGTGGAAATCTGTGCTTTGGTCTGATGAGTCCAAATTTGAGATCTTTGTTTCCAACCACTGTGTCTTTGTGCAACGCAGATAAGGTGAACAGATGGACTCTACATGCCTGGTTCCCACCGTGAAGCATGGAGGAGGAGGTGTGATGGTGTGGGGGTGCTTTGCTGGTGACACTGTTGGGGATTTATTCAAAATTGAAGGCATACTGAACCAGCATGGCTACCACAGCATCTTGCAGCGGCATGCTATTCCATCCAGTTTGCGTTTAGTTGGACCATCATTTATTTTTCAACAGGACAATGACCTCAAACACACCTCCAGGCTGTGTAAGGGCTATTTGACCAAGAAGGAGAGGGATGGGGTGCTACGCCAGATGACCTGGCCTCTACAGTCACCAGACCTGAACCCAATCGAGATGGTTTGGGGTGAGCTGGACCGCAGAGTGAAGGCAAAAGGGCCAACAAGTGCTAAGCATCTCTGGGAAGTCCTTCAAGATTGTTGGAAGACCATTTCGGGTGACTACCTCTTGAAGCTCATCAAGAGAATGCCAAGAGTGTGCAAAGCAGTCATCAAAGCAAAAGGTGGCTACTTTGAAGAACCTAGAATATAAGACATATTTTCAGTTGTTTCACACTTTTTTGTTAAGTATATAATTCCACATATGTTAATTCATAGTTTTGATGCCTTCAGTGTGAATGTACAATTTTCAGTCATGAAAATACAGAAAAATCTTTAAATGAGAAGGTGTGTCCAAACTTTTGGTCTGTACTGTATGTAATAGTAGTAATTAGAAGGTAAAGAAAGTATTTACAGACATGAACACCGAGAGAATTCAATCATACATACAAATGATCTGCTCACCTACCAATGGGCCCGACACGTTTCACCACTGCTTCATCTCCTGATTCATGGTTCACTATCCGGCTACACCTAATTTCCTACTTGTGAACTGGGCATTCCACATAAAGGCCACTTAGATTGCGAGCTCTTGTCCTACTACTAATCTGTGTGATAGAGGAGGAGGGAAGGAGGGGGTGAAAGTCCCTGCAATACAGTGGCTGCAGAGATTTTAATATTTTCCATGACAGTGTTCATGTCTGTAAGTAATTTCTTTACCTTCTAATTACTACTATACACTTGAAGGGGATTTATCACCGTTCTCCTGTAATGGTTAACTGTACGCTAGATTTTATATACAGTGCTGGCCAAAAGTATTGGCACCCCTGCAATTCTGTCAGATAATACTCAGTTTCTTCCTGAAAATGATTGCAATCACAAATTCTTTGGTATTATTCTCTTCATTTAATTTGCTTGCAAGGAAAAAACACAAAAGAGAATGAAGCAAAAATCAAATCATTGATCATTTCACACAAAACTCCAAAAAAGGGCCGGACAAAAGTATTGGCACCCTCAGCCTAATACTTGGTTGCACAACCTTTAGCCAAAATAACTGTGAACAACCGCTTCCGATAACCATCAATGAGTTTCTTACAATGCTCTGCTGAAATTGTAGACCATTCTTCTTTGGCAAACTGCTCCAGGTCCCTGATATTTGAAGGGTGCCTTCTCCAAACTGCCATTTTGAGATCTCTCCACAGGTGTTCTATGGGATTCAGGTCTGGACTCATTGCTGGCCACCTTAGAAGTCTCCAGTGCTTTCTCTCAAACCATTTTATAGTGATTTTGGAAGTGTGTTTTGGGTCATTGTCCTGCTGGAAGACCCATGACCTCTGAGGGAGACCCAGCTTTCTCACACTGGGCCCTACATTATGCTGCAAAATTTGTTGGTAGTCTTCAGACTTCATAATGCCATGCACACGGTCAAGCAGTCCAGTGCCAGAGGCAGCAAAGCAACCCCAAAACATCAGGGAACCTCCGCCATGTTTGACTGTAGGGACCGTGTTCTTTTCTTTGAATGCCTCTTTTTTTTCCTGTACACTCTATGTTGATGCTTTTTCCCAAAAAGCTCTACTTTTGTCTCATCTGACCAGAGAACATTCTTCCAAAACATTTTAGGCTTTCTCAGGTAAGTTTTGGCAAACTCCAGCCTGGCTTTTTTATGTCTCGGGGTAAGAAGTGGGGTCTTCCTGGGTATCATACCATACAGTCCCTTTTCATTCAGACGCTGACGGATAGTACGGGTTGACACTGCTGTACCCTCGGACTACAGGGCAGCTTGAACTTGTTTGGATGTTAGTCGAGGTTCTTTATCCACCATCCGCACAATCTTGCATTGAAATCTCTCGTCAATTTTTCTTTTCCGTCCACATCTAGGGAGGTTAGCCACAGTGCCATGGGCTTTAAACTTCTTGATGACACTGCCGCACGGAAGACACAGGAACATTCAGGTCTTTGGAGATGGACTTGTAGCCTTGAGATTGCTCATGCTTCCTCACAATTTGGTTTCTCAAGTCCTCAGACAGTTCTTTGGTCTTCTTTCTTTTCTCCATGCTCAATGTGGTACACACAAGGACACAGGACAGAGGTTGAGTCAACTTTAATCCATGTTAACTGGCTGCAAGTGTGATTTAGTTATTGCCAACACCTGTTAGGTGCCACAGGTAAGTTACAGGTGCTGTTAATTACACGAATTAGAGAAGCATCACATGATTTTTCAAAGGGTGCCAATACTTTTGTTCATCCCCTTTTTTAGGTTTGGTGTGGAATTATATCCAATTTGGCTTTAGGACAATTCTTTTTGTGTTTTTTTCATTGAAGACAAATTAAATGAAGATAATAATACCAAAGAATTTGTGATTGCAATCACAATCATTTTCAGGAAGAAACTGAGTATTATCTGACAGAATTGCAGGGGTGCCAATACTTTTGGCCAGCACTGTATATGCACTACTGGATCTATTATGAGTAAAGGATGACACTATGATCAATTTTGATGGTGCACTTATGTATACGTGTACTTGTGAAACCTTGATTAGGTCACCTACCATTTTTTTTTGTAGGTGTCTGTCTGTTTTTTGGTGTTTGCTTAAATTACTGTATATAGTTTTTAAAAAAAAATATGTAATAAAATAATTTTTTTAATCAAGACAATAGTTGTATTCTTTTTCTGGCAGGCTCCCCTCCTTTTTGGTCATGTATTTACCTCTGTGCCCTATGGGACATTGTAAATAACCTGGGCTATTTGAAATGTATTGGTAAAAGGTATGAATGGAAGACCAATGGGCGGGCTTTGCAAAGCCAATACCTGGTAATGGACAGCCCAGGACGCTCCCACTGCACAGGCGGAGTGAGACGTGACCCTGAGTTGGGCGTTCTCTGTCCGTTATCAGATAGGCTTCCAGAAAGGCCGAACTAAGCCAGCGAGTAATGGTAGATCTGGAAGCAGGGAGGCCTCTGCTATGATCCCGAGGAATTATAAAAAGTGAGTTCATCTGTCTGAAGGGTACTATCCTGGAGATGTAGAGACTTAAATCTCTCACCAGGTCCAGTTTCTTTAATGACCTATCCTGAAGATGAGAGGTAGACTGACAAAACGAAGGAAGTATGATGTCTTCATTGAGGTGAAACGAAGAAAACACCTTAACAAGAAAGGATGTGATCGGACACAGTACCACCTTGTCCTGGTGGACCCCCAGGTAGGGGGAACGGTAATAAAGAGCCGCAAGTTCGGACACTCGTCTGATTGAGGTGATGGCTACCAGGCAGGCAACTTTCCAGAAGAGGAAGGAGAGATTTCTTGCAGCGGATCGAATGGGGACTCCAGAAGGCTGTCCAGAACTAAGGCTCCACTCTGGGTTGATAAAGCGGAACAGAGGGTGTGACCCCTTGAAGGAAGGTTCTGATCTGCGGACGGAATGCCAGATTCTTCTGAAACAGAATGGAGAGTGCCAAGACCTGACCCATAAGATAACTGAGGGACAGGCCAGATTTAAGGCCAGACTGCAAAAATGCCAAAAGAGATGGCAGATCAAACACCATGGGGGCGGCTTGGTTGGCTTCGGAATCAGTGGAAGAAGTCAATCCATGTACGGTGGTAAATGCTAGATGAAGGCGGCTTCCTCGCCCTGATCATGGTCTGAATAACCTGATCGAAGAAACCAGCAGAATTCAGTACCGTGGCTTCAACAGCCATGCTGTTAAATTGAGCGACTGAGAATTCTGGTGGAAAAAGAGGGCCCTGCAAGTGGAGATCTGGAAGTTTCCACTGAGTCTGCAAGGAGATTGATTACTTCCGTGTACCAAGATCTTCTGGGCCAGTCTGGGGTGACGAGTATGACTGGCACTTCTTCCGCCTTGATCTTCTTGACCACTCTGGGAATTAGCAGCAGAGGAAGAAACAGGTATGGGAGAACTGGGACCAGGATATTGCCAGTGTTTCGGTGGTGACTGCTAGGGGATCGCGAGATCTGGATACAAACTGGGGAACCTTGTGGTTCAGTCTGGACGCCATCAGATCGATGTCTGGAGTTCCCTATTTGAGGCAGATGTTGTTGAAAACTGACAGGTTCAGGGACCATTCTAGTCACCTCTGACATCTCGACTGCGAGTTCCTCCTTGGTGGTTGATGTATGCCACCACCATGGCATTGTTGGATTGGACTCTTATCGGATGGCCAAAGAGAACGTTCTGACAGTGAAGAAAAGCAAGGAAGATTGCTCTGAGTTCCAGAATGTTGATGGAAAGGGACGATTCCTGAGCGTTCCATCAGACCTGGACTGTTGAGTCTTCAAAAACTGCTCCCCAACCGAGCAGACTGGCATCCATTGTTATGACATTCCAATGCACTGGCTGAAACAATCTTCCACGACGGGCGAGGGGGAGCATCTCCACCCATTCCAATGACTTCTTGATCTCGGAAGGAAGTGTGACAGCTGGACCAAGGGAGCGAGTGGAACCCAGCTGTAGAGAGCATGTGTGGGCCTGAGCAAATGGAACTGCTTCCATGGAGGCTACCATCTTGCCCAATATACATGTAGAACTGGAGAGAGCATGGGGAGGGACCTCTGAGAGCACGAATCACCCGCAGTAGGGCAGAAAGACACTTGCCTGTGCGGTATCGAACAGCATTACCAGGAAAACTCTATTGGGCCGGGATGAGAGATGACTTTGAGTTTTTGATGATCCAGCTGTGATGAGAGAGGGTGTCCAGAGGGATCTGTAGACTCTCCTGACATGCTGAGGGAGATGGAGCCTTGATCAGAATGTTATCCAAATAAGGATGATGAAAATACCTCTTCTTTGAAGAATGGCCATGACAGTCGCCATTATCTTCGTGAAAACCCTGGCTGCTGTGGCTAGGCCAAAAGGCATCGCTATGAACTGAAAGGGAGCTTCCTGAACTGAGAAGCGGAGGAACCTCTGGTGAGATGAGAAAATGGGTATGTGCAGATAGGCATCCTGAGTGTCCACCGGGCTTAGGAACTCCTTGGGCTGAATTGACGCAGACGAACAGGAACGGGAATGAGGATGCCTGCTTTGTAGAGAAAATCGATAGCCTTGAAGAGGCCGGGATTGAGAAAGGGGATCTTTGTAGGGACTCGAAAAAAAATAAAAGTGTGGGAGGGTGGAAAATTCTATTTTGTAGCCGTAGGAGACAATGTCCCGGACCCCAGCGTTGTCAACTACTGAGAACCACTCGTTCCGGACCTAAATAAGACAACCGTCCATGCTGAGAGGCTTCCCAGGTGGGTGCACCCAGTCATGCAGAAGAGAATCTGTTGGATCCAGGCCTGGAGGACCAACGCTGGTGGATTCTTCAACGCCAGGAGAGGGCTGACCTGAAGGAGGCTCCTGTCTTTTCCTGGTGGACCGGAGATTTGTCTTGGTTGCTGGTCTGGACTGAAAATTTCTGAAAGGAAACTGAACTGTGCGTCTCTTGGGAGTCAGGCTTATGGTCATCTGTTGCGGAAGCGAAGTACTCTTGCATCCAAAATCATTTTGTCTAGAGCTTCACCGAAAAGCCAGGAGCCCTGGAAAGGGAGACGGGTGAGGGACTTCTTGGATGTAGAGTCTGCGTTCCATGCCTTCAGCCATAAGACCCTGCGGATAGTGACGATGCCGCAAGGCCTGAACAGGCAGCTGCGTAGAAAGAAGCCTAAAGGAGGAACTTCCCTGCGTGTCCAATCTGATCAGCTAATTCAATAGCGGGAGCGCCAGACAGAATACCTTGGCGATGTAGTTTTGCCCATGCCAAACCGACTTGGATACCCACGTTGCTGCAAAGGACGGAATCTGCTACCTCGGAGGAAGATTTGACAAAAGCCTCTGTGTTCCTGTCGGAGGGATCCTTCAGTGAAGCCCTATCAGCAACGGGAAGGATGGTGTTAGTGGAGAGTCGGGAGACCGGGGGTCCACTGAGGGAGTATCTGCCCATTTCTGTAGCAGGTTGGACGCAAATGCATACAAGACCTCCATACGTTTTCTTCTCTGAAGACGCTTTTCCGGGTGCTACTATTCCCTGGTAAAGAATCCGTTGAATTCTTCATGGTTGGCAAAAGCCTGGGATAGGCACTTCATCTTCGTGAAGAATACAATCTGCTCAGAGGGTAAGGTCTACACGTCCTTTACGTTAAGGGTCTGATTAACAGCCTGAATCAGACTATACACCATGTTGCGTAGTTTTGAGATTTGTTCGGAGTCCAGATCGGAATCTGACTCTGAACAGGAGTCTAACTCCTGAGCCGCCGAAGCGTCAGAGGAGGGAGAGTGAGAGAGGGATGATATCCTAGAGGACGTTGGAGGTAATGGAGAACTGGAAGATGAGCTAGTGCAGACATGCTTTTTGGAACTTCTGTGTGATACATCATGGCGGATTTGGGAAAGCGGAGGGTTTGGAATGCCCAATGAAGCGGACGGGACCCCGTGGGGGTAGCAGGATTGGACAGTCATTCTACAGAGACAATGGTCTGGGACACCTTGGTTAGGTCGGCGACTGATTGAGAGAGAGCAGCAGCCAACTCGGAGGAGGCCGCACGCTCGTTGCGGGTTGTTGGAGAATAGCGTGGTGGGGAGGCTGCAATCTGGGCAGAGGGACGAGGTCTGACCAGAGGGAAACTTCCTGTTACAGGAAAAACATGCAAAGTGCAGGACAATAGCCCGAGGATGGAAGCGAGACTCCCTGGGATTAGGCATAGAGGTGAAGAAATGTGCAGAGAGAGCGTTGCTGAGGATAGAGAGCTGCCACCCGGTGACAGAGCGTTCTCGGGTCCGATGCCCTTGTGAAACTGGAGACAATGGTGGATCAGCGGTTCCAAGCGGTGAGCTGCTGGATTCATGGGAGGTGCAGAGCCTGCAGTGGTAGTGGAAGAGCCGGCGACCAGAAGATGGATCCGGGAAGAGGAAGAGGCAGCGTCAGAAAGCATGTGCAGAGCTTCCGTGTGTCCAAACGAGAGGCGCGTCCTGATAGGTTGAGACTGGTGGGCAGAGGGACGCAAGAGAGCCGACGTGTGCGATTGGCTAGGCTGCTGGGGGCATTTTCTGGTCACTGGAGAAGGTCCAGACCAAAGTCGGGAGCTAAATTTATAAGCGAGGCTGCCAGAGAACCAGGGTGACGCGGAGGCCGCAGCTGATCTGGGAGAGGAGACTGAATGGCGGAACGGATAGGAAAACCTTCCCAACAGACCATGCCAGGTAGAAAAATTTTTAAGGAAAGGGAAAACTAGGGACTTTTTCTTTTTTTTTGATAGGAGCCTCCCTAACTGCTGCTGATTAGACTGGGATGATCTCTGTTCGATACCTGTCCTGAAGATCACGAATCCTTCTTCACAGACCGGTAATGGAAGACGGACTTCAGACGTCCAGGACGCTGACTCGTGGGCGGCTGTAAGGTAATGAATCTATGTTCCCTTCTTGCTCCGTCTTGATCTGGGGAACGAGCGGGCAGGGGAATGGTGGCAAAGACCATTTGCTGGGGAGCATCACAGACTCTTGCTGTGTTAGAGTCCTGCCTCGTAGACCAGAGAGGATACAGTAGTGACAACGCCACACTGTGCTCTTGGTCTCTAGGTGGGAAATCAGTGACACAATTCCACTCTGTCGCTCTCACAATCCGTTTCTTTAAGAAAAAGGGAAATCATTAATTAAAACAGTAAAACATAAGGTAGAAACCTTACTGTGAACAGACCCGTGTCTGCCTCCTACTGACACTAAGCTAAAACTGATTAGCTCCCCATTGACTTTAATGGCAGAGTCAGAGCATGTCCTATTCTCAGAGAAACCAAGGAAAGGTATTCAAAAAGGGGCCACAACAAGAATTCCAAAATTATTCAAATATTTATTAAACAATAAGTCAAAACATAAAAATAACACAAGACAAAGACATATGAAAAGTGATAAAAAGAACAGCTCAGGAGGGGGGAGGGGTGTGCCCCCACAAAAATAGTAATTGATTCCTCTAATAAATAACTGTAATATTATACCACTTCAACGATGTGTGTGTAATGATGGCCACTCATTTTTTTTTACTTAGCTGCTTTTTTCTTGCCATAATACAAATTCTAAGTAAAGAAAAACGAGTGGCAATCATTACTTTAAGAAATGAAGGTCAGTCAGTCCGAAAAATTGGGCAAACTTTGAATGTGTCCCCAAGTGCAGTTGCAAAAGCCATCAAGCGCTACAAAGAAACTGGCTCACATGAGGACCGCCCCAGGAAAGGAAGACCAAGAGTCACCTCTGCTTCTGAGGATAAGTTTATCCGAGTCACCAGTCTCAGGAATCGCAGGTTAACAGCAGCTCAGATTAGAGACCAGGCCAATGCTACACAGAGTTCTAGCAGCAGACACATCTCTACAACAACTGTTAAGAGGAGACTTTGTGCAGCAGGCTTTCATGGTTAAATAGCTACTAGGAAACCACTTCTAAGGACAGGCAACAAGCAGAAGAGACTTGTTTGGGCTAAAGAACACAAGGAATGGACATTAAACCAGTGGAAATCTGTGCTTTGGTCTGATGAGTCCAAATTTGAGATCTTTGGTTCCAACCACCGTGTCTTTGTGCGACGCAGAAAAGGTGAACGGATGGACTCTACATGCCTGGTTCCCACCGTGAAGCATGGAAGAGGAGGTGTGATGGTGTGGCGGTGCTTTGCTGGTGACGCTGTTGGGGATTTATTCAAAATTTAAGGCATACTGGACCAGCATGGCTACCACAGCATCTTGCAGCGACATGCTATTCCATCCGGTTTGCGTTTAGTTGGACCATCATTTATTTTTCAACAGGACAATGAGTCCAAACACACCTCCAGGCTGTGTAAGGGCTATTTGACCAAGAAGGAGAGTGATGGGGTGCTACGCCAGGTGACCTGGCCTCCACAGTCACCATACCTGAACCCAATCGAGATGGTTTGGGGTGAGCTGGACCGCAGAGTGAAGGCAAAAGGGCCAACAAGTGCTAAGCATCTCTGGGAAGTCCTTCAAGATTGTTGGTAGACCATTTCCGGTGACTACCTCTTGAAGCTTATCAAGAGAATGCCAAGAGTGTGCAAAGCAGTCATCAAAGCAAAAGGTGGCTACTTTGAAGAACCTAGAATATAAGACATATTTTCAGTTGTTTCACACTTTTTTGTTAAGTATATAATTCCACATGTGTTAACTCATAGTTTTGATGCCTTCAGTGTGAATGTACAATTTTTATAGTCATGAAAATACAGAAACATCTTTAAATGAGGTGTGTCCAAACTTTTGGTCTGTACTGTATATATGTGTGTATGTATATATATGTGTGTATATATATATATGTGTGTATATATATATGTGTATATATATATATATATATATATATATATATATATATATACAGTTATATGAAAAAGTTTGGGCACCCCTATTAATCTTAATGTTTTATTAAAATTGGTGTTTTCGCAACAGCTATTTCAGTTTGATATATGTAATAACTGTTGGACACAGTAATGTTTCTACCTTGAAATGAGGTTTATTGTACTAACAGAAAATGTGCAATCTGCATTCAAACAAAATTTGACAGGTGCATAAGTATGGGCACCCTTATCATTTTCTTGTTTTAAATACTCCTACCTACTTTTTACTGACTTACTAAAGCTCTCTCAGAGATTTAACCTGTCATTTTCCACTGTGAGGAACATAGTAAGGAAATGGAAGAACACAGGGATTGTACTTGTTAAGGCCAGAAGTGGCAGGCCATGAAAAACATCAGAAAGGCAGAGAAGAAGAATGGTGAGATCAGTCAAGGACAATCCTCAGACCACCTCCAGAGAGCTGCAGCATCAACTTGCTGCAGATGGTGTCACTGTGCATCGGTCAACTATACAACTCACTTTGCACAAGGAGAAGCTGTATGGGAGAGTGATGCGAAAGAAGCCGTTTCTGCAAGCACGCCACAAACAGAGTCGGCTGAGGTATGCAAAAGCACATTTGGAGAAGCCAATTTCTTTTTGGAAGAAGGTCCTGTGGACTGATGAAACCAAGATTGAGTTGTTTGGTCATACAAAAAGGCGTTATGCATGGCGGCAAAAAAACACAGCATTCCAAGAAAAACACTTGCTACCCACAGTAAAATTTGGTGGAGGTTCCATCATGCTTTGGGGCTGTGTGGCCAATGCCGGCACCGGGAATCTTGTTAAAGTTGAGGGACGCATGGATTCCACTCAGTATCAGCAGATTCTTGACAATAATGTTCAAGAATCAGTGATAAAGTTGAAGTTACGCAGGGGATGGATCTTTCAGCAAGACAATGATCCAAAACACCGCTCCAAATCTACTCAGGCATTCATGCAGAGGAACAATTACAATGTTCTGGAATGGCCATCCCAGTCCCCAGACCTGAATATCATTGAACATCTGTGGGATCATTTAAAGAGGGCTGTCCATGCTCGGCGACCATCAAACTTAACTGAACTGGAATTGTTTTGTAAAGAGGAATGGTCAAAAATACCTTCATCCAGGATCCAGGAACTCATTAAAAGCTACAGGAAGCGACTAGAGGCTGTTATTTTTGCAAAAGGAGGATCTACTAAATATTAATGTCACTTTTCTGGTGAGGTGCCCATACTTATGCACCTGTCAAATTTTGTTTGAATGCAGATTGCACATTTTCTGTTAGTACAATAAACCTCATTTCAAGGCAGAAACATTACTGTGTCCAACAGTTATTACATATATCAAACTGAAATAGCTGTTGCAAAAACACCAATTTTTATAAAACATTAAGCTTAAGATTAATAGGGGTGCCCAAACTTTTTCATATAACTGTATGTGTGTGTATATATATATATATATATATATATATGTGTGTGTATATATATATATATATATATATATATATATATGTGTGTATATATATATGTGTGTATATAGATATATATATATATGTGTGTGTATATATGTGTATATACAGTACAGACCAAAAGTTTGGACACACCTTCTCATTTCAAGATTTTTCTGTATTTTCATGACTATGAAAATTGTACATTCACACTGAAGGCATCAAAACTATGAATTAACACATGTGGAATTATATACTTAACAAAAAAATGTGAAACAACTGAAAATATGTCTTATATTCTGGTTCTTCAAATTAGCCACCTTTTGCTTTGATGACTGCTTTGCACACTCTTGGCATTCTCTTGATGAGCTTCAAGAGGTAGTCACTGGAAATGGTTTTCACTTCACAGGTGTACCCTGTCAGGTTTAATAAGTGGGATTTATTGCCTTATAAATGGGGTTGGGACCATCAGTTGTGTTGTGCAGAAGTCAGGTGGATACACAGCTGATAGTCCTACTGAATAGACTGTTAGCTGATTTTTTCTTGCCATAATACAAATTCTAAGTAAAGAAAAACGAGTAGCCATCATTACTTTAAGAAATGAAGGTCAGTCAGTCCGAAAAATTGGGCAAACTTTAAAAGTGTCCCGAAGCGCTACGAAGAAGCTGTCTCAAATGTGGACCGCCCCAGGAAAGGAAGACCAATAGTCACCTCTGCTTCTGAGGATAAGTTTATCCGAGTCACCAGCCTCAGAAATTGCAGGTTAACAGCAGCTCAGATTAGAGACCAGGTCAATGCCACACAGAGTTCTAGCAGCAGACTAATCTCTACAACAACTGTTAAGAGGAGACTTTGTTCAGCAGGCCTTCATGGTAAAATTGCAGCTAGGAAACCACTGCTAAGGACAGGCAACAAGTAGAAGAGACTTGTTTGGGCTAAAGAACACAAGGAATGGACATTAGACCAGTGGAAATCTGTGCTTTGGTCTGATGAGTCCAAATTTGAGATCTTTGGTTCCAACCACCGTGTCTTTGTGCGATGCAGAAAAGCTGAACGGATGGACGCTATATTCCTGGCTCCCACTGTGAAGCATGGAGGAGGAGGTGTGATGTGTGGGGGTGCTTTGCTGGTGACACTGTTGGGGATTTATTCAAAATTGAAGGCATACTGAACCAGCATGGCTACCACAGCATCTTGCAGCAGCATGCTATTCCATCCGGTTTGCGTTTAGTTGGACCATCATTTATTTTTCAACAGGACAATGACCCCAAACACACCTCCAGGCTGTGTAAGGGCTATTTGACCAAGAAGGAGAGTGATGGGGTGCTGCGCCAGATGACCTTGCCTCCACAGTCACCAGACCTGAACCAAATCGAGAAGGTTTGGGGTGAGCTGGACCGCAGAGTGAAGGCAAAAGGGCCAACAAGTGCTAAGCATCTCTGGGAACTCCTTCAAGATTGTTGGAAGACCTTTTTCGGTTACTATCTCTTGAACTTCATCAAGAGAATGCCAAGAGTGTGCAAAGCAGTCATTAAAGCAAAAGGTGGCTAATTTGAAGAACCTAGAATATAAGACATATTTTCAGTTGTTTCACACTTTTTTGTTAAGTATATAATTCCACATGTGTTAATTCATAGTTTTGATGCCTTCAGTGTGAATGGACAGTTTTAATAGTCATGAAAATACAGAAAAAAAAGGTGTGTCCAAACTTTTGGTCTGTACTGTATGTGTGTATATATATATATATATATATGTGTATATATATATAGACGGATTTTGGTAAGACCTTACCTGTAAAATCCTTTTCAGCGAAGGAAGGAAGGGAGACACAGATCCATTACTAGTGGGTAGGGGGAGCCCCACAGGATAGTTCACCTCAGATTAGAAAAAGTGACGACCGGCCCCTCCAGCTTAGGCTCCTCCTACTCCCATGTCCTTCAGTCCGTACACAAGCTAAGGAAGAGCAGACCACACCAGCGGAACAACACAACCCCTTCCGAAAATTCAGAAATGCGAGAGAACAGGTTATGCATATAACAGAAAAAACACACAGTCCCAGGCACTACTCACTGGACCTGACAACTGCGATGAGCTGGCAATGCTGGAACAGAGCCCTAGCGCGCCGACCCCAGCCCAGATGACCGCCATCAGAGAGGAGTCGCGCCGCATCTGGAAAACAATAATACACTTCTGTCATGGGAGGGTGCTGTGTCTCCCTTCCTTCCTTCGCTGAAAAGGATTTTACAGGTAAGGTCTTACCAAAATCCGTCTTTCAGCAGCAGAAGGGAAGGAAGGGAGACACAGATCCATTACTAGTGGGACGTCCCAAAGCAGTCCAGAACTCAAGGGTGGGAAACAGTGGCAGAATCGCCAACACCCCAACAACTTAGGCAAGCGCGCAACAAGCGCCAAAAACGAGATAAAGAGATAACCTAAACCACCGCCGCCTGCAGGACCCTGCGTCCCAAGGAAGCATCGGCGGAAGCACTCACGTCCACTTTATAAAATTTAGTATAAGTGTGAACGGAGCGCCAGGTAGCCACCCGGCAGAGCTGCGCTGCCGAGGCCCCCTGACGAAAAGCCCACGACGAACCAACAGCTCTCGTGGAATGAGCTCGAACCTTAACCGGACAAGGCTCGCCCTTGAGCCGGTACGCCTCCAGGATAGCCGAACGTATCCACCAAGCTATAGTGTCCTTGGAAGCCCACTGACCACGCCGACGACCAGCAGGATTCACAAAAAGAGAGTCCGACTTCCGAAACCCTTGCATGATTGTAAGATAGAACTTGAAAGCCCGCACCACATCCAACGAGTGCAAGGCCCGCTCCTTTGGACTCTTCGGTTTCGGACAGAGGGAGGGCAACACGATGTCCTGATTGACGTGGAAACGCGACACCACTTTAGGCAGAAAATTGCAACGGGTACGAAGCACCACGCGATCCGAGTGGAACTCCAGAAAAGGGGGCGAGCAAGGCAGTGCCGCCAACTCAGAAACCCTTCTCAAGGAGGTGACCGCCACCAGGAAGGCCACCTTCCAAGAAAGCAAGTAAAGCGTAGCTGAATCCATAGGCTCAAACGGCCCATGCTGAAGAGCCTCCAAGAATAGATTGAGCCGCCAAGGAGCCACAAACGCCCTCTGAGGCGGAAACTGACGTGCAACCCCGCGAAAAAAAACGAACGCACATCCCTGCACGAGGCAATAGCCTTCCGAAAAAGCACGGATAGTGCAGATAAGCCAAGAAGTTGTGAATGGAAAAAACCCTCGGGTTCCTTGACGATCCAGAACACCATGAATAGAAGGCCTCCCAAGTTCTGTGATAAATCCTAGTCGTAGCTGGACCTCTGGCCGCCCGCAAGGTGGCAATGACCTCAGCCGAAAACCCACGACGGGTCAAGATCTCGGTCTCAAGTGCCACGCCGTCAAACGAAGTGACTTCAGGTCCGGATGGCGAATGGGCCCTTGGGTTAACAGGTCCGGGCGAAGAGGCAGTGGAAACGGAGGCGTCGCCAGAAGAGACACCAGCGTTGAATACCATGCCCTCCGCGGCCAATCCGGCGCCACCAAAATCGCCGAAATTCATTCGAGTTTGATCCGCCGGATCACCAGAGGAAGTAAGGATACCGGCGGAAACACGTAGATCAGCTCGAACTGGTCCCACGGGGCCACTAGAGCATCTACCGCCACAGCCTCCGGGTCCCTGTACCTGGACATGAACGTCGGAATCCTGGCGTTCAGCCTGGATGCCATCAAGTCCACTTGGGGAGTCCCCCAACGGGAGCACAGCAGTGCAAAAACTTCCGGATGAAGACTCCATTCTCCGGGATCCACCTGCTCGCGACTGAGGAAGTCTGCCGTGATATTCAGCACTCCTGGGATGTGAATCGCGGAGATGGCTGGAATCCTGGACTCGGCCCATACCAGGATCCGAGAGACCTCCATCATGAGTCTGGAACTCCTCGTCCCGCCCTGATGGTTGATATACGGACCGGCAGACCACTCAAAGGGACTGTCCAATGTCGGAGGCAGAGAAATATCGCTCTCAACTCCAGGATGTTGATCGGCAGAGACGACTCCTCTGACGACCAGACCCCCTGAACCCAGAGATCGTTCCAAACCCCCCCCCCCCAGCCAGTCAGGCTGGCATCGATGGTAATGACCGACTACCGTGGGAGGAGGAAGGATTTCCCCAGGGATAAAGCCTCCGGACGTAACCACCATCCAAGAGACTCTCGCACCCTGCGGGAGATACCGACACAGCGATCCAGCGAAGCCGGCGATCGATCCCAACGGGTCAGAATAAGATCTTGGAGACCCCGGGAATGAAATTGTGCAAACGGTACCGCTTCCGTTGCCGCCACCATCAGACCCAGAAGGCGCATACACTTCCGAAGGGACATCGCCATCACCGACCTCATAGCCTGGACATGGTGACGAAGGTTCGCTTGTTTTTCCGGAGGCAGGGACACCACTGCCCGTACCGTGTCGAAATGCATCCCCAAGAACAGGATTGACTGCGACAGCTCCAATGACGACTTCTTCCAATTGACCAGCCACCCGAAGACCTCCAGGTGCTGAAGGGAGAGATCGCGAGCTGTCACCGCCTCCTCCGCTGAGGGCGACACAATCAACAGGTCGTCCAGGTAGGGGAGAATCGTAACTCCTTGCCTTCGAAGGAGCGCCATGAGCGGCGCCAGAATCTTTGTAAAAACCCTGGGCGCCGAGGCCAACCCGAATGGAAGGGCCACAAACTGGTAATGGGCCTGACCTATGGCAAAACGCAGGAAGCGCTGGTGAGCCCTGCCGATAGGGACATGCAAATAGGCGTCGCGGATGTCGATCGACACCAAGAAATTGTACTGCGACAGGGCCGCCACAACAGAGCGAAGAGACTCCATACGGAATTTCCGGGTCCGGACATGAAAATTCAATTCTTTGAGGTTCAGAATGGGGCGAAACTTGTCCTCCTTTTTGGGGACCACAAAAAGGTTGGAGTAAAACCCCCTTCCCCGGTCCTCCGGCTGAACCGGAACCACCACACCCTGCTGCAGAAGAGAGTCGACCTCCCGCAGCAGTGCGGCAGCCAGCTTGGGCTCGGACGGGATGCGTGACTGACTAAACCTTTCCGGGGGTCGAGAATGAAACTCTATGAAATAGCCTGCCGACATAACCCGCGTCACCCAGGCGTCCGATACGTGGGACGCCCAAATCGACCCGAATTGTACCAGACGACCTCCCACCCGAGAGCCCTCGAGAGGGTTCCTGGCGTCAGTCCGCCTTAGCGGGCTTTTTGTCAACCTCCCGTTTGTCCTGACGGAAATGTTGTTTCCAGGGTGTACGGGATTTCTGGGTGGTCTTCTTTCCGGAAGACGAGGGACGACCCGATCTCCAAGAGGGCTGACCGAACCGCCCCCTGGGCCGAAAGGACCGACGACCACTACCGGCACTCGACTTGCCAGACGTAGAAGCCACTGCTTTCCGCTGCGGCAAAGCCGTATCCTTGGCCTTGGCCTTAGCAATCAGCTCCGTGAGGTCCGAACTAAAAAGCTGACCGCCCTTGTACGCCAGACTCAGCAAACCTTGTTTGGATACTGCGTCCCCAGTCCACTGTTTAAGCCACAGTGCTCTCCTGACTGTGACGGCCGAGGATTGAGCCCTGGACAGAACCGAAGTAGTATCCAGCACGGCGTCCCTGCCATATCGGGCCGCCTCTTCCAACAGCTGGAAGAGCCTTTCCACCCCAGACAGCGGAGTCCCATCTTGCCACGCCGTCCGCAGCTGATCCAACCACCGCAGAGAAGCCTCACCAGCCCACATGGCCCCCAAGGCCGCTCGGAATCCATGACCCGCGGCCTCGTAGATGGACTTCGCCGCTAACTCCGTCCTTCTGTCCAGCGGATTCTGTAGACTCGCCTTCCCTTTAACAGGAAGCAAAGAGGATTTGCTCAGCTGAGATAATGGCACGTCCACTTCAGGAGAGGGGACCCAATTAGCGATCGTCTCCGTGGAGCAGGGATACAGGGCATCAAAAAACCGCATCCCTTGGAAGCGTTTATCCGGACACAGGCGTACTTTCTCCACCGCCTCGTTAAGTTCATCGTGCGCCGGCAGCGTTGAACGAGCCCAACGCGACTCCTGATACAGCCGGGCCGACTTGCCAGGGCGCCTCGTCACCTCTTCAGACAGCTGTAACGCTTCCCGCATAGCCCCAATAAAAGCGTCCACACGGCCCGAAAGCGAATCAGATCGACCCTGCCGATCCTCTTCATCAGAATCGGAGATCTCACCAGCAGAATCTGTCGGTGATTCCGAAGCCTCCGACGCACTGCGCGGAGGAGACAGCGCCACCACAGGCCTGTGGCGCTTCTTGCCTCGTGACGCCGGTTGGGACTTAGCTGATACCCAATGACCCAGAAGATCAGACAGACTGTCAATGGAGCGTGTGAGCGCCCCCACTTTAACATCACTGAGACCCCCGACCGGTGTCGAACCTGACGCCGTCGAAGACCCCGGCATATCAGATGCGCGTGACCGATCCTGAAGCGGACCGGGAGAGAGGTCCGTGCCTGGTCCCTGAACCGACATGCCCTCACACAGTTCCCTACGATGGGTACAGTAACCGAGGATGTGTGATTCCGCTATCACAGCCTGTTCCTACGCAAAAAATCACCAAGCACTGAAGGGTTAAAGCTCCTCCTTAGAGGGAGAAGAGCTACCCCAGCTGCCTGCAGAGCAAAAGTTAACCTAACAGACTAGGGTGATGCACCCAGAAGCATTCACATCCAGAAAGGGTTAACTGCCCTGATGAGGCCAGACCCCGTTCAGAAGGGGTTAATGCTGCTGACCACTCAATACACCTTTGCCTTAAAAGGACAGAGGTGTGCGAGTCCCAGAGCCTCCTCAGCAGAGAGGTAGCATCGCCGGATATAGCACACCCTGTCTTCCTTAACAGGCCAGCAGTAAGGTGCTCTGCGCTGCAATAGTGAGAAAAAAGAATCTTCTGCCTTAAAAGGCAGAAGTGCCTCACCAGCTGGCTGCTGTGACTGCTCTTCCCGGTTCTGGTGGTGTAGAGAGCGGGGAGCAGGGAGCAGGAGGCGCTGCACGTGTAATGGACGCCGGCAGAAAGACCCGGAAGAAGAAGGGGCTGGGTCAGCTCCAGCGCGCGCTTTCCGGGCGCTTCCTGCCTGAGGCTAGGATGACAGGCAGCAGAGAGGCGCGAAGCCACGCCCCCCGCCGCCGCATACTAAAGGAGCCTGCGGCTCCCCCGTCCCTGCTCCCCTGCTAACACAAACGCCGTGTGCAGTGGGAATATCTCCTGCAAGGACAAAACAGCAGTCACCACTTGTACAGTAACAGTGCCGCCGCAGCCGCTGAAGCACTCAGACTTGAAAGCACTTACCCAGCTGAGCGCCACAGGGACCCCCAGGGATGTGTGGCGCCGTGGCCCTTTGCTCCCCCCAACGGCGGAGCGCGCAGGGACCCCACAGAAGCGGTGTGCGTCTCCGCCAGGGAGCGCCCTGTATCCCCCGGGGCCGGCAGGCTTCTGCGGGGACCTCCTTAGGGGGTACGCAGATCTGCCAGGGGAGGGTCAGGGGTCCCAGCAGTGCCGAGACCCCCTGAGACCTCTAGACCACGGGGGGTCCAGGTCTCCGGAAATGCTAAAATAAAAAAATCTTTCTGAGGAGCTGCAAAGGCAGCGACTATCCTCTGCGACCTCAAATTTTAGACTGAAGGACATGGGAGTAGGAGGAGCCTAAGCTGGAGGGGCCGGTCGTCACTTTTTCTAATCTGAGGTGAACTATCCTGTGGGGCTCCAACTACCCACTACTAATGGATCTGTGTCTCCCTTGCTTCCCTTCTGCTGCTGAAATATATATATATGTGTGTATATATATATATATATATATATATATATATATATATATATGTGTGTGTGTATATATATATATATATATATGTGTGTGTGTATATATATATATGTGTGTGTGTATATATATATATATATATATGTATGTGTGCGTGTGTGTGTGTGTATATATATATATATATGTGTGTATATATATATATGTGTGTATATATATGTGTGTGTATATATATGTGTATATATTATGTGTGTGTATATATATATATACAGTTATATGAAAAAGTTTGGGCACCCCTATTAATCTTAAGCTTAATGCTTTATAAAAATTGGTGTTTTTGCAACAGCTATTTCAGTTTGATATATGTAATAACTGTTGGACACAGTAATGTTTCTGCCTTGAAATGAGGTCTATTGTACTAACAGAAAATGTGCAATCTGCATTCAAACAAAATTTGACAGGTGCATAAGTATGGGCACCCTTATCATTTTCTTGTTTTAAATACTCCTACCTACTTTTTACTGACTTACTAAAGCACTTTTTTTGGTTTTGTAACCTCATTGAGCTTAGAACTTCAAAGCCAGGTGTATGCAATCATGAGAAGAGCTACTTAAAGTGGCCACTTGCAAGTTGTTCTCCTGTTTGAATCTCCTCTGAAGAGTGGCATCATGGGCTCCTCAAAACAACTGTCAAATGATCTGAAAACAAAGATTATTCAACATAGTTGTTCAGGGGAAGGATACAAAAAGCTGTCTCAGCGATTTAACCTGTCAGTTTCCACTGTGAGGAACATAGTAAGGAAATGGAAGAACACAGGGACAGTTCTTGTTAAGGCCAGAAGTGGCAGGCCAAGAAAAACATCAGAAAGGCAGAGAAGAAGAATGGTGAGATCAGTCAAGGACAATCCTCAGACCACCTCCAGAGAGCTGCAGCATCAACTTGCTGCAGATGGTGTCACTGTGCATCGGTCAACTATACAACGCACTTTGCACAAGGAGAAGTTGTATGGGAGAGTGATGCGAAAGAAGCCGTTTCTGCAAGCACGCCACAAACAGAGTTGGCTGAGGTATGCAAAAGCACATTTGGAGAAGCCAATTTCTTTTTGGAAGAAGGTCCTGTGGACTCATGAAACCAAGATTGAGTTGTTTGGTCATACAAAAAGGCGTTATGCATGGCGGCAAAAAAACACAGCATTCCAAGAAAAACACTTGCTACCCACAGTAAAATTTGGTGGAGGTTCCATCATGCTTTGGGGCTGTGTGGCCAATGCCGGCACCGGGAATCTTGTTAAAGTTGAGGGACGCATGGATTCCACTCAGTATCAGCAGATTCTTGACAATAATGTTCAAGAATCAGTGATAAAGCTGAAGTTACGCAGGGGATGGATCTTTCAGCAAGACAATGATCCAAAACACCGCTCCAAATCTACTCAGGCATTCATGGAGAGGAACAATTACAATGTTCTGGAATGGCCATCCCAGTCCCCAGACCTGAATATCATTGAACATCTGTAGGATCATTTGAAGAGGGCTGTCCATGCTCGGCGACCATCAAACTTAACTGAACTGGAATTGTTTTGTAAAGAGGAATGGTCAAAAATACCTTCATCCAGGATCCAGGAAATCATTAAAACCTACAGGAAGCGACTAGAGGCTGTTATTTTTGCAAAAGGAGGATCTACTAAATATTAATGTCACTTTTCTGGTGAGGTGCCCATACTTATGCACCTGTCAAATCTAAAACTGAAGATGGCTGACGCCGTCCAGGGGTGTATACTGCATGGGAGGAGCCAATGTTAATCTTTTTCAGATTAAGCATAGTGTCGCCTCCTAGTGGACAGCAGCATAACCCATGGTCCTGTGTCCCCCAATGAGGCGACAGAGTAATTACTGTGTCCAACAGTTATTACATATATCAAACTGAAATAGCTGTTGCAAAAACACCAATTTTTATAAAACATTAAGCTTAAGATTAATAGGGGTGCCCAAACTTTTTCATATAACTGTGTATATATATGTACATGTGTGTATATGTGTGTATATATATATATATATATATATATATATATATATGTATATATATATATATATATATGTATATATATATATATATATATATATATATGCACTGCTCAAAAAAATAAAGGGAACACTCAAATAACACATTCTAGATCTGAATGAATGAAATATTCTCATTGAATACTTTGTTCTGTACAAAGTTGAATGTGCTGACAACAAAATCACACAAAAATCATCAATGGAAATCAAATTTATTAACCAATGGAGGCCTGGATTTGGAGTCACCCCCAAAATTAAAGTGGAAAAACACACTACAGGCTGATCCGACTTTGATGTAATGTCCTTAAAACCAGTCAAAATGAGGCTTAGTATTGTGCGCGGCCTCCATGTGCCTGTATGACCTCCCTACAACGCCCGGGCATGCTCCTGATGAGGTTGCGGATGGTCTCCTGTGGGATCTCCTCCCAGACCTGGACTAAAGTATCCGCCAACTCCTGGACAGTCTGTGGTGCAACGTGATGTTGGAGGATGGAGCGAGACATGATGTCCCAGATGTGCTCAATCGGATTCAGGTCTGGGGAACGGGCGGGCCAGTCCATAGCTTCAATGCCTTCATCTTGCAGGAACTGCTGACACACTCCAGCCACATGAGGTCTGGCATTGGCCTGCATTAGGAGGAACCCAGGGCCAACCGCACCAGCATATGGTCTCACAAGGGGTCTGAGGATCTCATTTCGGTACCTAATGGCAGTCAGGCTACCTCTGGCGAGCACATGGAGGGCTGTGCGGCCCCCCAAAGAAATGCCACCCCACACCATTACTGACCCACTGCCAAACCGGTCATGCTGAAGGATGTTGCAGGCAGCAGATCACTCTCCACTGTGTCTCCTGACTCTGTCACGTCTGTCACATGTGCTCAGTGTGAATCTGCTTTCATCTGTGAAGAGCACAGGGCGCCAGTGGCGACTTTGCCAATCCTGGTGTTCTGTGGCAAATGCCAAGCATCCTGCACGGTGTTGGGCTGTGAGCACAACCCACATCTGTGGACGTCGGACCCTCATACCACCCTCATGGAGTCGGTTTTTAACTGTTTGTGCAGACACATGCACATTTGTGGCCTGCTGGAGGTCATTTTGCAGGGCTCTGGCAGTGCTCCTCCTGTTACATTTTGCACAAAGGCGGAGGTAGCGATCCTGCCTCTGGGTTGTTGCCCTCCTACGGCCCCCTCCATGTCTCCTGGTGTACTGGCCTGTCTCCTGGTAGCGCCTCCAGCCTCTGGACACTATTCTGACAGACACAGCAAACCTTCTTGCCACAGCTCGCATTGATGTTCCATCCTCGATGAGCTGCACTACTTGAGCAACTTCTGTGGGTTGTAGAGTCCGTCTCATGCTACCACGAGTGTGAAAGCACAACCAACATTCAAAAGTGACCAAAACATCAGGCAGAAAGCATTGGTACTGAGATGTGGTCTGTGGTCCCCACCTGCAGAACGACTCCTTAATTGAGGGTGTCTTGATAATTGCCAATAATTTCCATCTATTGTCTATTCCATTTGCACAACAGGATGTGAAATTGATTGTCAATCAGTGTTGCTTCCTAAGTGGACAGTTAGATTTCACAGAAGTTTGATTTACTTGGAGTTATATTCTGTTTAAGTGTTTCCTTTATTTTTTTGAGCAGTGTATATTATATATACACACATTGTAGTGCGGCGGTGTTCATACTGTGCGGTAATGGGGCAGTGACCCAAGGAAACTTCAACTTAAATGTCTTTTATTTGCAAAGCTCACAACTTAAATGCAAATGGTGTCCTCCGGATCGCAGCTGGGTGCTCCAGACAGTCCGTATAAACTGGGTGCCATGGGTGACAGCCGCAATGTCTTGCTCTAAGGTGCGTCAGTTGCTTTGTCTTCACAGGCCTGCATTATGACTTTACACAAGCTTGCTGTGCACAGAGCCTCCTGCTCTGAAGCTTGCAAACAAACCACTGATGCCCCCAAACCTTTGCTGCAGATTTTTAAATGAGTACTGTGGACATGAGCCACATGCAAGACCTGGGCTGGATGGTGTGGACCGCCCCACTGCCATCCTGTAGTCCACTCCAAAAATAAAAGTCCATGTCGGGTTTTACCAAATCTGCCTTGGTCAAATAGTTTGACCAAGTCCAAACTTACTTTTACTCTGCAATGCACTCCAGCGGGTTCAATATGCTTCTGTGCGCATTTTGGAGGATATACAACCCCTGGCAAAAATTATGGAATCACTGGGCTCGGAGGATGTTCATTCAGTTGTTTAATGTTGTTGAAAAAAAGCAGATCACAGACATGGCACAAAACTAAAGTCATTTCAAATGGCAACTTTAGGGCTTTAAGAAACACTAAAAGAAATCAAGATTAAAAATGTGGTACTCAGTAAGGGTAATATTTTTCAGACCAAGCAGAGGGAAAAAACTATGCAATCACTCAATTCTGAGGAAAAAATTATGGAATCATGAAAAACAAACACACAAAAGAACACTCCAATACATCACTAATATTTTGTCAGGCCCGCTACTCTAAGTGAATCCACTACTGCTTGTACCGGGGACAAGTGGGTCTGCCAATCAGTACTAAAGATGAGAATATTATCCAAATATGCGGATGCGTACTTCTGATGGGGCTCCAAAACTATGTCCATCAGCCTCTAGAATGTAGCCGGGGTTCCGTGTAACCCACAAGGCAAGACGACAGTGATAGAGGCCCTCCGGTGTTATAAAGGCTGTCTTTTCCTTCGCCGATTCTGTTAGAGGCACCTGCCAGTAACCCTTGGTGAGATCAAGCGTGGTGAGCCTGCCCCAGTCTCTCAATCAGCTCGTCCACCCGGGACATTGGATAAAGGTCAAATTTTGACACCTCATTCAATTTTCTGAAGTCGTTACAGAATCGTAACGATCCTTCTGGCTTCGGAATCAGCACAATGGGGCTAGCCCAGGGTTCCCCAACTCCAGTCCTCAAGGCCCACCAACAGGTCATGTTTTCAGGATTTCCTTAGTATTGCACAGGTATTGCACAGGTGATGGAATTATTGCCTATGCAGGTGATGCAATTATCATGAGAAATACTAAGGAAATCCTGAAAACATGGCCTGTTGCTGGGCCTTGAGGACTGGAGTTGGAGAACCCTGGGCTAGCCCACTCACTCCTGGATTCCTCGATTACTCCTAGTTTGAGCATTTGTTTTACCTCGGCTGCGATGGCTTGCCTCCGGGCCTCTGGCACACGGTACGGTTTCATTCGCACCCTCACCCGAGGCTCGGTGACAATGTCATGTTGGATGACAGAGGTGCGGCTGGGCAGTTCGGAGAATACGTCCGTACTGTGCTGCACTAATCTCAGAGTTTCCTGCTGCTGCTTAGTGAGAGCATCACTTAATTTTACCTCTCCTCCGGCCTCGTCCCTGGCCGGCGACAGAGGGTTCCCAGACGGTACGACCGGAGTCGCATCCGCAATCAAACATTCCCGGTCTTTCCAGGCTTTTAGCAGGTTCACATGATACAGTTGTTCCGGATTTCTCTTTCCGGGTTGGTACACTCTGTAATTTACCTCCCCAACCTTCTCCCAGACTTCATATGGCCCTTGCCACTTGGCCAAGAGCTTACTCTCTGTGGTGGGCACTAACACCAACACCCGATCCCCTTCTTTAAAGGACCCGACTGTGGCTTTTTTTATTATATGTGCGACTCTGTGCTGCCTGGGCATCCATTAGATCCTCTTTTACTATAGACATGACTGCCTCGATCCGGTCCTGGATACTAGCCACGTGCTCAATTATACTCTTACGTGGAGTCGACTCCTGTTCCCACGTCTGTATGGCTACGTCCAGCAGACCCCTAGGGTGCCTGCCGTACAATAGCTCAAAGGGTGAGAACCCCATGGAAGTCTATAGTACCTCGCGGACAGTGAACATCAAATAGGGCAGTAACATGTCCCAAACCCTCCCGTCCTTGGAAACCACCTTTTTTAACATGGACTTGAAGGTTTTATTGAACCGTTCGACTAAACCGTCAGTCTGTGGATGGTACACTGACGTGCACAACTGTTTTATTTTTAGCAGCTTGCACAGTTCCTTCGTCACCTTGGAACAGTGAAACCCCCACTGTTCCACTGTTTAGGCACATCAGGGGCTCTCCAAACGTGACATGGCGTCCGCTAATTATTCAAGAAAATTTTACATTCAAAAAGTCAAATGGCGCTCCTTCTCTTCCGAACCCTGCCATGCGCCCAAACAGTGGTTTCCCCCCCGTATGCAGTATCGGCGTGCTCAGGTCCATTTTTTCCTGTTACCCTTACAAAAATAAAAAAAATTAGGTCTAAAGTAACATTTTTGTGAAAAAAGTTAAATGTTAAATTTTTTTCTTCCACATTCCAAACGTTCCTGTGAAGCACCTGAAGGGTTAATAAACTTCTTGAATGTGGTTTTGAGCACCTTGAGGGGTGCAGTTTTTAGAATGGTGTCACTTTTGGGTATTTTCTGCTATAAAGACCCCTTAAAGTCACTTCAAAAGTGATGTGGTCCCTAAAAAAAAAAAAAAATGGTTTTGTAAATTTTGTTGGAAAAATGAGAAATCGCTGGTCAAGTTATCGCTGGTCAACCCTTACAACTTCCTAACAAAAAAAAAATGTTGGTTCCAAAATTGTGCTGATGTAAAGTAGACATGTGGGAAATGTTATTTATTAACTATTTTGGGTGACATATCTCTCTGATTTAAGGGCATAAAAATTCAAATTTTGAAAATTGCTAAATTTTCTAAATTTTTGCCAAATTTCCAATTTTTTCAGAAATAAACGCAAGTGATATCGAAGAAATTTTACCACAATCATGAAGTACAATATGTCACGAAAAAACAGTCTCAGAATCAGGGGGATCCGTTGAAGCGTTCCAGGGTAATTACCTCATAAAGTGACAGTGGTCAGAATTGTAAAAATTGGCCTGGTCATTAACGTGCAAACCACCCTCGGGGGATACAGGGGTTAAAGGTATTTGAGGGATCAATTACTATTTTTGTGGGGGCATACCCTCCCCCTCCTGAGCTATTATTTTATCACTTTTAATATGTCTTTGTCTTGTTTTTATGTTTGATTTATTGTTTAATAAAATATTGAATATTTTTTTTTAATTATTATTGTTTTTGAATACGTTTCCATGGGTTTCTCTTTGAATTTTTTGGTATTTAGGGCTTACTATTGCCATTTCCTTCTTTTTATAGGAATCATCATCATGTCTGATTCTCATCTGTTTTGTGGCTCAAAGTCTCCCTGACAAGAGACCCGGTCTATTTTTTAAAGTGATGCATGTTTTCCTCAATGAAAGTACGGGTCTGTCTGAAGTCTGGGCGTAAGGCTACATTCACACGTCCGCATTACACGCCCGTGTCTTCCCCAGGCTCGGAGCTTGACCTCTGCCATTTCTGTGTGATACCTGCTGGCCTCGTGTGTCTGCGCAGCACAGTGCAGCAAGTAATACTGGATCCAGACTGTCCCACCTCGTCTTGTGCCTTCTCTTGGCTCTTCTACTTTTGGGATTTAATAAAGTCTTGTATTTTATTTTCCTATTAGCCTTACATTTTGTGTTTTAGATTTATGTGTCACTAAAAAGCAATCCCCCTTTCGGTCTCATAAGTGGCCCCCCGTGTGTATTCACATTACATAATGCTTGTGAGACATCTGTGCCAACCAAAATCCCACTTTGCACTGATGAGGAGCAAAAACTCTGGAACCTTCCTTTATGCAGATAAGTGGTTTTGGTGACCGATATCCTAATGCCAGTAGGTAAATGTATTTAATTTTTATTTAAACAGATCCAAGCCCATGAAGCATGATCCCTTTGGGGGCAGATTGAGCACATAGATGCCATTTTAGTTGTACATCTTGGCATAGATTTTATTTGCTTTTACTCACGTTACACATTTGTGCAAATAACCGTATTTACAGAGCAGGCCCGGCATAGGCCACAGTTTCTGACTTATTACAATGACCGCTTTAATTATTAGAATATCCCTTGCCTTCAGCTCACAGTCCAGTAATCTGGCTCCCGGGCACGATCCTGAAGCCGGAGCGTGGCGCCCACCCTTGGAACGTCTGCTGCGTTACATGCAGTAAGTGTCTGTGGGTTACACATTTCTTCTGGTGTTGATAAGCAGGTCCCGCTGCAGTCCTGCATCCTTGGTTGCGGCCGTCCTCCCCCCGGGGGCATCCGTGATCAATGTCAGCTTATTGAATACACCGCGGCCAAAGTATTCCGCCACCACATTGAAGCCGTCATTGGCGCACTTTACCTTTAAAAGAAGAAAAAAAAATAAAAAATTACTCGTGAATCAGGTTTATAAAGATTCTTTCATCCCACATTTGTCTCCTGCACGTTAGATGAATGTTCTGCGGTCACGAGAGATCTTATATCCAAACACAAGATGCAAAAAAATAAAATAAAATACTCGGGGAATATTTCTTTAACTATTTTGCACCGTTTTGCTTTCTTTCACTGCACATTGATGGCTGCAGAATGATTTAACTGAGAATCTGTCAGTGAGCTTTTTCCGATAGCGAGTTGGTTACACCTCGTTAGGTGTTTAAGACCATAGACCACATGAAAGTTGCGCTGAACTTTGATTTGATCATACATCAATTAGGAGGTCCAAAAATACAGCTAAAAAGTCACAAACTCTCCCATCAGAATGAGCTCACTTACCGTTTCTCAGTTAACTCATGCAGTAAAGGAAGACAGAGAGGCTATTTAAATTAAAGGGGTATTCCCATCTCCAAGATCCTATCCCAATATGTAGTAGGTGTGATAATAGCAAATAAATCCAATTAGAAATGTAGTATAGTTCTTCTGATAAGCTATGTCGCTTTCCTCTTATGAAGCTTAGATATCCATGGATACGACTACTAACAACTGTCACTATAAGAGTGGTCGTAACCATGGATACCTAAGCTACTGCAATGCCCTGCACATGGAGTAAGTGACATAGCGAATCAGGAGAACTATACTACATTTCTAGTTGGAGGAAATTGCTAATATTATTATTATTATTACACCTACTACATATTGGGATGGGATTACCACTTTAAGTTAAACAAAATAAAGATTTTTTTTAAGGAGCCAGTGCAATTATTATTTGTATATGGGTTTTATTATTAAATTGTTGTTTTTTTTTTGGGGATGAAAAATTTCCAATTTTGCATTCACTCATGAACACAACCAACCATACACACAATTAGTAGTGCAGATTATATATAGCACATGGTAGTGACCCAACCTGGTGCTGGAAGTGGTCGTACAGGTCCTTCTTCTCTTCCTGAGCCCGGATCATATCGAGGACTTGCCGGTTTTCGGGCAGACAGGTGGGGCAGTCCGAGTCGCTCTCCGCGTAGCTCTCAAAGCAGTGTTGGTGGAAAGAGTGGCCGCACAAGAAGTGGACGGACGGCAGCTCCAGAGCGCTGCTACAGATGCTGCACTTGGTCTTCTGGAAGATCTTGGGGCTTAAAGACGGAGAAACACAAATATACACAGGTCCATCCGCTGCTCCAAAATTCCCATGAGGCCAACCCCAGGTCCAAAAATTCAAAGGCTGTAGAATATCTACTGCTTACTGAGCTGCACATAAGCCGGGGGGAGTTATTCACTTTCACCAAACTTTTGCTCACAGGCTCAGTCAGATGTAGAAAACCAAACGGAGCTTCACTGCTCCTCCAAGTCCAGCACGGAGTCTCCACCGCTGCCCTGGTATCATCACATCGACAGCACTGCAGCCAATCCTCAGTGATTAGCTGCAGCCGAAACATCAAAGACTGGGGCAGCGTCTTAAGAGGAGACTATGTAAAGCGCAGTTTGTTTTTCTACACCCTTTAAAAGGAAAAGGGTCTAAAAAATAAGTCAAGTTTCCACAGGTGATAAATCTATGATCTCTGGGGTTACACTGATCGTGAGGGTCTTATGTCTCCTGTGTAAATGAAGCTGCGATCTCTCATCCCTGTATGTGACTGACGGGGATAGTTCTGTGCTCGCCGTCTCCGTCAGTCCCATAGACATTGTATGGAGCGGCTTTGTGCATGTACGAGCATCGCTTCATTCACATAATGGACCTTCTCCGATCACACATTTAGGTTTTAAATAAATAAATAAATATATATAAATATATATAAATATATATATATATATATATATAATTTATTTTCATTGGGACAACCCCCTTTAAGAGAACGCTCCCAGCAGTCAGACCGCAGCCGATCAGACGGTGACAGCCCTCCACTCCTGCACTCAGATTTGGTTCTGACCTGTTGTGCAGCTCGTGGATCTCCTGCCGGATGCGAGCGGTGTCCTCCCGGTACTGCTGGACAATCCGCTCGTCCTCCTCTGACTGCTGGCTCAGTTTCTGCATTTTGTTGATCAGGTAGTCTCTGATCACAGACAGGGTGGCCGTTGAGTTATGTGCCAGGGTCTGTACCACTGCAAAAGAAGAAGCAGATTACTGCACGAGACGCATCTCCTGCTGCACCGACGTATACGGAGGGAAGAAACGTACCAGCGGGAACGAAGAGAGCAAGCTGCAGAATAAACCTGTGCCGAGGCTGAGAATCTGGATATCAAAGCCATACACCTTATATCTGCGGTGCTCAAGGCTCGGTACTGGCCGCACAGGGGGTACGCCGGGGCAAAACTAAGCTTCCCTGGCAACAGGCAGGTGGGGCAAGTGGAGTTTGGTCCAATCTTGCCTCCAGAGCCCAATGTATACAGAGGGTGATTACACATGCTGCACATAGCGGGATCAGGTCTGTGGCCACTACCTGTATTTAGTTAGGTCTGGGAGGAGAGCACGAGCGAGCAAGCAAGCAGGCAAAAGATAGCGAGCGAGAAAGCAAAAAGAACGAGCGAGCAAAAAGAACGAGCGAGCGAGCAAAAGAGCGAGCCAAAGAATTTCACCAAAATGAGAATTACCTGTGACTTACCCAGCAATGGAGGCATGAGGTTCTTGCTCTCGATGTGCCTCAATACTGTGGCAATGTGCTCCTTGCAGTCTTCCTCCTTGCGTGCAAAGTAACTGAGCGCCTGCTCCCACAAGCAGCTCTCCTGCTCCCCGTACTGCTTGCAGGCCTCTATTACCTCCTGGTACTGATCGTTTTGCATGTGGTAGTGCATGATCTGCTGGAAGCTAAGAAAATGGGGAGAAAAAAAAAAAAAAATCAGGGAAGTAGATGACGTGCGCTTTTGGTGACTCCAGCGACGTGGAGGGCAGCGCTGTGTGCGCATTATATACTCACAGCTTGCCCTGCTCGTACAGATACAGCACGCCTTTCTGAAAATTATGCATCTGGCACAGGACGAGCGCTTTATCAAACACGGTTTTAAAGCGCCCGCTCTTCAGGAGCGTCATAGCGTCGTTCTGGAGCTGCTGCTTTGCCTGCGCGAGAAAAAAACAGTGATTTACTTGTATCATGAAGATGAAAAGTACACAAGTGTGCGTACCGTTATGCGTTTCCAAAGATTTGCTGCCATTAAGTCTAAATGTCCGAAGGTCAGAATCCAGAGGATGCTGAGTTGCCAACATCTACAATACTCGCCCACAATACCAGCAGCCCCGGTGAGTTACCTGCGGGTCGCGCTCATGTGCCCAGTTCTGTAGACGCAGCTCCAGTAAAGTGTCATAAACTCCTTGGGGAGAGTCGCTCTGCACCTTCGTCATATGCTCCAAGAACGTCTTCAGTTCACAGGGATTGTTGGCAAATATTGGGATGAATTCTTCTGGGTTCGCCTACAAGACAACGGTACGGACTGCTGATTTTTTTTGTTACTCGTTTAGAAAATCCTCCTTTTCTCCCTTGTTTCATTGAAGGATGGAAACGACTACGATAATCCTGCCAAGATGCAGCAGGTGGTACATGGTTCACAGGGCTCTGGTCTGGTGGCCATGGACTACTCATGAGGCTGTTGGATAAGGGTCCTGCAAAACATTTTGCTTGGCTCTAACATCTGATCCCCAGCATCCTACAGAAACTTGTGAGCATGCGGATGAGCAGACGAGCGCATCAAGACCAAGTAGTGGATTTAAGCCGCAGAGGACGGATGACCACAAGACTAAGGGACCTGGAGTGATAGGGCATCAAGAGATCCACATGGCTGATCCATTGGAGACATGGCCTCCTTATAGTTCGTCCTTGAAGATGACAGACGAGTCGGACTGGTGGAAAAAAGACTGATACAGATAGACCCGAAAGACCTTCAGGGGGTGTGGGGGGTATCCACCTGGATGGGAAGGACCTTGGGCAGACCGCATGGAGAACAGTGGGAAGAACTGGCAATCTAGACCCTTGAAGGATAGAAGCGACCAGAAAACTAGGGGCTGTCGCCTACTAATAGGAAGCCAGAGAGAGACTTAAAGGAAGCAACTGCATGGCTCAAGGGCCAGGTCAAGATCTTAAGATATAACCCCCTAGAGCATACATGTCAAACTCTAGGTGGCTTTATTTGGCCCACGACACCAGAACCACCACCCCTATGTGGGCCCATTATACTGTACGGAGGACTATGGAGGGGGGGCATTATACAGTACGGAGGACTATGGAGGGGGGGGCCCCCATTATACAGTACGGAGGACTATGGGGGGGGGCCCCCATTATACAGTATATTGGTTGGCCCGCAACTTTGTCCACGTTTTTCATTTTGACCCTCTGTGTGTTTGAGTTAGAAGAAAAAGAAAAGTCCTGGGGAGACGATATATAAGAGAGATGATTATTTACTGAGATCAATTTATCCCAGAGAAGTAACTGCTTGCCTGGCTCCAACTGATCACTACAGATATATGGGCCGTAAAAACCTAGAACGTCGCTCTCAGGCCACAAGAGGGGCTGCTCTGCTTAACCTCCCCTGGTCCAGCGCCGTCTCTCCACCACTCCAGTCTGCAGCAATGAAGTCACGTCGATAGCGCTGCAGCAATTCACTAAGCTCATGCGACACAAGCTGCTGAGCTTTCTGATTAGCTGCAGTGCCGTCAACAAGAGGAAGCCGCTGCAACCGAAGAGATAGATCTGGGTGCGCCGAGTAATACCCAGTTTGCTCTCTTACACCTGACTATGCCTGTGGGCAGAAGATCGCTGAAAAAGGAAAACTCCTTTAACCGCTTCCCGACCGCCCACTGTAGATAAACGTCCGCGCTGCCTGGGCTCTGTGCAGCGCGGACGTTTAAAAACGGTGGGTGGTCTCGCAGTGCTCAGGACCCCCTGGGTCCTGCAAGCGCTGTGAGAGCGGTGCAGAGCGTTAGCTCTGACAGGGAACATCATCGGGACCTGATTAGATCAGGTCCCAGTGATGTTAACCCTTTGCTGTCTTCTATATGCTGTGATCTATAGTGATCGCGGCATATAGGAGACAGCAGGAGGAGAGGGGGTCGTCCACTTACCTCTCTGACGACCCCTTGATTGCTTTCAGGACCTGGCGTTGCTATGGCAGCTGGAGGTCACATGACCGCCTCCAGCTCTGCCATATATGGTGTCCTTCCTGTCTGACTTCAGCCTGTATGTAGCTGATGCCAGACAGGAAACTGACTGAAAGAGTCAGTGAAGATCTCATGTAATGTAATATATGTCTATTACATTACATGAGATCAGGGATCAGAAAAATAAAAATTAATGTCCCATACAGGGACTAAGTAAAAATGTAAAAAAAGTAAAAAAAAATATTTTGAAACTGTTAAAAAAAAAATACAAAATAAATAAAAATAAATAAATAAAATATTAAACCGATAAATCCATATAGTTATGCAAAAATAAAAAAAGTACACATATTTGGTATTGCCGCGTTCGAAACAACCCGAGCTATAAAACTGTCACACTAATTAACTCCTTATGTGTACATCGTAATAAAAATAAATAAAAAACGGAGCAAAAAACTATGCTTTTTCCTCATATCGCCAAACAAAAAGTGGAAAAGAATGCGATCAAAAAGCAAAATGGAAATAGAAATGGTACCGCTGAAAACGTCATCTTGTTCTGCAAAAATCAAGCCACTATACAGCTCCATCAGCCAAAAAATAAAAAAGTTATACCTCTCAGAATAAAGCAATGCAAAAAAAATATTTTTTCTTTAAAATTGTTTTATTGTGTAAAAGCGCCAAAACATAAAAAATATACAGTAAGTGTAGTATCGCTGTAAATGTACTGACCCGAAGAATAACGCTGCCTGATCACTTTTACCACACGCAGAACGGCATAAAAAAAAAACCTCAAAAAACAATTCCTGAATTGTTGGTTTTTGTTAATTTTACCTCCCAAAAAAACGGAATAGAAAGCGATCAAAAAATGTCACGTACCCACAAATGGTACCAATAAAAATGTCAACTCGTCCCGCAAAAAACAAGCCATCACATGACTCTGTCGGCCGAAATATGGAAAAATTATAGCTCTCAAAATATGGCGATGCAAAAACTAGATTTTGCAAAAAAAAAGCGTCTCTTAGTGTGTGACAGCTGTCAGTCATAAAAACCCGATATAAATCTGGTATCTCTGTAATCGCACCGACCCGAAGAATAAAGTAATCTAATCAGTTATATCACACTAGGAACGGCGTAAAAAAATAAATAAAACCAATTCTTCACCTGCTACTGATTTGTTTATTATGTCTCCCAAAGATCCCAGTAAGGCTCTGCCAACATTTATCCTGTGCTCTGCGCTGAGCACTTACGCCAGAGTTTCCATGTAAATCTCTGAAATATGTGATTCAGCCGGAACCCATGACGGAAGATTCCCTGTAATGAGGCAGATATAGGCCACTGTGGATGCCGTCTGGCCTGTGATCCCACGGTGTCGTTTGTTTTAGGCGTGCATAAAAGTGCGGTTGGCCACAGTTTTGTGCACTTCTGAAAAAAAGGACACCGCTAAACAGAGGCCAGATGGAGTCCAGAGTAACTCTGCTGCCTCATTACAGTGAATGGATCCCGCAGGGGTTTCATCTGAATTACATCACTTAGAAATTTAGATGGAAACCCCGATGTAAGTGCTCAGCCTAGAGCGCCGGATAAATGTTACGTAAAATGTTCCCAATAAAAGCTTCAACTCAGTCCTCAAAAAAAGCTAGTCCCCACTCAGGTCCGTCATCTGTTAAAAATATAAGGGACTTCCAAGTTACTGGTAGCAGAAAGGCTCTGGAAAAGCGAAATGGCCCTTGCCCCCCCAAAGAAATTCAGAAAATTTTGTGCTCCCAAATCCAAATGCCTATTCTACAATAATTTGTTCTCCAATTGTCAAATAGCACTCCGTCCCCCCCAGATCTCGCCGTATGGCTGAGCGGTACGATACAGCCACATATGGGGTATTGGCACTTTTAGAAGAAATTGTGTGACACATTTCGGCACCATTTTTACCCATTGCCCTGTGTGAAAATGTAAAATCTGAGGGTAAAACATTTTTTTGTGGTAAAAATATAATTATGCTTTTTTCACTGCCCAATGGTATAAATTTAAAAATTAAAAAATACTCACTACTTCCCTAGATGAATTCCTTGAGAGGTGTAGTTTACAAAATGGGGTCACTTGTGGGGGTTTCTGCTGTTTCTGCATGTCAGCGACTCTTCAAATGTGACATGGTGTCTGCTGCCTATCCCAGCCAACATAGCGCTCCTTTCTCTTCCGAACCCTGCCGTACACCAAAGCAGTGGTTTTCCCCCACATATGGGGTATCGGCGTACTCAGGAGAAATTGCACAACAAATTTCATGGTGCAATTTATCCTATTACCCTTATGATAATGCAAAATTAAGGGATGAAAAACGTTTTTGCGGGAAAAATGTGAAAATTTTATTTTTACAGCTGATTATTATAAACTTCTGTGAAGCACCTTGGGGTTCAAGGTGCTCACCACACATCTAGATAAGTTCCCTAAGGGGTCTAGTTTCCAAAATGGTGTCACTTGTGGGGGGTTTCCACTGTTTAGGAACATCAGGGGCTCTCCAAACGCAACATGGCGTCTGCTAATTATTCAGACAAATTTTACATTCAGAAAGTCAAATGGCGCTCCTTCCCTTCCAAACCCTGCCGTGCGCCCAAACCGTGGTTTTCCCCCACATATGGGGTATCGGCGTGTTCAGGAGAAATTGCACAACAAATTTAATGGTGCAATTTATCCTATTACCATTATGATAATGGAAAATTAAGGGATGAAAAACGTTTTTGTGGGAAAAATGTGAAAATTTTATTTTTACAGCTCAATATTATAAACTTCTGTGAAGCACCTTGGGGTTCAAGGTGCTCACCACACATCTAGATATGTTCCCTAAGGGGTCTAGTTTCCAAAATGGTGTCACTTGTGGGGGGTTTCCACTGTTTAGTCACATCAGGAGCTCTCCAAACGCAACATGGTGTCTGCTAATTATTCAGACAAATTTTACATTCAAAAAGTCTAATGGCGCTCCTTCCTTTCCGAGCCCTGCCGTGCGCCCAAACAGTGGTTTTCCCTCACATATGGGGTATCAGCACGCTCAAGAGAAATTGCACAAAAAATTTTGGGGTCTATTTTTTCCTGTTACCCCTGTGAAAATAAAAAAAATTGGGTCTAAAGTAACATTTTTGTGAAAAAAGTTAAATGTTAATTTTTTTCTTCCACATTCCAAAAATTTCTGTGAAGCACCTGAAGGGTTAATAAAGTTCTTGAATGTGGTTTTGAGCACCTTGAGGGGTGCAGTTTTTAGAACGGTGTCACTTTTGGGTATTTTCTGTCATAAAGACCCCTCAAAGTGACTTCAAATATGATGTGGTCCCTAAAAAAATGTTTTTGTAAATTTTGTTGGAAAAATGAGAAATCGCTGGTCAAATTTTAACCCTTATAGCTCCCTAACAAAAAAAAATTTTGGTTCCAAAATTGTGCTGATGTAAAGTAGACATGTGGGAAATGTTATTTATTAACTATTTTGTGTGACATATCTCTCTGATTTAAGGGCATGAAAATTCAAAGTTTGAAAATTGCAAAATTTTCAAAATTTTCGCCAAATTTCCGATTTTTTCACAAATAAACGCATGTGATATCAAAGAAATTTTACCACTATCATGAAGTACAATATGTCACGAAAAAACAATCTCAGAATCAGGGGGATCCGTTGAAGCGTTCCAGAGTAATTGCTTCATAAAGTGACAGTGGTCAGAATTGAAAAAATTGGCCTGGTCACGAAGGCAAAAACAGGCTCTGGTGCGAAGTGGTTAATGACAGCAGATATTTTACCCGACTTCCTCCGCCCGACTGGGGAAAGTCGGTGCAGAGCTCCTTCAGCATCTGGGTCGTCTCGTTGGGCACGTGGGACATGAGGATTTTCCCGTAACACTTCATATTGCTCTCCGCTTGAGGAAAGGGGAGACGTCCGATGTATCTCAGAGCTTCCTGAAAGTTCTGTAAGAGAAATGGAAAGCTATGTCAGGTCTTCCTGACCATAACCCACAGTATATGCTCCCTTTGCAGACAAGTCTATAGAGTCACCTTAATGTCCTCCAGCTGGATCTTCAAGTACCATTCATGATGGGCGTGCTTTTCTGCCAAATAAAGGGCATGCGAGTGGTAGCCAGCTTGCCGAAGAACTTTAATTGCTATTTCCACGTCAAAATGGACTTCCCCCTCGCTAGCCTGGCAGCAAAAATGGAAAAACACAATTATTTCACATCCTTACGTGCAGACGAGAAGCGGCCTGAAGCGACGGCGGCTTTACCTTGATAAATTTTTCTAAGCGGGCGCTGTCCTTCAGCTTCGTGTAGCAATTCAGCAGCAGCGTGGTGTGATCGGCGTTGGCCAGGGACTGTTGATGCAGGGCCTGCAGGTACGCCGTCAGGTTGTGAATGCGCTGGGCGTCGAGGAATTTCCGGATGACGTAGGAAGGCTCCAGCTTCCCGATCGTTCTAATGGAGAAGAAAGACAAGGGGTTAAGCAGCGGTAAATACTGGGTTTTTTTTCATCCCCTTCTTCCAAAAGTCATAACTTTTTTTTTTTATTATTATTATTATTTTCCAGAGACTTGTGCCACAGCAAAAGATCAGCTCCATGAAATTGCATCGTGGTGGTGGATGAACGCCGCCCAAATCAGCACCACACCCCAATCACGGCCAGCCTGAACGTCGCCCAAATCAGCAACGCACCACGACCACGGCCAGCCTGAACGTCGCCCAAATCAGCACCGCACCACGATCACGGCCAGCCTGAACACCGCCCAAATCAGCACCGCACCACGATCACGGCCAGCCTGAACACCGCCCAAATCAGCACCGCACCACGATCACGGCCAGCCTGAACACCGCCCAAATCAGCACCGCACCACGATCACGGCCAGCCTGAACACCGCCCAAATCAGCACCGCACCCCCATCACGGCCAGCCTGAACGCCGCCCAAATCAGCACCGCACCCCCATCACGGCCAGCCTGAACGCCGCCCAAATCAGCACCGCACCCCTATCACGGCCAGCCTGAACACCGCCCAAATCAGCACCGCACCCCCATCACGGCCAGCCTGAACGCCGCCCAAATCAGCACCGCACCCCCATCACGGCCAGCCTGAACGTCGCCCAAATCAGCACCGCACCACGATCACGGCCAGCCTGAACACCGCCCAAATCAGCACCGCACCACGATCACGGCCAGCCTGAACACCGCCCAAATCAGCACCGCACCACGATCACGGCCAGCCTGAACACCGCCCAAATCAGCACCGCACCCCCATCACGGCCACCCTGAACGCCGCCCAAATCAGCACCGCACCCCCATCACGGCCAGCCTGAACGCCGCCCAAATCAGCACCGCACCCCTATCACGGCCAGCCTGAACGCCGCCCAAATCAGCACCGCACCCCTATCACGGCCAGCCTGAACGCCGCCCAAATCAGCACCGCACCCTGATCACAGCCACCCTGAATGCGGCTGACATCTCTTAAGATGAGCGCCCTGTCTATATAAAGGAGATAGGATACCGTATATACTGCTGGATGGCTCCATCGTGGTCTCCTTTGCAGTACAGGTGGTCTCCATACTGCCGGAAGATCTCAGACAGCCCATCACTGTCCAAGTGTTGACCCTTCGCCAAAGAGATGGCCATAACATACAGATTCTTCTTGAACAGCATCTGAAGAAGCAAAAAAAAAATGTATCTGCAGCTCCGACTACAGTGCGACAACAGTTATCATGTATCCAGTCTTCAGAGAAGCTTCCAATAATGCTCCATAAATCTGACCGCTGCAATCAATCACATACCCCTGCGATCAGGTCACTGCAGAATGGGATGTAATCACTTTCAGCTTCAGCAGAGACTATAGGAGCAGCCTGCATACGGGGGACCACAGGGAAATGGGACTGATTTTTATGCCACCCATGCACCTTGTAGATTTTTTTTTAGAGACTGGACAACCCCTTTAAGACTCCCCAGAGAGATGATTGCACATCCCAGGAATATCACATCCTATTGGAAGGAGGCCGAGAAATTCAAGTCTAATCCATATGCACCGACAATCCATGTATACCAGGCACATTAAAGGGGTAGTCCCATAAACATATCACCTTCCACAGGAGGTGGGGGGGGTCTGACTGTCAGGACTCCAATAATCAAGAGAAAGGAGCCCCAGAACCCCTGTGTGAATGGAACGGTAGTGAGCACACGCTCTGCACCCTCTGGTCGCACCCGCGTCCCCCCCAGCCACCGTATGGTTGCATCCGCGCTCCCCAACACCAGCTGGTCACTCCCAGGCACCCACTAGTCGCACCCGCGCTCCCCAGGAACCGCATCCTACTGGTCACTCCTCGGCGCCCTCTGATCGGACCCGCGCTCCCCAACACCCGCTGGTCACTCCCCAGCACCCAGTAGTTGCACCCACGCTCCCCAGGAACCGCACCTACTGGTCATTCCCCAGCGCCCTCTGGTCGCACCCATGCTTCCCAGCAACCGTACCTGCTGGTCCCTCCCCAGCAACCGCACCCGCTTGCCCCTCCCCAGCACCCTCTGGTCACACCCACTCTCCCCAGCAACCACACCTACTGGTCACTCCCCAGCACCCACTGGTTGCACCCGCGCTCCCCAGCAACTGCACCCACTGGCCCCCTCCGGTCACACCCACGCTCCCCAGCAACCACACCCGCTGGTCCCTCCCGCGCTCCCCAGCACCCACTGGCCCCTCCCCAGCACCCTCTGGTCACACCCACGCTCCCCAGCAACCGCACCTACTGGTCACTCCCCAGCACCCACTGGTTGCACCCGCGCTCCCCAGCAACTGCACCCACTGGCCCCCTCCGGTCACACCCACGCTCCCCAGCAACCACACCCGCTGGTCCCTCCCGCGCTCCCCAGCACCCACTGGCCCCTCCCCAGCACCCTCTGGTCACACCCACGCTCCCCAGCAACCGCACCTACTGGTCACTCCCCAGCACCCACTGGTTGCACCCGCGCTCCCCAGCAACCGCACCCTCTGGTCACACCCATGCTCCCCACAGCAACCGTACCCACTGGCCCCTCCCCAGCACCCTCTGGTCACACCCAGCTCCCCAGCAACCGCACCTACTGGTCACTCCTCAGCACCCACTGGTTGCAGCTATGCTCCCCAGCGCCCGCCCCCACTCATCTCTCCCCAGAGCCCAGTAGACACTCCCTAGCAACCGCGCTCCCCAGCGCCCGCATCCACTGGTCGCACCCGTACCCCAGCGATCCATTCACACAGAACTTTGGGCTTTTCTTTTGGGAATCTCTGGGGGTCTCAGCAGCTGAAGCTCCGGCGATCACACATTTATCATCTATCCTGTCAGAGAACCACCTGGACTTTCCAATCTATTCCTCGTGTCCACACCAGCAACTGCTTATTATAATGGCTGCCGCAGTCAAAATAATGCAGCAGTTTCTAGTGGATTCTGTTCCAGGAAACAGTCTGCGCACCTCCAGCTTGGTCTGCGTGTCCTTCTCATGTAACGCCTGCAGAACTCCATCCCGTTTGAGGACATAGAGAGACCCCCACTCGGCCAGGACGTCCACCACATCATTGAGGACACAGCTGTACGCAATGAACTTGTTCCCCAGGTCATAGATGGTCAGCGTCTGCCTGTCGGGTGCATGGCTGTCTGTACGTCCAGCAAAATCCGATCTGTAACAAGGGGAAGGGTGCGACACAAGATCAGTGCAGCCGAACAATTCATTTTATTTTCATTTTTTGCATTTTAATGCACATAGACCCAAAATAAAACGGTGCATAATGCGGAGAGTTTTATCTTCATACCTTTCTCTGGAGACAATGACGAGATATCCGCGATACCAGTGCACGATCAGCTTCTGTCCTTCGAATGCAAAGCAGGGTCCCCTCTCGTCTGACTGGTAGAGATACACGCACTCATTGCCGGCCACCACAAACTGCATGTCCTGGGACGGGTCCGACAACGCGGAGCAGCGCAGGCCGCAGCCATGAGAGTCCAGCTCTGTGTACGGGTAATCCTTCTGACTGAGCTCGTAAGCCTGGAAAAGAAGGGTCCAGAGACACATACATGGGAGGCAGGAACTCTGCTCGCGCTGTGACCATGGCCGAAGCAAGCCAAGGACACTGGGCACGCAAGCCAGGGACAGAGAGAGAAATGCAAAACAAGACGGAAATCATTTTACCCTGACGCTTTCTGTGGTGACCACGAAGAGATGGGTGGTCTTGCCGCTTTGTCTGAAAGCCATGCCTGTGACTGGATAACTCCCCTCCTGCAGGACCTGCGTCTTACTATGTCTATCTCGGGTTATATCACCTTTGGTTAAGACGACGCTTCCATCTGTAAAACCTTCAGGCAAGAAAAAGACGAGAGACTGAGGAAATAGCGAAGCGAACGGTCAAATACCCAACACTAAGGGGCCGACTTGTAACGGGGCAGTAATGGCACATCCACAGAGTATTCCAGAAATGTCTAAGATGCGGCGGCCATCCTTCCCCCAAGCCAGGGCCACTACCTCTTCTCCCCAGCCGCCGCAGCCACCTCCCCCCACTCATCGGCTTCCTCTCCCACCCTGGCAGCCACCTCTCCCCCACTTCCCCGGCGGCCGCAGCACCACTCCCCCACCCTCCAGGCCGCAACACATTAGAAGCTGGGATTGAGGGACCCCTTGCTGAAGAGAGGTGTGGGTCCCAGAGGTAATAACCGCTTCTAGGTTCACAATAGAAGCCCCCCTAAAAAAAGATTCAGATGTGGTCCCCACCAATCCATAGACTTCAATTCTAGCGGAGTCCATTATTTAAGCCAGACACAATAGTGTAGACAAGTACGTCACTGCCAATGCAAGCAACGCAAAGTCTTCAGAGGAAAGGGGGAAATGGCGCCTTGCACAAAAGCATTCTTCCTTTCTACAACAGTCTCATGTTTGGTACTTACCGATGGCCATGAAGTTGAGGTTTTCGTGGACGGTGATGCACGACACGACTGTCGGCTTGTTACCGGGAATAGCAGGAAAGATCCTTGTGCACAGCGGGTTTCCTCCATCGCGCTTCTCCAGGTTCCAAACTTTGACCTGGGAAAAAGGAAGAAATTTTAAAACTGATATGAGGAAGAAAAAAAGACCTGTACTTATTACGTGTCTCTTATATAGCGCCATTAATTCCACAGATGCTTTACAGACATTATCATCACTGTCCCCATTGGGGCTCACAATCTAGATTCCCTATCAGTATGTCTTTGGAGTGTGGGAGGAAACCGGAAAACCCGGAGGAAACCCACGCAAACATGGGGAGAACATACAAACTCCTTGCAGATGTTATCCTTGGTGGGATTTAACTCCAGGGCTGCAAAGCAACAGTGCTAACCACTGAGCCACCGTATAGTACTAACCACTGAGCCACTGTACAGCCCTTAATATTCAGGTCCCGTATAAAAATCATATAATCTCTTTCTGTTCTAGTAAAACAAAGTCACTTCAAGCGTGCGGTAAATACTGTTGGTAAAAAAAAATAAAAAATCCAATGTAACAGAAGTGCAAAGGAAAAAATAAAAAATCCAATGTAACAGAAGTGCAAAGGAAAAAATAAAAAACTTTTTGGTCACCTACTTCCTGGAAACAGAAAAAGAATATAAAAGCATAAAACATAAAATACAATTTCTGCACTTACCACAGGGTTCACCCCATCCTCGTCCTCGCCTACAGAGACCAGGATGTTGTGCTGCTTCAGCTGGTGGAGGTGGGTGACGCGGAGCTTGTAAGCCTGGAAGGAGGAGAGCTGCAGGGAGCGCGGCAGGAACCAGATCTGGCCGGACATGTCTGATTCTCAGCTAAAGACACAAACCATAAAGAGACTGGAAACCGAAGCAGGAGCCTAAGTGCAGCGCCGACTTTATTGTTTATGTTTGGTCACCATTAGATATAGGCACGGTCGCACTTGCCACAGTGTTTATCACCATTAGTCCGGCCAGGATCTGGGGATTGTATGTTGTTTGCTCCCCGACCAGTTAAGTCCCTGCATTACTAATGAATAGGAGGGTGCATGTGTGGAGCCCCTGAGGGTTCGACCGCCACAGGAATGCTGCACTTCTTTAATGCAGTGTGGTGTTCCTCCTCTGAGGTAAGGCCAGTGTGATGGTTGTGACCTAGCCTTTTGCATCCAACACCACATTTCTCCACCAGAGGGAGCTAGTATGCACTAGGTGCTGCTCCCCTGGTTACAGGGAGACTGGGGAACACAAAGTGGTAGGAACCAGTTAGTGGGTGTGGGTGGAGGAACAACTAGTTGGTGACACTTCAAATCTAGTAGTTAATAGAATGCCATCTTTGATCTTGGTTCTTCTGTGGTCCATCAGTCTAGCCTTTGCTAGTCTGTCGGCTGTTACTGTGCTGTCAAACTACTGTGTGTAATGTGACTTCCCTCCGGGAGCGCAGATCCTGTGTGGGCCTGCACCGGCATGGGACACAGCTCTCGTACCCCGATCTTTGGGACGAGAGGTAGGTTGCAGACAAGGAATGTCTCAACCCGGCCGAGGACCAGGATCAAGAAGGCCCGGGAGCTTTAGAGTGTGGCTCCCTGGCAAATGGGTCCCGGGGAGGATGCAGACGGAGCGGAGCTCGCCACCTGTCCTCGCCTACCTGATCTATTCAGAGGGATTCCGGCTGCAAGAGGGGTACCGGCCCCTGACACCCGACCTCGTACGCTACGTCCAGGACGGGAAAGCCCGGTTAGGCCCTGAGGATCCCGCCGTGTGTCGGATGGAGAGGAATTGCCACCCGAGCCATACACCTGAGAGGAGCTCAGAGGGAGACCCGGCCTATCCACACACGCACAGACGGGAAAGGGTGAAGTCTGTAGTGCAGGAACACTCTGGTGTAGGGTCGCTACCGAACACTAGACTTCCTCGGAGGTAGTCGGACCCCCATCCCTGGTGGCCGCAGGACTCCGCGAGGAAAAGGGAGTCTCCTTCCCGCTAACATCTCTGAGTGAGTAAAGCCTTGGAAGTTCACCCCTATGGCCTCCGGACTGTTCATTATGCGCCATACCACGCGACACGGTGCCCGTACTCCCCGCGCTACTACCCCCCTTCCATCCTGTCCCTCTGCCCTGAGGCCTTGCTCCGCCTGTGGGGAGCAGTGAGAACTTTAGCCGCCATGACACCAGGCCTCAGCGGACTGTAGCGGCGCTGGTGGCCCTTCACCAGGCACCACAGGTGGCGTAGTCATTAATCAGCCACTCAACCCGGAATAGCCCACACCATCTCTTTCTAATGTGACGGCCCTGAGCACGGGTCGGGCCCGGGCCACGGCTGCATCCCATCTCTTCAACACGGGGCCCGACACAGAGTCCCCCAACACCCAGGGTAAAACACGGGCTTTCTGAGTAGAGGCGTCACACATGTGCAGCGGGCATTTGTGCCCCCGCCAATCAGAACTCCTCATCACAGCGGTTGTGACAGAAAGGGCAAGCGAGGTCCGGATCCCAGTGATCGCACATTTATAGGTGTAAAAAAGAAAAACCCTTTAAGCCCAACCAGGGTAAGGAACGGAGCTCACGCCATACAGCTCCGATCGCCCCAGAGACCCCTTTATAGCACCCGCTATATCACAGAAAGAACATCCCAGCAATGCCACAGTTTTGGTGCACTGCCCCCTTAAAAACATAAAAACATTGAATAACTCAGGAGCAGAATTTCGTTCTTTCTACAATTTCCCACATCTTAAATGTATTCCCGCTTATCAGCCCGTTATACGGTGGGATGAGTGCACGCTGGGAGCAGTAGTCCCCCCTCCCCCTGTGAAGCAGGAAACTACACAGACAAGGTAAAGGATACCCCCGAACAGCAGGCTGCCGCGGCCGGAGTCGCACACCGTCAGCCCCGGCGGCAGTGTCAGCGGTGTCCCGCCCTCCCCCGTCAGCCGCACCGGTTCTTTCTCAAAGAAAGCGAATCTCCTCCACTGCAGATACGCCGCCATCTCTCCGTTTTCGTTCACCCCGGTCACATGACATGGATAACTACATGCCACGTGACAGGATGAGCTGTCAGAGTGCCCATCAGGTCTCTTCCGGTCGCACTGCCGCCATCTTTACTGAGGGCAAGGTGCCCACAACCTGACTGGTTAAGGTGCAGATGGAAGGAACTTCAGTATGATCGCCAGTTTTTATTTTGCCACGCTCCCTGGCATGGCAACATTCAGCAATGTTTTCTCTTAGGCCCTGAGCCCATTAATGGCCTCCTTATGAGAATACTCCCGCTCTGATGAATGCCATACAGTGAGATCTGGAACCTATAGGCTCCCACATTGGAAAAAAAATGTATAATACAGTCTCATGGTTTATACTATAACATTATATGTTTGGAAGAAGTCAGGATTGGTACGGAGCGGGATCTCGTGCTGAACCCGATCCATACCCCGGTGCTGCTGCCTGTGTCACACAGCAGACACCCTCCAATAACTGCGGCCCGTGGAGCCAGGTCTGACCGCGGCATCTAAGTGGTCAGACGGGGGAAGGGGGTCTCAATCACCACCAGGGATACCAGGTATTAGCTTCTCATATGGGTTAGAGTGTTTTTGGGCCCTGGAGGCTCCAGTAGCCCCCACTACAATAACACCCCTAGGGCTGCAATCGCACCCAAGCCTTGAACGCTATAGGGGCCCAAAAAGTCCCTGAAAAAACTAATACTATTTAAAACTGGACTTTTTTTTTCTTAAAAGCATTTACTTTGGGCAAAAATCATTTTTGCAATTTGGTTTCATTACAAAAAAACAACAAAATGTTGCACCATCTGCCTTCTACAGCTGCTGTGTTACCCTATTTATTCCTGGCTGCAGAATGAGTTAACAGAGATTTGGTCAGTGAGCTCACTATGACTGTTTAATGGGGGAAGTCTGTCTATTTCTGAGTTCTACCCAGCGGATTTATGACAACATCAAAGATGAACTTCCAGCAAAACAAAGAGCCTGTAAAAGCCAAAATGGTGCAATTTTTTTTTTAATTAATCCAAAAGGATAAATGATTTTTACATGAATTTAAGGGGAAAATAAAATATTGTCCCCAAAGGTGGACAACACATTTAAAGACTGTGGGGTCCCTGACGGACATTTTACATTGTATTTAATAGGCACTTTCTTTTTTCTTTTTAAACGGCTTTCAGCTCGATCTCGAGTCATGGAGACTTGATGGATGTAGGAAGATGGATCTTGTGCAGCCTAGATAGGTCCACCAGAGTCTTCTCCGCCATTATCTTGATAGCATCAAGCTATCGGGTTACTGGTCTTCCTCTTTGCCTTGTTCCTTCCTGACCATGATGTCTTCTCCAGTGATCACTCTCTCCATATGATGTGTCCGCAGTAGACAAGCTGTAGCTTGGTGATCTTCGCTTCCAGTGACATGTCTGGCTTGACTTGTTCCAAAATTGATTTTGTTCTTCTTGCCATTCATGGTATTGATAACATCCTCCTCCAGCACATTTCAAAGATGTCGATTCTTCTTCAGTCTCACTTCTTTATCCTCCATGTTAAGACCAAACTACATAAGCCGCGTCGTCTTTGTCGTCAGTGAAATGTCCCTCGATTTGAAGTCCTTGTGCAGTGACTACATTGTTCATTAAATAAACACTTCTATTGCTACATTACATAGCAAAATGTAGGTCCAACTTTGACCATTTTTTTTAATAACCGGAATAAAATTACACTTGGTTGTTCAGGAGAGCCTGAAAGTATGTGGATAGGTATAAAAAAAATTGTATATATCTATATTAAAAAGATATATGTATTTAAAAAAATAAATATTTTTAAATACATACAGTACAGACCAAAAGTTTGGACACACCTTCTCATTTAAAGATTTTTCTGTATTTTCCTGACTGAAAATTGTACATTCACACTGAAGGCATCAAAACTATGAATTAACACATGTGGAATTATATACTTAACAAAAAATTGTGAAACAACTGAAAATATGTCTTATATTCTAGGTTCTTCAAAGTAGCCACCTTTTGCTTTGATGACTGCTTTGCACACTCTTGGCATTCTCTTGATGAGCTTCAAGAGGTAGTCACCGGAAATGGTCTTCCAACAATCTTGAAGGAGTTCCCAGAGATGCTTAGCACTTGTTGGCCCTTTTGCCTTCACTCTGCGGTCCAGCTCACCCCAAACCATCTCGATTGGGTTCAGGTCTGGTGATTGTGGAGGCCAGGTCATCTGGCGTAGCACCCCATCACTCTCCTTCTTGGTCAAATAGCCCTTACACAGCCTGGAGGTGTGTTTGGGGTCATTGTCCTGTTGAAAAATAAATGATGGTCCAACTAAACGCAAACCGGATGGAATAGCATGCTGCTGCAAGATGCTCTGGTAGCCATGCTGGTTCAGTATGCCTTCAATTTTGAATAAATCCCAGTGTCACCAGCAAAGCACCCCCACACCATCACACCTCCTCCTCCATGCTTCATAGTGGGAACCAGGCATGTAGAGTCCATCCGTTTACCTTTTCTGCGTCGCACAAAGACACAGTGGTTGGAACCAAAGATCTCAAATTTGGACTCATCAGACCAAAGAACAGATTTCCACTGGTCTAATATCCATGCCTTGTGTTCTTTAGCCCAAACAAGTCTCTTCTGCTTGTTGCCTGTCCTTAGCAGTGGTTTACTAGCAGCTATTTTACCATGAAGGCCTGCTGCACAAAGTCTTCTCTTAACAGTTGTTGTAGAGATGTCTGCTGCTAGAACTCTGTGTGGCATTGACCAGGTCTCTAATCTGAGCTGCTGTTAACCTGCGATTTCTAAGGCTGGTGACTCGGATAAACTTATCCTCAGAAGCAGAGGTGACTCTTGGTCTTCCTTTCCTGGGGCGGTCCTCATGTGAGCCAGTTTCTTTGTAGCGCTTGATGGTTTTTGCAACTGCACTTGGGGACACTTTCAAAGTTTGCCCAATTTTTCGGACTGACTGACCTTCATTTCTTAAAGTAATGATGGCCACTCGTTTTGCTTTACTTAGAATTTGTATTATGGCAAGAAAAAAGCAGCTAACAGTCTATTCAGTAGAACTATCAGCTGTGTATCCACCTGACTTCTGCACAACACAACTGATGGTCCCAACCCCATTTATAAGGCAAGAAATCCCACTTATTAAACCTGACAGGGCACACCTGTGAAGTGAAGACCATTTCCGGTGACTACCTCTTGAAGCCCATCAAGAGAATGCCAAGAGTGTGCAAAGCAGTCATCAAAGCAAAAGGTGGCTACTTTGAAGAACCTAGAATATAAGACATATTTTCAGTTGTTTCACACTTTTTTTGTTAAGTATATAATTCCACATGTGTTAATTCATAGTTTTGATGCCTTCAGTGTGAATGTACAATTTTCATAGGAAAATACAGAAATTTCTTTAAATGAGGTGTGTCCAAACTTTTGGTCTGTACTGTATATACATACATGTTTTTATAGATATTCTAATATATACATTTTTTTTACATCTATAAAGAAAAGGATTTAAAAAAATATATATTTTTTTAAATACATATACATTTTTTATAGATATTGAAATATATACAATTTTACATCTATATTTTTGTATATCTGAAAAAAAAGTGTATTTACAAAAAAAATTTTTTTTTTTATTTACAATTTTTTTCTTCTACCATTATATATATATTTTTTTCTCCAATAACCCCCCATGACAGCACCAAAGGAGGATGTCACCCCACCCTAATAGGGACAGGAAACACAAAGAGGTTAAATAGCCCCTCCCTCATCCTCCCTCCACTGTTTTTCCTGTCCCTATTGGGATGAAGAGGTCATCCAGGGTGCTCTGTGCCGGCGGCCGACACCCAGTATACCTTTAAGCCGGGCAGCTGGGACCGGGCAGTTTTTTCTCCTCCTCCCCTTATGCTGCTCCCGTCTCCTCCGGGACTCGGGACCCCTGTCCCCACAGAGTCCACGCCTGCGGGTAAGGTCCGGTGGGTGTAGGGCTGGAGGCCTCCTCGAGCTCTCCTGCCCCGCTCCTCCCCCCTCTCAAGGCGGCCTCCGGCAGTCTCCATAGCGGAGAGATGCGCGCTGGATCCCGGAAGTGACGCGGACCGCCAATAACGTCACTTCCGGTGTGCGTTCCACCCTGGAACGCAGTAACTTGGAAACGGCTGGAAAGTGACGTGGGACACCAGAAAAGGGTCCCTTAAGTCACTTCCGGTCTGTTTGGGCTCCCAAGAGAGAGAGAGAAAGAGGAAGGAAGAAGGAAAAGGAAAAAAAAAAAAAAAAAAGCGAATAATAAATAACCCCGCAGGTGATCGCAGGTGTTCCTCCTTCACCAATTAGACCAAGGGGGAGGAGCCTTACCACCCCCCTCCCCAGGGGAAGAGGGAGAGCGCTGAGTCCAGTCGCCTATATAAGAGCCCTGGACTGAAGACATCTAAGGTAGGACCTAATCCTTTTTGTATTGTTACATTGGATGGTCAGGAATCTATCTTCTCCATGTCTGCGGAGCCCAGCGCAATTCCAGTCCCAGTAAGTCTGGCATTGGGGGTCCTTTCCTAGGTGCAGGTTAGAATTGATACATCAATTACCCTTCTCCCTCTTTTGTAGGGGGACAAGGATCCTGCACCAGGAAATAAATCTAGCCGAAAATGTGCTATATGTTTAAAAAAAAAAAAAAAAAAAAAAAACTATCTTCTTCAAGCAAAAAATATTTATGCCAAAAATGCACAGAGAAGATTTTGAAAGAACAGCCGTCCCTCATAGATGAGATCAAAGGGATAGTCCGTCAGGAGGTTCAGTCTTCATTGGCCTCCTTTTCCCGATCCACTTCTGATTCGCCTCCAAAGGCAAAAAAAGAGGAAAATTTCCCTGGAAGTAAAAGAAGACTCGGACTCCCAGGACGAGATATTCCTTCCAGAAGACCCTATAGAGGAAGGTGAACTCAGTCCAGCAGAGGAAGGTCTGGAAGATAAGAAATATTATTTCTCAATGGAATTTATGGAAGACCTCCTCTCAGCAGTAAGAAGAACGATGGAAGTGGAAGAAGAGAAGCCCACTAGATCAGTCCAGGAAGAGATGTTCGGTGGTCTCCGCTCTAAGAAAAAGATGGTGTTCCCAATTCATAAAAACATTCAGGATCTAATCCTGGACGAATGGGAAAATCCTGAAAGACGACTGAATACCCCAGCGGAATTGAAAGACAGGTTTCCCGTAGGTGAAGAAACCTCAAAATGTTGGACCAAGATACCTAAGGTCGATATTCAGGTGGCAAGAGTTGCTAAAAAGACAGTATTGCCATTTGAAGACTCATCGTAACTAAAGGATCCTCTGGACCGCAAGATGGACAGCCTTCTCAGAAAATCCTGGGAGACATCAGCAGTCCTTCTGAACACAAACGTAGTCTCCACGTGTGTTGCACGGTCCATGTCAAGATGGCTGAACCAGCTTGAAGAGCACCTAGCTATGGGCACATCTAGAGAGGAGATACAAGCTTCCCAACCTTTACTGCAGAAAGCCACTGATTTCCTGGCGGATGCTTCAGCGGAATCTGTGAGGGTAACCGCCAGGGCAGCAGTCCTATTGAACTCCACAAGGCGAGCACTATGGCTGAAATCGTGGAGTGGTGACGTGGCTTCTAAAATAAAACTTTGTTCCATTCCCTTCAGGGGAGAATATATGTTTGGCCAGGCCCTTGATGACCTCCTGGAGAAGGCGGCTGATAAAAAGAAATCCCTGCCTGAACCCAGACACTACAAGAAGACCCCCTTTCGCCCCCCTCGGGAACAGAATCCCCAGTACAGGGGGAAAGGCAAGTCCAGTCGGTGGAGCTACCCCAAAGGGGGGAAAGATAGGAATATTTTTTTCCCAAAAGGACAGCCACAACAGAAGCGGTGACGCCAGAGCAGTGGGGGGACGAATCATGAAATACCTTCCCCAATGGCAAAAGATCTGCTCAAATCAATGGGTCTTGAAGGTAATTCAGGAAGGGGTAAAGATCGAATTCTCCTCATATCCTCCAAGAAAAGTAAGGATAACTCGTCTAACCTCCCCAAGATTAAGAACCGCACTGATGTCCGACCTAAAAGACCTACTATCCATGAGAGCTATTTTACCAGTCCCAAAAACAGAAAGACACACAGGCCACTATTCACACCTGTTTATGATAAAAAAAAAAAAAAAACGGCACCTACAGAATAATAATAAATCTGAAACCCTTAAACCAATACATCATCTACCGAAGATTCAAAATGGAGTCCATCAGATCAGCAGTTCCCTTGATAGGACAAGGATATGTGATGGCAACCAATGACTTACAGGACACATACTATCACGTCCCTATACATCCAACATACCAGAAATTTCTAAGGTTTGCGGTGGTTCAAGAGGATCAAACGTTGCATTTTCAATTCAACGTATTGCCGTTCGGGATATCCTCAGCACCAAGCATATTCACCAAAATTATGTCAGACGTAGTGACTTCAATCAGAAAAGAAAAAATCTGCATCATTCCCTACTTCGACGATTTCTTACTAGTAGGTCCCTCGGTGGAATCACTCCAGGAAGATCTGCAGAGAACAATCCAAATCCTGACCACCCTAGGGTGGTTGATAAATCATCAAAAGTCAGACCTGGTCCCTGCCACAGAAAAAACATTTCTGGGTGTTCTACTAGACTCCACCAGACAAACCTCCTTCCTACCGGAAGACAAACAGATACTCTTGAGATCCAAGATATCGAATCTGAAGGCCCTGAACAAGGTGTCCCTAAGGTCTGCCATGTCAACCCTCGGCTCCATGACAGCCTGCATCCAATCCATAGCCTGAGCTCAGGCTCACACCAGGGTGTTGCAAACCCATATTCTTGCACAGTGGGACGGATCCCCAGACTCCCTAAACAGAAAGATCATGATCCCTCATTATGTGAAGACATCCCTGTCATGGTGGCTCAGCCCAAAAAACCTAGAAACAGGGGTTCCATGGTCTCGGTTCCCTCTGATAACAGTCACGGTAGACGCCAGCAAGACGGGATGGGGAGCCGTCGTGGCTCAAACCCCCTTCCAAGGGGTCTGGACAGAAGAAACCAGCAGGAGATCCTCCAACTTCCAGTTAAAGGCAGTGGAGGAGGCACTCAAAATGTCGGCTCCAATCATTACGGGCAAACAAGTAAGAGTCTATTCAGACAACATCACTACCGTAGCTCACCTGTCCCATCAAGGGAGTACAAGGTACGATAATCTAAAAAGTATCTAGACAAGAATATTCTTCTGGGCAGAAGGACATCTTCGTTCCTTATCAGGTCTGCACATAAAAGGCTCAGACAACATCCAGGCCGATTTTCTGAGCAGAAGGAATATCCATCCTGGGGAATGGGAGCTGGACTCAGACATTTTTCACATGCTGACCAGACAATGGGGTCGTTCGGAGGTGGACCTCTTTGCAAGACGCCAGAACACCAAGGCAGAAAAATACTTCTCCCTAGATCCAGACGATGTATGCCTGGGGATAGACGCATTCGCTCACCCGTGGCGTTTCCATCTGGCTTACGCCTTTCCCCCAATTCCATTGCTAGCCAAGACCTTACAGAAAGTAAGGACCGAGGAGGTCAAGATAATTTTGATAGCCCCACTTTGGCCCAAAAGGAGCTGGTTCTGTGCACTAGACAGTTTAAGCATAGAGGGACCCCTCGTTCTGCCAGCAATCAAGAACCCTCTCCATCAGGGTCCAATACTCCATCCAGATCCGGAGAACTTCCATCTAGCGGCCTGGCTTCTGAGTTCACAATCCTGAAGGCCAAAGGACTCTCAGACCAAGTAATTCATACCCTACAAAAAGTAGGAAACAAATCACGAACTCCATATACAGCAAGATATGGAAGACCTTCCTAACATGGAAGAAACCAAATATACCAGATCTTCGGCATCCTGACATGCCCCAGCTCTTGGATTTTCTACAAGAAGGGCTGGAGAAGGGCCTTAGACCCAGCACCCTCAAGGTTCAGATCGTGGCGCTGAGTATTTATTTCGACCAGAGCCTAGCCGAACACAGATGGGTAAAAAGGTTCATGACAGCAGCTACTCGCCTGCATCCCAGAATAATTAACAACGTTCCATCCTGGGATCTTAATATCGTCCTTAAAGGTCTGACACTACCACCGTTTGAACCTTTGGCCTCAATAGAGCTGGATAAATTAGCCTGGAAAACAACATTTCTAGTAGCGATTACCACTGCCAGGAGAGTGGGAGAAATCCAAGCCTTCTCAGTGAATGATACATATCTGAGAATCCTGGATGATAGGATTATTTTACAACTGGACCCATCTTTCTTGCCAAAGGTAGTCTCAGACTTTCATAGGTCTCAAGAGATAATTCTTCCTTCCTTCTGTCAAGACCCAAAAAATAAAAGGGAAGAATACCATACTCTGGACATAAGGCGGGTTGTTCTTCACTACCTCCAAAAGACAGAAGCCTGGAGGAAGGATCAGAACCTCTTTATCCAGCCATTTGGTCAGAATAGAGGGAAGGTGGTCTCAAAGGCTATCATCGCCACTTGGATCAAGAAAGCAATTGTGGAATCATATCAGATCCAAAATCTCTCACCAGAGAAACTGAAAGCACACTTTACTAGAGCCATATCCGTCTCCTGGGCAGAGAAGGCTAGCGCTTCCCTCGAGCAGATATGTAGAGCAGCTACATGGTGCTCGGTCCATACCTTCACCAAGCATTACAAACTTAATTTAATGTCCATTAAAGACTTGGCCTTTGGGCGAAAAGTGCTTCAGGCCATTGTCCCTCCCTAAACATGAGTCTTTGGTACTCCTCCTTTGGTGCTGTCGTGGGGGGGTTATTGGAGAAAATAGAATTAGACTTACCGGTAATTCGGTTTCTAATAACCCACCACGACAGCACTGGTAATTCCCTCCCAGGCTTGGTTAGCCAATCATTTACTTTGAATAAATATAATTTGAAGCATCCATACTTGTGTGGTCCTTTTATAAAAACACTGGAGGGAGGATGAGAGAGGGGCTATTTAACCTCTGTGTTTCCTGTCCCTATTAGGGTGGGGTGACATCCTCCTTTGGTGCTGTCGTGGTGGGTTATTAGAAACCGAATTACCGGTAAGTCTAATTCTATTTTTTACTTAAAATGCAACATTTTTTCAATTGGATTACATGGCAACTTTTGCACCGTTTGACTTTCACCAGTTCTTTATTTCACGGCACGTGCACATTTCAGTTTGCAATCACATGAGAATCCATCAGTGAGTGTAAGGGTGCAGACAGACGTATTTCTTGTGTGACGGTAGTGCAGACTGGCCGACGGCTCTCCAGACCAGAGCGTGACGTATTTCTATGCAGCTGTCACGCTCAGGTCAGGGAGCCGACAGTCAGTCCGAGGATTGTGATCCTCTCACGAGAACTATGGCCGTCTGTCTGCCCCCTAACTCTTATCTTTCTCTGAACTTATCTGTGCTGATTTACAACCACATCAAAGTTCGGTTCATCTTTGATGTGGTCCTAACTGTAAAACCAGGAGGTACAGAAGAAGCCGCTGTACTCAAAGATGAAAAGGAACAAAACTGAGGCCAAGATACAAGTCAATAGAAACAGATTTATTCCACTCTGTACAGATCAGTACAACAAGGTCTACTATTACAACACTAATCACAAGTCTACATGGACGCCGTGTCATCTGCCTCCGAGGAATACTTGTAGTAAATGCTGGCTGATTGGAGGTGACGGTACGTGTGATACGAAGTGTAACTGCTCGCATGCACTACTGTACGGTAGAATACAGAATGGTCTAGAAATACTGAGGGTCTTCAGGACATGTGCACCACTAATATGTGGAATTTCTGCTGCAGATTTTTTTTTTTTTTTTTGGGGGGGGGGTTACAGAAAACTAATGCAAAGAGTAAAATACGCAGAGAACATCTGCAGCGAAAATGGACAGCAAATCGGATTTTCAACACAGCAGCGTGTGGCTGAGATCTCACCAAATCTAATCTGCAACGCGCCATTTATTTTCCTGCCTGGATAATCGCTGTGTATCCGACAGGTGTGAACGCGCCTTTACCATTAGATCTGACTGAATCTATCTTGTATGACATTCAGTTCACTGCAGATGTCACTCGACAGGAACGACTTTACGTTTCTTCGTCAATTTTACAAATTTAAAAAAAAAAAAACCCTGAGAGAAGAATTTACCCCCCCCCCCAAATAAAATATATATATAAAAAAAAAAGTACACTATTGTCACATCTACTATTAGAAACATGATTCATATAGAAGATGTTAATACTTACATAATAACAGATAAAGAAAAAGGGTTTAGATCATATTGTGCTTAAAACTGGACCAGATAGGACAGAGAAATTGTTTAGAAACTTTGGATTTTCTGCAGGCTCCACTCAGGTGTATGGGGAAATAAGCGTTTTGTTTTTTTAATTATACTTAAAAAAGGGAAAGTTCACATTTAACAAGTATGGATTTTCACATACACATTAGAGGGATCTTTGGCTCTAAGCCACTAGATGGGCACGTCCCCCCCCCCGTTCTGCTGCTCAGTGAGGATACCAGTAGGGGAACCCACCTACTGATCTAACAGCAATCACTTGTCAAGACTAGAAACCCCCTTTTAATTTAGGAGCATTAGGGCAGCCATGTCTGTAGATGGCTGAGTTTGCAGCTTTCAGGATGAGCCTTGACCTTTACATACAAAACTCATACTAAAAGCCATGATAAAAACCATCAGTTGTTACTAAAAAGGAAATTATTTTTTTTCTTTTATCCCCACCTAGTCCAATGGAGAAATGGTAGCGATAAAGTGAACTTCCCCTTCAAGTCAAACACTGGCGATCTACAGATATTCACAACGTGACTGGATTTTACACACTGCGTTACGGCTGCAATTTCCGTTTCGGACCGCTTGTCTACTGACCCATCCTTTATGTATGAGGCGGTTGGAATTGCTGCAGTAACACAGACTGTAAAATATGGCTGCCTTAACGTCACCATCTTACAAAAAAGTCCTAATTATAACCAATATGTAGCTACATGAATAGGCCACAACAATTTTTTTTTCCTTTAACAAATACAATATTTTGAATAAAATTATTTAAAAACCCCCATGTTTCTTAAAAAAATAGGTTATACAGGACAGGTTTAATGCAAGGTTTCATGTAACCTTGTATTAAACCCAAGGTAAGGACATTTTCTTTTAGATCCCAATTATAAGACCTGGTCACACAGATCAGCCCCCTCACAGGTGAACACGTTTAATAGTGAGAGTGGCGCCATCGCGGCTCTTTCCTCTGATGAGAGCTGCGACCGTCGTGGTAGTGCTCCTCCTGGCCGCCCCTGTAGTAAGAGTCTCTGCTGCTCTGGTAGTCGTCGCTTGGATAAGGATGAGAGGATTGGCTCCGGATTTTTCGGTGGCTGGAGGAGGAATCGTGACGTATTGGTGCAGAGTGAGAGGAGCTTTGATTATATGGACTGTAATAGGGTGGGTAGTTTGCTGTTGAGGAGGAGGAGGAATAAGACATTGTGTCTGTGCTGGAACCATGAGATGATCCTTGTCTGTAATAGCTATTCACCTAAGGGGGAAAAAAAAAATAGGGTAAAAAAAATTAAACTAGTATCAGGTTAGGTGTCTCAAGTGCAGTGCCCACTCCATTGTTTATATTTGGTCACCATTAGATATAGGCACGGTCGCACTTGCCACAGTGTTTATTGCCATTAGTCCGGCCAGGATCTGGGGATTGTATATTGCTTGCGCCACACAGTTGCTCCTCGACTAGTTAAATCTCTGCATTACTAATGAATAGGAGGGGTGCATGTGCAGCGGGCATTTGTGCCATCCTAATCCACTGTACCCGAGCATAACTCTGGCTGCAGTACTTGAGCTGTTGCAGTAAAGACACATTCTCCATGGAAAAAATGGAACGCTGCGTCAGCCATTATTACCATTCGGTGACTGTCACCAAACATGTCACACCATTGCTCCTTCCCACATCCAGGACAGGCGCCAGCAGTATTGATGTACTTACAAGGTGAATGGTCTTGTTACACTTCTATGTTGTCCCTTTAGAGTAATTTAAGTATAGCCTGCCATGAAAACTGAATGACTGGCATCTTTGTGTGAGAGTCTACCATCCCTGGAACAGGAGATCTCGGCAAGTAATGTAATGAGCGACAGTGAGTGCATCAGGCAACGCTCTTAACCTTCCACTGGACCAATCGGGAGAAGAAAAGTACCAAAATGTAACCGTCCCTTCATCAGCATCCTCTCCCATCCCCTGCTCGTACATTATAAGCTACGTTCCTTTAACATTACTATTAAACGAAAAACCAAACTAAACAATATCAATTATAATATTTCTCTCTCAGGTGTCTTGATGTCAAGCCATAAGTGGGGATAGCAATCGAAGAGTCACCCACCATTGCTTGTCTGTGAAGCCCATCTGGAGAAGAGTACGGTTTCTGATAGCTTTGAACAGGAGGAGAGTGGTCGTATCTCATATCGGAATTGTAGTCATATCTAGAAAAAAATATACAAATTAACATGTCAAACGTTCTCCAATTGTAGCCAACGGCACGGCTGTGTGTCAGAGGAAACAGGCCGGGAAGGAGGCGTTGTCTGAGGTCGGCCTTGGCCCATCCATCGGAGTTGGATCGCACTCGGACGGCTTCTCAAAGAAAGTTTTCTCTGAAACACCAGAGAGATTTACTGTAAAACAAACAGCTGCAATAACAGGAGCTGGCCTCTGATTCATGCCGCCTGTTTTCACTTTGAGTCTGAGCCAATTTGCTGACAATCATAGGACATATTATATGGGGGCATCACTCGTTCGCATAGTATCTGTCCCTGCTGGTAATGCCATGTTCTTATTGGTTCCTCTAACTTCATCTTACCTGTTGCCATTTGATGGTGAACCATTTCCAGAATAGTTACCGCTTCCTTGTGGGGAGGACGCTGCGCTATTTGCTTCTTGAGAGGCGTGACTGCTTCCTAAAAACACAAGATTAAAAATCGATTGCAATAGCAGATGTAGGGCATGATAGACACCTCACAGTCTGCGGTAGTTTGGAAGGTGCCACGAGATTGGCCAATGTGGCTCAAGATGTTGAGCAGGACGCCACAAGAGTATCGTGTCTGGTTAGCTCTAATTGCGGCAGCTTAACCCCTGAGATGCTGCAGTCTCTAGCTTCTAAGTGGTCAAACAGAAGGAGGCTATCGGTAACCTGATCAGCCCACCCGTATGGTTAGGTCAATGAAATACATACATGATATTTGTCTTGGAAGGAGGGGATTTAATTGGAACAACAACAATTGATCAAAAGAAAGGAAAGAGTAACTTCTTGTGAGACGACAGTCCACAAATCGCTGGCCGCGTACCTGATCTGAACTGGATTTTCAGAGGCCGTCCAAATAGTTTGACTCCATTTAACAGATTCATCCCATAGGGAACAGATTCTTCATGCTTAAATTGTACAAAAGCAAATAATTTTGGAGTGCCATCTTTGTCCTTGGGGATTTTTACATTTAATGCAGGACCAGCCTGGAAAAAGAAAACAAAATAATTACTCAGAGAAAGTTCACATAACGTAAGGCCGGTGCAGTGTGAAGCTCAGGCGCCGGCGAAACGGCTCCCCACAGCTCAGCGCCGGGCTGTCAATCACCACGACATCAGCAGTAAATCTTGGTCAATAAGCGAAAAAGAAGCCGCCGCTCTGTCGACATGACGCTAGCAGAAGCCGCCGCTCTGTCGACATGACGCTAGCAGAGGCCGCCGCTCTGTCGACATGACGCTAGCAGAGGCCGCCGCTCTGTCGACATGACGCTAGCAGAGGCCGCCGCTCTGTCGACATGACGCTAGCAGAGGCCGCCGCTCTGTCGACATGACGCTAGCAGAGGCCGCCGCTCTGTCGACATGACGCTAGCAGAGGCCGCCGCTCTGTCGACATGACGCTAGCAGAGGCCGCCGCTCTGTCGACATGACGCTAGCAGAGGCCGCCGCTCTGTCGACATGACGCTAGCAGAGGCCGCCGCTCTGTCGACATGACGCTAGCAGAGGCCGCCGCTCTGTCGACATGACGCTAGCAGAGGCCGCCGCTCTGTCGACATGACGCTAGCAGAGGCCGCCGCTCTGTCGACATGACGCTAGCAGAGGCCGCCGCTCTGTCGACATGACGCTAGCAGAGGCCGCCGCTCTGTCGACATGACGCTAGCAGAGGCCGCCGCTCTGTCGACATGACGCTAGCAGAGGCCGCCGCTCTGTCGACATGACGCTAGCAGAGGCCGCCGCTCTGTCGACATGACGCTAGCAGAGGCCGCCGCTCTGTCGACATGACGCTAGCAGAGGCCGCCGCTCTGTCGACATGACGCTAGCAGAGGCCGCCGCTCTGTCGACATGACGTTAGCAGAGGCCGCCGCTCTGTCGACATGACGTTAGCAGAAGCCGCCGCTCTGTCGACATGACGTTAGCAGAAGCCGCCGCTCTGTCGACATGACGTTAGCAGAAGCCGCCGCTCTGTCGACATGACGTTAGCAGAAGCCGCCGCTCTGTCGACATGACGTTAGCAGAAGCCGCCGCTCTGTCGACATGACGTTAGCAGAAGCCGCCGCTCTGTCGACATGACGTTAGCAGAAGCCGCCGCTCTGTCGACATGACGTTAGCAGAAGCCGCCGCTCTGTCGACATGACGTTAGCAGAAGCCGCCGCTCTGTCGACATGACGTTAGCAGAAGCCGCCGCTCTGTCGACATGACGTTAGCAGAAGCCGCCGCTCTGTCGACATGACGTTAGCAGAAGCCGCCGCTCTGTCGACATGACGTTAGCAGAAGCCGCCGCTCTGTCGACATGACGTTAGCAGAAGCCGCCGCTCTGTCGACATGACGTTAGCAGAAGCCGCCGCTCTGTCGACATGACGTTAGCAGAAGCCGCCGCTCTGTCGACATGACGTTAGCAGAAGCCGCCGCTCTGTCGACATGACGTTAGCAGAAGCCGCCGCTCTGTCGACATGACGTTAGCAGAAGCCGCTGAATCGCCGCCAGGCAGGTAGTAAAAGAAAAAAAATTATATACCACGTATTGGAAACACGGATATATGAAGGAGGCCTTAGGCTATGTTCACATGCTGCTTTTTTTTTTTTGCAGCCAAAGCCGTATCACTTAGTAAAAAAAAAAATGCAGGCTTTACAGACTTTTTCAGGATCCTAAAATTCAGCTTTGCTTCTACCTTGAAAGCATAATCAGTAGTGATGAGCACAAGAGCTCATTACTCCAGGGCGCACGAATATCATGTTCACGTCCCGGCGCACGCATGTTAGACAGCCACAAAATGCAGGGACTGCCTGTGTTTGGCAGGCAATCCCCGCATGTTTTTTTTTTTTTTACAGCAGTGAAACATGCGGCTGCGGGGACTTGAGCGTGTCACTCGAGCACCCGCGATACTCTGTGGATACTCAAGCAATGAGACACGAACTTTAAACACATTGCACTAATTTCATTAAACTGTACTTGGAGGCAGGAGAAAGAAAAGGATTTAATAGAATTTGCATAAAAAAAAAATGGATTAAATTTGGGGAAAAAGAAGTGTGTTTGCCGTCCTGCTATATCGGCATTTATTCACCAAAAACTGACGGCTGCACTCATTGCTTTCTATAGGTGAAAAGACGCTGCGAAAACAGTGGAAGAATGGACATGCTGCAGGAAAAAAAAAGATAAAAACAAGTGTGTGCATGAGATTTCAAGTTACATTAAAAAACGCAGTAAAAAAAGCAAGGTGTGAACATGGCCTAATTCCCTTGCAGTGCCTCAGCCATTGTGCTGTCCCCAGTGCTCACAGTACAGTACACTCTGCCATCTTGTGGACAGTAGGAGAACAGCCACGTTCTGCATATACTCGCATTAGTCAGAAGTTGGCAGCTCTCGGCGCACACGCCCGCCATCCTTACGGCACGTTACAGACAGCGCCGGAAACCGCAGCCATCCCTGCCCCGGTACAGTAAAGGCTTCCGGACCTGCAGGAACAGCTCGAACAGCAGCTCCTCCGTAGCTCTCGGGTCCAGATTCCCCACGAACAAGGTCCTGTCCGCCTCCGCAGCCCCCATCCTGGCCCGCCAACAACAGAATGACGACACCGCAATGCGCCGTTGACGGCCGAGAACCACGTCACTTCCTCATATAACCACGCCCTATGACGAAGGAGGGGGCGGAGAGCTCGTTGTGGGAGGAGTTTGGAACAGAGCGTGACGATTGTAGCTAGGCAACAAAGAAGCCAATCAGGTGGCTGCTTACATTTCCAAACATTTCCTGGTTTAAAGTAAGAGCTCGGTTCTGATTGGCTGCAGCCTGCTGCCCCCTTCTTCCTAATTTTTCATTTTTAGTGGTTGATATAGTTCTGAAACCCGTCCCTGTGTTACCTCCCTGCGGCTGGAGACAGTTTGATTTTTTTTTATCACCCTAGGGGTTAATTAATTTTATATTTTGATAGATCGGACTGTTACGATGTCAGATACGCTTATTTTTTTATTGTTTTAGTTTAGATTTGAGAAACTTTTACTTATTTTTTCGGTTATATTTTTATTTTTTTTCTATTTATCTTTACTTTATTATTGTTATTTTTCATCTTATACATTTTTTAGTCCCCTAAAGAGACTTTAATATATATATTTTTTACAATTAATATTATATAATAATTAATGTTTGATAATATTTTATATATTTTTTTACCATATTTTTTGGATTATAAGACGCACCAGACCATAAGGCGCACCTAGGTTTTAGAGGAAAATAGAAAAAAAATGTAAGCAAAAAATGTGGTCATGATGCCCTGTTAAGGGGGAGGGGGTCTGCTGCTGACACTGATATAGAGGTAATGTTCCCCAATTCTGTTAATATCCCCCATCTTGGTATCCTGTAATACGTGGCCCTCATCCCCATCCTGGTATGCATGGCACCCCAATCCACCATCCTGGTAAGCATTGCACCCCTCATCCCTCTTCCTGGTGTTTTGCACCCATCCTGGTATGTATGGTACCTTCATTCCTCATCCTGGTATGTATGGCCCCTTTCATCCCTGTAAGTATGGCCCCCCTCATCCTGGTATGTATGGCCCCCTTCATCCCTGTATGTATGGCCCCCTTCATCCTGGTATGTATGGCCCCTTTCATCCCTGTATGTATGGCCCCCCTCATCCTGGTATGTATGGCCCCCTTCATCCCTGTATGTATGGCCCCCTTTATCCCGGTATGTATGGCCCCCCTCATCCCGGTATGTATGGCCCTCCTCATCCCTGTATGTATGGCCCTCCTCATCCCTGTATGTATGGCCCTCCTCATCCCTGTATGTATGGCCCCCCTCATCCTTGTATGCATGGCCCCCCTCATCCTTGTGTGCATGGCCCCCCTCATCCCTGTATGCATGGCCCCCCTCATCCCGGTATGCATGGCCCCCCTCATCCCGGTATGCATGGCCCCCCTCATCCGGGCATGTATGGCCCCCCTCATCTGGATATGTATTGCCCGCCTCATCGCGGTATGTATGGCCCTCTTCATCCTTGTATGCATGACCCCCCTCATCCCTGTATGTATGGCCCCCCTCATCCCCATCACGCTTCACAGAAAAAAATAAACAATTATACTCAACTCCTCTCTCCTCCATCGCTGCGTCCTGCTCTGTTGCCGATAGGGTTCTCACTGTGTGACCCGCTCATGGCGAAACTGCCGTGCCCCCTCACATAGTGGGATGCTGTGCCAGAAAAGTCACTGCTCCCCACGCCAGGACTGCATGCGTGGGGAGCAGTGACCATTTATTCTCCCTAATAGTGCGCATAATGTACCCGCAGCGCGGCTCCGGCTGCAGCCGGCGGTCACATGTGCCCGCTATTAAAGACCATGAATATTCACCACACCCATGGGTGTGGTGAATATTCATGGCCTTTAATAGCGGGCACACTGACAGCCGAGCGCAGCAGGAGCCGCGCTGCGGGTACAGTATGCGCGCTATTAAGGAGAATGAATGGTCACAGCTCCCCACGCATGCAGTCCCGGCGTGGGGAGCAGTGACTATTTCGGCACAGAGCGGGACACAGCGCTGGAGGAAAAAGGATGTGAGTATGATTGTTTATTTTTTTCTGTGCAGCGTGATGGGGATAAGGGGGTGCCAAGCATTCCAGGATGAGGGGGGCCATACATACCAGGATGAAGGGTGCCATACATACCGGGATGAGGGGTGCCATACATACAGGGATGAAGGGTGCCTTACATACCAGGAGCTGTAGCCGATAGGGTTCCTTGCCGAGTCGATTGGCCGCATCGGCACCCTGCCGCTTCCTCCTATACACAGCGCTATCTTCCTCGCCGAGTCGCTTGGTCGTACCTGCACCCTGCCGCTTCCTCCTGGACACAGCACCGCACTCAGCTTCCTCTCCGTGCCGTAGATTTATAATGGAGCAGTTAGATGTACAACACCTATCCAAGTTCCTGGTATGGGAAGATCACATCCTCCATCCCAGCAATCAGTGGGGGGTCCGAGCACCAATCTAATAATTATCACCAGGCCTATAATCGTGCACAGGTTCATTCCCCCCTCACACCCCTGTACAGGAGCGGACATATCATAACCTGGAACCAAAAAGGCAAGAGGGCCACATCCGGCTCCAAAGCAGGTGAATTATGCATTGTGATGAGCTATTGGACTGCAAAGGGCTCATCTACTATTCTTGTACAGGGGCCCTTTTCTGTCTGTGTCACGGTCTTGATGTGTTTTTAATTCTAATATGGGTGTAGCAATAGGGTATTTTTTAGCGCGTTTCCACTGTAGAAACTTTGCCGGGAGATGAAGTGCGCTGACGCGAGATTTCCGGGGGCGCTCCCGACGTCACAGGGACAGAGTGCTGCTATGGGAGGTGATTCATAGGATAATGAAGTGCGGAGGCGGAGTGATCTTCAGGGCAGCGTACTCCCCAGAGCCTGGATGAGGTCATTTACATAATTGGATAAAAGCAGGTTTCTCAACAACAAGGCATCTGATATGAGCCAAACAGGGAGGATTTTTTTCATCGGTCTACAACCTGTATGCCCATATTAATAGGGTACATAGGGCAAATATGGTGACAGATTCCCTTTAAACAGACTTAAAAATCTTCTTTGTTCATTGTGACACTTATTATTGAGCTTTCCATAAAGTATCGATTTACTGTCACAGTAATGACCCGGGCAGAATGTGCAACAAATAAAGTAGTATGATGCATCGCAGATCTGATCGGCAGCCGTCAGTATGACTGCAGTCGGTAGGTACACCGGCGTGACTGCAGTTAGTAGGTACACCGGCTACCGGCGTGACTGCAGTTAGTAGGTACACCGGCTACCGGCGTGACTGCAGTCGGTAGGTACACAGGCTACCGGCGTGACTGCAGTCGGTAGGTACATCGGCTACCGGCGTGACTGCAGTCGGTAGGTACACCGGCTACCGGCGTGACTGCAGTCGGTAGGTACACCGGCTACCGGCGTGACTGCAGTCGGTAGATACACCGGCTACCGGCATGACTGCAGTCGGTAGGTACACCAGCATGACTGCAGTCGGTAGGTACACCGGCTACCAGCTGGACTTCCTGAAACTATGGGAAGTAAGGCATCTACCTTATGGATCCACGTGACGGCGTAGTGCAAACTACCATAAATTTACATGGCGCTATCTTTAAAGGGATCCCGCCAACGCCAGCTTATTCCCGATCCTAACAGCCCCCTTCTCTTGCATTTGGACTTTACAGTCATGTCCGAAAGTGTTGAAATTGTTCCAGAAATTGAAGTTTTTCTCCCAGAAAATCATTGCAATTACACAGGTTTTGTTAAACACATGTTTATTTTCTTTGTGTGTATTGGAACAATACAAAAAAAAAGAGAGAACAAGGCAAATTGGACATAATTTCACACAAAACCCCCAAAATGGGACGGACAAAATTATTGGTACCTTTCCAAAATTGTGGGTAAACTACTTTGTTTCAAGCATGTGATGCTCATTCAAATTCACCCATGGCAAGAAACAGGTGTGGGCAATATGAAAATCACACCCGAAACCAGATAAAAAGGGGAGAAGTTGACTTAATCTTTGCATTGTGTGTCTGTGTGTGCCACACTAAGCATGGAGAACAGAAAGAGAAGAGAACTGTCTGAGGACTTGAGAACCAAAATTGTTGAACAATATCAACAATCTCAAGGTTACAAGTCCATCTCCAGAGATCTTGATGTTTCTTTGTCCACGGTGTGCAATATAATCAAGAAGTTTACAACCCATGGCAGCGTAGCTATTCTCCCTGGATGTGGACGGCAGAGCATAATTGATGAAAGGTTGCAATGCAGGATAGTCTGGATGGTGGATAAGCAGCCCCAATCAATTTCCAAAGAAATTCATGCTGTCCTGCAGGCTCAGGGTGCATCAGTGTCAGCGCGAGCTATCCATCAACATTTCAATAAACTGAAACGCTATGGCAGGAGACCCAGGAGGACCTCACTAACACAGAGACATAAAAAAGCTAGATTGCGGTTTGCCAAAATGTACGTAAGCCAAAATCCTTCTGGGAAAGTGTCTTGTGGACAGATGAGACCAAGATGGAGCTTTTTGGAATGACACATCATTCTACTGTTTACCGAAAACAGAATGAAGCCTACACAGAAAAGAACACAGTACTTACAGTCAAATATGGTGGAGGTAGTTCAAAGATGTTTTTTGGTTGTTTTGCTGCCTCTGGCACTGGGTGCCTTGACTGTGTGCAAGGCATCAACAAATCTGCAGATTACCAAAGGATTTTGGGCGGCAGTGTAGTGCCCAGTGTCAGAAAGCTGGGTTTGCGTGCTAGGTCAAGGATTTTCCAGCAGCAGATGACCCCAAACATACTTCAAGAAGCCCCCAGAAATGGATGGAAACAAAGCGCTGGAGAGTACTGAAGTGGCAGCAACGAGTCCGGATCTAAATCCCATTGATCACCTGTGGAGAGATCTTAAAATTGCTGTTGTGAGAAGACGCCTTCAAATGTGAGAGACCTGGAGCAATTTGTAAGAAGAGTTCAAAATTCCAGGTGAGAGGTGGAAGACACTGATGGTTATAGGAAGCGATTGACTGCAGTTATTTATTCCAAAGGGGGCAACCAAATATTAAGTTGGTGCCAACAATTTTGTCCGGCCCATTTTTGGGGTTTTGTGTGGAATTGTCAAATTTGCCTTTTTTTCTCTGTTTTTTTTGTTGTTGTTTCAATACACACAAAGGAAATAAACATGTGTATAACAAAACATGTGTCATTGCAATCATTTTCTGGAACAATTTCAAGGGTGCCAACATATTTGACCAAGACTGTATATATATTTATCATTATTTGCAAGAGCACCGTCACCATCGGTTCCTTGCAACCCTCTCGCAGGTGTGCGCCCTCCCTGGCCATGCAGGTGTACTCCCATGTGCCTCCCTGGTCATGCAGGTGTACACTCCCCTGTGCCTCCCTGGTCATGCAGGTGTACACTCCCCTGTGCCTCCCCGGCCATGCAGGTGTACGCTCCCCTGTGCCTCCCCGGCCATGCAGGTGTACGCTCCCCTGTGCCTCCACGGCCATGCAGGTGTACGCTCTCCTGTGCCTCCCCGGCCATGCAGGTGTACGTTCCCCTGTGCCTCCCCGGCCATGCAGGTGTACGCTCCCCTGTGCCTCCCCGGCCATGCAGGTGTACGCTCCCCTGTGCCTCCCCGGCCATGCAGGTGTACGCTCCCTTGTGCCTCCGCGACCATGCAGGTGTACGCTCCCCTGTGCCTCCCCAGCCATGCAGGTGTACGCTCCCCTGTGCCTCCCCAGCCATGCAGGTGTACGCTCCCCTGTGCCTCCCCGGCCATGCAGGTGTACGCTCCCCTGTGCCTCCCCGGCCATGCAGGTGTACGCTCCCCTGTGCCTCCACGGCCATGCAGGTGTACGCTCCCCTGTGCCTCCACGGCCATGCAGGTGTACGCTCCCCTGTGCCTCCCCGGCCATGCAGGTGTACGCTCCCCTGTGCCTCCCCGGCCATGCAGGTGTACGCTCCCCTGTGCCTCCCCGGCCATGCAGGTGTACGCTCCCCTGTGCCTCCACGGCCATGCAGGTGTACGCTCCCCTGTGCCTCCACGGCCATGCAGGTGTACGCTCCCCTGTGCCTCCCCGGCCATGCAGGTGTACGCTCCCCTGTGCCTCCCCGGCCATGCAGGTGTACGCTCCCTTGTGCCTCCCCGGCCATGCAGGTGTACGCTCCCTTGTGCCTCCCCGGCCATGCAGGTGTACGCTCCCTTGTGCCTCCCCGGCCATGCAGGTGTACGCTCCCTTGTGCCTCCCCGGCCATGCAGGTGTACGCTCCCTTGTGCCTCCCCGGCCATGCAGGTGTACGCTCCCTTGTGCCTCCCCGGCCATGCAGGTGTACGCTCCCTTGTGCCTCCCCGGCCATGCAGGTGTACGCTCCCTTGTGCCTCCCCGGCCATGCAGGTGTACGCTCCCTTGTGCATGCTCGGGGAGGGAGACTGTTGCATGCATGAGACCTGCAAGGAGTTATCGTGCAGTTACAGTGTAGCGCCTCCATTCTCCTCAACACATATAATGTTCCTGGACGCTGACATACTTGGGGGCCAATAATCAAGCTCCATCTTCCTGTAGATCATTCATCCATAGGGTTGCTATGGCTCAAACTGGAGCCAAAGGCCATTAAAACAAATCCTTAAAGGGGCAGTCTGCTGAACCAAGTTGTCAGCCATCCCTCCCCTTATAGTGTGCGGTGCTGCCCTCACTGCTGTTCACTATGGAGCCGCCATTGCCGCACGCAGCGCACATGTTCCTTATTGCAGCACTGGCTCAGCCTGTTTCGCCCACGTTGCATCAGCCCCGTCCGGCAGATGCAGACACCTTACGAGTCACCCGGCAGCGCCACTTTAAAAGCCCCACCCATGTGTCAGACACTTCGTGACGTCACGGCATCGTGGACAAATCAGCTACTTTGATGGAACGTGGACCAATGGGAATGTGGGGGCCGGACAATTGTCTAAAGCCTGATTGGCTGGATGTCCGCGCTTGGTTGACGCTGTGGCTGCCGGTAAATCCACCAATCAGCGTGCGCCGCGTTCAGGCCTGTGCGCGACACTGTGCGGGCTCTGCAGGGTGACTGGTGGATATACAGCCCGGAGCGCCACAGACCGGACACAGTGCGCCGAGCCGGGGACACAGGTGAGGGGAGCGGCGGGGACAGAGGCCGCTGCATGCGGGATGGCCTGCACTGATGATGAGGGATCTCAGTCCTGTACACTGCACTGATGATGAGGGATCTCAGTCCTGTACACTGCACTGATGATGAGGGATCTCAGTCCTGTACACTGCACTGATGATGAGGGATCTCAGTCCTGTACACTGCACTGACGATGAGGGATCTCAGTCCTGTGCACTGCACTGACGATGAGGGATCTCAGTCCTGTGCACTGCACTGACGATGAGGGATCTCAGTCCTGTACACTGCACTGACGATGAGGGATCTCAGTCCTGTACACTGCACTGACGATGAGGGATCTCAGTCCTGTACACTGCACTGACGATGAGGGATCTCAGTCCTGTACACTGCACTGATGATGAGGGATCTCAGTCCTGTACACTGCACTGATGATGAGGGATCTCAGTCCTGTACACTGCACTGATGATGAGGGATCTCAGTCCTGTACACTGCACTGACGATGAGGGATCTCAGTCCTGTACACTGCACTGACGATGAGGGATCTCAGTCCTGTGCACTGCACTGACGATGAGGGATCTCAGTCCTGTGCACTGCACTGATGATGAGGGATCTCAGTCCTGTACACTGCACTGATGATGAGGGATCTCAGTCCTGTACACTGCACTGACGATGAGGGATCTCAGTCCTGTGCACTGCACTGACGATGAGGGATCTCAGTCCTGTACACTGCACTGACGATGAGGGATCTCAGTCCTGTGCACTGCACTGACGATGAGGGATCTCAGTCCTGTGCACTGCACTGACGATGAGGGATCTCAGTCCTGTACACTGCACTGACGATGAGGGATCTCAGTCCTGTACACTGCACTGACGATGAGGGATCTCAGTCCTGTACACTGCACTGACGATGAGGGATCTCAGTCCTGTACACTGCACTGACGATGAGGGATCTCAGTCCTGTACACTGCACTGACGATGAGGGATCTCAGTCCTGTACACTGCACTGACGATGAGGGATCTCAGTCCTGTACACTGCACTGACGATGAGGGATCTCAGTCCTGTACACTGCACTGACGATGAGGGATCTCAGTCCTGTACGCTGCGCACTGACGATGAGGGATCTCAGTCCTGTACGCTGCGCACTGACGATGAGGGATCTCAGTCCTGTACGCTGCGCACTGACGATGAGGGATCTCAGTCCTGTACGCTGCGCACTGACGATGAGGGATCTCAGTCCTGTACGCTGCGCACTGACGATGAGGGATCTCAGTCCTGTACGCTGCGCACTGACGATGAGGGATCTCAGTCCTGTACGCTGCGCACTGACGATGAGGGATCTCAGTCCTGTACGCTGCGCACTGACGATGAGGGATCTCAGTCCTGTACGCTGCGCACTGACGATGAGGGATCTCAGTCCTGTACGCTGCGCACTGACGATGAGGGATCTCAGTCCTGTACGCTGCGCACTGACGATGAGGGATCTCAGTCCTGTACGCTGCGCACTGACGATGAGGGATCTCAGTCCTGTACGCTGCGCACTGACGATGAGGGATCTCAGTCCTGTACGCTGCGCACTGACGATGAGGGATCTCAGTCCTGTACGCTGCGCACTGACGATGAGGGATCTCAGTCCTGTACGCTGCGCACTGACGATGAGGGATCTCAGTCCTGTACGCTGCGCACTGACGATGAGGGATCTCAGTCCTGTACGCTGCGCACTGACGATGAGGGATCTCAGTCCTGTACGCTGCGCACTGACGATGAGGGATCTCAGTCCTGTACGCTGCGCACTGACGATGAGGGATCTCAGTCCTGTACGCTGCGCACTGACGATGAGGGATCTCAGTCCTGTACGCTGCGCACTGACGATGAGGGATCTCAGTCCTGTACGCTGCGCACTGACGATGAGGGATCTCAGTCCTGTACGCTGCGCACTGACGATGAGGGATCTCAGTCCTGTACGCTGCGCACTGACGATGAGGGATCTCAGTCCTGTACGCTGCGCACTGACGATGAGGGATCTCAGTCCTGTACGCTGCGCACTGACGATGAGGGATCTCAGTCCTGTACGCTGCGCACTGACGATGAGGGATCTCAGTCCTGTACGCTGCGCACTGACGATGAGGGATCTCAGTCCTGTACGCTGCGCACTGACGATGAGGGATCTCAGTCCTGTACGCTGCGCACTGACGATGAGGGATCTCAGTCCTGTACGCTGCGCACTGACGATGAGGGATCTCAGTCCTGTACGCTGCGCACTGACGATGAGGGATCTCAGTCCTGTACGCTGCGCACTGACGATGAGGGATCTCAGTCCTGTACGCTGCGCACTGACGATGAGGGATCTCAGTCCTGTACGCTGCGCACTGACGATGAGGGATCTCAGTCCTGTACGCTGCGCACTGACGATGAGGGATCTCAGTCCTGTACGCTGCGCACTGACGATGAGGGATCTCAGTCCTGTACGCTGCGCACTGACGATGAGGGATCTCAGTCCTGTACGCTGCGCACTGACGATGAGGGATCTCAGTCCTGTACGCTGCGCACTGACGATGAGGGATCTCAGTCCTGTACGCTGCGCACTGACGATGAGGGATCTCAGTCCTGTACGCTGCGCACTGACGATGAGGGATCTCAGTCCTGTACGCTGCGCACTGACGATGAGGGATCTCAGTCCTGTACGCTGCGCACTGACGATGAGGGATCTCAGTCCTGTACGCTGCGCACTGACGATGAGGGATCTCAGTCCTGTACGCTGCGCACTGACGATGAGGGATCTCAGTCCTGTACGCTGCGCACTGACGATGAGGGATCTCAGTCCTGTACGCTGCGCACTGACGATGAGGGATCTCAGTCCTGTACGCTGCGCACTGACGATGAGGGATCTCAGTCCTGTACGCTGCGCACTGACGATGAGGGATCTCAGTCCTGTACGCTGCGCACTGACGATGAGGGATCTCAGTCCTGTACGCTGCGCACTGACGATGAGGGATCTCAGTCCTGTACGCTGCGCACTGACGATGAGGGATCTCAGTCCTGTACGCTGCGCACTGACGATGAGGGATCTCAGTCCTGTACGCTGCGCACTGACGATGAGGGATCTCAGTCCTGTACGCTGCGCACTGACGATGAGGGATCTCAGTCCTGTACGCTGCGCACTGACGATGAGGGATCTCAGTCCTGTACGCTGCGCACTGACGATGAGGGATCTCAGTCCTGTACGCTGCGCACTGACGATGAGGGATCTCAGTCCTGTACGCTGCGCACTGACGATGAGGGATCTCAGTCCTGTACGCTGCGCACTGACGATGAGGGATCTCAGTCCTGTACGCTGCGCACTGACGATGAGGGATCTCAGTCCTGTACGCTGCGCACTGACGATGAGGGATCTCAGTCCTGTACGCTGCGCACTGACGATGAGGGATCTCAGTCCTGTACGCTGCGCACTGACGATGAGGGATCTCAGTCCTGTACGCTGCGCACTGACGATGAGGGATCTCAGTCCTGTACACTGCACTGATGACGAGGGATCTCAGTCCTGTACGCTGCACTGATGACGAGGGATCACCAGTCCTGTACGCTGCACTGATGATGATGGGTGACAGTCCTGTACGCCGCACTGATGATGAGGGATCTCATGTCCTGTACGCCGCACTGATGACGGGGGATCACCAGTCCTGTGCGCCGCACTGATGACGGGGGATCACCAGTCCTGTGCGCCGCACTGATGACGGGGGATCACCAGTCCTGTGCGCCACACTGATGACGGGGGATCACCAGTCCTGTGCGCCACACTGATGACGGGGGATCACCAGTCCTGTGCGCCGCACTGAGGATCAGGCCTCAGTCACTAGGTGAAGATTGAAGTGTTTTGTGCCACTTTACAATAAGGTGGCCATCTTTTCCCCTGGAGACTGTCAGCACGTTCTTGCTGGCCTCTTGGGCCTCTTCCAGTCTGTGGTCTCAGGGACTTTGGATTTTCCGCTCATGTATACCATTTACATTGTGCAGGTGTATATAATTTGTGGCGTGACCCCTGCAAGATGGACCCTCGGACGTGGACGCTGTGTGCCCTCCTCTCAGTTTTCCTGGTGGTCCTGCTCCCCTCCACAACAGGTAAGAGAGTGTGGCGCCCATGTTATTGCTGCAGGTAATATCTCTGATGCTTTACCCATGTGATGTCGTAAAGGCTGACCATCTCCCCCATCCGCTGCAGCCAGACTCCTCCAGGCTTCTGCAGTGTCCTTGTACCAAAGATTGTATCCTGTGCTGATTTTTTATTTTTTATTTTTTTGATTCCTTAAAAATGTTGCACCATTTGGATTTTTTTTACAGGCTCTTTTGTTTCCTTGCTCATCGCTAACAGCGGACTGAGTTAACTGAGGATCCATCAGTGAGCTCTTTCTGGCGGAGAGTTTATTGTGTTTTTTTCCTTTAATCTGCTTTTCTGAGCTTCTCTTAGCAGATTTAAAGACCTGAGGAATGTTAAAGGTGTTCAGCCCCGGCTGCATTTTTTTAAAACTGGAACGCCCCCTTCAGAGCCGCTAAGCTCACTGGTTTGTTGCCACACTGTCAACGTGACGTTGCAGTGTTAGCCACGGACTGCACGTTGATGACATCCGTGTTCTGTCAGGAATTTTCTCGGACCCATTAACATCTTAATTTTGATGCAGATCTAAAACAGACAATTCTCCGTGATTTTTTTTGCATACACATAGTGAACAGCTCCATAGATTATAATGGGAATGTGCTCTATCTTTGAAAACCCTTCATACGTGGGAAACTGACTTCTGGATAAGGCGTAAGACGTCCAGGATGCTCACTGACAAATTCTCAGTTAACTCATTCTGCAGCCTGCAATGCACATGGAAACAAAGAGCCTGTAATAGCCAAATTAAGCAAACTTTTTAATGGATCCCAACTACAAAAATAACTTTTAGCCCCAAATTCATGCATTTAAGTACAATAAAATATCTCTGAAGGTGACCATATCCTTTAACCCCTTAACGACCTTGGGTTTTTCTGTTTTTGCGTTTTCATTTTTTGCTCCCCTTCTTGCCAGAGCCATAGCTTTTTTTATTCTTTGGTCAATATGGCCGTGTGAGGGCTTATTTTTTGCGGGACGAGTTGTACTTTTAAACGCCATCACTGATTTTACCATATCGTGTACTGGAAAACAGGAAAAAAAAAATCCATGTGCGGTGAAATTGCAAAACAAATGCAATTCCACGGTTTGTGTTTTTTGTGTTTTTTTTTTTTTAACCACGTTTATTGAATGCTAAAACTGACCTGCTATTCTTATTCTGCAGGTCATTACGAGTTCATATACACCAAACATGTATAGGTTCTTTTTTATTTAAGTGGTGAAAAAAATCCAAAGTTTGCTAAAAAAAAGAAAATGGCGCCATTTTTCGGGGTCTGGGGCCGGGTGAGGGCTTATTTCTTGCGCGTCAAGCTGGCGTTTTTATTGATATCATTTTGGGGTAGATTCAATGTTTTGATTGCGCGTTATTGCATTTTATTTCAGTGTTGCGATGACCAAAAAAAACGTAATTCTGGCGTTTAGAATTTTTTTTATCGTTACGCCGTTTACAGATCAGACTAATTATTTTTTTATATTGATGGATCGGGCGATTCTGAACCCAGCGATACCAAATATGTGTATGTGGGATTTTTTTTTTTATTATTTATTTTGAATGGGGCGAAAGGGGGGTGATTTAAACTTTTATTTTATTTTTTTTAAATATTTTTAAAAATATTTTTTTCCACTTTCTGCATGCTTCAATAATATCCATAGGAGACTAGAAGCTGCAGTTATCTGATTGGCTCTGCTACATAGAGGTGATGAGCAGATCGCCTCTGTGTAGCAGAAATGCTCACTTACTATGAGTGCCGACCACTGGGTGGCGCTCATAGCAAGCGCGACATGACAACCACAAGGGTCTGCTGCAGACTCCGTGTTGTCATGCCCACCCATCTGTGACCCGTGATCATGTGACGGGGTCACCGATGGCGGGGCTAATGCCGCGCTTCCATGGCGGCGGTGTTAAATGCAGCTGTCAAAGATTGACAGCAGCATTTAACTGGTTAACAGCCACTGGTGGATCGCGTTTCCACCCGCTGCTGTTGCGGGCACATGTCAGCTGACATGTGCCCGGTTCAGCACGGGCTCGGTGCCAGAGCCCGTGCTGAATCGGGGGTGATGGCCTAGGGTGTACTAATACACCCTAGGACATTAAGGGGTTAAAGGAGACCTGTAGACAGGTAAAAAGTGCCCAGTTTTTGCTACTATATTATTCCTGCAGATCCCCTGACTACTGTTTTTTTCTTTTTTTCAATCCGCCGTATGGTTCCAGAGATGTGAGCCTTTTTTATTTTGCTGCTACTAAGGGGGTGTGGCTTACAGGATCATATGGGGTGTGGCTTAGTAGTTTTACATAATTACTACGAGCCACGCCCCCTTAGTAAAGATCATAACAGTAGCACTAAATAAAAAGGTCCTTATCTCTGGAGCCGTATGGCGGATTTAAATAATACAAAAAACAGAAAACTCAGGGGATCAGTGGAAATAAAAGAGCAAACTCTGAGCACTTCTGATCCGGTGACAAGTCTCCTTTAATTAGTCAAGAGTAAGGGGAAGTGAATGGGGAAGCTGGTAGATACATGTAGGAACTACTTTTATTACGGAGACTCACTTTGAGACTTTTAAGGTTATTTCAGAGTGTAATTTCCACACCCGATAGGTCCCGTGTACCCAAAGCTAAACCTGTGTGTGTCAGATTAGGAGTCGTGTAGTCCTGCTGGCTCCAGTAGCAGCAGGTGTCCTGGTTTGGCAGTTTTCCCGCCTCTGATCACACAGGATGTCCGTGTTGCTCCTGTATAATTTGCAATCAGTGTTTGCAAAGCTCATGGAAACAATGCAGTGTGGTTTCCTGTCCTCGTGCTGTTACTGGCACAGTGATCACTAGCCTTAGAGCGCAATCAGACGGCCGTATAACGCGGACCACGATCGCTTCCTAGTGCACGGACTGGCCGGCGGCTCTGCTGACCCGAGCGTGACAGCTGCATAGAACTACATGCTCGGGTGAGCAGAGTCGCCGGCCAGTCCATGCACTGCGATGGGATCGTTGTCCCTGTTCCACCCTTATTCTGAGACTCTTGCGGAGAGCTGAATGATTCTTTTGGCCCGGAGAAGTAGTTGTGTTAATGAAGGGTTTGTGCACTCGTGTTCTCAGCAGTAATGGCGCCGAATAAAACGTTTCTATTTTCTGCAATCGCAGATTATTCCTGTTATAAAGTACTAGTAGAACTTCCCGACTTCACACAAGTCTTTTTAGTTTACCTGTTTGCAAAAAATATTTCTCTTCCGAAGTGCCTGAATTTGGTACAGATTGATTCAGACATTTGGCTGTGCATAAAGAATCTGAATGAATGAACTATTCTCATTGAATACTTTGTTCTGTACAAAGCTGAATGTGCTGACAACAAAATCACACAAAAATCATCAATGGAAATCAAATTTATTAACCAATGGAGGCCTGGATTTGGAGTCACCCCCAAAATTAAAGTGGAAAAACACACTACAGGCTGATCCAACTTTGATGTAATGTCCTTAAATCAAGTCAAAATGAGGCTCAGTATTGTGTGTGGCCTCCACGTGCCTGTATGACCTCCCTACAACGCCTGGGCATGCTCCTGATGAGGTTGCGGATGGCCTCCTGTGGGATCTCCTCCCAGACCTGGACTAAAGCATCCGCCAACTCCTGGACAGTCTGTGGTGCAACGTGACGTTGGTGGATGGAGCGAGACATGATGTCCCAGATGTGCTCAATCAGATTCAGGTCTGGGGAACGGGCGGGCCAGTCCATAGCGTCAATGCCTTCATCTTGCAGGAACTGCTGACACACTCCAGCCACATGAGGTCTGGCATTGTCCTGCATTAGGAGGAACCCAGGGCCTACCGCACCAGCATATGGACTCACAAGGGGTCTGAGGATCTCATCTCGGTACCTAATGGCAGTCAGGCTACCTCTGGCGAGCACATGGAGGGCTGTGCGGCCCTCCAAAGAAATGCCACCCCACACCATTACTGACCTACTGCCAAACCGGTCATGCTGAAGGATGTTGCAGGCAGCAGATCGCTCTCCACGGCGTCGCCAGACTGTCACGTCTGTCACATGTGCTCAGTGTGAACCTGCTTTCATCTGTGAGGAGCACAGGGCGCCAGTGGCGACTTTGCCAATCCTGGTGTTCTGTGGCAAATGCCAAGCATCCTGCACGGTGCTGGGCTGTGAGCACAACCCCCATCTGTGGACGTCGGACCCTCATACCACCCTAATGGAGTCAGTTTCTAACCGTTTGTGCAGACACATGCACATTTGTGGCCTGCTGGAGGTCATTTTGCAGGGCTCTGGCAGTGCTCCTCCTGTTCCTCCTTGCACAAAGGCGGAGGTAGCGGTCCTGCTGCTGGGTTGGTTCCCTCCTACGGCCCCCTCCACGTCTCCGGGTGTACTGGCCTGTCTCCTGGTAGTGCCTCCAGCCTCTGGACACTACGCTGACAGACACAGCAAACCTTCTTGCCACAGCTTGCATTGATGTGCCATCCTGGATGAGCTGCACTACCTGAGCAACTTCTGTGGGTTGTAGAGTCCGTCTCATGCTACCACGAGTGTGAAAGCACAACCAACATTCAAAAGTGACCAAAACATCAGCCAGAAAGCATTGGTACTGAGATGTGGTCTGTGGTCCCCACCTGCAGAACCACTCCTTTATTGAAGGTGTCTTGATAATTCCCAATAATTTCCATCTATTGTCTATTCCATTTGCACAACAGCATGTGAAATTGATTGTCAATCAGTGTTGCTTCCTAAGTGGACAGTTAGATTTCACAGAAGTTTGATTTACTTGGAGTTATATTCTGTTTAAGTGTTCCCTTTTATTTTTTTGAGCAGTGTATATTATATATACACACATTGTAGTGCGGCGGTGTTCACACTGTGCGGTAATGGGGCAGTGACCCAAGGAAACTTCAACTTAAATGTCTTTTATTTGCAAAGCTCACAACTTAAATGCAAATGGTGTCCTCCGGATCGCAGCCGGTTGCTCCAGACAGTCCGTATAAACTGGGTGCCATGGGTGACAGCCGCAATGTCTTGCTCTGAGGTGCGTCAGTTGCTTTGTCTTCACATGACTGTGTTATGACTTTACACAGGCTTACAGTGCACAGAGCCTCCTGCTCTGAAGCTTGCAAACAAACCACTGACACCCCCAAACCTTTGCTGCAGATTTTAAAACCTTTTTTTATTTATTTATTTATTTATTCTTTTCTTGACACTTTTGGGTTGAGAGGATGAAGCTTTTATTCTATCCTCTCCCCCATAATTGAAAAGTTGCTTGAAGTTCTCATATTGAGCTAAAGTTTTTAGTGCAAAGTCTCAGGCTGAAAGTTGTATCATTGGGCAGCGAGACGGCGCATCTTGGTGTAGAGGGACCATCAGGCAGCGTATCTCATGTTGAGGGGCGGCGAGGCTGAGAACTATAGTAGCGCCATACAAAATACTACAATGTGGGAAAAAAACATCGGATCGTGAGGGAGACCTTCTCCTTAACTTGTCGGCTTCTCCCCAGCATGAAATCTCCTCTTACCCTGAACAATGGCTGTCTCTCCTCTGCATTACTCGTGGAGATGTGATACTTCAGCTTTTTTCATTGCCCTACAATAGATGCTCCCCCGGGGCTCGGAAATCCATCCGCGTGGTGACCCCCTGATCACTGCACCGGCTTCAATAAAGAAAGGTTTATCTCAACAGGACAACCCCTATTTAAAGAGAACTTGTCAGGCTTTTTAAGGCCACCAAACTGAGGACACTTCTGGATAGGATAGAAAAATATAAGTTCACTTATTGTGTCCTGATTGCAAATGTAAATCCTGTTACTGAGAAAATCCACTTTGAATAGTTATGTAAATGAGGCTGAAGGTGCACTGGGGGCGGGATGATTCTGGCTCCTTCTCACTATTCCTCTGGTGCAGATTTTTGACAACCTGATGTTCTTCTCTCCAGACTCTGTGGCCGTCATGTCTGTGGATCTGGGCTCTGAATGGATGAAAATTGCAATAGTAAAACCCGGAGTCCCTATGGAAATTGTATTAAACAAGTAAGTCCTGTCGGCCAGAAAGGAGGGAGCGTTTAATTTAGTAGGACGTGGGGGAGATCTTGCTTGTACGTTTTTTACATTTTTGGCGTTATGTGCTGCAGTTCTGAAAAAAAAAATGGGGTCTGTTAGACTGTGCTCTAATCAAGAGCTGCATTCATAGTTCTGCAAGCTTCACAGCAGACTTCCAATTTAATGTTTTTGTTAACCTTTTATTTCTCAGGGAGTCGAGGAGAAAGACGCCTTGTGCCGTAGCTTTAAAAGATAATGAGCGTCTCTTTGGGGACAGTGCTGTAGGGCTGGTAAGTGACTTGTATCCGTCAGGCGCAAGGAAAATTATTCTTAAAGGGATGAGTGAAAAATAAAACTAGTGATGTTTACTCGCACAGATGCCATTATTGCTCCTATCATGCATTTTTGGATGGGGTCGTCCTCTGAAGTACAGACTAGCAGGGACCGACTAAGTTTTGTTGTGTCCTTTATTCTCCGCAGGCAGCTAAGAATCCCAAGGTGACGTTCCGTTACTTCCAAGACTTGATCGGAAAGCGGGCAGAAAACCCCCAAGTTGAGAGTTTTAGAAGCCGGTTCCCTGAGTACAGTGTTGTCAGGGAGGCCGAGCGGGGCACGGTTCTTTTCAAGCTGTCGGAGTACGTACTTTTTTTTTTTTTCTTCTGATAATAGAAGTATAATGGTGGTATATTTATGGGAGACTATAACTCTCAGCATGCTCTGACAGCCGCAGGCTCTCTTGCCTGTGTGCACTCACTTGCTTGCAGTTCTTCTGATCCTTCTTTGTATTTTATGCTTTCAGAGAACTGTTGTATTCTCCTGAAGAACTTCTAGCCATGACGCTCAACTACACCAGAACTCTTGCAGAAGAATTTGCAGGTAAATTGTAAATAAATTACTATAATATTTTTTTCCTGGAGTAAGCCTGTGAGCGTCCCCACCCTCCTCCATACTCCAGTGTATTACATATAAAATTGGATCTATTGCAAGGTATTTTATTAATGACTTTAACTCTTTAAGGACATGGGCAATTTTAATTTTTGCACTTTCATTTTGTTTTCCTCCTCTTCTTTCAAAAACCATAACTTTTTTTTTTTTTTTATCCTTTGTCATAACCATACAAGGGCTTGCTTTATCTGGGATGAGTTGTAGATTTGAATGACCGCATTGGTTTTCTCACCATTCAAAGCAACTCTCATCGGTGTTTGGGTTTCATTCGTACGGCGTTCATTGCTTGGTAAAAATTACTGGGTCATTTTTTTTTTTTTTAAACAAAAGTCTGTCTAGTTTTTGTAATTGGGTTTCTTTAGAAATATTGCAATTACTGGCTGCAGAATGAGTTAACTGAGAATATATAGGCAAGACAAATTAATTAGTTTTTTACCCCAGTTATGATTTTTTTTTTCAATCACTACATTTTTTTAACCAATAATACATGCAAAGTATTTATTATTAATCATAATAATTTATTAATTTATATTTTATTTTTTTTGTATGTACAGTACAGACCAAAAGTTTGGACACACCTTCTCATTTAAAGATTTTTCTGTATTTTCATGACTTTGAAAATTGTACATTCACACTGAAGGCATCAAAGCTATGAATTAACACATGTGGAATTATATACTTAACAAAAAAGTGTGAAACAGCTGAAAATATGTCTTATATTCTAGGTTCTTCAAAGTAGCCACCTTTTGCTTTGATGACTGCTTTGCACACTCTTGGCATTCTCTTGATGAGCTTCAAGAGGTAGTCACCGGAAATGGTCTTCCAACAATCTTGAAGGAGTTCCCAGAGATGCTTAGCACTTGTTGGCCCTTTTGCCTTCACTCTGCGGTCCAGCTCACCCCAAACCATCTCGATTGGGTTCAGGTCTGGTGACTGTGGTCATCTGACGTAGCACCCCATAACTCTCCTTCTTGGTCAAATAGCCCTTACACAGCCTGGAGGTGTGTTTGGGGTCATTGTCCTGTTTAAAAATAAATGATGGTCCAACTAAACGCAAACCGGATGGAATAGCATGCCGCTGCAAGATGCTGTGGTAGCCATGCTGGTTCAGTATGCCTTCAATTTTGAATAAATCCCCAACAGTGTCACCAGCAAAGCACCCCCACACCATCACACCTCCTCCTCCATGCTTCACGGTGGGAACCAGGCATGTAGAGTTCATCCGTTCACCTTTTCTGCATCGCACAAAGACACGGTGGTTGGAACCAAAGATCTCAAATTTGGACTCATCAGACCAAAGCACAGATTTCCACTGGTCTAATGTCCATTCCTTGTGTTCTTTAGCCCAAACAAGTCTCTTCTGCTTGTTGCCTGTCCTTAGCAGTGGTTTCCTAGCAGCTATTTTACCATGAAGGCCTGCTGCACAAAGTCTCCTCTTAACAGTTGTTGAAGAGATGTGTCTGCTGCTAGAACTCTGTGTGGCATTGACCTGGTCTCTAATCTGAGCTGCTGTTAACCTGCGATTTCTGAGGCTGGTAACTCGGATAAACTTATCCTCAGAAGCAGAGGTGACTCTTGGTCATCCTTTCCTGGGGCGGTCCTCATGTGAGCCAGTTTCTTTGTAGCGCTTGATGGTTTTTGCAACTGCACTTGGGGACACTTTCAAAGTTTTCCCAATTTTTCGCACTGACTGACCTTCATTTCTTAAAGTAATGATGGCCACTCGTTTTTCTTTACTTAGCTGCTTTTTTCTTGCCATAATACAAATTATTCAGTAGGACTGTCAGCTGTATATCCACCAGACTTCTGCACAACACAACTGATGGTCCCAATCCCATTTATAAGGCAAGAAATCCCACTTATTAAACCTGACAGGGCACACCTGTGAAGTGAAAACCATTTCCGGTGACTACCTCTTGAAGCTCATCAAGAGAATGCCAAGAGTGTGCAAAGCAGTCATCAAAGCAAAAGGTGGCTACTTTGAAGAACCTAGAATATAAAACATATTTTCAGTTGTTTCACACTTTTTTGTTAAGTATATAATTCCACATGTGTTAATTCATAGTTTTGATGCCTTCAGTGTGAATGTACAATTTTCAAACTCATGAAAATACAGAAAAATCTTTTAAATTACAGACCAAAAGTTTGGACACACCTTCTCATTTATTTTTGGTTAGAAATAGTTATTTAGTTGCAGTCGGGTTTCTTTAAAATTTTTGCACCCCTTGCCTTCTATGGCCTCTGTGCTGCACTTTCTATTACTGGCTGCAGAATGAGTTAACTGAGCCTCCGTGAGTGAGCTCTTTCTGATAGTCCAAAGGGAGAGTTTCTCTCTCTTTTCATTGTTTTTCATTGCGTTTTTGTGATCTCCGCTGATCTATGAACACAGACCACATTAAATTTGAATGTGTATGGAAATAAAGAGCCTGTTCAAGTCAAATAGTGTACCTCTTCTTTTTTTTTTTTCTTTTCTTATGAAACCGAACTGCAAAAATGATGCACAAAAAAAAAAAAAAAAAAAAAAGTTCCCAGAAGTGGACAATTCCCCTCATACACATACAAAATAATCTTGCCGCCACCAGTCTAATGTTCCGTATATACTCAAGTATAAGCCGAGGTTCCTAATTTAAAAAAAAAACGGGAAAACTTATTGAACAGAGTATGATCCTACGGTGGGAAATTCAGCAGCTACTGGTAAATTACCCGTCCTGGTACGCATTGCTCCCTCATCCCCCAATCTTGGTATGCATGGCGCCCCTCATCCCCCAATCCTGGTATGCATGGCGCCCCTCATCCCCCAATGCTGGTATGCATGGCGCCCCTCATCCCCCAATGCTGGTATGCATGGCGCCCCTCATCCCCCAATGCTGGTATGCATGGCGCCCCTCATCCCCCAATGCTGGTATGCATGGCGCCCCTCATCCCCCAATGCTGGTATGCACGGCGCCCCTCATCCCCCAATGCTGGTATGCACGGCGCCCCTCATCCCCCAATGCTGGTATGCACGGCGCCCCTCATCCCCCAATGCTGGTATGCATGGCCTCCCATCACTGCACACATAAAAAAATAAACACTTATACTCACCTTCCTTCCTCACCTCTGCTCCAGCGCTGCGTCCTGCTGCCAGCAGCTCATGTCAGCACCTGAGCAGCACATGGCGTCACAGCCATATGCTCTCACACGCTGATGTGAGCTGCCGGCATATTCACTCCTCTCCACGCCGGGGCCGTGGAAAAGAGTGAATATGCATTCTCTTTAGTAGCAGGCACTGTCAGCAGGAGCTGCGGCTCAGCGCTCCTCTGTGCCCGCTACTAAAGAAAATGAATATTCATTCTTATCCACGCCCATGGGAGTGGAGAAGAGGGAATATTCATTACCCTTTAGCAGCGGGCACACGTGGTAGCTGCAGCATCAACTGCTGCGTGTGCCCCGCTTCTCTGTCGCTGCAAACCCCCCCTTCACTATCCACCAACGGAACTTCTATATACTTGGGTATATACCCGAGCATAAGCCAGGGGGGGGGGGGCTTTTTCAGCACAAAAAATGTGCTGAACAACTCGGCTTATACTCGAGTATATACAGTACTCCAATTGTGGCCGGACAGCCATGTGGCTGTTGGATCTAGAACTCTGTATTTATCTACTGTCTTTTCTTTTTAACCATCGCAAACTTGAAATATTTCTATTCGGCCCGCTTTCTGTTACTCTAACCATTTCTGTCTCGTTGATTTTTAGAGCAGCCCATTAAGGACGTGGTGATTACGGTACCTGTCTTCTTTAACCAGGCGGAGCGCAGAGCCGTGCTCCAAGCCGCCAAGCTAGCCGGCCTTAAGGTGCTTCAGCTCATCAATGATAACACTGCAGTGGCTCTGAACTATGGCGTTTTCCGAAGGAAAGATATTAACGCCACTGCACAGGTTTGTTTGCACATTTTATGCTTTCAGGGTACATTCCCGTGGAAATTGCACGCTGCAAATCTGCTGAAACCCACAGTAGCCACATTTCCTGAATTCTCACTCATGTGACTTTTTTCAGCTCAAAGGGTCAAAAGCCTAGAAACTTTGCAGCCTGCAGCAGTTTTTGTAGCTGTGGATTTCACTGCAGAAAGTTTGATCTGTTAAAGGCACACTTACACTTTATGTATCAACGATTTGCATAAAGACAATGTATTTTGGTCCAAAATTGGGTTGGTTCCCATCAGAGGAATGCGTTGCTGATTTTCTTTTTGAGAGATTTGGTTCTGACTTTGTAACTCTACAGCCCTCATGGAGGTGTGACTGCATATTCCAAGGGAACTTGTCACATTAAATATCCAGTCATGGCTGTCGTCATCATGTTATAGAGCAGGAGGATAACATGATGATGGCAGGTAAGAGTCAGCTCTTCCTGCTCTATAACATGATGATGGCAGCTAAGAGTCAGCTCTTCCTGCTCTATAACATGATGATGGCAGCTAAGAGTCAGCTCTTCCTGCTCTATAACATGATGATGGCAGCTAAGAGTCAGCTCTTCCTGCTCTATAACCAGGTTTCTTATAATGGTAATGATTTACTGAATGTGTTGGAGGATTACAATTAAATGTGAAGGTCTTACTGTTAGAAATTGTTTGAACCCCCTTTCATTGTACATCTGCCTTGTGTTACAGAGCATTATGTTTTATGATATGGGATCAAGGAGTACAGCATGCACTATCGTGACTTATCAGACTACAAAGACCAAGGAGTCAGGCATTCAGCCACAGCTTCAAATCCGGGGTGTTGGGTAAGAAATGAGTTATCCTTTAAAGAAATTGTGTTGGAAACTTGACAAACAAAATAAATTGGTACATGCTGTATGCCAAATTCTTCTTTAAGACATTTGTTAGGCCTTAACATTTTGGAAAGATCTAGAAAAAAGGGGCAAGGCTAAGAGGATGAGTTGAATGCAGTGGCAGGTCGCTCCTGAATCTTGACCTTCCATTCTAAGTTTACTATGCTGAAGACATGGAGAAAACAGAGCCCACGCTACGTCTGTGCCTTAGACGACAGTGGCTGAGCGCTGGGCTATGTCTGTGCCTTAGACCACAGAGGCTGAGCGCAGCACTACGTCTGTGCCTTAGACCACAGTGGTTGGTCCCTGCACTGACAAGAGTCTCCATGTTTGACATGGGCGTTAACTTGCTTCGGATGGAAAACTTCTTTATCACCTATTGAATGGATAGGTGGTAACTGTTAGATTGGTGTGGGTCTCCTCATTGGGACCCCAATTGATTTCCAGAATGGGGAATTTTGTTCTCTTCTGCCCGCAAGACCACAGACTGGAAGAATTGACTGGAGCGCCTCCATTCAACTCCTCTTGGCACTGAAGTCCTCCATGTCTTCAGTGCCATAGAGAATGTGGGACACCACTTTCTTGGCAGGGAAGGACGTGGGACACAAGTCGTCATTTTCAGATATTCCCCTGGTGTGACCCATATTGATCTACAGGCCCCCATACACGTTGGGCAGCTATCGGCAGAATGGCTTCCTCTCCTGACTCCTCCATACACAAGAACGCTTAGCTTGGCCAAGCACTCTTATGTTCTCTGAGAGTTGCGGCCAGACTCCTCTAGCGGTGAGCTTATCTTCCAGAGAACAAAAGGATCAACCACCATAAATCCAACTCTAGTTAGGAGGCCCCCATACACAATTGGAGTGTTGGCCGATCCTTCTGAAATTAGCTGGTTTGGCTGACTTTTATCAAACCAGAAATTCGTTCCAAGCAAGTTACCACCTATCGATTGCATATCCGACCATTAGGCCACCCGCTGATCCAAGGACAGGGGACTTGTGTGCAGCCAGGCGTCGAATGGAGTAGTTATATTTAACTCTTCCTGGCTGTAGCCTTGTGTCCAGAGGAGAATGGGGAACACGCGTTACCCCACATTCTGGTGATTGCTGGGGGTCCCAAAGGTGGGACTCACACAGATCTAACAATTATGACGTATCCAGCGGTTACATGATGATTTATGTAGATTAGATTATCCCTGTAATGTATTCCCTATCTTTTTGGGGATAACATTTCTCTAAACCACTAGGTACTTGCACTGTTTGGTTTTCACTTTCAACAAAGTAGATTTTTCTTTTTTTTACCCAAATTACTTATAGGTTTGACCGATCTCTTGGTGGCATTGAGATAGATGTGAGGCTTCGAGCTCACTTAGCCAAGCTTTTCAATGAACAAAAGAAATCCAAGAAGGATGTTCGAGAGAATCCCCGGGCGATGGCCAAGCTCTTAAAAGAGGCTAATCGCGTGAAGACCATCCTAAGTGCCAACAATGATCACATGGCACAGGTACCATAGTGTAAACTTTGCAAAACAACCATATATTAGACGGTGAATTAACAGAATCCAAACCCTGGTCAAATGGCCATGTCAGCAATCTGAGGTCTTTGGATGAGAACCACTTCTTATATGACGGCATCTGCAGCTCTCCTTTTGATTAAACATCCTGGTGTGATGTCACACCATAACGATGACGTCACGCCTGTCACGGGTGTATCAAGTGTGACAGACAATCGCTGTGGATCCGGCTGTAGAAGGCCACTGCGCTTGGCATTGCAGATGCCTTCGTGATTCCCTCATCTCTGTAGTATAGGTATATCCTTCTTCCTTTAGGACCCAGCAGCGACCTCCACCTTCTGCTAATTGACACACCCTTGCTTGGTAGATAAAAACTCTGTGTCTCCAGAGAGTGGAGTGATAGCCGGTGATAGTTCTATGTTCCTCTGTAAATGTCTGGAGTGCTAGTAGTTGGCTAGTTTCTTCTTTGACTTCCATTGGAGGACAGTTGGTGTTCTCTCTGGTGTCTTCTCAAGCTAAGTGTATCCTCTTTGTTTGTTATCTTGATGTATTTAGTTTTGTAGTGGGGCCTGACTAGTGCTCACCCTGTCCTCTCCCTATCTAGGGCCAAGCTCTAGGGACATTCAGGGATTAGGTTCCTGCTCGGCGATGGGTGAGGAACCTGTATAGGGACAATAGGGTAGTCAGGGTGATATTAGATCTGCCTAGGGGTTTCCACTCCCCCTTTCCCTGTTTGTTGGGCCCCCTTCCCACTCTTCCCGTCGTTGTACACTTCCTTCCCTCACCTTGCGTGACAAAGCCAGGCCGGCTACTCAAAAGAAAAGCTGCAGATACTGTGAGGTAGGAGGCTGTCACAAATGACTGACATGACCGAAAGACCAGGTCCTGGGAATCGATTCGGACCACCTCTCATATTCACGCGTCAAATGTTTTTTTGGTGCACAGATCGAGGGTCTTATGGATGATATTGATTTTAAAGCCAAAGTAACGCGTCAAGATTTAGAGGAGCTGTGTGCAGATATCTTCGAAAGGGTTTCTTCTCCGGTGCAGAAAGCTTTGAGTAGTGCCGAGATGAACATGGTGAGGATAACGCATGAGCAATGTATTTCACATTCGTAATTTTGTATACGTATATTTTTTTTCCAGTGTTTGAGTCTGTTTTTGTGTTGATAGGATGAAATTGATCAGGTCATCATAGTGGGTGGTAGCACTCGTATTCCCAAAGTTCAAGAGCTGCTCCTTAAAGCCGTGGGCAAGTGAGTATGTCGCATCGAAATTGCCATTTTGATGACCTCTAAGTTGGTTATTTTTCCTTTTCTACAATGAAGGCCACCAGCTGGTGCCTGAGAATGAGGGTTTCAGAAACACTAGGTGATGGTGTCATTCAACACTGCAAAAATTAAGCTCTCATATGGCAATGTCAAGTTAGTTTCTAAAAGGGAGGGGAATAACAAAATTCCAAAAAATGAAAATTGGCCACTGGGGATAAAACTTAAAACCTATCCAATCATATTAATTGTCAATATAAATAACAATTTTGTCACAGGGAAGAGCTTGGGAAGAACATAAATGCGGATGAAGCTGCTGCTATGGGAGCCGTTTATCAGGCAGCCGCTCTGAGTAAAGCCTTTAAAGTGAAGCCGTTTGTAGTCCGAGACGCTGCTATTTTTCCAATACAGGTAAGACTTATAACTTTGATGGGTTACAGTGTGAGGAAATGTCTTTCAAAAGCTTATTCTTGCTGAGTCTTCACGAGTGCACGGCTCCTATGTCCCAGCTTCTTACTTGCTGGTGGCGGTGCACTCCCTCCTGCTGCTTCAGAGTAGCGCAGGGGCACTTAAGCTGTCCAGGTTGGCTGGCTTCAGAGCAGCGCTGGCAAACTTTATTGCACAGATCTTGACACTGCTGCACTCTTTGCTTAGGAATCTGGCCACCTCTGTTACACAGCAGCGGTGGCCAGTAACCTAGACAATGGGCTGTAAACTATAGAATTAAAAACTCCTCCATTCTTAAGACCAGGGAGGATTTTTAATAAAAGGCAAATTGCAAAGATTACCAATTTATGATGATGAGAAAACTCTTTTAAGTGATTTCTTCTATCAGGTGGAGTTTACTCGAGAAGTGGAGGAAGAAGATGTTAAAAGCTTGAAGCACAATAAGAGGATTCTCTTCCAGAGGCTGGCGCCCTACCCCCAGCGCAAAGTGATCACCTTTAATCGATACACCGATGATTTTGAATTTAACATTAATTACGGAGACCTGAGCTTCCTGGACGCCGAGGATCTGAAGTAAGACCTTGGATATGGAAATTCCTAATTGTTACTTGCATTTGCATTGCAAGAGCGCCATAGAAATGTCAGTCGTGATGAACGTGCCACTTTTTTTTAAATTGCAGAATTTTTGGATCACTGAACCTGACTACTGTTAAACTCAGTGGAGTTGGGGAAAGTTTTCAGAAGAAGGCCGACTATGAGTCAAAAGGTATCAAGGCTCACTTCAATATGGACGAAAGTGGAATACTCAGCCTGGACAGGGTAAGGCCAACGAAGGGAGAAACCTTTAAGAATGAGAGGTCTTTTCATGCACACATAGCGGATGTTTTTGGAAAATCTGCTGTGTAATGCAGAACAAGCGAAGTAGATGAGATATGAAGTCTCTTCTAGTCGTAGTGCGAATGTTTCCTCGCGGTCTTTGAATTCCATTTGTTCTGTGGATTTTCGTTATGGATTATAGATAAAATTAATTTTTGAATTTTTCTCCAATCTGTTTAGGTGGAAGCTGTGTTTGAGACGCTGGTAGAAGAGAAGCCAGAGCAGGAATCTACATTAACGAGTAAGTGACACTTCGCCTGCATGAACCAGATCATATTTCTCAGATTAATAAGACAAAATATGATGAGAAAGAAAAGGGTGGTCCAGGTGTAGGGGAAAATAATACTGGCTACAGAATGTCTGTTTGTTTGGGGTATTTTTTCATGGTCTTGTACATTTATATTCTTTTTTCATGTGCTGTGTATCTTTTACTTCTGCCTCTTCAGAACTAGGAAATACTATATCAAGTTTGTTCGGAGGAGGAAGTTCCACTACGGAGAGTAAGGAAAATGCCACAGAGAGTGTCCAGGTAAGACTTTATCACCCAAACATCATATTCAGATCTACTTATGTGGCATCTTATAAAACGACCAGCATATATCTGTATTTCTGGGCTGATTCCCATGAATGTCATTCTACGCTGTGTCTCTTTACTAAAGTTTATGAAGTTTGGCCTCGGACCATCCTGTTTCAAATTTTTTTAAATGTATTTTACAGGAAGAAGAAGAGGTGCCAACTGAGGCCACTAAAGAAGAAGATCAAGAGTCAACAACACAAGCGAGCAACCAAAAGGATTCAGACGCTAAAGCAGAGGACCAAAAATCAGAAGAGAAAAAGGAGAATGAAAAAGAGAACAAGGTGACCCACAAAATGCACTTAAATGGTTCATCCATGACTTTGATATTGAAAGCCTATATCAGATTGATGGGCGTCCGAAACCTGGCACCCTCATTGATCAGATTTCAGGGGGTCCGAAACCTGGTACCCCCATTGAGCAGATTTGAGGGGGTCCGAAACCTGGCACCCCCCAATGATCAGCTCTTTGCAGGTCCTATGGCGGTTGGATGTTCAGAGCCTGAAGATCACGGCGCTGTACATTGTGTGCAGCTCGGCTCCTATTCACGTCAAGAGGAGCTGAGTTGTAGTACCAGAGAATGGCCACTACACGTCGCTGTGGTGTCCGGGCATTTTACACTCTGTAACTTCAGTGGCTGCCAGACCAGATGACGACTGACTGTAGGAAGTGTTGCATGTCAGACCCCCACAAATCTCCTCTAAAGAATAGGCCATCACTTTCCAAAGTCCTGGACAACCCCCTTAATACTCGTTTACGGAGTTGATTTCCAAAACGATCAGCTGCTGGATTGTTACTAAAAGTCTATGGTCTATTGACTCTGGTAGGACACTAAGGAGAAAGAAGAAACGGCAAAAGATGCAGAATCTGCAAAGCCACCCGAAGAAGAGGCTAAAAAACCCGCTGCTCCCAAGAAGCAGAAACTTGTCGATGAGATCGGAGCCGATCAGACCATTAATGATATACCAGATCTTAATGAAGAAGACATGAAGAAATCGGTTAAAAAGTGAGTATATTATTAAGAAAAGATCTGAAGAGAGTGAAGTGCAGGGTTACTCTGTTATCTTCATACCCTCAGCCCCTTAGAATGGACACGTGATCGTTTACAGAGAACCGAAAACCCCTTTAAATGTTTCCATGATTTGTCCCTAAGTTGGTAAATTGGAAAGAAGTCTTAACTACCTGTCCTCTTAGAGTAATACTTGGGATGTAACATCCTCTGAATGTGACTATGAAGAGTAATCTGTCTCCTTGCCTCTAGGTTGCAGGAACTCACTGAACGAGACTTGGCGAAACACGAACGAGAAAAAGCTGCAAATAGCTTAGAAGCTTTTATTTTTGAGACGCAGGTATGAAACCTTTATTTACATGCGAGTGGGATTTAAAGGGGTTGTCTGAGCGTATATTATTGAAGACCTGTCCTTAGGATCGGTCATCAATGCCAGATTGGAGGAACCCCAACTGATCAGCTGTGTTTAGCTCTGTACTATTCTCAGGTACTGGGAGCTGTTCTGCAGCCCCTGGCAGAGCCTGCGACACATTGAACGGAGCTGCCTCTTCAGCCCCGTTCGTTTCTTACATTGTGAATATATGTTAATTTATGATCTTCCTATAATATGGTGTCCTCTTATTGCCTTAGGATAAACTAGATCAAAGTGAGTTCCGTAAAGTGTCTACAAAGGAGCAAAGGGAGGAGATCTCCAGCAAGCTTAGCCAAGCCTCAGCCTGGCTAGAAGATGAGGGATATACAGCAACTACTAAGGTACTTGATTAAAAACGGGGTGAAATGGAATATTCTGGTTGTGTCTTATTATTCTAAACATTTGAATCATTTTTTTGCAAGGGTTTCCTTAAAAAAAATAATGCTAGACCATTTTTGTTTTCTACAGCCTCTTTTCATCACAGTACATAGAATGAGTGAAGAGTGAAATTCCCCAGTAAGTGGCAGAATCTGTGACCCCCCCCCTACTTATTTAGGATCACTTAAATTAACTTTTAAATGGTCAATAAATCTTATTAGATATAAAAGATACAAATCTTCAGAAGAGCTCACTAGATTCACTGGTATCTCATTTTCCTGTCTGCTATGTACTGTGATACATAAAGGATGTAGAAGCCAAATGCTAAAGGAAACCCTTCTGTGAAAAAATGCTTTTTAGCCAAACAATATATGTGTTTAATTAAAAAATATCTTGCATAGCTTTTTTTTTTTTTTTTTCCCTTTAAGACCTGGAACTTCTAATATAATTTGAACCTCTTTATAGAGCATAAAGGGCATTCATGATTTGAATGTAGTTAGTCATTAGAAGAGGAAATTCCACACATCCATCTGTAGATAGTGTAAAAAAGTTATTTTGTTGTAGATCCATTAAAAAATGACAAAACACATACAAGGGGATATAAAAAAAAAAAACTGACGCGTTTCGAGTGGTTAACCGCTCTTAATCATAGCATAGTAGTTAGTCATATTAAAAGGGAATTTGCCCATTACACCCATCGAGTTGAAGCGAGCAGGTACAAGTCGCTCCAAAGCTACTCTGCACATTTTCTCAGTGTTCCCGACTCTTTTTAAAACTTAAAGTGCTGCAGTTTTTCAGATTCTGACGAGGACCTACTGTCACTGGTTCCTGCTGTCCACGGACCCAATATGACAGGTTCAGGTTAAGGTGGAATTTTCTTATGCAAATTATTTTCATCCATCGATCACATTTATTGCAGGAGTTGAAGGACAAGCTAAGTGAGCTGAAGAAGGCATGCAAGTCATTATTTTTCAAGGTTGAAGAGCGGAGAAAGTGGCCAGACAAACTGGCGACTCTGGATAGTTTGCTCAATCATTCTTCTATTTTTCTGAAGTAAGTGAACTGTATAGAAGTATATTTTACCAGTGGGTACTGAGAGCACTCACTATAATTTATTGGGGGCTTCATACTGCTGAAAAGGGCACTTGTCTGTGCTGATTGGCCAAGGAGCTTGGGCATACTGTAACCCCTCTACCAAAAAATCAGGGTCACATGTAGAGATGAGAGCATCAACTTTGTACAAACTATATATTAGGGTCTCACCCTCCCGTCCATTCGCCCTGCTCTCCACTGTGTACACAGGACCCCCCCATACTCTATACATTAGGGTCTCACCATCCCATTCATCCCACCAGCCCTTCACTGGGTAGACAGGACCCCATACTCTATATATTGGGATGTCACCGTCCCGTCCATCCCACCCCTGCCCTTCACCAAAAATTCAGATTTGCCAGGATCCCAATTTTTTTTTTGCTATGACTATTTGCACAAATTCCAGCAAAATGGCAGCAACAAAGTGGTTGAGAGTATGATTTTTTTATTTTTATTTAAATCTCTGCCGAATTTACACCCTCTGTAGTCACATTCCCACGGTGCGAAATCTCTTCTGATGTCTTATCTAATTTTTACATTTTTTTCCCCTTTCTCTTTAGGAGTGCTAGAATGCTCATGGATGAAGACCCCATATTCACAGACGTGGAGCTAAATACACTGGAAAAGCTGATTAATGACACCTGGGTAAGAAAAGAGAGATTTTCAGGGAATCCATGAAAGTTTGACTATAAATGGCATGAAATGACAAAATAACCGTTACTTCCCCCTGCCATTCTAGCACCACGACTCTGTTGCTCCCACCCGTCTCTTAAAAGGGCTGCCTGAATGAATCTATTGGTAACTTGCTGATCGCTGAAAGTTCCGCTGCTGCGAACACTGCTCTGAAATTTAGAGCAGAAGTTAGATGGTTGATAGCAGTTTGTATTGAATTTATTAACCTTTTTTCTACATAGATATGGAAAAATGAAACACTAGCAGAGCAAGCCAAATTACCAGCCACCGAAAAACCAGTCTTGTTGTCTAAAGATATTGAGCAAAAATTAGCGGCATTGGACAGGGAAATCCAGTACCTGCTAAACAAAGCAAAGTTTTCCAAACCTAAGCCTAAGCCCAAGCCGAAGAATAACACCACAAAATCGGATAATGGAGAAAACAATACAACAGAGACTGGCGAGAAAATTATAAAAGAAGGCACGGAAGGTAAGCGACTATAAAAACATTCTTTTTGCATTCTGTTAGGACTCTTTCTTTATTTCTTTCCACCTTTAGGCTCTGTTCATGTTGGTGCCATGGCTAATATAATGGATCTCATTAACTGCCTCTGACTTCTAGTGAATGTATAGACTTATATTTTATTTCTTTTACGCAGAGCCGCCCAGTGAACCTGAACCTGCAGCGGAGCCTCCAGCCGAAGAGAAGGTCCTAGAACTGGCCGGTTCTGAAGCAGGTAATCCGGGGCATGCACAAGAATTTTAATGCTCTGGTCACATTGTAAGTTTGTGAGTATGTAAGTTATGTATCAATGAATTTGCAGTGTATTGAGCAGGAGTAATGCAAGTAGACTCTTCCATAAGGAACAGGTGTTGTTTCAGGGGCTTGTACTGATTGTTTGTTTTATGGCATAACACGAATCTAAAAAACCTGAGACATTTGGAAAAGACGGTGAACTCTGGTGTAACAAGTCCGTTCATGAAATTGTTCCCCCATCACCTGTGAGTGATATTATTGAGAGGTGGAAGCAACCGCAGCAACTCGGCCACAAAGTGGAGACCCTGTATCATTACAGAGTGGGGGGCCGAGTGCTGAGGAGCAGAGGGCAAGAAAGTCACCACTGCTCTTCTGACCCCATAACTGCATAGTCCAGACCTCCTCTGGTATCAGTACAAACACTGCGCCCCCGCCAGGAGCTCCATGGCCGAGCGGCTGCATGCAGCCGTACATCACCAAGCACAATGCCGAGCGTCAGATGGAGTGGTGTAAAGCCGCCACCACTGGACTCTGGAGGAGACGTGTTTTGTGCAGTGACTGATCGCACTTCTCTATCTGCGTCTGATGGAGGAGTCTGGGTTTGGTGATTCCAGGAGGACGTTACCCCCTGACTGCATTGTGCCGCTGTACAGATGGTGGAGGAGGATAATGCTATGGGCTGTTATCAGGGGTCGGCATTGGGCCATTAGTTCCAGTGAAGGGAAATCTTAATTCTTCAGCACAAGACATTGTGGACAATTGTAGCTTCAGCTTTGTGGGAACAATTTGGGGATCTTCTGGATGAAGAGACAAAAATTTCCACAGACTTCCACAATCTTGTAGAAATCCTTCCCAGAAGAGTGGGAAATGTTATATCTGCAGAGGAGCGACGCCATATTAATGTCTATGCTGACATGCTGCAGATGTCTAATCCGCAGCACTGGTCAATATACGCTGTGGATATTCTCTGCCCCGTATGCATTAGTTGTCCAAAAATTCTTATGCACAAAACTGGTACCATAAAATGCAGTGAATGTTCTCTAAGGACTCCAGAAAACTGCATTGCCCTCTATTATGTGTCACATTGTTCCATTCATCCGTGGTCATTCCATTCTAATTGTTTTTCTTTCTCCATTTTCTTTGGTTCTTCGTTGTTCTAGAATCGACGACGCAGAAATCCCCAGAAGAGAACGAGAAGACTGAGTTATAACTCTGTGACATCCTCCATCTACGTTGGCACTCATATTTATTGACATTACTTTTTTTGTAATGGACCCTGAACGGATTCAGACAAACTGAACTTTTATTTTTGGTTACTTTTTTTTTTTTTTTCCAAAACTAAAAAAAAACCTTAAAAAAAAAAAAAAGACAACTGTTCTTCAGATGTATATTTCTGTCCTGTCAGAGCCATGTTAGAAAGTTTTTGTTACCTTTTTGTGTGTTTTGTGTTTTATTTAACTCTGGGTGTACACAGGAAGATGCAGCATTTTTTTGCTGGAAAAATTTAAGTCTCAATGATTTTTTGTGCTTCAAGATTGTTCAACTAACTTCTTCCCTTTTTAAGCAAAGGCCATAAAAAATTGTTCTGGTGTCACAGAGGAAACATAAAGTCTACCAATGAGACTGGCCTGATGTAATTACTAATGACATTACACCAAAAAGAAAAGGCTGCCATTATAAAGAATGTGTCTGTGTCTTAAACTTCTCTCTCCAGATGGTTAACGGTGATAAGAAATATTGCAATAACTTTCCGGTTAGTGTCTCCTCTCTTCAGCTGCTTTCTAGTATTACAGCCTTAGTTTCCTAAAAGTTCATCTGCAAGGATGGGATAAGTGGGGACTAGCGCATTGTCTGTTTGTCCAAGTTCTTTGGGTGACTTATTAAAGAGTTGATCAAACGGAAAACTTGGCAAAAAAAGCAACTAACGATGCCCATGAGTTCTGGTCACCTTTGCTTGCACATATTCACATTTTGCTTGCGGTGTCTATTTGGTGCGTGCGCTGAGAACGCTCTCTGTGCACTTGCCAAATGTTTCCATAGGGTCCCATGTTCTTTCGGTATTTGTGACGCTGGTAAATCTTTTCATCAGCTGTAGAGATGACAAAATAAATTCGCAGGACCCTGGTTCGGTGGTCAGGAGGGGACTCCTACCTGCCGATCCTTTTTTTTTTTTTAAAGTAAGTGGCTTGGCATAACGCACACACGACATTGCACCAAGCCACATAATTAAAGAGGTTGTCCACTACTTTTACATTGATAGGTCATCATTGTCTGATCGGCTGGGGTCCGACCCCCGGATCAGCTGTTATTGGATCCTGCATATTGATTCCCTCATCTCTGGTCAATTAATCTATGGGTGGGGGGAAATATCTGTATATCATGTGATCTACTTTTAACTTTTGGAAACTTTGGGCTGTGGATCTCTGGTATGCTTTAACTGTAACATCCATTGAAGGTATATGTTATATCCCTTGCAAACGACTTGTGAATAGACCCAAAGGAACCATCGTGCTATTAGCAGTTCCTGGACCCCTTTAGCTTCACTTAAGGATTTCTATTAAAGAATGTTGTCTAATAGTAGTAATAATAATACAAAAACATTCACCTACCTATGCATTAGATAACAGTAATCTATCAGAGTCCACCAATCCTAAGAACGGGGGGCCCGACGATCCCTCTGTGAATGGAGTGGTAGTGAGCATGTGCGACCGCACAGTGACTGGAGCAGCGGACGCAGATGCTCACTACCGATCCAGTCATACAAGGGACTTTAAGACCCCTGTTCTTGTGATGGGTGCGGTCACCGTGATAGGACGCCATATACACTTGCTGTGTCCTGGGTATGTTCTGGTGAAGATGCTGTAACTACAATTTAGGTGAGGCGTATTCTGCTTCTTGCATCAATCGCCTATTTTTTCTGCTACAAATCTAATATCCGGTCTATTTATATTCTGTTCATATTTGGTTTTGGCACTTAAATATCAGAACACACTTTGATTTTTTTTTCTCCCCTTACAATTAGATAAAACTTGGCTTGTGGTGAGCGATGTCCTTTCCAGTTCATACTTGTGCTACACGTGTACCCGTGACATAACCACTGTCATGTAACACATGGGTACAATGTTCGTCAAACTTCGTAGCCTCTTTCATAGAATCTGTGTACATTTTTTTTTCTTCTTAGATTTGCTGTGGATGTTTTTTTTTTCTCCTACACCAGTCACTTGCTGCCTAGATCTGTGGTACATGGCACTTTTTAGTTAGTTGTGATACAGCTCGATAGTCGAGCTTTCGTCCCAATAATGGCAAAGCTTGGAAAAAAAAACAAAAACTTCTCTAAAGTTTAGCAACGTTTTTGCTGTTTTGTCCTGACTGATCCAATTTCTTTTTGACCTCCTAAAGATGCCTTTTTGAGCTCCAAAATAGGTAGAGGGCTTTATATTCTGGCTGCTTTGGCTCCTTTCATCCCTATGAAATATCTCTGCTTCTACTTCTTTCTGTGTTTTTTCATCCTGCTCTGTTCCATAGTAACTTATCCTGCCTCATGTTTGTACTACAGGGTCACACTCATTTTGATGGTTGATCTTATTTTATTTTTTTGCATTCGGTAATTTGCTGATGTTATATTGTAATGAACAGGTTTTTAAAAACTCCCTTCTCTCAGTGGGGATGATTTACTTACACATGTGTCTTACACTGGTTTGTGCTACAATAATTTTAGTGCAAGTTTAAATAAATCTTTTGGGAGCGGTTGTGTCGCCTTCACACTCCCTCCAACCATTGCCACCCGCTTTTTCTGCCATTTTTTTGAAATTTTGTGAAAAACTAAACTAGTTGCAAGTTTAAAAAAAATCTTTTTTTTTTTCTTTTAATTAATATCTAAGCCGTTCTATGCAGGTTTTTTTTGTATTGTAGAAGCGGGGCAGCTTGTCGTAGATCCAAATTGGGAGATATATGAATGTATTTCTTGCCAAAGCAAAGCTGCATTGTAATCCGCAGCCACTTACTGCAATACAAGATGGTGTCCGTCCCCCCGTCCCCCCCCCCCCCTTGGCTGAGTGAAGTCTAGGAAGGTCTTAATTTTGGTTTGTTTCCTTTTGAGTGCATTGTAATAAAAATATAAAAATGACAGTCCTGGCTCCCAGACAGTGTAAGGTTCTCATCAAGTGTCCCGAGACGGTGGAGAAAGTTCTCGCTGAATAAGCCAGGATCCTCCTGTTAAATTGCGTCCAGGGTTTTTTTTTTTCTCCAGAACTGTGCTGTTTTACCATTTGCAGAATTTAGGAAAACAAAATAATAAAGTTCTTTATATTTCTGAAAGTGAGACTGTGTTATTAAGAATCTCTCTGACCCCTGTCTGTTTGCTGCTACCGGGGGACACTTTCTGTGGATTTTTTTTATTTTTATTTGAATGCATGTATTTTTGACTAAAGTATTTATTTTGCAATAAGTTTTTTTTATGTGATGCCACGAATGTCAGTTCCCTGCCCCTAGTCTTATACTTACCAGCCGCTGTCTACAGCTGTTCACGGTGTCGCTCCGGTTCTGCACCGCCATCTTCAGACCTCAACTTCTGACTGACCGAAAGTCTGAGGGGAACGGTCACGAGTTCTCAATGTAAGTCTATGAGGGTCTCGTTCTGGCTCTCATAGCCTTACATTGAGTTGTGATTTCTGGACCGCCCGGCAAACACTAGAGCAATCTGACCAGTCACAGACTTAGGGAACGGCATCGATAAAAGATGAAGATGGCGGCTAGTAAGTATAAGACTAGGGGCAGGGAACTTAGATTAGTAGTGCCATGATAAAAAAAAAAACAAAGTCGCTGGAGTGGTGCTTTAAAATATTAGCCTGTCTGGCTTCTACAGTCTCTATGTATCATAGTACATAGCCTAACTCATTCTGCAGTCTATATGAACAGTCTTTTGATGCAGAACATCCCAAGTTTTTGAGGGGGATTTAGACAGTTTCCTCTCAATTTCTGCACCAAAATAAAAGCCCACAAAAAAAAAAAAAACCCAGTGTGCACTGATACCATCCTGATAGGTATTGTGATACATAGAAGCTGTATGAAAGTACATGTATTTATGTAAAAACATTGCCTCTGAAAGATTTGGAAGCAACAAGCATTTTTTGTTGTAATATTTCTTCGTTTTTGGGGGGTTTTTTGGTCATCGGGGAAGAATCGCCAAGCTACGACTTTCCTACTTTTGGATACATCGTACTTAGAGAGCAATCATTGGAGAAGGATGTCATGGTCGGAAGAATAGAAGCAACAAGGTGAAGAGGAAGACCAGCAAGATAATGGCGAAGACCCTGGTGGACCGGTCTAGTCTCCATGGCTCGGGATGAAGACCGAGGCTGTTACATAATAATGGAAAATTGCAATGTTGAACAAGTGCTGCCTTTCCCACATTCTCTGGCCCATGAATATTAAGCAGTGCTTCCCTCAGAAATCTATTTATTTTTATTAATGTCTTCTTCAAATAGACAATTTTTTTTTCAGATTTCAGTCGGTATAAGCAGAAGTCGCAAATTGGACTGCCTACTGAGCCCGTTCTAGTCAATGGTCCGATTCAAATGAATAATTAAAAAAGGGGTTCAAAGGCAGGATCACCGAAAGTTTCAGTTGTCTGAACATAACCTTAGAGGGATTGTCCCATGAACAACATAGATCACCTCTCCACAGGGCAGGTTATAATTGTATAATCATTGGGTGTCTGACCACTGGGACCCCATCTACCACCAGAACTGGGTTTGTGAAGTCCTCTGTAAATGACGTTAGTGATTATGTGCGAACACTGCACCATCAACTGGCTACAGGAGTAATAAACAATCTGTAGGGCAGTGGTTGCACATGAACATCAACTTTTCATTCAACAGGACTTAAAGAGTCCTTTGTTCTCGGGATCAGTGGGCTCTCAGCAGCCGGATCTCCAGGGAACATATGTTTATCATATGGAGAGGCGATTTTTTTTTTTTTTTTTGTGGAACTACCCCTTTAAGATCTAGTCCAGCTAACAAGAAAAAGAGGCTCAGTGAAGGAACGATTTTCTGTGATTTAAAAGTACTCTAAAGCCTCCAATTGTCCCGATAAGATGTGTGTAATCTTCTGAGGTCTCCTAGGACTTTATCCAAACTCTTTCAAGCTTTTTAAGGCGAGCACAGCCTTGATAATGTCCAAGTGACTTCATCGTTTATGGGTTAACGGATGGAAACCATCCCACGCTACTATCTGTATGGTTTCTTCAGTGGTTTATGGATTTCTCGCCCTATCCCTGGTTAAGATGGGACTTCCTCTCATTATCCGGATTCACCACGTAATGGCTGCTGCATTTCCTGCCTTGGCTTTTATACAAGCTATGATAGGCTCTCCTGATTGGTTGTGGTATGTCATGTGATGTGATAGCTGTAAGGCATTATGGGGAAGCCTGGAAGTCATGTGATCCTTCTCTGGCTGATATAACCTTCTGCAATGTGTAAAATGGCGGTGGCTATTTTGGTTAATTCACGCCAAGTGTCCAATATTGTTTAAATTTGTTGGGTTCATTAAATTCCTAAAATGTAAAATTAGTTTCTCTGATCATTAGTGTATAAGGCACGCACGATAACATCCCGTTCCAGTTAATCGACTACGTTCTAGTGACCAAAGAATGGGACGTCGTCGCTTCCTGTACTGAAGCAGCAGCGGATCCTCTGCGGTTGAAGTGGTGTCTATTTTTGGGGGGTTTTAGCGTTTTTTTTTTTCTTTTTTTATTTGTGCCAAATTCAAAGTCAATTTTGATTCAAAGTCAATTTTGCCTTTTCTTGTTTGCTTTTTTTTTATTATGTTTGCATATATTTTTTTTTTTTTTCCCCAGATTTTTGTGGCTATCATCAATTGTCACTTTCTAAAAAGTTGAATTTTTTTTTTTTGCACAAATGTATTCCATTCCTCCCTTTTAAGTGATTTTTTTGCCTACCTGAAATTTTTGCGCGAAATAAAACTGGTTAAAAAGAAAAATAAATGACAAAATATGACTAAGGCTCATAGTGTAACGGGTGCTGGAGACTAACAGGGGCAAGGAACTAGATGGGGTTCATAGTGATTCCCAAAAAATGTCTATAGTGGTGTTGGAGACTGTGGGTCTTTGATAATTAGGATGGGGAGAGGTCTTGGGTAAGATGGCGCTGGAGACAGAGCGATGGCAGTGAGCTTAGACGTTAATAAACTTCTGAAGTTTTTTTTCATTTAACCATTAAATTATATATATAAAACATCTGGGTAACATCTCCGACCCTCAGAATCACATTACCGGGTAATTTTTACCTCACGATAAAAACAAAAGGCCAAAAAAAAAATGGCGGAATTGAATTTTTTTTTTTCTCGTTTTACCCCGCTTGTATTTTTTTCTCCCCGGTTTTCAGTATATTATATAGTAAAATGAACGGTGTTATACAGAGGTACAGCCCGTACCGTACATAATGATGGAAAAATGAAAAAAAAAAAAAAAGAAGGGAAGTCATGGAAAAAGGGGAGCGACAGACAAAAAAAAAAATGAAGGAAAGGGTTAAACTGGAAAATGTTTTTGTGTTTTTTTTTTAACAAGAACTGAAGTTTTTTCCAGTCAGTGCTAGTGTGGCAAATTCACTAGTGTTTTCTCACAGGCCCCCACAGAGAGGACCGTGGGCCCGGAGAGGCGGCACCGCTCTGTACACTGAGGACATAAGACGGAGGAAGCCGGGCAGGACGTGAGGAGAGGCTGGGGCACGGCTGCCGGTAAGCACCGAGTATAGGCTGGAATAACGGCCATGTACAGGGCTGGGGAGGAAGACTAGGCGGGACAGGACATGACAGGGCTGAGGCGACGCCCCGCTCTACAGTCCGGGTCACACGGTGTCTGCCGCAGTGTTCCCGGGCGACCAGGGAGCCGCCATGTTCTGTCGCAGCCGCTACGTGTAACTGCGAGACCCTGGCACAGCTGTCAGCACAGCACATGATGGGGGTCGCAGATCCCCCTCCCTGATCCCTGGAAGATTTCCCCCCTCCAGTTGCTGGCAGATCCCTCCCCCGGTCGCTGGCAGATCCCCGCAGTTTGCTGGCAGACCCCCCCCCTCCCCCTCCCGGTTGGTCGCTGTCAGAGATCCCCCGCAGGGGTGGCTGTCAGAGATCCCCCGCAGGGGTGGCTGTCAGAGATCCCCCGCAGGGGTGGCTTTCAGAGATCCCCCGCAGGGGTGGCTGTCAGAGATCCCCCGCAGGGGTGGCTGTCAGAGATCCCCCACAGGGGTGGCTTTCAGAGATCCCCCGCAGGGGTGGCTGTCAGAGATCCCCCGCAGAGGTGGCTGTCAGAGATCCCCCGCAGAGGTGGCTGTCAGAGATCCCCCGCAGGGGTGGCTGTCAGAGATCCCCGCAGAGGTGGCTGTCAGAGATCCCCCGCAGAGGTGGCTGTCAGAGATCCCCCGCAGAGGTGGCTGTCAGAGATCCCCCGCAGAGGTGGCTGTCAGAGATCCCCCGCAGAGGTGGCTGTCAGAGATCCCCCGCAGAGGTGGCTGTCAGAGTTCCCCCGCAGAGGTGGCTGTCAGAGATCCCCCGCAGAGGTGGCTGTCAGAGATCCCCCGCAGAGGTGGCTGTCAGAGATCCCCCGCAGAGGTGGCTGTCAGAGATCCCCCGCAGAGGTGGCTGTCAGAGATCCCCCGCAGAGGTGGCTGTCAGAGATCCCCCGCAGAGGTGGCTGTCAGAGATCCCCCGCAGAGGTGGCTGTCAGAGATCCCCGCAGAGGTGGCTGTCAGAGATCCCCGCTGCTGGACCAACTTTAATCATCTCATTTTTGATGGTATGCTAGAAAAAATGATCCCCAAAATCGTGAGACCATGAAAGCAACACCTTCTCTGTTTTCTTTTTTTTGTGTGCTTGGATGCCTTCTTAGGCCCCGCACACATCCCCGTGAGCAAGTGGGGAGAAGCCAAATGTCACTCCACTGAGACCTAAAAAGTGTCCCTCATTTTTTTTATTCTAAATACAGGTAATTTCATTATATCAGTTTGCAAATATTTTTGAAAATGGCGACTTATTGAAACATAACCTTTAAAACATAACGGACCCCCCTTTACCTCGCTGCACTTTTGCGCAGTCTCTACGGTCGGTCGTTCTGCAGAATTTCCCCATCAACCTTTATACAGATCAATACAAGTTCCCGCTGTCCACAAACAGGTTGGACAGAATGTGCCGTCCCCGCTGTCCTGCCAGAGGCGGCTCCTCTCCTTTTTCTACTTTTTACCTTGTTTTTAAGATTCTTACTTTTTTTTAGTCTTAAAAGGCACAATTTACAGAACTGTAATGGGGGTCCCGAGCCCACTATTCCTCCCCACCACAGTGATGAGAAGTTTGAGCAGAGCAAGGCAATATCTTAAGAGCTGCCAGCAATCCTCACTGCACCCCAAATGGGATATGTTCAGATATTTATCCCCTGTCCTGTGGGGAGATGGTAGATGTGGATCGAGGAAATCCTCTTTAATGGGTTACTCCCAAAATATCAAGTTACCCCCTATCTGTCTTATAGGAAATAACTTGCTGATCATCTGTATCCCCACCGATATCGAGACCATGGAGTCTGCAGCTTCTTTCTGAATGGAGCAGAGATGCACATGCTCAGCCAATGCGCCATTGTCTATTGGACTGTAGAGTACAGAGCTCCACTACTTCCGGCAGTACCATAGACAATGAATGGAGCAGAGATGCGCATGCTCAGCCACTGCACCATTGTCTACAGTGCTGTTGAGTACAGCACTCTACTTCTTGCTGCAGTCCCATAGACAATGAATGGAGCAGAGATGCGCATGCTCAGCCACCGCACCATTGTCTACAGTGCTGTTGAGTACAGCACTCTACTTCTTGCTGCAGTCCCATAGACAATGAATGGAGCAGAGATGCGCATGCTCGGTCACCTCACCATTGTCTATTGGACTGTCGAGTACAGTGCTCCACTATTTCCTGCAGTCCCATAGACAATAAATGGAGCAGATCCTGCACCACACGGGGCAGGTTCAACTCTAATTGCTGTCGTTTAACCACTTAAATGCCACTGTCAATCTCCTGAAGGCATGATTTAAGTATGATCCTGGTTGGACATTGGGACGACCTCACCCCTTCCCCAGCATTGTGATCACAAGTTGTTAAGGGTGTTGCAAGCCCCTTGGATGCCCCCATCGAAATCATCTTTGTGCTGCGCTTTATATAAGTTCATGATTTTTACCATATTCATTAATAACTGAAGTATTGCTATATATAATACAAGCGATCAAACGATCACAGGTTCAAGTTCCCTATAAGGGCTAACAAAAAAAGGGAAAATAGTAAAAACAAAAGTTTTAAAGATATTTAAAAAAAGTTAAAAGTTTAAATTAGCCCTTTTTTTCCCAATTCCAAAACTAAGAAGTTATATAATAAACATATTTGGGTATAACCGCATCTGTAAAAGTCCAATCTATCAAAATCTAAAATTATTTAACCCACAAATGTATATGCCATAAAGAAAAAAAAAAAATTGAAACGCCAGAATTGCCTCCTTTCGGTCACTGAATCTTCCCATAACATGACACAAAAAACTGATTTACCCCAAAATGATATAGAAAAAAAACCCACCAGCTCGCTGTGCAAAAATCACGCTCCATCAACAGAAAAATACCAGTTTTGGGTCTCAGAAAATAATGACGCAAATAAAAAAAATTTTTTTTTTTCTTTAAAATTTGGTGGCGGATTCATCAAGATTGGCGTTTCTTATTCCAGGCTCGAAAAATATACAATGCACCAAGTTCTAATAAATTTGACGTATCCAAGGCCAGAATCAGAAATGTGCAATAATTTACATCACTTTATAGCATGCAGCAAATATATAGTCAGCTGCAGTGTCCTGTGACCGGCAGGAGTTAATGATCCCAGCGGCCTCTCATTTTTGCCCTTTTGCTATTTGAGAAGGGCGGTGTTCCAGCCCCTGGTGCTGCACAGATCAGCAGCTTTTATATTTAGCTTGTGCAAGGCCACAAAAGTGATCTGCAATGTCTGAATGAATGGAGGGGTGTCAGGGGCAATGTGTGCAGGTGCCGAAACTTCAGCAATCCTGGGAATTTCTGTCTGATTATTCTACATCACAAAGAGACATTTTGTAGTACCCCTTGTAGCCAGAATGGAGCAAAAATCTTGTATCCTAAGTGCCCACGATGCAGAAATTCTGCATATTTTTTCCGCTTTTCCCTGGCAGGAAAAACGCATGCGGATTTTACATGCGTTTTTCCTGCCAGGTAGAAGCGTTTGTGAAGCGTTTTTGCATGCATTTCTGCATGCGGGTTATCAAGCGCTTTTCCAAACGATTTTAGCATCACTTGGAAAAGTGCTTGACAACTTGGTCACACTATATAAATCCATGCAACCGGCATATATAGTGTGACCAAGTAATAGTTAAAAAAAAAGAATAGAAATGGTAAGAAATAAAAAAATAAAGATTATACTTAACTTCCGATGGCCCCCGGTCTTTTCTCCGCTGCATCCGGTGTGTTGTATCGGTCGTGGTGGTGTGACCTGTCACATGACTCATTGACGTCGTGGCAGGTCCTTCACACCACAGCGACCCATACAACAGACCAGACGGAGCGGAGAAAACACTGGGGGCCATCGGAAGGTAAGTATAATCTTTATTTTTTATTTTAAATTCTTTCTTTTACAGGTACTATGGTACCCGTGTCTGGAGGAGAGTCTCCTCTTCTCCAGGCCTGGGTACCATCCGCACATTAAATCGCATAATATCCGTGCGTGCAAATGTGCTGACACGGATAATATGCGTTTCAATGCAAGTCAGTGGCGGCAATTAAGCTGAGTGTCCGCAAAATTAATGGACATGCTGTGTATTTTTCCGCAATGATAATCCGCAGTGAAAATTTCCCCAGCATGTGCAGAGCACATGCGGATTATCATTGGGGACCATGGGGCACTTATTACCAAACCTTTTTTAAGCATTTTCGCTGCGGAAATTCCGCGGCAAAAACGCTTGAAAAACGCATAGTGGGCACGCAGCCTAAGGCTATGTGCCCACGATGCAGAAATGCTCTGGATTTTTCCTGAGCATTTCCGCATCTCCCTGGCAGAAAAAAACGCATGCGGATTGTACATGCGGATTGTACATGCATTTTTCCTGCCAGGGACATGCGGATGTGAAGCGTTCTTCACATGCATTTCTGCATGTGGGTTGACAAGCACTTTTAGCATCACTAGGAAAGTGCTTGACAACTAGGTCACACTATATAAATCCATGCAACCGGCATGGATTTTATATAGTGTGACCAAGTTAGTTAACAAAAAGAATAAAAATGGTAAAAAAAACCAAACATTATACTCCCCTTCCGATGGCCCCCGGTCTCCTTCTCGGGTCTTCCCGGTGTGTCGCGGTGGTGTAAAAGGGCCTTCCATGACGTCATTTAGTCATGTGACAGGTCACACGACCGCTGGACCTGTCACATGACTGAATGACGTCATGGAAGGTCCTTTTACTCCATTGCGAGCCAGCAGGGAGCCAAGACGTACCAGATAGAAGACCGCGGGCCATCATAAGGTGAGTATAATGTTTTTTTCTTTATTTTAAATTCTTTGTTTTACAGGTACTATGGTACCCGGGTCTGGAGAAGAGTCTCCTTTTCTCCAGACACGGGTACCATCCGCACATTGAATCGCTTAATATCCGCATGTACAGATGTAGTCATGCCGATATTAAGCGATTCAATGCAAGTCAATGGCGGCCAAATTGCCGCGATTCCGCAAAATAATTGGTAGTGCTGTGGATTTTTCCGCAATGACAATCCGCAGCGGAAATTTCCGCAGCATGTGCATAGCACATGCAGATTATCATTGGGGAACATGGCAGACCTTCTGCCAAGCATTTTTTAAGCGTTTCTGCAGCGCAATTGCCGCTGCGGAAACGCATAAAAAACGCATAGTGGGCACACAGCCTTAAAGTTTTCACTTAGTTTTTTAAAGTAGAGATGAGCGAATAAATTCTATGGACCTGTATTCTGCAGCCGTCGGACAGGACCCCTTCCAAACCCATCCTATCTCCCTGGCTTTTCTTTGAGTAAGTCGGCCCGGTATGACCAAAGCCGTGCCAGCTATTCCAAAGAAGACGATTTTGTCAGGTCGGAGGCTATCCGAAGGACTTCCGTCTGACGACCACACAATACTGATGTGGCTGCTAGACCGATGTATTCACGATTGGTGCGAGTCTATACCTTGCAGGATCTCCCTGTGCGGCTTTTGATTAGCTGGTCTGGTGTGACGTCATCATTGCGGCATGACGCACAGATGACGTCACTCCAGCTCGGTTAATCAATAGCCGTGTCGGGGATCCTGTGAGATAAGAGATTTGCGAGCCTCATATCCAGCGGCCAGAGACTACTGACCTGGCCAGTGTCCTGTGAATCGATCCGCCCATCTCTACTCAGCAGCCTATTAATCACTGCAGAAATGAGCCTCATGAATACACTGGACTCCTAAGTTATGTGTCCTGTGTTTGCTTATAGCTCTCCAACTGGTCAGATTGCACTTTTTTTTTTGTCGCCAATTTGGCTACTTAGAGTACAGGCCTGTAGCTGTAATATGCTATCCTTGCATAAGAAGGCAAGGGAGGCTCACAGACTTGCTGTTCTTCTTCCAGTAATAGCGCCACCCATAGGCTGTGTCTTGTATTACACCTCATCCTTATAAATGGTGCAGAACTACAATACCAGACACAACCTAAGAACAAATGGAAAGCAAAATAACCAGCACGCAGATCAAAAACAGGCTGGCCCTGCAAGTTGGATCGGTCCTCCTGTGAACATTGCACCCCTAATTGTTTACACACGGAAATTAACTATTGCAGCTCGTCCCATTCATTTTTTTTACTAGTTTTAGATGTCAGGTTTTCGGCTCCTTACCTGAGGATCTGGTTCGGCCTGTCCTCATCGGTCAGAGTTCAGGCCTTGTAAATGGTGTTTTTCGGTTGCAGTATGTGTACAGAGGGTATAACGTCTGCCCGTAGGAAGAAAAACACCTCCTGGAATTTGTCCTTCTGCTCATTCACTTTTACAGCTCGGTTTACTCTTATGTTTTTGTTTGTGCCTTAGATAAAGTCAGGGAACGTTTCCCTGCTAAAGAAACCGTCCTCCTTTTTAATGGCGGACTTGTTAATGATAAATTCTCAGTTGCAAAGATCATCAAATATTTACACTGTTTTGCTTTATTTTTGTGTAAGAGGAGAGAACCTTCCTTGAATGCTTGTCCCGATGCTGCCTATGCAGAGCTCAGCGATGTATACGAGTTGGTCATCTGCTGGTGCGCTCTGCATAGGCAGCGACAGACTTGGCAAAGTTCTTGTTATATTAAAGTGAGCTTTGTCATCTCAGTCGCTACCACCGATGACAAATTAATTTCATCATCAGCACTCTGCATAGGCAGCAACCAAGATGAAAAATGATTTGAAACTCATGAGTCATGATTCAATGCTATCTTCATTCATTGCTAAGAGCTGTTTTATGGAGTTTTTTTTTCTAACCACCGTAACTAGGGATAGTGTAATAAAATGGATACCTTTAAAGTGTAATGAAAAAAATAAAAAAAATAAATAAAAAATAAAATAAATAAAAATATATATAACACACACACACACACACATATATATATATATATATATATTAATGTATATCGTTGTGTTAATAACGAGTTCAAGCGCAACCTCTAAGCTGATCTGACCGATTTCAACCTCAAATGTTAATTGTGCACTTATTTTTTCTTATTATAACACAATAATGTGTTATTTATTTATTTATTTTTATTTTATTACACTATCCCTAGTTACGGTGGTTAGAAAAAAACTCCATAGCTCTTAACAATGAATCTATCAATATAAAAATACCTTTTTTAAAAAATTTTTATGTAAGAATTCAGCAAAAAAAAAAAGAGGGTCAAGGGACAAACTAATTACATCAGTATTTTCTTAAAATACAATACATGTGCCTGTGGTATAAGCTGTTCAATGTCGTATCAATGAAAAGGATCTTCAGGCATTTGAACATTGCCCCCATGTCCCAGAGGTCAATTGAACCTCAGCAAGCCCGCAGGTATAAATATATCTGCGTATTTGACGGACTCCGTTCAAGTCAGTGAGTCAAATACGCTGCAAAAACGCACAAAAGAATGGTACCCCGGCTGGGGAAGAAGACTACTTCTCCCATCATCCGACCGCCGCTCCCGATGATAACAGCAAGAGAGGGGCAGATGAGGGGAGAAGTAGTCTCCTCAGCCGAGCTAGCATCTGTGCGTGGTGTAAAAAAAGAAAAAAGTAAAAATATACATTAAAATAACAAATACCATATTCTCACCTGTCTGGCATCCTCCCGATGTCCCCCAGCGACCTGATCACCTGACGGCCAGCAGTACACTGATGGGAGCACGCTCGCTCCTGGCAGTGTACATCGCTGTGCTGCCGGGACTGAGTTCACCGGAGTTCATCAGCTGGAGATCAGCTAATGAGCTCCAGGATCTCACTTTATGGCACTGGTGCTGTGTGGGAATTTTCCCACACAGCACTGATGCAGTAAATGAAGTCACTAGAGCTGATCAGCTGATGAATTCAGCCAGCAGGGCAGCAATGTACACTGGCAGGAGTGATTTATACTCCTGTAAGAAGTGTACAGTGCTGTCTTCTACAGCAGTCACTTCAGTGATTGATGTGACTCCTGTAGAAGTGACCCGGATCGCCGTGGGACACTGGGATTACGTCATGACGGCGGACAAGTGAGGGATATGGTTGTTTTTTATTAATTTATTTTCTTTACCGGAGATGAGGGATTTGGGTTTTAGACGAATAATAAATAAATTATTAAAACCGTGTGTAATTTAATTTCAATTAACTTCTTTATTCTGGCCATGTCTTTATTGAAAAAAGCCTAAAAAAACCTTGCTACGGGGTTAGTAATGGGGGCGTCTTACAGACGCCTCTCCATTACTAACCTGGGCTTCATGTCAGCCGCCAATACAAGGCTGACATGAACCCCAACCTTAAACTAGGGATTTGGGGGGAGGGTATTCATTTTATAGGTGGGGAAGATAGTGCAGATAGTGACCTGGGCACAAATAAAGATATTGGGGGTGGGGTAAGAACAGTCAATAAAGTAAGAAGGAATAGAGGTACAGAGAGATACATAAAATGCATGTACACTAATGCCAGAAGCCTCACCAACAAAATGGAGGAATTAGAATTAATTTTGTTGGAAAATAATTATGACATGGTAGGGATATCTGAGATATGGCTGGACGAGAGCCATGACTGGGCAGTTAATTTACAGGGCTATAGTCTGTTCAGAAATGACTGTACAAGCAAACGAGGGGGGGGGGGTGTTTATATGTAAAATCATCCTTAAAACCTGTCTTGCGGGCGGATATAAGTGAATCTAATGAAAATGTAGAGCCCCTGTGGGTGGAGATAAGGGGAGGGGGAAAAAATAATAAATTACTGATAGGGGTTTGTTATAAGTCTCCAAAAATAATGGAAGCGGTGGAGAATATCCTCGTAAAGCAAATAGATGAAGTAGCGACTCAAGGAGAAGTCATTATTATGGGGGACTTCAACTACCCTGAAATACATTGGGGGACAGAAACATGTAGTTCAAGCAAAGGTAATAGGTTTTTGACAACTATGAGAGACAATTACCTTTCACAACTGGTTCAGGACCCAACAAGAAGGGGGCACTGCTAGACCTAATATTAACCAATAGGCCAGACCGCATATCCAATATACGAGTTGGGGGTCACTTGGGTAATAGTTATCACAAAATAATACGTTTTCATGTAACCTTCAATAAGGTGTGTAGTAGAGGGGTTACAAGGACACTAAACTTCAGGAAGGCAAATTTCCAACGGTTGAGAGATGATCTTAGTGCAATAAACTGGGACGATATCCTGAGACATAAAGCTACACAAAGCAAATGGAAGACATTTATTAACATCCTGAATAGGACCTATGGGAATAAACATGCTAGAAATAGGAGGAAACCACTATGGCTAAATAGAGCTGTAAGGGGCGCAATAAGTGACAAAAAGAAAGCATTTAGAGAACTAAAGCAAGTAGGTAGTGATGAGGCATTAAATAAATATAGAAAATTAAATAAATTATGTAAAAAACAAATCAAGGCAGCAAAGATTGAGGCAGAGAGAATCATTGACAGAGAAAGTAAAAATAATCCCAAAATATTCTTTAACTACATAAATAGTAAAAAACTAAAAAATGATAGTGTTGGCCCCCTTTAAAATAGTCTGGGTGAAATGGTGGATGAGGATGAGGAAAAAGCCAATATGCTAAATGATTTTTTTTCAACCGTATTTACACAAGAAAAACACATGACAGAAAACATGATTAGTGATAACAAAAATTTTCCATTAAATGTCACTTGCTTAACCCGCAGGAAGTACGGCGGCGTCTAAAAATCACTAAAGTTGACAAATCCCCGGGCCCGGATGGGATACACCCGCGAGTACTGCAGGAATTAAGTAACGTCATAGATAGACCATTATTTTTAATCTTTAAAGATTCCATAATAACAGGGTCTGTACCACAGGACTGGCGTATAGCAAATGTGGTGCCAATATTCAAAAAGGGGACAAAAACCGAACTTGGAAATTATAGGCCGGTAAGCTTAACCTCTACTGTGGGTAAAATCCTGGAGGGTTTCCTAAGAGATGCTATACTAGAGTATCTGAAGAAGAATAACCTCATGACCCAATATCAACATGGGTTTACGAGGGACCGTTCCTGTCAAACAAATCTGATCAGTTTTTATGAGGAGGCCAGTTCTGGACTGGACCAAGGAAATGCAGTGGATGTTGTGTATATGGACTTTTCAAAAGCTTTTGATACGGTTCCACACAAAAGGTTGATACATAAAATGAGAACAATGGGGATAGGGGAAAATATATGTATGTGGGTTAAGAATTGGCTCAGTGATAGGAAGCAAAGGGTGGTTATTAATGGAAAACACTCAGACTGGGTCTCAGTTAACAGTGGGGTACCACAGGGGTCAATATTGGGCCCCCTTCTTTTTAACATATTTATTAATGACCTTGTAGGGGGCATACAGAGTAATATTTCAATATTTGCAGATGACACTAAACTCTGCAGGGTAATCAATACAGAGGAGGACAATTTTATATTACAGGAGGATCTATGTAAACTAGAAGCTTGGGCTGATAAATGGCAAATGAGCTTTAATAGGGATAAATGTAAGGTAATGCACTTGGGCAGAGGAAATAAAATGTATAATTATATGCTTAATTGTAAAACACTGGGCAAAACTGTAACTGAAAAAGACCTGGGTGTATTGGTGGACGACAAGCTCACGTTTGGTGGCCAGTGTCAGGCAGCTGCTGCAAAGGCAAATAAAATAATGGGATGCATTAAAAGAGGCATAGATGCTCATGAGGAGAACATAATTTTACCTCTATACAAGTCATTAGTGCAACCACACTTAGAATACTGTGTACAGTTCTGGTCTCCTGTGTATAAGAAAGACATAGCTGAACTAGAGCGGGTGCAGAGAAGAGCGACCAAGGTTATTAGAGGACTGGGGGGTCTGCAATACCAAGACAGGTTATTACACTTGGGGTTATTTACTGTGGAAAAAAGAAGGCTTAGGGGTGATCTTATTACTATGTACAAGTATATGAGGGGACAGTACAAAGACCTTTCTACTGATCTTTTTACTCTGAGGCCAGAGACTGGGACAAGGGGGCATCTTCTACTTCTGGAGGAAAGAAGGTTTAGTCATAATCACAGACGCGGATTCTTTACTGTAAGAGCAGTGAGACTATGGAACTCTCTGCCGCATGATGTTGTAATGAGTGATTCACTTCTAACATTTAAGAAGGGCATGGGTGCCTTTCTTGAAAAGTATAATATTACAGGTTATATATACTAGATTCCTTGATAGGGCGTTGATCCAGGGAACTAGTCTGATTGTCGTATGGAGTCGTGAAGGAATTTTTTCCCCAATGTGGAGCTTAGTGTTTGCCATATGGTTTTTTTTTTGCCTTCCTCTGGATCAACATGTTAGGCTATGGGTTGAACTAGATGGAATTAGTCTTCCTTCAACCTTAAAACTATGTTACTATGTTATTACCCCACTCGCCACCGCTACACGGCAGTGGGAAGAGCGGAGGCTAAGCTCCAGATTTGGCGCATCTTATAGATGAGAGGGGTGATATTAAGACCTGCGGAAGGGGCTAGTATCCATGGACAAAATACGCTGCGTCCAAAGCGCTGCTGGTTGCTGATTGTGAGGGTGTAGCGGCTAACGAAACAGCTGTGAGCTGTTATTAATAGCCAGGGAACATGTTTGCCTAATGGCACCTTCCTATGCTAAAAATAGCAGCTCTCAGCTGCCCCAGAAATTACATGAATGGGAATGCTAATGAGATTGGGTTTAGCTGACAACTAGCCCTTTTGTTTAGTGATAGCAAGGTGTCAATCAGACCCTTTCATTACTAAACCTAATTAAAGTAAATAGTTAAATAAACACAGACACAGAGTAAAACACTTTATTTGAAATACAACAAACACATTCTTTAATCATTTCAATTAACCAATATGCTCACCCTAGGTCTAATAGTAATCCAAGGGTTAAAGTGATGCCCCACTTTTCTTTTTTAAAATATTTTTATTTAGCTCCAAAAAGCATTCATTGATGTACAAAAACGAATAAAAAACGCATCAAAATCGCGGCAAAACGCACATTTTTTTCTGCAGTTTTTTTCCTGCTAAGGGAGGCAGAAACCTTAAAGGAGTTGTCCACTACTTTTTCATTGATGCCCTATCCATAGGATAGGGCATCAATGTTTGATTGGCTGGGGTCCCGCACCCGGCACACCCGCCGATCAGCTGTTATCAGTGTCGGCGGCCAGAAGTGCTTAGCTGCGGTGCTCAGCTGTCCATCTGTACTGGCCGCTGCGGGGTACTGCACATCCACCTCCCATTGAATTGAATAGGAGGCGGATGTGCAGTACCCCGCGCCGGCCACTACAACTTGACGGCCAAGCACCGCAGGTAAGCACTTCCGGTCGGGTGCGGGACCCCGGCTGATCAAACATTGATGCCCTATCCTATTGATATCCCTATCATGAATGTGAAAGTAGTGGACAACTCCTTTAAGGAATTTTCTGCATTCAAATCCTGAATGTGGGCACATAGGCTATATACTCAAGAGATTTAAACCCATCGGGAACTGTGGCTGACAGCTCTGCGTGTACACCTGTTTGCATATGAAATGTATATTGCCTATGGCACCATACATACTATTGTGTTTTTATTTCATTTGCATATACAAAAATCATTGGTTTCAAAATTGATGTTATGTACATTCGCTTATTGCATAGGATTTCTATTATCCATGAATTAATAAGCATTTATTTGACTTCCTTGTATTCTGGACCCTCTTTTTCTGGTGTGTTTTTTCATGCACATACTTCTAGCTTGTATATATTCAAGCAATTCAAACCCATTATGAACCTCTGTCTACATACTTGTTTGTTTTTACACACAGGCATTCAGCTTGTATATATACATTCAAGTGTTTTAAATGCACTGGGAACTGTGGCTGAAAGCTCTGTTTGCATATTTAATTAAATTTTCTCCTTAGTATTGTGATCTTATTGCCTGTGGTGTGTGTGTGTATATATAGATATAACCCCATTTTCCCTGTTTATTTGCTATGACTAAGGGCTCAACTATGCCGCCAGAAACGCGTTAGAACCGGTTAATCCTCTCCCCCCCCCCCTTTTTAATGAACTAATAAATTTGTTTTTTTTGCTATTTTACCTGTTGAAGTGCCTTTTTTCTTTTCCATCTCAGTATCTCATGGTTGTCTGTATTCTCAATTCATGGGTAAAATGTACAGGCTTTTTCCCATTACTGAGATAGGCGATGACAATTGGTGCTCATGAAGTTCTATGGAGAACTGCAGCAGGATGTCAGTGTCGGCCTCTAGCTCCTCCCCTCTCCATCGAACTTTTTAAGCACCGTGAAAATCTGTCTGCACTGAACACAAATGTTTACCCATGAATTGAGAATGAAAGAGGCAGATTTCTGTGATTAAGATATATTACAAAGTTTCTTATTTTCATGAAATAAAAAATAAAACAACGATAATTCTAGAAATCGTGGTAAACGTATAATTTTATTAATCTTTCGGTGGAGAGTCTGGGACCCCCGGCGTTATTCCATTGTATATGGGGAGCTATAGTCTTGCGTTCTTGTGCGCGGAGTTGCTTCCTTGTGCTCGGTTCATGGGCGATTGTTTTTGTCTTCTCTTTTGTTTCCCTGATTGTTACATACCCCTATTTCATATATATGTTAGTTACTATTGTAAAGCGATCTTTTTACATTTCTTCTACATGTCTGGCTAAATTCTCTCCTTTCTTCCTGTCCCTGCAGGGCAACTTGTGCACAACACCTGAGAGTTAATCATTGGCCCAGAACAGATAAAACAGCCTCCACCGACCTACCGGGAAGAGGACAAGGGAGCAAACTCACAGCTCAGCAGAGCGAGAGACTGGCGGCAGCTTTCCCCTCCTCCGACTGACTGTCTCGTTTTACCACCTTGGGGTCTTGAACTGCGGCTTGGCATATGTGAGCTGCGCTGATCTATATATATACAGTTCTGCAACAACGGGGCTCGCTCTGCCATCTGTCAATGAAGCCGTGCTTGTAAGTCTCTGAGATACGAGGCAAGATGGGAGCACAAGGGCAGGGATATGGCTACTACCGGACGGTCATCTTCGGGGCCATGTTCGTGGGCTACACACTATATTACTTCAATCGTAAGACCTTCTCTTTCGTCATGCCGTCTATAATGCAGGAAATAAAACTGGACAAGGATGATTTGGGTAAGTGGAATTGCAATACAATGTAAATCTCGCTGTATATGACCGCTCATGTACCTGCACTGTAAATACAGAGTGGGCAGGATTAACTGTAAGCATAAAGTGCAGAACTACACTTTTTCTGCTTTTCTGTCCATTTTAGAATAAAAAATTAGAATGAAGGATAAAGAGCCAATCTTTGGGAAAAGGGGGAGGCACATGTCCTTATGGCCCGCTCTGTCATATAGAAATGTGACTTTTGCAGCCGATGTTATTGCAGTGCTGCTGTACGATAAGAAACCATGCTGAAGAAGGAACTATGTGCGGATTCTCAATGAAAAGCTTTTTTGGCTAGATACATGTCCTCGAGCTGTATACAGCAACAAGGCCACACTTACATAAAAGTATTTTCTGGCGGTTGCTGTTTGTGTGTTCAACAGAGCGGACCCGGACCAGTGAAAGTCAATGTGCTATTGTGTACATGTAGTGTGTACATGACAACCAGTGGTCCATGAAAACATCACAGCTTGCACAAGTCTTGTGCTTTTCGCAGATGAGACAGTACTAGTTGCGGCTCTTGCATCCATCTGCTACCTGCATGAAGCTGTGAATGGACCCCGTCACGTCTGCAATTTGCCACATGAAGTCAGCAGCCAACACTCCACACTCTCCCAACGGCCCCATATACAAGAACATTTAGTGCAGCCAAGCGTTCATGTGTTTTCAATGGAGAGGGCGGAAAAAGCCGCTGCCAAACGTCTCTGGCAGAGAACAATAGGGTCAAGTGTTTAAGCACCAATTTGGCGATCCTTCTCTCTCTTTACGTCATCTGTTGGGAGAGTCTGGAGGCCCCCAGAACGCATTACACAGTTGACCGAAACCAGCGATGTTGGTGGTTCTGGCGGACTTTAGTCTGTTGTGCATGAGACCTTCCCTGGATAACAGTATTTTTAGAGTAGAATGTGTTAATGTATGTGGTAAGAAAGGGAAGGAAATGGTTACATCCTAACAATATATCATTATCGCAGTAGACAGTTCATGTAGAATATTTTTCATAACTAAATTTTACTAATACCCGGTATTACTTGCTTAGAAATTCATGTAACATACCTGCCATGGCCCCCGTGCTGTTCCTTTGATTCTTGCCTTGTGTCCAACTAGTGTGTCCATGCTCAGTCCCACTGCCTGGATCCTCTTGTCCATGCTCCATAGCTCAGTCCTAATGTCCGGATCCTTTATCCATGCTCAGTCCCACTGTCTGGATCATCTCGTCCATGCTATGTCCTGCTGTCCGGACCCTCTTGTCCATGCTCATTCTCACTGTCCGGATGTCTGGATGATCTTGTCAATGCTCTGTCCCACTGTCTGGATCCTCTTGTCCATGCTCCATAGCTCAGTCCTACTTTCCAGATCCTGTTGTCCATGCTCAGTCCTACTGTCCGGATCCTGTTATCCATGCTCAGTCCCACTGTCTGGATCATCTCGTCCATGCTCAGTAGCTCAGTCCCACTGTCTGGATCCTCTTGTCCATGCTCCATAGCTCAGTCCTACTGTCTGGATCATCTCATGCATGCTCAGTCCCACTGTCCGGATCCTCTTGTCCATACTCAGTCCCACTGTCTGGATTATATCGTCCATGCTCCGTCCCACTGCCTGGATCCTCTTGTCTGTGCTCAGTAGCTCAGTCCCACTGTCTGGATCCTATTATCCATGCTCAGTCCTACTGTCCGGGTCCTCTCGTCCATGCTCTGTTCCGCTGTCCGGATCCTCTTGTCATTCTCACTGTTCGGATGTCTGGATCATCTCGTCAATGCTGTGTCCCACTGTCTGGATCCTCTTGTCCGTGCTCCATAGCTCAGTCCTACTGTCCGTTTCCTCTTGTGCATGCTCATTAGATCAGTCCCAGTGTCCAGATCCTCTTCTCCAAGCTCAGTAGCTCAGTCCTACTGTCCGGATCCTCTTGTCCATGCTCAGTAGATCAGTCCCAGTGTTCAGATCCTCTTCTCCAAGCCGCACATGGAACAAATTTCCTTTACTCCGTCTCGAGCAACCAGCACATGATGAGGTCGAGGCAAGTGCTCCTGACTTCACTGCACGTTCTCCCACTCAGCAGATACTAGATTGGCTTCTGCTGACTGATACTGTAGTTACTGCCCGACCTATAGGGGGAAATTAACAATCCTTCATACAAACCCTCTAAAAATTAAAACACATTAGTAAATGAACGCCACTATACCTGCTATATCACCCCCTGCCATGGGCAATTTATTTGCCCGTATGTAAAAAAAAATAAATCTTAATGTCCCGAGCACAGATCCTCAGTATACTACTTGAATACTACTCTTTGGATACAGCCTTTTACTCTGCTTTCAATACAATAAAGAATTGCACTTTTAAGACCAGTGAACCATAACTTGCACAATACCGGTATCTGAGGGGTGATATGCTTCAGAAAAGTCCAAGTATTTTCCGTCTTTTGTCAGATTCGTACTCATTAGTGTAACCAGGAGCCAGGACACTATTACAGTTCAGTCTACGGTCACGCCTGCGTCTGTCGAGCTGACGGGTGCGCGAGATCTATCACAAAGCGGACACTAATGGGTCCTGACAGATCCTGCTGGTCCATCATTTCATAAAGTAATAGCGCCTCATTCATCACAACCTCCAATACTGATGCGAACACAACCTTATGCTAAAGTGTCCCTTGTCTGTGTGACATCCATGTGCCCCAATAGGGCATATCGACAGGTCTGTAAATGAAGATTTTTAGGATTAGTGGCCTACTTTCATATGCAAATTCTGTATTAAATTAAATATCTAGATTAATAAATGTGTAACCAGCAATGTATTGTCCGCAGGTCTCATCACCAGCAGCCAGTCCGCAGCCTACGCAATAAGCAAGTTTATCAGCGGGGTCCTATCTGACCAGATGAGCGCTCGATGGCTTTTTTCATCGGGACTCTGTTTGGTGGGTGTAGTAAACGTCCTTTTCTCCTGGAGTTCAAGTGTCTCTGTTTTTGCCATCCTCTGGTTTTTTAATGGTCTTGCACAAGGACTCGGCTGGCCGCCCTGTGGGAAGGTTCTTAGGAAGGTAAGACTGTGCGGATAATTAAAAAAAAATTGTAAAATTATTGTCAAGTCATTCGTTTATGATTGAGAATATGAGCAATATTCAAACGTCCGGCTGACGGCTCTGCAGGAAACTGAGTTAACAAATGAATGCCTTTAGGGCTATGGATACCATTATTGTTTGCAAATGTTTGAGCTTAAAGGGATTGTGCCACTATTTTTATTATTATTACAGCGCCATTTATTCCATGGCGCTTTTACGTGTGAAAGGGGTATACATAATAAAAAACAAGTATAATAATCTTAAACAATGCAAGTCACCGACTGGTACAGGAGGAGAGAGGACCCTGCCCGTGAGGGCTCACAGTCTACAAGGGATGGGTGAGGATACAGTAGGTGAGGGTAGAGCTGGTTGTGCAGCGGTATGGTGGAGCGAGGGTTACTGCAGGTTGTAGGCTTGTCAGAAGAGGTAGGTCTTCAGGTTCCTTTTGAAGGTTTCCACGGTAGGCGAGAGTCTGATATGTTGGGGTAGAGAGTTCCAGAGATGTGGGGATGCACTCGAGAAATCTTGTTTGCGATTGTGGGAAGAGGGGAGTAGAGAAGGAAATCTTGTGAGGATCGACGGCTACATGCAGGTAAGTACCGGGAGACTAGGTCACAGATGTATGGAGGAGATAGGTTGTGGATGGCTTTGTATGCTAGGGTTAGGGTTTTGAACTGGAGTCTCTGGGCAATGGGGAGCCAGTGAAGGGATTGGCAGAGAGGAGAGGCCGGGGAATAGCAAGGGGACAAGTGGATTAGTCGGGCAGCAGAGTTTAGGATAGATTGGAGGGGTGCGAGAGTGTTAGAGAGGTCACAGAGCAGGAGGTTGCAGTAGTCGAGGCGGGAGAAGATGAGAGCATGCACTAGTGTTTTTGCAGATTTTGCAGGGAAATATTTTTGAGTTGGAGTCGGCAGGAAGTGGAAAGCGCTTGGATATGTAGTTTGAAGGCGAGATGAAAGTCAAGGATTGCCCTGGTGCTGCGAGCTTGTGGGACTGTGGAGAGTGAGCAGCCATTGACTTTCATGGATAGGTCTGATGGGGGGGTGTTGAATAATACTCTTTTACATGAACTGCCAGGTAAAGTCAGTGTTAAGGGTTCAAAAAGATGGACAAAATAAATGCTCCAGAGGGCAGGATATCTAAAAAGAACCCCAAAGTGTTTATTAGATACAACAGCAGCCATGTTCAGACCAAGTATGTGTGCCACTAGCCCTATATTTCTGGCTAGATCAGCTGCTGCATCATTTCCAGCTTGGTCCTCTAGGGAAAAAATAGAATTTTTCTGTCACCCATGACGGCACAACGAGAGAGGGGATCCGCCCTTCAAGGACAGGAAACCTTCAAGATAAAAAGGGCGGCACCTCTCTCCCGCATCATTGGTTTCCTGTCCTTGATGGGGGACCTTCCTTCTCGGCGGCGACAGCAGCAAGTTCAGCCTACCTGGGCCGGGGCCGGTCGGTTGTGGCCGGGCACAGTCTCTGCTGCGGCCGCTCCCGTGGTTCCTGGAAGCGCCGCGGGGGGCGCCGACATGTGGTCTCCCCGCGTGCGGGCTGGGGTTTGCGGTACCTACACAGCATGGTAGCCGGCAAACCCTGCATCCCGGATGTGACGTCACGGGGCGCGACCGGAAGTGACGAAACCGGAAGTCCCGCCCCGATGACGCTCGCTGGGACCTCTGACCCCCGGATGTAATTTTCGGGGGAGGTACCAGAAGCTGCGGGGACACCGGCCGGTGATCTCCCTGGCACAATAAGGGTACTTAAGGGTAGATCACCGGCCAGGCACGGACGCAGTGCACTGTAATGGCCTCACAGCAGCCCTCCCCACCGCATCAGCAGCTGCAGCAGCAGTCCATGCTGCAGCTGCAGCAGCCCGTGGAGATGGAGCAGCCGCGGCAGCCTCTGCGCCAGAAGCGCACCCAGGAGCAGCGTCCACCGCAGAGCAGGAGCAGTGGGCGTTCTGGGACTCGCAGCACCAGGGATTCAAGATCCAGCCGGCATAGCTCCTGCAGGATCGATGATTCCGCGGTCTCCCGAGGAGAAGTGTCAGATACTGTCCTGCCTCCCGTTCCGGTACCCTGTCTTTATCTACTGGGTGGTGAGTGAGCTACGTGAAAGTCAACGTATTAATGTAGACTTTTTTCTGTTTTGTCTCTCTCTCTCCCTTTCCTTCCTCCTTTATATGGTCAGGATGTCCCTAAAAAATGTACAGAGTATGTGCTCTGTGTGAACGGGGTCTGACTAAAGACTGGCCCAAAAGATTATGCCAGCCATGTATTGAGGAAACTATTTCGGAGGGAACCCCGGATTTTTCTTCAAATGTAAAAGCCCTTATTAGGTCTGAGGTAGAAAAATTGTTTGTTGTTTTCCCAAGCATCCCAGGCCCATAGAGCAAAAACCCCACCCACCCTTTTAGACTCTGAATCTGACCAGGGAATGCTGGATGACTCCACTGACTCTTCCTCTTCGGATAGTGAGGCAGGCACAGGTCATTGTTTTCCCCTGGAAAGTGTGGATAGCTTAGTAAAACCCGTCAGGTCCACAATGGGGTTAGTTGACCAGAAGGCAAAAAAATCAGTACAGGATATTATGTTCGGCACCTTGGATCGGAAAAAACATAGAGTTTTCCCGATTAATGATAAGGTGCAGGGACTTATCAGGAAGGAGTGGGATAGGCCAGAGAAAAAGGGTCCCCTTCCATCCTCCTTCAAAAGGAAATATCCCTTTAATGAGGAAGATGCCGCCTCCTGGAATAAAGCCCCGAAGTTGGATGTTGCGGCATCCAAAGCTTCTAGAAGATCTTCTCTCCCTTTTGAAGACACAGGGATGCTGAATGACCCACTGGACCGAAAGGTAGATACCTTCCTTAAGGGTACTTGGGAGTCATCAGCAGGGGCATTGAAACCAGCCATAGCAGCAACCTGTACTGCAAGATCCCTTATGGTTTGGTTAGACAGGTTAGAAGACCAGGCTAAGAACGACAAGTCACAAGACTTCATTCTGGCCTCTCTACCAGTATTGAAAGGAGCAGCGGCCTTCTTATCTGACGCCTCTGTGGATTCCGCCAGATGAGCAGCAAGATCTGCGGCCCTGTCTAATGCCGGCCGTAGAGCAGTCTGGCTGAAATGTTGCCCGGGGGACATACAAACGAAGGGAAAGCCATGTTCTCTTCCGTGTGAAGGAGGTTTTCTTTTTGGTGCCTCTCTTGACACAATTCTGGAGAAAGCAGGTGACAACAAAAAAGGATTTCCTAAATCTTCCTTCTCAACTTTTAAGCAGGCCTTTCGGAGGATGAAATTTGGCCGCAGAAGGACATCCACAGAACAATCTAGATGGGAGGATCGTTCCAGGAAAGGGAAAGGGTTTTTGTTCGGCGGGCCCTCCCAGGATAGTCGCAAACCCCCAAAATGACACTCTATCCCAGGTGGGAGGGAGGCTCTCTCTCTTCCTTCCAGCCTGGGAAAGGATCCCTTCCAGCAAGTGGATCCTCAATTTAGTAAAATCAGGTTTAAAACTGGAATTTCTGAGGAACCCACTAGAGAAATTTATCCCGACTGCCTTAAGATCCTCTCTACCAGAACAGCGGGCACTGGAGGAAGAGATTTCAGGTCTCCTGCAAAAGAACGTCTTGCTGGAGGGTATCATCACAAGAAGAAAGAAGAGGGTTCTATTCCCCCTTGTTCCTTATAAAGAAGCCGGACAATTCATACAGAGTCATCCTCAACTTGAAAGGCCCAAACAAATTCCTGAATAATTTATCATTCAAGATGAAAACAATAACATCAACGATAAGCTTTCTATTTCCCGGCTGCTACATGGCAGTGTTGGACCTAAAGGATGCGTATTACCATGTGCCAGTCTATCATGACTTTCAAAAATACCTCAGAGTAGCCGTAACTCTACAGGGAGTTGTCAAGCACTTCCAGTACAGAGCTCTTCCCTTTGGCCTAGCAGTGGCGCCCCGCATATTCACAAAACTTATAGCGGAGGTTACGGCTCATCTCAGGGAGGAGAACAGATTGATCATTCTGTACCTGGACGACTTCCTAATAGTGGGCAAAACTTACGATCACTGCCTAGAAAAATCAAAATTGATCCCGCATACAACTCAGATCTTTTTAGGCCTTACTCTGAATTTGGTTCGACAGGAATGCCGCCTGCCAGAACAGAAAAGAGAGAAAATAAAAAATTTAGTCTGGACAGCCATAACAGACCCAGTAATGACTCTCAGGGGGGCCATGTCTCTGTTGGGGTCCCTCACTTCCTGCATCCCAGCAGTGTGCTGGGCCCAATTTTATTCAAGAGAATTACAATGGGACGTCCTAAAGAACAAAATCGCTGGAGGGCAAGTCCACACTCCTACAAAATGTAATTCAATCACTGTATTGGTGGTTAGAGACAAGCACATTCCAGACAGGCGTCCCCTGGTTTCCCCAATTTACCAGAGTGATTACTTTTGATGCCAGCCCCAGGGGGTGGGGGGCACACCTAGACAACCGCCCGATACAGGGGACTTAGCCAGAGGAGGAGAGTCTGGAGTCTTCCAACATGTGGGAACTACGAGCATTAGAGAAGACACTAATCAGCTTCTTACCCCTTCTACGAGGACATCACATAAAAATTCTGTCCGACAACCAGGTCACGGTGGCATATGTAAACCACCAGGGGGGAACTCGCTCAAAATCACTAATGCAGATTGTGGGGAGGATATTTTCTCTAGTGGAAGGAAAAGTTCTCTCTTTAAAGACCCTTCATATCAGAGGAGAGGACAACTCGAAGGCAGACTTTCTAAGTCGCAGGCCATTATTGCAGGGAGAATGGACTCTAAATCACTCAGTCTTCCGCCAGCTAGTGGCTATGTGGGGGTCTCCAGAGGTTGACCTGTTTGCGACTCGTCAGAACAGCAAGTTAAAAAAGTTCGGCTCACTGAATCCCACGGAAAACCCTTTAGTAGTAGACGCCTTCCAGTGCAGATGGGATTTCAGTCTGGCCTATGCCTTTCCCCCAACTTGCCTAATTCCAGCAGTGTTGAGGAAGATCCGGGAGGATCAGGCTCAAGTGGTCCTCATAGCCCCCTTCTGGCCCAAGAGACCGTGGTTCTTTTGGCTAAGGAGCATGTCAGTCACGAACCCCTGGATTCTTCCAGAGATTCCCGACCTTCTTGCTCAAGGTCCCATATTCCATCCTCAGGTGAAAAGATTGCACTTAGCGGCCTGGAACTTGAGAGGTCATTGCTAGAGGGTCGGGGTTTCTCATTGAATCTAGTTACTACTCTTCTATGTAGTAGGAAACCAATCACTACTAAAATTTACAGTAGAGTCTGAAAGAAGTTCTTGTCATTTCATGGATTCTCCCTGGGGTGGGGGGGGGGTTCCCATGACGGACATTTTGGAATTTCTTCAAAGAGGGCTGGAAAAAGGCCTAGCGGTTAGGACCTTAAAGGTCCAAATCTCTGCCTCAGGGGCCTTGTATAATTATAATCTGGCCAGTAACAAATGGATTTCCAAGTTCGTGAGGGCATGCAGTAGAGCCAATCCAGCCCCTATAATAAGGGTCCCTTCTTGGGATTTAAACATAGTGCTAAACACTTTAACAGGTTCTCCCTTTGAGCCCCTTAGCTCAGGGTCCATAAAATTACTCACCCTAAAAACAATACTTCTGGTGGCCTTAACAACAGCACGGAGGGTTAGTGAGTTACAAGCTTTGTCGGCAGATCCACCTTTTACCTTAGTGCTAGACTATAGGGTAGTTTTGAGACCAGACCCTGCTTTCCTTCCTAAGATTGTTTCTAAGTTTCATATGTCTCAGGAGATAGCCCTACCTTCCTTCTGTCCTGAACCTAAAAATAGCAAGGAGGAAAGATTTCATACCTTGGATGTCAGGAGATGCCTTATACATTATTTAGCATCCACAAGCTCATGGAGGAAGGATAGGGCTCTATTTGTCTCCTTTCAGGGCTCCCAAAAGGGATCAAAGGTCTCAAAAGGCACTCTATCAAGGTGGATCCGGGAAGCCATCATGATGGCCTATACGGGATCAGGCAAAGATCCTCCTAACAATCTGAAGATCCACTCTACACGGGGCATAGCTGCTTCCTGGGCAGAAAGAGTGGACGTGCCCATTGAGCAAATATGTAAGGCGGCCACATGGTCATCTCCGTCCACTTTCTATAATCACTATAGACTTGACCTTTCTGCCTCCTCTGATATCACATTTGGGAGTGTAACATACTTGGCGGCGTCCTTGCATGGTGGTCCATCTCCCACTGTGCAACAGCGCGCACTTGATCTCCAGTCCAGAATGTCTCTCTGGCTTCCCTCCTTGCTGTCTGTTTGTCTGTTTTGGCTGCATAGGGCGACGCCCGCTGAACTTCCTGTTTCTTGTACCTGCTGCGGACACGCCCCTGTTGCACCTTCAGCCTATTGCTGTCCATCTTTGGGTATTTATACCACCTTCTTCCTCAAGATGGCGCCTGAGCATTGTGTCCTGTCAGTCGGCTTTTTGTCTCTGACATGCCAGGTCCTATCCTGTTTTCCTGCCTGTTTTCCAGTTCTGTGTCTGAACTGTGGTCTGTTCTTGTGAACACGCTTCTTGCCTGTTCTTTTGCCTTCTAGGGGCCGTATTCCTAGATCTGCCTGTCTGTGCCTTGCGGTATCTGTTCCCGTCTGAACAGAGTCCTGTTTGTGTCTCTGTCTTGCAGTATCAGTTCCCGTGTCTGAACTGAGTCCTGTCTATGTCTCCTGCCTTGCGGTATCAGTTCCCGTGTCTGAACTGAGTCCTGTCTGTGTACTCTTGCCTGCTGCCTTTCCTGGAGGCTGTATTTCCAGGCCTGTCTGAACACGCTCCTTGCCTGTCCTCCCGCCTTCTAGGGGCCGATTACCTAGATCCGTTCCTGTATCTTGTCTGTCCTGTCTGAACACGCTCCTTGCCTGTTCGTCCTGCCTCTCTGGGGGCCGTATTCCCAGACCCGCTCCTGTATCCCGCTGCAGTGTCGGTCTCTTCCGTACACTCAGTTCCAGTCTGAACTCTCTCCTATCCTTTACCTGTTTTGCCTCTATGTCCGTTCCTTTCCTTTTTCTGCAGAGTCTGAACTCGTACCTAACTCCTGCTTGTTGTCTCTGTACTCCCGTTTGTGAGTTTGTGGTCCACTTGCTACTTCACTGCAAATACCCTGTGGGTATCTGGCTCTGCCTTTCCCTTCCTGTCTGTTCCGTGTGAACAGAGCCCTGTCCGTCCTGCTCTGACTCCTTGCTCACTGCTCCGGCAGCCTTGCTCTGCTCTGACCCTTTTGCTCACTGCTCCGGCAGCCTTGCTCCGCTCTGACCCTTTTGCTCACTGCTCCGGCAGTCCTGTCCTGCCCTGCTTCTGCCCGCTGCTCCGGCAGTCCTGTCCTGCCCTGCTTCTGCCCGCTGCTCCGGCAGTCCTGTCCTGCCCTGCTTCTGCCCGCTGCTCCGGCAGTCCTGTCCTGCCCTGCTTCTGCCCGCTGCTCCGGCAGTCCTGTCCTGCCCTGCTTCTGCCCGCTGCTCCGGCAGTCCTGTCCTGCCCTGCTTCTGCCCGCTGCTCCGGCAGTCCTGTCCTGCCCTGCTTCTGCCCGCTGCTCCGGCAGTCCTGTCCTGCCCTGCTTCTGCCCGCTGCTTCCGGCAGTCCTGTCCTGCCCTGCTTCTGCCCGCTGCTCCGGCAGTCCTGTCCTGCCCTGCTTCTGCCCGCTGCTCCGGCAGTCCTGTCCTGCCCTGCTTGTGCTCGCTGCTCCTGCAGCCCCGTCCTGCTCTGTTCTTGCCCACCGCTTCGGGCGTTCCCTCTCTGCTGTGGTTGTCTACCGCATCTGCGGTTCTGTGACCCAATCTGTACTGGGTCTTAACCTTTCTGTGCTCCAGCACGTCCTTTCGGCCAGTACCTCCCTGCCTGCATACTCGCCTGTATCCACCCATCTGCATACCTGCCGTGTTTGCTTACATCCACCAGTCTGTGCCAGCCTAACCTGCCTGTTCCAGTAATCCCAGTGTGGGTCAACCCCCGTGTCCGGAGTTTGACCTGGAGTAGCACCTGGTCCCTCTGCCCGGTTTCTCCCTGGTGCACTGGCGTCGTATGCCGTCGTGCCACCTTGGTCGGATCGGCCAGATACTTAGTCACGCCCCTCCAGGCACTCTCCGGTCCATGGTCCAGTGGAACCACAACACCCGCACACGCCAGTCAGTCCGGGCGTGTGCATAACAGCATGCTCAGGCCATGGTTCCCGTTGAGCCCCACGGCCTTCGCTCTCTGAGAAGTTTTCCAGCGAATACATGCATTAAAAATAAATAAATAAAATTTATTTTTTTTCTCAGCTGAGTTCCAGGCGAATTACGCACCCGTCCAGATGTATCTATCTGCTCTCGTTCCTGCGGATCCGCCACGTTACTATGGGGATCCAAGACAAAGTCGTGCATTTGTGGAGCAATGCATGCTACACTTCAAGTTCTACCCTCTATGTTTTCCCACCGATCGGGTTAAGGTGGCATTCATTATGTCTTACCTGGCGGGTGATGCCTTGGAATGGATCAACCCCCTATATGAAACACAGGATCCGATCCTCCTGGACCTAATGGCCTTCCTGGTGGCCTTTCTAATGGTCTTCGATGATCCTAACCCGGAGGCTCCTGCTGAAGCTTCACCTCCCAATATCCCGGAGCAGCCCCGATGGGTAATGTGTGTGGGTAGCGCAATAGTCCTCCAGCCCAATGAGACTACTGCCCACCCAGAATCCTCACAGGGTGACTACGCTTTCCGGAATACTTCTCCCAACCTCAAGAGGCAGTCCAGACGTGCTAGACGTAGAGGCAAGCCGTCACGCCAGGGTCTGTCCTCCCTGAGACCTCCTGACCCCAACCTTGAAGTCCCTACTGAAGCTTCATCTCCCTGTATCCCGGAGAAGCCCCAACGGGTAATGTGCGTGGGTAGTGCTCCGGTTCTCCTGCCCGAAGAGACTTCTGCCCATCCAGACTCCACACAGGAGAACTTCCTGCACCCGGCATCAGATGCTTCACCCACTTTAACCGGTGTGCATGTCCAAGGATGCTCCAAAGCTGTGGTTACCTCTGAGTCTGTGCACCTCTACTACCTGGCGGAGGACCCCCTGTTGCCTCCTGAATCCTCCGGGATACCACTCGATGACAAATGGAGAGAGACTTCTCTACACTCGGTACTCGATACTTTGTCCGCTTCGTCCTGTGAGCCTGACAATCGGTACCCCAAAGTGGTAGTTACCCCCGAGTCTCTACACCCCTCCGACCAGGCGGAGGACCTCCAGTTGTCTCCAGAACCCTTCGGGGTGCTACCTGGTAGCGAAAGGACAGAGACTCTCCTATACTCTGTACCTGATACCTCGCTCGCTTCGTCCAGTGAGTCCAACCTAGTGTACTCCGAAGCAGAGGTTACTCCCGAGTCTCTACACCCCTCCGACCAGGCGGAGGACCTCCAGTTGTCTCCAGAACCCTTCGGGGTGCTACCTGGTAGCGAAAGGACAGAGACTCTTTTTTACTCTGTACCTGATACCTCGCTCGCTTCGTCCAGTGAGTCCAACCTAGTGTACTCCGAAGCAGAGGTTACTCCCGAGTCTCTACACCCCTCCGACCAGGCGGAGGACCTCCAGTTGTCTCCAGAACCCTTTGGGGTGCCACCTGGTGGTGAATGGACAGAGACTTTCCTATATCCTGGATCTGATACCTCGCTTGCTTCGTCCAGTGAGTCCGACCTTGTGTACTCTGAAGCAGAGGTTACCCTTGAGTCTCTACACCCCTCTGACCAGGCGGAGGACCTCCAGTTGTCTCCAGAACCCTTCGGGGTGCCACCTGGTGGTGAATGGACAGAGACTTTCCTATACTCGGTACCCGATACTTCGCCTGCTTCCTCCAGTGAGTCCGACCTAGTGTACTCTGAAGCAGATGTTTTCTCTGAGCCTCTGCACCCTTCTGACCCGGCGGAGGACCTCCAGTTGTTTCCTGAATTCTCCGGGGTACCACCAGATAACAAAGAGACAGTGACTTTTCCTCATTATGTACCTGATAACCCGTCTATTTCTTCCTGTGAGCTTGACAAGATGTACCTCGAAGCAGAGATTACCCCCAAGTCTCTGTCCCCCTCCAACCCGGTGAAGGACTTCCAGTTGTCTCCTGTACCCTCTGGGGTGCCACCTGAAAATATGTGGAGAGAGACTTCCTTGTGTGCTGTTCCTGGTACTCCACCCGTTTCGTCTGTTGCTAAGGATGGCTGGATAGGAGGTAGCATCCTAGCTAACCAGATGAGATCAATTTTTCCTGTGGACAGTGGAAGTGATCTCCTTGAAGTGAACGACTGGTCCTCGAATTCCCTGCGGAAGATTCTGGCAGGCCTGAAGAAGAGGGGGCGTAAGGGGGGGGGTACTGTAACATACCTGGCGGCGTCCTTGCATGGTGGTCCATCTCCCACTGTGCAAGAGCGCGCACTTGATCTCCAGTCCAGAATGTCTCTCTGGCTTCCCTCCTTGCTGTCTGTTTGTCTGTTTTGGCTGCATAGGGCGACGCCCGCTGAACTTCCTGTTTCTTGTACCTGCTGCGGACACGCCCCTGTTGCACCTTCAGCCTATTGCTGTCCATCTTTGGGTATTTATACCACCTTCTTCCTCAAGATGGCGCCTGAGCATTGTGTCCTGTCAGTCGGCTTTTTGTCTCTGACATGCCAGGTCCTATCCTGTTTTCCTGCCTGTTTTCCAGTTCTGTGTCTGAACTGTGGTCTGTTCTTGTGAACACGCTTCTTGCCTGTTCTTTTGCCTTCTAGGGGCCGTATTCCTAGATCTGCCTGTCTGTGCCTTGCGGTATCTGTTCCCGTCTGAACAGAGTCCTGTTTGTGTCTCTGTCTTGCAGTATCAGTTCCCGTGTCTGAACTGAGTCCTGTCTATGTCTCCTGCCTTGCGGTATCAGTTCCCGTGTCTGAACTGAGTCCTGTCTGTGTACTCTTGCCTGCTGCCTTTCCTGGAGGCTGTATTTCCAGGCCTGTCTGAACACGCTCCTTGCCTGTTCCTCCCGCCTTCTAGGGGCCGATTACCTAGATCCGTTCCTCTATCTTGTCTGTCCTGTCTGAACACGCTCCTTGCCTGTTCCTCCCGCCTCTCTGGGGGCCGTATTCCCAGACCCGCTCCTGTATCCCGCTGCAGTGTCGGTCTCTTCCGTACACTCAGTTCCAGTCTGAACTCTCTCCTATCCTTTACCTGTTTTGCCTCTATGTCCGCTCCTTTCCTTTTTCTGCAGAGTCTGAACTCATACCTAACTCCTGCTTGTTGTCTCTGTACTCCCGTTTGTGAGTTTGTGGTCCACTTGCTACTTCACTGCAAATACCCTGTGGGTATCTGGCTCTGCCTTTCCCTTCCTGTCTGTTCCGTGTGAACAGAGCCCTGTCCGTCCTGCTCTGACACCTTGCTCACTGCTCCGGCAGCCTTGCTCCGCTCTGACCCTTTTGCTCACTGCTCCGGCAGCCTTGCTCCGCTCTGACCCTTTTGCCCGCTGCTCCGGCAGTCCTGTCCTGCCCTGCTTCTGCCCGCTGCTCCGGCAGTCCTGTCCTGCCCTGCTTCTGCCCGCTGCTCCGGCAGTCCTGTCCTGCCCTGCTTCTGCCCGCTGCTCCGGCAGTCCTGTCCTGCCCTGCTTCTGCCCGCTGCTCCGGCAGTCCTGTCCTGCCCTGCTTCTGCCCGCTGCTCCGGCAGTCCTGTCCTGCCCTGCTTCTGCCCGCTGCTCCGGCAGTCCTGTCCTGCCCTGCTTCTGCCCGCTGCTCCGGCAGTCCTGTCCTGCCCTGCTTGTGCTCGCTGCTCCTGCAGCCCCGTCCTGCTCTGTTCTTGCCCACCGCTTCGGGCGTTCCCTCTCTGCTGTGGTTGTCTACCGCATCTGCGGTTCTGTGACCCAATCTGTACTGGGTCTTAACCTTTCTGTGCTCCAGCACGTCCTTTCGGCCAGTACCTCCCTGCCTGCATACTTGCCTGTATCCACCCATCTGCATACCTGCCGTGTTTGCTTACATCCACCAGTCTGTGCCAGCCTAACCTGCCTGTTCCAGTAATCCCAGTGTGGGTCAACCCCCGTGTCCGGAGTTTGACCTGGAGTAGCACCTGGTCCCTCTGCCCGGTTTCTCCCTGGTGCACTGGCGTCGTATGCCGTCGTGCCACCTTGGTCGGATCGGCCAGATACTTAGTCACGCCCCTCCAGGCACTCTCCGGTCCATGGTCCAGTGGAACCACAACACCCGCACACGCCAGTCAGTCCGGGCGTGTGCATAACAGGGAGAAGGGTTCTGCAGGCTGTGGTCCCTCCCTTACATACCTAGTTCTCTGTAATTCTCTCTTTGTGCTGTCATGGGTGACAGAAAAACACGTATATTACTTACCGGTAATGTGTTTTTTCAGAACCCATGACAGCACCTTTACATTCCCTCCCGATCACTATAGTGATCATCTTCCAGTTGGTGGGTGTTGAGTATTCACATGGGTGAAATTCGTTTATGGTTAATAAAATTATGTGCTCTAACCGGAGAGTCCTCTCATGCTCTGTAATCCACTGAGGCGGAGAGAGGCGCCGCCCTTTTTATCTTGAAGGTTTCTTGTCCTTCAAGGGCGGATCCCCTCTCTCGTTGTGCCGTCATGGGTTCCGAAAAAACACATTACCGGTAAGTAATATACCTGTTTCCTCCATAAAGGCCCGCATACACACTAGACTAACGGTGGCCGAACCAGCCGATATTGACCTGATTGACCGACACTCTAATGTTTATGGGGGCACCAGCCGACTGATGGTCGAGGAAGATGTCGATCGGGCATGTCCGATTTTTAACAGAGATGTCTGTTGGCGGCTTTCTCATAGAGAGCACAGGAGAGCTCTGCCAAACAAGGGCTCCTGTGAATGGGAGAGACGACCTATAGAAAAGCTCTTGGAAGCGCTGCGATTCTCGCCTAGAAGACAGACCACCGCTGATGGACTGCAGAGGCTGCTGGTAATAACCTAGGCAACAAAAATTCTTGAGACCAGAGAGAATTTTTAGTAAGCGATAAATTGCAAAGTTGCTCGTTTTTACAAGTAATTTGCAATTTTGAATCGATTTAATAAGTTGAAGTTTAAATTCTTTTTAGGTTGTGCTTTTATCACGTTGCTTAAGGTGTACAAATACACTGCTCAAAAAAATAAAGGGAACACTGAAATAACACATCCTAGATCTGAATGAATGAAATATTCTCATTGAATACTTTGTTCTGTACAAAGTTGAATGTGCTGACAACAAAATCACGCAAAAATCGTAAATGGAAATCAAATTTATTAACCAATAAAGGCCTGGTTTTGGAGTCACCCCCAAAATTAAAGTGGAAAAACACACTACGGGCTGTGCTGCCCTCCAAAGAAATGCCACCCCACACCATTACTGACCCACTTGCCAAACCGGTCATGCTGTAGGATGTTGCAGGCAGCAGATCCATGTGCTCACCAGAGGTAGCCTGACTGCCATTAGGTACCAAGACGAGATCCTCAGACCCCTTGTGAGACCATATGCTGGTGCGGTTGGCCCTGGGTTCCTCCTAATGCAGGACAATGCCAGACCTCATGTGGCTGGAGTGTGTCAGCAGTTCCTGCAAGATGAAGGCATTGAAGCTATGGACTGGCCCCTCCGTTCCCCAGACCTGAATCCGATTGAGCACATCTGGGACATCATGTCTCGCTCCATCCACCAACGTCATGTTGCACCACAGACTGTCCAGGAGTTGGCGGATGCTTTAGTCCAGGTCTGGGAGGAGATCCCACAGGAGACCATCCACAACCTCATCAGGAGCATGCCCAGGCGTTGTAGGGAGGTCATACAGGCACGTGGAGGCCACACACAATACTGAGACTCATTTTGACTTGTTTTAAGGACATTTCATCTGAGTTGGATCAGCCTGTAGTGTGTTTTTCCACTTTAATTTTGGGGGTGACTCCAAATCCAGGCCTCCATTGGTTAATAAATTTGATTTCCATTGATGATTTTTGTGTGATTTTGTTGTCAGCACATTCAACTTTGTACAGAACAAAGTATTCAATGAGAATATTTCATTCATTCAGATCTAGGATGTGTTATTTGAGTGTTTTTTTGAGCAGTGTATGTACAAAGCAATGAAAGGTATAGTGTAATGCTCCAATGTTTCCTTCACCTTATTTTCCTCTTTACTCCCCAGTGGTTTGAGCCATCACAGTTCGGCACGTGGTGGGCCGTGCTGTCCTGCAGTATGAACCTCGCAGGGAGTCTCGGTCCTATCATCGCAACGCTAGTAGCCGCTAGTTACAGCTGGCGCAGCACCTTGTCCTTCTCTGGTGTCATCTGCGTCGGAGTTTCGGTCCTGTGCCTTTTACTCATCAAGAATGAACCATCCGACGTGGGGCTCAAGAACATTGATCTGGGGCCCAAGAAAGGGAAGAAAGGTGATCACATCTGAAGTTCTTTCCTGCTGTTTATAACCTATAGAAAGTCTGTATAACTTATTAGGCTGCGATCACATCGCTTTTTTAGTTTCCGTTTATCTTATACACTGGGAAACGCTCTATAGTTCTTCTGATTCGCTATGTTGCTTACCCCATGTGCAGGGCATTGCAGTAGCTTAGATACACAAGTGGTCAATATTGTTGGTATCCCTCGTTTAATGAAAGAAAAAAAAAACCACAATGGTCACAGAAATAATTTGAATCTGACCAAAGTAATAATAAATTAAAAATCTATGAAAATGAACAAATGAAGGTCAGACATTTCTTTTCTGCTTCCACCGAATTAAAAAAAAAAATGAAACTCCTGAAATAGGCCTGGACAGAAATGATGTTACCCCTGAAAATAATGTGACAAAAGCGACATGTTAAATCAAGTTGTGTCTACAATCTTGAAATCAGTCAGTGGGCCTGTATATAGGGCTACAGATACTCACTTTGCTGTTTGATGACAGTGGACTTCATGGGAGATGACCAAGGAGAACCCCATTGTTGAAAAAAAATCATAAAATAGCCAGAGTGGAATTTGCCAAACTACATGTTGACAAGTCACAAAGCTTCTGGGAGAATGTCTTATGGACAGATGAGACAAAAATGGAAGTTTTTGACAAGGCACATCAGCTTTATGTTCACAGATGGAAAATTGAAGCATATCAAGAAAAGAACACTGTCCCTACTGTGAAACATGGAGGAGGCTCTGTTATGTTCTGGAGCAGCTTTGCTGCATCTGGCACAGGGTGTCTTGAATCTGTGCAGGGTACAATGAAATCTCAAGACTATCAAGGGATTCTAGAGAGAAATGTGCTGCCCAGTGTCAGAAAGCTTGGTCTCAGTCACAGGTCATGGGTTTTGCAACAGGATAATGACCAAAACACACAGCTTATAACACCCAAGAACGGCTAAGAGGAAAACATTAGACTATTCTGAAGTGGCCTTCTATGAGCCCTGACCTAAATCCTATTGATTGAGCATCTTTGGAAAGAGCTGAAACATGCCGTCTGGAAAAAGCAACCTTCACACACGAGACAACTGGGGCAGTTTGCTCATGAGGAGTGGGCCAAAATACCTGTCGAGAGGTGCAGAAGTCTCATTGACAGTTACAGGAATCGTGTGATTGCAGTGATTGCTTCAGAAGGTTGTTCAACAAATTATTAAGTTAAGAAGAGCCATCATTTCTGTCCAGGCCGATTTCATGAGCTTAATTTTTTTTTTAAATTCTGTGGAAGCAGAAAAGCAATGTCTGACTTTCATTTGTTCATTTTCATAGATTTTTAATTTATTATCACTTTTGTCAGATTCAAGTTATTTCTGTGCCCATTGTGGGTTTTCTTTCATTAAACAAGGGGTACCAACAATTTTGACCACGTGGTATCCATGGTTACGACCATTTACAACTGTCACTATATGAGTGGTTGTAACCAAGGATACCTAAGCTGCTGCAATTCCCTGCACATGGGGTAAGTGACTTAGTGAATCAGAAGAATTCTACTACATTTGTAATTGGAGGTATTTCCTAATATTATCATTATTATTATTACACGTCTACTACATATTGGGATAGGATCTTGTTGATGGGAATACCCCTTTAAACCTACTTTGTGTGTGGGCAACATTCACTTAAGCTACAGAACCCCGTGGAGGTTACATCATAGGTCTTTATGAAAGAGTAGCTAAAGTACCTTTTGGTCATTAAATGTGTTTTTTTTGTTTCCCCAAACTTCAATTTATTACCTATCCATGTGAAAGGGGATCACTTCTGATTGCTGTGGGGTCCCAGAACAGGATCTGGATCCTTGAAACTGTGTTCATGTTCATCCACTGCTCTATTCATTGTCTGTGGGATTGCCTGAGAAAGCCCTTAGTTTCTAGCAGTTGCACTGACAATGAATAGAGTGGAGGCAGAGCATGTCCACCTCTCCGCTCAATTCACCTGGTAGGAAGTTTGTGTAACTTTTCATCATACAGTAATTGAGGACTCTCGTATTGATGTGCTGCCGTGAGCATAGGTCATCAACACCAGACTGGTTGGGCTCTAACACCCGACACCCTCACGTATCCGCTATTTGCCGCTCCTGCTGCGGCGTGCCATTCACCATGTACACTGTGTAGTGTTCATACTCTGGTAATGCAGCCCAGATCACATTCACTTTAATAGGAGCTGATCCGCATCATGGAGGATCAACCTCTGCACAGTGTACGGAGAGGTGGTGTTCTGGGTCCTGACCGATCTGATATTGATGACCTATCCTAAGAACAGACTATGTATACAAAAGTCCTGGACAACCCCTTTTAAGAAACAAATGCATGGGGAGAGTTTTGCACCTTTCCATTTTGGAGATGGATAGTGGTACTGGAGTGTTCAAAGTAATAGCAGTCCAATATGACTAACCAGATTAATCACAGTTTTTGGTATAAATTATATTACCACAAGTCAAACAATTTACCAGTTGGTCCAGTAGATTGTAAGAAAGCCACCAGACTCCACATTCATTATCTGCGGGTTTTTGAGTCTGTGTATTTAAATAATTAATTGTACGGGGTGTGTTCATAATAATAGCAGTGTGGAGTTCAATTAGTGAGGTCAATCATTCTGTGAAGAAACAGGTGTGAATCAGGTGGCCCTTATTTAAGGGTGAAGCCAGCACATGTTGTACATGCATTTCTCCTTAAAAGCCTGAGTAATATGGGTCGTTCGAGACATTGTTCAGAAGAACAGCGTACTTTGATTAAAAAGTTGATTGGAGAAGGTAAAACTTATAAAGAAGTGCAGACAATGATAGGCTGTTCAGCTAAAATGATCTCCAATACTTTATAATGGAAAGCAAAACCAGAGAGGCGTGGAAGAAAACTGAAGACTACCATTCAAAGGGATGGGAGAATAGCCAGAATGGCAAAGGCTCAGCCAATGATCAGCTCCAGGATGATCAAAGACAGCCTCAAGTTACCTGTGAGGACTGTGACAGTTAGACGCCTGTGTGAAGCTAATCTCTTAGCAAGAAGTCCCCGCAAAGTCCCACTGATTTAAAAAAAAAACAAACAAAAAAAAACGACATGTACTGAAGAGGATACAATTTGCAAAAGAAAACATCAACTGGCCTAAAGAGAAATGGAGAAACATTTTGTGGACTGATGAAAGTAAAATTATTCTTTTTGGGTCTAAGGGCCGCAGATAGTTTGTCAGATGACCCCCAAACTCTTTATTCAAGCCACAGTACACCCTGCAGACAGTGAAGCATGCTTGAAGCATGATATGGGCATGTTTCTCTTACTATGGTGCCGGACCTATTTACCACATACCAGGGATCATGGACCAATTTGCATATATTAAAATACTTGAAGAGGTCATGTTGCCTTTATGCTGAAAAAGATATTTTGTGCTTTAATTCATGGTTTTGAACACACTATTATTTTGAACACTACTGTAGATATGCCACAAATATAAGAGCTGGGATGACCTCCAATGTAATGTGTCATTCAGCCCTCATATCCGTTGTCTCCTGTTGCTTTTTCTTCTCGTTGGATGTTGCTTTTTCTTCTCGTTGGATGTAACTTCTGCCTTCTGATGCTGTTTTACACCAGGATCTGCAGACGAGACGACTCTGAAAGAGTTCCTGCTGTCTCCCTACCTCTGGCTGCTGTGCACTGGCTACTTGGTGGTATTTGGGGTGAAGACCTGCTGTACAGATTGGGGGCAGCTCTTCTTGATTCAGGACAAGGGGCAGTCCGCACTGATAGGTAAGTGATGGATATGTCCGTCAGTCTGCTGCATATATCAATGTTCTGAGGAGCACATGCACAAGGCACATTCATTCATCCCGCTCCATCCAGGAACGTGACAGAGGTATCCCCCACTAGACCTAGGCAGTCCATCCTCTGAGCGTTAAATACAGCAGCCTCACATACTGTATATATCATTTCTTCCCTAAGGTTTCTTATTAATTGCTCACAGGTTGCAAAACTGGAGCAATTTGAAGTCAGAATGGATTTTGATCCAATGATTGCAAATACGTCCAGATTAAGTTCTTGAAATGTCAGACACAGAAATACAAAATATATTAGAAAATTGCAGAACTGCTCATTAGACAGCGAGTAAGCTTCATCTACATTGGAGGGGAAAGATGTGAATCCTGCATTATCATTCACTCTGAAAACAGCTAACTTCTATTGTTGCTAAAAACAAGACAGACTGCCAGCTCACTGAGGGATCAGATTACTGTAGCCCATTGAAGTCTATGTAGGGGGAAAGCAGAGTGAGATGCAGAGTGAATGAGAGAGGCATGGAAACACAATAGACCTGCGCTACTGCTTTCTAGTAAGCGTTTATCTCACCGGTGCTGGATTCACAGCTACACTGCTCAGTATTGCTCTATAATTTCCTCCATGCTGCAGTACAGAGACAGGAGAGCATGAATCCCTCATGTCTGTGTGTGCAGTGTAAGGCTAGAAATATTATTCCTGATCAGTAGCTCTGTCCCGTCTCCTCTTGTACACGGACCGCGGAGTTATTTCTCTCGTTGTGCCGTACGGCTAACAAGAATCAGCGCAGTAAATACGTAATATTGAAATATTTCCAGGAAGAAGTCAATATTAATTAGATGATCTATTATTGTGTCATCATACGCCGGCTCCTTATTGACATTTTTCCATCTTGTCTTTTACAGGAAGCTCTTACATGAGCGCTCTAGAGGTCGGAGGTTTAATAGGAAGCATTGCCGCTGGATTGCTGTCTGATCGCGCTGTGGCAAAAGTAAGAACTGTGAATGCAGCCGTATCTGTTTTTCCTAAGCCTGGTGAACAAGTCTGATATACAGGTTCCAGAATACTTTGTATTGCCACAAAGTAATTTTTCTTTGTAGTGAAAATATTTTAATTAGACTGGAATTGCCATGTGGGACGGCCGCTACGTCCGGCATGACATGCGCTTCTATTTACGGGTGGGAAATAATAAGGCAGATCAATGTGTTTTTTTTTTAATTACTGACACTTGTATTAACTGGTTTATTTTATTTTTTTGGATGACGCTCTTTCTGCGGTCTCCGTTAGTCGGGTTTGAGGAACTATGGCAACCCCCGCCACGGTCTACTTCTATCTATGATGGCCGGGATGGTTGGGTCCTTGTTTCTGTTCCGTGTTACTGTCACTCCGGGATCGTCCAAGGTAACGTGAAACTTTTGCGGAACTTTTACAACTTCCAGATAAGTCGTCCCTCATTATCCTTCATACAATTCCTGCTCGTTCTTCTGTCTGTACCTTCATGCTTTCATCTTTTAATATCTGCTGTTCACATTCTCCCAGGTGGACGGGATCTTGTCTCTTGCTCTCCGGCCTCTCGCTGAGATGTCCAATCTGAATGAACAAGAGGTTTCTGTCTTTCTTTGAAATACTCTGTCTGTCCTTACTGATCTGACCAAAAGTTGTAAATGTTTGCTTCTTCCTTCCGGGCATTTAAGTTTGGCTCATAAATTGTGTTACACCTATTGCAGGGCCGGAGGGGGATTCTTTCTCTGGTGTTTTTGCAATCTCTTCATCATTCACCACCTCCTTGCAGACGTTTGTCCAGATTGTTCCTATAAAAAAATATTGAGACCCTTTTTTAGGGCATTTTTTTCACTCAAATGCATTTACTCGTTTTTTTGGTTGGGTCTTGATAAAACTTTTCTAGAGTCTGTCTTTTTCAGCCTCTATGTATCACATAAAATAGCAGGCTGTGAAATGAGCTACCAGTGAATCCATCAGTGAGCTCGTTCTGGAGGCAGGGTCTGTAAATACTTATTTTTCTTCTCTGAAACCATCTTCTAAGTTGATTTACGAGCAATTGAAATTTGGATTTTGACTTGATTTTAGAAGATCATTACAGGGTTGCTCGCAACTTGTCTTCAGGAGCGCGCTTCCTGCTTTGCGGAAGGGGCTATGATTGACAGTTCGGACCAGTGGCATGGTGGCCCAGCTGGTGTGCACTGTGCGCTCTCTCTTGCTGACAGCAGAGGCAGCTTTGCCTTTTCAAACATTGATAGAGCATGGAGGACTGAAGCCTGCAGGATTAAAAGAGCTTGTAAGTGCTGCGCTTGTAGAAGGAAAGAGCTTGTAAGTGCTGCGCTTGTAGAAGGAAAGAGCTTGTAAGTGCTGCGCTCATAGAAGGAAAGATCTTGTAAGTGCTGCGCTCGTAGCAGGAAAGAGCTTGTAATGGCTGCACTCGTAGAAGGCAAGAGCTTTTAAGCGCTGTGCTCATAGCAGGAAAGAGCTTGTAAGGGCTGCGCTCGTAGAAGGCAAGAGCTTGTAAGGGCTGCGATCGTAGCAGGAAAGAGCTTGTAAGGGCTTTGCTCGTAGAAGGCAAGAGCTTGTAAGCGCTGCGCTCCTTGCCTAGGAGACTGCAGAATGAGTTACCAGTAAACTTTGGTACAAATTGATGCACACGTCCCATTCCTTTGGCCACGATTTTGATCAGTCTGTGTTACGTCATGCCGCAGCGATGATGATCAAAAGAAGAGCAGGTAAGAGGCTGTACTTCCGCTCTTGCACAGTCGTGGCAGACGGAATGACACATGTGAATCGATTTGCACCAACTCTAGGTACCACAAATCTATGTACAGTGATACATAGAGGATGTAGAAACCAGACCGTTGAAGATATTGGGAAAAATTATGTAGCACATATGCAGATTTTGCCACAAGTAATGTCCCCTGTGTGTGAGCGTCTTCATGTTTGTGAAACGTCTTACACTCTATTATTCCCCATCAGTCTATTACTTGGCCTGACGCAGAGGACAGTACACCCCAGAGATATGGGGGTCGCGGTCTCAAGAGTCTCGTCACTTTATATGTTTTGTCTTCTCAATCGAAGATGTGATCTGTGGATTTATGTCACTAATCGCATAAATATTAACTCTTCCATCGTTTCATCGCCTTTGTATGATATTCTTAGGTGTGGATCCTGATTCTCGGAGCCATCTTTGGTTTTTCCTCTTATGGCCCCATTGCTCTGTTTGGAGTTATCGCTAATGAAAGCGCCCCTTCCAATTTCTGCGGCACTTCCCATGCAATTGTGGCGCTGTCCGCTAACAGTAAGTACAACAGGGTCACTGTTCATATACCATTAGAGTGTAAGATAAAATCTTACTCTGTTTTTATTATATTTTTCCATTTCATTAAAAGGGTATTCCCATCTCCAAGATCCTATCCCAATATGTTGTCAGTGTTCTAATAATAATATCATCAAATACCTCCAATTAGAAATGTAATGTAGTTCTTCTGATTCGCTATGCCTCTTACCCTATGTGCAGAGCATTGCAGTAGCTTAAGTAACCATGGTTACGACCACTCATAAAGTGACAGTTACTTGTTAGTGGTCATAACTATGGATACCTAAGCTTCATAAGGGATAAGAAGCGATATAGCGTATCAGAAGAACTATACAGCATTTATAATTGGAGGTATTTGCTAATATTATTATACCTACTACATATTGGGATGGGAATACCCCTTTAACTCATAAAATGAAAGGAGCTTTTATGTAAAGAGGGATTTTGGTGAGATATTCTGCACGGTTGGGGTAAGTCTTTGTTATTAAAAGGGGCCATGACCAAGGGCATAGATTTGAGGACAGCCTTAATCATTATTAAAGCAGTTTGGTTCTCTACCAGATGCCGTTCTTGCTGGTTATCAAAGGGGGCACCATGTTGCGTTTGTAGAGCCCCTGTGTGCCTAAACATTGGAGCTCCCCCACAAGTGACCCCATTTTGGAAACTAGACCCCCCAAGGCACCTATCTAGATGCATAGTGAGCACTTGGAACCCGCAGGGCTTCACAAATTGATTCGTAAAAATGAAAAAGTGGAAAAAAAAAATACTTTTTCATTTTTACGAATCAATTTGTGAAGCACCTAGGGGTTCCAAGTGCTCACTATGCATCTAGATAGGTGCCTTGGGGGGTCTAGTTTCCAAAATGGGGTCACTTGTGGGGGGTTTCCACTGTTTAGGCACATCAGGGGCTCTACAAACGCAACATGGCGTCTGCTAATTATTCAAGCAAATTTTACAATCAAAAAGTCAAATGGCGCTCCTTCCCTTCCGAGCCCTGCCGTGCGCCCAAACCGTGGTTTTTCCCCACATATGGGGTATCTGCGTGCCCAGGGTAAATTGCACAACAAATTTTGGGGTCCATTTTTTCCTGTTACCCCTGTGAAAATAAAAAAAATTAGGTCTAAAGTAACATTTTTGTGAAAAAAGTTAAATGTTCATTTTTTTCTTCCACATTCCAAAAATTCCTGTGAAGCACCTGAAGGGTTAATAAAGTTATTGAATGTGGTTTTGAGCACCTTGAGGGGTGCAGTTTTTAGAATGGTGTCACTTTTGGGTATTTTCTGTCATAAAGACCTCTCAAAGTGACTTCAAATGTGATGTGGTCCCTAAAAAAATGGTTTTGTAAATTTTGTTGGAAAAATGAGAAATCGCTGGTCAACTTTTAACCCTTTTAGCTCCCTAACAAAAAATTTTGGTTCCAAAATTGTGCTGATGTAAAGTAGACATGTGGGAAATGTTATTTATTAACTATTTTGTGTGACATATCTCTCTGATTTAAGGGCATAAAAATTCAAATTTTGAAAATTGCTAAATTTTCAAAATTTTCGCCAAATTTCCGTTTTTTTTCACAAATAAACGCAAGTGATATCGAAGAAATTTTACCACAATCATGAAGTACAATATGTCACGAAAAAACAATCTCAGAATCAGGGGGATCCGTTGAAGCATTCCAGAGTAATTACTTCATAAAGTGACAGTGGTCAGAATTGTAAAAATTGGCCTGGTCATTAACGTGCAAACCACCCTCGGGGGTTAAGGGGTTAAACTTTGCCACAACAGTATCTCGGACCTGCCTGGTGTGTTCCTTGGTCTTCATGATGCTCTCTGCACTTGAAACAGAACCCTGAGACTATCACAGAGTAGGTGCATTTATACGGAGACTTGATTACACACAGGTGGATTCTAGTTATCGTTACCAGTCATTTAGGACAACATTGGATCATTCAGAGATCCTCACTGAACTTCTGCACTGAAAGAAAAGGGGCTGAATAATACTGCACGCCCCACTTTTCAGTTTTTAATTTGTTAAAAAAGTTTAAAATATCCAATAAATTTCATTCCACTTCACGATTGTGTCCCACTTGTTGTTGATTCTTCCCAAAAAAATTAGAATTTTATATCTTTATGTTTGAAGCCAGAAATGTGGCAAAAGGTAGAAAAGTTCAAGGGGCCAAATACTTTCACAATGCACTGTATTAATAATAATAATAATAATAATAATAATAATAATAATAATATTATTACACCTTCTACATATTGTGATGATATCTTGGAGATGGAAATACTCCTTTTAACCCTCTACTTATTGCTGGTCCTGCATTCACAACTCTGCAGGCTCCCAATCAGAAAATTCTACTGGTCAGGAAGGGGAAATCACATGAAGGATTTGCTCATAAAGTCTCGGTTTCTCCGTTAGAAGCTTCCCTTGGGCTTCAATGCTCTGTAGACCTCCTCAAGAAGAAGAACTAATGTAGATGGAGAATATCTAATTTTTATACAACTGTATTTTTCTTCGCAGTCGGAGGATTTCTGGCCGGACTGCCTTTCAGCACAGTCGCCAAATATTACGGCTGGGACACAGCTTTCTGGGCGGCGGAGATGACCTGCTTAGCGGTGACCATTGTCTTCTTTCTGCTGCGGAACATCCAGACCAAGATGGGACGCCTGCCTAAGAAATCTGATTGAGACGCACTTCAAGAATCCTCCCCTAACTACCTGCAAGAACGCGGAAAGACTAATCCGGAGGAAGGAGGAGGGGATGACTCTGAGTTATCAGTAGCGCTCATTTCTGAGTACCGCAGGGTATTGGCCGAGTGCTGCGCCAAGCAAGTAATTTGGCCTTTCCAAATTCAGTCTCCTAAATCCTCCAATTCCTCTGTTCACGAAAGAAAAAGCGTCGCCTAGCATTTCAGATTAAGATACTACTACAAACACTTGGGACTTACTCCTGGAAATCTAATTTGCAATAATTAAAGGGGTTCTCCAATTTTTAGAAATCCTCAATCCTTTTGACAATTAGTGGATTCCCTCGAAACCTGTATAAGCATTTAATCTCCCTGCAGCTCCCCCGCAGGCATAATTAGGCATTACATGGGGTCCTCCAGGGAAGGAGACTCTCTTTTTTAACAAATCTCCTCTCTGGCCCTCTATTAACTCAGAAGTCCCTATTGGGAAAATGGATTTTCTAAAGTGGAAAACCCCTTTAACGTTTAATATTAATGTGAAATCGTGCAGTCCATCTACATTTCATGCAAGAAACGTTATCGGTCCGGTACTGACCTCGTCATAACACTGCGTGCAATATGGCATTTACGGACATGAAGAAAACCGTAGATCATCACCCATGAGGCTCATCTCCATAACACGGTCGTATTAATAGAGTTGCTCGTGAGACATCAGAAAATACTTTTGGGAAACGGCGGACAATTTATAGAAGGATTTAATTTATATCTTCAGCTCGCAGTTCTGCACTTTTTTTTGATTACTCCTGGACCTAATAGAAGGACATAGCAGGAACGTATTACTAAATGTCTGTATTATTACACTATTACTAGTCTCCAGACATTACATGTGAAGATTACCCGTACTGCCATACTAGTTTCATTTCTTAGAGAAGGTGTCATTGGAAAATTATCTATTGTTCAAATCAGTTTTTTATGTTAAATATATATATATATATATATATATATTTTTATTCTGGATATTTTTATTTATTTTTCCAATCCCTTTCTATATTTAAAATAGGAAAAACAAAATCTTGCAATTTTCTCACTGGCTACTAGACCTCACATCAAACTCCTATTCTCTTTTTTTTCACATGGACATAAGCAGCAATAGAAAGACGCAGGCCCTATTTGTTTGTGTAGAATCGTTATTTGAGCATGCTCAAATCTGGGGAAAGGTCATGGTGAAGGAAGGAGGAGGGGGTGAGCTGTGACATCACCTATTCTTTATGGTGGATCCTGTGTTATCTACTGTATATAGAGGTGTTATCAGTCATTGTATAGGAGGAGGAGGAGGTGAGCTGTGACATCACCTATTGTGAATGGTGGATCCTGTGTTAGCTACTGTATATAGAAGTGTTATCAGTCATAGTAATTCTGTCTGTGATGATAAAGAAACTGATGGAAAGTCTTTTGTGAAGAACAGGAAGTGTAAGTCTAGTATTAAACCTAGTGGCCAGTGTGAAAATTGCAAGATTTCTATTTTTTTTTCTTATATAATGTAATTTTTTTCCTTTTTGTAATTTAAAAATTATATATATATGTTTAATATGAAACATGATTTTAAAAAATGGGTCATTTTCTGATTTTTCTTTCCTTTTTTAACGTGTTCTGGTTTCAGCAACTACATATGTTTTATATAATGAAAATGTATTATACAATTTACAGATGTCCTCTAACCTCTGTATCAATTCCACAAGATTTTCAAGATTTGTGAGTGAAGCCATCCAGTAAAAAAAAATATAGTGAATGAAAATCTGTCCACGGACACAAGACAGCGCTCAGATCCGCATAGCGTAACAGTAATTGGCTACAGTGGAGATCTGGACACATGGGAGGCATTCATACAAGCTGCTTTTCTTTTCCCACCAATTTTACTAAAACCAACAAAAAAGCTACTTGTCCTTTCTACAAAAACTACTGTTTTCTCTGCAGCAGATCTAGCAGAGCTCTGAATGCTGAGCCCTGTATAACCCCGCCCACACACCTGATTGGCTGATTTCTGCTTATGCTGAGTGTACACAGAAAGCAGCCAATCGGTGGTGGGGACGTGGCTGGACTAGGAGGCACGAGACACCTAGTCCTATAGTGATAATCTCCTGCTGATAAAACACTGATTTTAATGAAACAGCAAAACACAGCCCAAGTGACACATCACTGGAATCAGAGTCTCTGCCCCTACATCATGCTGGTCTCAATTACCTAACAAAAAAAACACTGACTGATTCCCTTTAAGGGTATGTTCACACAGAGCTGATTTTTTTTTTTTTGTGTGTGGAATTTTCGCACTTTGCCTTCCACCACTCGGTGTACACGCCCTGTGGGAACATACCCTAAAGTATCATGTCTAATCGTATATTATGGTCTTACACCAGGGACTTTGTGTTTTGTTTGTTGTATTTAAGTAATACTGATGGACATGGGCAGAAGGCGCCTTCCTATATGAAGTGTTGGACTTTTTACAAACCTGAAAAAATACGATATTCTAATATAGTTTATTCCCTGGACTCTGCACATTGTGGAGGTGATAATTATGTAACTGGAGAACCAAGAGCCGACCGATAAATACTGAGTAAACTGCACATGGAAGATACTGGAGCGTGGGAGATGCCCCTTATATAGGGAGCGCTAAGTACATTAAGTCATGAAAATAACTTTTTTTTTTTTTGCTCTTGTTATAAATTCTGATAATAAAGAGTGCAGAAATGTGAAAACAAAGAGGAATTGATTGGTCATTAATGCCAGCAGATATCCATGAAAGTATTGGGACACCCATCTTATTCATTGCATTCTGGATTCGCTTTCAGTCCTGTTGCCCCCTGGTGTATAACCTCCGACCCCTCTCGCCCCCGGTGTATAACTTCCATCCCCCCGCCATGCTGTTTCCTTTACTAACATGTGACAGATCAGACGGTGGTGCAGAGATCACTGATACCAGCGCGGTCCTGTAATAGGAGCCACCGGGGTAACAAGTCCGTCCGTGACATTTCTTCCTCCTGAATCTTCCCCATCACCTGTGAGTGATATTACTGAGAAGTGGAAGGAACCGCAGTGACTCAGCCACGAAGTGGAGACCCCGTAACATTACAGAGCGGGGGGCCGAGTGCTGAGGAGCAGAGGTCAGAAAAGTCACCACCGCTCTGCTGACCCCATAACTGCAGAGTCCAGACCTCTGGTATCGGCACAAACACTGAGCCCCCGCAGGGAGCTTCATGTCCGAGCAGCTGCTTGCAGTCGTACGTCACCAAGCACAACGCTGAGGGTCGGTTGGAGTGGTGTAAAGCCGCCACCACTGGACTCTGGAGGAGACGTGTTCTGTGCAGTGACTGATCGCACTTCTCTATCTGCGTCTGATGGAGGAGTCTGGGTTTGGTTTATTCTAGGAGGACGTTACCCCCTGACTGCATTGTGCCGCTGTACAGAGGATGGAAGAGGATAATTCTATGGGCTGTTATCAGGGCTCAGCTTCAGTCCCTTAAGTTCCAGTACACAAAATCCATAGACATAATTGGGGGAGTGTAGTACTGCAATTAGACCACTAGATGGCAGCAAGGCTCTAGAGAAGTTGGTGAAAGTCCAATGCAGGAAAGTTGCTACATCTCTTCCCAGGAATTAACTAAACGCTCAAGTACCCGGCCGATTTCTGCCACAAACAAGCAGCCATCAACCATGTGCTAGTCAGTCAGCGCTTATTTAATGGCCTACAGAAGTGTATAAGGACAAAGCAATTGTTACTACGATCGTTCTGTCCCCATATAGTTTGCATGCTGTCAGGTGGCTTACAGCACAGATAGACACCAACCAGGAGGTCACTGAAAAATCAGCTTACAGCTCCAATTAAATGCTATGGATGGTGGAGGGTGAGTTACCAAGCAGACACAGACAGGCAGTGCTGCAGCTTGACAGCTGGATTCACAGCTACACTGCTCAGCACTGCTACATAATGATTCTACTACTTCTGAACATGTTCTACACAGAGACAGGAGAGCAGGAATCCCTCTTATCTGTGTGTGCTGTGTATGGCAGACATCATATCAGCTAGTCTCCCCCCACTAGCTCAGAAGGAAATTAAAATTAGAGATGGAGAATAGTAATATTCGTCAATTGCACACACAACAGATTATTATCAGTTATTAGTACATTAGTGTTATCAGTCATTGTACAGGAGGAGGAGGTGAGCTGTGATATCACCTATTGTGAATGGTGGATCCTGTGTTATCTACTGTATATAGAGGTGTTATCAGTCATTGTACAGGAGGAGGAGGTAAGCTGTGACATCACCTATTGTGAATGATGGATCCTGTGTTACCTACCGTATATAGAGGTGTTATCAGTCATTGTACAGGAGGTGGAGGAGGTGAGCTGTGACATCACCTATTGTGAATGGTGGATCCTGTGCTATCTACTGTATATAGAGGTGTTATCAGTCATTGTACAGGAGGAGGAGGTGAGCTGTGACATCACCTATTGTGAATGGTGGATCCTGTGTTATCTACTGTATATAGAGGCGTTATCAGTCATTGTACAGGAGGAGGAGGTAAGCTGTGACATCACCTATTGTGAATGGTGGATCCTGTGTTACCTACTGTATATAGAGGTGTTATCAGTCATTGTACAGGAGGAGATGGAGAATAGTAATATTCGTCAATTGCACACACAACAGATTATTATCAGTTATTAGTACATTGGTGTTATCAGACATTGTACAGGAGGAGGAGGTGAGCTGTGACATCACCTATTGTGCATGGTGGATCCTGTGTTATCTGTCATTGTACAGGAGGAGGAGGTGAGCTGTGACATTGCCTATTGTGAATGGTTGATCCTGTGTTCTCTACTGTATATAGAGGTGTTATCAGTCACTGTACTGGAGGAGGAGGAGGTGAGCTGTGACATCACCTATTGTGAATGGTGGATCCTGTATTATCTATTGTAAATATGTGATATCAATACACTTGGTAACATAATCATAAGAAGCCATATATCCTAAGATTCTTATAAGGGTTAAATTACTGTTGCATCATTTTGCTAAGTGACAGCCAAGGTTACGCAGGAATGGCGTGAAAACAGTGCAGAACGGCCAAGTTTCAGCCCAGTTTATGGCTGGGCGTCAAAATTGCTTTTTATTCACTGTGTACATGAAACCTGCTAAATGATGGCTTGGAAGACTAAGTAATTATGTTGGCTCTCTTTTCACACTCATTCTTCTATGTTAATCAGTAAAAACAAATCTGGGTCCTGACGATGAAGGATATGTGAGCGAGAGCACAATAGCACTACGACCCCTTTCTTCAGACAACCTTCTGCTAGAGACCCTGGATTATATTCCTTCTCTCCTATAATGGAGCAGAAACATCACTGTGGTGCAGAAATGATACATGGCAAAGTAAAGGTAAATTGCTGCAATCCTTCCTTTGCAACTTTATAACTTGTCTATTGAAAAACGGAGTATTTGCAAAGTCTGTAACCTTTATCTCTTCTGTACCATTTTTAAACTGATTTATCAAGTGCATAAAGTGAAAGGGGTTATCCGAAACTGTTATTTTTGCGTATAGGGCTAAGAAGAGGCAGGTACTTGCTAGCTACCTGCCTGTTCTGCCTGACGCTGCTCATGCTGGTGATTCAGTGCCTTCCGCTGACGTCATGTTGACAGAGCAGAGTCTTCTCTTCCCTCTCCTCTGTTGATGGAACGTCTCTGCCGATGTCATGCTTACTGACAGCCAGCTCCCTGCTGCCTAACTGCGGGGATCCAGTGTCATGCCAGTGACTCGCACAGGTGGAAAAGCTCCACCCTACTCACTGCGGTTACCGCTCTGCTTTCCCCAGTCATGGCCTGTCTCACTGAGCTGCCTCTTGTACAGCATTTCCAACACTGCTGCATCTTCCTGCTGTTGGTAAGTCTCCACCTGACTACAGGGAGGCGCAGTCACTTTCTGCAGGTATTTAACCCCAACGTGTCCTGCAGAGGTAAGATCCTCTGGCCTATCACCAAGCATCAGGGGATCTATTAGGCAGCTCTTCCCACCACTCCTTGCCTGATCTAAGATTCTAGTTCAGTTTCTATCTAGATTTCTGTAAGGTGCTTTCTTATATTGTCTCTCCTGTTTTCTGACGTGGCTTGCCTACCCATTTATCCTGACTTCTCCACTCCTGACCATGCTTTGTATATTGAACCCGTGCTGCCTGCCCTGACCCTCAGATTGTCTGACCACGTCTTTGCCTCCGTCCACCTGTACCTCGTACCCATGTCTCTGACCCTCCGATCAGCTGCTGCCCATGGAGTAGTACCTGCAGACTACCAAGCCTATCCTCACCATCAGAGGCTCTAGTGAATGCCTTGTAGTCACTTAGTCATGCCCCTCCAGGGTAAGCCCAGTCCGTGGCTCAGTGGGTCCACACCCACCAGCGTTACATCCAGCTGTCAAACAGCATGACGTCTCCATCGACAGAGCAAACCGGAAGAGGAAGAGCGGCTCTGTTGACGAGGATGAAGTAAAGAAAGGGAATGGTCGGCTGTGCCAGCAGAGATCGTCCTCGTGCAGAACAGGCAGGTATTTAGCAACTACTTGCCTGTTAGTTCTTATCCCCATACAAACCGCTCTATTCAATAACTCCTGGCTGCAACTAGGGAAAAGCGGACAAAAGTCCACCGTGCATGCACAAAATGTGGCTTGATATGATGTACCCGGCCAGAGGGACGTCAAGCAGACCCGGAGAGGGACCGGCCAGCATGATTTCTCTAAAGAACGGCTCTACCACTGCATCACTGGACGCCTATCACCGTCCTCATTTTACTAATTCCTGTTATCAATTAAAACAGAATATTATTTCTGCATTATCTTCATATTTTTTCTTTCATGTAACATTTTCTTAGATTTAGATATTTTTAACCGGATCAATAAAATAAATTTGTGGACAGACGGAGATCAGCTCAGGTTGACCGTAGACTCCATCGATATTGAAGGTATAAACACTTTTGATCAGAGACTGGTCCGCGCAACGCCGTTCTCTTCCATGATGGATGAAGACGGCAAAGGGTTAAAATCACGTCAGGCAAAGAAGGGGGCATGTTGATTTTCAGGAGATGAAGGGGGTATTTTATTTAATTTGTTTAGCGACATTTTCACCTTTATTTGCATTGACGTTAAGATTTTTTTTTTTAAACAAGTGAAAAACTTATGGTTTCATCAGAAGGAACTCGGCGCTTAAGTATCAACTTCTTTTCTTTGTTCCATGCCAGGTAACATCCTTTCTTTAATGATGACTCAAAACACATATTTCGATGCCCTTCTGAAAATTCCTGCATGTAGAAAACCAATCCGCTGGAGTCTGATGGGATTTCTTGTGGCAATTGACCCTCCTGTTATTAAAAAATTACTAAATCAGTAATCGTCATAAATAAAGACGCAAAGTGGCAAGATTTATAATATTAAATACGGCTGGATGATTGAGAAAATTAATGTAATTAATTCGATAATAATGTCTGTAAATTGTCTGAATTGTAAAGCGCTGCGGAATATGTTGGTGCTATATAAATAAAAAGATTATTATTATTAATTAAAGGGAATCTGTCAGCAAGTAACGTCATCACAATAAATTACCTGTAATTATGATTACTTCTAAACCTTTATATTACAAATCCGAGTCTCCGTTCTCTTATAATCCATCGGCAAAATCTTATGCAAATGAGATCACCCGTGGAGGGACTTGGTCCTGCTTCTCCAGCCTCTTCCTCCTCCCTGCGCCGGCCTCCTCCTGGTGATTGACAGGTCACTCTTCAGTTCGACATCCTTCGGCGGCCAAGATCTAGCACAGACACCGTCACTCCATGGGCAGCACATGTTCAGTAACATCCTGATGATGGTTAGAGAGCCGGAATATACATCTGCACGTGCGCCGCCCCTGGTAATAATGGTGCTTGCGTGGGATCTCAGTCTCTGTGACCTGCTTCTCCGCCTGAGATCTCGCGCAGGCGCCATCATTTCTGGCGACGGTGCATGCGCAGATGGATTTTCCAGCTCTTGCAACATCATTGGGACGTTACTGTGCCACCCGATGAGATGTTGGCAGGGGGGAGCAGGTCACAAATAAGAGTGACCTGTCAATCACTGATTGGAGGCTGGTGCCAGGAGGAGAAAGAGGCCGGAGAGCTGTAAGTGCAGACCTAGCTCCCTGCACTTGCGAGCTACTTTGTATAAGAAGTCGCTGAAGGATTACAAAACAAAGGAGACACAGAATTGTAATATAAAGGTGTGACGACACAGCATTTAATCTTAGTTATGCCATGCATATATTTTCAGTAGGCCAAGAGACATAGACTATTGTTCGTCTGAACTTTGACTCTTGATTTGATGTGTTTTTCTTCGGTGGGTCAAGAAACATTGACTGTTGTCTGAACGTTGACTCTTGAATTGATGTTTGTAAATTGCTGAATGGCTGTAAACTCTTTCTAAAGACAGCCGGGCCACAGGACGAGAACACCCACTGACCCTCGTGTCTTCACAAAGGGTATGAAAGTCATCATCATTACCGGTACTTTACTATGAAGACATTATTTTTGGGGGTATAAAAACCTGCTGACCGGTTCCCTTTAAGTGAAGTAGAATTCTGATAAAAATTGCAAAATTGATTATTGCATATCCGCTGTACTGGAAAAAGCCCCAACAAAGATCAGCAAAGCAGAAATTCGCGCAGACACTTCCTACCCCAGGTCTTGACCGCTTCCACAATTTATTTAACCCCTTAATGACATATGACATACAGGGTACGTCATATGCCATCTCCCTGACTATCTATCCTAGCCTGCATCTTTGCCGGCAGATGATGGCTGCTTTATTCAGCCATCATCTACCTATAACAGCTATGTGGCTGTTAACCTGTCAAATGCTGCTTTCAATCTGTGACAGCAGCAATGACAGCGTGCCACCAAGGGGGGCGCATTGTTTTATGTGCCCATGATGTAATCGCGGTACTACAATGGGTTGCCATGAAAGCCAGGGGTCTGCTGAAGACCCCTGTGCCTCTCATGACTGTTTTCCTGTGAAAGCTAGCCAGTGATTTTTAATATATACAACAATGCTGTGGTATTGCTGCATTTAGTGCAAGGTTCAAGTTCCCCAGGGGGACTAAGAAATACTATGAAAAGAAAAAAAATGTTTTAAAAAATATGAAAAAAAAATAATAATATAAAAGTTGAATTAACACACCTTTTCCTTCATAAAAAATAAATAAAATAAAATAAAAAAATACAAATATTTGCTGCATTCGTAAAAGCATCTCTCAAAATATCTCTCAAAATATAATTTTGCATCTCTCAAAATATCAAACAAATTGATCCGATCAGTAAACGATGTAATGGGAAAAAAGATCAAAAAATGCCCAAATTGCGTTTTTCTGGCCGCCGCAGCAACCCATAAATTGTAATAAGAGATGATCAAAACATTATATCTACCCCAAACTGATGTCAATAATAACATCGGTTTGGGGCGCAAAAAACAAGCCCTCACCAGCTCCAGATCCTGAAACATAGTGATGTGAAATGAGAATGAAGTAACACGTGTGCTCAGCTCTCACCGTAACTTTCACTGTGTCGCTTTCTGCGTTATTTGCTTCCAAGATGTAATTTCTATTTGCTATTTTGCAGCTGATGATCACCGGCAATCCACTAATATTTTCACCATCCTTTCTGTATTTGTGTATGTAAAATCTGCCCTGCTCCACTAAAACGGAAACATGATGTTAACAGACTTCACAACATTTTTCCAGTAAGACTGCGTTCACATTTTCTCTATATCGTATTGTTCCTAATGCCCATAGGCGGATTATAATGAGGGCAATCTGGGCTACCGCCCGGGGCTCCAGGGGGTCCGAGGCTCTGGGGGGTCAATGGCCAGATTGCCCTCATTATAAAATGTGCGGTGCCGTGGCACATACCGGCAGTCAGAGGCGGGGGGCCCCTGGACCACTCCCCCAGCAGCGGCGCATGGACGCTGCTTCTTTTTCGGCCGGGCCAGCACTGCACCTGTTAACTTCCCTGTGTGCTGGCCCGGCCGCATCACAGCTAGGAGACACGGCCCTGTGCGCGGCCGTGTCTGCTAGTGTGACGTCACGCAGTGCGCACCCTGCACTGCTACTTGTGTGTGTGTGAGTGTGTGTGTGAGAGTGTGTGTGAGAGTGTGTATGTGTGTATGTGTGCAGGCAGATATCATTGTGTGATGTCTGTTTATATGTATTTGTGTGTTTCAAATGTGTTTATGCGTGTATGTATATGTCTGTATATGTTTGTGTGTGTGCGTGACTGCGTGCGGCCTCCCGCTGTCTCTGGGAGGGCGCCGTGCGCCCTTCCGCTGTGTATTGATGGCACCGTGCAGCCTCCCGCTGTGTATAGATGGCTACGTGCGGCCTCCCGCTGTGTATAGATGGCTACGTGCGACCTCCCGCTGTGTATAGATGGCTATGTGCGACCTCCCGCTGTGTATAGATGGCTACGTGCGACCTCCCGCTGTGTATAGATGGCTACGTGCGACCTCCCGCTGTGTATAGATGGCACCGTGTGGCCTCCCGCTGTGTATATATGGCTACGTGCGACCTCCCGCTGTGTATAGATGGCACCGTGCGGCCTCCTGCTGTGTATAGATGGCTGCGTGCGGCCTCCTGCTGTGTATAGATGGCACCGTGCGGCCTCCCGCTGTGTATTTATGGCTATGTGCGGCCTCCCGCTGTGCATAGACGGCTACGTGCGGCCTCCTGCTGTGTATGGGAGGATTGTGGCAGCTCATATTGTGTGTATGGTCTCATACTGTATATAGGGGATGTCAGCATACTTAATTGTGCTCAATATTAAGTCATACAATTAATGTAAAAAAAAATATTATAATTAATATATTAATATTGTGCCAAATTAATTTCACGTGAACTATCACATGATCTATCACAGTGGATCATGTGACATGTCACGTGATACATCAGGTGTGTGTGTGTGGGGGGGCCCGCGCCTTCTAAACTGCTCAAAGCCCTTGCTACTCTTAATCCACCCCTGCTAATGCTTATTGATTACCTCGGTTATTTAGTCTTCTTCACTATTCTTTCTGGAAAAAATGGAACCCGACAAACCTATTTTATGTCAATAAGATCCATCAGGAGTCATCGGGATCTAAACATATTGGCTCCTTCCCCTGTAGATGGGAGGTGAGCTGCAATCTACTGTATATAGAGGTGTTATCAGTCATTGTACAGAAGGAGGAGGTTAGCTGTGACTTCACCTATTGTGAACGGTGGATCCTGTGTTATCTACTGTATATAGAGGTGTTATCAGTCATTGTACAGAAGGAGGAGGTTAGCTGTGACTTCACCTATTGTGAATGGTGGATCCTGTGTTATCTACTGTATATAGAGGTGTTATCAGTCATTGTACAGGAGGAGGAGGTGAGCTGTGACATCACCTACTGTGAATAGTGGCTCCTGTGTTATCTAATGTATATAGAGGTGTTATCAGTCATTATACAGGAGGAGGAGGAGGAGGTGAGCTGTGATATCACCTATTGTGAATAGTGGCTCCTGTGTTATCTACTGTATATAGAGGTGATATCAGTCATTGTACAGGAGGAGGTGAGCTGTGACATCACCTATTGTGAATGGTGGATCCTGTGTTATCTACTCTATGTAGTGGTGTTATCAGTCACTGTACAGGAGGAGGAGGTGAGCTGTGACATCACCTATTGTGAATGATCCTATGTTATCTACTGTGTATAGAGGTGTTATCAGTCATTGTACAGGAGGGGGGGGAGGTGAGCTGTGACATCACCTATTGTGAATGATCCTGTGTTATCTACTGTGTATAGAGGTGTTATCAGTCATTGTACAGGAGGAGGAGGTGGTGAGCTGTGACATCACCTATTGTGAATGGTGGATTCTGTGTTAACACCTCTATATACAGTAGATATCAGTCATCGTACCGAAGGAGTAGGAGGTGAGCTGTGACATCACCTATTGTGAATGGTGGATCCTGTGTTATCTACTGTATATAGAGGTGTTATCAGTCATTGTACAGTAGGAGGAGGAGGTGAGCTGTAACATCACCTATTGTGAATGGTGGATCCTGTATAATCTACTGTATATAGAGGTGTTATCAGTCATTGTACAGTAGGAGGAGGAGGTTAGCTGTAACATCACCTATTGTAAATGGTGGATCCTGTATAATCTACTGTATATAGAGGTGTTATCAGTCATTGTACAGGAGGAGGAGGAGGTGAGCTGTAATATCACCTATTGTGAATGATGGATCCTGTGTTATATGCTACTGTATATAGAGGTGTTATCAGTCATTGTACAGGAGGTGGAGGAGGTGAGCTGTGACATCACCTGTTGTGAATAGTTATACTGTACAATGATAATATTTCTATATACAGGTTTTACTTTTATCCTGAATTCCCAGAAACTTGAGCATTTTGTGGATGTGATTGTGTCCTTTTGTAGCTTATTTCTGCTCAACGCAGGACGTGCAGAAGGCTGATGGTGGTGCCAAATTCCCACTTATCTAATATGTCATCAGTATCTAAGTACATCACAACCCCAACCCCAACATTCACCCCTTTCGTACCTTTACTATCCCCATCTGGTGCAAAAATAGCGATGGACTCTTCCGGTTTGGCAATTAACAATTCATTTAGGGCATTTTTTATAAACCTCCGAAATCCACCGCTCACTTTGAAGGCGTTTACTACATCTGTAATTACACAAAAAAATGACTAGACACCAATACTCTGCTTAGGATCCGTTCACATTACATGAGACGTTTACGTTCATATACTGAAGACCAGATACATACCAAAAGTTTCCAATATTCGAAACTTAAATTATACATATATTTCATTTCAATATGGGAATAGAAGGAATAAAATTGAAATCAAATTGTTACCATGTGATGTTGGTTGTTCCCATGGAACATGGTCTGGAATAAAAAAAAAAGCAAAAAAATACACAAATTGCCAAAACATTACTAAAATCTCCATAGCTTAAATGATGGTGCAGAGTCTCTGCAGGAGTATGGCAGTAAAGCTCGGATGATACCTTTAGTGGGGAATGTAAGGAGGGACTATAGTGAAAGCTGCCAGAGGGGGAAGGAGACTGATTCATCCTACAGAGAAATTGCAACTTACCTTGAGACATCCTTCTTCTATCCATCTTCACAAAAATCTAAAAAAAAAACAATATAATTATGATTACTTGCTCCATGTGTGTAGACAGGTGTCCTCACTATTGAAAAGGAGCTTGTATGACTGAAGACATAAGGTACATTAACACTGTACATTTTTTTGCATTTTGGGGGAGAAAACTTTTGCATTTTGTAAAAAAAAACACACCTTGTGAGTGTATTCAAAGGGTATGTGCAACAGGTTTTTTTTGGATCAGGTCCTGTTTCAAAAATGCCTGAAAAATCGCTCAAAAAACACCATTCACATGTTTTGTCTTTTGAGTGGTTTTTTTTCCGTTGCAAATTTGGAAAAACACCAATGGAAAAAAAAAGTGTATATCACTTTTTTTGGAGTGGATCCTGGTGGAATCGGCTCTAAAATACTTTAGGTAGTGACTAAGGAAAAGGCAGCAAAAAAACAATTCTTCCGAAACTCTTCAAACCACTTTAAGGAATGAAAAACTCCTTAAAAAACTCCTCAAAAAAGGAGGGTTTCCTGATCTTCAAACCACTTTAAGGAATGAAAAACTCCTTCAAAAACTCCTCAAAGAAGGAGTGTTTCCTGATCTTCAAACCACTTTAAGGAATGAAAAACTCCTTCAAAAACTCCTCAAAGAAGGAGCGTTTCCTGATCTTCAAATCACTTTAAGGAATGAAAAACTCCTTCAAAAACTCCTCAAAGAAGGAGTGTGGCGCCCAGCTGCGCTTGGTACCACAGATCCTAGAAGTGTGCATTAATGGAATCCTCCACAAGAGGCCCCCATAAACATTCACACATCTCCACCTTCCACCTCAGACCAGCAGAGGGAGCCCGTTAAGGATATTAATAAGGAAGGTGGAGCTAGGCAGTGAGCAGTTCCTCTGGAGAGTTCAGCAAGTACAGACCTGAATACAGAGTCGAGCTCAGTCTAGTCTGGAGTCTACAGAGAATCAAGTCTGCGAGAGGTCAGCCTGCAGTGTAGTCCAGTCCAGACGCAGTTGTAGCTCAAGTAAGTGAGCCCAAGGTGTGCCGACGCCTGTAAGAGCGGTGAAGAGCGGCAAGCTGCCGTTAGTGTGAGTAGCCTAGTGAGGGCCCGAGCGTGGCTGAAGGCGAGTGGAAAGTGAGTAGCAGTGGGGGCAGAGGAGCTTACCCAGCTCACCCCGAAACATATACCGGACACCGAGTCCGAGCTTACCGGGATCTCTACGACCCAGTAAGGCATAACCGGAATCCCTGGAGAACTACAGGTCCCAGGCTCACCAGAGAGCTGATACGTAACAGAGCCAGGAGACACATAGGCCCCGTAAGCTGGGAGCGTGCACTCCAAGAGAAGGCCCTACCACTACGTCAGCCGGTGCAGGACAGAGGTAAAGTTAGGCCTAGCTTCAGGCAGGTCAGAAACTTCTCCGTACGCTGCCCTGAGGCCTAGCTCCACCTGTGGGGAGCTATACCATCGAGCTGCCTTATCACCGGCCTCAGTGGGCTGCCGCAGCGCTGGTGATTCTCACCAGAAACCACAGGTGGCGTCACGAACTTTCATAAAATTAACAAACAATCCCCTTTTAAAAGCTGACCGCAGGGTATGGGCCCGGGAGCCGACCACCGCGACATCCTCAAGGCCAGGCAAAGGCCCGGGTACCGAGTCGTCCCCATCCCTCTGGGCGAGTCAGGAGCGTTTCCTGATCTTCAAACCACTTTAAGGAATGAAAAACTCCTTCAAAATCTCCCCAAAGAAGGAGCGTTTCCTGAAGTGATTTCCACTAGAAAATTTTTCCTTTTTGAAAAGCTCAGTGTGCACATGTGCATGCGACGTTTTTTTCAGACAAATCCTGGAATCCTTCTGAAAAAGCGCTGCGAAACCGCTGCAAAAAAAAATAAACCTATTACCCAGCTATGTAAAAACAACATTGCTGTGCACATCTTAAATCTTTCAATGCTTCTTTTACCCACTTGAGGGTTCGGAAATGGCGAAAGTGTTAAAAGAAGTCGCATGTTCATTCTGCTAGTTATAGTTTAAGTAAAAAGAAAAGATGAATGGAACCGCTGCAAAGGAAATTGCTAAACCAACAACGAAGCCGATTTAGAAAAAGCATCTTCGCCTGGGAAAACTTTTGGCGGGTGCCCATTAGTTCCTGCATACTGGCAGTTTACATCGCTCTCAGGAGACAACCCATTCAAATAATAGTAATACCCTTTTTATCGATACCAAACTTTTTGTTTTAGTTGGGATTTAGTTTTTTTTGAGTTTATGCAAACTGCTAACACATTAGTAGTTTGTCAGCAAGTTTAGGTTTCGTCATCTCTAGCTTTCTTGATGGTAAACATTTCCCCAGAAGGGATTAGCTCATACATCTGCTCCGTACCGTAGTTGTGTAATAATAAAAAATGCAAGTTGGCAATATATAATATTTGTCCTCAACAATTCTACTCTGTATAGAACATTGGGGGAGATTTTAAGGTAACATTTCCTTAATTTGCTCCAAATAACCGGAGTACAAACCTTGCTCCACATTTATTATGTTTATTTTAGGGGCGAGGCTTAGCCTAAAAGGGGTTTTGGCTTAGAGGAGAGGGGTATGACTTAAAATATTAGAACATGCACCAAGATTGACTGCGGCTACGTCATGAATTCATTTCCAACTAAGGAACCAAAGCCGAGATTGGCAGACAAGACCCTGCTACCAGAATGAGCTCACTGACTGATTCATTGGTAGCTCATTCTGTAATCTGCTATGTACTGAGATACTTAGAGGCTGTAGAAGCAAAAATGTTTAATGTAACCCTTATTAAATAACTTTTTTTTTTTTTTAATAAAAGTTAAATAAGCCCCTTATCCTTTAAGGGGTTGACTATGTTTTAGTACCACTTACAGCACCTTCTCTGTCTTAGGGCTCATTCAGACGTCCAATTTTTCATGTACGAGTGCTATCTGTGTTTTTCACGGATATCTCTCGTACCTGTGACAGTCTGTGGCACCATCCGCACGTCCATGATTTTTCGCAGACCGAGTGGTCTGTGGAAAATCACGGAGACATGTCCAATTTTGATCCGAGGGGCAGATCAAAATCTGTCATGCAAGTCAATGGGTTTATTAAAAAAATCAGACTGAACTCGGATGACATCCGAGTTCAGTCCGGTTTTCACGGACTTTCAGAATGGAGAAGGTGGAGATTTTTTTTTCATTTCTCTATGTTTGAGAAAATCGGATGACACTCGGACCACACTGATCAAACTCTGATCAGAGTAATCGGTCTGTTTTTCCTCGTACGTGGAAAAATCGGATGTGTGAATGAGGTCTTACATTGCTAAGAATGAGTGAAAAGGTTACAAAAAATAGTAGAAAAAATATCTCTACATTTAGAATATGACACATTGTGACAACTCTCTGTGAATATCTAAAATAGTTTGCTAACTTATAGTTCTGTATAAAACTACAGATAAAGCTCTGTTCACATTTGTGTGTTAGGGGCAAAAATACCACTCAAAATAGTGTAGCAAGTTACGCTATAGCAGGTAAAATCTCTTGTATCAGGATGGAAATCAGATTGTCATTGGGGTCCGTTGCAGGAGTCCAATAATTTTGTTGTTCGGGTCATCTAATGGCTTAAAAAAACCCTCATGTGAACTGAGCCTAACCGATCATTCTCTATAACCATGAATGTAAGCAGAGCTTCTCTTACCGTAATCTGGGATCTTGTAGATCTGAATGAATGGAGACACCTGAGGATGATCCTCTTTATATAATGCTCCTAGAAAAGTTATTAAAAGCCACCGTATGACTTACTGTTACAATGGATTGTGCCAAATTTCTAAAAGGAGGGATTCCTTCCTTTTTTTCTGTATATGATATCTAATATGAATAATGGGATTTTCCAAATTATGCAATAAGCTTCTTAGTAGTATAACAACCCAGACTGTACGATACTACATTGTGAACCGTGTCTGGGATCTTCAGGCTTCTGTAAAGGAGATGAGCTTTGGCTAGATAGAAACTGAATGAGGAAGCAGCAAAGAATAATTTATTGAAGCCAAAAGGGTCCACGACCCCATTATCAGTATTTGGTCAGTATTTTTTCTCAGGAGTGGGAGCCAAAATCAGGAGTGGAACAATCAGAGAAAAGGTATAATAGAAACAAGTCACCAATTCTGTATTTATCACCCACTCCTGGTTTTGGCTCCCACTCCTGAGAAAAAATACTGACAGAATACTGATAGTGGGGCCGTGACCTAAGTGTGAAGTAGGGGCAGATCCTGGATTACAGCAGGTTCACGGCTGCAGATGAATTTTCCACTGTATTTATCGCTTCCTGCTACAATTTATGCATTAAATACCAGGATTTAATCTTTATAAAAACTGCTTTATACACTGCTAATGCTGATAAGAGAAGGAGACAGAGAAAACCATTGTTTTCCCTGTCCAGGGCTGGCTTTAGGGAGTGGTACATATGGCGGCTTTCCCAGGGTCACGCTGTCCACTGTGTATTATTTCGCTGTATTTGATGTTACTATATGAGAATATTGTTTGGATCCTGCACACTATTATTATGGCTAAAACCATGGGAAAACTGTCAAAAGGTGACAAAAGTCAGGGAGGACCCCTGTTTTGTTAATCCTCATTAAATATGGCTCAACTTAGATTTTTACATTTTCACAGGGAAATCCTGAACATCACAGAAATTTTTGCAGGTCTGCTACTGAAAATAGAAAGGGGCATATTTATGTCATCGTTACTCAGCCCGTAACCTTTTACATCATTTGTCCCAAGTCATTAATTTCAAAAATGAAACTTTCTTGGGTGTATAAAGTAATAAAACGTCATATTAAACAAAAAAACTCATAATCACTTAGCCCCAATATGTCCTGTATTTCCAGAGAAGTACTATCAGTATCCAATCTCCCAAATTGAAAGACACGTGTCACCTTTCCCCCCCAGGTGTCTCCCAGCCTTCAATCATTTGCAAGGTATTTAGCTAGCTAGTTGCTTGAAGTCGGTGTCAGTTGGAACTCTACTTAGCTGGATGTGGTTGCTTAGCTCTGTGTCTCTTGCCTCTGCCACTGTTGCTGGTCCTAAGATTTGTCGTGACTATTCTTGTGGATTTCCTCTTCTGCTTTTGACGTACCCTCCTGGTATCTGACCCCGGATTTCACCCCTGACTATCCAATTGTTGTATTAGCTGGTTTTGTCATACCCTCCTGGCATTTGACCTTGGATTGTTTCGTTACCACACCTTTGATTTACCCCTCTGTACTACGAGCCCTCCTGGTATCTCACCTTGGAACTCGTGACTACCTTGTCTCACAGCTTGACTGGGAGAAGTGACTCAGCGTCACAAATGTCAGATGAACCTGTCTATATGGATTGGTGCTCTCAAAATATGTAAAGAGGCGCAGACGACTGATGGTCGGGGGAGATGTTGATGGCGCATGTCCGATTTCGGACTGCCGATCACATGTTCTTCTTGAGATAAGCCACCGGCCGATGTATTTCTCATAGAGAACATAGGAATGCTTGGCCGAACGAGTGCTCCGGAGCATCGTTCATTCGACAGCCACTTGATGTGTAAGGCCAGCCTAAGGAGCTGATTCATTAAGCCTGGGGTAAGTCTTAATGAGGGACATGCAGGGATAAGATGTGCCAAATTTATTGAGGGTGGCATATCTTATCTGTGGTGTGCACCCTGGTGCACCTCACCAGAAATGTTACTCCAGTCATGAACTGGAGTAACATTTCTAACATAAGAAACACCGCCAAGTCATGAATTTGACTGATGGGCGTAGCCATGCCCTGCCCCGGCTCCTTTCCAACTCTGGCCATTTTTGTAGAGCTGCCCAAATATTACAAAATTTGTGCATAACTTCCCATTGGGCAAAGATTTTGCAACTTTTGAAGATGTTCTACACCTGTTTTCCAACATAAACACTTTGATGAATCAGTGTCATGTCCATTTTTTTTTGCATTAAAGGGGTTGTCCCATGAACAATTCCACAAGATAAATGATAAATGTGTCCCTCTCAATCACAAGAATAGCGGTCCCAATTGAAGAGGCAATGAGCATGTGCGACCACTGTTCCATTAACTCGGAGTGGTTGTCACACATGCTCACTACAGCTCTATTCACAAATGGGATTTTGTCCTCGCTCCCCCCCCCCATTCATTGGTTCCAGGAATCAGTGAGGGTCTCGACAGCTAAGATTTCCTAGATGATACATGTTTATTAGGGAACTCCTTAAAAAACTTCCGGGACTTGTCTTTACCTTTTTGTTACTTAACAGCCAGAATGCATTGGGCAGTTGTAAAATATGGAGGTAAAAACGGTCAGTAGGCGGTTTTGGGATTATTTACAAGAACAGTGGCTCTGCCGGGCATGTTAGTTTCAGGCAGCTTGATTTTAAAGGGTTATTATTATCAAAGAGCATAACTTATTGATGGCTAGGGATCCAACTTGGCTATTCCTTTTCAAACAGGAGGAAAGTTATCCAGCTCACCCTCATCAGATGTCCTTGTAGTTCGGAGCACGAGACATCTTTGCCTGGATGCATCAACGCAGAAAATGGACGTTCCGGCTTCACGAACAAACAAAGCTTCTTTATTTGTGGTTAAATACAAAGTCCAAGATAGTGGTTAAAACTAAGGTCTGATAAATAGCACGGCTAAAACATTGTGCATTGCAGAGTTAGGACATCTACGGGTTTCAAGTGCTCTTAGTCGTGATGTGTCTCCCTTTCAAACCACAACCAATGCCTTGATGCAGAATTGCAGTGATATGATGCATCACTGTGGTCTATGCTGAAATATCATGCCTGTACCTTGCATTCCTAGCCCAGCGCATTCGCAGTTCTGTCTCTGCTGTGGGCGCCAACCTCACTGGCGCGAACAATGGTGCACAGGAGCATTGTGACAAGTCCAACCTAATCTTCCGGGAGGTGATTGTTGCTCCTACTATAAAATGGTGACATTGATCGCCTTGTGTAACCCAAAATTGGAAGTAACTGCTACTATGAAGTTGAGCCGGACAGTGTACATCTAGACTATAGCCCCCGTCTCACATAGCGAGATCGCTGCTGAGTCACGGTTTTAGTGACGCAACAGCGACCTCACCAGCGATGTCGCTATGTGTGACACTTTGCAGCAATCAGGCCCCTGCTGTGAGGTCGCTGGTCGCTGCAAAGTGTCCTGGACCATTTTTTGGTCGTTGCCCTCCCGCTGGTCAGCACAAATCGCTGTGTGTGACCAGCGGGAGCAGCGATCAGGCTGGTAACCATGATAAACATCGGGTTACTAGAGGCGCGTGTGCCCCTAGTAACCCGATGTTTATCATGGTTACCAGCCTGCTAAAGTGAGCGGTAACCTCCCGCTCACTGTAGCAGAGTGGTAACCATGATAAACAACGGGTTACTAGGTGCGCGTGTGCCCCTAGTAACCCGATGTTTATCATGGTTACCACTCTGCTATGTGAGCGGTAACCTCCCGCTCACCGTAGCAGAGAGGTAACCATGATAAACAACGGGTTACTAGGTGCGCGTATGCCCCTAGTAACCCGATGTTTATCATGGTTACCAGCCTGCTCCTGCTTCAGCAGGCTGGTAACCAGGAGCAGGACATCGTGGAAAGATTCTTTCCACGATGTCGCTGCTCCCCTGATCGTTGGTGAGCCTGCCTGTTTGACAGCTCACCAGCGACCACATAGCGACGCAGCAACGATCCCTGACAGGTCGTATCGTTGTCGGGATCGTTGCAGCATCGCTAAGTGTGACGGGGCCTTAAGGTCAACATGTTGTTATGATCTGCAAACAAGTACTAAGGAAAGAAGGGGAAAGCTCTCCCTACAGTAAGACTAAGCTGAATCCCTACAATGTAGCAGGCTGCCTGTTCCTAGCGAACAGACCCACCTTAGTCCTAGGCTAGTCTGAACGAAGACCTATAGAATAAAGGGAAGGGGTCCCTAAATGAACTAAGGACTAGAACAAAAATGGGACACCTCCTGAACAGAGAAAGTTGTTGCAAAACACAAAAGATAAACTGACATAAAGGTACTAGAGGTCCCAGAAGGACCAAGCAAACTGACAGAGAAAGGCACAGAAGCACCTGGCTAGCAAAGCAGTCAAACAACACTCAAGTACAGCACAGCCAAAAGGGCAGAGCTGGAATATAAAGGCAGATGGTCACGTGACCGCAAAACACAAGATGGAAAAAACAAACAGGAGGGTTCTAACACCAGCAGTCATGTGGTCACTGGATGTAGGAAGGGAGCAGGAGCTAGCGGGTCCCAAGAGGTTGGATTTACACTAATATTCCAGCTCCAATTACAGGGAAAAAGAGATTGTAATAAAATATATTTAAATGTCCCCCCCTTCCAAAATCTTTTCTGACTTTACGGGGGGAGGGGCACAATGTGTGAAATAATTGAAAAATAAATAAAAAATACATAAATAAATAAAGTAGGTGAATAAATAACAAAAATAGCCATTAACAATCCAAATCTCTGTTACTAACACTGCGCCCATGAAAAAAAAAAAAACAACAAAAAAACATGCCCGAAATATAAAGGTAATTGTTACAAAGATACAAAGAGGGGAACATATGTTAAAATGTATTTAAGTGGTCCTTTGTGGTTATAAAAAAAAATGTAAAAAACATACATATGTAATTCATTTTCCCACTGATATCACCTGATGTAGTAAAAAAAAATATTAAAAAAAATGAAAAAAAGACTATGAAAATAACAAATATTAATCCTCACGTATCATGAAAAAAAAGTCTAAAATTATTTGAATATACGAATGAGAAATTTTTTTACAGTTCTTCTAACCGCATGTATGAAAAAATCTAAAAATGTAACTGTTCAGGAACAAGGGTCCTGAACTAGTTAAGTTTGTAATTGTAATTTTACGTTGTAATTGTATTTCTACCTAATTTTGTATGAAAAAAAAAATATGCTGAGAGGCGTTTTACTGACAACTCTACTCGTCATGTTTCTTTACTGTCTGGGGGATAGCTAAAAGGGGATTAGTTATTGCAACTTTGCGATGAATCAGCTTAAGTTTCTATTTTCGCGTATTGACTAATACAATAATGTTTATTGGACGTTACATTTCACAAAATAAAAAAAAAATGTCTAAATATAGTAATACACGAGGGATATATTAAGGCGAAACTATTATAAATCATCCAAATATACAAACTGACTGACTATATTTGGAAATAGTCATTTAATTTACTAAAATGGGTAATCGGACTTTATAACCCATCTTGTTGTTGTGAATGTTTCTGACAAAAATGTGTTAATTGTATTTGAATTTTAAAATTTTATCCACAAATTCCAGATTTTCAGGACTTTTGTCAATATTTTATCTTCAGATATTTGTCAAAATGTCTTCTTCTGGTCCAGCACTTATGAGAAGGATTTAAAGTTTAATACAAAAAAAAATTCTAAAAAAATATTATTTTATAAAAGATTAAATATAATCTTTTATGAAAAAACTATTTTTTCACCTTTTATTTCTATTATTTTTTTTTAACAAACTTCAACTCCTTCTTAAAAAATATCTCCCACTACAGGGCACTGTTGTGGTGTGGCATTTAAGGAAGTAAAAACTGACTATTAATAAGGACATACAAAAGGAAAATTCTTTGTGACACGCACACTTTGTGAGGTAGACAGTAACATTTCTGAATTGTTGGGAGTTTTCTTTTGTTTCTTTAAAACACAATTATTCCACCTTCACAAAAAGGATTGCAAGAGAAATGAAGAAAAAAAACATCTCTGATTGATAATAATTTCAGATTTTTTTTCTGTGACTTGTTTCTGCTTTCTAGTGCATTAACAATGAAGAAAATAAAGTGTATTTGTAATTCAAATGCAGTAGGACAGATTCAAACTTGACCATATCATTGATCACTCTCACAGAGTCTGGCACTACTGCTGGCACCTCTCCTATTGCTCTATCCCCCAATCAATGAAATCTCTGTATTATTCACAGACTACTACACTCATTTTCTTAATTGCTGACGTTGTACAACACATTACTATCTGTAGTATTTGTCCAGTGTTTTAAAGCTTTCTCTTTCTCTATTTATTACTGGGCTGTGAGCTCTGATATCCTCTCGCTATCATAAATAACTCTAAAATGGCTGCTGCATTCCCTGCCTCGGCTTTTATACAGGCTCTGACAGTGATAGCTTTCAGGGCATTATGGGGAATTTCTTGTGGCTTCATTTGTGGTCATGCCAGCCTTCTATCGTTGATGCGATCTTCTGCAATGTATAAAATAATAGCAGACATTTTTTTGGCAATCCATGCAAATTGGAATGCAAATTGTTTGAATTCACCAGGATCATAATATTCGACACAAATTTGATTTGCATTAAATCAATTCTCTCATCTACTGTATAGTCAGTGGACCTCTAAATAATTAGTCAAGATATTACTCTAATGTCACTGGAGGGTCAAATCTACCCACCACTTCCTATCCAGGTCTTCACCATCGTGGCTACTTACCTATACTATTAGATTCACAGGTGAACTCAACGATCGATAGTATGAAAAACTGTAGAATTTTAGTTGTGTAAATATATCCATTATCTCATATTTTATTTATTCTTGCCAAAGTCAACCCAACCCCAAATCACAGCATTACTTTTTGTTACATCATGTTTATAAGTCAAAGCATGCCTATATATTGTATACAAGCAAAAAATGGTGGCTTAAGAATCTGATATTACTTTGGTTTACGTGCAAGAATGAAATACTGAGCATCATAATCAGCAACATCCATCTGTGATTTATCCCTACGTGGAGAATACACCGTTTTTTCAATCAGGTACCCGGCTTCTTTGAAGGCCATCTCCAGCTCTTCCTTCTTCGTGGTCATAGAGACAAAAGGTATTTTACCAACATTATAAAAAGTAGCATTCAGCACACTTGCAATTAAAAGGTGACCTCCGGGTTTTATCAAGTTTTGGAAATTTTTCAGAACTTCACAGAATGACTTTATATCTTTACACGGGGCTTCAAGGCAAAGACAAGACAGGAGACAATCCACCGGTGGCACAACGACAGGGTCGTAAGGGTTTCTTTTCAGGGCGTCACATTTCAGGACTTCTTTCACCTTACTGCGGAGTTTTTCTGCCTTTTTCTCATAATTCTCCCTTCAAGCATAAAAAAAATAAAGTGTTATATAGTGTAACTTGTATGTTATAGAAGTGATAGCAGATACCAGACCAAAATATGAGATTAAGCGGGCTCATGGAGACAATCTCAATCAATATTTCCTAAGAGAGCGATACAGAGAAGGTGCACCACTTGGGCACCTTCACCAGTGGAATAATTTGAAGCTTTTAGGCCCCAATGCATAATCTCCAATAGGGCCCCAAACGATCATGGATCTTATAGTATAGTTTAGTCTAGAGAATACATGTCAAACTCTGGCATGTGGGCCAAATCTGGCCCACAGGGTGGTTTTATTTGGCCTGCGATACCAGACCCACCACTCCTATGTGTGGCCATTATTCTGTATAAAGGACTATGTGGTGCCCATAATACTGTATCGAGGCCTATGTGGGACCCATGATTCCATATGGAAGACTTCGTGGGCCCATTATACTGTATGGAGAACTATGTGGGGCCCATAATACTGTATGGAGGACTGTGCGGGGGCCCATAATACTGTATGGAGGACTGTGTGGGGTCCATTATACTGTATACTGATTGGCCCGAGACTTTGTCCAAGTTTTTCATTTTGGCCCTGTGTGTTTGAGTTTGGCACCCCTGATCTAGAGGGACCTTTTTTGCCCCACTTTGCCCGGGTTCAACTACAACCTCTGCAGCCACTGTAGTTATGTCCTTGCTCCTCACTGAGATTGTATAGTGCCTCCTTGAAAGGCTAATCATTTCAATGGCCGTCCTATTATGTACCAAAAATGTCTGGAGGTCCACAGCTGTCAGTATGCGGTGACTTGTGGTGTCCTCTTAGAATGCAGCCATGGAACCTCATCTATGACATTCATATGCCGTTATAGGACAAGTAAATAGAGTTCATGTTTATGATACAACCCCTTTAAATAAGTAAGAATTGTGAATTTTAATTATTATTGAAATTTCTACTACTCGGTCTCCCTCTTACTAGATCCTCCCCTCTCCAATTCATCCTAAATGCAGCAGCCAGGATCATGTTTCCTGTCCAGCCTCTACACCTATGCCTCCACCCTGTGCCAGTCATTGCACTAGTAGCCCATCCAATACAGAGTCCAATATAAACTTATCTCTCTCACCCACAAAACTATCCACTGTTCTGCACCACCCTACATCTCCTCCCTCACTCCCTCATCTCTGTCTACTACCCTACCCGTGCCCTCCATTCCGCTAATGACCTAAGGCTAACATCCTCATTAATCCGAACCTCCCACTCCTGTCTCCAAGACTTCTTGCGAGCTTCACCAATTCTCTGGAATGCACTACCCAGGACAATTCGATTCATTCCCAATTCCCGTGATAACCTGATTTGCAAAAGCTGCCACCAGCTCTCTGCAAATCTCACGCATGCGCGTGGCTTTCTTCACTCTCGTCATTGTGCCCCTCAAGCTGGGTGTATGCTTCCCGGCTTCAGAGGTGCACAGCGTTTGACTGGAGGTGCAGAAGACACCTCACATCCATGGAGGAGCCGAAGAACAGCCGGACTCAGTAAGAACAAGAAGAACAGCAGGTGCAATGTGAGTGAACAAAACATGGGTGAAATTTGCAGAGCTGGCGATGACGTCGGCTCTTGGTAATTATGTTATCACGCCCAGAGGGGCATGATAACATGCTGAGTGGGACTACGAGTCTGGGAAAGCAAACGCCCCATCGTCTAGTCAAAGGGTCCATTTGCATATGATAAATGGACTTTAAAAATACTTTTTCTAAAGATCTGTTTGTGTCCAATGAAATAAAGAAACTTTTAGGCAGTGAGTTCAATCAGTAACATACAACTGCTGGTGGTTTAGGGCCATGGGGGACTGTCAATTTCTCTTTAAATATACTAATGAGGTGCCCGATGCACCCTTGGTATGGCTAAACATTTGCACCTTAATTCCAAATTGTTTTCCATCTATCTCTGACTACTGTAAAGTCGGAGCTGTCAATCAAAGACGAACAGCGTCAAGATAGATGTGAAACAAGTAGGTGGAAAGGTGCACGGGATTTTTCGGCTATGACAAGGGTGCATGGAGCATTTTATTAGCATATTTAGATAAAGAATGTTTTTTTTGGCAATGGATTTGAACAATAGAGGTATGTCTCTTTCAAGGTTCTCTTTTTGGTTTGAACAGTCAGGGGTATAAACTTGAAAAAGGTATTATTACCCGTTTCCTTCCAGCTCACATACAAATTTGATGACGTGAGTCCAGTCAAAAGCGTCCGGATCCTTTTTCAGCCACTTTTGCAATTCGGCACGATTTTGCTCAAGGAAATCCGAGACAATGATTTTATCAAACACTTCACAAGCCGAGAAGAGGTGATAAATGGTGGGTCCAGAGCCAAAATCAAGCAGAGTGTCCCCTCTAATGCCACCTTGCAAGACAACACAGCAAGGAAAATATCAGGTTAAAAAGTAATATTATGAGAAATAATTTTTTTTTTTACCTTAATAAAGATGCCGGTCTGGTGCTGAAATGCGTCGGTACTAATAAAATCCTTATCTGAAGCTCTAAAGCTCTTCATTTCCTACAGCGCAGCCTGTCTAAGGTGATTCTATCCATTCTGGTAAATTATGAGAAATTACACATAGGGGGCACAAACCAATTCTACGTAAGGGTAAGGGAGGGGGTGATGACCTGTGTAAGGACCATTCAGTTAGCACAGATAACACAGGGAACTGTTCACTGTCAATGGATTTTACTTCTGTATCTCAGATCCAAGATTCTGTCTTTATCTCTCTTGTGTTTCTTGGGGCCCATTGTTTAGTTATATGCAAAAATAACCTGACCCTAGTACACCAATTTTTTATTTTTGCTTCTATGTGTTTCCGCGGCGCCATTTCAGATTTCGGATTATCATTGCGGAAAAATCCGCAGCACAACCATTTCTTGTGCGCAAACGGGGCGAAATCGCTGCCATTCACTTGCACTGGACCGCATAACATCCGCATGTATACATGTGGATGTTATGCAGTTCAATGCGCGGATGGTACGCGGGTCTGGAGAAGAGAAGACTCTCATCCGACCCGGGTATCATTAGTAAAAAAAAGAATTACAAGGTAAAAAATAAAAAAAAACATTGTACTTACCTCTCCGGTGGCCCCCAGTCTACTCTCCGGTGGCGTCCTCTGTCCTCGGCGTCCCGCGGTGTTCTGAAAGGATCTGCGCTGACGTCATTTAGCCATGTGATGGTCAAGCGACCGCTGACGTTGGCGGTCGCATGACCTGTCAGCTGACTAAATGACGTCAACGCATGTCCTTTCAGAACACCGCGGGACGCCGAGGACAGAAGACGCCACCAGAGAAGGAGACCGGGGGCCACCGGAGAGGTAAGTTTAAGTTTTTTTTTTATTTTTTACGCTTGAATTATTTTTTTACTATTGATGTTGCATTTAAAGCAGCACAAGTTGGTCACACACTATAAATCCATGCCAGTTACATGGATTTATATTGTGTGACCAACATGACAAGCACTTTTCCAAGTGATGCTCACAATCACTTGGAAGAGCGCTTGAAAAAACGCATGCGGAAATGCATGCAAAAACGCTTAAAAAATGCTTCTCCCTGGCAGAAAAAAACGCATGTAAAATCTGCATGCGTTTTTTCTGCCAAGGAGATGCAGAAATGCTCAGGAAAATTTCTGCTTCATTTCTGCATCGTGACCACATAGCCTTATTGTTGTCTTTTATTAGAAATTTGCTTCTTGTGTTTTATTAGAGATTTGCTTGTTCGTCAGTTCAGACTAAGGAATCAATGTTTCTATTCAGTGACAGTAAGCAGAGGAAGCAGTGTGGGCTGGATCTTATGCATAAGGCCAGACCTAAAATTGGTAATCAGGTAAAGCACTCATTCCATTAATCTTGTTAGTGTCTCAGAGGCCTCAACCATTGTTCTCCCAGTTCCTAGTCCCGTTGTGTGGATGGGGGTAGTAGACCCAGTGGAGCCGTCACCACAGGGGGTCCCTGTGTTTCCCGAGGGCTGACCTTAATTCCCGGGGGGGCGGCCTGGGGCATTTAGGACACAGGACACTGACGAGAAAATGGAGGGGTTGTTGCTGGCTTGAGTGGGATACACGTTCTACGGTCATGATATTCGTCGTCTGGAGGAGCATGGGGTGTGACTTCAGACTATAGCGGCAGCCACCAATGCACAGTTAGCTTTGGGGGGGGGGTGTTTCCCGAGGGTTCGGTTTAATTCCGGGGAGAGATTATTTCGGACACTGACGAGAATTTAGGACACAGGACACTGACGAGAAAATGGAGGGGTTACTGCTGGCTGGAGTGGGATACACATGCTACGGTCATGATATCTATCGTCTGGAGGAGCATAGGCTGTTACTGCAGACTATACCGGCTTGAGATACAAAAGCTGTGGGCCAACCAAAAGTTGGGAGACAGTGGGTATCACCTAGTATGGGGGCAGTGGAACTATCAGCTCCAGGATGGGATCTTGTGGACTGGGGATATTGCATTGTGACTATTTACCTGGAATTGCTGTAAGACGGTGGACGTAAGGTATAAAAATAGTTACATAGCTAACCTTCCTAGATGATTATTACAACGCACAACCTCACATCTTCACAAATACCTTTAGGAAGAACTAGAATATTGGCTACATGCCACTTTGCCCAACTTGGTTGCCCAGTGCACAAAACTCCTTACATCCATATTGCAAAATCTATTTCAAAGTCTTCGCAGAGGAGTCAAGACTTTTGCAGCAATGATGACCAACACCATATTGATTCCCATGAACGTTTCAACAAACACAGACCAGCGTGATGATTGAGTATCTATCACCAGTGTCGCTCGGCACGCCAAGTACCAAGAGCAATGAGTGAGTTAGAGACTCATTACTGCTGCTGGCTGTAGCCTTATGTACTAGCGAGAGAACAAGGAAGATTATATAAACGTTTCCCAAATCTTTTCCGTTCTATCTGCTAAAATTTCTTTAGGGAAAATGTTGACAAAATAGTATAGGTCAAATAACAGATTCCCACACTTCTAGCTCAAAATTCTTCTTGAAATGCACTTAAAATATCAATCTCGCCAGTTATTTACAAAGTGTAAGTGTTGATGGATCCATTAGCACATATTGCAATGTGTGCTGCCTTATTTTAAAAGAATGTGAGAAGAATATCAGAAAATGTAAATCATATTTTTATCTTAAATAGATTTTTGAAAATTGTTGGATGTTTCTTTCTCAATTTCGCATATCATTATTAAAAAACAAACAAACAAACAAACAAAAATCTTATAATTTTCACACTAGTAAATAGGCCAAATGCTAAACTCATACTTCCTGTTCTGTACCGAAATATATTCATCAGTTTCATTATAATCAGAGATAGGATTAAAATGAAAGATAACAGTTCTGTATACAGTAAATAACATAGGATCTATCATTCACATGTCACAACTCACCTTCTCCCCCTCCTGTACTGCTCTATATACAGTGGATAAAACAGCATCCACCATTCACAATAGGTGATATCACAGCTCACCTCCTCCTCCTCCTGTACAATGACTGATAACACCTCTATATACAGTAGATAACACATGATCCACCATTTACAATATGTGATATCACAGCTCACCTCCTCCTCCTCCTGTACAATGACTGATAACATCTCTACATACTGTAGATAACACAGGATCCACCATTCACAATAGGTGATGTCACAGCTCACCTCTTCCTGTGCAATGACTGATAACACCTCTATATACAGTAGATAACACAGGATCCATCATTCACAATAGGTGATGTCACAGCTTACCTCCTCCTCCTGTACAATGACTGATATCACCTCTATTTACAATAGATAACACAGGATCCACCATTTACAATAGGTGATGTCACAGCTCACCTCCTCCTCCTGTACAATGACTGATAACACCTCTATATACAGTAGATAACACAGGATCCACCATTCACAGTAGGTGATGTCACAGCTCACCTCCTCCTCCTCCTGTGCAATGACTAATAGTAAGCCTAGTGGCCAGTGTGAAAATTGCATTTTTTTTTTTTGTAAATGGTGATATGAAATGACTCCACCAATCTAATATTTATGCCCAGAGGATATGTAATACTGCTTAGGGCTGGAATACTCCTTTATATATAGTTTACAGCCAATACATTTACTTACTAAACTATTGATATGAACGATCATTACAAGCTACATAAGATAATTAAACAATTTCAAACAACTGACATTTTGGAATGGAATTGAAAAACAAAGTGAAAATAATGACTTACCTTTAGTGAAAGTTTCATGTAGATTTCGTATCACAAACTCCGTCCATTCTCCATAAAGCAGTCCTTCCTTTGGCTCGTAGTATGTCTGTAAGTAATCTTTGGCGTCAAATTCATCAACATAGGCTTGCGGGGAACTTAAATGGACGGCCATGTCTGTCCTCAGGTTCTCTGTTAGATGCTTTAAAGAATGCAAGACGCAGATATTAACCCTTTCCCATAAAAAATGAGATATCTTACTAATTAAATAGCATTTCCACCAGAGTCTCCTGTAAGAGTTCCCAGATTTTTTTCTGAGGTCTCTTGAGTTTCTTACAATTTCTGCTCAGCTGTTTGTTACAAAGTTTCTCTTATCACAGATAACCCCTTAAAATAATATGGCTTGCCAGGAAAATGGAAGCTGTTCAGAAGAAGCTGTTTACTTTTTGCGCTTGCTGCACATTCATAGTTTATCCTTAGATGACCCTTCTACTTTTATTCGTACCTTGCTGTGGATTTGTATGCATGTTAGTTTTTTAGAGCATAAGACCCATACTAGCTAATAGCACTGGTTGAAACTAACAAATCCCTGTAGGATGCATTATACTAGAAATGGTTGGTGAAACACCAACTTACGAGGAAGAAGTGTTTAGGTTTACCCATAAATTCCGACAGTATGGCCACCTGTGCTCCAGATCTTCCAAAGATACTTTAACTTTTTGGTCTTGTTTTACTTTCTGTGTAGTCCCTGTTAGACCAACACAAAAGAAACTGCTCCCACTTGGGACAACATTAGGACACGTGAGCGCCCCTTTGGTCCTTTATCCTCTGCATCTTTATTCTGTATATTTTACCCTTCCCTCTAGGTGAGTTACATTATCATATATGATTGCAACTGCTTGAAGATCTGTGGTTTTGCAAATGTTTTACCTCTAGGCAACCCCTTCAATAGCTATAATGCCATTGGGTTGAGCGAGCATAACATATCTCTATCAAAAAACAAATTGAAATACTTTGTAGCAGAATTGTTATAAAATTTACTTGTGAAAGTGTATTTCCTCCTCACTTGGTGGGGATGGGAAAAAGTCTTGGGGTCTCCCATGATAATTTGCAAATATGTACTTAGATTGCTGTATAAGAAAGAGCAAGCTTCTTTCTAGTACATGGTTGTAACTCCATGTGATAAGTTTTCCAAAATTCTATCATAATAACATGTGCAAAAAAAAAAGTCTACTCACCACTTATAGATTCCAGGTGTATGGAACTCTGTCCTGATCCAACGTATGCCCACTTAGAAAAAAACAAAAAATTAGTTCCTGCTCCCAGATAAAATTTCTATGCTTTATTTGTAAAAGCTTAAAATTGCATGGCACTAGGCTGTCAAAAATTGCGATACAAAAGAGAAAAAACAACGCGTTTTGACCGCGAACTGCAGTCTTAATCTGAACTAATTTCTCTCCAAGCATGCGAAGATTAAATATGCAAATAAATCAATCATAAGTAGTAAAAAACATCTATAATATAACAGTAGATGAGTCCCTCTGTCCGAAGCCTCTATAGACTGTGCAGTCTGGCTCCAGACAGAAGAACGGATCCAGCTGTTATAGGTAAGAGGAGTGTATGGCGCCAGAGATCGCGGTATACGTAGGCACTGGACATACTTAACTGACCTGGAGGAGTGTTGCTGCGGCGCCTCTGTTCTGGCCGGAGGCCGGGGGCGGACTGCGGCGTCGGAATGAGGGATGAGGGGGACAAAACATACCAGGATTGGGGATGAGGGGTGCCATACATACCAGGATAGGGATGAGGAGTGCCATACATACCAGGATTGGGTGATGAGGGGGGCCATGCATACCAGGATAGGGATGAGGGGTACCATACATACCAGGATAGGGATGAGGGACCATGCATACCAGGATTGGGGAGGAGGGGGTACCATGCATACCAAGATAAGGATGAAGAGTACCATGCATACCAAGATTGGGGATGAGAGGGGCCATACATACCAGGATAGGGATGAGGGGCCATGCATACCAGGATAGGGATGAGGGGCCATGCATACCAGGATTGGGGATGAAGAGGGCCATACATACCAGGATTTGGGATGAGGAGGTCCATACATACCAGGATAGGGATGAGGGGCTATGCATACCAGGATATGGATGAGGGGTACCATGCTTACCAAGATAGGGATGAGGGGTACCATGCATACAAGGATATGGATGAGGGGCCATACATACCAGGACAGGGATATGGGGTGCCATACATACCAGGATTGGGTGATGAGGGGGGCCATGCATACCAGGATAGGGATGAGGGGCCATGCATACCAGAATACGGATGAGGGGCCATGCATATCAGGATTGGGGATGAGGGGGCCATGCATACCAGGATTGGGGGATGAGGAGGCCATACATACAAGGATTTGGGGATGAGGAGGACATACTTACCAGGATAGGGTTGAGGGGTGCCATACATACCAGGATGGGGATGAGGGGTACCATACATACCAGGATAGGGATGAGGGGCCATGCATACCAGGATTGGGGAGGAGGGGGTACCATGCATACCAAGATAAGGATGAAGAGTGCCATGCATACCAGGATTGGGGATGAGAGGGGCCATACGTAGCAGGATAGGGATGAGGGACCATGCATACCAGAATTGGGGATGAGGAGGGCCATACACACAAGGATTTGGGATGAGGAGGTCCATACATACCAGGATAGGGATGAGGGGCCATGCATACCAGGATATGGATGAGGGGTACCATGCTTACCAAGATAGGGATGAGGGGTACCATGCATACCAGGATATGGATGAGGGGCCATACACACCAGGATAGGGATGAGGGGGGCCATACATACCAGCATACGAATGAGGGGCCATGCATACCAGGATTGGGGATGGAGGGGTGCCATATACCAAGATGGGGGATTTTAACAGAATTTGGGGACATCTATAAAATAACCAGGGATTTGTCCTTCTGTCCGAAGCCTCTATAAACTGCACATGCGTGACGCACCTGCACAGTCCTGCTCCAGACAGAAGAACGCATCCAGCCGTTACAGGTAAGAGAAGTATATGGCGCTGGAGATCGTGGTATGCGTAGACACTGAATGCATACTGCGAACTCCAGCGCCATAAGTACATACCTGACACGAAGGAATGTTGCCACAGCACCTCTGTTTTGGCCGAAGTCCTGGGAAGGAGTGTGGTGTAAGAATTGGCACCATTTTAGTAGAGACACATTGGCGCCGGACAGCGCAGTATGGGCACACGCGTACTCTGGCACCACACTCCTCCCCCGGCCTCCGGATGGGGGCAGCACATAACAGGATGGGGGCTGCACATAGCATGATGCGGCAGCACATAACAGGATTGGGGATCAGGTTGGGGGCTTCACATAGCAGGATGGGGGCTGCACATAGTAGGATGGGGGCTGCACATAACAGGATAGGGGCTGCACATAAGAGGATAGGGGCTGCACATAACAGGATAGGGGCTGCACATAAGAGGATAGGGGCTGCACATAACAGGATGGGGGCAGCACATAACAGGATGAGGGCAGCACATAACAGGATGGGGGCTGCACATAACAGGATGGGGGCTGCACATAACAGGATGGGGGCTGCACGTAACAGGATGGGGGCAGCACATAACAGGATAGGGGCTGCACATAAGAGGATAGGGGCTGCACATAACAGGATGGGGGCAGCACATAACAGGATGGGGGCAGCACATAACAGGATGGGGGCTGCACGTAACAGGATGGGGGCAGCACGTAACAGGATGGGGGAGCATATACCAATAAAAATGCTCGCCACCCGGGCATAGAACGGGTTCAATAGCTAGTTACATTATAAAAGGTCCTGCAAGGGACACATGACAAACAACAAATACAGTTTGTTTTGAAAAGATCCTAACTAGAGATGAGCGAATCTAAGCTGTAAAGTTCAGAGTTCGTAACAGACACATCCTGAACTCCGAACATGGACTTCTCCTGGAAGTGTTCCGAGAGAGACATAGAGTGACTCTGCTTCCTTTGGTAGCCCCCGAGCCCGTTGGACTAAAGTTCAGTTTTACCCGATGGACCCGAACATCTCATCCCTAGTCCTCTCATCCCTAATCCTAATCCAAACAGCAATTCCAAAAATATATCCCATGGATACTGGGATAAATATCATGTGCCAAGAATCACCAGAAAAAGTCTTCTTTAATATTCACTGCAGGGTATTGTCAAGACTTTGAATATATATACAGTATATATATATATACATATATATATATGTGTGTGTGTGTGTGTATATATATACACATACAGTGGCTTGCGAAAGTATTATCCGCCCTTGGATTTTTACCTATTTTGTTACATTACAACCTGTGTGTTTAAATATTTTTGTAACTCGATTTGTGTGTGATGCATCAGAACTAAATAGTCTAAGTTGGTGAAGTGAGAAAAATATAGGCATAAATTAAATTTATGGGATCAAATAACTAAAAAGTGGCATTTGCATATGTATTCACCCCTTTTGCTATGAAGCCCCTAAAAATGTTTGGTGCAAGCAATTCTCTTCATAAGTCCCATGCTTAGTGACAGGACGTCCTCCTGTGTGTCATGTCTGTCACTATATACACTTTACCTTTTCTGAAAGGCAACAGAGGCTGCAACATCATTAAGCAAGAGGCATCACTAACCAAACAACACCATGAAGACCAAGGAGATCTCCAATCAAGTCAGGGACAAAGTTGTTGAGAAGTCCAATCAGGGTTGGGTAATAAAAAATAAAATAAATCTCCCAATCTCTGATGATCCACCAGAGCACTATCAAATCCATTATCATCAAATGGAAAGAACATGGTACCACAACAAACCTGCCAAGACAGGCTGCCCACCAAAACTCTCAGCCCGGGCAAGGAGGGCATTAATCAGAGAGGCAGCACAGAGACCAAAGGTAATTGTAATTGTAAGGCTCGTTTTGAGTTTGCCAAAAGACATGTGGGAGACTCCCCAAATGTATGGAGGAAGGTGCTGTGGTCAGATGAGATCAAAATTTAAACTTTTTGGCTACCAAGGTAAACACTATGTCTGGAGCCAAACCAACACAGCTCATCATCCCAAGAACACCATTCCCACAGTGAAACATGGTGGGGGGGGATGATTTTCGGCAACAGGGACAGAGAAAATGGTCCGAGTCAAGGGGAAGATGGGTGGTGCAAAATACAAGGATATTCTTGAGCAAAACCTGTTTCTGTCTGTCAGTGATTTGAGACTGAGGTGGAGGTTCACCTTCCAACAAGAGAATGACCCAAAGAATACTGCTAAAGCAACACTCGAGTGGTTTAAGGGGAAACGTGTAAATGTTTTGGAGTGGCCGATTCACAGCCCAGACCTTAATCCAATGAAGAATCTGTGGTCAAACTTGAAGATTACAGTTCACCAGAGGAAACCATCTAACTTGAATTAGCTGGAGCAATTTTGCCTTGAGGAATGGGCAAAAATCCCAATGGCAAGATGTGGAAAGATCATAGAGACTTAAAATAGATTCTTTAAAAGATAAGAAAGAAAGTGCTTGACAAAATTTCAACTCTGTAGACAAACAAAAATAATCTTCTCTAACAGAGAACATAGTTAAGGTTCTTGCCTTTCAGTAATCATTATTTCCCTTTTTTTCCTTACCTTGACTTTGCTTATTTTATTAGTTGGTATATTAAAATAAAATTTAGAAAAAAAAAAAGTCATGTTGTTAGTAACAGTGTCTCAGAGCCTCTTACCTCTGCTCCTTTGCTTTCTCCAGTCTGGGAAGGTTTAATAGTAAACTAGCTCAGGAACTGGTTTTAACATCGAAGTTTTTCTTTGCTTTTTTATGCTGCAGTAAATCAAACGTGTTTCGTGAGCAAACATTCCTCTTGATAAGAATGCTATGGTTTCCGTTGTTTACATTAGGAATTTTGGATTAGGATCTTGTCACACAGTTCCAACATAATTACAAATTGTATCCAAACTCGGACAATGATTTTTGGCTGTGATTTCATATAAGGATTTGAATTAGCTCATACAAAGAACAACCCAAAGAAAGTTCACTTCTCAGTCTAGTTCGAGATGTTCCTCCTGAGCTGAATTGCAAAAAGCGTCATTTACACACATGAACAAAATTGTTGATATCTTCGGTTAAAGTAACAAAAACTCACGGTGGTCTGCGAAATAACTTGAAACTGTCAAGTAATTTTCGATTTCAATTTACTGAATAATTAACTGATGAAAATCAGACATTATTTTGGAACTGCAGTTGAACAGAAAAGAAAAAAAAATGCAAAAGGCATGTGGGACAAAATGTAAAATCTGTTCAAAGAATGCAACTCATCGCAAAAGCTGCATGAGAGAACCAGTCTAAAGATAAAATTACTGCTACTAAAACTGTATAAAAGAGCCTCAGCAAAGAAAATGAGGTGCAGCAATACATAAATGCTGGAAATGATTGCACAACTGAGATCAGTGGGTGAGGATATAAAAGGCAGCCATCTTGCAGCCATATTGCTATGAAATGTAACTACAAGCACTAATAATCAGGACACTGTTAATGGTAGCAATTAGTGATGAGCGAGCGTGTTCTGTTAACCCTTTCAGCGAGCATGCTCGGGTGCTCGCCGAGTATCTGCAGCGTGCTCGGGTGTTATGTTTGAGTCACTCCATGCTCATGATTTGCTACTGTTTTGACAGCTTTAATACATGTGAGGAATGCCTAAGAAACAGGCATTTGTGGTGCCCCATGGGCCGGTTGCCACAGTAGTGTTGCCTCCTTCACCGGAGGTGATATTACGCTTGGAGGCAGGAGGAGCTCTCCACGTCAGGTAAACCCCACATGCACACACAAGTTCTGATCCCTTACCTGAAGAGGGAGCTCTACACCCTTTTTTAGGGAGCTGCCTTTTCTGGTTGGGGGGAGGAGTTAGTCAGTGAGTGTGAGAGGGAAGGGAGAGAAGGAGAGCGTTCTGGGGAGCAGAGCTCATGAAGAGCTCACCCCAGGCAGCGGAGCAGAGGACTCCAGAGTCCTGGGTTGTACAGGGATTGCATGTCCCAACAACCGAATCTGAGGGACAGAAAACTGCAAGTTTTCTGGCCACAAGCAGAAGCCCGGCAGCACAGAGGCATAGCTAGAGCCTGGAGCTGCACCCAAGACGGCAGTATCCATTATAGGTTCGCACCGCCTGCTAGTACGGAGCTTAGAGCAGGAGCGAAGAAGAGGGACTGCAGAGTAGCGGGGCCTGGTTGCCACAATACTCAGGGGAGTCGCTTACCCTTAGCGATTTCAAAGAGAGACTGCGCAGCCTGTTTGACGTTTACCCCTTGGCCGAAGGGCAGAAGGTGTTAGAACTCTCCTGTTAGGTTTTTTTTAGTTTGCTGGTCACATGACCATTTTTGCCTATTTAATCCGGCTCCGCCCTCCTGGCCTTGCTGGACTTCATTGTATTTACTACTCTTGAGCTAGCTTGGTGCTCTGTTGCCGTTCTCTGTTAGTTTTGCTAGGTCTTCTGACCTCTATGCTTTTCGTTGTGTGTTTGTCTTTGACTGCTACTATTTCTGCTAGGAGGTGTCCAACTTATCCCAGTCCCTAGTTCTTGTAGGGATCCCTCCCTCACATCTATAGGTCTTCGTACAGACTAGCCGAGGACTTTAGCGGGTCTGATCGCAGGATCAGGTTCCCCGTTACATCGTAGGGATCTAGTTTAGTTCTATTGTAGGGACAGATCTCCTGTCTTTCCTTAGTCCCTGTAGCAGATCATAACAGAAGGTCAGCATTCTAATCGATCAGCTAACTGGTGCCGCGCAGAGGGAAGTCAAGTCCTGGCCAGACACTGATAAATGGACAGTCAAGCACATCTTAACAAAGCTACAAGACACTTTTGATACCCGCACCATGGCAGAAATAAAAATGCGGTTCTTTGGCTGCAAACAAATTGTGCAGGACAGTGTGAGAGACTATGCCCTCAACCTACAGAAGGCACTGCGAGCCATTAAGCAGATTGATCCTGACAACATGCAGGAGGAGGACAGGCTATTAACAGAGCAATTTATAGAAGGACTGCTGTCTACCAGGCATAAGACCCAATTGCGTATAATGTCCTTTACAAAAACCAGACATGGAATTTTCTCAATTTAAGGACAAGGCAATCCGTGTGCTACGAGAGACGACCCCTAGCGACACTGCGCCCACTAAACGCCCAGCAATACTCTACCACCAGGAGGCAGTGTCTTTGCCCCAGAAACCCGTTGAGGCTGATGCCCTGACACTGAGTAACGAACCCTCTGCAGACTTACGACTACAGGTACAAGAACTAACTAGAAGTATGGCTGTGTTGGCAAGAACAGTGCTGTCTCTGCAAGTGTCTTCCCCTACAGAGAAGATCGAGCTGGTCTCAAGTCCGGATGACCTGCCGTGGCGACGACAGAAGAGGATCCCATCCACCCGCACCAAAGGAAGAGGCACCGACTGCTACGACCCGACGGGGCGGCCCATCTGCCGACGCTGCTACAAGGTGGGTCCCATCGCAAGGTGGTGTCCGTTAAACGAACGACCCCTGGGGCAGAGGGCCAACCCCCAGGAGTAAAGCAACCTGGTCCACACAACTGGAGGGACAAGTGCGTAGGGGGACGGCCGATCCTGCCCGTCGTGATTGATGGCATTCCATTGAACGCTCTCTTGGACACTGGTTCCCAAGTGACCACGATGCCTCATGTCCTTTACAAACGCTATTGGGCGGACACTGACCTTACCCATCGCCCTGATGATGACTTGACTATAGTAGCAAGTAACGGTCAGCCCTTGCCTCAGGTGGGGTATAAAGAGGTGACCATTAAGGTGGGGAGAGTAGAACTTGAATCACAGGCTATGATAATTCTGGATATTGATAAACGTGAATGCCATCCCATGATCACCCTAGGTACAAACATTATTGAAAACTGTCTTAGTGAGATAATTGTGTTGTTACAGCAAGTAGCTGAAACCGCCAACTCGGGACAACAGCGAGCTCTGCACAAAGAGATTAGAGCACTCATGCAAAGACTACAGGTAGAGTTGTCCGGTGGAGAGATTGGCAGCGTAAGGGTGACTGACCCATACCCCATTGTGCTACCCCCCAAGAGTGAAATGATATGGTGCAGGGCAGCCATGGGTATCAGATGCCAAGACTACCAGGCCTTAGTAGAGCCCGTTTACTCTGACAGCAGACCTACTATCCTGACAGCTCGAGAGGTGGTGGATGTCAGAAAGGGGAGGGTACCCATACGAGTATTAAATTGTGGGGAAAAAGAGGCCAATTTACCCAGGTACGCTACCGTAGCCAAGCTCTTTACTGTTAGTAATAATGCAATCCAGGCAATAGAACCCTTGGACCCGTCTGAAGCCACGGAGGACAGCGGCTCCTCGGGACAGTTGGAGGACTGGTGTCAGAAACTGCACATTGGTACTGATTCCACCCCTTCACATCAGAAAGATGGGGTCTACTGGGTAGTCCAGGAATACGAAAGGGTATTCAGTAAGAACCCCCTGGATTTTGGGCACGTAAAAGGGATCCAGCACCATATCCCTACAGGAGACCACCCCCCTATTAAAGAGAGATACTGTCCTGTCCCTCCGGCTCACTACCAGTGTGCCAAGAGCATGTTGCGAGAAATGAAAGAGGCAGGAGTAATAAGGGATAGTTGTAGCCCCTGGGCTGCCCCCTTGGTACTAGTCAAAAAGAAGGATGGTACCATGCGTATGTGCGTCGACTATAGGCAGATCAATCGCATCACCCATAAAGACTCCTATCCCTTGCCGCGTATCGAGTAGTTGCTAGCTGCCCTAAAATCAGCTAAATACTTCTCGACCCTAGATCTCACCTGTGGGTACTGGCAGGTTCCCGTTGCAGAGGCAGACAAGGAGAAGATCGCATTCACTACACCAATGGGCTTATGTGAGTTCAACTGTATGCCATTCGGGCTGTGCAACGCCCCTGGAACGCTCCAGAGGTTAATGGAATGTTGCCTTGGGCATAAGAACTTTGAAACGGTACTGTTATACCTGGATGATGTCATTGTCTATTCCAGAACCTATGAAGACCATTTGAAACACCTGGCTGAGGTATTCGAAGCCCTGTCCAACTTTGGTCTCAAGGTGAAGCCGTCCAAATGTCATCTCCTGAAACCCAAGGTACAATACCTAGTCCATGTGGTGAGCGCAGAAGGCGTGGCACCAGACTCGGATAAGGTCACCGTCATCAAGGACTGGCAGAAGCCAACTACCATTCGTGAGGTACGACAATTTCTAGGGTTGGTTGGCTATTACAGACGATTTATCAAGGGCTTTACCAAGATCGCCGCTCCCCTTCGGGACCTCTTGGTGGGCCACTCCAAAAAGGTGAAGACTAAGAGCCCTCTGATTGAGTGGGACGACAGAGTGGAAGAATCCTTCAATCGCTTGAAGCTAGCTCTCACGGGAGACGAAATCCTGGCTTTCCCCGACTACGGTCAGCCGTTTATCCTGTACACAGATGTCAGCAACGTTGGGTTGGGAGCCATGTTGTCTCAAATGCAGAAAGGCAAAGAGAGGGTCATCGCCTATGCCAGTAGGAAGCTTCGCCCTACCGAAAGGAACCCCACCAACTACAGATCCTTCAAGTTGGAGTTCCTGGCCATAGTCTGGGCAGTGACTGAGAGGTTCAAACACTACCTCGCCTCCTCCAGATTTACAGTCTTCACGGATAACAACCCGCTGACGCACCTGGAGACTGCGAAGCTTGGTGCCCTAGAGCAACGATGGATGGCTCGGCTGTCTAACTAGGAGTTTGTGATCAAATATCGGGCGGGAAGCAAGAATGCCAATGCTGATGCTTTGTCCCACATGCCAAACTTACCAGACATGGGAGAAGATTTGGAAGACCTCGAAGAAATTGAGATGCCTGCCTTCCACTGCCAGGGTGCTTCCCAATGCTCCCATTGTGTGAAAAACAAGCAGTCGGCCGTTCAAGAAGTCTCTTTCAACCTATTGCCCCACCATGGATGGGCAGAAGCGCAGGACAGTGACCCGGCCGTCTGCATGGTGAAAAAACTGCTGAGTCAAGCCAATTCGTCCCCAGGCCCGGATGCACCACCAGAAGCCTTGCAGCTGCGGAAGGAGAGAGCCAAGTTGTTCTTTTATGAAGGTAAATTGTGCAGAAGAACCATCAATCCCCGCACACACGAGCTGGTATGGCAGATAGTGGTTTCAAAGAAGGATGCGCCAATGGTCCTGGAAGCTTACCACAAAGGGCAGGACACTTCAGGTGGAAGAAGTTGGAGGTCCTGATCCGTGAGCGTTTCTTCAGGATGGGCATGAGAAGTTCCATCGAGAGGTGGTGTCGAGAGTGTGGCCCATGCAATCTAAGACGAAGAGATCGTGGTAGCCAGAGAGCTCCTTTACAACCCATCATCACAAGACAACCACTTGAAATCGTGGCCCTGGACCATGTGAAGTTGTCTCTGAGTCGGTTGGGATACACCTACGCCTTAACGATTGTCGACCACTACTCCCGTTTCCTAGTGGTTGTACCAGTCAAGGACCAGACGGCGAGGACAGCTGCTAAAGCCTTTCAAGAGCACTTCTCGACCTCATGGCTATCCTGAGCAAGTCCTACCAGACCAAGGCTCAGCTGTTATGTTCTGCTACCAGAGCTAAGGAAAGAGAGGAGATCTGTCCCTACGATAGAACTCAGCTTAATCCCTACGATGTAACAGGGGACCTGATCCTGCGATCAGACCTGCTAAAGTCCTAAGCTAGTCTGTACGGAGACCTATAGATGTGGGGAAGGAATCCCTACAAGTACTAAGGACTGGGAGGAATATGGGACACCTCCTAACAGAAATAGTAGCAGACAGACGAACAAACAAAATATATAGAACATAGAGGTCAGTAGACCAAGCAAACTAACAGAGCAAGACACAGAGCACAGGCTAGCTAGAAAGTAGATATACAATGAAGTCCAGCAAAGCCAGAAGGGCGGAGCAGGATTAAATAGGCCAACAAGGTCATGTGACCAGCAAAGGAAAAAAAACCTAAGAGCAAGGTTCTAACAGTACCCCCCCTTCTAAGAGGATCCTCCGGATCCCCTAGGACCAGGCTTATCAGGAAATCTCCTGTGAAACGCTCTGATAAGTCTGGACGCGGAAACATCATCCGACCTCACCCAAGAGTTATCCTCGGGACCGAAACCTTTCCAGGCCACAAGATACTGCAAACTACCTCTATACCGTCTAGAGTTAAGGATGCGAGAAATTTCATATTCCCCGTCCTCCACCACCGGAGGAACAGAGGCAGAGGCGTCACAATCCGATACAACAGCTTTTTTCAACAGAGAGACATGAAATACCGGATTAATTCTCCAGGAAGTAGGAACCTCCAACCTAACAGCAGATTTGTTGACAACCTGAAGCACCTTAAAGGGCCCTACAAACTTGGGACCCAATTTCTTTGAAGGAATCCTCAACCGCAGATTCCTAGAGGACAACCAAACCATGTCACCAACAGCGAACAAAACCTCCTGTCGTTTCCTATCAAAGTAGTCTTTAGATTTTCTGTTGGCCTCCTGAAGATTACCACGCACATCCGTCCAAACTCTCTCCAAATCACTGGAAAAATTCTCCTCCTCAGGCACGGCAGATCCCAACTTGGAGAACGACCCAAACGACGGATGTCTCCCAGAACAACAAAAAAAAGGCGAACAACCAGCAGAAGAAGATGTATGATTGTTCAGAGCAAATTCAGCAAGTGGCAGAAACTCAGACCACCCCTCTTGATTGTCTGCCACAAAACAACGCAAGAACTGCTCAACATCCTGGTTTTTCCTTTCTGTCTGGCCATTAGATTCAGGATGATATCCGGACGAGAACGACAAATGAACTCCCAACCTATCACAAAAGGCACGCCAAAAACGAGCCACGAACTGAGGACCCCTATCAGAAACAATGTCAGTAGGAACGCCATGAAGTCTGACAATTTCCTTGACAAAGGCCTTAGCGAGAGTTTTAGCGCAGGGCAGTTTGACGAAAGGAACCAAGTGACACATCTTGCTAAAACGGTCCACGACCACCCAGATGACAGTAAAACCCTCAGAGGGGGGAAGGTCAGTTATAAAGTCCATAGCCAAATGTGTCCAAGGAGCACTGGGAACCTCCAAAGGACAAAGCAACCCCGCAGCAGGAGTATGTGAGGACTTAGATCTAGCACAGATAGTACATTGACGCACCAACTTAATGACTGCCTTCTGCCATCCAGGCCACCAAAAACTGCGACCCACCAGTCTCTTGGTCTCAGAGATTCCGGGATGACCTGCCAACCGAGATTCGTGACACTCAACAAACAAATCTCTCCTAAAGGTCCCAAGCACAAACAACCTCCCATGAGGAGTGTTAGAAGGGGCATTCTCCTGTGCTTTAAGAATCTCATTTTCCAAAACGGAGTCCAAAGCAGCTATCACAACACCTTCTTGTAAAATGTTCTCCTCTTTCTCAGCACCGACTATGGGAGAAAAACTGCGAGACAAGGCATCCGCCTTAACATTCTTAGTACCAGGGATGTAAGTAACGGAGAAATTAAACCGCGAGAAAAACAGTGCCCACCTAGCCTGACGGGCATTCAGGCGCTTGGCAGCATCAAGATATATCAGATTTTTATGATCCGTAAGAACCTGAACGGGAAATTCCGCACCTTCCAAGAAGTGGCGCCAGTGTTCAAATGCGAGTTTAATAGCCAATAATTCCCGATTACCAATATCGTAATTCAGTTCAGTCTCCGAAAATTTTTTTGAAAAAAAGGCACAGGGATGTAATCCATCCCCGTTATCCTGAGACAATACTGCGCCAACCCCCACAGAGGAAGCATCAACCTCAACCAAAAACGGCCTAGTAACATCAGGCTGCATAAGGATGGGAGCAGAGGTGAACCTCTCCTTGAGATACACAAAAGCTTCAATGGCCTCAGAAGACCACTGAACCGCATCAGCACCTCTCCTGGTGAGATCAGTCAGAGGTTTGACAATACTAGAAAAATTTTTTATGAATTTTCTGTAGTAATTGGCGAAACCCAAAAACCTCTGTATCGATTTCAAACCAATAGGCCTAGGCCATTCCTGCACAGCCTGAACCTTAACCGGATCCATCTCAAAACCTTTGCTGGAGATAATGTAGCCCAAAAAACTAATTCTCTGTACAGCGAACTCACATTTCTCCAGCTTAGCAAAAAGCGAATTGTCCATTAATAACTGTAATACCTCACGCACGCTCCGCCAATGAGACTCCAGATCTGGCGAATAAATCAAAATGTCATCCAAATACACAACCACATTTTTACCGATCAAAGGTCTAAGGATGTCATTAATCAGATTCTGAAAAAATGCAGGAGCATTAGTAAGACCAAAAGGCATAACCAGATTCTCAAAATGACCCACAGGAGTGTTAAAAGCAGTCTTCCATTCGTCACCCTCCTTCATGCGCAACAGATTGTATGCCCCCTTAAGGTCAATTTTAGAGAACCACTTGGCCCCCATTAACTGGTTAAACAGATCAGGAATCAATGGCAGTGGGTAAGGATTGCGTACAGTAATTTTGTTAATCTCACGAAAATCCAGACAAGGACGTAAACCGCCGTCCTTTTTTTTTACAAAAAAAAATCCAACCGCCACAGGAGACTTAGAGGGCCTAATGTGACCGGCGGCCAAACTTGTCTGTATGTATTCCTCCAAAGCCTTCCTCTCAGGAATAGTAAGGTTAAATAAACGACTTTTAGGAAGAGTCGCTCCAGGGACAAATTCAATAGAACAATCATAGTCTCTATGGGGAGGCAAAACCTGCGATTCCTTCTCAGAAAAAACTCTCCAAAAATCCTGAATAGGAACAGGCAATTCTCCCCTATCCAAAGCTGCAATACGCCCGTTACAACACTTGTCATAACATTTATGGCTCCAGGATTTAATTTCACTGGTAGACCAATCCAGTACAGGATTGTGAAATTTTAACCAGGGCAATCCCAATATTACTGGAGAAGGCAAGTTATTCAACACTACCAAATCCAATTTCTCATGGTGAACACCATTAATAGTGAGAGGAAATTCACAGACCTTGAGAGTAATATTCTTCAAAGGGGAACTGACGCGCCCCTGGGCCTGCTGTGTCGCGCAGCGTCTCGCGCACGGGGGCTTACCCGGAACCGGATCAGATGAGGGTTGTAGTCTCCGAGTGGCGGGGACCCGGTCCGTGCCCAGGGAGTCAGACTCAGTGTGTGGCAGTCTTGATAGATGTTATTTGAGTGTCGACTACGCCACCCGTTGATTTGCAGCTATGGAGCTGTCGCTGCAGGACAGTCCGCTGAGGCCGGTGGATGGATGGTGCAGCGGGGATGGTATAACCCCCAACGGGAGGGGTATGGCCTCAGGGCAGCCGACGTGGATGATGGGGGTAGCAGGAACCACTCAGAGACGGTGCGGTGTAATTCAGGGTCTTTACTGGTAACAACGATAAACCCTCCCGGAGTACTTGCTAGCGAACGGGGCCTGGTCAGTCCTTGAGCAGATGGGATCTCCCCTGACCAGGCGGAGTTGTAGGCCTCCCAAACTGACTGTACTCTTCTGGCTACCTTGCTAGAAGCGGATATAAGTAGCCCACGTCCCTGAGTGTACCGTGTGGTGCTCACCCGTATGGCCGGTGACTCGGGGCCTTCTAATGGCTTCCGCTCCACGATGGCGGTGCTGGTCCCACGCGTGTGACCGTGCCTTCGGGTTTCTGGGCCTGAGGACCTGAAATCCCCTGCCGGTCGGCTTCTGCTGCTGGGTAAGAGTTAGTCCCCACAGCCTCGGACGCCGGGTCCGGTAAGAAATCTTCTCAGTCAGGGCGAGCTCTGCAGCTGCCAGCCCCTGACTTGTAGTAGTATCGCTCCCACTGAGCTTCTGCTGTTTCTTCCAATGCTGCTTCTCTGTCTCTACTCTCCTTGACTCCTAACCCTGCTTCAGCCCCGGGTTTATATAGGGGAAGTTCTTCCCCTCCCAAGACTGGGCAGGAGGTGTGGCATGCACAGGATCCCTGACCAAAGGACCTCCCACCTGCTCTCAGACGTAATATCTCTATCACTGTGGCAACCAGACCCCTGGGGTGTCACATTCCCCCCTAGTGAAATTTAGTACTCCGGGACTAAACATATTTTTAGAAAAACATAACAAGGTATAACAATAACAATACAATAAGAAAAACACATAAGATGGTTACGGCATGTCCGTAACCGGGTGCAGTCTTTGAAGAAAGCAAGGTGTCCATTTCACCAAAACAGGGAGACGTAACCAGGTAGGGGTCTGTCCTACCCCGAGTCCTTAACAGTCTCTAGTCCATCCTGGGTTACGCTCCAACTATGTACAAGGATTCCCGGTAATCCACCAAGGATTCCTAAAAGTAACTGGAAACACAAAATTATACACAAGCAACAATACACAGGTAAACATAAATAAAACAATTTATACACTTCAAATCCTCCAGCGTGCAGGTAACTGGCCTCTAGTGGCCCTAGTGGACCTACGGAGCTGACTGTCTGGCCCTGAACTACAGGGTGTAGGAGCTGTCAAGGGTAAACTGGGCAGCTGTCTACCGGCTCTTTGTCTCACTAGGGGTACGGCAGGCTCACTATAAGCAGAGGGTTGATCCTCCTGTTCTGCTTGTGTGGAGTCTTCTGCCTCCTGGACCGGCTGTTCTTCCAGCTCTACCTGTTGCTCCGTAGGTGCTTGGGATGCTGGTTGGAGGAAGGTGAGTACGGGTACCACAACTGCACTATTGACTTGAGTCCAAGACCGAGGGAAGTCCCCGAGCACAGTACTAACCATATCTTCCCTTTCCTCTACGGGTCGATGGTCTTCTTGTTCCTCTTCAGGGTTCCTCAGTTGTTCGGGACACTTCTTCAGGTGGTCCCGGGATACAATGGCTGTGGTTTCCCCTCCGTCTTTACTGATGGTACAAACCTTCGGGTTCTCGTGGCTTGAGGGCAGTACGGTGTACGGGTCCTTCTCCCACTGGTCGTCCAACTTGTGGAGCCGTCTCTTCCTCTTCAAGACCTGCTCTCCGGGTACCAGGGGAACAGCGGGAGCATACTGGTTGTAAGTTTTCTCTTGTCTTTCCCTAGCCTGACAGAGACTTCGCTCCACGCTCTCCTGTACTCTCCGGTACTGCTGCTGCCTCTCTGTGTCCCAGTCTGTTTCTGGTGAAGTGTCCTCGGGTGTCAGGACTCCCATTTCCAGGTCAACAGGTAACTTACCAGGTCTTGCCCTCATTAGGTAAGCCGGGGTACAGTTGGTGGAACCTACCGGGATGTGGTTGTATAGGTCCACCAGATCGGGCAACTTCTCAGGCCACAGATTGCGTTCTTCCAGGGGCAACGTTTTTAGAAGATCCATTACCACCTGGTTCATTTTCTCACAAAGTCCATTAGTTTGCGGATGGTAGGGTGTCGTCCTTATCTTCCGGCAGCCATACAGATTGCAGAATTCCTGGAAGACCTCCGCTTCAAAGGCAGGTCCCTGGTCCGTCAGCACTTGGTCCGGGTACCCGTGTGGACGGCAAAAGTGCTGCTGGAAGGCTCTAGCTGCTGTTTGAGCCGTTAAGTCCTTGACGGGGACGACAACCAGAAACCGGGAGTAATGATCCACGATGGTTAACGCGTAGACGTAGCCATTTCTGCTTGGGGTCAGTTTTACATGATCCAAGGCTACCAGTTCCAAAGGTTGCCGGGTGACGATGGACTGCAGGGGAGTCTTCTGGCTGGCGCGGTCCTTCCTTCTCAGGTTGCACGGGCCACAGTCTCTGCACCACTTCTCAATGGTTCCCCTCATGCCTACCCAGTGGAATCGCTCGCGCAGCAGGAACTCCAGCTTCTTCCACCCGAAGTGTCCAGCTCCGTCGTGGTATGCCTCCATCACCATGGCTGCGTCCCTCCGTGGCACCACTACTTGCCAGAGTAGTTCATGCGTCCGGGAGTTAACCATTCTGCGGCACAACTTCCCCTTGTAAAGGAACAGTCGACTCTTCTCTGCCCATAGTTGTTTGGCTTCCTCCGGAGCGTCTGGTTCAAGGCAAGCCTCCGGGCGAGTCAGCATCTCCTTCACCAGTCGGACGGCAGGGTCGCTGTCTTGCGTTTCCGCCCAGTTGTAGTGAGGTAAGGGGTTCAACGTAACAGCCTGCTTACTCCTTACCCAGTGGGAATACTGGATAGTCCCATGACGGTGGAACGCAGGGAGTTCAACTTCTTCCAGTTCCTCCGGATCTTCTCCTTCGTCCGGCAGGTTGGGCATCCTGGACAGGGCATCCGCGTTGGTATTGGAGCGTCCGGCCCGGTATTTGATTGTGAACTCGTAGTTGGACAGACGGGCCATCCACCTCTGCTCCAGGGCACCGAGTCTTGCCGTGTCCAGGTGTGTCAACGGGTTGTTATCCGTGTACACGGTGAACCGGGAAGAAGCGAGGTAATGCTTAAAGCGCTCGGTGACTGCCCATACTACGGCCAGGAACTCTAGCTTAAATGAGCTGTAATTCTCGGGGTTCCTTTCGGTGGGTCGCAGTTTTCGGCTGGCGTAGGCGATTACTCGTTCCTTCCCCTGCTGGATCTGGGACAGTACGGCTCCTAGCCCGATGTTACTGGCGTCGGTGTAGAGGATAAAGGGCTGGCTATAATCCGGGTACGCCAGGATTTCGTCCCCCGTGAGAGCCATCTTCAGCTGGCGGAAGGACTCTTCTTCCAGCTCCTCCCATTTGAAGGGCGGCTTCTGGTTCTTGGCCTTCCGGGACTGGCCTATCAGGAGGTCCTGCATAGGTGCTGCCTTTTTGGTGAAACCGGGAATAAACCTTCGGTAGTAGCCTACCAACCCGAGGAACTGCCGCACTTCTTTTACGCTGGAGGGGCTTGGCCATTCCTTAATTGCGGTGATCTTATCAGGGTCGGGAGCCACTCCGTCAGCGCTCACCACGTGTCCCAGGTACTGCACCTTTGGTTTCAGGAGGTGACACTTGGAGGGTTTCACCTTTAGGCCGTAACTCGCCAGAGCCTCGAACACTTCCGCCAGGTGTTTCAGGTGGTCCTCATACGTCTTGGAATATACGATGACAGGTACAACAGGACCGTCTCGAAGTTTCTGTGGCCCAGACAACACTCCATTAGTCGTTGGAAGGTTCCTGGTGCGTTGCAGAGTCCGAACGGCATGCAGGTGAACTCGCTAAGTCCCATCGGGGTGGTGAATGCGGTCTTCTCCCGGTCCGCCTCTGCTACAGGAACCTGCCAGTACCCGCTAGTGAGATCCAAGGTAGAGAAGAAGTTAGCAGATCTTAAAGCAGCCAATGACTCCTCTATCCTTGGCAAGGGGTACGCATCCTTGTGTGTGATACGGTTGATTTTCCGGTAATCTACACACATCCTCATGGTGTTGTCTTTTTTTCTGACTAAGACTAGTGGAGCTGCCCAGGGGCTACAGCTATCCCTGATCACCCCAGCCTCCTTCATGTCTCTAAGCATCCCCTTGGCGTGTTGGTAGTGGGCAGGGGGTACGGGTCGATACCTCTCTTTTATAGGAGGATGGTCTCCCGAGGGGATGTGGTGTTCTACCCCCTTGACTCGCCCGAAGTCTAACGGGTGTTTACTGAACACTCTCTCGTACTCTTGAACCACCCGATAGACTCCTTGTTTCTGGTGTGCGGGAGTGGAGTCAGTACCCAGATGTAGTTGCTGACACCAGTCCTCCATGTTTTTCTTAGAGCCGTTACCTTCCTCCGGGTGAGATGGAGGCAAGGGTTCCACAGATTGTATAGAATTTTGGTTAATGGTATATAATTTAGCTAGCGTGGCATACCGGGGCAGATACACTTCCCTCTCCCCGATATTTATTATGCGAACGGGCACCCTCCCATGGCGTACATCAACCACCCCCCGTGCTGTCAAAATGGTGGGCCTACTGTCCGAGTAAACTGGTTCTACCATTGCCTGGTAATCCCTACCTCTCAGACCAATAGCTGCCCGGCACCAAATCATCATTTCACTTTTTGGGGGCATGGCAATAGGAAAAGGGTCACACATTCTTACGCTACCAATCTCACCGCCGGAGAGTTCCACCTGTTGCCGTCGCATCAGTGCCCGGATCTCTTTCTGGAGCACCCGCTGCTCGCCGGAGCTGGCGTTCTTGGCAACCTGCTGTAAAAGGAAAATCACCTCTGCAAGACAATTTTCAATTACATTAGTTCCTAGAGTTATTTTTGGGTGACTCTCATGTTTGTCAATATCTACAATGATCAGTCCCTGTGCTGCCAGTTCGACTCTACCGATTTTGATGGTCACCTCTTTAAATCCGATCTGTGGCACGGGCTGGCCATTGCTGGCGATGATACTCAAGTCGTCGTCAGGGTAGCGGGTAATATCCGAGTCATTCCAGTACTGCTTAAAGAGCACGTACGGGATGGTGGTGACCTGTGACCCGGTGTCCAGTAGGGCACTCATGGGAATGCCATCCAGTACCACAGGCAAGACTGGACGTCCTCCCACATATCTGTCGCGCCAGTTCGATGGGCCTGGTGATCTTTTTCCTGGGGGTTGGCCCTCTACCCCAGGTTGTGCCCGTTTAAAGAACAGTACCTTGCCATATGTCCGGGTTGATTGCAGCGGCGGCAGATGGGTCGTCCGTCCTCGCTGTATCGGTCACTGGGTCTTCCTCTGGCCGGTGGGGTCCTCCTTGGTCGACGCCACGGGATGTCCTCCGGTCCGGATGCCAGCTGGATCTTCCCTGGGGTGGAAACCTGTAAAGACTGCACAGTTCGGGTTAGCGCAGCAACGCTCTTAGCTAGCTCTTGGACCTGATGGTGTAGGTCTGGAGCCGGGTCATTGTCCAAAGCCTGCGCATCAGCTCCCACAGGCCCTGCCGACAAGGGCGCCGCCTCCTGGTGGTAAGTAATAGCTGGGCGCCTGTGGGTCATAACGCCACCCGGTGCCGGTTCTCGGAGCACCCGGATGGCTCTGTCCTTGAACTGTGCAAAGCCCAGATGGGGATCCTGTAAGGCCATCGCCCGCAACTGAGTTCGGTGGGCATTACAATACAGTCCCTCTATAAATTGTTCGGTCAACAGCCTGTCCTCGTTTCCCACTCCATCAGGGTCGGTCTGCTTAATGGCCCTCAGGGCCTCTTGTAGGTTTAGTGCATAGTCCCTTATACTCTCATGCGCTCGCTGCTTGCACCCGTAGAATCTAAGCTTAATCTCGGCTGAGGTGCGGGTATCAAAGGTATCCTTCAGCCGGGTTAGTATCCCTGCGACAGTCTTCCTCCCAGGTGGCCAGGATTTTACTTCCCTTTTGGCTGCCCCGATTAGTTGGGCCACCAGGATGCTCACTTTTTGCTCTTCTGTGAGGGGGTACACCTGGAAGAGGCTATCCAGCTTTTCTCTAAAGTCATGCAGGGTATGTGACTCCCCTGAGTACTGGGGTAGCCAAGCGGCTCCCGGGATATAGGGCATGGTGAAGGGCATAACTGCAGCAGCGGTGGCGCTGGCGGGGGTTGAGGCAGTGAAGCTCTCCTCCGTATCCGACATCTTCCTCCCCCCTAGTGGACCGTGGCCTACCTTGCGATGATCCTGTTCCGTAGGCCGCGGCTCCGCAGTAGATCGTCAGGGTTGAGGACCTTCCGTCGCGCTCCGGTGACGTCGGCGTCTGCTGGGCTCCTTCCAGGACCTTACGCAACGTCCGGACGTGAGGCGGGGCTTCAGTTCTCGCGCGCTTTCGAAGTCCACGCCCCTCTTCTTCCCGCGCGGCGTCCTCAAGATGGCGTCCAATGGCGGGAAAACTCCACGGATGGCGGGAAGAAGGCCGAAGATGGCGCCGGATGGCGGGAAAACTTCGCGGATGGCGGGAAGAAGGCAGAAGATGGCGCCGGATGGCGGGAAACCTCACCACTGGTAAGTTTGAACAGTCTTTGCTTTTCAGGCACGCAGTACCCGGTGGTTGCGGGCACGAGATCCTGCCGACTACGCCAAAGTTGACGCGCCCCTGGGCCTGCTGTGTCGCGCAGCGTCTCGCGCACGGGGGCTTACCCGGAACCGGATCAGATGAGGGTTGTAGTCTCCGAGTGGCGGGGACCCGGTCCGAGCCCAGGGAGTCAGACTCAGTGTGTGGCAGTCTTGATAGATGTTATTTGAGTGTCGACTACGCCACCCGTTGATTTGCAGCTATGGAGCTGCCGCTGCAGGACAGTCCGCTGAGGCCGGTGGATGGATGGTGCAGCGGGGATGGTATAACCCCCAACGGGAGGGGTATGGCCTCAGGGCAGCCGACGTGGATGATGGGGGTAGCAGGAACCACTCAGAGACGGTGCGGTGTAATTCAGGGTCTTTACTGGTAACAACGATAAACCCTCCCGGAGTACTTGCTAGCGAACGGGGCCTGGTCAGTCCTTGAGCAGATGGGATCTCCCCTGGCCAGGCGGAGTTGTAGGCCTCCCAAACTGACTGTACTCTTCTGGCTACCTTGCTAGAAGCGGATATAAGTAGCCCACGTCCCTGAGTGTACCGTGTGGTGCTCACCCGTATGGCCGGTGACTCGGGGCCTTCTAATGGCTTCCGCTCCACGATGGCGGTGCTGGTCCCACGCGTGTGACCGTGCCTTCGGGTTTCTGGGCCTGAGGACCTGAAATCCCCTGCCGGTCGGCTTCTGCTGCTGGGTAAGAGTTAGTCCCCACAGCCTCGGACGCCGGGTCCGGTAAGAAATCTTCTCAGTCAGGGCGAGCTCTGCAGCTGCCAGCCCCTGACTTGTAGTAGTATCGCTCCCACTGAGCTTCTGCTGTTTCTTCCTATGCTGCTTCTCTGTCTCTACTCTCCTTGACTCCTAACCCTGCTTCAGCCCCGGGTTTATATAGGGGAAGTTCTTCCCCTCCCAAGACTGGGCAGGAGGTGTGGCATGCACAGGATCCCTGACCAAAGGACCTCCCACCTGCTCTCAGACGTAATATCTCTATCACTGTGGCAACCAGACCCCTGGGATGTCACAGAACCATCCACAGAAACCACAGCAATGGGGGATGATAAAGGTTCAGGTTCTAAATTGAGTCTTTCCACGAATCCCCCATCAATTACATTCAGAGTAGACCCGCAATCAACAAACACCCGAAATTCCATTAATTTTTTCTGAGCAATCGTGGAAGCAGCTAAAAATATACCCTTGGAATTTAAACAGGCAATACGGGCGTGACTGACCATTTTTTTTTCTTTCTTCATACGAAGCTCACAGCCTTTAATCAAATGACCAGATTTTCCGCAATAGAAACACAAGCCTTCAGAAAATCGACGGTCTTTTTCTTGAGAGCGAGGTGCCACCGATCCAATCTCCATCGGTTCACCACTGTTAGTACACACATTCTCATAACCAGAAACTGACATAGCAGAGGATTTGCTCTCATTAACCCTAGCACGCAGTCTCCTATCCACCCGTATAGCTAATTGCATAGCCTGTTGCAAATCTTCAGGTGTAGGATAAGCAATTAGCAGGTCTTTAACCCTTTCATTGAGCCCAGCAAGAAATAGACTTTTCAGAGCAGAATCGTTCCACCCTGTTTGAGTAGACCAACGACGGAAATGAGTACAATATTTTTCCACATTACCTGATCCCTGTTTTAAACGTCTCAACTCAGTCTCAGCTGATGCGACACGGTCAGGATCATCATATAATAGTCCCAAAGCAGAAAAAAAACTATCCACTGATCTGAAGCAGGTATCACTAGGTTGCAAAGAAAAGGCCCACTCCTGAGACTCTTTGCGCAAAAGTGACATTATGAACCCAACGCGCTGGGATTCATCCCCAGAGGACTTAGGTCTCAAACGAAAATACAATAAGCAAGCATTTTTGAATGAAAAAAATTCTCGGTGTTCACCAAAAAATAAATCCGGCAAACATACCTTAGGCTCCAAGAAATGTGCTCCAGGACAGTTACTCACGTGCTGACGGAGCTCGGCCACCTCCAGAGAGAGTCCCTGCAGGCGATGAACCAAATCCTGAACCGACACCATGATGGAACAGAAAAATCTTTCCTTAGAGAATTTGCTGGCTGGACTTACTGTTATGTTCTGCTACCAGAGCTAAGGAAAGAGAGGAGATCTGTCCCTACGATAGAACTCAGCTTAATCCCTATGATGTAACAGGGGACCTGATCCTGCGATCAGACCTGCTAAAGTCCTAAGCTAGTCTGTACGGAGACCTATAGATGTGGGGAAGGAATCCCTACAAGTACTAAGGACTGGGAGGAATATGGGACACCTCCTAACAGAAATAGTAGCAGACAGACGAACAAACAAAATATATAGAACATAGAGGTCAGTAGACCAAGCAAACTAACAGAGCAAAACACAGAGCACAGGCTAGCTAGAAAGTAGATATACAATGAAGTCCAGCAAAGCCAGAAGGGCGGAGCAGGATTAAATAGGCCAACAAGGTCATGTGACCAGCAAAGGAAAAAAAACCTAAGAGCAAGGTTCTAACACCAGCTTTTGAAGCGGAGATATTTCAAGAATTCTGCAACCAATACGGCTGTAAGAAAATTCGGACAACACCTTATCACCCGCAAACCAACGGTCTGTGCGAAAAGATAAACCAGGTGGTGATTGACTTGTTGAAAACCGTACCTCTAGAAGAGCGCAACCAGTGGCCCGAGAAGTTACCAGACTTGGTGGACCTGTACAATCACATTCCGGTGAATTCGACCAACTGTACCCCAGCCTACTAGATGCGGGCAAGACCGGGTAAACTTCCCATCGATCTGGACATGGGTGTCCTAATACAGTAGTACAGCCAGACACAGACTGGGACACTGAAAGACAGCTAAAGTACCGTAAAGTCCAACAGTGTGTGGAAGAGAGTCTATTGCGAGCCAGACAGAAACAAGAGAAAGATTACAATCAGTAAGCCCCTGCCGCTCCCTTGTCACCAGGAGAACAGGTGCTGAAAAGGAAGCGGAGAACTCATAAGTGTAACGGGTCTGAGAGGTGAAACCGCTGTGCAACTATACAAGGGGGCAGTCCTTGTAAGGAAGCAGGTGGCTCCCAGGGAAGACGGGCAGGTAGTCACGGCAAGTGACAGGGACAGTCTCTGGGTAGAAGGGCAGCGGGCTGGTGGCTGGTGAACGCTCCCAGGTGAGTGGGCGAGAGTCTCTGGACCGGCAGGTGGTCACGGCAAGTGACGGCAGAACCTCCAGGTAGACTAGCAGACAGGTAGCGGGTGGACGCTCCCAGGTGAGCGGGCAAGAGTCTCTGGACAGGCAGGTGGTCATGGCAAGTGACGGCAGAACCTCCAGGTAGACTAGCAGACAGGTAGTGGGTGGACGCTCCCAGGTGAGCGGGCAAGAGTCTCTGGACAGGCAGGTGGTCACGGCAAATGACGGCAGAGCCTCCAGGTAGGCTAGCAGGCAAGTAACAGGTGAGCGCTCCCAGGTGAGCGGGCAGGCTGGTCCATAGACAGACTGACAGGTGTCGGAGAGCAGACCGTCGGACCGCAGGCTTGCAAGCTGGTAAGCGGATATCAGGCAGGTATCAAGCAGGAATCTGGCAGATGACTGGCAGGTAACAGGCAGGAATCAGGCAGGTGACTGGCAGGTCACTGGCAATGGAACCTGAGGGCTGAAGCAGAGTGAAGGCTTTGCAACAACATTGCTCGGGCACCTCCATTTTGGAGGAGGTGCCTTATATATGGGAGGTCCTCCGGCAATTGGCCGGGGACTCCTTAGGACGGCGCGCGCGGTCCATTTAAGAGAGGGGGAGCACGCGCGCGCGCCCTAAGCACACTGCCGGGGAACGAGCGCGTGCCGGAAGCAGCGGGGAGAGAAGCACTGGAGGACGCCGCGCCAGGAGCGGGGAGGTGAGAGGGACGGCGTCTCTGCCTAGTACGGGACAGAGACGCCGATGCTACAGTACCCCCCCCTTTAGGCCCCCTCTTTTTTTGGCCAGAAAGAAATTTTTCAAGGAGAAGCGGGGAGTTGATGTTCTCCCTGGGTTCCTAAGTTCTCTCCTCAGGACCAAACCCCCTCCAATCTACCAGAAAAAAGGTCTTTCCTCTTACCCTCTTAGAGGCCAGAATACTCTCTACCTCAAAGACGTCATCAGCGGAAACCGGAGCAGGAGGGGCACCTGGATTATTGGAAAAAGAGTTAAAGACAACGGGTTTGAGGAGAGATACGTGGAAAGAGTTGGGAATCCGTAGGGTGGCCGGGAGTTTTAACTTGTAGGCCACAGGGTTAATTTGCCTGAGGACTTCGAAGGGACCGATGAATCGAGGGCCCAACTTGAAGGAGGGTACTTTGAGCCGCACATGTTTGGACGAGAGCCAAACCTTGTCTCCCGGACGGAATTGAGGCGGATCCAGACGTCTCTTATCAGCATATCTCTTCATCCGCTCAGAGGACAGAAGAAGAACGGACCTGGTACTCTCCCAAATAGTAGAAAATTTGCTGACAAGAGACTCCGCAGCAGGGTTGTCCACAGAAACGGAGACAGGAAGCGGAATCCGGGGGTGCTGGCCATAGACAATAAAGAATGGGGACTTGGAAGAGGATTCGCTCTCGTGGTTATTATAAGAGAACTCGGCCCAAGGAAGGAGGTCCACCCAATCTGAATGGTGGGCATTAACAAAGTGCCGGAGATAGCTGGTAAGGATCTGATTGATCCGCTCCACTTGACCATTGGACTGAGGGTGGTAAGCGGAGGAGAAGTCCAGGGTGACGTCCAGCAGTTTACATGTGGCTCTCCAGAAGCGTGAGGTAAACTGAACCCCTCGATCCGACACGATGTGGAGGGGTAGGCCATGGAGACGGAAGATATGGCGAATAAAGTCCTTAGCCAGCTCAGGTGCAGACGGAAGACCAGGCAGGGGAATGAAGTGGGCCATTTTAGAGAAGCGGTCCGCGACCACCCAAATGACAGTACACCCGGCAGAGACAGGAAGATCGGTAATGAAGTCCATAGCGATGTGTTGCCACGGGGCAACAGGTATGGGAAGCGGCAGGAGATGACCAGCTGGTAAGTGTCTGGGAATTTTGTTGCGGCCACAAGATGAACAGGCAGAGACGAAGTCTACCACATCCTTACGCAGGGTAGACCACCAGTAATGCTGGGAAATGAGTAGGAAGGTCTTCTTTTGGCCGGCATGGCCAGCTAGTTTAGAAGAATGACCCCAGCGAAGAACCCTCTCACGGTCTGGGGGCGCCACGAACGTCTTGCCGGGTGGAAGACGAGTCAAATCCAAGGGGGCCACATTCATCACCTTGGAGGGGTCGATAATGTGCATAGGCTCCTCCTCTTGGTCGGAGGACAGGAAGGATCGGGACAAGGCATCAGCTTTGACATTTTTGTCCGCCGGGCGGAAATGAAGGATGAAATCGAAGCGGGCAAAGAACAAAGACCACCGGGCCTGACGTGGATTAAGTCTCTGGGCATTTTGGAGATATGCCAGGTTCTTGTGATCCGTATAGATGATCACCGGGTATAGAGCCCCTTCAAGCAGGTAACGCCAATCCTCCAGCGCCAATTTAACGGCAAGCAGTTCTCGGTCTCCTATGGAGTAATTGTGCTCAGAGGAGGAGAAGATTTTAGAGAAAAAGCCGCAGGTTACCATTCTCCCGGAGGAAGACTTCTGGGTGAGCACCGCTCCGGCTCCAGAGGAGGAGGCATCAACCTCCAGATAGAACTGTTTGTTGCAGTCCGGACGGTGCAGCACATGGGCAGAGGAGAAGGCTTGTTTCAGGGAAAGGAAGGCCTCCTCAGCTTCGGATGACCATACCTTGGGATTTGCTCCCTTACGGGTGAGCGCAGATATGGGCGCAGATATGGGCGCAGTCCGTGACGAGAAGTGAGGAATGAAGAGACGATAATAATTAGCGAAGCCCAGGAATCGCTGTATCGCCTTCAAGCCCTCCGGACGGGGCCACTTTAGGACAGCAGAGAGCTTCTCGGGATCCATTCGCAAGCCTGTCTGGGAGATAACATAGCCCAGGAAAGGAAGAGAGGTCTGCTCAAAAAGGCACTTCTCGTATTTAGCATAGAGGTGGTTCTGCCTGAGACTAGGCAGGACCTGACGAACATCCCTCCGGTGTGTGGGAAGATCCGGAGAGAAGACCAAGATGTCGTCCAGGTATACCACCACGCAGGAGTAAAGAAGGTCACGGAAGATGTCGTTGACCAGTTCTTGGAAGACGGCGGGAGCATTGCAGAGACCAAAGGGCATCACACGGTACTCATAGTGTCCGTCCCGGGTATTAAATGCTGTTTTCCACTCGTCTCCCTGACGGATACGGACCAGGTTATACGCTCCACGTAGATCCAGCTTGGAGAAAATCCTGGCGCCTTTAAGACGATCAAACAACTCAGAGATGAGCGGAAGGGGGTATTTATTTTTAACCGTGATCTGATTGAGTCCTCTATAGTCAATACAGGGGCGTAGCGAGCCGTCTTTCTTTTTGACAAAGAAGAATCCGGCTCCAGCCGGGGAGGTAGATTTCCGGATAAATCCCCTAGCCAGATTCTCTTCAATGTACTCAGACATGGCCCGGGTCTTGGCTGCAGAGAACGGGTAGATACGCCCACGGGGAGGAGTGGTGCCAGGTACCAGGTCGATCGGGCAGTCATATGGCCTATGGGGTGGCAACGTCTCTGCTTCCTTCTTACCGAAGACGTCCGCATAGGGCCAGTAAGGAGCCGGGAGACCTGGTAAATTAGCTGGAGTTGGCGGAGGGCGAGCTGGGCGGACCGGAACCAGGCAGGTCCTATGGCAGTCTGGACCCCATCGGAGTACTTCACCGGATCGCCAGTTCAATACGGGTTCGTGTGTCTGGAGCCAAGGCAGACCTAGCAACAGGGAGTGAGAAAGTCCGGACAACACATGGAATGAGATCTCCTCAGAGTGCAGCATTCCCACCTGCAGGGTTATGGGTTCAGTGACGAGTAGGATGGTCTCCGAAAGAAGTCTTCCATCCACGGAGGCGACTGATAATGGTTCAGCCAGGGACTTGGTGGGAATACGGTATCTCTCTACCAGAGACTGGGAGATGAGGTTTCCAGCAGCTCCAGAATCCAGGTGGGCGAGTTCAAAGTGACGGTTTTCTCCCCAAGCAATAGAGACCGGTAAAGTCAGAGACGGAGAGGGCTTACTTTTGTCTAGGACGACCTCTCCGAGCGGTCCTAGACACTGGCGTTTCCCGGCTTCTCCGGGCAGGAACGGATGAAGTGCTCCATACTGCCACAATAGAAACAGCTTCCCTCGGCTCGGCGAGATTCTTGGCGAGATCTGACCATCTTGGTCTGGTCGATCTGCATAGGTTCAGGCGAGAGCGCCCGCGGAGTGACTGATTGAGAGGCAGGTCTCAGGGAAGTAGGAGCAGAGCAAGAAAAGTCTCTCTCCCAGGTAGTCTCTTTGGCACGTTCTTGGAACCGGATGCCAATCCGGGTAGCTAGTGACACCAGGTCATCCAGAGTGGTAGGAATGTCCCGACCAGCTAGCTCGTCCTTAATCCGACCGGAAAGACCCTCCCAGAAGACGGACACCAGAGCCTCATTTTCCCAGGCAAGCTCAGAAGCGAGGGTGCGGAACCGTATGGCATATTGGCCCACGGTGAGACTCCCTTGGCGGAGACGTAGCAGAGAGGAGGCAGAAGAGGTTTTCCGTCCAGGTTCATCGAAGACTTTCCGGAAAGCAGCGAGGAAAGACGGCAGGTCGGACACCAGGGGATCCCCTCTCTCCCACAGGGGATTTAGCCATGCCAGTGCCTCCCCAGTGAGATGGGACATGATGATGGCCACCTTGGCCCGGTCGGAGATGAACTGGTATGCCAATAGCTCAAAGTGCAGGGTGCACTGGTTTATGAAACCCCGAGCTAAAGTAGGTTCGCCGGCAAAGCGTGGAGGTGCCAGAAGCCGAGGTCCATAGTCGGGTACCATGAAGGGACTGGATTGCGGTACCGCAGGAATGGGCACGGCTGGACCAGAGGTAGACATAGACAAGTCACACAATGCGCCTAGACGAGAGTTAATGGACCGTAGATAGGACAGTACCACCTCCTGCTGAGTTTTCTGACGTAAGACTTCCTGGTGCAGATCGGAGATCTGGGGGCCACCGGGTTCCATGGACTGAGCAAACTGTAACGGGTCTGGGAGGTGAAACCTCTGTGCAACTATACAAGGGGGCAGTCCTTGTAAGGAAGCGGGTGGCTCCCAGAGAAGACGGGCAGGTAGTCACGGCAAGTGACAGGGACAGTCTCTGGGTAGAAGGGCAGCGGGCTGGTGGCTGGTGAACGCTCCCAGGTGAGCGGGCGAGAGTCACTGGACCGGCAGGTGGTCACGGCAAGTGACGGCAGAACCTCCAGGTAGACTAGCAGACAGGTAGCGGGTGGACGCTCCCAGGTGAGCGGGCAAGAGTCTCTGGACAGGCAGGTGGTCATGGCAAGTGACGGCAGAACCTCCAGGTAGACTCGCAGACAGGTAGCGGGTGGACGCTCCCAGGTGAGCGGGCAAGAGTCTCTGGACAGGCAGGTGGTCACGGCAAGTGACGGCAGAGCCTCCAGGTAGGCTAGCAGGCAAGTAACAGGTGAGCGGGCAAGAGTCTCTGGACAGGCAGGAGGTCACGGCAAGTGACGGCAGAGCCTCCAGGTAGGCTAGCAGGCAAGTAACAGGTGAGCGCTCCCAGGTGAGCGGGCAGGCTGGTCCATAGACAGACTGACAGGTGTCAGAGAGCAGACCGTCGAACTGCAGGCTTGCAAGCTGGTAAGCGGGTATCAGGCAGGTATCAAGCAGGAATCTGGCAGATGACTGGCAGGTAACAGGCAGGAATCAGGCAGGTGACTGGCAGGTCACTGGCAACGGAACCTGAGGGCTGAAGCAGAGTGAAGGCTTTGCAACAACATTGCTCGGGCACCTCCATTTTGGAGGAGGTGCCTTATATATGGGAGGTCCTCCGGCAATTGGCCGGGGACTCCTTAGGACGGCGCGCGCGGTCCCTTTAAGAGAGGGGGAGCGCGCGCGCGCGCCCTAAGCACCCTGCCGGGGAAGGAGCGCGTGCCGGAAGCAGAGGGGAGAGAAGCGCTGGAGGACGCGCCAGGAGCGGGTAGGTGAGAGGGACGGCGTCTCTGCCTAGTACGGGGCAGAGATGCCGATGCTACAATAAGCTGGATGACCAGTGGGAGACTGAGCCGTATACCATCTTGCCCTCGCACTTTGATAACAGTAAGGTTTACCTCATTACTAAAGATGGAGGGAGAACTTCTGCGGCTGTTTCTAGAGACCACCTGAAGTGTGCCAGGATCAACTGTGTGACAGAGGTAAAGGTCAAGACACTCCTCAACAGATGGAAGAGGTTGAAGGGAAGGTCCGCACCGCATTAGGAGAATTTCCTCAGTCTTGGACTCAGGTAAACCAGGCAGTGGTAGTACCAATCTTGACATTTCCACCGATGACTACACGAGAAACAACAGACGCCTTGGGTCCTCGTGAAAACCATTCGGCTTCAGAAACAGATGCCTCATCACCAGCGGATCAGGAGAATCTACCCCCTGCTAGCGGCGAATCTGTCGTGCCTATGGTGAGTCAAAGAGGTCGTACAAGACTACCAAGCCTACCTGTGCTACGTCATACTAACCGTAGTGTAGCCCAAAGTGAGCCTACCACAAAAGCAATAGACACCTCAGATCAAGAAAGGTCGACAGAACCACCAGTGTTACATAGATCGCAGGGTAGTACACTAGGTCAGACCCCAGTTCGTTACAAGCATGGTTTATAGAGTATTATAAGAGTTAGTGACGCGCCCCCTGGGCCATGTTCAAGGGATACCCGGAGCCGGATCTGTATGGGGGTAGTAGTCCTTGTGGCGGTGACTCGGTCCGTGCCCAGGGTGTCAAACTAAGTGTGTGGCAGTCTTTGTAGATGTTGTTTAAGTGTCGACTACGCCACCCGTTGAGTGCGGCTTTGAAGCCGCCGCTGCAGAGCAGTCCGCTGAGGCCGGTGGTATATGTGCAGCAGTGATGGTATAACCCCCAACGGGAGGGGTATGGCCTCAGGGCAGCAGGTGTGGATGATGGGGGTTGTGATGATGCAGGAAGGAGAGGCAGAGTCAGGAGATGCAGTTTCAGGGTTTTTACTCACTGATGTTGCTTTAGTCACTCTGGCCTTGAGTGACCACCCGAGCCGTGCTGCGTCCACCAGGTGCGGGACTCGGCTAACCCCCAGGCAGTTCCGGAGCGTGGTCCTGAGCTTCCCTCTCACTCTCTTTCTCCTGGCCGTCCCCACCAGGGATCCACCTCTGTCCAGCTCCCTCGGGCCTCTTAGTGGTTGAACCTTCTTTGGCTTCCCTGGCCCTACTCGTGGTGTGCCTTCCTGGTGGATATGGTGAGGGTCGTGGCAAAACTTGCCCACGACCTCCGGTTCCTGGTTAAGGGTTACTTCTGCCTCCGCCAGCTTGGGATCCGGTGCCCTCTTCTGCCAACCCTTCACCCTTTCTGGTCTGATTCTGGGATCTTAGGGTTCCCTCTGTCTCTGCTTCTCTGGGCCTTTCTTCCTCCTCTCTCTCTTCACTGCAGGCTTTGCTCTGGAGCTGGGCCCAGCCGGAGCCACAGCTCCCTGTCAGCCCTCCTGGCTGAGCTCCTCTGCTCTGCTCCTCCTCTCTCTGACTAAAGACCCTATTCTAAGATGGTGCCCACCTTATATACTCCCTCTATGTGTGAACCCAGGTGACCAGCACTCAATGGGCTCCTAGCTTTACCCAGACTACTCCCCCTATCTGTCCCTACACTACTGGGATGTTCCACCCCCCTCCCACTCCAGCCAGGGACAGACGCTGTCGTACCTGCACATATGCTGGTGGGAGTACCGTTGTTCTGTCCCCCGGAAATGGGATGTATGTAGTGCATGCAGCCTACTAAGCTCAGTTCCACACTCCATCCTTACCCGGGAGTGGAATACCACACCTCTGGGTCGAGGTGCAATACCCCTGTAGCAGCCGAGTCCTCAGGGTGCTACATTAGCAGATGTACATATTAAGTTAAAATGTTGAAAAACCTTGTGCCCACCCGGACTAAGTAGTGTAAGACTCAGTAATCACTACGCGTAAACTACCTACAGAGACTACTATATGAACTTCTAAGCTAAATTGAATAAGTGTACTTACTAACCTGTTAATGGTCAATTGGGCCATAGGACTAGGTGTGGCCAAGACAATGAAAAAAAACAAAAAAAAACAAAACAAAAGGGTGGTTCGCATCCAACCCTGACCTCAAAAAAACCGTCGGCGTGGCCGAAGAACCAGGTCACACCATGGTCTGTGTGCCCTGTAGCCACGCCCAGGGACGAAGTTTGAGGTGGTTTGGGGCGGTTCCCACCATGCTGCACTACAAACCTGTGAGGTGACGGCAGTACCCATTATAGGTTTGCACCCCCGGCTAGTACGGAGCTTAGAGCAGGAGTGAAGAAGAGGGCCCGCAGAGTAGCTCACAGGCAGCGGGGCCCGCAACGGAGAAGTGCAGCAGGTAGGCCTCCAAACCCACCTGACGGGGCGGACTCCGACTGCTTCCAGGCTGACCGGACCCTCCTGGACCTAGTGACCATTGCCCCGAACTCCACAGCTTTCTCTGCAGTAAAGGTAACTGGACTGCATTCCTCGTGTTCTTCTTCTGCACCTCCCCGCAGCTGTGCTACCACCGTGACTATCATCACTGCTGCCACCCTGCTCTCTGCACCCTGTTTCCCCTGCCGCCATCCTTCATATTAGTTTTCTCAGTCCCTGGGGGCCCGCTTCGCCTGTGGGAAGTGTTTCATCTCAGCTGCTATACCATCTATCCCCCCAGGGCCCACACAGCAGCGCTGGTCATCCCTGACCAGGCACCATAGGTGGCGTCATATAAAGACTACAAATCCCCTGTAAATACTCCCCTCATCTGCTTGGCCAGGGCCACGGTGCTGGGCCACTGCCACCGTGACCTCCCTGAAAGACTGCCGGCCCGGCTACCGAGTACCCTAGGCCCTCACAGCGGCTGCACATCCCTCACATGTATTAAAGCTGTCAAACAGTCACAAATCATGAGCACGGAGTGACTAAACATAACACCTGAGCACGCTCAAGATACTCGGAAAACACCCGAGCATGCTCGTAAATCTCGAGTAAGGAGCATGCTCGTTCATCACTAGTAGCAATCTATTAGCAAAATAATGGCATATTATATTATCACTAGTAACACTGTCGAAAAGAGACACTGCAAAGAAAATGAGATGCAGAAGTACATAAATGCTGGAAGTGATTGCACAACTGTGATCAGTGGGTGAGGATATAAAAGACAGCCATATTGCTATGAAGTTTTACTACCATCACTAATAATCAGGACACTCTTAATAGTAGCAATCTACTAGCAAATTGATGGCATATTTTATTATTGCTGGCATTTCAACAAACATTGCATATGTCAATAGTAAAAGTCAAAACAAGAAACTTATCTTATTAGGTAAATATGCTTCTTTCTGTCCTTGCATGCTTCTTCTTTGCCTCCTCCTGCCTACTGAAAGCACTATTCACTCTGAAAAATTGCTCATATCCTTTTGGCGAAACTATGACAGTCTACTGGCACACTGAGGTATCAGGTTACTGCTCCTATTAAAACCAAAGGAGACAGGAGGAGGCAGAAAAACAGATCTCTTAGTCAGCTTCTAACAAATGATTTATCTGAACCCCAGTGATGGAGAAGGAAAGGAAAGAAAACCTCATCTGTGAGTCAATCAATTCATCCTGACGTCTGGAGAAAACCTTCGCAGAACTAATATCTACCACTAATATTAGTAATATTCTTAGTAATATACAGTAATATTTAATAAGTTTTAAAGTGTTAAACATGAATTTGGAAAGATCTACTACTATTAGCAATTTTCATTACAATTTGTGCAAGCTATTTTTAGCTGTAACAACCCCTAAAGAGTAACTATTGTTTTAATTTTTTTTTTTTATTGTTTTTCTTATCAGAGAAATCTGCTTCTTTAACCTCATGGACTGATCTTTTTCTCTCAATTCATGGGTGAAATCGGTAAAATCTATATTCAGTGAAGACAGATTTTCCCATTATTGAGATAGGAGATGATAGTTGGTGCTTTTGAAATTGTATGGAAAAGGGAGGAGCTAGTGGAACACACAGACAGAGGGGGAGGAGCTAGTGGAACACACAGACATTCTACTGCAAGTTCTCCTGAAACATTACATTTCTCCGTAGAACTTTATAAGCATCAGCCGTCATCTCCTATCTCAGTAATGGAAAAGTCTGTATTCCCTGAAGACACATTTTACCCATGAATTGAGAATTTTGATCAGTCCAGGAGGAGAAAGAAGTAGATTTTTCTAACATATATTACAAAGGTTCTTATTTTTTCACGTGTACTATTGATTAATGAAATAAAAAAAAAACACAATTAATCTTTATGCAAAAGCAGCCAAGTTTATAATGAATGGATCGCATTCTGAAAAATTGAAGAAACAAGCCAATACCAAGAACAAAAGACACATGTAACAGTTTCTTAACACTTATGTTCTCAAAGTGGAAAAATATATTGGAGGCAATTTATGCTGCTAAAACAAAGTTGTGTGATACAATTTTTACATTTTTTTTCTCTTTGGTTACCAGCAGTGGTTTAATACATCTGACGCGCCCCCTGGGCCATGGGGTACTCGGTAGCCGGGCCGGTCGATGCTGGGGGATGTCACAGTGGCAGCGGCCCGGTCCGTGACCCAGGGCGGTCAATACAAGGAGAATAAAGAAAAGGGGAATAAAGTTTTTATAGATAATGTTCGTGACGCCACCTGTGGTATGCGGCTATATGGAGCCGCCGCTGCGGTGCAGATCCTCTGGAGCTGATGGTGACGCAGCAGAGTTGGTTCAGCTCTCCACAGGCAGAGCTTAGCTCCAGGGCAGTAAATGGTGATGTTATGATGTAGATGTTGCTGGTGCTGTGTAGTGCAGGGCTGGTGATGGCGCAGCAATTATTCACAGACACAGTGGGGTGCAGTCTTCAAGGATTTACGCACAGATATCACGCTGCTCCTGGTTACAACTGCCAGATTATAACCACCCACGTCGTCCTGCGTTCACCAAGGAAGGGGTTCAGCAGCTCTCTGGTATTTTAGGAGTACTTAAATGGGACCCCGTTCTGTGTTCCTTTCTCGGTCATTTTCCCTGCGCTGGCTCTCACCCTCCTGCCCTGCGCCTCACAATCAGAGTCCCAAGCCAGTAGCCTCGGATCTTGTCGGACGACCTGCAGTCCCCTGGACCCTATGCGGCCACCTTTTTGGTGATGTAATTGTGGTAATGGGCAGCTGCACCTTGAAAGCACAGTATCCTCCGGTTATCTAGCTGAGCCTGATTGTTCTCCACTAGTTTTGGGGCCGGTCCCCTCTGCGGCCTGATCCCTCCACGTCCGTGTGAATTCGGGCGCACGGGTGGCTTCCTGCACTCACTGTGCCCCTGGGATCCCCTCTGTCTCTGGAACCTTCCCTTTGCTCCCTTCCTCTCTCACTCTCTCTCCTGGGCCTCTCAGACTAGGCCCGCTCTCCTCTCTCCTCTCAACTCCTGCTCCAAGCACTGGAGCCAGGAGCCTGGACCTCCTACACTGCTCTCCTGAGCAGGACTGACTGTTTCTAGATGGTTCCCTTTCTTCTTATCCTCCTACTGACGGTGCTCCCCTGAACTACTTCTTCCACCCACTACATGGTTCCCCCTCTCTTGGTTCCCCCCCTTTAAACCAGGGACAGGGCTCAGCAGTGGATTTGTGCATCTTGCCCCTCCTGCTGGTCTGGAATGGTGTAGTGTTGGATGCAGGTGGGTGGGTCCCGGGTAATACTCCCTCCTTACCTGAGAGTGGGTGAGATGCAGTACCTCTGTGGCGACTGAACCCACAGGGGCGCCACACATCTACCTTGTGAAAGTGTTTTACAAGCCAAAAAATGTGGGGGATCCCTATTTTTGGGTATTTTAATACACTAATAGAACAAAGTTGGTGGGTTCTATAGTGGACACATCTCCTATTACCACATTCACCTATGAAATACACTGCTGTATGAAAAAGTGGAGAATTTTATTTATCTGAATTTATCCAGTATCTTTTTATTTTTTTCAGCCACAACCCAATGACAAATCACATAATTCCTGATATGTCAAATTATATATACAAATTAAGACATGCAGATATATTGTATACTAGCGTTTACCACCCCCCCCCCAAAAAAAAATGGCTGTTGGAGATTTTGCATTACTTTGGTTTACGTGCAAGAATAAAATAGTGAGCATCATAGTTAGAAATATCCATTTGGGAGTTATCAATCCGGGGAGCATATCTGGCTTTTTCGATCTGATAACCGGCTTCTTTGAAGGCCATCTCCAGATCTTCCTTCTTCGTGGTCATTGAGCCAAAACACTTTTTACCAACGTAATAAAAAGTAGAATTCAATACACTAGAAATTAAAAGGTGACCTCCGGGTTTTATCAAGTCTTTGAAGTTTTTCAGAACTTCACAGAATGACTTTATATCTTTACACGGGGCTTCAAGGCAGAGACAAGACAGGAGACAATCCACCGGTGGCACAACGACAGGGTCGTAAGGGTTTCTTTTCAGAGCGTCACATTTCAGGACTTCTTTCACCTTACTGCGGAGTTTTTCTGCCTTTTTCTCATAATCCTCCCTTCAAGCATAAAAGAATAAAGTGTTATATAGTGTAACTTGTATGTTATAGAAGTGATAGCAGATACCAGACCAAAATATGAGATTAAGCGGGTTTATCTCACTTAGACAATGTCCATCCATATATTCTAATAGGACGTTACAAAGAAAGTGCCCGAATTGCAACTAACCCCCCTCTCCCTAAATAGTAAAGTTACTTGAAGCTTGTGGGCCCCAATGAAAAATCTGCCTGACTGATCCACCTGTCCCCCAGTTATTCCCCAGCCTCTCCTCTCTGTTAATCCCTTCACTGGCTCCCCATTGCCCAGAGACTCCAATTCAAAACCCTAACCACGACGTACAAAGCCATCCACAACCTGTCTCCTTCATATATCTCTAACCTAGTCTCCCGGTACATACCTGCAGGCAGCCTCCGATCCTCACAAGATCTCCTTCTCTACTCCCCTCTTATCTCCTCCTCCAACAATCGCATACAAGATTTTTCCTGTGCATCCCCCCTACTCTTGAACTCTCTACCCCAACACATCAGACTCTCGCCTACCCTGGAAACCTTCGAAAGGAACCTGAAGACTCACCTCTTCCGACAAGCCTGCAGTAACCACCGCTCCACCATACTGCTGCATGACCAGCTGTACCCTCACCTACTGTATCCTCACCCATCCCTTGTAGATTGTGAGCCCTCGCAGGCAGGGTCCTCTCTCCTCCTGTACCAGTCGCCGCCACGTTTTGTTAAAAATCATTGTAGTTGTTTTTGTATGTATATCCCTTTCACATGTAAAGCGCCATGAAATAAATGGCACTATAATAATAATTAATAATAATAATAATAATGTCATGTGATCCCCGGGAGAGCCAGTGTCAACACTGCTGGAACAGCTTCTATGTTATAATTTTACAAGGGGGAAGCATAGGGATGGAAAAGGGTTTGTCCGAGTAGTGGACAACCCCTTTAATGGGAGGCACATACTGAGCTATTGGCTTAGCGTTAACTAAGTACTCTATGTTACTTATTTGTACTATTACTATTTATTCATTTACTTGTTATAGGGTACATGCTCACTCTGTTTTTTCTTTGGTTTTGTCTGTGAAATAACCACAGTGTGAACGTGCTCTTACACTTTGCACATGTACCAACTTATATCCCGGAGGGGTGCATGGATGGAGTCCTCCACAAGGGGCCCTCATAAGCATTCACACACCTCCACCTTCCACCTCAGACCACCAGAGGGAGCCCGTTAGGGATATAAATAGGGAAGGTGGAGCTAGGCAGTTCAGTCTGGAGTCTGGGAGCAAGACAAATACAAAGAAATAGTCGGCACTCCGTAGTCCTCGTTAGTAATAGTGGTGCACGTGGAGAGATTACAAGCATGGTGAAGAAATACCGGCACTCACGTGTATTCGATCAGTTCATTTATTCCACATGTAGGAAAACTACAACAAGACGTTTCAGCCCCTTGCAAGCCTTGCAGGCTTGCAAGGGGCTGAAACGTCTTGTTGTAATTTTCCTACATGTGGAATAAATGAACTGATCGAATACACGTGAGTGCTGGGATTTCTTCACTTTGCTTGGAGTCTGGGGGCAGTCTGTGAAAAGCTGAAGTCCAGTACAGTCTGAGAAGAGTTACCTCAGGGGACAGAGCCAGTTCCAGCTCCTGCAGTTGCTAGCCTGCAGCGGAGCACAGTCCAGACTCACCGAGCTCAGGTTAGTGAGCCTAAGGCGTACCGACTCTTTTGTGAAGAGTAGCGAGGCCTACTGCCCGTGTGAAGCCTAGTCAGGGCCCGAACGTGGCCGAAGGCGAGTGGAAGGAGAGTAACATAGGGGGCAGAGGAGCGTTACCAGCTCACCCCAAAACCATATACCGGACACCGGGTCCGCGTCTGCAAGGATTCCTTATATCCAGCAGAATCAACCGGAACCCCTGGCGAACTACATGTCCCAGGAATACCAAACGCTGACTGTTAAACTAGGGTCAGGAGCCACTGAAACCCCAGAAACCAGGGAGTGCGTACTCCAACAGAAGGCCCTACCACAGGATCAGCAGGTGCAGGACAGAGAACAAGTTAGGCCTAGCTTCAGGCAGGTCAGAAACTTACTAAGGAAAGGCAAGGAACGCAGAGGCCCCACACCCGCTCACTGGGGAGAGTCCTGAAATGCACCCTTCACCCTAAAGTGCCCTGGATCGTGCCTGAAACACCACCAGTAAAGGTACTGAAGTGAACCCGTTGTGTGTGCCTATCCTTTCCCTGACCCGGCTGGGTCTCCCTCTGTCCTGCATCCCTCCATCTACGCTGCCCTGAGGCCCCGCTCCACCTGTAGGGAGCTACCCCAACTAAGCTGCCTGAACAGCGGCCTCAGAGGACTGCCGCAGCGCTGGCGACCCTCACCAGAATCTACAGGTGGCGTCATGAACATTTTCCCTATCCCATATAAACTTTTCCCTTTTGTTTTGTCTTTTTACTGACCACCCTGGGTCACGAACCGGGCCAGCCACTGTGATAATCCCAGCAAGCAGCCATCGGCCCGGCTGTCGAGTACCCCACGGCCCAGGGGGCGCGTCAGCTCTGGCGTCACGAACAGGATTTCCGTGCCCGCTGCAACGACGGAGTGTTGTGCCCGTTGCCACCAGGTACTGTGCGCCTTTAATAAGAACTGTGTATTAAACTGTGGTGAAGATCGCCGCCATTACTGTGTTGCCGAGCGGGAAGAAGAAGGGCGTAACCGCGGGAAACTAAGGGGCGTAATTGCTGAAACCCCGGACACGCCCCACAACTCGACGTCAAACCAGGAAGCGCCAGGTCCTGGAAGGAGCCTCGGTGAGCACTCTGACGTAGGACGCAAGCGACGCAAGGTCCTGAAGCAGACCGTCACCTGCGGAGCTGCGGCCTACCGGAAGAAAAGAAAAGAAGGTAGGCCACGGTTCGCTAGGGGGGCACAAGAATGTCCGAAGAACAGCACAACGCCGAAGTACCGGTTCGCGACCCTGATAATCAATCCGCGCCCGGCGCTGAGCAGGCCTGATCAGCCGCTCAACCAGCAGGACTTGTAACCCCTGTCATACCCATGGCCCTACCGTACATCCCTGGAGCAAAGTGGCTCCCCCAGTACAGCGGCAAACCAGATACCCTGTCTGGATTCAAAAGGAAAATATGCGGTATTCTGGACATGTACTCTATGACAGGCAAGCAAAGAGCCGCTGTTGTATTAGGACAATTGACTGGTGCTGCGGAGCGAGAAGTGGAAACCTGGTCGGCCGCAGACCAGCAGTTAGTGTCCGCAATCTTTAAAAAGTTACAGACAGTCTTTGAGGATCGTACTGAGACGGACCTCCGGATGAGGTTCTACAATTGCTCTCAGTAACCGGAGGACAGTGTTCGGGACTATGCCTGGCGTTTACAAGGGTCCCTACGAGCTCTAAAATAGGTTAGTCCAACCAGCATCGATAAAGAGAATAAAATGCTGAAGGAACAGTTTGTCCGGGGACTGAGGTCTCCAGAGGAGAGCAGAACTGTGCGTTGGTGGTCCCTGGATCATCTAGATGCCACCTTTGACAACCTCAAGGACATGGCTATAAAAGGACTGCAGCCCCTGGAAACAAATGCTATCCAATGTTACCAGGGTGGGGCCACCCCAGTGCCTGCAACACCCACCTTGTCCCCGGTGGCTGCTAAAGCCAAGGTTCAAGCAACGTCCCCTAGTGAGCTGGACAGCCTGCGCTCTGAAGTGCTTCAGTTGAGCAAAACCCTGGCCACTGTACTGAGTGCCCTGCAGCTGCGGACGGAGCCCGAGGCCGAGGGAAGGATCCTGCTAGCCGACAGCCCTGAAGATGTCCCCTGGATGAGAAGGAGGATAACGCCACCCCCTGGGAGGACCAGCGACCAACGCCGCCCGCCGAAGGACCCAGTCTGCTACCGTGGCCACAAGACAGGTCACACCGTCCAGAGCTGTCCTTTAAACGAGAAAACCCTGGGGCCGAGGGCCGATACCCAGGAGTAGATTCCCCAGGCCCATCAGACTGGTACAGCAGGTTCGTGGGAGGAAGACCTTTCCTGTCCATTGTGCAGGACGGCATCCCGACACACGCTCTGCTGGACACAGGATCTCAGGTAACCATCATGCCTGACGTCCTCTACAGAAGGTTCTGGTCCTTGGACGACCTACGCCCGCCAGCTCCAAATCTTTCCGTGTATGCCTCAAACGGCCTCCCCCTTAACCTAATCGGGGTTAAGGATGTGGCAGTAAAGGTGGGAAGAGTGGAACTGAAGGACCAGGGACTAATTGTAGTAGAGACTAATCCTGATGATACAAACTTGTATATGGTACTTGGCACAAACATTGTTAGTAACTGTTTGGGAGAAGTGGTGTTCTTGCTCCAACAGCTAGCTGACACTGCAAGACCAGGCCAGAGGAGGGCTCTCCAGAAAGAGATCCGAGCCCTTATGTACCAGCAACAGGTAAAGCTAACAGGCGGTGAAATTGGTAATGTACGGGTAACAGACCCAGTGCCCATTGTGATTACCCCCATGAGTGAAATGCTGATTTGGTGTAGAGCAGCAATAGGTCTCAAAGGACGGAGCTACCAGGCGGTAGTAGAGCCCCTTAGCTCGGAACATAGGCCTACACTCTTAACTGCCAGAGGGGTAGTGGATGTACGCAATGGGAGGGTGCCCGTACGCCTCCTAAACTATGGGGAGGACGAGGTTAGATTACCACGCTACGCCACTGTTGCCAAAGTGTACACTGTAGATAACAACTCCATACACATGGCGGAGTCTTTAGCCTCACCAGACGAAGTGGAGGATAATGACCCCGGAACCCAGGTGGAGGATTGGTGTCAACAGCTCCATGTTGGGACAGACACCACTCCTGTCCATCAGAAGCAGGGTGTACATCGGGTGGTTCAGGAATACGCGCAGGTATTCAGTAAGCACCCACTTGACTTTGGGAGGATTAAGGGGGTTCAACACCATATCCCCACAGGCGACCATCCACCCATCAAAGAACGTTACAGGCCTATACCACCAGCACACTACCAGAAGGCAAAGGAGATGTTGCACGACATGAAGAAGGCAGGGGTAGTAAGGGATAGTTGTAGTCCCTGGGCAGCTCCCCTAGTTCTAGTCAGGAAAAAGGACGGAAGCATGAGAATGTGTGTAGATTACAGACAAGTAAATCGCATTACACATAAAGATGCATACCCTTTACCACGTATAGAGGAGTCCCTGGCTGCCTTAAAGTCTGCAAATTACTTCTCCACCCTTGACCTCACTAGTGGGTACTGGCAAGTAGCTGTTGCTGAGGAGGATCGGGAGAAGACGGCCTTCACCACCCCGATGGGACTCTGCGAGTTCAACAGTATGCCGTTTGGACTCTGCAACGCCCCCGGAACGTTCCAGAGATTGATGGAGTGCTGCCTGGGACACCGCAACTTCGAGACTGTACTACTATACCTGGATGATGTAATAGTGTACTCCAAAACGTAGGAGGACCACTTGAAGCACCTGGCAGAGGTATTTGAATCACTGTCTCAGTATGGGATGAAGCTGAAGCCCTCAAAGTGCCACCTGCTCAAGCGAAAGGTACAGTACCTGGGGCACATCGTTAGTCCAGAGGGAGTAGCACCAGACCCGGAGAAGGTCACTGCCATCCAGAAATGGCCGGAGCCAAAGAGCCTCAAGGAGGTACGTCAGTTCCTGGGACTAGTCGGGTATTACCGGAGGTTTGTGAAGGACTATACTAAGAAAGCAGTGCCTCTGCAAGACCTCCTGGTAGGACAGTCCGCGAAAGGCAGAAATCCCCCGTTCCAGTGGGGTAAGGAGCAAGCTGAATCCTTTAAAGTGATGAAGGAGATTCTGACCGGCGAAGAGATCCTAGCCTACCCTGACTACAGACAGTCAGAAGCAGAATGGCCGAGAAAAAGTGATCGCCTATGCAAGCAGGAAGCTCCGCCCGACCGAGAGGAACCCAGAGAATTATAGCAGCTTCAAGTTGGAGTTCCTAGCCCTGGTCTGGGCCATCACCCAGCGGATTAAGCACTACCTAGCCTCCAGTAAATTCACTGCCTTCACTGATAACAACCCCCTGACTCATCTGGAAACAGCCAAGCTAGGAGCCATGGAACAATGATGGATGGCTCGGCTGTCAAGCTACCAATTCACTATTAAGTACCGGGCGGGCCGCAAGAGCGCCAACGCCGATGCCCTGTCCAGGATGCCTCACCAGTCGGACACTGAAGAAGAAGTGGATGACCTGGAAGAGATTGAACTACCTGCCTTTCATTGGAATGGGATGGTCCACGAGCAACGAGCCTCCAGGAGGCAACGTGGTAAGACGTTAAACCCCCTGCCTCACCACAGCTGGAAGGAGACCCAGGACAGCGACCCGGTTGTCAGCCGTATCAAAGAGCTGAAATCCCAGGAAGGTTCCTCCTTGGAGAAGGACGCGTCTCTACAAGTCAAGCAGCTGTGGAATGAGAAGAGCCGGCTGTTCAAGTATAGAGAGAAGCTGTGCCGGAGGTACATCAATCCCAAGATCCATGAGATGGATAGTGGTGCCCAAGACAGACATCCAGATGGTGTTGGAGGCCTACCACGATCAAGTGGGGCACTTTGGCTGGAAGAAGCTAGAAACCCTGCTGAAGTGTCGGTTTTATTGGGTAGGAATGCGCAGTTCCATTGAGAGATGGTGCCGGAATTGTGGACCCTGTAGCCTCAGAAGAAAAGACTACAGCAGCCAGAAGGCACCCCTGCAACCCATCAAGACAACTCGACCTTTGGAGATCGTGGCCCTGGATCATGTCAAGCTGTCACCCAGCAGGTCAGGATATTCTTATGCCCTGATCATGGTGGATCACTACTCCCGGTTCCTGGTGGTCGCCCCCGTCAAGGATCTGACGGCAGAAACGGCGGTGAAGACGTTTCAGGCGTACTTCTGCAGGCCCCATGGACACCCGGAGCAGGTGCTGACTGATAAAGGCTCAGCTGTCACGGGCTCCACACTTTCCTTGTCTGCTAGGTTACTATTGTGTGGAGGCTGTCAGTCTGTTTTGGGTTTGCTGGGTTGTTTCTGCAATCATCTGTGTTCACTTCCCTTGATTACTCTTCTACTTAAGCATGGTAGCTCCTTCACCCAGTGTCAATTGTACACTTGGTATTACCTGTGTAGAACTGATCTCTCTGTGCTCTGTGCCTGACCCAGCCTGACTATTTTCCCTTACCTGGATTTTGACCATTTGCTTGTTATCTGACTACTCTTTTGTCTGCTCCTTTTGTACTGCGCCATCTTCCTGGACTTGACTTTGGATTGTTTGACCTCCCTATTTTTATCTAGTAAGTAGCTCTAATATTATATTTCTTTCAGTAATATTAGTCTTTTCTCTCCTCTTCTGAGACTGTTATTTCTGTAGTGACTCGCGTCACATCAGCCTTTGAGGCCGAGTTGTTCAAGGAGTTCTGCCATCTGTACGGGTGTAAAAAGATCAGGACTACACCGTACCACCCCCAAACCAACGGTCTCTGTGAAAAGATGAATAACATCGTCATCGACCTGCTGAAGACTTTACCACTAGAGGAGAGAAATCAGTGGCCAGACCTACTACCTGACCTGGTAGATCTGTACAGCCACATACCTGTGAGTTCCACCAATTGCACTTCAGCATATCTCATGCGAGCATGACCCGGGAAGTTGCCCATGGACCTGGAGCTTGGTGCAGTTGAACCAGAAGCAGATATGTCCACTGAGGACTGGGACACGACCAGGCAGGAGCAGTACAGAAGAGTACAGGCCTGTGTCGAAGACAGTCTCACTTGGGTGAGGGACAAACAGGAAGCCCACTACAATAAAAGTGCGCCCGCAGAACCCTTCACACCAGGAGAAGTGGTGTTAAAGAGGAAAAGGAGAAACCACAAACTTGATGACCAGTGGGAGAGAGAACCCTACACTGTGTTAAATTCAAGATTTGATAAGCAAAGACGGAGGAATAATGACTGCAACAGTATCTAGAGACCATCTGAAGTTGTGTCCAGACTTGCTAAAGCCCCAAGAAGAAGTGCCTCTCACCGTACCGGAGGAGCCTAAAGAAGCAGTACTCCATACTGACTTAGGAGATTTCCCGGCAGATTGGCCTCAGCTAGGAGGAGCAGTAATCATCCCTGTAATCACCTTCTACCCACAGCAAGAAGAACCTGCAAGTGCTTCAGAAGAGCCTGCTCAAGAAGAATCCCCGGAAGAAGGATCCCCGGTTGGAGCAGAGCAAGAAGGCCCAGCCAATGGTATATGTGCCAGTCCTGTAGAGAGGTCAATGCAGTCTTGTAGCCCCTCAACACTTAGAACTGACAGAATGGGAGGTAGTGCAAATACTAGTGCCTCACGCATCCCAGTACCACGTAGGTCGACACGAAACACACGAGGTCAGACCCCTGTCAGATACAGAGACTAAAGCAAGAAACTCTGACAGTGTAGATAGTTACCCCTGGGGTATTATATTGGGTATTTTCATGTATGTGTATTTTGAATTTGTGTTTTGCCTTATTAATGGACAATTTAAGTGATATGGACACTTCCCTTGTTATCCACATAAAGAACTCTGTGGCTGAGGACTATGTGCAGCCCAAAAACTGTTTACTATAAATACTTGCACTCCCTGGAGTGCCCCTTTAGGTGACCTCAGAAGAAAAACCTGTCTGGAGTGGCTCTACCGGAGGTCCAACTCAGGATCTCCATGCATTGCAGCCACCCCAGGGCCTACGTTGAGGGTTTGGGACAGGTCCCTCAAGCTACCAAGTACTCTACCCTGTGAGATGGACATCCTGTCTGGGAACCTCACTGGAAGAGACTTGAATTCTGAGGTTGCTTATTGAATTATAATTTATTGTTTCTAATGTTTTATTATGTAACGTTCAAGCAAAGTGCCTCCTGTAAAGGGAAGAGTTATAGTTATTGTTGTTTCACCTGTTGTAAAAAATTACTTCAGTCCGGGAGTACTGAGCTTTGCTAGGGGGGAATGTGGCGCCCTGCTGCGCTAGGTACCACAGATCCCGGAGGGGTGCATGGACGGAGTCCTCCACAAGGGGCCCTCATAAGCATTCACACACCTACACCTTCCTCCTCAGACCACCAGAGGGAGCCCGTTAGGGATATAAATAGGGAAGGTGGAGCTAGGCAGTTCAGTCTGGAGTCTGGGAGCAGTCTGTGAAAAGCTGAAGTCCAGTACAGTCTGAGAAGAGTTACCTCAGGGGACAGAGCCAGTTCCAGCTCCTGCAGTTGCTAGCCTGCAGCGGAGCACAGTCCAGACTCACCGAGCTCAGGTTAGTGAGCCTAAGGCGTGCCGACGCCATAAGAGCAGTGAAGAGTAGCGAGGCCTACTGCCCGTGTGAAGCCTAGTCAGGGCCCGAATGTGGCCGAAGGCGAGTGGAAGGAGAGTAACATAGGGGGCAGAGGAGCGTTACCAGCTCACCCCAAAACCATATACCGGACACCGGGTCCGCGTCTGCAAGGATTCCTTATATCCAGCAGAAACAACCGGAACCCCTGGCGAACTACATGTCCCAGGAATACCAAACGCTGACTGTTAAACTAGGGTCAGGAGCCACTGAAACCCCAGAAACCAGGGAGTGCGTACTCCAACAGAAGGCCCTACAACAGGATCAGCAGGTGCAAGACAGAGAACAAGTTAGGCCTAGCTTCAGGCAGGTCAGAAACTTACTAAGGAAAAGCAAGGAACACGGAGGCCCCACACCTGCTCACTGGGGAGAGTCCTGAAATGCACCCTTCACCCTAAAGTGCCCTGGATCGTGCCTGAAACACCACCAGTAAAGGTACTGAAGTGAACCCGTTGTGTGTGCCTATCCTTTCCCTGACCCGGATGGGTCTCCCTCTGTCCTGCATCCCTCCATCTACGCTGCCCTGAGGCGCCGCTCCACCTCTAGGGAGCTACCCCAATTAAGCTGCCTGAACACCGGCCTCAGGGGACTGCCGCAGCGCTGGTGACCCTCACCAGAATCTACAGGTGGCGTCACGAACATTTTCCCTATCCCATATAAACTTTTCCCTTTTGGTTTGTCTTTTTACTGACCACCCTGGGTCATGAACCGGGCCAGCCACCGTGATAATCCCAGCAAGCAGCCATCGGCCCGGCTGTCGAGTACCCCACGGCCCAGGGGGCGCGTCACTGTAATTTCTTGTACTTTGTACAGACAGAGGCCTGGCTCCTCTTTCTGAGCTGAGTATTTAATCGATATAGCTTCCTATGAATGGGTATCTCAGTCAGGACCTTGTCCTGCTTGGCCCTTATTCACATTGAGGTTGTTTGACGCAAAGTAAGGTTTCAATACTAGACACAGCATAGGACCATCCTAGTGGGTACATCTTGTCGCGGTGGGATGGCTTTTATGACTTTTTGATCAACGTAGCATTAACTAACTACCCTATGTTATTTATATGTCCTCTTACCATTTGCTTATTTACTTACTACAGGGTATATGCTCATTTTGATTTTTCTTGTGTTTTGTCTGTTAAAGGGCCACAGTGTGAACGTGCTCTTACACTTCGCACATATACCAGCTTATAGTCCGGCTCATTTCTTTGGTTGGGCAATGAATTATGTAGATTAACTTTGCTTTTGATCGAAAATATGTTTTTTTGAGGTGTGTACATGTGGCACCCCAGGGGTCTGGTTTTCCACAGTAATGTAATGTTATGTCTGAGAGCAGGTGGGAGGTCCTTTGGTCAGGGATCCTGTGCATGCCACACCTCCTGCCCAGTCTTGGGAGGGGAAGAGCTTCCCCTGTAAAAAACCCGGGGCTGAGGCAGGGAGAGTCAGACAAGGAGAGTGGAGACAAGAAGCAGCATAGGAAACAGCAGAGTTCCAAGGAGTCAGGGGCTGGCAGCTGCAGCGCTCGCCCTGACTAAGAAGATTCTTTACCGGACCCGGAGTCCGAGGCTGTGGGGACTAACTTCTACCCAGCAGCAGAATCCGTCAGGCAGGGGATTTCAGGTCCTCTGGCCCAGAAGCCCGAAGGCACGGTCACACGCGTGGGACCAGCACCGCCATCGTGGAGCGGAAGCCATTAGAAGGCCCCGAGTCACCGGCCATACGGGTGAGCACCACACGGTACACTCAGGGACGTGGGCTACTTACATCAGCTTCTAGCAAGGTAGCCAGAAGAGTACAGTCAGTTTGTGAGGCCTACAACTACGCCTGGCCAGGGGAGATCCCATCTGCTCAAAGACTGACCAGGCCCCGTTTGCTAGCAAGTACTCCGGGAGGGTCTATCGTTGTTACCAGTAAAGACCCTGAACTACACCGTACCGTCTCTGAGTGGTTCCTGCTACCCCCATCATCCACGTCGGCTGCCCTGAGGCCATACCCCTCCCGTTGGGGGTTATACTATCACGCTGCACAATCCTACCACCGGCCTCAGCGGTCTGCCCTGCAGCAGCAGCTCCCTGGCTGCACTCAACAGGTGGCGTAGTCATCAACTATTTACTACTAATAGACTGCCGTCTAGGTTGACTCCCTGGGCACGGACCGGGTCACCGCCACGAGACTACAACCCTCTACTGATCCGGCTCCGGGCAGGCTCCCGCATGCGCAACGCAGCGCGACACAGGCCCAGGGGCGCGTCAACTTTGGCGTAGTCGGCAGGATTTCGTGCCCGCAACCACCGGGTACTGCGTGCCTGAAAAGCAAAGACTGTTCAAACTTACCAGTGGTGAAGATTCCCGCTATCCGTGGAGGTTTCCCGCCATCCGGCGCCATCTTCTACCTTCTTCCCGCCATCGGTGAAGTTTCCCGCCATCCGGCGCCATCTTCGGCCTTCTTCCCGCCATCCGTGGAGTTTTCCCGCCGTTGGACGCCATCTTGGGGACGCCGCGCGGGAAGAAGAGGGGCGTGGACTCCGAAAGCGCGCGAGAACTGAAGCCCCGCCTCACGTCCGGACGTTGCGTAAGGTCCTGGAAGGAGCCCAGCAGACGCCGACGTCACAGGAGCGCGACGGAAGGTCCTCAACCCTGACGATCCACTGCGGAGCCGCGGCCTACGGAAGAGGATCATCGCAAGGTAGGCCACGGTCCACTAGGGGGGAGGAAGATGTCGGATACGGAGGAGAGCTTCACTGCCCCAACCCCCGCCAGCGCTACCGCTGCTGCAGTTATGCCCTTCACCATGCCCTATATCCCGGGAGCAGCTTGGCTACCCCAGTATTCAGGGGAGTCACATACCCTGCATGACTTTAGAGAAAAGCTGGATAGCCTCTTCCAGGTGTACCCCCTCACAGAAGAGCAAAAAGTGAGCATCCTGGTGGCCCAACTAACCGGGGCAGCCAAAAGGGAAGTAAAATCCTGGCCACCTGGGAGGAAGACTGTCGCAGGGATACTAACCCGGCTGAAGGACACCTTTGATACCCGCACCTCAGCCGAGATTAAGCTTAGATTCTACGGGTGCAAGCAGCGAGCGCATGAGAGTATAAGGGACTATGCACTAAACCTACAAGAGGCCCTGAGGGCCATAAAGCAGACCGACCCTGATGGGGTGGGAAACGAGGACAGGCTGTTGACTGAACAATTTATAGAGGGTTTATATTGCAATGCCCACCGAACCCAGTTGCGGGCAATGGCCTTACAGGATCCCCATCTGGACTTTGCACAGTTCAAGGACAGAGCCATCCGGGTGCTCCGAGAACCGGCACCAGGTGGCGTTGTGACCCACAGACGCCCCACTACCACTTACTACCAGGAGGCGGCGCCCTTGTCAGCAGGGCCTGTGGGAGCTGATGCGCAGGCTTTGGACAATGACCCGGCTCCAGACCTACACCATCAGGTCCAAGAGCTAGCTAAGAGCGTTGCTGCGCTAACCCGAACTGTGCAGTCTTTACAGGTTTCCACCCCAGGGAAGATCCAGCTGGCATCCGGACCGGAGGACATCCCGTGGCGTCGACCAAGGAGGACCCCACCGGCCAGAGGAAGACCCAGTGACCGATACAGCGAGGACGGACGACCCATCTGCCGCCGCTGCAATCAACCCGGACATATGGAAAGGTACTGTTCTTTAAACGGGCACAACCTGGGGTAGAGGGCCAACCCCCAGGAAAAAGATCACCAGGCCCATCGAACTGGCGCGACAGATATGTGGGAGGACGTCCAGTCTTGCCTGTGGTACTGGATGGCATTCCCATGAGTGCCCTACTGGATACCGGGTCACAGGTCACCACCATCCCGTACGTGCTCTTCAAGCAGTACTGGAGTGACTCGGATATTACCCACTACCCTGACGACGACTTGAGTATCATCGCCAGCAATGGCCAGCCCGTGCCACAGATCGGATTTAAGGAGGTGGCCCTCAAAATCGGTAGAGTCGAACTGGCCGCACAGGGACTGATCATTGTAGATATTGATAAACATGAGAGTCACCCAAAAATAACTCTAGGAACTAACGTAATTGAAAATTGTCTTGCAGAGGTGATTTTCCTTTTACAGCAGGTTGCCAAGAACGCCAGCTCCGGCGAGCAGCGGGTGCTCCAGAAAGAGATCCGGGCACTGATGCAACGGCAACAAGTGGAACTCTCCGGCGGTGAGATTGGTAGCGTAAGAATGTGTGACCCTTTTCCTATTGCCATGCCCCCAAAAAGTGAAATGATGATTTGGTGCCGGGCAGCTATTGGTCTGAGAGGAAGAGATTACCAGGCAATGGTAGAACCAGTTTACTCAGACAGTAGGCCCACCATTTTGACAGCACGGGGGGTGGTCAATGTACGCCATGGGAGGGTGCCCATTCGCATAATAAATATCGGGGAGAGGGAAGTGTACCTGCCCCGGTATGCCACGCTAGCCAAATTATATACCACTAATCAAAATTCTATACAATCTGTGGAACCCTTGCCTCCATCTCACCCGGAGGAAGGTAACGGCTCTAAGAAAGACATGGAGGACTGGTGTCAGCAACTACATTTGGGTACTGATTCCACTCCCTCACATCAGAAACAAGGAGTCTATCGGGTGGTTCAAGAGTATGAGAGAGTGTTTAGTAAACACCCGTTAGACTTCGGGCGAGTCAAGGGGGTAGAACACCGCATCCCCACGGGAGATCATCCTCCCATAAAAGAGAGGTATCGACCCGTACCCCCTGCACATTACCAACACGCCAAGGGGATGCTTAGAGACATGAAGGAGGCTGGGGTAATCCGGGATAGCTGTAGCCCCTGGGCAGCCCCACTAGTTTTAGTCAAAAAGAAAGACAACACCATGAGGATGTGTGTAGATTACCGGAAAATCAACCGTATCACACACAAGGATGCGTACCCCTTACCAAGGATAGAGGAGTCATTGGCTGCTTTAAGATCTGCTAACTTCTTCTCTACCTTGGATCTCACTAGCGGGTACTGGCAGGTTCCTGTAGCAGAGGCGGACCGGGAGAAGACCGCATTCACCACCCCGATGGGACTTAGCGAGTTCACCTGCATGCCGTTCGGACTCTGCAACGCCCCAGGAACCTTCCAACGATTAATGGAGTGCTGTCTGGGCCACAGAAACTTCGAGACGGTCCTGTTGTACCTGGACGATGTCATCGTATACTCCAAAACTTATGAGGACCACCTGAAACACCTGGCGGAGGTGTTCGAAGCTCTGGCGAGTTACGGCCTAAAGGTGAAACCCTCCAAGTGTCACCTCCTGAAACCAAAGGTGCAATACCTGGGACACGTGGTGAGCGCTGACGGAGTGGCTCCCGACCCCGATAAGATCACCGCAATTAAGGGATGGCCAAGCCCCTCCAGCGTAAAAGAAGTGCGGCAGTTCCTAGGGTTGGTAGGCTACTACCGAAGGTTTATTCCCGGTTTCACCAAAAAGGCAGCGCCTATGCAGGACCTCCTGATAGGCCAGTCCCGGAAGGCCAAGAACCAGAAGCCGCCCTTCAAATGGGAAGAGCTAGAAGAAGAGTCCTTCCGCCAGCTGAAGATGGCCCTCACGGGGGATGAAATCTTGGCGTACCCAGACTATAGCCAGCCCTTCATCCTCTACACCGACGCCAGTAACATCGGGCTAGGAGCCGTACTATCCCAGATTCAGCAGGGGAGAGAACGAGTGATCTCCTATGCCAGCCGAAAACTGCGACCCACCGAAAGGAACCCCGAGAATTACAGCTCATTTAAGCTAGAGTTCCTGGCCGTGGTATGGGCAGTCACCGAGCGCTTTAGGCATTACCTCGCTTCTTCCCGGTTCACCGTATACACGGATAACAACCCGTTGATACACCTGGACACGGCAAGACTCGGTGCCCTGGAGCAGAGGTGGATGGCCCGTCTGTCCAACTACGAGTTCACAATCAAATACCGGGCAGGACGCTCCAATACTAACGCGGATGCCCTGTCCAGGATGCCCAACCTGCCGGACGAAGGAGAAGATCCGGAGGGACTGGAAGAAGTTGAACTCCCTGCGTTCCACCGTCATGGGACTATCCAGTATTCCCACCGGGTAAGGGGTAAACAGGCTGCTACGTTGAACCCCTTACCCCACTACAACTGGGCGGAAACGCAAGACAGCGACCCTGCCGTCCGACTGGTGAAGGAGATGCTGACTCGGCCGGAGGCTCGACTTGAACCAGACGCTCCGGAGGAAGCCAAACAACTATGGGCGGAGAAGAGTCGACTATTCCTTTACAAGGGGAAGTTGTGCCGCAGAATGGTCAACTCCCGGACGCATGAACTACTCTGGCAAGTAGTGGTGCCACGAAGAGACGCAGCCATGGTGATGGAGGCATACCACGACGGAGCTGGACACTTCGGGTGGAAAAAGCTGGAGTTCCTGCTGCGCGAGCGGTTCCACTGGGTAGGCATGAGGGGAACCATCGAGAAGTGGTGCAGAGACTGTGGCCCGTGCAATCTGAGAAGGAAGGACCGGGCCAGCCAGAAGACTCCCCTGCAGTCCATCGTCACCCGGCAACCGTTGGAACTGGTAGCCTTGGATCATGTAAAACTGACCCCAAGCAGAAGTGGCTACGTCTACGCGTTAACCATCGTGGATCATTACTCCCGGTTCTTGGTTGTCGTCCCCGTCAAGGACTTAACGGCTCAAACAGCAGCTAGAGCCTTCCAGCAGCACTTCTGCCGTCCACACGGGTACCCGGACCAAGTGCTGACGGACCAGGGACCTGCCTTTGAAGCGGAGGTCTTCCAGGAATTCTGCAATCTGTATGGCTGCCGGAAGATAAGGACGACACCCTACCATCCGCAAACTAATGGACTTTGTGAAAAAATGAACCAGGTGGTAATGGATCTGCTAAAAACATTGCCCCTGGAAGAACGCAGTCTGTGGCCTGAGAAGTTGCCCGATCTGGTGGACCTATACAACCACATCCCGGTAGGTTCCACCAACTGTACCCCGGCTTACCTAATGAGGGCGAGACCTGGTAAGTTACCTGTTGACCTGGAAATGGGAGTCCTGACACCTGAGGACACTTCACCAGAAACAGACTGGGACACAGAGAGGCAGCAGCAGTACCGGAGAGTACAAGAGAGCGTGGAGCGAAGTCTCTGTCAGGCTAGGGAAAGACAAGAGAAGACTTACAACCAGTATGCTCCCGCTGTTCCCCTGGTACCCGGAGAGCAGGTCTTGAAGAGGAAAAGACGGCTCCACAAGTTGGATGACCAGTGGGAGGAGGACCCGTACACCGTACTGCCCTCAAGCCACGAGAACCCGAAGGTGTGTACCATCAGTAAAGACGGAGGGGAAACCACAGCCATTGTATCCCGGGACCACCTGAAGAAGTGTCCCGAACAACTGAGGAACCCTGAAGAGGAACAAGAAGACCATCGACCCGTGGAAGAAAGGGAAGATATGGTTAGTACCGTGCTCGGGGACTTCCCTCAGTCTTGGACTCAAGTCAATGGTGCAGTTGTGGTACCCGTACTCACCTTCCTCCAACCATCATCCCAAGAACCTACGGAGCAACGGGTAGAGCTGGAAGAACAGCCGGTCCAGGAGGCAGAAGACTCCACACAAGCAGAACAGGAGAATCAACCCTCTGCTTATAGTGAGCCTGCCGTACCCCTAGTGAGACAAAGAGCCGGTAGACAGCTGCCCAGTTTACCCTTGACAGCTCCTACACCCTGTAGTTCAGGGCCAGACAGTCAGCTCCGTAGGTCCACTCGGGCCACTAGAGGCCAGTTACCCGCACGCTGGAGAATTTAAAGTGTATAAATTGTTTTATTTATGTTTTTCTGTGTATTGTTGCTTGTGAATAATTTTGTGTTTCCAGTTGTTTTTAGGAAACCTTGGTGGATTTACCGGGAATCCTTGTATATAGTTGGAGCGTAACCCAGGATGGACTAGAGACTGTTAAGGACTCGGGGTAGGACAGACCCCTACCTGGTTACGTCTCCCTGTGTTGGTGAAATGGACACCTTTGCTTTTCTTCAAAGACTGCACCCGGTTGCGGACACGCCGCAACCATCTTATGTGTTTTTCTTATTGTGTTGTTATTGTTATACTTTGTTATGTTTTTCTAAATGTGTTTAGTCCCGGAGTACTAAATTTCACTAGGGGGGAATGTGGCACCCCAGGGGTCTGGTTTTCCACAGTAATGTAATGTTATGTCTGAGAGCAGGTGGGAGGTCCTTTGGTCAGGGATCCTGTGCATGCCACACCTCCTGCCCAGTCTTGGGAGGGGAAGAGCTTCCCCTGTAAAAAACCCGGGGCTGAGGCAGGGAGAGTCAGACAAGGAGAGTGGAGACAAGAAGCAGCATAGGAAACAGCAGAGTTCCAAGGAGTCAGGGGCTGGCAGCTGCAGCGCTCGCCCTGACTAAGAAGATTCTTTACCGGACCCGGAGTCCGAGGCTGTGGGGACTAACTTCTACCCAGCAGCAGAATCCGTCAGGCAGGGGATTTCAGGTCCTCTGGCCCAGAAGCCCGAAGGCCCGGTCACACGCGTGGGACCAGCACCGCCATCGTGGAGCGGAAGCCATTAGAAGGCCCCGAGTCACCGGCCATACGGGTGAGCACCACACGGTACACTCAGGGACGTGGGCTACTTACATCAGCTTCTAGCAAGGTAGCCAGAAGAGTACAGTCAGTTTGTGAGGCCTACAACTACGCCTGGCCAGGGGAGATCCCATCTGCTCAAGGACTGACCAGGCCCCTATCACTAGCAAGTACTCCGGGAGGGTCTATCGTTGTTACCAGTAAAGACCCTGAACTACACCGTACCGTCTCTGAGTGGTTCCTGCTACCCCCATCATCCACGTCGGCTGCCCTGAGGCCATACCCCTCCCGTTGGGGGTTATACTATCACGCTGCACAATCCTACCACCGGCCTCAGCGGTCTGCCCTGCAGCAGCAGCTCCCTGGCTGCACTCAACGGGTGGCGTAGTCATCAACTATTTACTACTAATAGACTGCCGTCTAGGTTGACTCCCTGGGCACGGACCGGGTCACCGCCACGAGACTACAACCCTCTACTGATCCGGCTCCGGGTAGGCTCCCGCATGCGCAACGCAGCGCGACACAGGCCCAGGGGCGCGTCATACACAATTTGTCGAAAAAGACTTAGGCAGTACTTATGGGTGTATAGTTTAATATGTTCCGTTGGATAATGTTAGTTTCATTGGGTTTTTTCTTTTATGTTTGGCACATTTGAGTAAGAAAAAAAAAGTGAAGGCAAGGATTTGGAAAAAAAATGACTAATGGTATGTGATTAAGGTGTAATACTGATTGCAAAGTTAAAGAGTAACCGTTGTTTTAATTTTTTTTTAAAGAAACTAATAGTGTGAAAATAAGCAAGTTTGTAATATACTTTATTAGAGAAATGTGCTTCTGTCTTCTCCCGGACTGATCTTTCATTCTCAAAACTCTCAATTCATGGGTACAATGTGTGTTCAGTGAATACATATTTTCCCTTTACTGAAATAGGAGATGACAGTTGGTGCTCATAAAGTTCTATGCAGAGCTGTAACTGTTATTTATGGAATACTTGCAGTAGAATGTCTGTGTCTGCCTCTAACTGCTCCTCCGTAGAATTTTAAAAGCACCAACTGCCAGCTCATTTCTCATTAATGGGAAAATGTCTGTCCACTAAATACTGATTTGACAGATCTTACTTATGAATTAAAAGTAAATGATTAATCCAGGAGGTGAAGGAAGCAGATTTCTCTGATAAGATATATTACAAAGTTGCTTATTTGCATGTTTACTATTGATTTATGAAATAAAAATGAAAAGAGATAGTTTAAGATATATTCTGGTTACCACTGCATGTTGTGGTTGCTTGATAATATATACAAATATAAAGTTTAAAACAGGTGTGGAATAAATGCTACAGAGTAAGAATGAAAATAGAAGTGTTTATAGTTTATTTTGAAAAGTAAATGAACTAAAGAGAAATCTAAATCAAATCAATATTTGGTGACCGCCCTTTGCCTTCATCAGTTCTTCTAGGTTCTTACTAGAGATGAGCGTTGTTCTACTCGAACTGTTCGCCAATCTCAAATTCGAGCTGTTTTGGGCGGTGTTCGAGCCGTTCGGCGAACACGAACAATTTGAGAAAAATTCGGCTGTTCGAGGTTATGTTCGATAACTGTTCGTGCACCAAAATCATAACTGGATTTTTTCTCAGTAATGATGAAAATTAATGTTAATACGCAGTTTGAGTGTACAGCGGGGTGGGGGGAGGGGCAGGGGATGGATCTCTGCAGGAATAATGAAGATCTCCATTTTTTTTTCTCTTTCCCGCATTTGCAGTGGGGAGGTGCAATCTGTCAGCCTATCAGCAGCGCACACACGGAGCGAAGTGCTTTTTTTCACACAAGCAAGGGCATGTGTCATTGGCAGTGTATGTCACATGTCCTTGCCCTATAAGACCAAGCCATTTTCCCCGTCGCCACCATTTTCTCACTGCTGCAGCTGCGTGTTAGACGGCACCGCTGTTGCTGTGTGCGCTATACCTTGTTAATTTCAAGCCAATTTTCGCACAAATCTACAGATAGCTTGGGAGTAGGGAATAGTTGTGATTGCAGTCCTTTTAAGGACTAGGTTACAGCATTTCCTACGACTTTTATCAGGTAGGTCTGTGCTCTTAAATAGATAGATTGTGGGAGTAAAGACTAATTGTAATTGCAGTCCTTTTCAGGACTAGGTTACATCAGTTCCTATCAGTTTTTGCCAGGCAGGTCTGTGCCAGTGCTGTGCAAGTTTTTTTCACAGCATTTGGCTGAATCTAGCAAAGCTAATCCTTTTTGCAAGATATACCACCTGTGTATAGAATACCAATTTTTTTACTGCACCTAGTGAAGTAAAATCTTTTGGGCATAGCATCATTCTATTAGTCCATCTATACTGACCTCCATCAGGTTGCAAATTGAATATAATTTTTTTCTGCATCTAGCTCTGAAAAAATATTTGGCCTTCTAGCAGTGTGTGGGACTTGTTCTATTAATCCATCTATACAGACCTCCATCAGGTTGCAAACTGAATATAATTTTTTTCTGCATCTACCTCTGAAAAAATATTTGGGCTTCTAGCTGTGTGTGGGACTTGTTCTATTAATCCAGCTATACTGACCTCCATCAGGTTCCAAACTGAATATAATTTTTTTCTGCATCTACCTCTGAAAAAATATTTGGGCTTCTAGCTGTGTGTGGGACTTGTTCTATTAATCCATCTATACAGACCTCCATCAGGTTGCAAACTGAATATAATTTTTTTCTGCATCTACCTCTGAAAATATATTTGGGCTTCTAGCTGTGTGTGGGACTTGTTCTATTAGTCCATCTATACTGACCTCCATCAGGTTGCAAACTGAATATAATTTTTTTCTGCATCTAGCTCTGAAAAAATATTTGGCCTTCTAGCAGTGTGTGGGACTTTCTCTATTAGTCCATCTATACTGACCTCCATCAGGTTGCAAACTGAATATATTTTTTTTCTGCATCTACCTCTGAAAAAATATTGGGCTTCTAGCAGTGTGTGGGACTTTCTCTATTAGTCCATCTATACTGACCTCCATCAGGTTGCAAACTGAATACAATTTTTTTCTGCATCTACCTCTGAAAAAATATTTGGGCTTCTAGCTGTGTGTGGGACTTGTTCTATTAGTCCATCTATACTGACCTCCATCAGGTTGCAAACTGAATACAATTTTTTTCTGCATCTACCTCTGAAAAAATATTTGGCCTTCTAGCAGTGTGTGGGACTTGGTCTATTAGTCCATCTATACTGACCTCCATCACGCTGCAAATTCAAAATAATTTTTTGTCTGCATCTAGCTCTGAAAAAATATTTGGCCTTCTAGCAGTGTGTGGGACTTTCTCTATTAGTCCATCTATACTGACCTCCATCAGGTTGCAAACTGAATATATTTTTTTTCTGCATCTACCTCTGAAAAAATATTTGGGCTTCTAGCTGTGTGTAGGACTTGTTCTATTAGTCCATCTATACTGACCTCCATCAGGTTGCAAACTGAATACAATTTTTTTCTGCATCTACCTCTGAAAAAATATTTGGGCTTCTAGATGTGTGTGGGACTTGTTCTATTAGTCCATCTATACTGACCTCCATCAGGTTGCAAATTGAATATAATTTTTTTCTGCATCTAACCCAGCCAATAGTTTTGGCCTAATACCACAGTTTGGCCACTCAGCTCTGCTCGGTTCCCATCCATTGTTTTTTTGTGCAAACAACTCCAGAGTTGTGAATTAGTTAACCACCAAAATGAGTGGAAAAAGGCCTGCTGCTGGTGGAAAGGGGAATAGGCGTGTTGGGAAGGGGAAAAAAGGTTGTGTCCGTGGGGTAGGTGTTAAAGCAACAGTAACATCTGCAGAAGAAAGACCATCTTCCAGCCAAACTAAAATGTCTACTTCTTTTAGCGGACAATGTGATAAGATCCCTTTCTTACGGCCACGCCAATCGCTACAAATTCCAGATGAGGCACAAAAACAGCAGGTGCTTCAACGGATATCAAGTGCTCCTTTAAGTGGGCTCTCCTCCACATCAACTTCAACATCACAAATACTCCAGTCCTCAAAGGTGTCACCCCAATCGCACTTGCTTCCTCACAGCTCCCAAATCTCCAGCTGCCCGTCTGAGTATGAGGTAGAACAGATGGTTGAGTCTGCAGAGCTGTTTACTCATACTATAGCCTGGGAATCAGAGGTCGACTCCAGCGCTTCTGTGAATCCAGACGAGGAAATGATCTGCACTGATGCCCAGAATCTTTATGAGTCGGATCCAGGACCTGACGCAGAAGGTTCTGACCATAATGTAGACCCTCATTCCCAAACTGTAACTCCTGTTGGTGGAGACAATGAGGAAGACGATGATGAGACTCAAATACCTGATTGGAGCGACAACTTTAGTTTTTTGTCAGGGCAGGAACAGGTTGGCTCTGAGGACGACGGGTGTGATAACGCACAGGGTGATGATGATGAGGTTGGAGATCCCACTTACTGTCAACCCACAGTCAGCCAAGAGATGAGGTCAGCAGAGGAGGTGGAGGAAGATGCTAGTGACGACGAGGTCAGGTTGCGCCTTCCCGGACAGAGACGTAGTACTGGAAGCACGTCAACAACTGCATCCTCAAACACAACTCTGCCTCTCACCACAAGTCGTGGTGGCTCTTCAGGTCGCATGGGTGCTAAGCCTTGCATAGCCTGGGCATTTTTTCAGATCGATAAAGATGACCCAACTCGTGTTATCTGTAACATTTGTCAGCAAAAGCTAAGTAGAGGCCAAAAAATACATAGTTTGAGTACTTCATGCATGAACCGGCACATGGACATGAAGCATAAGTTGCAGTGGGAAGCTCAGTGTGCTACAATGCGGCCTAGCCGGCCGGGCCAACCACCGTCTGCCATATCTTGTGCATCCGCGGCCTCTTCATCCTCTGTGACTGGGGGGACAGCAGTCACACCTGTTTTGGGGCGCAGACCTGCCACCTCTTTACCCGCAACAGCCAGCGTGATTGGCAGGTCATCATTTTCTTTGGAGGTGGTAACACCAGCTGGTGTTGAGCGCTGTCCGACATCGATAGCACCACCTTTGGATCAAGGTAACCTAACATGTCCGCCTGCATCTTCCTCACAGACCGGCAGTTTGCCGGGGACACCCTTATCAACCCCGTCTAAGCACAATAGCCAGCCCTCGGTCCCTCAGATGTGGACAAGTAAAAGACCATTTCCTCCTAGCCATGAGAAAGCTAAGAGGTTGAATTTCACCATCTGCAAGCTCTTGGCTACAGAAATGCTGTCTTTCCGCCTGGTGGACACAGAGGATTTTCGAGACCTTATGTCCGTCGCAGTGCCCCAGTACCAGATGCCCAGTCGGCACTACTTCTCAAAGAAAGGTGTGCCTGCGCTCCACCAGCATGTCGCACACAACATCACCGCTTCTTTGAGAAACTCTGTGTGTGACAGGGTGCATTTCACCACAGACACTTGGACGAGTAGGCATGGACAGGGGCGTTACATGTCGCTGACTGGGCACTGGGTAACTATGGTGACAGCAGGACAAGGGGCTGCTGTCCAAGTCTTGCCGTCCCCACGAGTTGTGCGTCAATCCTCTTTATGTCAAAGTTCCTCCACTGCTTCTGCCTCCTCAACCTCCTCTCGGTCTTCCACCTGCACCCAAAGCCTGTCTGGTCATGCCACAAGCTTTCTAACTGCGCAGAAGGGATCCTGCACACCTCCTTACTATGCTGGCAGTAGGGCTCAACGTCATCAGGCGGTTTTTACTTTGAAATGTCTGGGAAATGTGAGTCACACAGCTGAGGAGTTGTGGTCAGCTCTGGAGAACCAATTTCATGAATGGTTGTCTCCACTGGACCTGAAACAAGGGAAGGCCGTGTGCGACAATGCTGCAAACCTGGGTGCGGCCCTTCGCCGGGGCAATGTCACACACGTGCCTTGTATGGCTCATGTGTTGAACCTGGTTGTCCAGCAATTTTTAGCCCACTATCCCAGACTAGATGGCCTTCTGCAGAGGGCACGGTCGCTGTGTGCTCACTTCCGCCGTTCGCATCCCGCAGCTCAACGACTTACATCTCTACAGAAGTCGTTGGGCCTGCCACTTCACCGGCTAAAATGCGATGTGCCTACCCGGTGGAATTCAACTCTGCACATGTTGCAGCGACTGTGGCAGCACCGACAAGCCCTGGTGCAATACGTTCTGACGTATAGCCTGGGCCAACGAGATCCAGAGGTGGGGCAAATCACGCTGGAGGACTGGTCTCAGATCAGGGACCTATGCACCCTTCTGCACAGTTTTGAAATGGCGACGAAGATGTTTAGTGCTGACGATGCCATTATCAGCATGACTATTCCGGTGATTTACATGCTGGAGCACATGTTAAACAGAATTCGGAGTCAGGTGGTGGCACAAGAGGAGGTGGAGGAAGTAGAGGAGGAGGAGTTGTATGCGGAAGGGCTAACATCTGCAAGGTCCAGACGGTCGGCAGCACCAAGGCGGCAGGCATGTGAGGGTGGGGGAGATGGTTTTACCAGGGCGCATGGTAGCAGCCAAACTAGTGAGGAAGGTGCAGGAGCCCAGGAAGAAGTGGAGGACGAACTGATGGAAGACTCATCAGATGAGGGAGACCTTGATCACATTTCTGTTGTGCGAGGTTGGGGGGAGAGGACAGAGGAAGGAAGCATGATTGTTACCTCGCCACCAACACAACAGGGACTTGGTGCTCCTGGATGCGCAACACACATGAGTGCCTTCTTGCTGCACTACCTGCAACATGACCCTCGAATTGTGAGAATTAGAAATAATCCTGACTACTGGGTTGCCACACTGTTAGATCCCCGGTACAAAAGTAAATTTGCAGAAATTATTCCTGCCATAGAAAGGGATGCACGCATGCAGGAGTATCAGCAGAGACTGTTGCAGAATCTTACATGTGCTTTTCCACAAAACACCAGTGGTGCACGTAGTGAATCTCACAGTTCCAACTTGCCAACCGTGGGACCGTCAAGTGTTCAGCACTCAAACCGTAACAGAACCACAGTATCTGCTGGCAACATCAATTTTGCGGAATCATTTCACCACTTTTTTAGCCCATCCTTTGCAAGGCCACAGGAGACAAGAAGTCTGACACATAGTCAACGCCTAGAGACGATGGTACAGGAGTATCTCCAAGTAAACATTGAAGCCATGACTGTGTCACTGGACCCTTGCTCTTTTTGGGCTTCCAATCTGGATAAATGGCCGGAGCTAGCCACTTACGCCTTGGAGATCTTGTCATGCCCCGCAGCCAGCGTTCTGTCTGAACGTGTGTTCAGCGCTGCTGGTGGTGTGCTGACAGATAAGCGCACGCGGCTCTCCACTGATAATGTAGACAGACTCACGTTCATAAAGATGAACAAATCATGGATCCGAAATGACTTTTCTACCCCTGTGTCATCCTGGGGAGAGTAAAAGCTTGATGATTGGTTAAAATCACCCTACCAACCGTTTTAAGCTTTCAAATTACTAATCATGTTTATCTGTATCTTGGCTGGAAAATAATTTGGGCTTTGTAGCAGTGTGCAGCACTGATTCTATTAGGCTATCTATAATAAGCTCCACCAGATTTAAAATTACTAATCATGTTTATCTGTATCTTGACTGGAAAATAATTTGGGCTTTGTAGCAGTGTGCAGCACTGATCCTATTAGGCCATCTATACTAAGCTCCACCAGATTTAAAATTAATAATAATTTTTAGCTGCATCTAGCCCGGAAAATAATTTTGGGGCTCCGAGATGCGCAAGACACATAAGTGCCTTCTTGCTGCACTACCTGCAACATGACCCTCATATTGTCAGAATTCGAAGTAATCATGACTACTGGGTTGCCACACTCTTAGATCCCCCAAACTTTTCGATCAACCTTTTCATTTTAATAATTTTATTTTTGAAATTATAAGCATTAGCAGGTTATTAGAAACTGAAATCAAACAGTTTTCAACTCAAAACTTTATTCTAGGTGATGTTACATTTTCACATAGGACCCCTTGTTCGAAAGGAGCTTCTGAACTCTCTCGTCCATTGAATTTGTCAGGTTTTGGATGGTTTCTGCTTCAATTGTTTTGCATGAGGACAGAATACCCTCCCAGAGCTGTTGCTTAGATGTGAACTGCCTCCAGCCATCATAGACACTCCTTTTGATGATGCTCCAGAGGTTCTGAATGGGGTAGAGGTCAGGGGAGCATGGGGGTCACACCATAAGTTTCTCCCCTTTTATGCCCATATCAGCCAGAGATGCAGATGTTTTATGTGCAGCATGAGATGGTGCATTATCATGCAAAAAAATGATCTTGCTGTGAAATACACGGTTCTTCTTCTTGAACCATGGCAGGAAGTGCTGTTTGAGAAAATCCACATACATTATGGAGTTCATCTTTAGCGCCTTCAGGGATCCTAAAGGGGCCGACAATCTCTCTCCCCATGATTCCAGCCCAAAACATTACTCCACCTCCTCCTTGTTGGCGCTGTAGCCGTGTTTGCGTGGGGTGTCCATCAACCAGCCATCCTCCACTCCATCCATCTGGACCATCGAGCGCTGCACGGCACTCATCCGTGAACAGTTTTGAAATCAGTCTTCATGTAATGTTTGGCCCACTGGAGCCGTTTCTACTTGTGTGAAGTGGATAGAGGAGGTCGACAGGATGGCGTATGCACAGCTGCAAACCTCTGAAGAACCCTGCATCTTGTTGTTCGGGGGACGTTGGAGGCACCAGCAGCTTCAAAAACTTGTCTGCTGCTATGACAAGGCTTTTTTGCCGCTGCTCTTTTAACCTGACGTAATTGCCTGTAGGAAAGAGTCCTCAATTTGCCCTTATCAGCACGCACACGTGTGTACTGTGAATCAGCTACATACTTCTTGATTGCCAAGACACTTCATCCTGATCATCGCACAATGTTGATTGTAGTCATGCCTTGACCTAAACACTCCACAATTTGTTGCTTCTCAGCAGCCGACACATCCTTTTTCTTTCCCATTTTGGCAGAAAGTGTAGGCTGCTTAATAATGTGAGACAGCCTTCTTAAGTAGTCTTGCCTTTCATTGGACACGCCTGCCAAACTAATTAGCACAGGTGTCTGCAATTGCTTACAGTGATATAAAGAGCCCTGACACACATCACCATCAATGAGTTTAACTGACAAACAAACAAATTCTTCCCTTATCACTCCTAAACACTTTTTGCATAATAATTTGGAACACAGTGTACATGTGCTTTTCCACAAAACACCAGTGGTTCACGTAGTGAATCTTACAATTCTAACTTGCCAACCGTGGTCTGTATGGAGTTGTTTAATAAAGGGCCCAAAATTAAGATAACATAGATGGGAGAGGTCTCTATGAATAGGAATTCCTAAGTATTTGATACCCTGTGAGGGCCAGGCAAAGGGAAAGTTGGACTGGATGGAATCCTATATAGATTTGGGGAGGGAGACATCGAGGGCCTCAGACTTCGCTGCATTGATTTTAAAATTTGACCATGTAACAAAGTGATCTATTTCAGCCATAACAGCATGGATGGATATATGTGATTGAGTGATATATACTAGGACATCATCAGCAAATAGAGAGCACTTGTACTCGGTGCCTCCCACCTCAATCCACCTAATATTGGGGTTATGGCGAATTGATGAGAGCAGGTGCTCCGTCACTAGGATGTATAAGAGAGGGGACAGAGGACATCCCTGCCTTGTCCCATTGGTGATTGTGAAAGGTGATGAAAATGTTCTGATGCACCCCCTGGGCCTTGGGACACCCGGAGCCGGACCCTTTTTGGTGGATGCTGGTGGTTGTAGTCTTCGTGGCGGCGACCCGGTTCCGTGGCTCAGGGTGGTCAAACCAGTGGCGGAACTATTTATGTGGTTTTGATGTTTAAATGTCCGACTACGCCACCCGTGGATTGCGGTCAGAGTGAACCGCCGCTGCAGGGCAGACCGCTGAGGCTGGTGTTGTGGGTGCAGCAGAGCGTAGCATAACTCCCCACGGGAGGAGTATAGCCTCAGGGCAGTGTATGCGGAGGATGGGGGTGATGGTGCAGGGCAGCAGCAGTAACGACACGGAGTCAGTGATGCAGTCCAGGGCCTTTACTCACAGTTCTTATTATCCAGACCACGTCTGCAGGTAACGGCTGCCCACGTCGTACTGTGCTCACCAGGTGAGGGGCTCAGACAACTCCCAGATAACTTTGGAGCGCTTCACAGGACCCCCTTTGTGTGTCCTTTGTCTGGCCTTTCTTACCAACCCTTCTGTCCGGCTGCCTCGGGCCTCCTCTTGGTAAACTTGGCGCCAGTTTCCCTGACCCTATGTGGTGCCTTCCTAGCGGGTGTAGCGAGGGGCTGCGCCACATAAAATGTCACAGCCTCCGGTTTCTAGCTGAGGGTCGTTTCCTGCCTCCACTAGTTTCGGGGACCGGTCTCCCCCTTTGGCCTGACCCCTCCACGCAGGTGGATTCGGGCGTGCGGTGGCGACTCGCCCGTCCGCACCCCTGGCATCCCTTCATTCCTCGTTCCTGGAGCCTTCTCCGCTCCTCTTCCTTCCTTCTCCCTCTTCCAGGCCTGGGCATCTGTTACTAGGCCCGCCTCCGGAGCAGAGCTCATGCAGAGCCCCTGCTCCCTGCCACTTCTGCTCAGACTTCTCTGCACTGAACTAAGATGGTGCCCACCTTTTATACTCCCTTCTCAATGCACCCAGGAACTGCTTCCTCCCTGCTCCTGCACTACAGGGTTCCCCTTCCTCAGTGTTCCCTCCCCCCACTCCAGCCAGGGACAGGGACTGTCGTGCCCATCTCAGAGGCATATTTGTCGCCCTGCCCCACGGCAATGTGGTGTAATGCATGCAGGTGTCGGGTCCTGATCCACACTCCATCCTTACCTGAGAGTGAGATATCACACCTCAGGGTGAGGTGCAATACCTCTGTAGCAACCGAGCCCTCAGGGTGCTACAGTTCCATTTATCTTCAGCCTAGGTGACGTATTGTGATACAGGGCCATGATTTTGGCTATAAAAGGGTCCCCTAGACCCCTACCCCAAGCTTTTTAAGAGAATCATATATGGCGTGCCAGGAGACTCTATGGAATGCTTTCTCAGCATCCAACGAGAGTATCTAATTACAAATTTTTAACTGCATCTAGCCCAGGAAATACTTTGTGCCTAGTAGCAGTGTCTGCTAGTCAGCGGATTATCCCGGCTGTTAAGCAAACTACACCACCTGTAGTTTGGACACTTAATTTTTTCAAAGGAAATGCTTCGGGACCACGGGATACTCAGTGAAGAGCATCAGGAGGCACCCCAAGGCATAGGGGCTGGGACTGGCAGTAGGATGCCTTGCGGTGGACAGCTGAGCTCGATCCTTATAAAAGCTTTTTAACTGCAGCAGCTTTAGTGGACGCTACTGGAGCTGGAATTACGCGGCTGCTGGCATGAGACTTGCCCTCCAATAGATCCTTGTAAATGGATTTAAAGTGTATTCATTCAAATTAGAGAGACGATTTAAATTAAAAAGCTTAGAGCTGCCTCCACCACAGGGGGGCTCGCTCGACCCACCAGCGGACAGGCACCAGTATTGGGAGAGGGGGGCTGGCCGTCAAGGTTCACCGCGGCTCTGGCACAAACCCGGCGACACGGAGGTGGCACGGGCAGGAGCGGACTGAACGTGTCGGCTTCTCACTTTTTGGATTTTAGAAGGGCATGACATGCCTATATCTGTGTCTCCCCCTCCTTTTACTCCTCCACCTCTTTTCTTTTCGCATGACTATATGTACTTGTCACTTTTCCATGTGTTAGTTGTGTCTTCTGAGCAGTTTGTCAGCTTTTGGACACCTTTGAAGGTGTTTTCTATGTGTTTTTGTTTGCCTGCCATTGGTTTTAACGGTGTTCGAAGGTGTTCGACGAACAGTTCGACGAACAGTTCGGCGAACACACGGGTGTTCGACGAACCGAACCGAACTCGAACACTACGGGGGTGGCTCAACACTAGTTCTTACACAAAGTTTTTGAAGGAACTTGGCAGGGAGGTTGTTCCAAACATCTTGGAGAACTAACCACAGATCTTCTATGGATGTCGCTTGTGAAAGGCCCTCTGTCTCTTCATGTAATCCCAGACAGACTGGATGATGTGAGATCACGGCTTTGTGGGGCCGGATCATCACTTCCAGGACTCCTTGTTCTTCTTTTTGCTGAAGATCGTTCTTAATGACATCGGCTGGATGTTTGGGGAATACATTTGGAGCCAATCAGAAGCCTCCATGATGGTATTACATGATGGATAAGTATCTGCCTGTAGTTCTCAGCATTGATGACAACAAGAAATGGGCAACGTTGATGACCGTAGACATAATGATTGGCCAATGAAACTTGGTGCAGCAGATGAAAGTCACATCATGTTACTTCCTTGCAAAATTGGAAGATGTCCAGCAGTGTCATCAGCTCAGAACGAAAATGGAGCAGAAAATGTGGGTTAACTGCGCAGCTGATGAATAGTAGAAGGATCCAGGAGACCAAAGAATATTCAATGTGGTTTATTTTCAAAACCATAGATTTACCGTTTAATTTGGTATGTGTGATCTGTCCTGATGAAGAAGTCAGATGACTTTGAAACGCGCTGACAAATAAACCGCATTGACAAATAAACCGCATTGATCCTTCTACTATTCATCAGGATCAATTTTACATCTATATCCCTCGGCATCTTGCAGCTGCTGACATTTTGTGCTTCTACAGTGGTTGTGTCTTACACAACCCCATCATGTGAGCACCTATATGGCCCCTTAATTGTTCTCGCCAATCTTCGGATAAGACCCTATTGCATTTTTCGTTGTATCTCGTTTTTTCTACTTAATTAGCTCGGAACACGTAGAAACTAGTAGGACCCAGCTACATTCATCTACTGTTCAAAAAAATCTGGCCAGAAGTGATCTTCATGGAAGAATTTTGGTCAAAATTCATACCTTCTACATGGAAACAAAGGCAAGTGACTCAACTATGCACAAAAATATAGGAACTGAAGTGCAGAAAAATGGCAACAGCTGCTCTCGACTGAAAATGGGAAATATTTGGCTGTAACAGAATGCAGTTTTTTTGCTGAAGGGCTTGAAATTGGCACAATAATGAGGGTCTGCAGGAAAAGTGAAGCATGGTGGAAGATCTGACACATTTGGGTCTGTATTTCAGTTTCAGTAGTTGGGATTTGGTCAGGATTATTGGTGTCTTCAGTGCTAGTGATAAATACAGGCAGACACTTATCAATCATGGAATATCATCAGAGAGGCATCTGGTTCCAAATTTATTCTGTATCAGGAAAAAGACCCCAAACATCCAGGCAATGTCATTAAGAGCTACAGGTGCATCTCACTAAATTAGAATATCATCAAAAAGTTACTTTATTTCAGTTCTTCAATACAAAAAGTGAAACTTCTATATTAAATAGAGTCATTACACACAGAGTGATCTATTCCAAGTGTTTATTTTTGTTAATGTTGATGATTATGGCTTACAGCCAATGAAAACATAAAAGTCATTATCTCAGTAAATTAGAATACTTTATAACAACAGCTTGAAAAATGATTTTAAAATCCAAAATGTTGTCCGACTGAAATGTATGTTAAGTAAATGCCCTCAATACTTGGTCGGGCTCCTTTTGCATCAATTACTGCATCAATGCGGCAATGTGGCATGGAGGCGATCAGCCTGTGGCACTGCTAAGGGGTTATGGAAGCCCAGGTTGCTTTGATAGCAGCCTTCAGCTTGTCTGCATTGTTGGGTCTGGGGTCTCTCATCTTCCTCTTGACAATACCCCATAGATTCTCTATAATAGATTCTCTATGGGGTTAAGGTCAGGCGAGTTTGCTGCCAATCAAGCACAGTGATACTGTTGTGTGTAAACCAGGTATTGGTACTTTTGGCCGTGTGGACAGGGGCCAAGTCCTGCTGGAGAATGACATTTCCATCTCCATAAAGCTTATTGGCAGAGGGAAGCATGAAGTGCTCTAAAATGTCCTGGTAGACGGTTGCGCTGACTTTGGTCTTGATAAAACACAGTGGACCTACACCAGCAGATGACATGGCCCCCAAACCATCACTGATTGTAGAAACTTCACACTAGACCTCAAGCAGCTTGGATTGTGGCCTCTCAACTCTTCCTCCAGACTCTGGGACCTTGTGGAGTGTGTCAATGACTGCCTTCTGGACATCTGTCAAGTCAGCAGTCTTCCCCATGATTGTGGAGCCTACTGAAACAGACTAAGGGACCTTTTAAATGCTTAGGAAGCCTTTACAGGTGTTTTTTGTTAATTATTTTAATTTACTGAGATAATGACTTTTGTGTTTTCATTGGCTGTAAGCCATAATCATCAACATTAACAGAAATAAACACTTGAAATAGATCACTCTGTGTGTAATGACTCTATATAATATATGAGTTTCACTTTTTGTATTGAAGAACTGAAATAAATTTACTTTTTGATGATATTCTAATTTAGTGAGAAGCACCTGTATATTGAGGGTAAAGATGAATAAGGAGTCCTAGAAGGGATAATTCAGCCCCAATCTCTCATCATCCAGTCTGTCTGGGATTAGATGAAGAAACAGAAATATCCGCACAAGCCTCATACAAAGAAGATCTGTGGTTAGTTTGCCAAGATGTTTGGAACAACCTCTCTGCTGAGTTCCTTCAAAAACTGTGTCCAAGTACCTAAACGATCATGCTCACCAACTATTAGATCCCTGCTCAATTTGCAAGTTTTTTTTAAGTCACTTTTAGTTTTCTATATGGTATATGTACCCATTTTTTGCACCAAATTCATTAAACGCGTGTTAAAAATTCTGTACGAAGTCAAAACGAATCTTTAATTTGCCTTTTTTGGCATCTTTTTAGCTCAAAAAGTCACATGTTTTGCAACATTCCTCAAAAAATGACGCAAAATTTTCTTCTGCACATAAAATCACTCCAGGGGGGAGGACTGGAGTACATTTGCAGGCAAAAAAATTTTACTTTTTGAAAATTCACAAATGATGAATCAAGCCAAAATATCTGTAAACTGTGCCCATATTAGTGAACTAAAAAGAAAAAAATAACACAGATCAACACATAAAGCAGGTGGAAAGGAAAAGATGAATATGGTGCAAACAAAAAATACAGGAGCAAAACATGCAAAGCTAGACAAAAAAAGGCACAAAAGCCATAATATATTGGCCCCTTAACTCACACCGGGAGTTTTGGGACACTGTGAAAATGGTGCTTCCTGCAGTGAGAGCTCAATGTTGATAAATGCTGTTCACAGAAAACCCATTAGTAACATAGTTATGGGTCCACAGAATCATAAGTGGATGCTGCGACACATAAGGAGATACCACTCTGAAAACTATATGAACAAAAAAAGGGAGGAAAAGGAGTATATAGTATAATCAGAATTTTTTTTTAAGTACAATGCAAAAAGTCACATGTAGTAAAACAATTTAAGAACAGGACAGATGAAAATGAATAGCAGCCATATAGGGTTTGCTAGCTTCCACAGTTATTTGACCAATATTGCTCAGTAAAGTGAAGACTTAAGGTGCCAGCCGACCTGTTGGCTAGATCTTTAGTAAATATATACTGGGACGTGTGCAGGCAAACCATCCACAAGGGAAGTAGTGCGTATAAGACATAATTCCAATTGCTATATTCTTACCTAAGAACAAAAACTGGGTTGGGATGAACCCCCACTGGCCCCCGACGCGCGTTTCTCATAGATAAGTCTCAAGGGGAGGTATTTTGCTAGATAGAATGCATACATAAATAATTACTTATGTATCAAGTTGGTGTAAACTTACTTGCTTCCCTCCAGATCACATACAAATTTGATGATGTGAGTCCAGTCAAAAGCATCCGGATCCTTTTTCAGCCATTTTTGGAATTCGGCACGATTTTGCTCAAGAAAATCTGAGACTATGATCTTATCAAACACTTCACAAGCCGAGAGGAGTTGATAAATGGTGGGTCCAGTGCCAAAATCAAGCAGCGTGTCCCCTCTAACGCCACCTTGTATAATAACACAATATATAAAATATCATCAATAACATGCCAATCATACCTAAGGGTACGGGGGTTGTTCATATAGGGAAACATGATTTATATAAACCAAGATGTAACCAAGCGTTTTAGAGGTCAATGGCTTTTATTTCTGTGTCCCAGATCAAAGATTCTACCTTTGGCTCTTTTTTTATTTACCTATCGCAGGTCCGTGTCAATAGAAAAAAGTTTTCTGAGTTCAATGTAGAAGAACTTAATTCACCTGAGCTGACCTGTGGAAAGCCTTTAGGAGAAACCAGATGTTGACCACGTGCCACCTTGAATAGCTTGAGAGCACTGAGATTGTAACTCCGTGCACAAACCTCCCTCCAGCCATAATGCAAAATGTTTTATAGCAGTTGGGCACCGACACCATGTTGATGCCTATAGTTTTCGTCTGAGTGTTTCAACAAGCACAGATGGGCATGAAAAAGCAAACGCGAAACGCGCGTCAGGGGCATTTCCTGAGTTCCTCATGAAGGTTTTCTGACTCTCTTTTGCATATTGTATATTGTTATCTGTCATGTAATGGATGCACAATACACCAGCCATATTCCCAATAGAATTTTTTTGGGGGGATGGAGTATTATTTCAGTTATTTGTACTGCCTCTAGTTTAAACTACTAAGTTATATATTCTGTAGGACATTTGTGGCCCACTATTATAGATGAGGTTGACATCAACCTGGTTCAACTGGTTTTTCATAAACTCCATGAGAATAGGGTTTTTCTAACATTAGCAGCAGTATATACTTTTCTGAAATTCAATGTGTATTTAATATTTTCTGAGTCATCAGCCATGTGTGTGGTAGAAAAAGAAAGGGAAAAATCAGCTCACCCACCTAGAAGATCAACAGCACGGAGCCAGGAGTGCTGCCAGAGGAACAATGAGGAACCAGGAAGATCCAGCTGAACAAATCTTCTAAAATCCATATTTTATTGGGTCATGCAAAAAATATTAAAAGTCCACCTTGGAGAAGAATAGCAAACGCGTTTCGAACTATAAGTTCTTAATCATTGCATAGCAAAAAAACAGCAAGGAAGTGGTATTTATATGTCATGTCCTGCTATGCACCTGTTCTAAGCTAGGTTAATCAAAAATTTAAACACACATACCATATTAAAACCGTATAGCATAGAAACAATGCATATAAATGTGAATAATCCAAAAGAAAAAAAAAAAAAAAAAAAAGGAACATAAACATAATAATCTATAAATCATCACTCATAATGATACATCAAATCATGTCTGATATTTAAACCTGCTGGTACACGTGTATTTAAAGTATAAATCCACCAACTTTCTCTATTAAGGAGTTTTCTCCTATGATCACCCCCTGTATGAGGTTTCAACACTTTTTCTATGCCCGTTACTATAAATGTTGAAGTATCTCCATTATGGCATAACGAAAAATGTCTTGATGCTGCAGAACACCTGATACTTAATTTATTATGTGCATCTGATAAATGCCGTCTGATGCGTTTTTTCAAGGGAGTACACGTACATCCCACGTATTGGAGACAGCACTCATTGCATGAAATAATATATATGACATAAGTAGTGTTACAGTTAATAAAATTTTTTATGTTATATTTTATATTGGTAGAAAAAGATGTAAAAGTCGCTGCATTTTTAACATGGCTGCAGCAAGTGCAAATGGAGTGACCACATTTATAAAAACCGGTTGTGTGTAGCCAGGTACTAGAATTAGAAGGATCTTGTTTGTGAAAAAGACTAGGGGATAAAAGATCACCCAAAGTGGGTGCCTTATGAGCTGTGAACCTAACTGGAAGATATTTGTTAATAATATTTTTGATCATAGAAAATTGGGGGCTATACTGAGAGACAAAGGTGACCTGGTTGGATCCATTCACACCATCTGAAGGGTGATTGCTGAATTTAGGTCCAATCATATCACTCCTGTTTTTGGAGCTAACTATGTTGTATGCTCTTTTTAAAGTCCATTTGGGGTAATGTCTGGCTGATAGTCTATCTAGAACTTTTTTTGCTGCAACCTCATATTGTCGTGGGTTACTAGTATTCCTTTTTGTTCGTATTAACTCTCCTACTGGTATATTAATTATAGTCTTTTTATTATGACAAGAGGAAGCCAATAAGGTAGAATTTCTAGATAAACTTTTTCTGTAGGGTGTGACAGTAACGGTGTGATCAGTCAGAGTCAAAGTAATATCTAAAAAATCAATCGAATTAGATTGTATATTTTGGGTGAATTTAAGATTCATAGAATTATCCGAAATGAATTTGAAAAATTCATTTGCCTCTGACCTTGTCCCGTCCCATATCAGGAGCAGGTCATCTATATAGCGACCATACCACCTGATATGGGAAGAGAAAGGACCAGAGTCAGAGAAAATGTACTGTTTTTCCCAAAAGGCCATAAAAATATTGTCTATAGAGGGAGAGAAACCCGCCCCCATTGAAGCTCCGCATGTCTGTAGAAAAAATTGTTTATTAAAGGAAAAATAGTTGTGGCTGAGTAAATATTCGACTGAAAGCACCAAAAACCGTTGTAAATCTTCACTATAAGTGCTATAAGTATGGAGATGGTATGATAATATGGAGATCATTAATGTGTGTGGTATACATGGATAAAGACCTATGACATCACATGAAAGCCAAAGGGATGAATTCCCCCATTCAGTATTATCAAGAGATGCTATAAGATGTTTAGTATCTTTAATGTAACCAGGTAATTGTTTGACTAAAGGTTGTAGGAATATATCGACCCACATGCTGAGTTTTTCATTTAAACTACCAATACCTGCCACTATTGGGCGGAAGGGTGGGGGAAAAATACCTTTATGTATTTTAGGAAGGGAATGATATATGGGAGTAATAGGACATTTAACCAAAAGATCCTCTGCTAGTTTATCATTGATGACTCCCAATTGTATACCATAGGCTAATAAATTTTCTAATTCTTTTTTAAATTTAAGTTGGTAGTGCTTCATAGGTATTGCTGTCCTGTAACATATCTAGATTCATTTTCTCATATAGGCCTCCATCTAGGAGTACCACTGCTCCTCCTTTATCTGCTGATCTCACTATAAGATCGTTATTATTTTTAATATCCATGATAGCATCTCTTTCCAGTTTAGTCAAATTGGAAGCCAGTCTCACTTCATGTTTTAGAGATTGTTTTAGAGAATGCAAGTCCCTTTCAACAGCTTCCTGAAAGTCATCTAGAACAGCCGATCTTGGTTGAAGTGGATAGTAGTAAGGATTCTTGATGGTATATTTATGATTCAAATTGGTGCAGTCCTGTACATTCTCCGACTGTAATAATTGTAGATCAAAAAGGGATTTTTGATCTTCATAAGTCCCTATGTTCGGTATTTCTGAAGTCTCCGAATTAAATTGTCCCTGGTTCTGATCTATACTCATTAAATCAGTTGGTTCTTCAAAAAAATGACAACGTAAAGTCAGTGCTCTTGCAAATTTACTAACATCCATCATGGTTTTGTATATGTCAAATTCATTAGAAGGGGAAAAAGACAGTCCCTTAGATAAAACAGAAATTTGGGATTCAGACAATATATAACTTGATAAGTTGATTAGCGGGCATTGTATTTCTTCTTGTACCTCAGCGGGTACGATATTTGTTCTTTTGTGTTTTCTGCCCCCTCGTTTCCTCCTCTTCCGTTTTTTGACGTTATAGTAGTATTGGGTGTGTTCACACCCATGGAACTTTTATTGTTTGCTGTATTGCGTCTTGTTGCACTAAAAAAATCAGTTGAGGAGTCTGAAAGGTCATCTGAGGTGGTGGCTTCTGAATTATCCCAGGATGAATCTGATTCCAAAAAACTGACTTTTTTGCCAAAATGCCTGTAGGTGCTTTTTTTGTTATTATTTGGCGTGCCTCCCTGTCGGAGTATGGGTCTTTGGAAAGAATGTCTCGTTTTTAGTTTCCACAAGTAAACTTCTTTATTAGCATAGTCCTGTGTGTATCTATCAAACTTGTTCTTTTTCATTGCAACAGTATCATTTTCCAAACGAATAATTTTTTGTTTCATAGAGGCATTCCAATCATCATATGTTTTGTCCATTGGAAGTGTATTAATGAGTGATTTAATTTTTAAAATTTCCAGTTTAGTAGATGATAACTGTTGCTCATCAAAGGTTATTAGTAACTTCATCAATTGAAAAGAACAATTGTCCAAAATATCAAACCACTTCGTACTAAACTCATCATTAAATGCATGTGTAGCAAGTTTTCTAATGCGCAATCCCCGTGGTATCATATTTTTTTCCACGTAGGATTGCAGAGTAGTACTATCCCACCATAGTTTTGTCTCTTTAATGAGTAGTGTTGAGCCACCCCCGTAGTGTTCGAGTTCGGTTCGGTTCGTCGAACACCCGTGTGTTCGCCGAACTGTTCGTCGAACTGTTCGTCGAACACCTTCGAACACCGTTAAAACCAATGGCAGGCAAACAAAAACACATAGAAACACATAGAAAACACCTTCAAAGGTGTCCAAAAGCTGACAAACTGCTCAGAAGACATAACTAACACATGGAAAAGTGACAAGTACATATAGTCATGCGAAAAGAAAAGAGGTGGAGGAGTAAAAGGAGGGGGAGACACAGATATAGGCATGTCATGCCCTTCTAAAATCCAAAAAGTGAGAAGCCGACACGGCCAGTTCGTTCCTGCTTGTGCCACCTCCGTGTCGCCGGGTTTGTGCCAGAGCCGCGGTGGACCCTGACGGCCAGCCCCCCTCTCCCAATACTGGTGCCTGTCCGCTGGTGGGTCGAGCCCCCCCGCAGTGGGGGGGGGTAACATCTGCAGAAGAAAGACCATCTTCCAGCCAAGCTAAGATGTCGACTTCTTTTCGTGGACAATGTGATACGATCCCTTTCTTACGGACACGCCCATCGCTACAAATTCCAGATGAGGCACAAAAACAGCAGGTGCTTCAGCGGATATCAAGTGCTCCTTCAAGTGGGCTCTCCTCCACCTCAATTTCAACATCACAAATATTCCAGTCCTCAGAGGTGTCACCCCAATCGCACTTGCTTCCTCACAGCTCCCAAGTCTCCAGCTGCCCGTCTGAGTATGGGGTAACACAGATGGTTGAGTCTGCAGAGCTGTTTACTCATACTATAGCCTGGGAAACGTAAGTCTGCTCCAGAGCTTCTGTTAATCCAGACGAGGAAATGATCTGCACTGATGCCCAGAATCTTTATAAGTCGGATCCAGGACCAGATGAAGAAGGTTCTGAGCAAAATGTAGACCCTCGTTCCCAAACTGTCACTCCTGTTGGTGGAGACAATGATGAAGACGATGATGAGACTCAAATACCTGATTGGAGCGACAACTTGACTTTTCGGTCAGGGCAGGAAGAGGTTGGCTTTGAGGACGACGGGTGTGATAACACACAGGGTGATGATGACGAGGTTGGAGATCCCACTTACTGTCAACCCACAGTCAGCCAGTCGATGATGTCAACGGAGGAGGTGGAGGAGGATGTGACTAGCCCAGGGGATGGGGATGACTTGGTACCCGGGCCTTTGCCTGGCCTTGAGGATGTCGCGGTGGTCGGCTCCCTGGCCCGTACCCTGGGGTCACTCTTTAAAAGAGTGGATAATTGTTAATTTTATAAGAGTTTGTGACGCCACCTGTGGTATCTGGTGAGAAGCACCAGCGCTGCAGCAGTCCACTGAGACCCGTGATAAGGCTGCTCGATGGTATAGCTCCCCACAGGTGGAGCTAGGTCTCAGGGCAGCGTATGCAGGGGGAATGCAGGACAGGCGAGACCCAGCTGGGTCAGAGCAAGAACGGGAACGGACACGGTAGTCACTTCAGTACCTTTTACTGGAGGAAATTCAGGCACATCCCGGAGCACTGTAAGGTGAAGGGTGAATATCAGGATCCTCCCCAATGAGCGGGTGTAGGGCCTCCTGTTTCTTGCCTCTGCGTAGTAAGTTTCTGACCTGCCTGGAGCTAGGCCTAACTTTGTCTCTGTCCTGCGCTGGCTGACCTTGTGGTAGGGCCTTCTCTTGGAGTTCAAGCTCCCACTATGCGGGGCCTAAGCGTCTCCTGGCTCTGTTACGTATCAGCACCTTAGCCATCCTGGGACTTGTAGTTCTCCAGGGATTCCGGTTATGCCTTACTGAATCTAGTTAGCAGGAGCCTCGTGCTCCACTGCTGAACTATTAACTAAGTTCTCTAGACTAGACTGAGCTCCACTGCAGACTGACCTCTCTTAGGCTTCTCTACTGCAGGAACTCTTCAGAGGAACTGAACTGCCTAGCTCCACCTTCCCGATTTATATCCCTAACGGGCTCCCTCTGCTGGTCTGAGGTGGAAGGTGGAGATGTGTGAATGTTTATGGGGGCCTCTTGTGGAGGATTCCATCAATACACTCTTCTAGGATATGTGATACCAAGCACAGCGGGGCGTCACAGATGTTATTGACGACGAGGTTAGGTTGCGCCTTCCTGGACACAGATGGAGTACTGGAAGCACGTCAACAACTGCATCCTCAACCACAACTCTGCCTCTGACCACAAGTCGTAGTGGCTCTTCAGGTCGCATGGGCTCTAAGCCTTGCATAGCCTGGGCATTTATTCAGAATGATAAGGATGACCCAACTCGTGTTATCTGTAATATTTGTAACCAAAACATAAGTAGAGGCCAAAAAATCCATAGTTTGAGTACTTCATGCATGAACCGGCACATGGATATGAAGCATAAGTTGCAGTGGGAAGCTCACTGTGCTACAATGCGGCCTAGCAGGCTGGGCCAGCCACCGTCTGCCCCATCTTGTGCATCCGCGGCCTCTTCATCCTCTGTGACTGGGGGGACAGCAGTCACACATGTTTTTGGACGCAGACCTGCCACCTCTTTACCTGCAACAGCCAGTGTGATTGGCAGGTCATCAGTTCATTGGGAAGTGGAAACACCTGCTGGTGTTGAGTGCTCTCTGACATCGAGAGCACCAGCTTTGGATCAAGGCAATCTATCATGTCTGCCTGCATCTTCCTCACAGACCGGCAGTTTGACGGGGACATCCTACTCAACCCCGTCTAAGCACAACAGCCAGCCCTCGGTCCCTCAGATGTGGAAAAGTAAAAGACCATTTCCTCCTAGCCATGAGAAAGCTAAGAGGTTGAATTTCACCATCTGCAAGCTCTTGGCTACAGAAATGCTGCCTTTCCGCTTGGAGGACACAGTGGATTTTCGAGACCTTATGTCCGTCTCAGTGCCCCAGTACCAGATGCTCAGTCGGCACTACTTCTCAAAGAAAGGTGTGCCTGCGCTCCACCAGCATGTCGCACACAACATCACCGCTTCTTTGAGAAACTCTGTGTGTGACAGGGTGCATTTCACCACAGACACTTGGACGAGTAGGCATGGACAGGGGCGTTACATGTCGCTGACTGGGCACTGGCTAACTATGGTGACAGCAGGACAAGGGGCTGCTGTCCAAGTCTTACCGTCCCCACGAGTTGTGCGTCAATCCTCTTTATCTCGAAGTTCCTCCACTGCTTCTGCCTCCTCAACCTCCTCTCGGTCCTCCACCTGCACCTAAAGCCTGTCTGGTAATGCCACCTGCATTCTAACTGCGCAGAAGGAATCCTGCACACCTCCTTACTATGCTGGCAGCAGGGCTCAAGGCATCAGTGTTTACTTTGAAATGTCTGGGAAATGTGAGTCACACAGCTGAGGAGTTGTGGTCAGCTCTGGAGACCCAGTTTCATGAATGGTTGTCTCCACTGGACCTGCAACCAGGGAAGGCCGTGTGCGACAATGCTGCATCGCCGGGGCAATGTCACACACGTGCCTTGTATGGCTCACGTGTTGAACCTGGTTGTCCATAAATTGTTAGCCCACTATCCCGGACTAGATGGCCTTCTGCAGGGGGCACGGTCGCTGTGTGCTCACTTCTGCCGTTCGCATCCCGCAGCTCAATGACTTACATCTCTACAGAAGTCGTTGGGCCTGCCAGTTCACCGGCTGAAATGCGATGTGCCAACCCGGTGGAATTCAACTCTGACCATGTTGCAGCGACTGTGGCAGCACCGACAAGCCCTGGTGCAATACGTTCTGATGTATAGCCTGGGCCAACGAGATCCAGAGGTGGGGCAAATCACGCTGCAGGAGTGGTCTCAGATCAGGGACCTATGAAGTTTACGCGCCCCCTGGGCCGTGGGGTACCCTGAGCCGGGCCGATAGACGCTGGGGGTTGTAGTGTGTTCAGCGCTGCTGGTGGTGAGCTGACAGATAAGCGCACGCGTCTGTCCACTGAGAATGTAGACAGACTCACGTTCATAAAGATGAACAAATCATGGATTCGCAAGGACTTTTCTACCCCTGTGTTATCCTTGGGAGACTAAAACCTTGAGGATTTGGTAAAATCACCTCACCAACCGTTTTGAGCAACTGTGGGGCAATTGATGCCACTTAACCCTAGAACGCATGACCATAAAAATCTACACTTTCATATACCTGGGGCCTTTTAGGCTCGTGTGCAAATAACATGGAATAACTCAAACTCAAATGACAAACAACTATATACATGAAGAATACCTAGAGTTTCAAAATTCTAACTAAAGTAATCTTGCAGAAAATAGAAAACAATTAACAGGGCGGGCCTGCGAGGCCCCAGGTATGCGTTCTAGGGTTAAGTGGTGTCTGTGCCACAATTTTGGGAAAAAATGGAGACTCTTTTTGGAGTCCCCTTGCTGTGTCTTACGTGACGTTGGCATCGTCAATTCCAGTTGGGTTGGGTCGCTCCCCCCCCTTTTTAACTGTAAGAAACTAGATACACTATGGCTTGGGGTAACACAGATGGTTGAGTCTGAAGAGCTCAGAGGTCTGCTCCAAATCTTCAGTGTCTGCTAGTCAGCGTAGAATTTTTAACTGCATCTAGCCTTGGCAATACTTTGGGCGTAGTAGCCCAGCTGCGAAGCAAGCTGCACCGCCTGTGTATCTAATAAGAATTTTTAAATGCATCTAGCCTAGGCAGACTGTGGGGACCCCCAACCTAACCCAGACGCTCAGCCCCCCTACCGCCCCCCTTTCCTTGACAATACAATAATGTAACTCTTACAACTGGATGGGTGAGGATCGGTCACAGCTTTATTAACTCTTTATACTCATTCCATTAGAAAGGCATTTTATTTCTAAAATAATTCAGCTTGTTGCAGCATGCCCTGGGTCTCCACTCCGGCAAGTTGGCCAACAAGTGTAACTCTCCAACATGTCCTTTCTATTTCCAGGCCACGGAGGATCCTGCGTACTCGTATGCAGGACTCTGACCCCCACCCATCACTCTTAATGCTTGTTCCACTCCGTCCTGGAGTCCTGACAGGAATATGTCCAGTTCAATATTCACTAAGTGAACAACGTCGGGCCGTATGAGGCCTGCTTTATCTCCTTCCAGTTGTCGGTGTCGTACCACTACACCGCCTCTGTCTCTTCTAAATTTTGCCATCCGAATATTTGTTACCCGCCTTGTCCGTTCGATGGCCGTGATGTCTCGCGCACCTTGCCATACCGCTATCGGCACAATCTCTGACCATACTATCGCTAGTTTTGTGAAAAATTCTCTGAAGCGCTCAGTGTCTAGTTTCATTATTGCCATTAGTTATGCGCTGTTATGATGACCTAGGTTGTTTCCCCCGGCCTGTATAACTAAGATGACCGGACATCTTGCCTCTCTCCCTACCTTGATTACCTCCATTAGTACCTGTGGCCATAGCAGGCCTCTAATACCTCTCTAGTTGAAATATGTGTTATGAAACTCTAATTTCCTCCCGCCTGGGCAGACTTTCGCCCTTTTTTCTGCCCAATACATATACGAGTGGCCTATCACCCACACTGTTGGCTTAGCATCACCTGTAAAAGAAACAAACCACGTTAGGATAACAAGTCCGGTCTTATGTATCTTGCCAAACACGTGGATCGCCATCTCCCTATCCTCTGAACTTCCGTTTCTGACAGTCCTGCTCTTGCTGCTTCCGTGGCCGCGCCTATGCGGAATGAGTGTGTCCCGTAATCTTTGGGGTGGTTCCCTGCCGATGTTATGCATTTATTAAATATAGCTTGGAACTGGTATCTTGATAATGGCATTCCATCAATGTGTGATAGGAAGAAATTACTTTGTTATCTGATGGTTAGATATGTTTTTACTATTGTTACCCAACTCAGTGTACCGTTTGTGGGTTGTAGAAGTACCCAAGTGCCCCTGCCCGCTGGAACCGTTTTCGATTTGTGTATGCGTAGACGTATTGCATTATTGGCTATGACTACGTCCTGGTGTAATAAGCCTCCACTGGTGGTAATTTTGGATTGAGGGACTAATTCGCTTATGCATAGTGCCCTGAAGAAGGCGATCACAAATGCAGTAGACAGTAGAGTTGCTTCAAATTGTGAGTGTCATGTTAATGGTGTTAGGGATATGATGTGAGAAATCAGTTTTAGTGACACGGGACGGGACGTCTACACTCCTGACTTGGCTGACCCCTTTTCCACCCTTTTATGGATTGTCTGATGATGAACCTTTGTCACATCTCCCCAATTCAGTAGTTGGAAGTGAAATGCTACTCCGGTCAGACACCGCTGCGCTGACGCCCCTGATATGCCCCTCATAATTAGCTGGTGGAGAAATTCTATGGTGACTTGTGATCTGGCTTGTTCACATTGGTCAACCCGTCTGCCTGCTACTAGTCGTGTCCACTCTTCCCATGCCTTACTGTATGCTTGCCACGTCGACGGGGCAACTGACGCTCTGATTAATGGCATCAACTATTCGCCACTAGATCCCATAGGGAAGGTGGGCAACTGTTGCCCGATGGGTGGGCGTTGTGGAAGAGCTCTGTGAAAATCTGACAATTGAATTGTTATAAAGCGTTAGCAGCAGCTTTAGACCCCTCAGCATAGTGGCTAGCGCGGACCCATACATTGTGTTTTAGGCACAGGAATGCTAGCCTGGGTAGTAGGCCTAGCACTGGGGGAGACGATGATGCCATCTTATTAATGCAGTGCGCTAGGCTGGTGTTTTTTGTTATGAAACGTATATTTTTGTAAGCCAGGCGCGCGCCCCATATTTCTATTGCTACCACTATTGGGAAGAAAAATTATTTTTAGGGCTAGATGCAGCTAAAAATTATTATTAATTTAAAAGCTGGTGGAGCTTGGTATAGATGGACTAATACAATGAGTCCCACACACTGCTAGAAGGCCAAATATTTTTTCAGAGCTAGATGCAGATAAAAATTATTTTTCATTTGCAACCTGATGGAGGTCAGTATAGATGGACTAATAGACCAAGTCCCACACACAGCTAGAAGGCCAAATATTTTTTCAGAGCTAGATGCAGATAAAAATTATTTTTAATTTGCAACCTGATGGAGGTCAGTATAGATGGAGTAATAGAGAAAGTCCCACACACTGCTAGAAGGCCAAATATTTTTTCAGAGCTAGATGCAGACAAAAAATTATTTTGAATTTGCAACCTGATGGAGGTCAGTATAGGTGGACTAATAGAACAAGTCCCACACACTGCTAGAAGGCCAAATATTTTTTCAGAGCTGGATGCAGATAAAAATTATTTTTAATTTGCAACCTGATGGAGGTCAGTATAGATGGACTAATAGAGAAAGTCCCACACACTGCTAGAAGGCCAAATATTTTTTCAGAGCTAGATGCAGAAAAAAATTATATTCAGTTTGCAACCTGATGGAGGTCAGTATAGATGGACTAATAGAACAAGTCCCACACACAGCTAGAAGCCCAAATATTTTTTCAGAGGTAGATGCAGATAAAAATTATTTTTAATTTGCAACCTGATGGAGGTCAGTATAGATGGACTAATAGAGAAAGTCCCACACACTGCTAGAAGGCCAAATATTTTTTCAGAGCTAGATGCAGACAAAAAATTATTTTCAGTTTGCAACCTGATGGAGGTCAGTATAGATGGACTAATAGAACAAGACCCACACACAGCTAGAAGCCCAATATTTTTTCAGAGGTAGATGCAGAAAAAAAATATATTCAGTTTGCAACCTGATGTAGGTCAGTATAGATGGATTAATAGAACAAGACCCACACACAGCTAGAAGCCCAATATTTTTTCAGAGGTAGATGCAGAAAAAAAATATATTCAGTTTGCAACCTGATGGAGGTCAGTATAGATGGACTAATAGAGAAAGTCCCACACACTGCTAGAAGCCCAAATATTTTTTCAGAGCTAGATGCAGAAAAAAATTATATTCAATTTGCAACCTGATGGAGGTCAGTATAGATGGACTAATAGAATGATGCTATGCCCAAAAGATTTTACTTCACTAGGTGCAGTAAAAAAATTGGTATTCTATACACAGGTGGTATATCTTGCAACACAGATACGCTACTCCACTGACTAACACACTCTGCAATAGGCCAAAAAGGATTAGCTTTGCTAGATTCAGCCAAATGCTGTGAAAAAAACTTGCACAGCACTGGCACAGACCTGCCTGGCAAAAACTGATAGGAACTGATGTAACCTAGTCCTGAAAAGGACTCCAATTACAATTAGTCTTTACTCCCACAACCTATCTATTTAAGAGCACAGACCTACCTGATAAAAGTCATAGGAAATGCTGTAACCTAGTCCTTAAAAGGACTGCAATCACAACTATTCCCTACTCCCAAGCTATCTGTAGATTTGTGCGAAAATTGTCTTGAAATTAACAAGGTATAGCGCACACAGCAACAGCGGTGCCGTCTAACACGCAGCTGCAGCAGTGAGAAAATGGTGGCGACGGGGAAAATGGCTTGGTCTTATAGGGCAAGGACATGTGACATACACTGCCAATGACACATGCCCTTGCTTGTGTGAAAAAAAGCAGTTCGCTCCGTGTGTGCGCTGCTGATAGGCTGACAGATTGCACCTCCCCACTGTAAATGCGGGAAAGAGAAAAAAAAATGGAGATCTTCATTGTTCCTGCAGAGATCCATCCCCTGCCCCTCCCCCCACCCCGCTGTACACTCAAACTGCGTATTAACATTAATTTTCATCATTACTGAGAAAAAATCCAGTTATGATTTTGGTGCACGAACAGTTATCGAACATAACCTCGAACAGCCGAATTTTTCTCAAATTGTTCGTGTTCGCCGAACGGCTCGAACACCGCCCAAAACAGCTCGAATTTGAGATTGGCGAACAGTTCGAGTAGAACAACGCTCATCTCTATTAATGAGGAGATTCTCTAATGCTTTCAGGTGTGGGTGTAACTCTTGTCCTGCTTCTGCAGGTTGGGATGAGTTCAGACTGAATATAGATGCCGCTTTACTGCGTCTTTTTCTGTGGTCTTCATCATATGGAAAATCTGGCTTGCAATAAGCTCCATTTTCCACTTCCAAGGATAGTGACATTTTAAGACCCAAAGGAATTGTTTGTGGTAAAGTTTCCAGTAATAGTAAAAGACAATGGAAAAAAAAAAATATATATAACCACAGAAAAAATGAATGATGTTTCTATGCTATACGGTTTTAATATGGTATGTGTGTTTACATTTTTGATTAACCTAGCTTAGAACAGGTGCATAGCAGGACATGACATATAAATACCACTTCCTTGCTGTTTTTTTGCTATGCAATGATTAAGAACTTATAGTTCGAAACGCGTTTGCTGTTCCTCTCCAAGGTGGACTTTTAATATTTTTTGCATGACCCAATAAAATATGGATTTTAGAAGATTTGTTCAGCTGGGTCTTCCTGGTTCCTCAGCCATGTGTGTGGTTCCATGTTCTGTGTGATGTTTTTTATGTTATTTTAATAGTTTGTAATTAATAAAAAATAGTATTTTACTGAATTTGCAAGTGCTCCTAATATTGTAGGATAATTAACAGACGGACATGATGTTTGGCCGTCCATATAATATTGCCCATGTAGTGGACAATGGGAAATATGTGGATATACGTAAGAATACTGCAAAATGTTCAGTCTTTTTTGAAGGGAAAGTGTTCATCCGAATACGATGTACTGTTTAAATCAGGTTTTTATGCTATGTATTAACTTTTATGTATTTTTTGCAATAATGTTTTTAGGAAATCTTGCAATTTTCATAATTGTCATTAAGCCTAAAGCTAGACTCATATTTCCTGTTCTGTACAGAAGACTTTTCAGCAGTCTTATTGCCATCACAGACAAGATTAGAATGAAAGGGAACACCTATATACAGTAGATAACACAGGATCCACCAATCACAATAGGTGATGTCACAGCTCACCTCCTCCTCCTGTACAATGACTGATAACCCCTCTATATACAGTAGATAACACAGGATCCATCATTCACAATAGGTGATGTCACAGCTCACCTCCTCCACCTCCTGTACAATGACTGATAACACCTCTATATACAGTAGATAACACAGGTTCCACCATTCACAATAGGAGATGTCACAGCTCACCTCCTCCTCCTCCTGTACAATGACTGATAACACCTCTATATACAGTAGATAACACAGGATCCACCATTCACAATAGGTGATGTCACAGCTCACCTCCTCCTTCTGTACAATGACTGATAACACCTCTATATACAGTAGATAACACAGGATCCACCATTCACAATAGGTGATGTCACAGCTCCCCTCGTCCTCCTCCTGTATGATGACTGACAACACCTCTATATACAGTAGATAACACAGGATCCACCATTCACAATAGGTGATGTCACAGCTTACCCCCTCCTTCTGTACAATGACTGATAACACTTCTATATACAGTAGATAACACAGGATCCACCATTCACAATAGGTGATGTCACAGCTCACCTCCTCCTCCTCCTGTATAATGACTGATAACACCTCTATATACAGTAGATAACACAGGATCCACCATTCACAATAGGTGATGTCACAGCTCACCTCCTCCTTCTGTACAATGATTGATAACACCTCTATATACAGTAGATAACACAGGATCCACCATTCACAATAGGTGATGTCACAGCTCACCTCCTCCTCCTCCTGTATAATGACTGACAACACCTGTATATACAGTAGATAACACAGGATCCACCATTCACAATAGGTGATGTCACAGCTTACCTCCTCCTTCTGTACAATGACTGATAACACCTCTATATACAGTAGATAACACAGGATCCACCATTCACAATCGGTGATGTCACAGCTCACCTCCTCCTCCTCCTGTATAATGACTGATAGCACCTCTATATACAGTAGGTAGCACAGGATCCACCATTCACAATAGGTGAGGTCACAACTCACCTCCTCCTGTACAATGACTGATAACACCTCTATATACAGTAGATAACAGGATCCACCATTCACAGTAGGTGATGTCACAGCTCACCTCCTCCTCCTGTACAATGACTGATAACACCTCTATATACAGTAGATAACAGGATCCACCATTCACAGTAGGTGATGTCACAGCTCACCTCCTCCTCCTGTATAATGACTGATAACACCTCTTTACAGTAGATAACATAGGATCCATTATTCACAATAGGTGAGGTCACAGCTCACTTCCTCCTCCTGTACAATGACTGATAACACCTCTTTACAGTAGATAACACAGGATCCACCATTCACAATAGGTGAATATTCAGTTACCTGGGAAAGAAGTTGATGCCAGAGCAAATTTCAACTGATCCGAGGGGGTCCTCGGTATTAGACCCCCCACCAAACTGATATTGATGTGTTACGTTTTTCCCTTGTTTGAGGATGACTGATTCTTTTGCGTCCTACATATAAGAGGAGTTCCAGCAATCTAACACTAGTAACTAGTATATAGGTGATAAATAGGATTAGTTAAATTAGAATTAGAATTAGAATACGCTTTTAAACTTATTAAACTACTGATCTGAGTAATCGTAACTTTCTAAATGACATCATTGAATAGTTTCAATCAGTTTATTGTATGAAACGGAATAGAAAAATGAACACAAACAAAATATTTCTGTACCGTTAGAGAACGTTTCATGTAGATTTCTTAATACAAAGTCCGTCCATTCTCCATAAAGCAGTCCTTCCTTTGCCTCGTAGTACGTCTGTAAGTAATCTTTGGGGTTAAAGTGATCAATGTAGTTTTGCGGGGAGCTGTCACTGGTGGCCATGATGTTCTGTCCTTAGATCCACTGTTAGATGCTTTAGACCTGATAGTAATTATTAATGTTAACTCTTTACTTGCAAAAATAATATATATATATTGGCAGTCAAAGACAATTTCCATCAAAGAGTCACCTGTAAACATATGGGTTATAGATATTTAATATTTTACAATTTATTTTTCAGATATGAACCTTTGTAAGGCTATGTGTGTGGCGCCCCTGAGGGTTCAGTCGCCACAGGGGTACTGCACCTCAGATTGAGGTGTGGTATCTCCTCTCCGAGGTAAGGATGGAGCACCTCTCAGGACCCCACCTCATCACTCAACACTACACCACTCCTGTCCTGTGGGGGGCTTGTATGCACCAGGGTGCTGCCCCGGCCCGGGACATAAGAGATGGGGGGAACCAAAGTTAGGGGGAACCAAGTAGTGGGTGAGGGTGGAGGACACACCTTTAAGTTACATTTACTAATTCATATTTAATCAACGGCCATCTTAGGTTCAAGGTCTTTGATTGTGATCTTCATCGCTGAACGTGGCTTTCTGTTAAGAACCTGCAGCCTATTGAGGATACACGGTCCTCGTACTCTGGCCTTGAGACGAGGAGCGGGTCAGAGTTAACGGCTGCCTCTACCCGGTCAAGGTACCTACCTAAGAAGGACTGGAGGGGAGTAGAGGAGAGAAGCTCCACAGGCAAAAGGATCCCAGGGGATGCGGACTGAGTGGCGTACGCCACCTGCTACCCTCGTTCTGGCCAGACCAGAGGGACTCCTGCTGCAAGAGGGGACTGGCCCCCGATATCTGACTTTGCTACTTCATGTCTTAGTCAGAGAAGCTCCGGAGGCTTGGTGGATCCCACCGGGTAACGGACGGAGTGGAGTCGCCACCCGTACCCTTGTTCTGTGTATTGCCAGAGGGAGACCCAGCCTTGCAACACGCACCACATACAGACAGGAGAGGACCTAGTGGGACATTCTAGGAACACTCTGGTGCGGGGGTCCTGATTCATGCACCAGAACTACCCGGAGTGTGTTGAACCCCTTCCTGGTGGCCGCAGCGCACCGTGAGGAGCGAGGAGAAGCCTTGCAGCTGACGCCTAACAACGTGAGTAAAGCTTGGAAGACTGCATCCATTGCCTCCGGTCCTTTATTTCTGCGCGGCACCAGACAACACCACCCACTACGACTCCCCTGATTCGTCTTCTCTGCCCTGAGGCCCTGCTCCGCCTGTGGGGAGTAGTACCATCTGCTGCTGCCACGACATCCCGCCTCAGAGGACTGCTGCAGCGCTGATGGCGAATCACCAGACACCACAGGTGGCGTAGTCATTAAATTCCACTCGATTACCACCGTCCCTCCTAGCCCTTATTTTTGATGTGACGACCCTGGGCACGGGCCGGGCCTAGGCCACGACTGCATCCACACTACACCGGAGGCCTGGTTCCGAGTACCCCCATCTCTCAGGGTGGGCTAGGGAGTTGAGGAGAACCACCATCTGAGGCGTCACATGTGCACACACAGTTTTACACTACAAGTTTTTCAAGCAGATACTGCTTCAAGAAACTCTCCTTTTTTATGGAATCTTTGGAGGAGTTTTTCTATTCCTGAAAGAAAGACTTTTGCAAGAGATTTGTTTTCCTCTTTCAACCTTTTGATTGAACAGTCCCTAGTTTGGAGAAGTTTCCTTCAGGATCCACTTCAGAGAGGTGACATGTGCTTTCTTTTTTTTCCACCAGGAGATGGGAAAAAAAAGCTAAAAAAATACTCATGTGAACAGGACAGTGGATTTTGCATAAAAAAGTATTGGAAGAATTTTATGCAGAGTTTTTGAAGCAATTTTGGGGAGGATTTTGAAGAGGATCCACTAAAACAGTCCTAAAAAACTATATCTGAATGTAGCCTTAGGTTTTTTGCACACTGAGACTTTTTTCAGATTTTTTTTTTTAGCAGAGTGAAAGTTTTGGAGCGTTTTCCCACATAATGTTCATCATCCTGGGCTTCTTTCAGTAATAATGTCCAACATCCTGGGCCCCTTCCTGCTATAACGTACCCCATCCTGAGACCTTCCTGCTATAATGTCCCTCATCCTGGGCCCCTACCTGTAATAATGTCCCGATCCTGAGCCCTTCCTGCTATAATGTCCCTCATCCTTTGCCCCTTCCTGTAATAATGTCCCGATCCTAAGCCCTTCCTGCTATAATGTCCCTCATCCTGTGACCCTTCCTGTAATAATGTCCCCATCCTGAGCCCTTCCTGCTATAATGTCCCTCATCCTGTGACCCTTCCTGTAATAATGTCCCCATCCTGAGCCCTTCCTGCTATAATGTCCCTCATCCTGTGCCCCTTCCTGTAATAATGTCCCCATCCTGAGCCCTTCCTGCTATAATGTCCCTCATCCTGTGCCCCTTCCTGTAATAATGTCCACATCCTTGGCCCCTTCCTGAGATAATGTCCCCCACCCGGGGCTCATTTCAGTAATAATGCCCCCCTTCCTGCTATAATGTACCCCATCCTGAGCTCTTCCTGCTATACTGTCCCTCATCCTGTGCCCCTTTCTGTAATAATGTCCCTATCCTGAGCTCTTCCTGCTATAATGTCCTTCATCATGTGCCCCTTCCTGTAATAATGTCCCCATCCTTGGCCCCTTCTTGAGATAATGTCCCCCATCCGGGGTTCCTTTCAATAATAATGCCCCCCATTCTGGTGTAATGCAGTATACTGTCTCCTTCCAGTAATATACAATTCCTCCATTCTGAACCCCTTCCAGTAATAATTTCCCCCATCCTGCTGAAGGTAAACTATAAAGAATTACTTCTTTAGAAGTTTTGCTCATCTCTTTGATTTTTTTTCATGGGTGTGATGAGTTGGGCTCCTTGCAATCTGTATGATCAACCTATAGTTCTTGGATTATTCTATGTCATAAATACTGTGACAAATGTTAAAAATCACCTGTGTAAGTCCTGTGTACTTAGTCACTACATGGTTTTCTAAAGCCTGTGACCAAATATATATATTTTTTGCAAAATTCTCCTTCGCTCACTAATGAAGATTGAGTTGACATAACCCATTAGGGTGAAAGTAAACTGGATCTTGAAACGTTTGACAAAACTTTGACACATGCAATAATCTCAGTTAGATGTTAAGGTTTCTAACTTCAAGGAGCCATTCCTTCCTTTTTTCCTTACCTTACCTTGGTATTTCTCCTCTTGCAAAAAGGCAAAAAGTCTCAGAGTCTCTTACCTCTGCTCCTCCGCTTTCTCTAGTGTCGGTAGGTTTAATAGTAAATTTGCTCAAGTTTTTCTTTGCCTCTTATGATTTGGTGACTCAAATATATGATGGGTTCCGTAAGCAAACACGCCTTTTGATAAGTGTGTTACTGTTTCTTTGGCTTACAATTTTGATGAAAAAATGCAGTTTTACATCTATACATGTGATATTATGATGTTGTCACAGTGCCAACATATTTCGTAAATGTATCCAAACTTAGGCAATGAATTATGACTGTGATTTCAGAAAAGAATTTATATTAGGTCACGCAACTTAAAGAATGTTCTCTGTTCGGTCAAATATAGTAGTTGGAGTTGTAATTTGAAGTTTCAGGGCCTTATTGCAAAATATGCAATTCGTAATACTTGTATTTTTCTTATGTGGCAGAGAAAGGCCTTCAGATACCTCTTCTGTGCACACCTTTAACTTCACACCTGTAGAGATGTTGCAGAGCCCAGCAATGTAGCAGAGTTGAGTATATTAGAGGACTCAGTGTAGCAGAGCCCAGCGATATAGGAGAGTTGAGTTGGTAGGAGATCCAATGTAATGATTTACTAGAGATGACTCATTATTGTGATGTAGCAGAGCCAAGCAATGTAGCAGGGTTGAGTATGTTAGAGAACTCACTGTAGCAGAGCCCAGGGATATAGGAGAGTTGAGTTGGTAGGAGATCCAATGTAGTGATATTGTAGAGATGACTCATTATTGTGCTGTAGCAGAGCCCAGCAATGTAGCAGAGTTGAGTATGTTAGGGGACTCGCTGTAGCAGAGTCAGCGATATAGGAGAGTTGAGCCTGTAGGAGATCCAATGTAGCAATGTAGTAGAGATGACTCATTATTGTGATGTAGCAGAGCCCAGCAGTGTAGCAGAGTTGACTATGTTAGAGGACTCACTGTAGCAGAGCCCAGCGATGCAGCAGAGTTGAATATGTTAGAGGACTCACTGTAGCAGAGCCCAGCGATATAAGAGAGTTGAATTGGTAGGAGATCCAATTTAGCGATGTAGTAGAGATGACTCACTATTGTGATGTAGCAGAACTCAGAAATGTAGAGTTATTGAGTAGTTCAGGTGATTTACTGTCACAAAGGTAACAGAGACCAGCATTGTAGCAGAATAGATTTTGTTAGATGACTCACTATAGATATAGTAGAGACATTTGAAACAATTTCCTTTTATAACAAGAGGATTTAGTACTTAGTAGAGCAACCTTTTGCTGTTAAACCCGACTTAGTCAGACTTGAACCATATACAGACACCAACTTTTGGTGTTCTTTGGGAATTTTAACAATGGCCTCCAGTACACTAATATTCTAGGGTTGTCAAAAGAGTGGTCCAAAAAATTAAGAGAAGAGATTGATGCTTTGAAAAAAACAAGGAAAATGATGCAAAAAGATACAAATACATTTAATGTTCCGAGAGATACAGATGAAAGCAAAGGTCACAAGTTCAAAGTTACAGGAACATTGACTACACAACCTGGACGTGGCACAGGAAGGAAGATGTCACCAGCTGGCCACACATTCCTGAGGAGGCAGTTAGTCAAAAACCCTGCAGGAGACCTACAGAATATTTGTCTATTATTTAAATAATATTTTTATATCAAATCTACTTTTTAACAAAGGTGGGCATTGTTTGTGAGGCCCTGTTTTTGTGCCAAACAGCAATTGCTGTAATAATTACACATACGGCAGCACCAGCTCAGTATCGGGGTATCAGCAGGATGAGTAGTTTGTGTTGGTTGGCAATAGTTGGGGTTGGTGCTGGTAATGCGAGAAGTCAAATGTGTCTTTATTGTAATCTCTGCAGACGAGTCCTGGCTGAAGAAGTTGTTGTGTCGGTCTGGGCCAGATGGAAAACATGGGAAAAGTGGATAACTCCATCAGAAAAAACGTCAGCTGTAAGTCACTATCTATATAACTCTTATATGTTCTGCAGGACTGGTATCTACCACCATATGGTAACTGTATGGTGGTAATATCAGGGTTGGTCTTTGTATGGTGATTTATCTTCAGTAATAGCAGAGTCATCTGCTGAGGTTTCCCTATACCTACTATTAGGGGGCGCCTCCATAGTTGGTCCACCCAGATGTTTCACCCCACCCTCAGCTGAACCCCTAGCTACGCCTCTGAATGGATACATCTCATATTATCACATTCACATATGAAATCCACTGTTGTATGAAAATATGAAGAATTTTAGTCTTGTGAATTTGTCCAGTATCTTTTTATTTTTATTTATTTTTTCCAGCCACAACCCAACCGCAAATCACATAATTGCTAGTATGTTGAATTCTATATACAAATTAATACATGCAGATATATTGTATACTAGCATTTTTTTTTAAATGGGGTTGAAGATTTTGAAGAGTATCATAGTCAGAAATATCCATGTGTGACATATCCATCCGTGGAGTATACCCGGCTTTTTCGATCTGGTAACCGGCTTCTTTGAAGGCCATCTCCAGATCTTCCTTCTTGGTGAACATTGAACCAAAACATTTTTTACCAACATAATAAAAAGTACTATTTAGCCCACTAGAAATTATAAGGTGACCTCCAGGTTTTATCAAGTCTTTGAAATTTTTCAGAACTTCACAGGATGACTTTATATCTTTACACGCGGCTTCAAGGCAGAGACAAGACAGGAGACAATCCACCGGTGGCACAACGACAGGGTCATAAGGTTTTTTTTCCAGAGCGTCACATTTCAGGACTTCTATCACCTTACTGCAGAGTTTTTCTGCCTTTTTCTCATAATCCTCCCTTCAAGCATAAAAGAATAAAGCGTTATACAGTATAGTGTAACTTGTATGTTATAGAAGTGATAGCAGATGTCAGACTGTGACAAAGTCACTGGCAGAGTGCTGGAGGGGAGATATGTTTCACTGAGGCTATTAGCTTCAGTGATGTGAAACCTGGAAATCTTCTCCTGCGTGGTATGTGCAGAGAGGGTTAATCAGCCATATTCAAATGGGCCAGTTTTTTTTTGTGAACGACCATAGAGCGGGTGGGAGGTTGTTCACCATATCTCCACCCCAGGGTGTGGTCTGGGGTTTAAATAGCCAGCCCTTTGAGCCATGGGGTGTTCAGTTTCTGGAAATGCTAGCTCCAGAGAGAGGGGATTTTGCATTTGTTGTGCTAAACTTGAACCATGTGTGGTTAACCCTGAGTGGCCGGATATGAACTCTAGATTGGTTTATGCCGTTTTTAATAAACCATCCCGAATCATAAAGAGACAGTGTTCCGTGTCTACCTCCGTGTACAGCTGAGCAAGCCGCTCTACCACACAGACTAAAATATGAGATTAAGTGGATTTGTCTCATGTAGTCGATGTTCATCCATTTGTCCCAACATTTATTGGCAAGGGTGGGATGCTTGAATAAATGGTTAACCGAAAAAAATGAACTGTAGTATAAGTTGGTATGCATGCAAAACCTAAGACAGAAACCAAATGAACATATCCCCTGCTGTAAGTAAATAAGTAAAAGCAATAGTGCATATAAATAACATTAGGCAATTAGTAAACATTGTTTTTGATCCAAAAAAGCGTAAAAGCCATCCCACCAGTGTTAAGGTGTACTCAAATTTGGGATGGTTCTAGCCTCTAGTATTAAAACCTTATCGTGTGTCAAAGTGACGTTGAAGTGAATAAGGGCTGAGCAGGACCGAGTCCTGAACATGAGCACCAAACAAAATGGGAAGCTATATAAACGTAATGTTCTGTTCGGCCGTTATTCACACTGACAAAAAAAAACAGAGAAAAAAATACTTTATGTAAATAAAGACTCCCCCACACCATCCCTCGTTCACCAATTTATAAAAAAAGATGTTCCCACGAAGCTTCTCCAATGTAGTCAATGTTCCCCAATGTCTCCTGCGTCTGTGAATAGCAGTAAAGTGACCGCTATTCACAGGCGCCAGGTAGTGACGACAACTCTCATCAGAGCCACCGGCTCAACTCAGAGTGCAGCCTGACTGGGTGTGACCTATCAAGCATCATTTTCAGAACGAAGCTCCACAGGTTGTACTACAGAATCGGTGGACGTTGTGGGATTGCCATGGATTACGTCGGAGCTGTGGGGTTAATAAATTGGTGAACAAGGGACTGTCGCTTGGTGAACAGGGACTGTTCTTTTTTTTTCTTTTAATTTGCTGGGTTAGTAATGGGGGTGTCTGATAGACGACTTTCCATTACTAACCCCTGGGCTTGATGCCAGCTGACACTACACAGCTGACATCAACTCAAAAAAATATTACCCATATTGCCAGTGCACCAGGGCAATCGGGAAGAGCTAGGTAAAGTGCCAGAATTGGGGCATCTAATGTGGTGCCCCACTTCTGAGGCGGCTGCAGGCTCGTATTTTTAGGCTGGGAGGGGCCAATATCCATGGACCTTCCCAGCCTGATAATATCAACTAGCAGCTGGCTGCTTTACCTTGGCTGGTTATCAAAAAAAAGGGGGAACCCGACGTCATTTTTTTAAATTATTTATATAATAGGTTTAAAAAAAGTATAAAAACACCCTTTAGTGCCACATGAAAGGCATGTTCATTGGCTGTCTTACAAGCGCCAAACATGTGGGCCGGGGACTCGAGCATGGAACTTGAGCACCCGCGATACTCAACTGAGTAACAAGTGTGCCCGAGCACCCCGATGCTCAATCAAGTGTCGAGCAGCAGTGCGCACGCTGGCTCATCGCTTATAATGCAAATCACAATCTCCTATGAATTCCAGCTACAGGCTGACCAGTGGACCTCCGGCTGTTATGACAACCCATTGGTGCCCCATGATCACGCTATGGGCGTGCCGATGGGATCATGGAATGGCGCGCCCCCCTTCCAGTGCGCGTTAAATGCCATTGTCAGAGATTGACAGCGGCATTAAACAGGTTAACAGCTCCGCTCCTGTCCACCTGCAGCTGATAGTTGATGTGGGCTCAGCATACGAGGCCGCATTAAGAGCAGTGACATTACATACATAGGCAGATTATAATGAGGGCAATCTGGGCTACCGCCCGGGGCCTCGGGCCTCCAGGGGGCCCGGGGCTCCAGGGTGTCTATGGCCAGATTGCCCTCATTACATGTGCAGCGCTGCGGCACATACTGGCAGACAGTGGCGGGGGGGCCCCCGGACCGCTCCCCCAGCAGCGGCGCACGGATGCTGCTTCTTCTCCGGCCGGGCCATCACTGCAGCAGTTAACTTCCCTGTGCTGTCCCGGCCGCGTCACTGCTAGGAGACACGGCCCTGTGCGTGGCCGTGTCTCCTAACTGTGACGTCACGCAGTGCGCGCCCGGCCTGCAGTGCTGCACTGGAAAGGAGCAGGAGGACTGGAGCCGAGCCGGGGGATGGTGAGTCTGTGTGAGTCTGTGTGTGTCTGTGTGAGAGAGTGTGTATGTGTGTGTGTGTCACAGTGTGTGTGTGTGTCAGAGTGTGTGTGTGAGAGTGTGTGTGTGTGAGAGAGTGTGTGTGAGAAAGTGTGTGTGTGAGAGTGTGTGAGAGAGTGTGTATGTGTGAGAGTGAGTGTGTGTATGTGTGATTGAGTGAGCGTGTGTGTGTGTGTGCAGGCAGATATCATTGTTTGATGTCTGTTTATATGTATTTTTGTGTTTCAAATGTGTTTATGCGTGTATGTATATGTCTGTATATGTTTGTGTGTGCGTGACTGCGTGCGGCCTCCCGCTGTCTCTGGGGGAGGTGCCGTACAGCCTCCCGCTGTGTATAGATGGCTACGTGCGGCCTCCTGCTGTGTATAGATGGCGCCGTGTGGCCTCCCGCTGTTTATAGATGGCGCCGTGCGGCCTCCTGCTGTGTATAGATGGCGCCGTGCGGCCTCCTGCTGTGTATAGATGGCGCCGTGCGGCCTCCCGCTGTCTCTGGGGGAGGCGCCGTACGGCCTCCCGCTGTGTAAAGATGGCTACGTGTGGCCTGCTGCTGTGTATAGATGGCGCTGTGCGGCCTCCTGCTGTGTATAGATGGCTACGTGCGGCCTCACGCTGTGTATAGATGGCCCCAGCCGGGATAGAGGAGATGGGGGGAACCAAAGTTAGGGGGAACCAAGTAGTGGGTGAGGGTGGAGGACACACCTTTAAGGTACACTTACTAATTCATATTTAATCAACGGCCATCTTAGGTTCAAGGTCTTTGATTGTGATCTTCATCGCTGAACGTGGCTTTCTGTTAAGAACCTGCAGCCTGTTGAAGATACACGGTCCTCGTACTCTGGCCTTGAGGCGAGGAGCGGGTCAGAGTTAACGGCTGCCTCTACCTGGTCAAGGTCCCTACCTAAGAAGGCCTGGAGGGGAGTAGAGGAGAGAAGCTCCACAGGCAAAAGGATCCCAGGGGATGCGGACAGAGCGGCGTACGCCACCTGCTACCCTCATTCTGGCCAAGCCAGAGGGACTCCTGCTGCAAGAGGGGACTGGCCTCCGATATCTGACTTTGCTACTTCACGTCTTAGTCAGAGAAGCTCCGGAGGCTTAGTGGATCCCACCGGGTAACGGACAGAGTGGAGTCGCCACCCGTACCCTTGTTCTGTGTATAGCCAGAGGGAGACCCAGCCTTGCAACACGCACTACATACGGACAGGAGAGGACCTAGTGGGAAATTCTGGGAACACTCTGGTGCGGGGGTCCTGATTCATGCACCCGAACTACCCGGAGTGTGTTGAACCCCTTCCTGGTGGCCGCAGCGCGCCGTGAGGAGCGAGGAGAAGCCTTGCAGCTGACGCCTAACAACGTGAGTAAAGCTTGGAAGACTGCATCCATTGCCTCCGGTCCTTTATTTCTGCGCGGCACCAGACAACACCACCCACTACGACTCCCCTGATTCGTCTTCTCTGCCCTGAGGCCCTGCTCCGCCTGTGGGGAGTAGTACCATCGGCTGCTGCCACGACATCCCGTCTCAGAGGACTGCTGCAGTGCTGGTGGCGAATCACCAGGCACCACAGGTGGCATAGTCATTAAATTCCACTCGATTACCACCGTCCCTCCTAGCCCTTATTTTTGATGTGACGACCCTGGGCACGGGCCAGGCCTAAGCCACGACTGCATCCACACTACACCGGAGGCCCGGTTCCGAGTACCCCCATCTCTCAGGGTGGGCTAGCGAGTTGAGGAGAACCACCGTCCGAGGCCGTCACATGTGCACACACAGTTTTACACTACAAGTTTTTAAAGCAGATACTGCTTCAAGAAACTCTCCTTTTTTATGGAATCTTTGGAGGAGTTTTTCTATTCCTGAAAGAAAGACTTTTGCAAGAGATTTGTTTTCCTCTTTCAACCTTTTGATTGAACAGTCCCTAGTTTGGAGAAGTTTCCTTCAGGATCCACTTCAGAGAGGTGACATGTGCTTTCTTTTTTTTCCACCAGGAGATGGGAAAAAAAAGCTAAAAAAATACTCATGTGAACAGGACAGTGGATTTTGCATAAAAAAGTATTGGAAGAGTTTTTGCAGAGTTTTTGAAGCAATTTTGGGGAGGACTTTGAAGAGGATCCACTAAAACAGTCCTAAAAAACTATATCTGAATGTAGCCTTAGGTCTTTTGCACACTGAGACTTTTTTCTGATTTTTTTTTTTAGCAGAGTGAAAGTTTTGGAGCGTTTTCCCACATAATGTTCATCATCCTGGGCTTCTTTCAGTAATAATGTCCAACATCCTGGGCTCCTTCCTGCTATAATGTACCCCATCCTGAGGCCTTCCTGCTATAATGTCTCTCATCCTGTGCCCCTACCTGTAATAATGTCCCGATCCTGAGCCCTTCCTGCTATAATGTCCCTCATCTTGTGACCCTTCCTGTAATAATGTCCCCATCCTGAGCCCTTCCTGCTATAATGTCCCTCATCCTGTGCCCCTTCCTGTAATAATGTCCCCATCCTGAGCCCTTCCTGCTATAATGTCCCTCATCCTGTGCCCCTTCCTGTAATAATGTCCACATCCTTGGCCCCTTCCTGAGATAATGTCCCCCACCCGGGGCTCATTTCAGTAATAATGCCCCCCTTCCTGCTATAATGTACCCCATCCTGAGCTCTTCCTGCTATAATGTCCCTCATCATGTGCCCCTTCCTGTAATAATGTCCCCATCCTTGGCCCCTTCTTGAGATAATGTCCCCCATCCGGGGTTCCTTTCAATAATAATGCCCCCCATCCTGGTGTAATGCAGTATACTGTCTCCTTCCAGTAATATACAATTCCTCCATTCTGAACCCCTTCCAGTAATAATTTCCCCCATCCTGCTGAAGGTAAACTATAAAGAATTACTTCTTTAGAAGTTTTGCTCATCTCTTTGATTTTTTTTCATGGGTGTGATGAGTTGGGCTCCTTGCAATCTGTATGATCAACCTATAGTTCTTGGATTATTCTATGTCATAAATACTGTGACAAATGTTAAAAATCACATGTGTAAGTCCTGTGTACTTAGTCACTACATGGTTTTCTAAAGCCTGTGACCAAATATATATATTTTTTGCAAAATTCTCCTTCGCTCACTAATGAAGATTGAGTTGACATAACCCATTAGGGTGAAAGTAAACTGGATCTTGAAACGTTTGACAAAACTTTGACACATGCAATAATCTCAGTTAGATGTTAAGGTTTCTAACTTCAAGGAGCCATTCCTTCCTTTTTTCCTTACCTTACCTTGGTATTTCTCCTCTTGCAAAAAGGCAAAAAGTCTCAGAGTCTCTTACCTCTGCTCCTCCGCTTTCTCTGGTGTCGGTAGGTTTAATAGTAAATTTGCTCAAGTTTTTCTTTGCCTCTTATGATTTGGTGACTCAAATATATGATGGGTTCCGTAAGCAAACACGCCTTTTGATAAGTGTGTTACTGTTTCTTTGGCTTACAATTTTGATGAAAAATGCAGTTTTACATCTATACATGTGATATTATGATGTTGTCACAGTGCCAACATATTTCGTAAATGTATCCAAACTTAGGCAATGAATTATGACTGTGATTTCAGAAAAGAATTTATATTAGGTCACGCAACTTAAAGAATGTTCTCTGTTCGGTCAAATATAGTAGTTGGAGTTGTAATTTGAAGTTTCAGGGCCTTATTGCAAAATATGCAATTCGTAATACTTGTATTTTTCTTATGTGGCAGAGAAAGGCCTTCAGATACCTCTTCTGTGCACACCTTTAACTTCACACCTGTAGAGATGTTGCAGAGCCCAGCAATGTAGCAGAGTTGAGTATATTAGAGGACTCAGTGTAGCAGAGCCCAGCGATATAGGAGAGTTTAGCCTGTAGGAGATCCAATGTAGCGATGTAGTAGAGATGACTCATTATTGTGATGCAGCAGAGCCCACCAGTGTAGCAGAGTTGACTATGTTAGAGGACTCACTGTAGCAGAGCCCAGCGATGCAGCAGAGTTGAATATGTTAGAGGACTCACTGTAGCAGAGCCCAGCGATATAAGAGAGTTGAATTGGTAGGAGATCCAATTTAGCGATGTAGTAGAGATGACTCACTATTGTGATGTAGCAGAACTCAGAAATGTAGAGTTATTGAGTAGTTCAGGTGATTTACTGTCACAAAGGTAACAGAGACCAGCATTGTAGCAGAATAGATTTTGTTAGATGACTCACTATAGATATAGTAGAGACATTTGAAACAATTTCCTTTTATAACAAGAGTATTTAGTACTTAGTAGAGCAACCTTTTGCTGTTAAACCTGACTTAGTCAGACTTGAACCATATACAGACACCAACTTTTGGTGTTCTTTGGGAATTTTAACAATGGCCTCTAGTACACTAATATTCTAGGGTTGTCAAAAGAGTGGTCCAAAAAATTAAGAGAAGAGATTGATGCTTTGAAAAAAACAAGGAAAATGATGCAAAAAGATACAAATACATCGAATGTTCCGAGAGATACAGATGAAAGCAAAGGTCACAAGTTCAAAGTTACAGGAACATTGACTACACAACCTGGACGTGGCACAGGAAGGAAGATGTCACCAGCTGGCCACAGATTGCTGAGGAGGCAGTTAGTCAAAAACCCTGCAGGAGACCTACAGAATATTTGTCTATTATTTAAATAATATTTTTATATCAAATCTACTTTTTAACAAAGGTGGGCATTGTTTGTGAGGCCCTGTTTTTGTGCCAAACAGCAATTGCTGTAATAATTACACATACGGCAGCACCAGCTCAGTATCGGGGTATCAGCAGGATGAGTAGTTTGTGTTGGTTGGCAATAGTTGGGGTTGGTGCTGGTAATGCGAGAAGTCAAATGTGTCTTTGTTGTAATCTCTGCAGACGAGTCCTGGCTGGAGAAGTTGTTATGTCGGTCTGGGCCAGATGGAAAACATGGGAAAAGTGGATGACTCCTTCAGAAAAAACGTCAGCTGTAAGTCACTATCTATATAACTCTTATATGTGCTGCAGGACTGGTATCTACCACCATATGGTCAATGTATGGCGGTAATATCAGGGTTGGTCTTTGTATGGTGATTTATCTTCAATAATAGTAAAGTCATCTGCTGAGGTTTCCCTATACCTACTATTAGGGGGCGCCTCCATAGTTGGTCCACCCAGATGTTTCACCCCACCCTCAGCTGAACCCCTAGCTACGCCTCTGAATGGATACATCTCATATTATCACATTCACATATGAAATCCACTGTTGTATGAAAATATGAATTTTAGTCTTGTGAATTTGTCCAGTATCTTTTTATTTTTATTTATTTTTTCCAGCCACAACCCAACCGCAAATCACAAAATTGCTGGTATATTGAATTCTATATACAAATTAATACATGCAGATATATTGTATACTAGCATTTTTTTTTAAAATGGTGGTTGAAGATTTTGCATTACTTTGGTTTACGTGCAAGAATAAAATAGTGAGCATCATAGTCAGAAATATCCATGTGTGACATATCCATCCGTGGAGTATACACGGCTTTTTCGACCTGGTAACCGGCTTCTTTGAAGGCCATCTCCAGATCTTCCTTCTTGGTGAACATTGAACCAAAACATTTTTTACCAACATAATAAAAAGTACTATTTAGCCCACTATAAATTATAAGGTGACCTCCAGGTTTTATCAAGTCTTTGAAATTTTTCAGAACTTCACAGAATGACTTTATATCTTTACACGTGGCTTCAAGGCAGAGACAAGACAGGAGACAATCCACCGGTGGCACAACGACAGGGTCATAAGTTTTTTTTTTCCAGAGCGTCACATTTCAGGACTTCTATCACCTTACTGCAGAGTTTTTCTGCCTTTTTCTCATAATCCTCCCTTCAAGCATAAAAGAATAAAGCGTTATACAGTATAGTGTAACTTGTATGTTATAGAAGTGATAGCAGATGTCAGACTGTGACAAAGTCACTGGCAGAGTGCTGGAGGGGAGATATGTTTCACTGAGGCTAATAGCTTCAGTGATGTGAAACCTGGAAATCTTCTACTGCGTGGTATGTGCAGAGAGGGTTAATCAGCCATATTCAAATGGGCCAGTTTTTTTTGTGAACGACCATAGAGCGGGTGGGAGGTTGTTCACCATATCTCCACCCCAGGGTGTGGTCTGGGGTTTAAATAGCCAGCCTTTTGAGCCATGGGGTGTTCAGTTTCTGGAGATGCTAGCTCCAGAGAGAGGGGATTTTGCATTTGTTGTGCTAAACTTGAACCATGTGTGGTTAACCCTGAGTGGCCAGATACGAACTCTAGATTGGTTTATGCCGTTTTTAATAAACCATCCCGAAACTTAAAGAGACAGTGTTCTGTGCCTACCTCCGTGTACAGCTGAGCAAGCCGCTCTACCACACAGACCAAAATATGAGATTAAGTGGATTTGTCTCATGTAGCCGATGTTCATCCATTTGTCCCAACATTTATTGGCAAGGGTTGGATGCTTGAATAAATGGTTAACCGAAAAAAATGAACTGTAGTATAAGTTGGTATGCATGCAAAACCTAAGACAGAAACCAAATGAACATATCCCCTGCTGTAAGTAAATAAGTAAAAGCAATAGTGCATACAAATAACATTAGGCAATTAGTAAACATTGTTTTTGATCCAAAAAAGCATAAAAGCCATCCCACCAGCGTTAAGGTGTACTCAAATTTGGGATGGTTCTAGCCTTTAGTATTAAAACTTTATCGTGTGTCAAAGTGACGTTCATGTGAATAAGGGCTGAGCAGGACCGAGTCCTGAACATGAGCACCCAACAAAATGGGAAGCTATATAAACGTAATGTTCTGTTCGGCCGTTATTCACACTGACCAAAAAAACAGAGAAAAAAATACTTTATGTAAATAAAGACTCCCCCACACCATCCCTCGTTCACCAATTTATAAAAAAAGATGTTCCCACGAAGCTTCTCCAATGTAGTCGATGTTCCCCAATGTCTCCGGCGTCTGTGAATGGCAGTAAAGTGACCGCTATTCACAGGCGCCAGGTAGTGACGACAACTCTCATCAGAGCCACCGGCTCAACTCAGAGTGCAGCCTGACTGGGTGTGACCTATCAAGCATCATTTTCAGAACGAAGCTCCACAGGTTGTACTACAGAATCGGTGGACGTCATGGGATTGCCATGGATTACGTCAGAGCTGTGGGGTTAATAAATTGGTGAAGGAGGGACTGTCTCTTGGTGAACAGGGACTGTTCTTTTTTTTTCTTTTAATTTGCTGGGTTAGTAATGGGGTGTCTGATAGACGACTTTCCATTACTAACCCCTGGGCTTGATGCCAGTTGACACTACACAGCTGACATCAACTCAAAAAAATATTACCCATATTGCCAGTGCACCAGGGCAATCGGGAAGAGCTAGGTAAAGTGCCAGAATTGGCGCATCTAATGTGATGCCCCACTTCTGAGGCGGCTGCAGGCTCGTATTTTTAGGCTGGGAGGGGCCAATATCCATGGACCTTCCCAGCCTGATAATATCAACTAGCAGCTGTCTGCTTTACCTTGGCTGGTTATCAAAAAAAAGGGGGAACCCGACGTCATTTTTTTAAATTATTTATATAATAGGTTTAAAAAAGTTTAAAAACACCCTTTAGTGCCACATGAAAGGCATGTTCATTGGCTGTCTTACAAGCGCCAAACATGTGGGCCGGGGACTCGAGCATGGAACTTGAGCACCCGCGATACTCAACTGAGTAACAAGTGTGCCCGAGCACCCCGATGCTCAATCGAGTGTCAAGCAGTAGTGCGCACGCTTGCTCATCGCTTATAATGCAAATCACAATCTCCTTTGAATTCCAGCTACAGGCTGACCAGTGGACCTCCGGCTGTTATGACAACCCATTTGTGCCCCATGATCACGCTACGGGCGTGCCGATGGGATCATGGAATGGCGCACCCCCCTTCCAGTGCGCGTTAAATGCCGCTGTCAGAGATTGACAGCGGCATTAAACAGGTTAACAGCTCCGCTCCTATCCACCTGCAGCTGTTAAAGGCAGATGATAGTTGATTAAATCAGCCATTATCTACCGAGAAAGATGCGGGCTCAGCATACAAGCCCGCATTAAGAGCAGTGACATTACATATGATGCACATGTACGTCATATGTCGTAAAGGGGTTAATTTTGCAAAGTGAATGAACAAAGAGAATTCTAAATCAAATCAATTTTTGATGTGACCGCCCTTTATTATTTATGTTACTCGTTTATATAACGTCATTAATTCCACAGCGCTTCACAGACTTAAGTATTCATTTCAAAACAACATAGAAGTATCAACTCTAGGTACTTGTACTTGCACACAGCTTTAGAAGGCGCTCATCAGGGAGGTCGTTACAAAATATCTTGGAGAACTGACCCCATATCTTCTTTTTTATGAGGTTTATGCAGATCCTTCTGTCTCTTTATATAATCCCAGACAGACTGGATGATGTTCAGATCAGTGCTCTTTGGGGGCCATATCATCGCTTCCATCCAACATCCACAGAAGATCTGTGGTTAGTTCTACAAGATGTTTGGAACAACCTCCCTGCCGAGTTCCTTCTAAAACTGGGTGCAAAATCAAGCAGCGTGCAATGCATTTGTAACTGAATGCACAATCCTCCCTCCAGCCATATTGCAAATTATTTTATAGCAGAGGGGGACCAACACCATATTAATGCCTATGGTTTCCGGCTGAGTGTTTAAAAAAACACAGACAGACAAAATGTTTTGGTGTCCACATAATTTTGCTCAAAAGAGTTTTCCGTGGTCTCATTGCCATTGCAGACAGGATTAAAATGACTGATAACACCTCTATATACAGTGGATAACACAGAATTCACCATTCCCAACAGTTGATGTCACAGCTCACCTCCTCCCCCTGCTGTGCAATAACAGATATAACACCTAACAGTGGCGTAACTAGAGTCTCATGAGTCCTGGTACAAAATTTGTGCCTGGGCCCCCACCTGCATGTTTGTCAGATATATGGGCCTTTGTAGCATTTCAGATCCTGTGTAAACATATAAACATATATGTTTGACCCCCATGTAATAATATCCCCCTTCCTGTAATAATGTTCCCCATTCTGTTCCCCTTTACTGTAATAATGTCCCCCATCATGGCCACTTCCTATAATAACTGTGGTGTCTGCCGGCGCCTCCGCATGGTTCCCCTCCTCACACCATGTGGGGATGCCGCTTACTCACTGCCCTGGCCACAGCAGTGTTCTCGGAAGCAATATGTTCCGGTGTCGCACCTAGTACATGTGTGCATGAGCTTCCCTTCCTTAAAATGGCGCTCTTGAGTTTATTTTTCGTGCATTACATTGCACCAAATCTCTATATATCTAACTTGCAGAAATGCATTGTAATTAACTTTGTGGAGATATGAATATATACATACTGTATATATTGTAAGGTTGCAGCTGGATAGGTTGTGGACGGGAGATATGTGTCCCCGAGGTGCCAAACTTCGGTGATGTAGGACCCGGAGAAGCAGGCTCCAGCACACATACACTGTGTTCCAAATTATTATGCAAATAATATTTTCTCAGATTTTCCCAAATTACCTATATGAATTGCAGTCATTGTAATTTTCCAGTCAAATAACTATTAGCGTACAATTGAAAGGTTTTTGTACAAACTGCCTATGATAACAGTATATTTTTTAAAAAATAAAATACTCAAACTGCACTCAAAATGCATGTTCCAAATTATTATGCACAGCAGAGTTTTCAACCTTTTCATTTTAATAAAGAACAAAAAAATGGTCATTTTTGAAATTATAAGCATTAGCAGGTTATTACAAACTGAAATCTAACAGTTTTCAACTCAAAACTTTATTCTAGGTGATGTTACATTTTCACATAGGACCCCTTGTTCGAAAGGAGCTTCTGAACTCTTTCGTCCATTGAATTTGTCAGGTTTTGGATGGTTTCTGCTTTAATTGTTTTGCATGAGGACAGAATACCCTCCCGGAGCTGTTGCTTAGATGTGAACTGCCTCCCACCATCATAGACACTCCTTTTGATGATGCTCCAGAGGTTCTCAAAGGGGTTGAGGTCAGGGGAGCATGGGTGCCACACCATAAGTTTGTCCCCTTTTATGCCCATAGCAGCCAGAGATGCAGATGTGTTATGTGCAGCATGAGACAGGGCATTATCATGCATGAAAATGATCTCGATGGTCCAGATGGATGGAGTGGAGGATGGCTGGTTGATGGACACCCCATGCAAACATGGCTATGGCGCTAACAAGGAGGAGGTGGAGTAATGTTTTGGGCTGGAATCATGGAGAGAGAGATTGTCGGCCCTTTTAGGATCCCTGAAGGGGTAAAGATGAACTCCATAATGTATGTTGAGTTTCTCAAACAGCACTTCCTTCCATGGTTCAAGAAGAAGAACCGTGCATTCCGCAGCAAGATCATTTTCATGCATGATAATGCCCCGTCTCATGCTGCACATAACACATCTGCATCTCTGGCTGCTATAGGCATAAAAGGGGACAAACTTATGGTGTGGCACCCATGCTCCCCTGACCTCAACCCCATTGAGAACCTCTGGAGCATCATCAAAAGGAGTGTCTATGATGGCGGGAGGCAGTTCACATCTAAGCAACAGCTCTGGGAGGGTATTCTGTCCTCATGCAAAACAATTGAAGCAGAAACCATCCAAAACCTGACAAATTCAATGGACGAGAGAGTTTAGAAGCTCCTTTCGAACAAGGGGTCCTATGTGAAAATGTAACATCACCTAGAATAAAGTTTTGAGTTGAAAACTGTTTGATTTCAGTTTGTAATAACCTGCTAATGCTTATAATTTCAAAAATGACCATTTTTTTGTTCTTTATTAAAATGAAAAGGTTGAAAACTCTGCTGTGCATAATAATTTGGAACATGCATTTTGAGTGCAGTTTGAGTATTTTATTTTTTAAAAAATATACTGTTATCATAGGCAGTTTGTACAAAAACCTTTCATTTGTACTCTAATAGTTATTTGACTGGAACATTACAATGACTGCAATTCATATAGGTAATTTGGGAAAATCTGAGAAAATATTATTTGCATAATAATTTGGAACACAGTGTAGTGCTGAGAGGTAGTTAATTGGCCCGGATTAAAGGGTCAGTTTTTACGAGCAGCTGAAAGAGCTGGGGGGGATCAGCTGCTCACTTACCTCCAGTCCAGGTCTTGGAAGGCTTAATTTAAGACAGCTGCACCTGTTTCAGGCTATCTGTGTGTTGTGCAAGGTGAGCAAGCCTTGCATGTGCTGCTCAGATTCTCCTGGAGGCAGAGAAAAGCACTTTATTTAAATGGCTGGGGCCGTGCTGTATGGACTTGTTATTTTGAGTTTTGTTTCTGTTATACCTTTTTTGTGCCAGAAAGAGGCTGTTATCATTTTGTTACCCTGACCGGTTTCTGGACATGGAATAAACCACCTGTTTGTTTGCACCAACGAACTGCATCCCTGTGTGAACCTGTGCCTACCACAGAGCCGACTCTCCACAAATTGGTGGAGAATGCTGGCTCGAATCCCAAGGGGCAGTGTGTCTGCTACAGGAAACCGTACATGTCCTTGGTGAAGGCTGCCAGCCAGCAAGTTTCGTCCGGCAGCATGGAGGAGCTCATAAAGCAACTGGTTTAGGCGAATATGCATCAGCAACAAGCTCAACAGGAGACGAATAAGATGTTAATACAACAGTTCCAGCTTCAACAACAAAAGATGCAGCAGCAGCGTCAGCAGCAGGAACAGATGAAGCTCCTGGCAGAGGCCGTCCGTGTCAGAGAACCCACACCACCTCCAGTCAGAAGAGACGAGACCAAGGTGAGGAAAACCGTGAGAGGGGCGTTGCAAAAGATGACTCCAGGGGATGACGTTGAAGTGTTCCTGGCCATATTTGACAGGGTGGCGGATCATGAGAGACTACCACCGAAGCAGCGGGAGGAGGTTCTAGTGCCATATCTGACCGGGGAACCACAAAAGGCGTACTTTGATTTGGCCTTGCAAGACTCTAAAGAGTATAGCAAGCTTAAGGCTGAGATCCTGGCGTGGCTGGGCGTAACCCTGGCAGTCAGGGCACAACGAATCCATCTCTGAGAATTCCACAGGGACAAACCTCCCCAGTCGCAAATGTTTGACCTTCTGCACCTAGTCCAGAAGTGGCTGCAGCCAGAGACTTGTTCCCCAGCCCAGATGGTCGAGAGAGTGGTCATGGATCGGTTTATCCACTCTGTGCCCAAGCCGATTCAGTCCTGTGTTGCCCAGGGAGATCCCTAAAATGCGGACGACCTGGTGGGCCTAGTGGAGAGGTACCGGGCGGTAGAGGGTTCCCTGAGTGTTCAAGCTGGTGTTAGGTCACCTTTCTGGGGTTCCCAAAGGGGGGGATCTCTCCCAAAAGAAGGGGACTAAATCCTCACTGGGTGGGCGTCCAAAGTTCCAGGAGGCCGCTGAGTCTCAGCTGGGTAATCAGTCCCATTCCATCCTCTGTTGGAGGTGTCATTCCCCTGGCCATAAAGCCGCCCGGTGTCCCATGAACTCTGAGCCAATGGACTGCAACATAGACCGGTGTTGCTCCTATTTTGGAGCGCGGTTCCTTAACATGGTGAGGGCCCTCAGGCATGCTCAGTGTCCTTAAACGGGGTACGAGTGACTGGACTGTTGGACTCAGGAAGTCTGGTGACCCTAATAAGTGCCACACTTCCTCATCGGCTAGTCCCTGGATCGTCAAAGACTTATTGCACCCCATAATAATTGGATGGGACTTTGTTTTTTTGGGATATGTGGAGGAAAGTGGGGATGCCTGGTTGCTCGGACTACAGGCAGATCGCCCCTAAAGAAAACTCGCCGCAGTCCGTAGTGAATGAGTTTCCCATGTGTGTGCTTGTTGGCGATGAGGATGAGGTAGCATCCCCTAAGACCAACATCCATGAGCTGGAGGTGTTCGAGGGAAACTTTGGAACTTCCCAACTCAGAGACTTAGCACTTAAAGGGGCATTTGAAAATGTTACAGTGTTAAATGGGGTGCCTCAGGAGCCGAGGGCAGATAGTCAGTTCCCTCATTTTGCTGTGAATGGGGATTTGCTGTATAGAGTAACCAAGCCAAGGGGTGAGGTAATAGAGCAGTTAGTGGTGCCAGGACCCTAGAGATGCAGGGTGTTAGACATGGCTCATTCCCACCTGGGCGCAGACAAAACTCAAGAACGGATCCTCTAGAGATTCTACTGGCCAGGTTGCTACAGAGAAATAATGAGTTATTGTCGTTCCTGCCCCAAATGCCAGCTAACCTCCCTGGTGGCCCACTTCTGCAGTCCCCTAGTACCGTTACCTGTCATTGAGGTCCCATTAGAAAGCATAGCAATGGATCTAGTGGGGCCCCTGGTAAAATCCACCTGAGGGAATCAGTATATCCTGGTGGTGTTAGACTTTGCTACACGGTATCCAGAGGCCGTACCACTTCAAAACTCCTTCGCCAGGTGTATAGCCTGGGAGTTAGTCCACATATTGACCAGAATGGGGTTGCCTAAGGAGATCCTAACAGACCAAGGAACTCCATTTATGTCGAAGGTCATGAGGGAATTGTGCAAGACATAGCAGATTGCACAACTGAGAACTTCCGTGTACCATCCCCAGACGGACGGACTAGTCAAGAGGTTTAACAAAACCTTGAAGGCAATGTTGAGAAAAGCAGTGGAAAAGGATGGCCGAGACTGGGACTGTCTGCTTCCCTATTTGTTGTTCACCATCAGGGAAGTTCCTCAAGCTTCCACAGGCTTCTCCCCTTTTGAACTACTTTTTTGTCCGACACCCTAGAGGACTCCTGGATGTGGAGAAAGAGTCCTGGGAAGCTGAGACCACTCCCTATAGGAGCGTGGTGGAGCACATTGCCCAGATGCAAGAGAGGATTGCCAACATGATGCCCATTGTGAAGGAGCACCTCCTCGAGGCACAAGAGGCACAGTCCAGAGTATATAATAGGTCGGCCAGGGTGAGACAGTTCAATTCAGGAGATCGAGTGCTTGTGCTAGTGCCCACAGTGGAGAGCAAGTTCATGGCCAAGTGGCAGGGCCCCTAGGAGGTGATAGAGAAAGTTGGGGAAGTCAACTATAAAATCCACCAACTGGGGAAGAGGAAGCCCTACCAAATTTACCATGCTAACTTGATTAAGGCATGACAACATAGGGAGCCCATGGAAGCTCCGTGTTTAGTGGCTGAGGCTGACGCCGATGTGAAAGAGGTCAAGGTGGCAGAGTCGCTGTCACGTCCCCAAAAGCAACAGTGCAAAGAGTTGCTACAGCGAAATAAAGACCTGTTTTCGAAGTTGCCAGGACTCACTCAGGTCATAGAGCATGAGGTACTCACAGAGCCTCATATTCGTGTCAACAGAAAACCGTACAGGATCCCAGAGACCTGCAGAGAGATGATCTCAAAAGAAGTGAGGCAGATGCTTAACCTGGGAGTCATTGAAGAGTTCAAGAGTGGCTGGTCCAGTCCCATAGTCTTGGTGCCGAAAACCAGATGGAGAATGGCGGTTTTGAAATGACTATAGGAAGCTGAACGAGGTCTCAAAGTTTGACGGCTACCCAATGCCTAGGGTAGATGAACTTATTGAAAGGCTAGGACCCACTCGGTACATCATCACCCGGAACCTCACCAAAGGATACTTGCAAATTCCCCTGTCCAAAGAGGCCAAGGAGAAGACGGCCTTCTCGACACCAGATGGATGTTATCAATACGTCAGGATGCTGTTTGGGTTGCAGGGAGCTCCGGCCACCTTCCAGAAAGCTATGGACCGGATCTTAGCACCCCACAAAAAGTATGCAGCGTCCTACCTAGATGACTTCATCATATTCAGCCAGGACTGGGAAAGTCATCTTGGCAAAGTGCAAGCTGTACTTCACGCTCTAAGGAAAGCGGGCTTTACCATCAACCTGAAGAAATGTGCTATGGGGATGGAGGAAGCCAAGTGTCTGGGCTACATGGTTGGTAGAGGAGAGATAAAACCACAAATAAATAAGGTCAAGGCGATCTTAAATTGGCTAAAGCCCCTCTCGAAGAAGCAGGTCAGGGCATTTCTAGGCATCGTGGGCTACTATCGAAGATATGTCCCTAACTTTGCCCTGATAGCAGCCCCGCTGACGGATCTTCTGAAGGGGACGAAGTCGGCTATGACTAAGTGGTCCTCGGAAGCTGAAGTGGCTTTCCAGGAATTAAAACTGGCCCTCTGTAAACAGCCAGTCTTGGTGGCACCCAATTTCTCCAAAGAGTTCGTGGTCCAGACGGACGCATCGGATGTCGGGCTGGGAGAAGTCTTGTCCCAGGAGACTAATGGGGAAGAACACCCTGTAATGTACCTCAGTCAGAAGCTGTCCACATGTGAGAAGAACTACTCCATAGTGGAAAAAGAATGTTTAGCCATCAAGTGGGCGTTAGACACTCTGAGGTATTACCTGTTAGGTAGAAGGTTCAGGTTAGTGTCGGACCATGCCCCACTGAGGTGGATGCGACAGAAGAAGGAGAACAATGCCCGAGTAACTAGTTGGTTCCTAACCTTACAAGATTTTAGTTTCCAGGTGGCGCATAGGCCTGGGAAACAACATGGAAATGCTGATGCCCTGTCAAGGGTCTATTGTATGCTGGCAGCAGGTGCCAAGCCCCCAGCTTAGGGCAGGAGGGGGGGTATGTAAGGTTGCAGCTGGACAGGTTGTGGATGGGAAGTATGTGTCCCCGAGGTGCCAAGCTTCGGTGATGTAGGACCCGGAGAAGTAGGCTCCAGCCCACATAGTGCTGAGAGGTAGTTAATGGGCCCAGATTAAAGGATTGGGTTTTACGAGCAGCTGAAAGAGCTGGGGGGATCAGCTGCTCAATTACCTCCAGTCTAGGTCTTGGAAGGCTTGATTTAAGACAGCTGTGCCTGTCTCAGTCTATCTGTGTGTTGTGCAAGGTGAGCAAGCCTTGCATGTGCTGCTCAGATTCTGATGGAGGCAGAGAAAAGCACTTTATTTAAACAGCTGGGGCTGTGCTGTATGGACTTGTTATTTTGAGTTTTGTTTCTGTTATACCTTTTTTGTGCCAGAAAGAGGCTGTTATCATTTTGTTACTCTGACCGGTTTATGGACATGGAATAAACCGCCTGTTTTTTTTCATCAACGAACTGCATCCCTGTGTGAACCAGCGCCTACCACAGAGCCGACTCTCCACAATATATGTATATGTATGCTGTATATGTATGTGCCCATACATACCTATTATCATTACTCCTTGCTAGTATTTTGCCATTTGGTGGCTATATTTGGTATTGTAATCTTATTTTCATTACTTTGTGTCTCTCATCAGCCTCCCCTTGCTTTCATTGTTTCTTGCATTCACTATTAACTTTTAAATTCTATTTTAATTGTGCAGTTGTGTATCACAATAAAATATTTATTATATTTGTCTGATATATAATTAAATTGGAGCAACACTTATATAATATGTTAGGCTTTTTCTGTGTGCTTTTATCTTCAATCATGCTCATCGTTATTGGCACCCAAGAAGTTTAAGTACATAATGTGGAATATCTCCTGAAAAAAATGAATCAAGTGAAAAAGTTTTTTTTTATAGAGCACCGATGTTAAAAACAACAGAGCAAATGATAAACAATAATTTAAAACAAAAAAGAATGGGAGGGAAAAGTAGAAAAGCCTAAAGCTTTCTGTGTCACTGGTATTGGCACCTTTTACATTAAGTTAGTATGGAAACACATTTTGACCCACCTGTGGTGAATCACAAAAGAGATTCACCTGTGATTAATTGTAGGTGCCCATGTGACATGAATTAGCCAATGAATGATGACTTCAGTGTTTTAAAAGTTCACATGGCAGGCCCTGTTCCTTTGTCACAATGGTGAAGACAAAGGAGCTGTCTGAGGACTTCAGAACTGCTATTATTAGCAAACACAAGACTTCCAAAGGGTATAAGGCCATCTCCAGAGAACTTGGCATCCCAGTTTCAACAGTGCGCAATGTTATTAAGAAGTTTGCCAAGCATGGAACCGTCAAGAACCTCCCTGAACGTGGGGGAAAGAGGAAAACTGACAAGAGATGTCTTAGAAGGTTGGTGCACATGGTGGAAAAAACACCATGTCAAAAATCCAAAGACCTGTAGGCCAACCTGGAATAGTCTGGGGTCATGGTTTCAACAACTACCATATGCCGCACACTAAACATGCTGAGCTTTATGGGCAAAGGCCAAGGAAGAAACCATTGCTGAAGAAAAGACATAAAAAGGAACGAATGATCTTTGCCAAAGAGTACCTTGACAAACCACAATCCTTCTGGGAAAATGTTCTGTGGACAGATGAAATAAAAATAGAGCTTTTTGGCAACGAAAAGCAACAGTTTGTTTACAGATGGCGCCATGGAGCTTATAAGGAAAAGAACACCTTACCAACAGTTAAGCATGGTGGAGGATCCATAATACTGTGGGGTTGCTTTGCTGCATGTGGTACTGGAGGCCTTGATCGTATCACAGGAATCATGAAATCAGAGAATAATCAAGAGATTTTAGAGCAAAATGTCCAAACCAAGAAAATTTGGTTTGAGTCAAAGATCATGGGTCCTCCAGCAAGACAATGAACACATTGAAAATTACACAGGAATGGTTGAAAAAGAAAAATATGTTTTAAAATGGCCAGCAATGATGCCTGACCTCAATTCCATTGATAATCTGTGAGGTGAGCTGAAATCTGCCAGTGAGAAAAAGATCCCTGCAAACATTCATGAGCTTGAACAAACTGCAAGGAAGAGGTGGAGAAAATTACAGCTGAGAAGTACAAGAAACGTTTGGAGGCTGCCGGCAATGCCAAAGGGTGTGCAACCAAGTATTAATTAGGGGTGCCTTTATTGCTGCACATGCTGTTTATTCTGTTTCTTCTTTGAAATTGCAACATGAAAGTTGAAAAACAATGTTTTATTGTTGTATTACTTTGGACCACTAATAAAAAAAATACTGAGGATATAACTTTGGTACATTTCTATTTATTTCTAAACATATTGTACTGTCTCTGAAAAAAAAGAATAGGTGTCAATAATGATGAGCAGCACTGTATATTGGAATTACTTTTTGAATTATAGGCTTATTTCACCTTTAATTACATACAGTAGTTGTTAGCAAAATACATCTTGCTTATTAAACTACTGATATGAGTAATCGTTACTCTGTAAATGACAAAATTAAAACTTTTCAATCAGTTGAAATTATTACATGAAAATGAAAAATGAATGTAAGGTAAATATTTACTTACCTTTAGTGAAAGTTTCATGTAGATTTTGTAATATAAAATCCATCCATTCTCCACAAAGCATGCCTTCCTTTGCCTCATAGTAAGTCTGTAAGTAATCTTTGGGGTTAAATTCATAAATGTAAGTTTACTGGGAGGTAATACTGTATGAGCGGCCATGATGTTCTGTCCTCAGATTCTCCTTTAGATGCTTTATAGACAGAACTTATCGTTAATTACTCATATTAATCATTTAATATAGTCCCTTCTAAAAATATGCACCAGTGTTCCAGACACTCAAATTTGTACAATTTCTTTTTCATATATGAACCTACTACTCTCTTTCATTCTTTGATGTATACTAGAAAGTGTGTTAGTTTTCAGAAAGTGCGTAAGGCTATGTAGCAGTGACTTGCTCGTTCCTGCGCAGAAGAACAATGAAACCAATGCCCATAGAAGGGTGCAAAAGGTAAGTATAATCGCGCTATTGCAGAGCTCAGGCGCAGAATTCCGGCTCCACAGCTGCATGTTATATGGCACTGTGAGGCTAATGGGAAGGGGTGGTAAGCAAATGAACATTGGAGGCAGGTGTTTTCTTCCAGGCACTTCACACCCTGGACTGCCTATTGAGAAAGCATAGATTTATGCTGCGAAACGCGCGTTGAGGCTCCTCCCTTTTACCACCATCAGCTGTTCAGTTCCTGTCTATCCCCCTTGTAAGGCCCTCTGCCCATTTTTACTTTATGCACTGCCATTTGTTACTACCTAATACTAATATCATCTATTCTGTGGCATATTGGATCTTTTCCTACCTGCACTGCACTTTGCTCTGCATTACCAATGGAACAGGGGTAGATTGCTGTTCAGCTGTGACTAGTGATGAGCGAGCATGCTCGCTACTGCTCGGTGCTCGCCCGAGCATCTCACTGCTCGGGATGCTCGGCGCTCGCCGAGTATTTCCGAGGTTGCTCGGCGGGAGCTTGGGTCTCCTCCCTGCATGTTTGGCGCTCTTTACAGAGCTAATGAACATGCAGGGATTACCTGCCACTCACTGTAATGCCGTAGCCATGTTGGTTGTGACATTACAGTGATTGGCTGGCCGCACAGCGTCATCAGGTCTATATCAGACCTGGCGCCGCCATGCTCGTCACAGTCACCCCGGAATCAGACAGTGTAGGGAGAGCTGCTGCTGGGCTAGGGAGAGATTTGCTTGTTTCTAGATAGTGTAGGTGTACCAAACTATATTAGAGACACATATCCATCTCAACAAACAGTCCTTCTGAGGACCAATCCATCTGCAGAGATGTCAGACAGGCAGTGTATATAGGCAGGCAGGTAGGGTATATAGCAAACTGCAGTGCATATAGCACAAGAGGCTCCATTCCAGCTTTGTCTGCTGCTGCTGTTAGATATTTCTAGAAATAGGCCCAGGTCTCAGGGGCCAGGAATAATTTTTTTTGAACCTTAATCCTCATTATTTGCTTAAAAAGCAACCCAGAGAACACCGTTGTTCTGCGCCATTTGCTTGTTGGCACTACAGAATACAGCCAGGTCCTTTCCATATTACAGCGCTAAAAATCCAGCTATTTAAAACTGTGGTTTGTCCGTCACACGGATCACATATAATTGTGCTGAAAATACTGCCATTTCTGGCCTCCATTAAAAATTTGTTTCAGTGTGTCAGTGAAGCAATTGACACCAGTTTGCTGTTCAAAATAGTTACCTACAGGCCAGGTATTTAAAACTCTGTTTTCTCCGTCACACGGATCACATATACGTTTTCAGAAAATACTGTAATTTCTGGCCTACATTAAAAATTGCTTCAGCGTGTCAGTGAAGCAATTGACACCAGTTTGCTGTTCAAAATAGTTACCCACAGGCCAGCTACAGTATGTAAAACTGTGGTTTTCTCAGTCACATGGATCCCATATACGTTTTCAGAAAATACTGCCATTTCTGGCCTCCATAAAAAATTTTTTTCAATGTGTCAGGGAAGCAATTGACAACAGTTTGCTGTTCAAAATAGTTACCTACAGGCCAGGAATTTAATACTGCGGTTTGTCCGTCACACGGATCACATATAAGTTCGCTCCAAATTCAGTCTTTTGTAGTGAGCGTGGAAGATATTTTCCTCCATTTAAAATGGGCAAGGCACGTGGCAAGGGACGGGGAACTGGACGTGATGATGATGGTGCATTCAGAGGCCGAGGCCGTGGGAAAGCTAAATTAGTGCACTACAAACACCCACATCTTCTCACTCGACCTTCCTGTCCCAATTAATAGGGGACCGCAGAATACCACTATTTAACACAGGGCAGTGTGAAAAGGTTATTGGTTGGATAGCGGATAATGCTTCTAGTCACTTAGCCACCACCACCCTGTCTTCCACACGGTCAAGTCTCAGTAGCTGTGAGTCTGGACCGCATATTCCTCACCCTGAATCTCCTTCCTCCCACCATGCCAAGTGCCTGGAGACAACTGATCCCACACTTGGACACTCCGAAGAGCTGTTCACTTTTCCATTTATAGATTCGGGCCTCTTGCCCGGTCCACTTGAAGCGGGGCAAGAGGAGATCGCATGTAGCGATGCCCAAATATTTGAGCAGCCACGGTCACACGAAGGCGACGGTGGGAAAGTGTCACAAGCGGAGGACGATGATGAGGCACAATTGTCAGAAAGTCAGGAGGAGGAGCAGAGTGCGGAAATGGAAGACGAGGTGGTGGATGATATAGTAACTGACCCAACCTGGCAGGAGGACATGCAGAGTGAAGACAGCAGCACACAGGGGGAGGGAGGCAGAGCACCGAAACAGGCAGGAAGAAGCAGTGTGGTGGCCGCAGAAAGAAGGCAGGCAACCGTTCCCCGTAACACCAACACGAAGGAAGTTGCCAGTACAACTGTTAGGTCTTCCCGAGTCTGGTTGTTTTTTAAAGACTCTGCCAATAACCCTAAAAAGGCCATTTGCACCACCTGCCAGGCCAGCATCAGCAGGGCTGGCAAAACGACCAGCCTCACCACCACCAGCATGATCAGTCACATGGCATCAAAGCACCCGACTTTGTGGGCCGAACCCAGGGTCCAGGAACAGTGTCTGGGGGAGGCACCACTACTTCTTCCGCTGTTGTACATGCAAGCCAATCCTCTGTCCATGGTGCATGCGAAGATGCCTCCTGTCCTGCACCTGTCATTGCACACTCTCAAGTAGCAGCACCAGGAAGCACGTCCACATCCTTGTCCCAACGCAGCGTTCAGTTGTCCATACCCCAGTCCTTGGAACGCAAGCGCAAATACGCAGCCAACGCCCCACAGGCCACACTACTAAATTCTCGCATTTCGCGACTGCTTGCGCTAGAAATGTTGCCTTTTAGGCTCGTGAAGACGGAAGCATTCCGCAACCTGATGGCGGCGTCTGTTCCTTGGTACTCAGTCCCCAGCCGCCATCAGGTGTGTCGTCCCCGCATTACACAAGCATGTGTCCCAAAACATTAGCCGTGCCCTCAACAACGCAGTTACCGGGAAAGTCCACCTAACCACAGACACGTTGACAAGTGCTTGTGGGCAGGGACAGTACATCTCACTGACGGCACACTGGATTAACATAGTGGAAGCCGGGACCCAGTCGAACCTTGGGACGGAACACGTCCTCCAGACGCCAAGGATCGCAGGCCCTAGGTCAATCAGGGTTGCCCCCACAGTCTGCAGCTCCTGCACCTCATCCTCCTCAGTCTCCTCCTCCTCTTCAGCCTCCATCTCCGAAATGACCACATCAGTCACAAGCTGGAAGCACTGCAGCACTGCCTCGGCCAAGTGGCAGCAGGCTGTGTTGAAGCTAATATGCTTAGGTGACAAATCGCACAATGCTGAAGAGTTGTGGACAGTTCTGAAAGAGCAGGCAGATCTGTGGCTCACACCACTGAACCTACTGCCAGGCATGGTCGTGTGTGACCATAGCCGGAACCTGGTGGCGGCTCTGAGGCGAGGCAAGCTCACACACGTACCATGCCTGGCCAATGTGCTTAACCTCGTGGTTCAGTGATTTTTCAAATCCTACCCGGAGCTGCCAGATCTGCTTGTCAAAGTACGCCGCCTATGTGCCCATTTTAGAATGTCAGCTACAGCTTCCGCCGCCCTTGCCGTGCTTCAGCAGCGTTTGCAGCTTCCGGCTCACAGACTGGTGTGTGATGTCCCCATTCGTTGGAACTCTACACTGCAGATGTTGGGAAGGATTTGTGAGCAGAAGAGGGCAGTTGTTGAGTACCAGCATCAACAAGGCCGTCGGTATTCAGTTCAGACTCCACACATAAGAGATCAGGAGTGGACATGGATGTCAGACATATGTACCATCCTCCAAAACTTTGAGGACTCCACCAAGATGGTGAGCGGCGATGACACCATAATTAGCATCACCATCCTGCTTCTCTGTCTTCTGAAACGCTCTCTGTTCACAATCAAAGAGGATGCATTACAGGCGGAGCACGATGAGATGGAGCAAGGAACCATACAGGGTGATTACACACAGCCCAGCCTCATTTCATCCCAACGTGGATTTGGTGACAATGAGGAAGAGGAGGAGGAGGCACTAGTTTCATGCGCCATAGACGGTACTACCTGCACAACTGTCATACCGGATGGCCTGAGGACAGTGAGGAGTAGGAGGAGGAGGAGAGCATGGTCACTCGTTCTCTTGGTGAGGACACGGAAGTCTTGCCTGTTAGCAGTCTCGCATGCATGGCTGAGTTTATGTTACGCTGCCTTTCCCATGACCCTCACGTTCTCAAAATTTTGGGTGACAGTCATTACTGGTTGGTGACATTTCTAGACCCATGCTACAAGGAGAACTTTATAGCTCTTATTCCTGAGGCAGACAGGTCTACAAAAATGGGGCTGTACCAGAAGGCCCTTGTTGCGGAACTATTAAAAAAATTCCCATCTGAAAACGCTGGCTGTATAGGTCATAGTTCATTGGACAACCAAGGAGTGCAGGCGAGAGAGACACAACTCCAATCCAGCAGAGGCAGAGGAACACTGTCAAAGTTCTGGGAGAATTTTCTCAGCCCCTCCCATCGCACAAGCCCTGAGGCGTGGGGTACTCTCACAAGGAGTGCAAAGTTTGGGAAGATGCTGAGGGAGTACCTTGCCGACCGTACCAACATCCTCCGTGATTCCTCTGTGCCTTATAATTATTGGGTATTCAAGGTGGATACGTGGAATGAACTGGCTCTCTATGCCTTGGAGGTCCTGGCCTGCTCTTCCACCAGCGTTTTATCAGAGCGGGTTTTTAGTGCCACTGGTGGAATTATAACTGATAAGCGCATCCGCCAGTCAACTGAAAATGCTGACAAGCTGACTCTTATAAAAATTTACAAGGGTTGGATTGGGCCAGACTTCTCAACACCACCGAATGATGGTGACGCGCCCCCTGGGCCGTGGGGTACTCGGTAGCCGGGCCTGTCGTTGCTAGGGGAGATGTCACAGTGGCGGTGACCCGGTCCATGACCCAGGGCGGTCAATTAAAGGGGGTTTTAAAGAAAAGGATTATAGTATTTATGAAATGTTCGTGACGCCACCTGTGGTATGAGGCTAAAGGGAGCCGCCGCTGTGGAGCAGGTTCTCTGGAGCTGTTGTTAATGCAGCAGAGTTGGTTCAGCTCTCCACAGGTAGAGCTTAGCTCCAGGGAAGAGTAGTGGGGATGTAATAGATGTTGCTGTTGTGCAGGGTGGTGCAGGGGATGATGGCGCAGTAATAATTCGCAGAGACAGTGGGGTGCAGTCTTCAGGGTTTTACTCACGATTTTTAGACTCCAAGTTACCAGGGCCAGGGTAACTCCCCACGCCATCCTGTGTTTACTCTGGGAGGGGTTCAGCAAACTCCCAGGTACCTCTGGAGTACGTAACGGGATCCCATTCTGTGTGCCTTTTCTAGTCGTCTTCCTGCGCTGGCTCTCACCCTCCTGCCCTGCGCCTCACACCCAGTGTCCAAAGCCAGTGACCGCGGACCTTGTCGGGCGACGTCTTCTCTGTCCCCTGGGTCCTCTATGGTCACGTTTTTAGTGATTAGATGTGGTTGTTGGCTGCAGCACCTGAAATGCTGCACACTCCGGTTATCTAGTTGAGACTTGAAGAACTCTACTAGTTTAGGGGCCAGTCCCCTCTCTGCGGCATGATTCTTCCACTCCTGGTGGGTTCGGGCGCACTGGTCGCATCCGCACTGCGCGTGCCCCTGGGATCCTTTCTGTACTGAAGCCTTCCTTCCTGCTCCTCTCCTCTCTTCAGTCTGTCCTGGGCCTCTCTCACTAGGCCCTCCTCCTGAGCAGAGCTCCTGCTCCACACACTCTCTCCTCACCTTTCCCTCAGACTGTTCTCACACTCCCAAGATGGCTTCCCCTTTTTATATCCTCCTTCTCAAGTGCTCCCCTGAACTGCTTCCTCCACCCACACCCACTACATGGTTCCCCCTCTCTTGGTTCCCCCCACTCCAGCCAGGGTCAGGTCTCAGCAGCGCAGCAATGCATCTTGCCCCTCCTGCTGGTCTGGAGTAGTGTAGTGTTGGATGCAGGTGTTTGGGTCCTGGGCAGTACTCCATCCTTACCTGAGAGTGGGATACCACACCTCTGGGTGAGATACAGTACCTCTGTGGCTACTGAACCCGCAGGGGCGCCACATACCCCCCTGGTAAAACACAACACGTCCGCAGGCTGGAACAGAGTAAAAACACAGCAATTTAAAGACATGCAAAATTTTTAGATGCATCACTTAGAAGAATTTTCAAACAATTTTTCTTCCCTTTATGGGAGGCACATTTCTTAAACGTTACAGGTTTCTTATTAACTTATAAAACATTTTAACACTTTCTCCAATAAAATTCTCTTTACATTTATAAAACACTTTTTGTCATAAAACACATCTTTCAACTCAACACAGTGAGTAGTGTTGAGCGAACATGCTCGACACTGCTCGGTACTCACCTGAGCATCACGCTACTCGGGATGTTCGGCGAGCACCGAGCATTTCCGGGTTACTTGGGCGGGAGCTCGGGTCTCCGCCCTGCATGTTTGGCGCTCTTTACAGAGCCAATGAACATGCAGGGATTGCCAGCCAGTCACTGTAATGCCGCAGCCATGTTGTTTGTGGGCATTACAGTGATTGGCTGGCCGCACAGCGTCACCTCGAGTATTTAAAACCGGGTGACGCCATCTTGGACACAGTCGCTCCGGATCAGACAGTGTAGGGACAGCGCTGCTGATTTAGGGAGAGATATATCCTGCAAAATAGTTAGTGTAGGGTCTGTAAAGGATGCCAGATCAAACAAACAGTCCTTCTCAGGACTAATATCCATCCCAGATATCAGGCAGGCAGACAGGCTGTATAGGAGATGCAGTGGTTATACCAGCAAATGCTGCATTACAGTCCTGTGTGCTCCTGTTGCTGAAATTGCTGGACTTAGCTCCAGGTCTCGGGGTCGGGGGCCAGGAAAAATCCTTTTTTTTTCATCTAAATCCTCTTTTTTTTCCTCCTTCACACTGTACAAATACCCGTCTTATTAACCTTTTGGTGCCCCCCCCCCAAAAAAAAAAGAAAAAAAAAAGTGTGTCTCTGATTTTTCAGACACAAATATATCTGTTGAAAATAGTCTGGTATAGGCTAGAGAAACAGAAGTGTGGTTTTGCAGTTTCACGGTTCAAACCTCTGTATTATCCACTTTTGGGCCGTTTGTATCTAAAAAAAAACAGTTTCAGTGTGTCGCTCACTGTTCAGCCACAAATATATATATTTAAAAAAGTCTGGTATATACACCAGTAAATTATAACTGTGGTTTTGCTGTTCCACAGTAAAAAATCTCTATTATCCTGCTTTTGGCATTTTTTGCCATAAAAAAATATTAATAGTGTCTCCTGATTGTTCAGACACAAATATATCTGTTGAAAATAGTCTGGTGTAGGCCCAAGAAATACAAGTGTGGTTTTGCAGTTCCACGGGTCAAATCTCTGTATTATCATGTTTTTTTGCATTTTTTGCTGTAAAGAAAAACAGTAGTGTCTCCTGATTATTCAGACACAAATATATCTGTTGAAAATAGTCTGGTGTAGGCCTGAGAAATACAAGTGTGGTTTTATAGTTCCACGGGTCAAATCTCTGTATTATCCTGCTTTTTTGCATTTTTTGCTGTAAAGAAAAACAGTAGTGTCTCCTGATTGTTCAGACACAAATATATCTGTTGAAAATAGTCTGGTGTAGGCCCGAGAAATGCAAGTGTGGTTTTGCAGTTCCACGGGTCAAATCTCTGTATTATCCTGCTTTTTTGCTGTAAAGAAAAACAGTAGTGTCTCCTGATTGTTCAGACACAAATATATCTGTTGAAAATAGTGTGGTGTAGGCCCGAGAAATACAAGTGTGGTTTTGCAGTTCTACGGGTCAAATCTCTGTATTATCCTGCTTTTTTGCATTTTTTGCCGTAAAGAAAAACAGTAGTGTCTCCTGATTGTTCAGACACAAATATATCTGTTGAAAATAGTCTGGTGTAGGCCAGATTACTAGAACTGTGGTTTTGCAGTTCCACGGGTCAAATCTCTGTATTATCCTGCTTTTTTGCCGTAAAGAAAAACAGCAGTGTCTCCTGATTGTTCAGACACAAATATATCTGTTGAAAATAGTCTGGTGTAGGCCTGAGAAATACAAGTGTGGTTTTGCAGTTCCACGGTTCAAACCTCTGTATTATCCACTTTTGGGCCATTTTTACCAAAAAAAACAGTTTGAGTGTGTCGCTCACTGTTCAGCCGCAAATATATCTATTTAAAATTGTCTAGTATACCCCAGTAAACAATAACTGTGGTTTTGCCATTCCACGGTAAAAAATCTCTATTATTCAGCTTTCGGTATTTTTTCCGTACAGAAAACAAGTAATAGTTTCTCCGTGATTGTTCAGATTGTTTAAAAGAGTCGGGTGTAGGCCAGAGAAATAAAACTGTGGCTTTCCTCTTCCACAGTTCTAATCTACTTTTTATTACCCTTTTTCCATTGATAGTGCGAGTGTAAGCTATTTTACTTCCTTTACAATGGGCAAGGCGCGTGGCAAGGGACCTGGAACTGGACGTCTTGGTGATGGTGCGTGCAGAGGACGGGGCCGTGGCCAAGGTGAAAATGTGCCACAACCAACAGCCACATCTTCTCGCTCCCAGTTCTTGACCGAATTACTAGGGAAGCACAGAACAACAACAGCATTGCAAACTGATCAGTGTGAACAGGTTATTAATTGGATAGCAGATAATACTTCCAGTTACCTGGGCACCACCACCTCCAGTCTGTCTTCCACACGGTCAACTCTTAGTAGCCGTGAGTCTCGACTGCATACTCCTCCTCATCCTGATGCTCCTTCCTCCCACCATGCCGAGTGTCGTCAGACAGCAACTGATCCCACACTTGGACACTCTGAAGAGCTGTTCACTGGTCCATTTTCAGATTTGTGCCCCTCGCCTGCTCCGCTTGAAGTGGTGGAAGAGGAGATCCCATGTAGCGATGCCCAAATATTTGAACAGCCACGGCCACAGGAAGTCGACGCTGGCAATTTGTCACAAGAGGTGGACGATGACAAGACACAATTGCCAGGAAGTGAGGAGGAAGATCGTGGTGCGCAAGTGGAAGAGGAGGAGGTGGTGGATGATCTAGTAACTGACCCAACGCGGCAGGAGGACATGCAGAGCGAGGCTAGCAACACACAGGGTGAGGGAGGCAGAAGTACCCCAACAGGCAGGAAGAAGCAGTGTGGTGGCCGCACACAGTAGGCGGGCAAAAGTTCCCCGTAACACCAACACGAGGGACGTTGCCAGTACAACCTGTAGGTCTTCCAGAGTCTGAAATTTTTTTAAAGACTCTGCTGATAACCCCAAAAAGGCCATTTGTACCACCTGCCATGCCAGCATCAGCAGGGGTGACAAAACTACCAGCATGACCACCACCAGCATGATCAGGCACATGGCAGCAAAGCACCCGACTTTGTGTGGTGAACCCCAGGGTCAACGACCAGTGTCAGCGGGTGTCACCACTGCTTCTTCCGCTGTTGTGCGTGCAATAGAACCCCCTGTTGTGTGTGCAAGGTAATCCCCTGTCTATACTGCATGCAAAGATGCCCCCTCCTCTCAGTCTTCACTTGTTGTGGCAGTTTCTCAAGAAGCAGCATCAACGTCCACGTCCACGTCCCACCGCAGCGTTCAATTGTCCATATCCCAGACCTTTGAACGAAAGCGGAAATTCGCAGCTAACGCACACTGGGTAAACATAGTGGAAGCCGGGACCCAGTCGGACCTTGGGACGGAACACATCCTCCCCACACCGAGGATTGCGGGCCCTATGTCAGTCAGAGTTGCCCCCACAGTGTACAGCTCCTTTGCATCATCCTCCTCCTCCTCCTCCTCATGTTCAGCCTCCATTTCAGATATCACCAGATCAGTTACAAGCTGGAAGCACTGCCAAGCGGCAACAGGCTGTGCTGAAACTCATAAGCTTAGGTGAGAAACCTCACACTGCTTGTGAGTTGTGGACAGCTGTGAAAGAGCAGGCAGATCTGTGGCTGAGACCGCTGAACCTACATCCAGGCATGGTCGTGTGTGACAATGGCCGTAACCTGGTGGCAGCTCTGAGGCGAGGCGAGATCACACATGTACCATGCCTGGCTCATGTGCTTAACCTCGTGGTTCAGCGGTTTCTTAAATCGTACCCCGAGTTGCCAGATCTGCTCGTCAAAGTATGCCGCCTGTCAGCTCATTTTCGCAAGTCGGCTACAGCTTCTGCCGCCCTTGCTGTGTTGCAGCAGCGTTTGCAGCTTCCGTCACACTGACTGGTGTGTGATGTCCCCACACGTTGGAACTCAACCCTCCTCATGTTGCAAAGGATTTGTGAGCAGAAGAGAGCAGTTGTGGAGTACCAGCTGCAACAAGGCCGTCAATATTCAGGTCAGACTCCACACATAAGACCTCAGGAGTGGACCTGGATGTCTGACATATGTACCATCTTGACAAACTTTGAGGAGTCCACCAAGATGGTGAGTGGCGATGACGCCATCATTAGCGTCAGCATTCCACTTGTCTGTCTTTTCCAACGCTCTCTGCAGAGAATTAAAGAGGAGGCATTGCAGCCAGAGTATGATGAGATGGATCAAGAAGCCGTAGCGGTCGATTACACACAGCTCAGCCTCATCTCATCCCAACGTGCATTGGGGGACAATGAGGGAGAGGAGGAGGAGGAGGAAGAACAGGAGCTTGTATCATGCGCTGTAGACGGTAGTACCTGTACAACTGTCATACCGTCGGTTCAGCGTGGGTGGCCTGAGGACAGGGGGGAGGAGGAGGAGGAGGAGAGCATGGTCAGTCGTCATCTTGGTGAGGACACGGAAGTCTTGCCCGTTACCAGTCTGGCACGCATGGCTGACTTTATGTTACGCTGCCTTAACCGTGACCCTCGCGTTGTCAAAATGTTGGGTGACAGTCATTACTGGTTGGTGACACTTTTAGACCCCCGCTACAAGGAGAACTTTCACTCTCTTATTCCTGAGGTGGAGAGGTCTACAAAAATGGGGCAGTACCAGAAGGCCTTTGCCAGAACTGTTAAAAAATTTCCCATCTGAACACGCTAGTGGCATAGGTCACAGTTCGTTGACCAACCAAGGCGTACAAGCGAGAGAGAGGCAACTCCAATCCAGCAGAGGCAGGGGAACACTGTCAACGTTCTGGGACAGTTTTCTGAGACCCGCCCAGCTTATAGGCCCTGAGGCGTGGGGTACTCTCACAAGGAGTTTAAAGTTTCAAAAGATGGTGAGGGAGTACCTTGCCGACCGTACCAGAGTCCTCCGTGATTCCTCTGTGCCTTTTAATTATTGGGTATCCAAGCTGGACACTTGGAATGTACTCGCTCTGTATGCCTTGGAGGTCCTGGCCTGCCCTGCCGCTAGCGTGTTATCGGAGCGTGTTTTTAGTGCCGCTGGGGGAATTATAACTGATAAGCGCACTTGCCTGTCAACTGACAATGCTGACAAGCTGACCCTTATCAAAATGAACAAGGGCTGGATTGGGCCAGACTTCTCATCACCACCAAACGACAGCAGAGTAACATAAAGTCAAATCCACTGTGTTATTTTGGGAGGTGTATTCACATGCACCGCTTCACACCCACACATGGGTATACGCTTCCTCATTTTGGCTGTTTTATGTTCTTATCCTCAGCCTCCACCACCACTATACCACCAGGGTGACCGTGGTCCATGTTGCCATTATTGAAAGCTCCTCCATCCTTATTTTTGTCAGCTTTTGCTTGGAAGGCATAAGCAAAGACTGTGGGAGACCCACTCCCCAATAATTGGAATAATATTTTTAAGATGCTGTACTGTATGGCTCTTGTAAGGGGCATTAAAAGCGTCTTGTTAAGCTACTGCGACCTCCACCACTTTTCCGAGGGGCATTAAAAGCGTCTTGCTAAGCTACTGTGACCTCCACGTCTCTTCTGAGGGGCATTAAAAGCGTCTTGTTAAGCTACTGCGACCTCCACCACTTTTCCGAGGGGCACTAAAAGCGTCTTGTTAAGCTACTGCGACCTCCACCACTTTTCCAAGGGGCATTAAAACAGTCTTGTTAAGCTACTGGGACCTCCATGTCTCTTTTGAGGGGCATTCAAACCGTCTTGTTAAGCTACTGGGACCTCCACGTCTCTTCCAAGATGCATTCAAACCGTCTTGATAAGCTACTGCGACCTCCGCCACTTTTCCAAGGGGCATTAAAACTGTCTTGTTAAGCTACTGGGACCTCCACGTCTCTTTCGAGGGGCATTCAAACCGTCTTGTTAAGCTACTGGGACCTCCATGTCTCTTCCAAGGGGCATTCAAACCGTCTTGTTAAGCTACTGCGACCTCCATCACTTTTCCAAGGGGCATTAAAACCGTCTTGTTAAGCTACTGGGACCTCCACGTCTCTTCTGAGGGGCATTAAAAGCGTCTTGTTAAGCTACTGTGACCTCCACCACTTTTCCGAAGGGCATTAAAACCGTCTTGTTAAGCTACTGGGACCTCCACGTCTCTTTCGAGGGGCATTAAAACCGTCTTGTTAAGCTACTGGGACCTCCACGTCTCTTCCAAGGGGCATTCAAACCGTCTTGTTAAGCTACTGCGACCTCCACCACTTTTCCAAGGGGCATTAAAACCGTCTTGTTAAGCTACTGGGACCTCCACGTCTCTTCTGAGGGGCATTAAAAGCGTCTTGTTAAACCACTCTGAACTCCACAGCTCTTCCAAGGGGCATTGAAATGTTGTTTTTAATTAACTCTAACCTCCACGACTCTTCGAACTGGCATTGCATTTCCTCCTAATTTTTGTCAGCTTTTGTTTGGAAGGCATAAACAAAGACTATGGGAGACACATTCCCCAATAATGGGAATAATGTTTGTAATATGCTGTACTGTATGGCTCTTGTAAGGGGCATTGCAAGTTCCTCCGTCCTAATTTTTGGCAGCTTTTGCTTGGAAGGCATAAGCAAAGACTATGGGAGACACACTCCCCAATAATGGGAATAATGTTTGTAATATGCTGTACTGCATGGCTCTTGTAAGGGGCATTGCAAGTTCCTCCGTCCTAATTTTTGGCAGCTTTTGCTTGGAAGGCATAAGCAAAGACTATGGGAGACACACTCCCCAATAATGGGAATAATGTTTGTAATATGCTGTACTGCATGGCTCTTGTAAGGGGCATTGCAAGTTCCTCCGTCCTAATTTTTGGCAGCTTTTGCTTGGAAGGCATAAGCAAAGACTATGGGAGACACACTCCCCAATAATGGGAATAATGTTTGTAATATGCTGTACTGCATGGCTCTTGTAAGGGGCATTGCAAGTTCCTCTGTCCTAATTTTTGGCAGCTTTTGCTTGGAAGGCATAAGCAAAGACTATGGGAGACACACTCCCCAATAATGGGAATAATGTTTGTAATATGCTGTACTGCATGGCTCTTGTAAGGGGCATTGCAAGTTCCTCCGTCCTAATTTTTGGCAGCTTTTGCTTGGAAGGCATAAGCAAAGACTATGGGAGACACACTCCCCAATAATGGGAATAATGTTTTTAAGATGCTGTACTGTATGGCTCTTGTAAGGGGCATTAAAACCGTCTTGTTAAGCTACTGCAACCTCCACCACTTTTCCGAGGGGCATTAAAACCGTCTTGTTAAGCTACTGTGACCTCCACATCTCTTCCAAGGGGCATTCAAACCGTCTTGTTAAGCTGCTGGGACCTCCACGTCTTTTTCGAGGGGCATTAAAACTGTCTTGTTAAGCTACTGTGACCTCCACATCTCTTCAAAGGGGCATTAAAAGCGTCTACTTAAGCCACTCTGAACTCCACAGCTCTTCCAAGGGGCATTGAAATGTTGTTTTTAATTACCTCTAACCTCCACGACTCTTCCAACGGGCATTGCATTTCCTCCTAATTTTAGTCAGTTTTTGCTTTTCAATGCAAAGGCGAAAACTAAGGGAGACCCACTCCCCAATAATTGGTAGAAGGTTTTTAGTACGCTGTAATCCACGTCTGTTTCAAGGGGCATTGCAGTTCCTCATAATTTTTGGAAAGCCTTCCATTCACTGCTTAGGCCAACAGTGTACAGGAGACCCAGTTGCTATAAATGGAAAAAATGGTTTAGTTAAGGCCCTCTGACCTCCATGTCATTTCCAAGGGGCATTGGAGTGCCTCAAAATTTTTGGCAGGCATTCCACTCACTGTATGCCCTATAACTGTGTAGCTGAACCGCTCCTTTTGTTACAGAAACATATCCTACAAGACATATGTGGTTGACTGGCCTGATATTGATGTGAATGGTCCCTGTTCCTCCTGCTCTTTTTCCTTTGCCACTACCTTATCCATCATTTATCACCTGAAGCTTTGTTTTAACGGGAGTCATAGAACTGGGATAGTAGCAGGAAAACATCCAGCAATCCTCGGAGGAGGTAGGGTATGCGCCAAAACGCTGACCACCTCAGGCCTAGCCGCTACTACATACATGCGCTTGCATTCCAAGAAAACAAAGCAGATGCTAACTTCTATCATCATCATCATGCTCCTCACCTTGGCACTCTCAACTCCCCTGATGGAGAAGCCAGGGACCACTGGAGGAGTCTGGTTCTCTGGTGGGCTCGTCCAATGCTGCCCTAAAGCAGGCCGGGCTAAGAAAAGTGTGTGGGGGGTAGTTGACAGGAGAAATAGGGGCGGCTGGGGACCGTTTATGGACACCTGGCTGCCCCCAGGCGGCTGGGGACCGTGTGTGGACACCAGGCCGCGGGGCGGCTGGGGACCGAGTATGGACACCTGGCCGCCCCCTGGTGGCTGGGGACCGAGTGTGGACACCCGGCCGCCAGGCGGCTGGGGACTGAGTATGGATACCAGGCCGCCAACGCAGCCGTGACGTGGTGGCCAGATTCCGCCTCCACATGCCTAAAAGGCCCAATTTCAAGTGCAAGCAAGCAGTATGGTATTGCAGCCTGGGGGTGGGTGGGTGGCAGGCTGCACACTTACGCTTGCATTCCAAGAAAACAAAGCAGATGCTAACTTCTATCATTATCATCATGCTCCTCACCTTGGCACTCTCAACTCTCCTGATGAAGAAGCCAGGGCCCACCGGAGGAGTCTGGTTCTCTGGTGGGCTTGTCCAATGCTGCCCTAAAGCAGGCCGGGCTAAGAAAAGTGTGGGGGGGGAGTTGACTGGAGAAATAGGGGCGGCTGGGGACCGTTTATGGATACCTGGCTGCCCCCAGGCGGCTGGACACCGTGTGTGGACACCCGGCCGCGGGGTGGCTGGGGGCCGAGTATGGACACCCGGCCGCCCTCTGGCGGCTGGGGACCGAGAGTGGATACTCGGCCGCCGGTCGGCTGGGGACTGAGTATGGATACCAGGCCGCCAACGCAGCCATGACGTGGTGGCCAGATTCCGCCTCCACATGCCTAAAAGGCCCAATTTCAAGTGCAAGCAAGCAGTATGGTATTGCAGCCTGGGGGTGGGTGGGTGGTTGGCTGCATATTTGCGCTTGCATTGCAAGGAATGGGGGAGGTACAATTGAACACTGCCCTGGGACAAGAACTTGCACGGGGATAGTTGCAAGTCTGCATCTTCTGATGCGGCAAGGATCACTACTGATGGGCACACTTTTAGGCGGTGACCTGGGTGTCAGAGATGCTTCCAGGGGTCTTCCCCATGCTGTTCCCATGTCTTTCAGCACTGTATGCATGTGTCACACAGCACATGGCCTGATAAGGTTGTAAAATGTTAAAATGACATTTCCCTGTGAATGCATTTGTCACGGTTGAAAGCAATACAAAAGTGCAAAAACGCATAAAAAAATGCTACTTGTGAACATAGCCCAAGGTGTGGTGGAGTATTTTTTGGGGGGGTTATTTATTTTATCTTATACACAAGTCTTTACCCTGGAAAGGAACTTCCTTAACATATTTCACAGTAAAGCAGTTTCAGTTTCGTTTTTGAACGTTTTATTGTGAGCCCTTAAAAGTGGCTTAATACCTCTGACCACGTTGTTGACAGCAATGACCTGGGGGTTAGAAATGCTTCCTGGGGCGATCCCCATGCTGTCCCCATGTCATTTGAGCACTGTCACTATCGTTTTGGGCACTTGTTAAGCTTTTAAAAGACTGCCGGGGGTGCCACCGCAAAACTGCTCGGGTCTTCCATAGACTAATGTAGCACCCTGAGGATTCGGCTGCTACAGGGGTATTGCACCTCAACCCAGAGGTGTGATATTCCACTCCCGGGTAAGGAAGGAGTGTGAAACTGAGCTCGGTAGGCTGCATGCACTACACACATCCCATTTCCGAGGAACAGGCCGACGGTACTCCCACTTAGAAATGTGCAGGTACGACCGAGTCTGTTCCTGGCTGGAGTGGGAGGGGGGTGGTACATCCCAAGTAGTGTAGGGGCAGATAGGGGGAGCAGCCTGGGTAAAGATAGGAGCTCATTGGGTGCTGGTCACCTGAGCTCACACATAGAGGGTGTATATAAGGTGGGCACCAACTAAGAACAGGGTCAGATGCAGAGAACAAGTCAGCGAGCAGAGGAGAAGAAAGACCCTGAGTGAGAGAGGAGCAGAGAAGGAGTACCCAGAGGGGAAAACAGAGAGGACCCAAGAACCCAAATTAAAGCACCGGGTGAGGAGTCGGCACAGGGTACCGGAACCCAAGCTGGTGGGGGCAGAAAACACACCCTAGCCAGAGACCGGAGACCGTGGGCAGCGTTTGCCACGGTCACCCATCACATCCACCCCGAAGGCACACCACATGAAGGGTCAGGGAACCCAAGGCCAAGGGTGTCCCAACAGAAGGCCCGAGGGAGCTGGACCTAGGTGGATCACTGGTGGGGACGGCCAGAGAACGGGACAGAAGGAGAGCTCAGGGCCACGCTCCGGACTTGTTTGGGGGTTGGCTGGATCCAGGACCTGGTGGACGCAGCACGGCTCGGGTGGTCACTCGAAGCTGGAGTGACCAGTACAACATCTGCAGTAAGTAAACACCCTTAACTGCACAACCCGACTCTGTCTTCATTGCCGTCTGCACTGCACCACCACAACCCCCATCCTCTGCACCTGTCCCCCCTGAGGCTATACCCCTCCCGTTGGGGGTTATCCCACCAAGCTGCGCACCCACCATCAGCCTCAGCGGACCCTGCTGCAGCGGCGGCCACAGTGACCGCATCACAACGGGTGGCGTAGTCGACACAAAAGAACTCTTAATAACATCTGTAGGACTGCCACATAACACTGAGTTTGACGCCCTGGGCACGGACCGGGTCACAGCCGCTCGGAGACTACAACCCCCCATCTGATCCGGTGCCGGGTATTCCCCTCAAAAAGGAATATGTCCCAGGGGGCGCGTCAACTTTGGCGTAGTCGGCAGGATAGAACTCTTAATAACATCTGTAGGACTGCCACATACAACTGAGTTTGACACCCTGGGCACGGACCGGGTCACAGCCACTCGGAAGACTACAACTCCCATCTGATCCGGTGCCGGGTATTCCCCTCAAAAAGGAATATGTCCCAGGGGGCGCGTCAACTTTGGCGTAGTCGGCAGGATTACGTGCCCGCAACACCCGGGTACTGCGTGCCTGAAGAAAAGTGCAAGTTTACCTCAGAAAGAAGTCTCCCGCCGGTTCCGGAGGGTCCACGCCATCGGACCCCATCACAGGTCGTTTCCCGCCGATTGTCCGCCATTTCCAGCTTGTTCCCGCCATCTGCAGAGTTTCCCGCCACTGGGCGACGCTTCCCGCCAAATCCGAAGATTTCCCGCCTTGGAAGAGCAGCGGACGCCATTATGGGCGTGCCAAAGGAGGGCAGGAGGCCGCCTCCCATCGTGGGCCAGGACAGAAAATGGCGCCAAAAGTGGAAACCGCCCCCACCAACAGAGACTGTGATGCTAGAGGTGTCTGTCAGCGTGAAAGAACTGCCCCTGGAGCTGACAGTCACCGAGTTGCCCCGGGACCGCCCTCGAAGTGGGAGGAGACGAAAGAAAAGAACGAAGATGGGTGCCGCCTGGAGCAGTCTGGAGCGAGCGCACCCGGAGGCAAGAAGTCTAACGAGGAGTAGCGGAGGAGCTTACCCGGACATGGAGAGAAAGCAGAACAGCACCGGCCCGCTGGCCAGGAGTCTGCTAGAGACCGAGGAAGGCGAGCAGAGCAGCACCGGCCCGCTGGCCAGGAGCCTGCTGGAGGAAGAGCAGAGCAGCACCGACCCGTTGGTCAGGAGCCTGCTAGACACCACGACCCCACTAGGCCTAGTGGAGGTCCTTGCACAGCTCCCCCGAGACCGGGAGTGTGCACAGACCGCTCTGGAGGGCCTCGCAAGGAGGATGGCCCGGGTACAGCGCGAGATATTGGCGGAATGGAGCCGGGAGATGGCCCAGCAAGCTGAGACCAGTCAACGGAGCACGCTACCCTGGAAGAGGAAACAGACCGCCTCTGAGGATGGCGCGGGAGGACCAAAGGCCGGAGACGACGCCGAGAAGGGAGCCGAACGCATGGAGGCAGGTAAAGGGGACGCCTACACCCCAAACCGGGAAACCGCGTACCTGCCCCAGCTCCCCGTCGCAGAGCCCGAAAGTCCCCCTGCTGTGCCCGTAGCCGCCATGTCACCGCTATGGACTAGGCCCAACCGGAAGCCGCCGCAGCGACCCCTGTGACGTCACGCGCCTCGACCCGGAGCGTGACAAAGCAGGAAATACCACCAGCCTGGTCGCAAGGCCTAGTACCCCCGGGCGCCGCATCACCAACAGCGCCCCCTACCTCCGCGGAGCCTCCGGCCTGGCCGCAAGGCCAGGTAGCCCAGGGCGCCGCCGTCCTAGCGGTGCCCTTCACCTTCCAGGTGCCCCAGGCCTGGCCGCAAGGCCTGGGCAACCCGGGCGCCACCACCACCGCGCCCGCGCCCGTAAAACCAAGGGTGCCACACCTGGGGGAGGTCTTGTTCAGCCAGCTCACATGGCCGGACGGTCGGCCCTTCATCTGGCCCGAAGAATACCATGAGCTGGAACGGCAGCAGAGACTAAGACCCCTGGATGAACCCCTGATTCCGGCTCCGAAGCCCGTGGCACGGATCTCGCCCCCGCTAGCGGAAGCACAGTTTGAGTGGGACCCCACCGGAGAAGATCTAATGGGGTTCACTCAGGAAACCAGGGCAGCTGCAGCGGAGCGTGCTGAGTGTTGCCGACAGCAGCTCGAAGAGTTCGCAAGGGAGCGGAGAGAGAGGCGGGTCCGGGAACAGCAAGCTCAAGTAAGGAGCGCGGAGCAGAAGAGCCGGGCCAGGAGAGACCCCCGTGCAGCGCATAGTCCCCGCACCACCGGGACTGTGATAAAGTTTAACCTGCAGCATGGGTGGGGCTTCATCCGAGACCACCACACCCTAGGCGACGTCTTCGTAACCAGGAGAGACGTTGAGTCCCACCTACCGGAGGGACACAGAGGTCGTGACCTTTACATCGGGGACGAGGTCACCTTCACCCGGCACAAGTGTGCCAAAGGTCCCTACGCCCTCCATGTGCATCGCCTGACGGAGGAAGAGCTGCGGTGTGAGGAGGAAGAGCAAGAGGACCCGGACGGGTCTGAAGTTACAACCAGCTACAAGCAAAGAGCAGGAGGAAGACGCCGTTGAGTGCGGCAGAGCAGTAGATGTAAATAGTTACCCGACCGGGGTACAAAGAAACTGTTGCTACATATATATAGTCCCCGTTGGGACCAGCTGAGTGAACTGTTCACCCGTTATTCCGTATCCATATCAGGCTGAGGACTGTGAGCAGCCATTCCCTTCCCTTTACCTGGCCGAGGACTGAGAGCGGCCAACTTCCCCTGTAAATAGTTGCGCTTCCTAAAGCGCCCCCTACTGGTTTTATAGGAAAACTATGTTTTCTAGAAAGACTGTCGCACTGTACCCGGTCACACGTTGCACAGTGACCGGAGGAGGAGCCAGAGGCGACGAGAATGTTTTATTTGCTAATATATGTTGTTTTATATGTTTATGAAAAAAAAAAATGTATGTTTTGGTGTTATTTATGTCTTACAGCCCGAGGACGTGCTGTGATTTACCAGGGGGGAATGTAGCACCCTGAGGATTCGGCTGCTACAGGGGTATTGCACCTCAACCCAGAGGTGTGATATTCCACTCCCGGGTAAGGAAGGAGTGTGAAACTGAGCTCGGTAGGCTGCATGCACTACACACATCCCATTTCCGAGGAACAGGCCGACGGTACTCCCACTTAGAAATGTGCAGGTACGACCGAGTCTGTTCCTGGCTGGAGTGGGAGGGGGGTGGTACATCCCAAGTAGTGTAGGGGCAGATAGGGGGAGCAGCCTGGGTAAAGATAGGAGCTCATTGGGTGCTGGTCACCTGAGCTCACACATAGAGGGTGTATATAAGGTGGGCACCAACTAAGAACAGGGTCAGATGCAGAGAACAAGTCAGCGAGCAGAGGAGAAGAAAGACCCTGAGTGAGAGAGGAGCAGAGAAGGAGTACCCAGAGGGGAAAACAGAGAGGACCCAAGAACCCAAATTAAAGCACCGGGTGAGGAGTCGGCACAGGGTACCGGAACCCAAGCTGGTGGGGGCAGAAAACACACCCTAGCCAGAGACCGGAGACCGTGGGCAGCGTTTGCCACGGTCACCCATCACATCCACCCCGAAGGCACACCACATGAAGGGTCAGGGAACCCAAGGCCAAGGGTGTCCCAACAGAAGGCCCGAGGGAGCTGGACCTAGGTGGATCACTGGTGGGGACGGCCAGAGAACGGGACAGAAGGAGAGCTCAGGGCCACGCTCCGGACTTGTTTGGGGGTTGGCTGGATCCAGGACCTGGTGGACGCAGCACGGCTCGGGTGGTCACTCGAAGCTGGAGTGACCAGTACAACATCTGCAGTAAGTAAACACCCTTAACTGCACAACCCGACTCTGTCTTCATTGCCGTCTGCACTGCACCACCACAACCCCCATCCTCTGCACCTGTCCCCCCTGAGGCTATACCCCTCCCGTTGGGGGTTATCCCACCAAGCTGCGCACCCACCATCAGCCTCAGCGGACCCTGCTGCAGCGGCGGCCACAGTGACCGCATCACAACGGGTGGCGTAGTCGACACAAAAGAACTCTTAATAACATCTGTAGGACTGCCACATAACACTGAGTTTGACGCCCTGGGCACGGACCGGGTCACAGCCGCTCGGAGACTACAACCCCCCATCTGATCCGGTGCCGGGTATTCCCCTCAAAAAGGAATATGTCCCAGGGGGCGCGTCACTAACATTGGGCTCGTTGCTCGGGTCGAGCACCCGAGTATCACGGCGAGCTCGGCCCGAGCTTCGAGCACCCGAGCATTTTAGTGCTCGCTCAACACTAATAACCGGGTGTCCATCTCACTGGAGAAGGTGCAATTTGAGCAACATGAGGGACCTGTCCGCAAACCGTCCACGTAGGCCCTGGGCGTGGCTTCAGGGCATAGGTGATCCAGCTGTTGGACCACATCTTCGGCCTCGCCAAACAGGTTTTTGTTCAGTGGTCTTTTAATATAACACCAATAAGAGGCACTTTAATAAGTGCAAACTATGTACAGTTTAAAAGTTTTTGTCTGCTCACAGTCCTCAGCCTGTCAGTTTGTTTACCCTTACCGGGTAATCATGCACACAAAACTTTTTAGTTCACTCAAACAAGGATGTACCCTTCCGGTTAACTATATACAGTACAGTTCAGTTTCACATACTGTGCTTAGTAGTGGTGCTTCCTCCGGGGAGACACCTGTCTGCTGTAGGCTGGCCCAGCCGGGTCATCAGCCTCTGATTGCAGGGGCATGTCCTCCTCCACTACCCTGTATACATTCAGGGCATACCAGCGCCGCTCACCTCTATGCCTGGTGTAGGTGACTCGGTCACCAGGGTACAGATCTCGGTCAGGATGTCCTTGCTGGAGGTGGGACTCCACGTCCCTCCGATTAACAAATAAATCCGTCGCGACCTGTGGCTCTCTGATGAAGCCCCACCCGGCATCCAGGTCGAACTTCACGACAGTCCCTTCTACGTGGGGACTGGGTGCGGCTGTTTTTGCCTTGCGGGCCCGAGTCTTCTCCTCCATGTTCCTCGCCTCCATCTTCTCCCAGCGCACCCGCCAGATGCGCCGCTCCTTTCCAACTGCAGGAGCTCCCGCCGGCAATGCTCCTCCCGGGGAAGGCCCATGAGGTCCCCTCCCGGGTTATCCCACAGGAATGGATCTCCTTCTTCCTGGTGGGCGACTGAGAGCACAGGAGAGGGCAGCAACGGGAGGCTCTGGTCTTCCACCTCCGCGGACCAGTCCCAGGCCGTGCGTCCGTACACCCATTCAGGTGTAGAGGCATGTGGCTCTAGCAGGGGGCACAGGAGCAGGTCTGCATCACCAGCGCCCGGGGTTGATGGTTCCAGGCCCAGGAGCAGTTCTGTGGCGTGAGCGCCCGGAGACCAAGGTTCCGCCAGAGGGAAGAGGGACGGAGCAGCGCCAGCCACGTCCAGGACAGGGGGATCTCTCCTACCTGCTCCCGCGACTGACACCTCCTGGTCTGTGTGCAGCTCCGCCGGGGCCGGAGCACTGCCGGTCACTTGCAACGCCGACTGCTGCCGGGTCATCAACTTCTCCACCAGGTCCACTCTTCAGGCAGCAATCGCAGCTTGCTGGGCCTCTTCCATCCTCCTGCCCAGTTCTTGCATCTCATCCCGGATAAAGCTGGTGTCCTCCAGGGACAACTTTGTTAGCATCCCCTCCATGGTGAGGGGTTCTGCCTCGGGCTGCAGACCACAAGACGGAGCTTCAGGCTGACCTCTCTCCATCTTGCCTGCCGGGTGCGGTCTGTCTAGACTGCTGGAAACTTCGCCCTGTCTCCCAGGTTTCTTCTCTCCTCTCCCCTTTCTGGGGCGGTCCCATGGCTGCTTGCTGTCAGCCACACCCGGAGGCAGCTTCCCCAGACTGATGGACAGATCCAGGTATATGGCCACAGGCGCATGGGGCGGGTTGTGCTTTTGGCGCCATTCTGGAACCCGGCCTACGATGGGAGGTTTCTTGTCATCCTTGATAACGCACATAATGACGCCCGTTCTTCTAGGGTGGGCGCCACATTCAGTATAGAACACAGTCTCTAGGCGCACAATACCCGGTGATAACGGGTAAGTTCATATCCTGTTCGTGACGCCAAAATAATGACGCGCCCCCTGGGCCGTGGGGTACTCGGTAGCCGGGCCTGTCGTTGCTAGGGGAGATGTCACAGTGGCGGTGACCTGGTCCGTGACTCAGGGCGGTCAATTAAAAGGGGTTTTAAAGAAAAGGATTATAGTTTTTATGAAATGTTCGTGACGCCACCTGTGGTATGCGGCTAAAAGGAGCCACCGCTGTGGAGCAGGTTCTCTGGAGCTGTTGTTAATGCAGCAGAGTTGGTTCAGCTCTCCACGGGTAGAGCTTAGCTCCAGGGCAGAGTAGTGGGGATGTAATAGATGTTGCTGTTGTGCAGAGCGGTGCAGGGGATGATGGCGCAGTAATAATTCGCAGAGACAGTGGGGTGCAGTCTTCAGGGTTTTACTCACGATTTTTAGACTCCAAGTTACCAGGGCCAGGGTAACTCCCCACGCCATCCTGTGTTTACCCTGGGAGGGGTTCAGCAAACTCCCAGGTACCTCCGGAGTACGTAACGGGACCCCGTTCTGTGTGCCTTTTCTAGTCGTCTTCCTGCGCTGGCTCTCACCCTCCTGCCCTGCGCCTCACACTGAGTGTCCCAAGCCAGTGACTGCGGACACTGTCTGGCGACGTCTTCTCTGTCCCCTGGGTCCTCTATGGTCACCTTTTTAGCGATTAGATGTGGCTGTTGGCTGCAGCACCTGAAATGCTGCAGCCTCCGGTTATCTAGTTGAGACTTGAAGAACTCTGCTAGTTTAGGGGCCGGTCCCCTCTCTGCGGCCTGATCCTTCCACTCCTGGTGGATTCGGGCGCACGGGTGGCATCCGCACTGCCCGTGCCCCTGGGATCCTTTCTATTCTGGAGCCTTCCTTCCTGTTCCTCTCCTCTCTTCAGTCTGTCCTGGGCCTCTCTCACTAGGCCCTCCTCCTGAGCAGAGCTCCTGCAGAGCTCCTGCTCCACACACTCTCTCCTCACTGTTCCCTCAGACTGTTCTCACACTCCCAAGATGGCTTCCCCTTTTTATATCCTCCTTCTCAAGTGCTCCCCTGAACTGCTTCCTCCACTCACACCCACTACATAGTTCCCCTCTTGGTTCCCCCCACTCCAGCCAGGGTCAGGGCTCAGCAGCGCAGCAATGGATCTTGCCCCTCCTGCTGTCTGGAGTAGTGTAGTGTTGGATGCAGGTGTTTGGGTCCTGGGCAGTACTCCATCCTTACCTGAGAGTGGGATACCACACCTCTGGGTGAGATGCAGTACCTCTGTGTCCACTGAACCCGCAGGGGCGCCACAATAGCAGCATAACATAAACTCAAATCCACTGTCTTTTTTTGGGAGGTGTATTCCCATGCACCTTTTCACACCCACACATGGGTATACACTTCCTGATTTTGGCTATTTGCTCTTTTCCTACTCCTCCTCATCCTCATCCTCCACCACCACATCACCAGGGTAACCGTGGTCCGTGATGGAACACCCACATAATTTTTTTAAAGGGTGTTTATGATGTCCTTAAAATTTTTTTTTTATACAGTATGTTCATGTATACCCCCTAGGGGTAAATGTTTGTCAGCCCATATGACGCGCCCCTGGGCCTGTGTCGCGCTGCGCTGCGCATGCGGGAGCTTACCCGGAGCCGGATCTGTGGAGGGTTGTAGTCTCGTGGCGGTGACCCGGTCCGTGCCCAGGGAGTCAAACTAGACGGCAGTCCATTAGTAGTAAATGGTTGATGACTACGCCACCCGTTGAGTGCAGCCAGGGGGCTGCTGCTGCAGGGCAGACCGCTGAGGCCGATGGTGGGATTGTGCAGCGTGATAGTATAACCCCCAACGGGAGGGGTATGGCCTCAGGGCAGCCGACGTGGATGATGGGGGTAGCAGGAACCACTCAGAGACGGTACGGTGTAGTTCAGGGTCTTTACTGGTAACAACGACAGACCCTCCCGGAGTACTTGCTAGCAAAAGGGGCCTGGTCAGTCTTTGAGCAGATGGGATCTCCCCTGGCCAGGCGTAGTTGTAGGCCTCCCAAACTGACTGTACTCTTCTGGCTACCTTGCTAGAAGCTGATGTAAGTAGCCCACGTCCCTGAGTGTACCGTGTGGTGCTCACCCGTATGGCCGGTGACTCGGGGCCTTCTAATGGCTTCCGCTCCACGATGGCGGTGCTGGTCCCACGCGTGTGACCGTGCCTTCGGGCTTCTGGGCCAGAGGACCTGAAATCCCCTGCCCGACGGATTCTGCTGCTGGGTAGGAGTTAGTCCCCACAGCCTCGGACTCCGGGTCCGGTAAAGAATCTTCTTAGTCAGGGCGAGCTCTGTAGCTGCCAGCCCCTGACTCCTAGTAACTCTGCTGTTTCCTATGCTGCTTCTCTTCTCCACTCTCCTTGTCTGACTCACCCTGCCTCAGCCCCGGGTTTATACAGGGGAAGTTCTTCCCCTCCCAAGACTGGGCAGGAGGTGTGGCATGCACAGGATCCCTGACCAAAGGACCTCCCACCTGCTCTCAGACATAACATTACATTACTGTGGAAAACCAGACCCCTGGGGTGCCACATTCCCCCCTAGTGAAATTTAGTACTCCGGGACTAAACACATTTAGAAAAACATAACAAAGTATAACAATAACAATACTATAAGAAAAACACATAAGATGGTTGCGGCGTGTCCGCAACCGGGTGCAGTCTTTGAAGAAAAGCAAAGGTGTCCATTTCACCAACACAGGGAGACGTAACCAGGTAGGGGTCTGTCCTACCCCGAGTCCTTAACAGTCTCTAGTCCATCCTGGGTTACGCTCCAACTATATACAAGGATTCCCGGTAAATCCACCAAGGTTTCCTAAAAACAACTGGAAACACAAAATTATTCACAAGCAACAATACACAGAAAAACATAAATAAAACAATTTATACACTTTAAATTCTCCAGCGTGCGGGTAACTGGCCTCTAGTGGCCCGAGTGGACCTACAGAGCTGACTGTCTGGCCCTGAACTACAGGGTGTAGGAGCTGTCAAGGGTAAACTGGGCAGCTGTCTACCGGCTCTTTGTCTCACTAGGGGTACGGCAGGCTCACTATAAGCAGAGGGTTGATTCTCCTGTTCTGCTTGTGTGGAGTCTTCTGCCTCCTGGACCGGCTGTTCTTCCAGCTCTACCCGTTGCTCCGTAGGTTCTTGGGATGATGGTTGGAGGAAGGTGAGTACGGGTACCACAACTGCACCATTGACTTGAGTCCAAGACTGAGGGAAGTCCCCGAGCACGGTACTAACCATATCTTCCCTTTCTTCCACGGGTCGATGGTCTTCTTGTTCCTCTTCAGGGTTCCTCAGTTGTTCGGGACACTTCTTCAGGTGGTCCCGGGATACAATGGCTGTGGTTTCCCCTCCGTCTTTACTGATGGTACAGACCTTCGGGTTCTCGTGGCTTGAGGGCAGTACGGTGTACGGGTCCTCCTCCCACTGGTCATCCAACTTGTGGAGCCGTCTTTTCCTCTTCAAGACCTGCTCTCCGGGTACCAGGGGAACAGCGGGAGCATACTGGTTGTAAGTCTTCTCTTGTCTTTCCCTAGCCTGACAGAGACTTCGCTCCACGCTCTCTTGTACTCTCCGGTACTGCTGCTGCCTCTCTGTGTCCCAGTCTGTTTCTGGTGAAGTGTCCTCAGGTGTCAGGACTCCCATTTCCAGGTCAACAGGTAACTTACCAGGTCTCGCCCTCATTAGGTAAGCCGGGGTACAGTTGGTGGAACCTACCGGGATGTGGTTGTATAGGTCCACCAGATCGGGCAACTTCTCAGGCCACAGACTGCGTTCTTCCAGGGGCAATGTTTTTAGCAGATCCATTACCACCTGGTTCATTTTTTCACAAAGTCCATTAGTTTGCGGATGGTAGGGTGTCGTCCTTATCTTCCGGCAGCCATACAGATTGCAGAATTCCTGGAAGACCTCCGCTTCAAAGGCAGGTCCCTGGTCCGTCAGCACTTGGTCCGGGTACCCGTGTGGACGGCAGAAGTGCTGCTGGAAGGCTCTAGCTGCTGTTTGAGCCGTTAAGTCCTTGACGGGGACGACAACCAAGAACCGGGAGTAATGATCCACGATGGTTAACGCGTAGACGTAGCCACTTCTGCTTGGGGTCAGTTTTACATGATCCAAGGCTACCAGTTCCAACGGTTGCCGGGTGACGATGGACTGCAGGGGAGTCTTCTGGCTGGCCCGGTCCTTCCTTCTCAGATTGCACGGGCCACAGTCTCTGCACCACTTCTCGATGGTTCCCCTCATGCCTACCCAGTGGAACCGCTCGCGCAGCAGGAACTCCAGCTTTTTCCACCCGAAGTGTCCAGCTCCGTCGTGGTATGCCTCCATCACCATGGCTGCATCTCTTCGTGGCACCACTACTTGCCAGAGTAGTTCATGCGTCTGGGAGTTGACCATTCTGCGGCACAACTTCCCCTTGTAAAGGAATAGTCGACTCTTCTCCGCCCATAGTTGTTTGGCTTCCTCCGGAGCGTCTGGTTCAAGTCGAGCCTCCGGCCGAGTCAGCATCTCCTTCACCAGTCGGACGGCAGGGTCGCTGTCTTGCGTTTCCGCCCAGTTGTAGTGGGGTAAGGGGTTCAACGTAGCAGCCTGTTTACCCCTTACCCGGTGGGAATACTGGATAGTCCCATGACGGTGGAACGCAGGGAGTTCAACTTCTTCCAGTCCCTCCGGATCTTCTCCTTCGTCCGGCAGGTTGGGCATCCTGGACAGGGCATCGGCGTTAGTATTGGAGCGTCCTGCCCGGTATTTGATTGTGAACTCGTAGTTGGACAGACGGGCCATCCACCTCTGCTCCAGGGCACCGAGTCTTGCCGTGTCCAGGTGTATCAACGGGTTGTTATCCGTGTATACGGTGAACCGGGAAGAAGCGAGGTAATGCCTAAAGCGCTCGGTGACTGCCCATACCACGGCCAGGAACTCTAGCTTAAATGAGCTGTAATTCTCGGGGTTCCTTTCGGTGGGTCGCAGTTTTCGGCTGGCATAGGAGATCACTCGTTCTCTCCCCTGCTGAATCTGGGATAGTACGGCTCCTAGCCCGATGTTACTGGCGTCGGTGTAGAGGATGAAGGGCTGGCTATAGTCTGGGTACGCCAAGATTTCATCCCCCGTGAGGGCCATCTTCAGCTGGCGGAAGGACTCTTCTTCTAGCTCTTCCCATTTGAAGGGCGGCTTCTGGTTCTTGGCCTTCCGGGACTGGCCTATCAGGAGGTCCTGCATAGGCGCTGCCTTTTTGGTGAAACCGGGAATAAACCTTCGGTAGTAGCCTACCAACCCTAGGAACTGCCGCACTTCTTTTACGCTGGAGGGGCTTGGCCATCCCTTAATTGCGGTGATCTTATCGGGGTCGGGAGCCACTCCGTCAGCGCTCACCACGTGTCCCAGGTATTGCACCTTTGGTTTCAGGAGGTGACACTTGGAGGGTTTCACCTTTAGGCCGTAACTCGCCAGAGCTTCGAACACCTCCGCCAGGTGTTTCAGGTGGTCCTCATAAGTTTTGGAGTATACGATGACATCGTCCAGGTACAACAGGACCGTCTCGAAGTTTCTGTGGCCCAGACAGCACTCCATTAATCGTTGGAAGGTTCCTGGGGCGTTGCAGAGTCCGAACGGCATGCAGGTGAACTCACTAAGTCCCATCGGGGTGGTGAATGCGGTCTTCTCCCGGTCCGCCTCTGCTACAGGAACCTGCCAGTACCCGCTAGTGAGATCCAAGGTAGAGAAGAAGTTAGCAGATCTTAAAGCAGCCAATGACTCCTCTATCCTTGGTAAGGGGTACGCATCCTTGTGTGTGATACGGTTGATTTTCCGGTAATCTACACACATCCTCATGGTGTTGTCTTTCTTTTTGACTAAAACTAGTGGGGCTGCCCAGGGGCTACAGCTATCCCGGATTACCCCAGCCTCCTTCATGTCTCTAAGCATCCCCTTGGCGTGTTGGTAATGTGCAGGGGGTACGGGTCGATACCTCTCTTTTATGGGAGGATGATCTCCCGTGGGGATGCGGTGTTCTACCCCCTTGACTCGCCCGAAGTCTAACGGGTGTTTACTAAACACTCTCTCATACTCTTGAACCACCCGATAGACTCCTTGTTTCTGATGTGAGGGAGTGGAATCAGTACCCAAATGTAGTTGCTGACACCAGTCCTCCATGTCTTTCTTAGAGCCGTTACCGTCCTCCGGGTGAGATGGAGGCAAGGGTTCCACAGATTGTATAGAATTTTGATTAGTGGTATATAATTTGGCTAGCGTGGCATACCGGGGCAGGTACACTTCCCTCTCCCCGATATTTATTATGCGAATGGGCACCCTCCCATGGCGTACATTGACCACCCCCCGTGCTGTCAAAATGGTGGGCCTACTGTCTGAGTAAACTGGTTCTACCATTGCCTGGTAATCTCTTCCTCTCAGACCAATAGCTGCCCGGCACCAAATCATCATTTCACTTTTTGGGGGCATGGCAATAGGAAAAGGGTCACACATTCTTACGCTACCAATCTCACCGCCGGAGAGTTCCACTTGTTGCCGTTGCATCAGTGCCCGGATCTCTTTCTGGAGCACCCGCTGCTCGCCGGAGCTGGCGTTCTTGGCAACCTGCTGTAAAAGGAAAATCACCTCTGCAAGACAATTTTCAATTACGTTAGTTCCTAGAGTTATTTTTGGGTGACTCTCATGTTTATCAATATCTACAATGATCAGTCCCTGTGCGGCCAGTTCGACTCTACCGATTTTGAGGGCCACCTCCTTAAATCCGATCTGTGGCACGGGCTGGCCATTGCTGGCGATGATACTCAAGTCGTCGTCAGGGTAGTGGGTAATATCCGAGTCATTCCAGTACTGCTTGAAGAGCACGTACGGGATGGTGGTGACCTGTGACCCGGTATCCAGTAGGGCACTCATGGGAATGCCATCCAGTACCACAGGCAAGACTGGACGTCCTCCCACATATCTGTCGCGCCAGTTCGATGGGCCTGGTGATCTTTTTCCTGGGGGTTGGCCCTCTACCCCAGGTTGTGCCCGTTTAAAGAACAGTACCTTTCCATATGTCCGGGTTGATTGCAGCGGCGGCAGATGGGTCGTCCGTCCTCGCTGTATCGGTCACTGGGTCTTCCTCTGGCCGGTGGGGTCCTCCTTGGTCGACGCCACGGGATGTCCTCCGGTCCGGATGCCAGCTGGATCTTCCCTGGGGTGGAAACCTGTAAAGACTGCACAGTTCGGGTTAGCGCAGCAACGCTCTTAGCTAGCTCTTGGACCTGATGGTGTAGGTCTGGAGCCGGGTCATTGTCCAAAGCCTGCGCATCAGCTCCCACAGGCCCTGCTGACAAGGGCGCCGCCTCCTGGTAGTAAGTGGTAGTGGGGCGTCTGTGGGTCACAACGCCACCTGGTGCCGGTTCTCGGAGCACCCGGATGGCTCTGTCCTTGAACTGTGCAAAGTCCAGATGGGGATCCTGTAAGGCCATTGCCCGCAACTGGGTTCGGTGGGCATTGCAATATAAACCCTCTATAAATTGTTCAGTCAACAGCCTGTCCTCGTTTCCCACCCCATCAGGGTCGGTCTGCTTTATGGCCCTCAGGGCCTCTTGTAGGTTTAGTGCATAGTCCCTTATACTCTCATGCGCTCGCTGCTTGCACCCGTAGAATCTAAGCTTAATCTCGGCTGAGGTGCGGGTATTAAAGGTGTCCTTCAGCCGGGTTAGTATCCCTGCGACAGTCTTCCTCCCAGGTGGCCAGGATTTTACTTCCCTTTTGGCTGCCCCGGTTAGTTGGGCCACCAGGATGCTCACTTTTTGCTCTTCTGTGAGGGGGTACACCTGGAAGAGGCTATCCAGCTTTTCTCTAAAGTCATGCAGGGTATGTGACTCCCCTGAGTACTGGGGTAGCCAAGCTGCTCCCGGGATATAGGGCATGGTGAAGGGCATAACTGCAGCAGCGGTAGCGCTGGCGGGGGTTGGGGCAGTGAAGCTCTCCTCCGTATCCGACATCTTCCTCCCCCCTAGTGGACCGTGGCCTACCTTGCGATGATCCTCTTCCGTAGGCCGCGGCTCCGCAGTGGATCGTCAGGGTTGAGGACCTTCCGTCGCGCTCCTGTGACGTCGGCGTCTGCTGGGCTCCTTCCAGGACCTTACGCAACGTCCGGACGTGAGGCGGGGCTTCAGTTCTCGCGCGCTTTCGGAGTCCACGCCCCTCTTCTTCCCGCGCGGCGTCCTCAAGATGGCGTCCAATGGCGGGAAAACTCCACGGATGGCGGGAAGAAGGTCGAAGATGGCGCCGGATGGCGGGAAAACTTCGCGGATGGCGGGAATCTTCACCACTGGTAAGTTTGAACAGTCTTTGCTTTTCAGGCACGCAGTACCCGGTGGTTGCGGGCACGAAATCCTGCCGACTACGCCAAAGTTGACGCGCCCCTGGGCCTGTGTCGCGCTGCGCTGCGCATGCGGGAGCTTACCCGGAGCCGGATCTGTGGAGGGTTGTAGTCTCGTGGCGGTGACCCGGTCCGTGCCCAGGGAGTCAAACTAGACGGCAGTCCATTAGTAGTAAATGGTTGATGACTACGCCACCCGTTGAGTGCAGCCAGGGGGCTGCTGCTGCAGGGCAGACCGCTGAGGCCGATGGTGGGATTGTGCAGCGTGATAGTATAACCCCCAACGGGAGGGGTATGGCCTCAGGGCAGCCGACGTGGATGATGGGGGTAGCAGGAACCACTCAGAGACGGTACGGTGTAGTTCAGGGTCTTTACTGGTAACAACGACAGACCCTCCCGGAGTACTTGCTAGCAAACGGGGCCTGGTCAGTCTTTGAGCAGATGGGATCTCCCCTGGCCAGGCGTAGTTGTAGGCCTCCCAAACTGACTGTACTCTTCTGGCTACCTTGCTAGAAGCTGATGTAAGTAGCCCACGTCCCTGAGTGTACCGTGTGGTGCTCACCCGTATGGCCGGTGACTCGGGGCCTTCTAATGGCTTCCGCTCCACGATGGCGGTGCTGGTCCCACGCGTGTGACCGTGCCTTCGGGCTTCTGGGCCAGAGGACCTGAAATCCCCTGCCCGACGGATTCTGCTGCTGGGTAGGAGTTAGTCCCCACAGCCTCGGACTCCGGGTCCGGTAAAGAATCTTCTTAGTCAGGGCGAGCTCTGTAGCTGCCAGCCCCTGACTCCTAGTAACTCTGCTGTTTCCTATGCTGCTTCTCTTCTCCACTCTCCTTGTCTGACTCACCCTGCCTCAGCCCCGGGTTTATACAGGGGAAGTTCTTCCCCTCCCAAGACTGGGCAGGAGGTGTGGCATGCACAGGATCCCTGACCAAAGGACCTCCCACCTGCTCTCAGACATAACATTACATTACTGTGGAAAACCAGACCCCTGGGGTGCCACACATACACTTAGCGCATGGGCATTACAAGTATAGGAGAACCGCTCCTTTCTAATGGGAATATTTTTTTATGAGGCTCTCTAAGTCTCTTCCAAGGAGCATTGAAGTGTCTCCCAATTTTTGGCAGCCCTTGCATTCACTGCATAGGCCAACACTATGGGAGACCCTCTCCTTTCTAATGGGAATTTCTCGTTACTGTGGCCCTGCTCTATGTGTCTTTAAATTCTTAGTGGAGTTTTTCCTAAATTTGGTCAGCCGTTGGACTCACTGCATACCCTATAACTGTATAGCACACCCGCTCCTTTCTAATGGGAACATGTCGTACTTGTTACTGTGCCCCTGCTCTATGTGTCTTTAAATTCTTAGTGGGGTTTTGCAGTCACAGCATGGGCATTACCACTATAATAGATCCGCTCCTTTATAATGGGAACATTTTTTTTACTAAGACCTTCCTCTATGTCTCTTCAAAGGGGTATTGGGTTGCGTCCGAATTTTTGGCAGCCCTTGCAATCACTGCATACGCAATAACAGTATAGGAGACCCACTCGTTAATAATGGGAACAACAAAGCATAGCCGGCTGATGGCTCTCTAACAATAGCGAAGGCCGACTGCTGGCCTTTTAAGAATAGTAAGTCTGCCTGATGGCCCTATAAAAATAGGCTTTGTGACTTTTAGAGTCCCTCCATCATAAATGAAACAGGATGTATCTGATAATGTGTCACACACCACATGGCCAGATAAGGTTGTAAAATGTTAAAATGACATTTCCAGGGGTATGCATTTGTCTTAAAAAATATTAAGAACTTGTTACAGTTCCAACATATTTCATAAATGTGTCCAAACTAAGACAATGAATTTTGGCTGTGATTTCATAAAAGTATTTAAATAAATTCATCCAACTTATAGAAAATTCTCTGTTCAGTCTAGTATAGTAGTTGGACATTTGATTTAAAGCTTCTGGGCCTAATTGCAAAATGTGCCTTTCATAAAACTTGTATCTTCTTATGTGGCAGAGAGAGGCCTTCAGGTCCCTCTTGTTTGCACCTCTCCTCCTTCACACCTGTAGCAATGTAGCAGAGCCCAGCAATGTAGCAGAGTTGAGTAGTTTAAGGGACTCACTGTAGTAGAGCCCAGCGATATAGCAGAGTTGAGTAGGTAGGAGATCCAATGTAGTGATGTAGCAGAGATGACTCTGTGGCGCCCCTGAGGGTTCAGTCGCCACAGGGGTACTGCACCTCAGCTAGAGGTGTGGTATCTCCTCTTCCAGGTAAGGATGGAGCACTTCTCAGGACCCTACTTCACCACCCAACACTGCACCACTCCTGTCCTGTAGGGGGCCTAGATGCACCAGGGTGCTGCCCCGTCCCGGGATAGAGGAGATGGGGGGGAACCAAAGATAGGGGGAACCATGTAGTGGGTGAGGGTGGAGGACACACTTTTAGGATGCACTAATAGCATCATATTTAACTAACGGCCATCTTAGGTTCAAGGTCTTTTGATTGTGATCTTCATCACTGAACGTGGCTTTCTGTTAGAACCTGCAGCTGATTGGAGATACACGGTCCTCGTGCTCTGGCCTTGAGACAAGGAGCGGGTCTGAGTTAACCACTGTCTCTACCTGGTCAAGGTCCCTACCTAAGAAGGCCTGGAGGGGAGTAGAGGAGACAAGCTCCACAGGCAAAAGGATCCCTGGGGGATACGGACGGAGCGGCATACGCCACCTGTATTTCTTCACTCTGGCCAAGCCAGAGGAACTCCTGCTGCAAGAGGGGTGACCGGCCCCCGATATCTGACTGTGTACTTCACGTCACTGTTGGAAAGCCCAGCGGCTTAGTGGATCCCGGAGGGGGGACACAAGCGGGAGGAGAAGGAGAAAGTGAGGGAGAAGGAGAGGAACACACCAACGGGGTCTTGACAGGTGCTCCTGATCTATCTGGAAAGTGCTGGACCCCCTTCCTGGTGGCCGCAGCACGCCGCGAGGAGCAGAGGGAAGCTTTGCGGCTAAAGTTCATTTTAATGTGAGTAAAAACCCTGGATGACTTCACACCCCGCTTCAGCCTGTTATTTACTGCGTGGCACTGGACCCACCATCCTTCCTCACACTGCCCTGAGGCCTGCTCCGCCTGCGGGGAGCCGTCCCATCTTAGCTGTCCGTAACACCGGCCTCAGTGGACTGAGACAGCGCTGGTGTCCATCACCGGAAACCGTAGGTGGCGTAGTCGGAAAATTACCACTCAAAGCCCATTAAATCTTTTATGTGACCGCCCTGGGCACGGACCGGGTCCGGGCCACGACTGCAACCCCCCCCAACAACTGACCCGGCTCTGAGTAAACCCACTTCCCAGGGTGAGGGCTGAGAGCGTCACAACTCATTATTGTGATGTAGCAGGGCTCAGCAGCGTAGAGGAGTTGAGTAGCTCAGGTGATTCATTGATACAATGTAGCAGAGACCAGCATTGTAGCAGAGTAGATTATGTTAGGTGACTACTTTAGATGTAGTAGCATCCCGTGAAACAATCCCCTTTATAGACAAGAGTTTTTAGTACTTAGTAGAGTGACCTTTTGCTGTTATGATCTGTTGAAGACAAGATGTATCGTCAGACACCAACTTGTGGCGTCCTTGAAGAATTTTAGTAATGGCGTCTAGTTCACTTTTATTCTTACATTGTCAAAAAGTGGTCCAAAAATTGTAAGAAGTAGGGTGCAGCAGCCTGAAATTCTCAAGGTGATGCAGATCAGTTTTTCGGTTAAGTTACTGGTGCACCTCAGTGTGTGGTATATAGGAAGGGCATGGTGTGGAAAAGGTAGACTATGAAAGTTGCTTTGGTGCAGTCGAAATCTCCTACATCAGTAAGGTCAATGTGTAGGAAAGTCAGTTTTTTTGCATGACCCTTTGGTCAAAAACACCTACATAAAGATGGAATAGTGGCAAACACAGACATGACAAGGTATAGCTAAAGCTCGGGTATTCAGCTTGAGGCAACTTGAACTTTACACTTCTGATTGGAGTCATAGAGCTTGGTGGTTACAGTCTAAAGGGTTTTTCTACGTCTGGTATTAAATTAATCCGGGAGTCTAATACGTTCTGTTAGGTTTTCTTTTTTTTTCTCAGCTCCTACGGTCCTCATGTGACTGCTCATATGTAATTTACACACTCATGGTCACGCACAGACCCATTTGTTTTTAGCTTCTTTCGATGCAGCAGTGGAAAAGTTGGCGGCACTGTGCTTGGGACATTTGTCTGTGCCATAAGATTCCAGCCAAAAACTAAGGTCAGGGGGTCACTTTAACACTTAAACTGGCTTAGTCCCTTTAATAATTATCAATGGCTGCTGGGAACTAAACCTTTATGGGAATTAGAGGGGTTGTCTACTATTTGATATTGATGACATAAACTGCAGATCACCTCCTATTCATTTAAATATGAGGTCCCCCGGAGCGAGAAGAGCTGCTTGGATTGGCCGCTGCCTGAGCTGATTGGTTGAGTTGCCAGGTGTTTGACCCCCAATGATCTGATATTGATGACTTATCCTAAGGATGTGTCATCAATATAACAGTAGTGGAGAAACTCTTGAATCTCAGTAGGGATACATGTCTCCTGCAGTCAGTGACACCTTCCCTGACGGCCGATGTTTGGCAAGAGACTATCTGTTTAGATGAAATCAGAATCTTTTCTGCACCCTTGCATTTGCTTATAATCTCAATAATGGCATTGCAGACTAGATATGTGTTGTAAGAAAAAGGGTTTGGTTGAAAAATTGTTTTGTTCAGTAGGTGAAGCACAATAGATTAATGTTATCTTCTGCCAGTATGAAAAAGTACAGAAGCCCCCTGAGGCTAGGGCCCAGCATTATCTGCATCACTAGATTGTGAAATAGTCTGGAGCGCCAATATATAGACGAGTAGAGGAAATGTCTGTCACTCCTCCACCCCCTGATACCCACAGAAGTGGCTGCCGGATTGAAGAACTTCTCTGTGGAGACAAGACGTCAGTAGACTTCAGAGGTCAGTGTCTAGTTTTTAGTAGCTGCTTGTTAAGGATCTACCATAAAATATTTATTATTACTATTTGCAATGGTAACGATTATTAAAAACTGGATTAAGTCCAGCAATGTTCTTTTTTTTACCATCAGTCACGGCGATCAAAGTTCTAATATTTTTTAGCAAAAAAACCCAAAACAAAATATAAGCAAAAAGTTTTTGGAAACATGGACAAAATTAATTGATTTGTTTTCTCCTTTCTCTTGCCTCTGAGCAGATGGGAGTCAGGGATGGGTTTATAAATTAAATTTGTGTGTTTGTTACTCCTTTTTTTCTTTATGTATCAACTTTACTCAGGGATAATATTAATTAAAACAATAAAACTTTAAAAAAAAATCCCCAAAACACACAAAAGTTGCAATTCTCGCTTCATTGGGGGGCAGAGGTGTAAAAATTGGAAAAAGAGAACTAGACAGAAGTGATATTTTCTGTGTTTCTACTTTATCTTAATTATGCCATTAAATCACCTGTTTGTCAGTATTACTCTACATAATTATTCTTTTTCCTTGTTGCCACTGATGAAGTTGGTGGAGATATCCAATAAAAACGCATTAGGGAAAACAATGGATAACATGATATGAAGGTAGGGTTTATTTGTTTGATAGAACATTATGGAAAGGTGTTGGATTATTGGCACTGATCTTTGCATCAGAATTGTAGAAGTCCCTTATAGGATTGATTCAGTATAAAACTTGCAGACTCCCATAGAGATGACACTTACCTGCTAACACCCTACAATCTCCATCTTGATCTACACATTTGGCGAGTGCCCATAATTTTACACTGCTAGTGCCCGTACCATTGTCCTGGTGGTATTTGGTAACTTAGGATACATTCTATATTTTGTCCATGTATTCAATATTGATTTTAAAATGGGATAATATAATTGCTAAAAAAATACCCTTCCAGGTATATATGTCCTCCATCCTGTTATATCTGTCACATCCTGGGCCCTTCTTGGTATATGTCAGGTGTATTCCACAGCGATGACACCGGGGAGATCACGCAATATCTCACCGTGCCGTCACTGTGTCTCGGATTTCATCCGGAATCGCGAGCACACGATCCAGACTAATCACTACTTAGGTACCGGCAAGCGACCAGTGAGCATATGGCGTCACACCTCCGGATTCCAATGCATGGAATATGTGTAGACGCCCCTTACGGTCACTGTCTGATTCACGATAGCCCAATTATTATTATTCTCTGCCACCACCGGCCAGATTTGAAATATAATACAGGCCTGGTCGGACGCCTGCGTTCTGGTAGTGTATGGCTTCGGGGGAGGGAGCGATTACAGGACAAAAGAAACAGAACTATTAAATTTTATATTTAATCCAAAAGGGAGGCAGTGTTTAAGAAAAATATACAAGATTTTACAAAGGATATACAATTCATAAGCAGTTACACAAAATAATAAGGATTAAAGGAGAAACTTACTCTATACGGTTCGCAGGGACGAATCAGCATAGGTGGAGGAGGGGGTCCCCGATTTGATTTGAAAGTTATCGAACGTGACATGTTGCTATAGTATCTATACCCCCCTGGCAATGAGTGCTCCTCCAGCCTCAGCAGACTATTTTATGTTGAAGGGAGAGACCTGCCACCACCCCCCTGTGCTGACATCACAGGGGCTGGGCTCCACCCTTCATGTTTTTATTAAAAACGCTAACTTCCGGGATAACTTATCGCTTGTTGACCGCAGAAGCTTGCAAACGACGCCATATTTTCCGTTATAATTTTACCTTCATTTAGAGACCATACATGGAATATTTGCGAACCCTTATTCTGGTGCTTTTGCGCTACAGCTCCACGGAGGGGTTTACAGCTATGGGAAAATAAGCATATCGATCCTTGGCTGTCCCCGCCACTAAAAATATAGGTCCCATCATAATCGGAATTATGGAACTTACAATATTCCATATTCCATATCAGTGCTGGCTTGACAATAGATTTCCTTTTGAAGCTCGGGAAGCAAGCTTCAACACTTACACATAAATTATCGCAAGCCTGCGTCTTATCATCCTCTGCTTTTTCCAGGTGGGAAAGACCCTCGCATTTGAATTAGGTTGGTGACACCTATCTCGCCAGCATTTGTGTACAAGGCCTTACTCATGGGTGTGCTAATTGGCGTTTTGCGCTGAAACTTATGTGAAGACAGCTCTTGTGCTGACAAGTGGTGAATAAGGGAAGGGTGAGGGGGGAAAGACTTCTTATTAGCTGTGACAGGGGGAGAAAGGACATTTTCAATATTTCTCAATATTTCCCTGACAGTTTATATGTCCCCTTTCCTGGTATATTTGTTCCCTATCCTGGTATATATGTTCTCCATCCTGGTATATATGTTCTCCATCCTGGTATCTATATCCCCCATCCTGGTATATATGTTACCCATCCTGGTATATTTGTCCCCATCCTGGTATATATGTTCCCCTTCCTGGTATATATATTCCCCATCCTTGGCACGTTCCTGGTATATATGTCCCCCATCCTGTTACATATGTGACCCATCCTGCTCCCTTTCTTGCTATATATGTCTCCTGTTCTGCCTCTGCATAAAACAAAACAAAACAAAACCAATTTTTTTTTATCACCTTCCTTCACTTTCACGACATGTGGCATTTTCTTTTATAGCCATCATAGAGGCTGGCAGTGTACCTGCTATGGTGACATATGACGTCACTGTCATGCGACGCCAATGCCAGGATCGCCGACATCAACTGCTGGCCTCTGATTGTCCGGCAGCATGTATTGTGGTGTAGGGACCCAGCAGGTCTCTGTGCCGTAATTTCAGCTGAATATGCGTCCTCAGACTTATATCTAGCTGAAATAGTCGCTGGTGTCGGCGGGCCCTCCTTCCAATTGTTATGCAGTGTGTATTTTTGTAATCTGCTGAAATATAAAGCATGCAGTCCTATGGATGGAAAAATTACCCCCAAATGTATATAGAGTAATTTGTTTATGTTAAAGAGTTCATTTTACATTCAGGCTTATTTCTGAAGTATCTAACAGATAATCCGAGGACGGTGCCGGGGAGAGATCATCATGGCCGCCACTTTTACTCCCCAGCATGCCTACACTGATGAATTTATCCCCAGAGATTACTTACAGACATCCTATGCGGCTGGAGAAGGAATTCTTTTAGGAGAGTTTACAGATTTTGTATTACAAAATCTACATGAAACGTTCACTAAAGGTAAGTCTTATTTTTACATAGTTTTATAGGTTGAAGACGGACACGGACATAGGTCCATCAAGTTCAACTTTTTTCGATCAATGATACATTATTTGCCAGTAGATAGATAACTCTCAATACCATTAGTTAGGAGTTAAACATCCAGCCCTCTTCTAAAGGGAACCTGTCACCTGGTTCATGATGCTTGTGGTTTTTATAATTGTAGTCAGGTACATTTTTCTCTGAAACACTATGGCATTTCAGAGAAAATATACTTTAAAATCTCTCCGGAGACCATAGGCAGAGATTAAACTAGTCTGGCTCTGCCCTTGACAGGCTCTTCCCAGCGCTGCTGGAGATGATTTATAGGTCTCTCCCATAGCGAGAGTGGCGCTGGGATGAGCCGGTCGGGGACAGAGCCGGACTAGTCTGATCTCCGTCTATGGTCCCCACATGATCTAAAACACAGGAGACTTTCAGAGAAAAATATACGTCGTTGCAATTGTTCATCCAGGTTCTGATTCATGCTGCCCGTGTTCTGGAAAGCAATGATCAGATTACAAGTTGACTTTAATGATGACATAGTATTTGCCATTACTACCTCTTGCGGTAGGGCATTCTACTCTAGCTCTAACTGTAAAGAACCCTTTCCTATATAAATGTCTAACTCAACTTTCTTCCACACATACAAAAGTCAACTGGTTCTTTGTAAGGTTCTTGCAAAGAATAAATCATGTGCTGGTCTTTGTATTGACCACCATGGTTAAGCATTCATTGTGCCGAATGTATACAGTCTAGTAAAATGCTAATAAATTAAAAAATTTTATTCGTTTCAATCCCCAAAAAATGACACCCCAAATAATAAATTTACAACTTGTTGCTCTGGTAAATTCCTTTTGTCCAAGCCACCTCAAAATGGTCACTAGGACAATTGCACAAGAGGATATTCTTCCATAAAGGGATTGTCCCTATTGGGAGATGTCACAAAGTATTAAATGATTCGTGACGGCCCTGTCATTTTGCTGTTTAAATGCTGTTTTTTCCTTTGGGCAATCAGGGGTTAATGTCAGCTTTCCTTGCTAAACTTGGTGATCTCTTGCTCCACCCTAAAAATAGTCACATGTCCCTTCAGCTGATGTTGGTGTTCAGTTCATTCTGCTTAACCTGGAGTGAGGAGAAGGAGTCTGTTGTCTGGAGTAGTTGGAAGTTTACCTTGGGATTGCTGCTTGCTGCTTTCCCTGTGTTTTCCCTTGTGGCTGTGAGTGTATTTTTGGTGAGCTTGCCATTTCAGTTTACCCTGTCTGTTTTCCCTGTCTTGTTACAGTAACATCCTAATTGTACTGTCTTCTTCCCTGGGGGATAGGGGGTCACTGACAGGGCCTGTGCAGGAGATAGGGAGACACTGGCGGCTCGGGCCTCCTCATCTTCAGAGGTACCCCTGAGATAAGGGAAAGTCAGGGCTCCCCTAGTGTGGCAGGGACAGGTCCGGGTCCCAATGTGACACCCCAGGGGTCTGGTTGCCACAGTGATAGAGATGTTATGTCTGAGAGCAGGTGGGAGGTCCTTTGGTCAGGGATCCTGTGCATGCCACACCTCCTGCCCAGTCTTGGGAGGGGAAGAACTTCCCCTATATAAACCCGGGGCTGAAGCAGGGTTAGGAGTCAAGGAGAGTAGAGACAAGAGACAGTCATAGGAAGAAACAGCTGGAGCTCAGTGGGAGCAATACTACTACGAGTCAGGGGCTGGCAGCTGCAGAGCTCGCCCTGACTGAGAAGCTTTCTTACCGGACCCGGCGTCCGAGGCTGTGGGGACTAACTCTTACCCAGCAGCAGAAGCCGACCGGCAGGGGATTTCAGGTCCTCAGGCCCAGAAACCCGAAGGCACGGTCACACGTGTGGGACCAGCACTGCCATCGTGGAGCGGAAGCCAATAGAAGGCCCCGAGTCACCGGCCATACGGGTGAGCACCACACGGTACACTCAGGGACGTGGGCTACTTATATCCGCTTCTAGCAAGGTAGCCAGAAGAGTACAGTCAGTTTGGGAGGCCTACAACTCCGCCTGGCCAGGGGAGATCCCATCTGCTCAAGGACTGACCAGGCCCCGTTCGCTAGCAAGTACTCCGGGAGGGTCTATCGTTGTTACCAGTAAAGACCCTGAATTACACCGCACCGTCTCTGAGTGGTTCCTGCTACCCCCATCTTCCACGTCGGCTGCCCTGAGGCCATACCCCTCCCGTTGGGGGTTATACTATCACGCTGCACAATTCTACACCGGCCTCAGCGGTCTGCCCTGCAGCGGCAGCTCCATAGCTGCAAATCAACGGGTGGCGTAGTCGACACTCAAATAACATCTATCAAGACTGCCACACACTGAGTCTGACCCCCTGGGCACGGACCGGGTCCCCGCCACTCGGAGACTACAACCCTCATCTGATCCGGTTCCGGGTAAGCCCCCGTGCGCGAGACGCTGCGCGACACAGCAGGCCCAGGGGCGCGTCAACTTTGGCGTAGTCGGCAGGATTTCGTGCCCGCAACCACCGGGTACTGCGTGCCTGAAAAGCAAAGACTGTTCAAACTTACCAGTGGTGAGGTTTCCCGCCATCCGGCGCCATCTTCTGCCTTCTTCCCGCCATCCGCGAAGTTTTCCCGCCATCCGGCGCCATCTTCGGCCTTCTTCCCGCCATCCGTGGAGTTTTCCCACCGTTGGACGCCATCTTGAGGACGCCGCGCGGGAAGAAGAGGGGCGTGGACTTCGAAAGCGCGCGAGAACTGAAGCCCCGCCTCACGTCCGGACGTTGCGTAAGGTCCTGGAAGGAGCCCAGCAGACGCCGACGTCACCGGAGCGCGACGGAAGGTCCTCAACCCTGACGATCTACTGCGGAGCCGCGGCCTACGGAACAGGATCATCGCAAGGTAGGCCACGGTCCACTAGCGGGGAGGAAGATGTCGGATACGGAGGAGAGCTTCACTGCCTCAACCCCCGCCAGCGCCACCGCTGCTGCAGTTATGCCCTTCACCATGCCCTATATCCCGGGAGCAGCTTGGCTACCCCAGTACTCAGGGGAGTCACTTACCCTGCATGACTTTAGAGAAAAGCTGGATAGCCTCTTCCAGGTGTACCCCCTCACAGAAGAGCAAAAAGTGAGCATCCTGGTGGCCCAACTAACCGGGGCAGCTAAAAGGGAAGTAAAATCCTGGCCACCTGGGAGGAATACTGTCGCAGGGATACTAACCCGGCTGAAGGATACCTTTGATACCTGCACCTCAGCCGAGATTAAGCTTAGATTCTACGGGTGCAAGCAGCGAGCGCATGAGAGTATAAGGGACTATGCACTAAACCTACAAGAGGCCCTGAGGGCCATTAAGCAGACCGACCCTGATGGAGTGGGAAACGAGGACAGGCTGTTGACTGAACAATTTATAGAGGGACTGTATTGTAATGCCCACCGAACCCAGTTGCGGGCGATGGCCTTACAGGATCCCCATCTGGGCTTTGCACAGTTCAAGGACAGAGCCATCCGGGTGCTCCGAGAACCGGCACCGGGTGGCGTTATGACCCACAGGCGCCCAGCTATTACTTACCACCAGGAGGCGGCGCCCTTGTCGGCAGGGCCTGTGGGAGCTGATGCGCAGGCTTTGGACAATGACCCGGCTCCAGACCTACACCATCAGGTCCAAGAGCTAGCTAAGAGCGTTGCTGCGCTAACCCGAACTGTGCAGTCTTTACAGGTTTCCACCCCAGGGAAGATCCAGCTGGCATCCGGACCGGAGGACATCCCGTGGCGTCGACCAAGGAGGACCCCACCGGCCAGAGGAAGACCCAGTGACCGATACAGCGAGGACGGACGACCCATCTGCCGCCGCTGCAATCAACCCGGACATATGGCAAGGTACTGTTCTTTAAATGGGCACAACCTGGGGTAGAGGGCCAACCCCCAGGAAAAAGATCACCAGGCCCATCGAACTGGCGCGACAGATATGTGGGAGGACGTCCAGTCTTGCCGGTGGTACTGGATGGCATTCCCATGAGTGCCCTACTGGACACCGGGTCGCAGGTCACCACCATCCCGTACGTGCTCTTTAAGCAGTACTGGAATGACTCGGATATTACCCGCTACCCTGACGACGACTTGAGTATCATCGCCAGCAATGGCCAGCCCGTGCCACAGATCGGATTTAAAGAGGTGACCATCAAAATTGGTAGAGTCGAACTGGCAGCACAGGGACTGATCATTGTAGATATTGACAAACATGAGAGTCACCCAAAAATAACTCTAGGAACTAATGTAATTGAAAATTGTCTTGCAGAGGTGATTTTCCTTTTACAGCAGGTTGCCAAGAACGCCAGCTCCGGCGAGCAGCGGGTGCTCCAGAAAGAGATCCGGGCACTGATGCGACGGCAACAGGTGGAACTCTCCGGCGGTGAGATTGGTAGCGTAAGAATGTGTGACCCTTTTCCTATTGCCATGCCCCCAAAAAGTGAAATGATGATTTGGTGCCGGGCAGCTATTGGTCTGAGAGGTAGGGATTACCAGGCAATGGTAGAACCAGTTTACTCAGACAGTAGGCCCACCATTTTGACAGCACGGGGGGTGGTTGATGTACGCCATGGGAGGGTGCCCGTTCGCATAATAAATATCGGGGAGAGGGAAGTGTACCTGCCCCGGTATGCCACGCTAGCCAAATTATATACCATTAACCAAAATTCTATACAATCTGTGGAACCCTTGCCTCCATCTCACCCGGAGGAAGGTAACGGCTCTAAGAAAAACATGGAGGACTGGTGTCAGCAACTACATCTGGGTACTGACTCCACTCCCTCACACCAGAAACAAGGAGTCTATCGGGTGGTTCAGGAGTACGAGAGAGTGTTCAGTAAACACCCGTTAGACTTCGGGCGAGTCAAGGGGGTAGAACACCACATCCCCACGGGAGACCATCCTCCTATAAAAGAGAGGTATCGACCCGTACCCCCTGCCCACTACCAACACGCCAAGGGGATGCTTAGAGACATGAAGGAGGCTGGGGTGATCAGGGATAGCTGTAGCCCCTGGACAGCTCCACTAGTCTTAGTCAGAAATAAAGACAACACCATGAGGATGTGTGTAGATTACCGGAAAATCAACCGTATCACACACAAGGATGCGTACCCCTTACCAAGGATAGAGGAGTCATTGGCTGCTTTAAGATCTGCTAACTTCTTCTCTACCTTGGATCTCACTAGCGGGTACTGGCAGGTTCCTGTAGCAGAGGCGGACCGGGAGAAGACCGCATTCACCACCCCGATGGGACTTAGCGAGTTCACCTGCATGCCGTTCGGACTCTGCAACGCACCAGGAACCTTCCAACGACTAATGGAGTGTTGTCTGGGCCACAGAAACTTCGAGATGGTCTTGTTGTACCTGGACGATGTCATCGTATATTCCAAGACGTATGAGGACCACCTGAAACACCTGGCGGAAGTGTTCGAAGCTCTGGCGAGTTACGGCCTAAAGGTGAAACCCTCCAAGTGTCACCTCCTGAAACCAAAGGTGCAGTACCTGGGACACGTGGTGAGCGCTGACGGAGTGGCTCCCGACCCTGATAAGATCACCGCAATTAAGGAATGGCCAAGCCCCTCCAGCGTAAAAGAAGTGCGGCAGTTCCTCGGGTTGGTAGGCTACTACCGAAGGTTTATTCCCGGTTTCACCAAAAAGGCAGCACCTATGCAGGACCTCCTGATAGGCCAGTCCCGGAAGGCCAAGAACCAGAAGCCGCCCTTCAAATGGGAGGAGTTGGAAGAAGAGTCCTTTCACCAGCTGAAGATGGCCCTCACGGGGGACGAAATCCTGGCGTACCCGGATTATAGCCAGCCCTTTATCCTCTACACCGACGCCAGTAACATCGGGCTAGGAGCCGTACTGTCCCAGATCCAGCAGGGGAAGGAACGAGTAATCGCCTACGCCAGCCGAAAACTGCGACCCACCGAAAGGAACCCCGAGAATTACAGCTCATTTAAGCTAGAGTTCCTGGCAGTAGTATGGGCAGTCACCGAGCGCTTTAAGCATTACCTCGCTTCTTCCCGGTTCACCGTGTACACGGATAACAACCCGTTGACACACCTGGACACGGCAAGACTCGGTGCCCTGGAGCAGAGGTGGATAGCCCGTCTGTCCAACTACGAGTTCACAATCAAATACCGGGCCGGACGCTCCAATACCAACGCGGATGCCCTGTCCAGGATGCCCAACCTGCCGGACGAAGGAGAAGATCCGGAGGGACTGGAAGAAGTTGAACTCCCTGCATTCCACCGTCATGGGACTATCCAGTATTCCCACCGGGTAAGGAGTAAGCAGGCTGCTACGTTGAACCCCTTACCTCACTACAACTGGGCGGAAACGTAAGACAGCGACCCTGCCGTCCGACTGGTGAAGGAGATGCTGACTCGCCCGGAGGCTTGCCTTGAACCAGACGCTCCGGAGGAAGCCAAACAACTATGGGCAGAGAAGAGTCGACTGTTCCTTTACAAGGGGAAGTTGTGCCGCAGAATGGTTAACTCCCGGACGCATGAACTACTCTGGCAAGTAGTGGTGCCACGAAGAGACGCAGCCATGGTGATGGAGGCATACCACGACGGAGCTGGACACTTCGGGTGGAAGAAGCTGGAGTTCCTGCTGCGCGAGCGATTCCACTGGGTAGGCATGAGGGGAACCATTGAGAAGTGGTGCAGAGACTGTGGCCCGTGCAACCTGAGAAGGAAGGACCGTGTCAGCCAGAAGACTCCCCTGCAGTCCATCGTCACCCGGCAACCGTTGGAACTGGTAGCCTTGGATCATGTAAAACTGACCCCAAGCAGAAGTGGCTACGTCTACGCGTTAACCATCGTGGATCATTACTCCCGGTTCTTGGTTGTCGTCCCCGTCAAGGACTTAACGGCTCAAACAGCAGCTAGAGCCTTCCAGCAGCACTTTTGCCGTCCACACGGGTACCCGGACCAAGTGCTGACGGACCAGGGACCTGCCTTTGAAGCGGAGGTCTTCCAGGAATTCTGCAATCTGTATGGCTGCCGGAAGATAAGGACGACACCCTACCATCCGCAAACTAATGGACTTTGTGAGAAAATGAACCAGGTGGTAATGGATCTTTTAAAAACGTTGCCCCTGGAAGAACGCAGTCTGTGGCCTGAGAAGTTGCCCGATCTGGTGGACCTATACAACCACATCCCGGTAGGTTCCACCAACTGTACCCCGGCTTACCTAATGAGGGCAAGACCTGGTAAGTTACCTGTTGACCTGGAAATGGGAGTCCTGACACCCGAGGACACTTCACCAGAAACAGACTGGGACACGGAGAGGCACCAGCAGTACCGGAGAGTACAGGACAGCGTGGAGCGAAGTCTCTGTCAGGCTAGGGAAAGACAAGAGAAAACTTACAACCAGTATGCTCCCGCTGTTCCCCTGGTACCCGGAGAGCAGGTCTTGAAGAGGAAGAGACGGCTCCACAGGTTGGACGACCAGTGGGAAAAGGACCCGTACACCGTACTGCCCTCAAGCCACGAGAACCCGAAGGTTTGTACCATCAGTAAAGACGGAGGGGAAACCACAGCTATTGTATCCCGGGACCACCTGAAGAAGTGTCCCGAACAACTGAGGAACCCTGAAGAGGAACAAGAAGACCATCGACCCGTAGAGGAAAGGGAAGATATGGTTAGTACTGTGCTCGGGGACTTCCCTCGGTCTTGGACTCAAGTCAATGGTGCAGTTGTGGTACCCGTACTCACCTTCCTCCAACCAGCATCCCAAGCACTTACGGAGCAACAGGTAGAGCTGGAAGAACAGCCGGTCCAGGAGGCAGAAGACCCCACACCCGCAGACCAGGAGGATCAACCCTCTGCTTGCAGTGAGCCTGCCATATCCCTAGTGAGCCAAAGAGCCGGTAGACAGCTGCCCAGTTTACCCTTGACAGCTCCTACACCCTGTAGTTCAGGGCTAGGCAGTCCGCTCCGTAGGTCCACTAGGGCCACTAGAGGCCAGTTACCCGCACGGTGGAGGATTTGAAGTGTATAAATTGTTTTATTTATGTTTACCTGTGTATTGTTGCTTGTGTATAATTTTGTGTTTCTAGTTATTTGTAGGAGTCCTTGGTGGATTTACCGGGAATCCTTGTACATAGTTGGAGCGTAACCCAGGACGGACTAAAGACTGTTAAGGACTCGGGGTAGGACAAACCCCTACCTGGTTACGTCTCCCTGTTTTGGTGAAATGGACACCTTGCTTTTCTTCAAAGACTGCACCCGGTTACGGACATGCCGTAACCATCTTTATATGTTTTTCTTATTGTATTATTATTGTTTTTATCTTGTTATGTTTTTCTAAAATATGTTTAGTCCCGGAGTACTAAATTTCACTAGGGGGGAATGTGACACCCCAGGGGTCTGGTTGCCACAGTGATAGAGATGTTATGTCTGAGAGCAGGTGGGAGGTCCTTTGGTCAGGGATCCTGTGCATGCCACACCTCCTGCCCAGTCTTGGGAGGGGAAGAACTTCCCCTATATAAACCCGGGGCTGAAGCAGGGTTAGGAGTCAAGGAGAGTAGAGACAAGAGACAGTCATAGGAAGAAACAGCTGGAGCTCAGTGGGAGCAATACTACTACGAGTCAGGGGCTGGCAGCTGCAGAGCTCGCCCTGACTGAGAAGCTTTCTTACCGGACCCGGCGTCCGAGGCTGTGGGGACTAACTCTTACCCAGCAGCAGAAGCCGACCGGCAGGGGATTTCAGGTCCTCAGGCCCAGAAACCCGAAGGCACGGTCACACGTGTGGGACCAGCACCGCCATCGTGGAGCGGAAGCCAATAGAAGGCCCCGAGTCACCGGCCATACGGGTGAGCACCACACGGTACACTCAGGGACGTGGGCTACTTATATCCGCTTCTAGCAAGGTAGCCAGAAGAGTACAGTCAGTTTGGGAGGCCTACAACTCCGCCTGGCCAGGGGAGATCCCATCTGCTCAAGGACTGACCAGGCCCCGTTCGCTAGCAAGTACTCCGGGAGGGTCTATCGTTGTTACCAGTAAAGACCCTGAATTACACCGCACCGTCTCTGAGTGGTTCCTGCTACCCCCATCTTCCACGTCGGCTGCCCTGAGGCCATACCCCTCCCGTTGGGGGTTATACTATCATGCTGCACAATTCTACACCGGCCTCAGCGGTCTGCCCTGCAGCGGCAGCTCCATAGCTGCAAATCAATGGGTGGCGTAGTCGACACTCAAATAACATCTATCAAGACTGCCACACACTGAGTCTGACCCCCTGGGCACGGACCGGGTCCCCGCCACTCGGAGACTACAACCCTCATCTGATCCGGTTCCGGGTAAGCCCCCGTGCGCGAGACGCTGCGCGACACAGCAGGCCCAGGGGCGCGTCACCAACTCTCAGCCATTTCCCGTTTTTGCCGTTTACGGTGTGACAGGAGACTTATGGTAAATCAATACGATATATCATAAATATTCAATGGATGAAACAACCACTTCTGGAACCAGCAGCTGTCTCCTCGGACTCCCTGTCACATGTCCTGTCAGCTCAAGACACCTCCAACCAGTCAATCAGAAGCGCACCTGCTCTTGGCAAACTTAATGGAGCCATGGCATGGACTTGCAGGAATGGAGAGGTGGCAGTGCATGTGCAGCTCTCTCATTTCTTTGCAAGCTCTGAAGACTGGTCAGGAGTTGGAGCACTTACCCCTCCCTGACTTCCTCTAAGGAGCAAGAGCAGTCTCTGAGCAGAGGTAGCCACACCCATGCAGACCTACAGTTTCCTCCCATATGCTCCCATGATAACCGGGTCTTGTTTAGCGGAGAAGCAGAGTGGCATCCACTCCAAAGACTTGCCCAGTTGCCCGCGTGAATCTCCATAAAGGTCTTCTCAGATTCCATGTCACATCTCCCGACAACTCCTGCCTATCAATTAGAAGCGTACCGCCGCTGGCAAGGAGCTGGGGACTGGCTCACTCCTGAAGCTAGGCAAAGACATAGCTGCCCCTTTAAGACAGAAGACCTATTGAATAAAACCCAACCATACACCTGACCCTGAATTAAATCAGCCACTAGACCAAGCCACTAAATTAATTAAGACCCCCCAAAAAACAGGTATTATTTTTGAATCCCCCTTTTCACCTATTTAGGATTTCAGCAGTAATTTGTCATTCTCAATAATATTCCTTTTTTCTAACCTGACATCTAAATGTTCTGTTATCTCGTAAGGTGGAGTAAGAGGGGACACGCTGCTTGATGTTGGCACCGGAGCTTCCATTTATCAACTCCTTTCGGCTTGTGAAGTGTTTGATAACATCATTGTCTCAGATTTAAATGAGAAAAATCATGCCGAATTCCAAAGATGGCTGAAGAAGGATCCGAAGGCTTTTGACTGGACTCACGTCATCAAATTTGTATGTGAACTGGAAGGAAATAGGTATTGATTCCTTTTTCAGGTTTACAATAACTTTATACATTACAATAAAGTCTGTGAGTATCAGAAAGTTTTGTGCAGGGCTGGCGCTAATATAGAGGAGTCAAACAGAGCTGCCATAAAAAAATCACAAGGAAGATAAGTTAAAGATAAGGCTTAAACCGGTTACCAATTAAAAAGCACCCAAGAAGAAGGTAGGGATGCCATTAAAGGCATTACTTATCCGTTATGCATCCTGATGCATCATTTCAGCCCTGGAGAAATCAGAAAACGGATTTGATCATAAAAGTCAAAATTCTGTAAAATAGTCTTATAAATAAAATATCTGGCAAAATGCCGAATCAGAAGACAACTCCCCTTTGGTGTTGATTTTGCAACCACCTGTCAGAAATTTCACTTGCAGCGGCAACTGGAGGAGGAGTGTAGAATTACATGGCGGCCATTCAAATGAATGGTCATTTATGTAACACATGAGCTTCTCGAATGTGCCACAATGGAAGTTACTCTAATCCATTTATCAAATTTCCAACATTTGCAGTCCGAGCACAGACTATGAAGTTTGGAATGGCCATGGGTCTCCTGACCCAAACTTAACAGCCTCATATATGCCGATGAGGCTGTTAAGTTTGGGTCAGGAGACCTGTAGTCAGTGGCGTAACTAGAGTCCAATTTGCAAAATTTCCAGAATTTGGACCTGGGCTCCCACCTGCATGTTGGTCAGATGCATGGGCCCTTGTAGCATTCTAAATCCTATAAAGACATATGTGTTTGCCCCCCTTCATTATGTAGTAATGTCCCCCATACTGGGCCCCTTGCAAGTATATATGTCAGTCCATTCTGGGCCCCTTCCAGTCATATATGTCCCCCATCCTAGTATATATTTCCCCAATTCTGGGTCCCTTTTGGGTATATATGTCCACCTTCCTGGGCCCCTTCCTGGGTCCCTTTTGGGTATATATATCCCCACCCTGGTATACATGCCCAACTTTCAGGTATATATGTCCCTCATCCTGGTATATGTGTCCTCCATCCTGGGCCTCTTCCTAGTATATATGTCCGCCTGCCTGGTATACATGTCCCCCATCCTGCTCCCCTTTCTGGTATATATGTCCCCCAACCTGGGCCTCTTCCAGGTATATATGTCTGCCATCCTGGGCTCCTTCCTGATATTTATATATGTTCTACATACTGGGCCCCTTTTTGGTATATATGTCCACTTTTCTGTCTCTGCATGAAAATATATATATATGTATTTTCTACTCAATTTTCTTCGATCCCACAATGTGTGGTGTCCTCTTCTGTAGCCGGCATAGAGGCCGGCAGTTGACATTGGTGGGCCTGCTATGGTGACCCATGCAGTGCAGGGAGCCGGAGGGTTCATACACTTAAGCTAGATGTGTGTCCTCCTGTGTATTTGCCTCCCTCCAGCACCGTTTTCGACCGCGATCATTGCACCCTGTTCACAATTTTGGACTGAAACTTACAATACATAATACTGTGGCTCAACACTCCGAGGGAGAACTTGAGCAAAAAAATCACCTCCATGATGTCCAAATTGCCTTGTAGGACATATGTCACATTTTGTTCTAGTATCAATTATGAGTTGAAAAGAATAGAAATAAGCAAATTCATTTTATTCTTTTTTTGTTTCAAGGGAGAATTATGAGAAAAAGATAGAAAATCTCCGTGGTAAGGTGAAAGAAGTCCTGAAATGTGACGCTCTGAAAAGAAACCCTTTCGACCCTGTCGTTGTGCCGCCGGTGGATTGTCTCCTGTCTTGTCTTTGTCTTGAAGCCGCGTGTAAAGACATGAAGTCATACTGTGAAGTACTGAAAAATTTTAAGAACTTGATAAAACCTGGTGGTCATGCTTTGATCATGGGTACACTGAATGCCACTTTTTATCACGTTGGTAAAAAACAATTTAGTGCACTGACCGCAAAAAAAGAAACTCTAGAGACGGCCTTCAAAAATGCCGGTTTCCAAATCGAAAAAGCAGCGTTTGCGCCACGTGTGGATAAATCAGCTAGAAATGTTGCTGACTTTGGAGGTAAATATTTTATTCATGCCTGTAAACCAAAGTAACGCCAAATTCTTGAGGCATCCCTTTCTTGGAAATACTTGTATATTTGTACATACTTGTTCATACTTTAAAGCATATAATGCCAAAATATCAGTTTTTTTGTTGAGCTGAATCTGAAAACTCAAAAATAAAACAAAAAGTAAGACGCTAAATAAGATCACGATGCAAAAAGAATGCTAAACATGTCAATATCATTAATAATGGAGTCCACATGTGAAAGTAATAAACATCTACTATCTAGGAAAATAGCTAGAATGTCGCATAATCATCCGGGCAGTGGTGCATAGGTTTTGCTCTATGTTGATATTTGTGGTTATTTTGATGTTTATTGAGCATTTTAACTCTACATAAAGTCACTAAAGACTTGTAGCTGATCTAATTTCTCTCCTTGAAAATGAACTAGGAAAATCTTTAAGAGGTAATCCCAAAATTAAAATTTATTTTAATCCTCCTAAATGCCTATCTATTTAAAGTAATAATTTAAACTGTTTTCTAATATACTCAAATTAAAAAGTCCCTACCGTTCCCTCACTACGCTATCTAACCGCTTTACTTATATTTTTACTACTTCCTATTTAATGACAATTCTTTTGAGAATCCCAGTGCATGCTGGGATATTTAAACTACCTGTCATCAGGGGGCAGAGGTTGCCATCACTGTCGCAGGCTTTGGCCCCTCCCTGAAATGAAACGTCATCAGTGACGTCCGTTTCAGGAGCTGGTCTAGTCCCTGCTCTACTGAGCATGCGTTAGTTGTTAATTCCGACATATGCTCAGTAGATTCTTGTTACTGCTTAATGTGCACAGTGACAGTGCGCTTGCTCACCGGCTCTAATCAGAAGTACTCAGAGTGTAGAGACCAGCACTACCCCCGCAAGTGATGTTTCTTGTGAGGGCGGTGCTGGTCTCTGCTTTTCCTTCACGTCGGGTATTCTTACAACACGCACTTACAGTTTGCTCTTTTGCCAGCTCGTTACTTCTGAGCAGAGCCAGCGAGCAAGTATACTGTCACTATGCATATTGCAAGAAACTGTGTAAGAAACTAGCCCAGCCCCTGAAATAGAGGTCACTGATGATGCTTTGTTTCACGGAGGGGCAGTGACTGCGGCAGTGACTGCAGCACCTGCCTCCTGATGACAACTTGTTTGAATATCCCAGCATGCACTGGGATTCTCAAATGAAGCATCATTATGGAGACACAAGGGTCAGTGGGTGCTTTCGCCCACTGTCCTGGCTGTCTTCAGAAAGACAGCATGGGCCAGGGCGATTCCACCAAACGTCCGCTCTCCTTCCCCGTGAGCAGAATACTACTCACACAACAGAGGGTGAGGGTAACACACTGTGGTAATACCTTATTGGATCACCAACAATCAATAACATATAGTAAAGTCCCAGCAAATACACAAGATGGTGCAAATGACAGAGTCTCACCCTTCCGCTGACTCGCCAGGGATTACAACATCTGTGAATTCGAGGCATCCAGGGCCAACTAGCCCAACAAATAGCACTCAGCTTTTGGCGGACACCCACAGAGAGAGGGTAGCGGCAAGCTAAGGAAGCTGACTGACTACATTGAGGTATGTAACAAAGAAAATGATGGCACTTCCACTACAAAAACTAGGTGTGAACAGGTGCTTACTAAGAGCAGCTATCTCCATATATAATGAACAAATAAAGTAGCACACTGTAACACTGAGTATATAGATATGAAATATGAAATATGAATAGCATAACTGCTGAAGAAAATAGAAATAAATGAAAAAAAATGTTTTAATTTTTTTTTAGCGCATGTAAATATGAAGTATGGAAAATGAATAGCATTACTGCTGTAAATAAATGAGAAATCTTAGCGCATAAATTTGCCAATTCATGTGTACCTGACAGCCGCGGTAAGGCGTTTCTCAATGTCAGGACCTACCAATGTGAATACCTCTCTAAGAGACCTCCGTCTGCTTATGTGTGGGAAAGACAGATCCTGATGCATTTAAAACCAGCTGCGGCATGGGGGTGGGGGTGGAGTGCTCAGTCAACGCTGAATCTAGTAACAAAGAAAATGACGGCACTTCCACTACAAAAACTAGGTGTGAACAGGTGCTTACTAAGAGCAGCAACCTCAATATATAATGAATACTAAGAGCAGCTACCTCCATATATATTCATTATATATGGAGGTAGCTGCTCTTAGTAAGCACCTGTTCACACCTAGTTTTTGTAGTGGAAGTGCCGTCATTTTCTTTGTTACTAGATTCAACGTTGACTGAGCACTCCACCCCCACCTCCATGCCGCAGGTGGTTTTAAATGCATCAGGATTAGAGATGAGCGTTGTTCTACTCGAACTGTTCGCCAATCTCAAATTCGAGCTGTTTTGGGCGGTGTTCGAGCCGTTCGGCGAACACGAACAATTTGAGAAAAATTCGGCTGTTCGAGGTTATGTTCGATAACTGTTCGTGCACCAAAATCATAACTGGATTTTTTCTCAGTAATGATGAAAATTAATGTTAATACGCAGTTTGAGTGTACAGCGGGGTGGGGGGAGGGGCAGGGGATGGATCTCTGCAGGAACAATGAAGATCTCCATTTTTTTTTCTCTTTCCCGCATTTGCAGTGGGGAGGTGCAATCTGTCAGCCTATCACCAGCGCACACACGGAGCGAAGTGCTTTTTTTCACACAAGCAAGGGCATGTGTCATTGGCAGTGTATGTCACATGTCCTTGCCCTATAAGACCAAGCCATTTTCCCCGTCGCCACCATTTTCTCACTGCTGCAGCTGCGTGTTAGACGGCACCGCTGTTGCTGTGTGCGCTATACCTTGTTAATTTCAAGCCAATTTTCGCACAAATCTACAGATAGCTTGGGAGTAGGGAATAGTTGTGATTGCAGTCCTTTTAAGGACTAGGTTACAGCATTTCCTACGACTTTTATCAGGCAGGTCTGTGCTCTTAAATAGATAGATTGTGGGAGTAAAGACTAATTGTAATTGGAGTCCTTTTCAGGACTAGGTTACATCAGTTCCTATCAGTTTTTGCCAGGCAGGTCTGTGCCAGTGCTGTGCAAGTTTTTTTCACAGCATTTGGCTGAATCTAGCAAAGCTAATCCTTTTTGGCCTATTGCAGAGTGTGTTAGTCAGTGGAGTAGCCTATCTGTGTTGCAAGATATACCACCTGTGTATAGAATACCAATTTTTTTTTTTACTGCACCTAGTGAAGTAAAATCTTTTGGGCATAGCATCATTCTATTAGTCCATCTATACTGACCTCCATCAGGTTGCAAATTGAATATAATTTTTTTCTGCATCTAGCTCTGAAAAAATATTGGGCTTCTAGCTGTGTGTGGGACTTGTTCTATTAATCCATCTATACAGACCTCCATCAGGTTGCAAACTGAATATATTTTTTTCTGCATCTACCTCTGAAAAAATATTGGGCTTCTAGCCGTGTGTGGGACTTGTTCTATTAATCCATCTATACAGACCTTCATCAGGTTGCAAACTGAATATATTTTTTTCTGCATCTACCTCTGAAAAAATATTGGGCTTCTAGCTGTGTGTGGGACTTGTTCTATTAATCCATCTATACAGACCTCCATCAGGTTGCAAACTGAATATATTTTTTTCTGCATATACCTCTGAAAAAATATTGGGCTTCTAGCTGTGTGTGGGACTTGTTGTATTAGTCCATCTATACTGACCTCCATCAGGTTGCAAACTGAATATATTTTTTTCTGCATCTACCTCTGAAAAAATATTGGGCTTCTAGCTGTGTGTGGGACTTGTTCTATTAATCCATCTATACAGACCTCCATCAGGTTGCAAACTGAATATATTTTTTTCTGCATCTACCTCTGAAAAAATATTGGGCTTCTAGCTGTGTGTGGGACTTGTTCTATTAATCCATCTATACAGACCTCCATCAGGTTGCAAACTGAATATATTTTTTTCTGCATCTACCTCTGAAAAAATATTGGGCTTCTAGCTGTGTGCGGGACTTGTTCTATTAATCCATCTATACAGACCTCCATCAGGTTGCAAACTGAATATAATTTTTTTCTGCATCTACCTCTGAAAAAATATTTGGCCTTCTAGCTGTGTGTGGGACTTGTTCTATTAGTCCATCTATACTGACCTCCATCAGATTGCAAATTGAATATAATATTTTTCTGCATCTAGCTCTGAAAAATGTTTGGCCTTCTAGCAGTGTGTGGGACTTGTTCTATTAGTCCATCTATACTGACCTCCATCAGGTTGCAAACTGAATATAATTTTTTTCTGCATCTACCTCTGAAAAAATATTTGGGCTTCTAGCTGTGTGTGGGACTTGTTCTATTAGTCCATCTATACTGACCTCCATAAGGTTGCAAACTGAATATAATTTTTTTCTGCATCTACCTCTGAAAAAATATTTGGCCTTCTAGCTGTGTGTGGGACTTGTTCTATTAGTCCATCTATACTGACCTCCATCAGGTTGCAAATTGAATATAATATTTTTCTGCCTCTAGCTCTGAAAAAATGTTTGGCCTTCTAGCAGTGTGTGGGACTTGTTCTATTAGTCCATCTATACTGACCTCCATCAGGTTGCAAACTGAATATATTTTTTTCTGCATCTACCTCTGAAAAAATATTGGGCTTCTAGCTGTGTGTGGGACTTGTTCTATTAATCCATCTATACAGACCTCCATCAGGTTGCAAACGGAATATATTTTTTTCTGCATCTACCTCTGAAAAAATATTGGGCTTCTAGCTGTGTGTGGGACTTGTTCTATTAATCCATCTATACAGACCTCCATCAGGTTGCAAACTGAATATATTTTTTTCTGCATCTACCTCTGAAAAAATATTGGGCTTCTAGCTGTGTGTGGGACTTGTTCTATTAATCCATCTATACAGACCTCCATCAGGTTGCAAACTGAATATAATTTTTTTCTGCATCTACCTCTGAAAAAATATTTGGGCTTCTAGCTGTGTGTGGGACTTGTTCTATTAGTCCATCTATACTGACCTCCGTAAGGTTGCAAACTGAATATAATTTTTTTCTGCATCTACCTCTGAAAAAATATTTGGCCTTCTAGCTGTGTGTGGGACTTGTTCTATTAGTCCATCTATACTGACCTCCATCAGGTTGCAAATTGAATATAATATTTTTCTGCATCTAGCTCTAAAAAATGTTTGGCCTTCTAGCAGTGTGTGGGACTTGTTCTATTAGTCCATCTATACTGACCTCCATCAGGTTGCAAACTGAATATAATTTTTTTCTGCATCTACCTCTGATATTTGGGCTTCTAGCTGTGTGTGGGACTTGTTCTATTAGTCCATCTATACTGACCTCCATAAGGTTGCAAACTGAATATAATTTTTTTCTGCATCTACCTCTGAAAAAATATTTGGCCTTCTAGCTGTGTGTGGGACTTGTTCTATTAGTCCATCTATACTGACCTCCATCAGGTTGCAAATTGAATATAATATTTTTCTGCATCTAGCTCTGAAAAAATGTTTGGCCTTCTAGCAGTGTGTGGGACTTGTTCTATTAGTCCATCTATACTGACCTCCATCAGGTTGCAAACTGAATATATTTTTTTCTGCATCTACCTCTGAAAAAATATTGGGCTTCTAGCTGTGTGTGGGACTTGTTCTATTAATCCATCTATACAGACCTCCATCAGGTTGCAAACTGAATATATTTTTTTCTGCATCTACCTCTAAAAAAATATTGGGCTTCTAGCTGTGTGTGGGACTTGTTCTATTAATCCATCTATACAGACCTCCATCAGGTTGCAAACTGAATATAATTTTTTTCTGCATCTATCTCTGAAAAAATATTTGGGCTTCTAGCTGTGTGTGGGACTTGTTCTATTAGTGTTAGAACCTTGCTCTTAGGTTTTTTTTTCCTTTGCTGGTCACATGACCTTGTTGGCCTATTTAATCCTGCTCCGCCCTTCTGGCTTTGCTGGACTTCATTGTATATCTACTTTCTAGCTAGCCTGTGCTCTGTGTCTTGCTCTGTTAGTTTGCTTGGTCTACTGACCTCTATGTTCTATATATTTTGTTTGTTCGTCTGTCTGCTACTATTTCTGTTAGGAGGTGTCCCATATTCCTCCCAGTCCTTAGTACTTGTAGGGATTCCTTCCCCACATCTATAGGTCTCCGTACAGACTAGCTTAGGACTTTAGCAGGTCTGATCGCAGGATCAGGTCCCCTGTTACATCGTAGGGATTCAGCTGAGTTCTATCGTAGGGACAGATCCCCTCTCTTTCCTTAGCTCTGGTAGCAGAACATAACAGTAAGTCCAGCCTGCAAATTCTCTAAGGAAAGATTTTTCTGTTCCATCATGGTGTCGGTTCAGGATTTGGCTCATCGCCTGCAGGGACTCTCTCTGGAGGTGGCCGAGCTCCGTCAGCACGTGAGTAGCTGTCCTGGAGCACATTTCTTGGAGCCTAAGGTATGTTTGCCGGATTTATTTTTTGGTGAACACCGAGAATTTTTTTCATTTAAAAATGCTTGCTTATTGTATTTTCGTTTGAGACCTAAGTCCTCTGGGGATGAATCCCAGCGCGTAGGGTTCATAATGTCACTTTTGCGCAAAGAGCCTCAGGAGTGGGCCTTTTCTTTGCAACCTAGTGATACATGCTTCAGATCAGTGGATAGTTTTTTTTCTGCTTTGGGACTATTATATGATGATCCTGACCGTGTCGCATCAGCTGAGACTGAGTTGAGACGTTTAAAACAGGGATCAGGTAATGTGGAAAAATATTGTACTCATTTCCGTCGTTGGTCTACTCAAACAGGGTGGAACGATTCTGCTCTGAAAAGTCTATTTCTTGCTGGGCTCAGTGAAAGGGTTAAAGACCTGCTAATTGCTTATCCTACACCTGAAGATTTGCAACAGGCTATGCAATTAGCTATACGGGTGGATAGAAGACTGCGTGCAAGGGTTAATGAGAGCAAATCCTCTGCTATGTCAGTTTCTGGTTATAAGAATGTGTGTACTAACAGTGGTGAACCGATGGAGATTGGATCGGTGGCACCTCGCTCTCAAGAAAAAGACCGTCGATTTTCTGAAGGCTTGTGTTTCTATTGCGGAAAATCTGGTCATTTGATTAAAGGCTGTGAGTTTCGTATGAAGAAAGAAAAAAAAAAGGTCAGTCACGCCCGTATTGCCTGTTTAAATTCCAAGGGTATATTTTTAGCTGCTTCCACGATTGCTCAGAAAAAATTAATGGAATTTCAGGTGTTTGTTGATTGCGGGTCTACTCTGAATGTAATTGATGGGGGATTCGTGGAAAGACTCAATTTAAAACCTGAACCTTTATCATCCCCCATTGCTGTGGTTTCTGTGGATGGTTCCCCTTTGAAGAATATTACTCTCAAGGTCTGTGAATTTCCTCTCACTATTAATGGTGTTCACCATGAGAAATTGGATTTGGTAGTATTGAATAACTTGCCTTCTCCAGTAATATTGGGATTGCCCTGGTTAAAATTTCACAATCCTGTACTGGATTGGTCTACCAGTGAAATTAAATCCTGGAGCCATAAATGTTATGACAAGTGTTGTAACGGGCGTATTGCAGCTTTGGATAGGGGAGAATTGCCTGTTCCTATTCAGGATTTTTGGAGAGTTTTTTCTGAGAAGGAATCGCAGGTTTTGCCTCCCCATAGGGACTATGATTGTTCTATTGAATTTGTCCCTGGAGCGACTCTTCCTAAAAGTCGTTTATTTAACCTTACTATTCCTGAGAGGAAGGCTTTGGAGGAATACATACAGACAAGTTTGGCCGCCGGTCACATTAGGCCCTCTAAGTCTCCTGTGGCGGTTGGATTTTTTTTTGTAAAAAAAAAGGACGGCAGTTTACGTCCTTGTCTGGATTTTCGTGAGATTAACAAAATTACTGTACGCAATCCTTACCCACTGCCATTGATTCCTGATCTGTTTAACCAGTTAATGGGGGCCAAGTGGTTCTCTAAAATTGACCTTAAGGGGGCATACAATCTGTTGCGCATGAAGGAGGGTGACGAATGGAAGACTGCTTTTAACACTCCTGTGGGTCATTTTGAGAATCTGGTTATGCCTTTTGGTCTTACTAATGCTCCTGCATTTTTTCAGAATCTGATTAATGACATCCTTAGACCTTTGATCGGTAAAAATGTGGTTGTGTATTTGGATGACATTTTGATTTATTCGCCGGATCTGGAGTCTCATTGGCGGAGCGTGCGTGAGGTATTACAGTTATTAATGGACAATTCGCTTTTTGCTAAGCTGGAGAAATGTGAGTTCGCTGTACAGAGAATTAGTTTTTTGGGTTACATTATCTCCAGCAAAGGTTTTGAGATGGATCCGGTTAAGGTTCAGGCTGTGCAGGAATGGCCTAGGCCTATTGGTTTGAAATCGATACAGAGGTTTTTGGGTTTCGCCAATTACTACAGAAAATTCATAAAAATTTTTTCTAGTATTGTCAAACCTCTGACTGATCTCACCAGGAAAGGTGCTGATGCGGTTCAGTGGTCTTCTGAGGCCATTGAAGCTTTTGTGTATCTCAAGGAGAGGTTCACCTCTGCTCCCATCCTTATGCAGCCTGATGTTACTAGGCCGTTTTTGGTTGAGGTTGATGCTTCCTCTGTGGGGGTAGGCACAGTATTGTCTCAGGATAACGGGGATGGATTACATCCCTGTGCCTTTTTTTCAAAAAAATTTTCGGAGACTGAACTGAATTACGATATTGGTAATCGGGAATTATTGGCTATTAAACTCGCATTTGAACACTGGCGCCACTTCTTGGAAGGTGCGGAATTTCCCGTTCAGGTTCTTACGGATCATAAAAATCTGATATATCTTGATGCTGCCAAGCGCCTGAATGCCCGTCAGGCTAGGTGGGCACTGTTTTTCTCGCGGTTTAATTTCTCCGTTACTTACATCCCTGGTACTAAGAATGTTAAGGCGGATGCCTTGTCTCGCAGTTTTTCTCCCATAGTCGGTGCTGAGAAAGAGGAGAACATTTTACAAGAAGGTGTTGTGATAGCTGCTTTGGACTCCGTTTTGGAAAATGAGATTCTTAAAGCACAGGAGAATGCCCCTTCTAACACTCCTCATGGGAGGTTGTTTGTGCCTGGGACCTTTAGGAGAGATTTGTTTGTTGAGTGTCACGAATCTCGGTTGGCAGGTCATCCCGGAATCTCTGAGACCAAGAGACTGGTGGGTCGCAGTTTTTGGTGGCCTGGATGGCAGAAGGAAGTCATTAAGTGGGTGCGTCAATGTACTATATGTGCTAGATCTAAGTCCTCACATACTCCTGCTGCGGGGTTGCTTTGTCCTTTGGAGGTTCCCAGTGCTCCTTGGACACATTTGGCTATGGACTTTATAACTGACCTTCCCCCCTCTGAGGCTTTTTCTGTCATCTGGGTGGTCGTGGACCGTTTTAGCAAGATGTGTCACTTGGTTCCCTTCGTCAAACTGCCCTGCGCTAAAACTCTCGCTAAGGCCTTTGTCAAGGAAATTGTCAGACTTCATGGCGTTCCTACTGACATTGTTTCTGATAGGGGTCCTCAGTTCGTGGCTCGTTTTTGGCGTGCCTTTTGTGATAGGTTGGGAGTTCATTTGTCGTTCTCGTCCGGATATCATCCTGAATCTAATGGCCAGACAGAAAGGAAAAACCAGGATGTTGAGCAGTTCTTGCGTTGTTTTGTGGCAGACAATCAAGAGGGGTGGTCTGAGTTTCTGCCACTTGCTGAATTTGCTCTGAACAATCATACATCTTCTTCTGCTGGTTGTTCGCCTTTTTTTTGTTGTTCTGGGAGACATCCGTCGTTTGGGTCGTTCTCCAAGTTGGGATCTGCCGTGCCTGAGGAGGAGAATTTTTCCGGTGATTTGGAGAGAGTTTGGACGGATGTGCGTGGTAATCTTCAGGAGGCCAACAGAAAATCTAAAGACTACTTTGATAGGAAACGACAGGAGGTTTTGTTCGCTGTTGGTGACATGGTTTGGTTGTCCTCTAGGAATCTGCGGTTGAGGATTCCTTCAAAGAAATTGGGTCCCAAGTTTGTAGGGCCCTTTAAGGTGCTTCAGGTTCTCAACCAATCTGCTGTTAGGTTGGAGGTTCCTACCTCCTGGAGAATTAATCCGGTATTTCATGTCTCTCTGTTGAAAAAAGCTGTTGTATCGGATTGTGACGCCTCTGCCTCTGTTCCTCCGGTGGTGGAGGACGGGGAATATGAAATTTCTCGCATCCTTAACTCTAGACGGTATAGAGGTAGTTTGCAGTATCTTGTGGCCTGGAAAGGTTTCGGTCCCGAGGATAACTCTTGGGTGAGGTCGGATGATGTTTCCGCGTCCAGACTTATCAGAGCGTTTCACAGGAGATTTCCTGATAAGCCTGGTCCTAGGGGATCCGGAGGATCCTCTTAGAAGGGGGGGTACTGTTAGAACCTTGCTCTTAGGTTTTTTTTTCCTTTGCTGGTCACATGACCTTGTTGGCCTATTAAATCCTGCTCCGCCCTTCTGGCTTTGCTGGACTTCATTGTATATCTACTTTCTAGCTAGCCTGTGCTCTGTGTCTTGCTCTGTTAGTTTGCTTGGTCTACTGACCTCTATGTTCTATATATTTTGTTTGTTCGTCTGTCTGCTACTATTTCTGTTAGGAGGTGTCCCATATTCCTCCCAGTCCTTAGTACTTGTAGGGATTCCTTCCCCACATCTATAGGTCTCCGTACAGACTAGCTTAGGACTTTAGCAGGTCTGATCGCAGGATCAGGTCCCCTGTTACATCGTAGGGATTCAGCTGAGTTCTATCGTAGGGACAGATCTTCTCTCTTTCCTTAGCTCTGGTAGCAGAACATAACAATTAGTCCATCTATACTGACCTCCATAAGGTTGCAAACTGAATATAATTTTTTTCTGCATCTAGCACTGAAAAAATATTTGGCCTTCTAGCAGTGTGTGGGACTTGTTCTATTAGTCATCTATACTGACCTCCATCAGGTTGCAAATTCAAAATAATTTTTTGTCTGCATCTACCTCTGAAAAAATATTTGGCCTTCTAGCAGTGTGTGGGACTTGTTCTATTAGTCCATCTATACTGACCTCCATCAGGTTACAAACTGAATATAATTTTTTTCTGCATCTAACTCTGAAAAAATATTTGGCCTTCTAGCAGTGTGTGGGTCTCATTGTATTAGGCCATCTATACCAAGCTCCACCAGCTTTTCAATTAATAATAATTTTTCGCTGCATCTAGCCCTGAAAATAATTTTTCTTCCCAATAGTGGTAGCAATAGAAATATGGGGCGCGCTCCTGGCTTACAAAAATATACGCTTCATAACAAAAAACACCAGCTTAGCGCACTGCATTAATAAGATGGCATCATCGTCTCTCCCAGTGCTAGGCCTACTACCCAGGCTAGCATTCCTGTGCCTAAAACACAATGTATGGGTCCGCGCTAGCCACTATGCTGAGGGGTCTAAAGCTGCTGCTAACGCTTTATAACAATTCAATTGGCAGATTTTCACAGAGCTCTTCCACAATGCCCACCCATCGGGACAACAGTTGCCCACCTTCCCTATGGGATCTAGTGGCGAATAGTTGATGCCATTAATCAGAGCGTCAGTTGCCCCGTCGACGTGGCAAGCATACGGTAAGGCATGGGAAGAGTGGACACGACTAGTAGCAGGCAGACGGGTTGACCAATGTGAACAAGCCAGATCACAAGTCACCATAGAATTTCTCCACCAGCTAATGATGAGGGGCATATCAGGGGCGTCAGCGCAGCGGTGTCTGACCGGAGTAGCATTTCACTTCCAACTACTGAATTGGGGAGATGTGACAAAGATTCATCATCAGACAATCCATAAAAGGGTGGAAAAGGGGTCAGCCAAGTCAGGAGTGTAGACGTCCCGTCCCGTGTCACTAAAACTGATTTCTCACATCATATCCCTAACACCATTAACATGACACTCACAATTTGAAGCAACACTACTGTCTACTGCATTTGTGATCGCCTTCTTCGGGGCGCTATGCATAAGCGAATTAGTCCCACAATCCAAAATTAGCACCAGTGGAGGTTTATTACACCAGGACGTAGTCATAGGCAATAATGCAATACGTCTACGCATACACAAATCGAAAATGGTTCCAGCGGGCAGGGGCACTTGGGTACTTCTACAACCCACAAACGGTACACTGAGTCGGGTAACAATAGTAAAACCATATCTAACCATCAGATCACAAAGTAATTTGTTCCTATCACACATTGATGGGACGCCATTATCAAGATACCAGTTCCAAGCTATATTTAATAAATGCATAACATCGGCAGGGAACCACCCCAAAGATTACGGGACACACTCATTCCGCATAGGCGCGGCCACAGAAGCAGCAAGAGCAGGACTGTCAGAAACGGAAGTTCAGAGGATAGAGAGATGGTGATCCACGTGTTTGGCACGATACATAAGACCGGACTTGTTATCCTAACGTGGTTTGTTTCTTTTACAGGTGACGCTAAGCCAACAGTGTGGGTGATAGGCAACTCGTATATATATTGGGCAGATTAAAGGGCGAAAGTCCGCCCAGGCGGGAGGAAATTAGAATTTCATAACACATATTTCAACTGGAGAGGTATTAGAGGCCTGCTATGGCCACAGGTACTAATGGAGGTAATCAAGGTAGGGAGAGAGGCAAGATGTCTGGTCATCTTAGTTATACAGGCCGGGGGAAACAACCTAGGTCATCACAAGAGCGCATAACTAATGGCAATAATGAAACTAGACACTGAGCGCTTCAGAGAATTTTTCACAAAACTAGCTATAGTATGGTCAGAGATTGTGCCGATAGCGGTATGGCAAGGTGTGCGAGACATCACGGCCATCGAACGGACAAGGCGGGTAATAAATATTCGGATGGCAAAATTTAGAAGAGACAGAGGCGGTATAGTGGTACGACACCGACAACTGGAAGGAGATAAAGCAGGCCTCATACGGCCCGACGGTGTTCACTTAATGGATATTGGACTGGACATATTCCTGTCAGGACTCCAGGACGGAGTGGAACAAGCGTTAAGAGTGATGGGTGGGGGTCAGAGTCCTGCATACGAGTACGCAGGATCCTCCGTGGCCTGGAAATAGAAAGGACATGTTGGAGAGTTACACTTGTTGGCCAAGTTGCCGGAGTGGAGACCCAGGGCATGCTGCAACAAGCTGAATTATTTTAGAAATAAAATGTCTTTCTAATGGAATGAGTATAAAGAGTTAATAAAGCTGTGACCGATCCTCACCCATCCAGTTGTAAGAGTTACATTATTGTATTGTCAAGGAAAGGGGGGCGGTAGGGGGGCTGAGCGTCTGGGTTTGGTTGGGGGTCCCCACAGTCTGCCTAGGCTAGATGCATTTAAAAATTCTTATTAGATACACAGGCGGTGCAGCTTGCTTCGCAGCTGGGCTACTACGCCCAAAGTATTGCCTAGGCTAGATGCAGTTAAAAATTCTACGCTGACTAGCAGACACTGAAGATTTGGAGCAGACCACTGAGTAAACAGCTCTTCAGACTCAATCATCTGTGTTACCCCAAGCCATAGTGTATGTAGTTTCTTACAGTTAAAAGGGGGGGGGAGCGACCCAACCCACCTGGAATTGACGATGCCAACGTCACGTAAGACACAGCAAGGGGACTCCAAAAAGAGTTTCCAATTTTTCCCAAAATTGTGGCACAGACACCACTTAACCCTAGAACGCATACCTGGGGCCTCGCAGTCCCGCCCTGTTAATTGTTTTCTATTTTCTGCAAGATTACTTTAGTTAGAATTTTGAAACTCTAGGTATTCTTCATGTATATAGTTGTTTGTCATTTGAGTTTGAGTTATTCAATGTTATTTGCACACGGGACTAAAAGGCCCCAGGTATATGAAAGTGTAGATTTTTATGGTCATGCGTTCTAGGGTTAAGTGGCATCAATTGCCCCACAGTTGCTTAAAACGGTTGGTGAGGTGATATTACCAAATCCTCAAGCTTTTAGCCTCCCAAGGATAACACAGGATTAGAAAAGTCCTTGCGAATCCATGATTTGTTCATCTTTATGAACGTGAGTCTGTCTACATTCTCAGTGGACAGCCGCGTGCGCTTATCTGTCAGCACACCATCAGCAGCGCTGAACACACGTTCAGAGAGAACACTGGCTGCAGGGCATGACAAGATCTCCAAGGCGTGAGTGGCGAGCTCCGGCCATTTTTCCAGATTGGAATACCAAAATGAGCAAGGGTCCAGTGACACAGTCATGGCTTCGATGTTCACTTGGAGATACTCCTGCACCATCCTCTCTAGGCATTGACTATGTGTCAGACTTCTTGTCTCCTGTGGCCTTGCAAAGGATGGTCTAAAAAAGTGGTGAAACGATTTCACAAAATTGCTGTTACCAGCAGATACTGTGTTACTGTTACGGTTTGAGTGATGAAGACTCGACAGTCCCGCGGTTGGCAAGTTAGAACTGTGAGATTCACTTCGTGCACCACTGGTGTTTTGTGGAAAAGCACATGTAAGATTCTGCAACAGCGTCTGCAGATACTCCTCCATGCGTCAATCCCTTTTTATGGCAGGAATTATTTCGGCAAATTTACTTTTGTACCGGGGATCTAAGAGTGTGGCAACCCAGTAGTCGAGATTACTTCGAATTCTGCAATCTGAGGGTCATGTTGCAGGTAGTGCAGCAAGAAGGCACTCATGTGTCTTGCGCATCCAGGAGGACCAAGTCCTTGTTGTGTTGGTAGCGAGGTAAGAATCATGCTTCTTTCCTCTGCCCTCTCCCCCCAACCTCACACAACAGAAATGTGATCAAGGTCTCCCTCATCTGATGAGTCTTCCATGCCCATCGCCAGTTCATCCTCCACTTCTTCCTCGGCTCCTGCACCTTCCTCAACAGTTTGGCTGCTACCATGCGCCCTGTTTAATCCCTCTCCCCCACCCTCCCATGCCTGCCTCCTTGGTGCTGCCAACCGTCTGGACCTTGGAGATGTTATCCCTTCCGCATACGACTCCTCCTCTACTTCCTCCACCTCCTCTTGTCCGACCACCTGACTCTGAATTCTGTTTAATGTGTGCTCCAGCATGTAAATCACCGGAATAGTTATGGTGATAATGGCATCGTCGTCAGCACTAAACATCTTCGTCGCCATTTCAAAACTGTGCAGAAAGGTGTGTGGCGCCCCTGAGGGTGCAGTCACCACAGAGTTACTGCATCTCACCCAGAGGTGTGGTATCTCACCCTCAGGTAAGGAAGGCGTATGGCTCGGGACCCTAACACCTGCATCCAACACATACCCGCAGTGGGGTTAGGGCGAGATTGCTCCTAAGGGAGAGCACAGTCCCAGGTCCCTAGCTGGTGGGAGGATCCTATGTAGTGGGTGCTTAGGGGAGCAGCTTAGGGGAGCACATGACAGGGAGAGTATAAATAGGAAGCCATCTTAGAAAGAGCAAGCCAGTCAGAGGAGGAAAAGTGACAGGAGCAGAGGCTCGGCATGAGCTCTGCTCCGGAGGCGGGCCTAGCCTGGGAGGCCCAGGACTGAAGGAGAGAAGAGAGGAGTGGGAGCAGGAAGGCTCCAGGAACCGAAGGGACCCTAGGGCTACGGGCCGTGCAGAAGGCCACCTGTACTCCCGCTGCTACCAGGAGGTAGAGAGGTCAGGCCAGATAAGGGGAACCGGTCCCTCAACTAGAGGAGAAACAGCAAGGCTCAACTAGAAACCGGAGGCTGCAGCATTTCATGTACTGCAGGCAAAAGTCCACACCAGTCTCACTAAGAAGGTAGCCACATAGGACCCAGGGGACGGAACACAAGTCGCCCGCCAAGGCCCGAGGATACCGGATAGAAGTGTCACTGGGTGTGAGGTGCAGGGAGAAGGCCAGAGAAAGGACACACAGAAGGGGGTCCTGCTAAGTACTCCGGAGCTATCTGGGGGTGGACTGAGCCCCTCACTGAGTACGCACAGCACGACGGGTGAGATAGCTCTGGTACCTGTAATCTGGACTGCAACAACTGTGAGTAAAGATCTTGGGACTGCATCACACGGACTCTGTGTTCATTACTGACTCCCTGCACTACAACCACCATCATCCACCCACACTGCCCTGAAGCTACACTCTTCCTGTGGTGAGTAATAATACCATTGCAGCAAAACCACCAGCTTCAGAGGACTGTTCCGCAGCGGCGGCCCCTTTGGCCGCACTCCACAGGTGGCGTAGTCGGACATTATAAAATCCATATATACAAATTACCGTTGGATTGACCGCCCTGGGTCACGGACCGGGTCACCGCCACAGTGACTACAACCGCCAGCGTCTACCGGCCCGGCTCCGGGTACCCCACGGCCCAGGGGGCGCGTCAACTTCATAGGTCCCTAATCTGAGACCACTCCTGATGTGTGATTTGCCCCACCTCTGGATCTCGTTGGCCCAGGCTATACGTCAGAAACTATTGCACCAGGGCTTGTCGGTGCTGCCACAGTCGCTGCAACATGTGCAGAGTTGAATTCCACCGTGTCGGCACATCGCATTTCAGCTGGTGAACTGGCAGGCCCAACGACTTCTGTAGAGATGTAAGTCGTTGAGCTGCGGGATGCGAACGGCGGAAGTGAGCACACAGCGACCGTGCCCTCTGCAGAAGGCCATCTAGTCCGGGATAGTGGGCTAAAAATTTATGGACAACCAGGTTCAACACGTGAGCCATACAAGGCACGTGTGTAACATTGCCCCGGCGAAGGGCCGCACCCAGGTTTGCAGCATTGTCGCACACGGCCTTCCCTGGTTGCAGGTCCAGTGGAGACAACCATTCATGAAACTGGGTCTCCAGAGCTGACCACAAGTCCTCAGCTGTGTGACTCACATTTCCCAGACATTTCAAAGTAAACACTGATGCCGTTGAGCCCTGCTGCCAGCATAGTAAGGAGGTGCGCAGTTAGAAAGCAGGTGGCATTACCAGACAGGCTTTGGGTGCAGGTGGAGGACCGAGAGGAGGTTGAGGAGGCAGAAGCAGTGGAGGAACTTCTAGATAAAGAGGATTGACGTACAACTCGTGGGGACGGCAAGACTTGGACAGCAGCCCCTTGTCCTGCTGTCACCATAGTTACCCAGTGCCCTGTCAGCGACATGTAACGCCCCTGTCCATGCCTACTCGTCCAAGTGTCTGTGGTGAAATGCACCCTGTCACACACAGAGTTTCTCAAAGAAGCGATGATATTGTGTGCGACATGCTGGTGGAGCGCAGGCACACCTTTCTTTGAGAAGTAGTGCCGACTGGGCATCTGGTACTGGGGCACTGCGACGGACATAAGGTCTCAAAAATCCACTGTGTCCTCCAGGCGGAAAGGCAGCATTTCTGTAGCCAACAGCTTGCAGATGGTGAAATTCAACCTCTTAGCTTTCTCATGGCTAGGAGGAAATGGTCTTTTACTTGTCCACATCTGAGGGACCGAGGGCTGGCTGTTGTGCTTTGACGGGGTTGAGTAGGGTGTCCCTGGCAAACTGCCGGTCTGTGAGGAAGATGCAGGCGGACATGTTAGGTTGCCTTGATCCAAAGGTGGTGCTCTCGATGTCAGAGAGCTCTCAACACCAGCAGGTGTTTCCACTTCCCAATGAACTGACGACCTGCCAATCACACTGGCTGTTGCAGGTAAAGAGGTGGCAGGTCTGCGTCCAAAAACATGTGTGACTGCTGTCCCCCCAGTCACAGAGGATGAAGAGGCCGCGGATGCACAAGATGGGGCAGACGGTGGTTGGCCCAGCCTGCTAGGCCGCATTGTAGCACAGTGAGCTTCCCACTGCAACTTATACTTCATATCCATTTGACGGTACATGCATGAAGTACTCAAACTATGGATTTTTTGGCCTCTACTTAGCTTTTGGTGACAAATATTACAGATAACACGAGTTGGGTCATCCTTATCGATCTGAATAAATGCCCAGGCTATGCAAGGCTTAGAGCCCATGCGACCTGAAGAGCCACTACGACTTGTGGTCAGAGGCGGAGTTGTGGTTGAGGATGCAGTTGTTGACGTGCTTCCAGTACTCCGTCTCTGTCCAGGAAGGCGCAACCTAACCTCGTCGTCAATAGCATCTGTGACGCCCCGCTGCGCTTGGTATCACAGATCCTAGAAGAGTGTATTGATGGAATCCTCCACAAGAGGCCCCCATAAACATTCACACATCTCCACCTTCCACCTCAGACCAGCAGAGGGAGCCCGTTAGGGATATAAATAGGGAAGGTGGAGCTAGGCAGTTCAGTTCCTCTGAAGAGTTCCTGCAGTAGAGAATCCTAAGAGAGGTCAGTCTGCAGTGGAGCTCAGTCTAGTCTAGAGAACTCAGTTAATAGTTCAGCAGTGGAGCACGAGGCTCCTGCTAGCTAGATTCAGGAAGCCCAGATAGAGCTTAAGGTGTGCCGGCGTCATAAGATCGGTGAAGCGCGGCAAGCTGCCGTTAGTGTGTATAGCCTATTGAGGGCCCGAGTAGGCCGAAGGCGAGTGGCGAGTTAGTACATAAGGGGCAGAGGAGCTTAACCAGCTCACCCCGAAGCATTTACCGGACACCGGATCCGAGCTTACCGGGATCTCTATGACCCAGTAAGGCATAACCGGAATCCCTGGAGAACTACAAGTCCCAGGATCGCTAAGGTGCTGATACGTAACAGAGCCAGGAGACGCTTAGGCCCCGCATACTGGGAGCGTGAACTTCAAGAGAAGGCCCTACCACAAGGTCAGCCAGCGCAGGACAGAGACAAAGTTAGGCCTAGCTCCAGGCAGGTCAGAAACTTACTGCGCAGAGGCAAGAAACAGGAGGCCCTACACCCGCTCATTGGGGAGGATCCTGATATGCACCCTTCACACTACAGTGCTCCAGGATGTGCCTGAATTTCCTCCAGTAAAAGGTACTGAAGTGACTATCGTGTCCGTTTCCGTTCTTGCTCTGACCCAGCTGGGTCTCGCCTGTCCTGCATTCCCCCTGCATACGCTGCCCTGAGACCTAGCTCCACCTGTGGGGAGCTATACCATCGAGCTGCCTTATCACGGGCCTCAGTGGACTGCTGCTTCTCACCAGATACCACAGGTGGTGTCACAAACTCTTATAAAATTAACAATTATCCACCCTTTTAAAGAGTGACCCCAGGGTACGGGCCAGGGAGCCGACCACCGCGACATCCCAAAGGCCAGGCAAAGGCCCGGGTGACCTCATCGACTGGCTGACTGTGGGTTGACAGTAAGTGGGATCTCCAACCTTGTCATCATCACCCTGTGTGTTATCACACCCCTCGTCCTCAAAGCCAACCTCTTCCTGCCCTGACCGAAAAGTCAAGTTGTCGCTCCAATCAGGTATTTGAGTCTCATCATCGTCTTCATCATTGTCTCCACCAACAGGAGTTACAGTTTGGGAACGAGGGTCTACATTATGCTCAGAACCTTCTTCATCTGGTCCTGGATCCGACTTATAAAGATTCTGGGCATCAGTGCAGATCATTTCCTCGTCTGGATTAACAGAAGCTCTGGAGCAGACCTCTGTTTCCCAAGCTATAGTATGAGTAAACAGCTGTGCAGACTCAACCATCTGTGTTACCCCATACTCAGACGGGCAGCTGGAGACTTGGGAGCTGTGAGGAAGCAAGTGCGATTGGGGTGACACCTCTGAGGACTGGAGTATTTGTGATGTTGAAGTTGAGGTGGAGGAGAGCCCACTTGAAGGAGCACTTGATATCCGCTGAAGCACCTGCTGTTTTTGTGCCTCATCTGGAATTTGTAGCGATGGGCGTGTCCGTAACAAAGGGATCGTATCACATTGTCCACGAAAAGAAGTCGACATGTTAGTTTGGCTGGAAGATGGTCTTTCTTCTGCAGATGTTACTCCCCCCCCACCGCGGGGGGCTCGACCCACCAGCGGACAGGCACCAGTATTAGGAGAGGGGGGCTGGCCGTCAGGGTCCACCGCGGCTCTGGCACAAACCCGGCGACACGGAGGTGGCACGGGCAGGAACGGACTGGCCGTGTCGGCTTCTCACTTTTTGGATTTTAGAAGGGCATGACATGCCTATATCTGTGTCTCCCCCTCCTTTTACTCCTCCACCTCTTTTATTTTCGCATGACTATATGTACTTGTCACTTTTCCATGTGTTAGTTATGTCTTCTGAGCAGTTTGTCAGCTTTTGGACACCTTTGAAGGTGTTTTCTATGTGTTTCTATGTGTTTTTGTTTGCCTGCCATTGGTTTTAACGGTGTTCGAAGGTGTTCGACGAACAGTTCGGCGAACACACGGGTGTTCGAGGAACCGAACCGAACTCGAACACTACGGGGGTGGCTCAACACTAATCAGGATCTGTCTTTCCCACACATAAACAGACGGAGGTCTCTTAGAGAGGTATTCAAATTGGTAGGTCCTGACATCGAGAAACGACTTACCGCAGCTGTCAGGTACAGTCATGGCCAAAAGTTTTGAGAATGACACCAAAATGATATTTTCCCATGATCTGCTGGCCTCTGGTTTTTATTAGTGTTTGTCTGATGTTTATATCACATACAGAAATATAATTGCAATCATATTATGAGTACCAATAGGTTATATTGACAGTTAGAATGAGTTAATGCAGCAAGTCAATATTTGCAGTGTTGCCCCTTCTTCTTCAAGACCTCTGTAATTCTCCCTGGCATGCTCTCAATCTACTTTTGGACCAAATCCTGACTGATAGCAGTCCATTCTTGCATAATCAATGCTTGCATTTTGCCAGAATTTGTTGGTTTTTGTTTGTCCACCCGTCTCTTGATGATTGACCACAAGTTCTCAATGGGATTAAGATCTGGGGAGTTTCCAGGCCATGGACCCAAAATCTCTATGTTTTGTTCCATGAGCCATTTAGTTATCACCTTTGCTTTATGGCAAGGTGCTCCATCATGCTGGAAAAGGCATTGTTGGGCGCCAAACTGCTCTTGGACGGTTGGGAGAAGTTGGTCTTGGAGGACATTCTGGTACCATTCTTTATTCATGGCTGTGTTTTTAGGCAAGACTGTGAGTGAGCCGATTCCCTTGGCTGAGAAGCAACCCCACACATGAATGGTTTCAGGATGCTTTACAGTTGGCATGAGACAAGACTGGTGGTAGCGCTCACCTCTTCTTCTCCGAATAAGCTGTTTTCCAGATGTCCCAAACAATCGAAAAGGGGATTCATCAGAGAAAATGACTTTGCCCCAGTCCTCAGCAGTCCACTCCCTGTACCTTTTGCAGAATATCAGTCGGTCCCTGATGTTTTTTCTGGAGAGAAGTGGCTTCTTTGCTGACCTCCTTGAAACCAGCCCTTGCTCAAAGAGTCTCCGCCTCACAGTGCGTGCAGAAGCACTCACACCAGCCTGATGCCATTCCTGAGCAAGCTCGGCACTGCTGGTAGTCCCATCCCGCAGCTGAAACAGTTTTAAGATACGGTCCTGGCGCTTGCTGGTCTTTCTTGGGCGCCCTGGAGCCTTTTTGACAACAATGGAAGCTCTCTCCTTGAAGTTCTTGATGATGCGATAGATTGTTGACTGAGGTGCAATCTTTGTAGCTGCGATACTCTTCCCTGTTAGGCCATTTTTGTGCAGTGCAACGATGGCTGCACTTGTTTCTTTAGAGATAACCATGGTTAACTGAAGAGAAACAATGATATCAAGAACCAGCCTCCTTTTAAAGTGTCCAGTGATGTCATTCTTACTTAATCATGACTGATTGAACGCCAGCCCTGTCCTCATCAACACCCACACCTGTGTTAATGGATCAATTACTAAAACCATGTTAGCTGCTCCTTTTAAGGCAGGACTGCAATGATGTTGAAATGTGTTTTGGGGGTTAAAGTTCATTTTCTGGGCAAATATTGACTTTGCAAGTACAGTAATTGCTGTTAAGCTGATCACTCTTTGACATTCAGGAGTATATGCAAATTGCCATTACAAAAAATGAAGCAGTAAACTTTGGAAAAATTACTATTTGTCTCATTCTCAATACTTTTGGCCATGACTGTACACATGAATTGGCCAATTTATGCGCTAAGATTTCTCATTTATTTACAGCAGTAATGCTATTCATTTTCCATACTTCATATTTACATGCGCTAAAAAAAAAAAAAAAATTTCAAAATTTTTTTTCATTTATTTCTATTTTCTACAGCAGTTATGCTATTCATATTTCATATCTATATACTCAGTGTTACAGTGTATGTGGCCAGGTGACTTGATTGTCCCAAGCTGGGTTCTCCAAACATCTTCATGAGTTCAGTGATGGGTAGTGGAGAAGGTCTATATTCCACTAGTTGGAGCCATGGTTCCTTACATGATGTCTTGTAGTGTCTCTGGAAACAGAGGCAGCCCCCTTTTATATTTCACAGGCTGTTATTCAGGGCATTCTTCCAAAACATTGGGGGTAGGTGGGTGAAGGTACACCCTCATTGTTCTATTGTTAAATTAACCTGCATATATGGTCTATAGACTAGTAAACTTCGGTGGCTGATACAATATGTAATCAGCAGGCATTCAACAAATTAACAAACATTGATTGTTCAATTAACCTGAGTACTTGTCCTCCAAGGTCTGTAGACTAGAAAACAGCAGGGAACAGATACAATACCTAATTAGCAATCATTCCATAGATACAACAAAAGTCAATGTACAGGCTCATATGAACGATGGCTCATCTTCCTTGACCTACTGAACAATACATCTGGCATAATTAAGATTAAATGGTGTATTGTCACAGTCATCAAACAGGAACTAGGAATAGATTAAAAAAATAAATAAAACAAAGCAATTAGATAGTATAGTGAGGGAACAGTAGGAACTTTTTAATTGAATTATATTAGAAAAGAGTTTTTTGATTAATATAAATTTTAGCACCAGAACACCCTTTTTACTTGTAAGTCCCATCTAGAGGGTAATTTGGGAGAGGCAAGTGGCATAGTATGTGTGGAGCAAGAGCTGGTGAGATGATGTCATTGCAGTGCACCACATGCTGGAGAGCCCTTTTTTGACGATGAGAAGGGGACCCTGCCCTCTTTTATAGTGGGCATCTTTACTTTTTTAAGAGGGCACTAAGGGTGCATTAATACTTTCTAAAGGGCATTATTTATTTTAAAGTAGAACTCAAGGGTACAAAACTTGCCTTGCCCAGAACGCTAACAATTAAAATTGTAGAATGTTGCAAACAATATTGTATAGTTACTAACATTTTGAAGCTTCTTTTTATACATTGTATTTAAGTTGTCTTCCATGCTCTCTGTAACCCTAAATTTGTAAAAAATAAAATTAAGGAATTTTAAAAAGTTCAGACTTCTCCTTCAACTGAATCTCACGCTATGCTATATACACAGCCTGGCCTGCAAGAACATTGGTCCTTTATTTTAAGGAATCTTTCTGGAGTTCCTGTAGCTACATACAGTATATCAATGTTTACATTAGTAAGAAAAGACATTTCCACTGGTGCTGACCAGAGTTGAACAGAGGAGACCTTTGGAGGTTTCCAATTAAAAAGTATAGATTTTCTGACTTAAACATTAAACGACTGTAAAAATTCTGTCTTATGTAGTGAGAATTATCTCTTCTTCTAAGAGCCATAATGCTATTTACCGGGGAGTTTACCCCTGGCAAATCCCAGTTTTAAGTTTAGAAAAGCATGGACTCCAGACCAAAATGCTTAACGCACTGAGAATTCTCATATCATATGTAAAATCATTCAGCATGTCCTATCTAATAGTAATGCCAACATTTACTCCAGTTTTTGCTGCATTTTTGCCTTAGAAAGGTACAAAAAAATGCACAGATTTGGTTCCAATTGTTCTAAAAATCCTTAATTTTAGACTGGCGTATAAAATATCAGTCTTTTTAAATGTGGTACTATGTGACTACAGCAGCTGCCTGAAAGAAATCCACTGAATTACCAAACAGGAGAAGGACTTGGGTATTTTGGTTACAATTAAGCTAAGTAGTAGTATTCAATGTCAGGCATCAGCTGCAAAAGCAAACAGAATTTTAGGGTGTTTAAAAGAAGTAATAAAAACTGTTGTGCAAGGCCACAATTGCATACAGGATCCATTTTTGAGGTTTATATTGTTAAAAGGATATTAGGAGTCAGCAACCAGATTATTACATGGGATGGAAGGTGAGAAAAATTGGGTCTGCTCAGTTTAGAAAAAGGCTCATTTCCATGAATAAACATACAAAGCACTGACACCTGATTTATTCCTGCCAAGCACCTTACAAAGGACCAGGGGACATTCATTACATTTGGAAAAAAAAAGGCAATTTAACCACATATATAAGAAAGGGTTCTTTACAGTTACAGCAGTCTGACTGTGGAGTGCTTGACCACAAGAGGTAGTAATGGCAGACGGTATACCAACATTTATAAAAGGAATAGATGCTTTTCTCATTACAAATCATATAAAGGGTTATAATTATCCTAGAGATAAATATTGTACAATTGATCGAGAAATGTTGAACTTTTTTGGAACCGTATTCTTTTTTCAACGTATGCAAAAATAGGTATCTGATTCCATCCATGGTGCATGCTGGCTCGATGTAATGTTGCATTTAAACAGTCAGATATACACAATAGATATATATATATATATATATATATAAATAAATATTTACAATCAATTGCATAGTGCCTGATCTTTATCTGTTGGGTGTGGTCCCCTTTAGTCACTAGTTTTACCAAGTAAAAAAGAGCAAAAAAAATGTTACAGTTGCGCATATAGAGTTTTTGTCAGGCGGATTCCACAAGGAACCCGCCTGAAAAAAGCTCTAAAAAAAGCTACAAAAAATGAACATTGTGCGCGGCAAATTCAAAACGATTTGCTGTGCATGTGTTCTGTCTTTTGTAATTTCTTTCAACCTCTTCAGGATTCGAAAGCTGTGAAGCGGCTAAAAGAAGTGACCGGTCCATTCTTCTGGCGACTTATACTTGGAAGTCACTACTATTTTCTGTTCAACTGGATGCATCAATGGCAAAATGCAGCCAGTCTGCGGCTTCTTCATCCATATACAACATGAGACTGATAACGACTAGTGATGAGCGAGCGTGCTCGCCACTGCTCGGTACTTGCCCAAGTGTGATGCCCAGCTGCGCTTGGTATCACAGATCCTAGAAGGGTGTATTGAAGGATTCCTCCGCAAGAGGCCCCCATAACCATTCACACATCTCCACCTTCCACCTCAGACCACCAGAGGGAGCCCGTTAGGGATATATAAGGGAAGGTGGAGCCAGGCAGCTCAGTCAGTTGAGGAGTTCCTGCAGAGTGAGACACAGAAGCAGGTCAGTCTGCAGTGGAGCTCAGTGACTCAGCAGTTCCTCTGGAGAGTTCAGCAAGTACAAACCTGAATACAGAGTTGAGCCCAGTTGAGTCGTAGCTCAGAGAGGTGAGCTTTAGGTGTGCCGGCGCCATAAGATCGGTGAAGCGCGGCACGCTGCCATTAGTGTGAGTAGCCTATTGAGGGCCCGAGTAGGCCGAAGGCGAGTAGAGAGTTAGTTCATAGGGGGCAGAGGAGCTTAATTAGCTCACCCCGAAGAAGCAGTTACCGGACACCGGGTCCGAAGCTTACCGGGATCTCCATGACCCAGTAAGATAAACCGGAATCCCTGGAGTACTACAAGTCCCAGGATCGCTAAAGTGCTGATACGTACCAGAGCCAGGAGACACATAGGCCCCGTAAGTCGGGAGCGTGTATTCCAAGAAAAGGCCCTATCACAAGGTCAGCCAGCGCAGGACAGAGACAAAGTTAGGCCTAGCTCCAGGCAGGTCAGAAACTTACTACGCAGAAGCAAGCAACAGGAGGCCTAACACCTGCTCTTTGGGGAGGATCCTGATATGCACCCTTCACCCTACAGTGCTCCGGGATGTGCCTGAATTTCCACCAGTAAAAGGTACTGAAGTGACTATCGTGTCTGTCCCTGTTCTTGCTCTGACCCGGCTGGGTCTCGCCTGTCCTGCATCCCCTCTCCGCACGCTGCCCTGAGGCCTAGCTCCACCTGTGGGGAGCTATACCAACCAGCTGCCTTATCATCGGCCTCAGTGGACTGCCGCAGCACTGGTGATTCTCACCAGAAACCACAGGTGGCGTCACGAACTTGTATAAAATAAATACCTATTAACGCTTTTAAAGAGGGACCCCATGGTACGGGCCCGGGAGCCGACCACCGCGACACCCCCAAGGCAAAGGCCCGGGTACCGAGTCATCCCCATTCCCCTGGGCTAGTCATCTTTCCTGGCGTCACGAACAGGATTGCGTGCCCGCTGCAACGACAGAGTGTTGTGCCCGTTGCCACCGGGTACTGTGCGCCTTTATTCTGAACTGTGTACGTAAAGTTGTGGTGAAGATAGCCGCCATTGTTGGGCTGTTGAGCGAGAAGAAGGGCGTAACCGTGGGAAAATAAGGGGCGTACCTGCAAAAGAGCGCGAAGCCTCGGACACGCCCCACGCCTTGACGTCAAACTAACAAGCGCCAGGTCCTGTAAGGAGCGTCGCTGAACGCGCTGACGTAGGACGCAAGTGACGCAAGGTCCTGAAGATAACCGTCACCTGCGGAGCTGCGGCCTACCGGAAGAAAAACCAGAAGGTAGGCCACGGTTAACTAGGGGGGTGCCAAGATGTCCGACGAACAGCAGAACGCCGACCTACCGGTCAACGTCCCTGAAGTTCAACCCACGCCCGATGATGAGCAGGCCGAAGCCGCAGCGCCACCGGCAGCGCCTATAACACCTGTAATTCCCATGACTCTACCGTACATTCCTGGAGCAAAGTGGCTCCCCCAGTAGAACGACAAACCAGATACCCTGTCTGGATTCAAACGGAAGATATGTGGTATCTTGGACATGTACTCCATGACCGGCAAACAAAGAGCCGCCGTTGTATTAGGACAACTGACTGGTGCTGCGGAACAGGAAGTGGAAACATGGTCGGCCGCAGACCAGGAGTCAGTGTCCGCAATATTCCAAAAACTACAGACTGTTTTTGAGGACCTTACTGAGGCGTCCCTCCGGATGAGGTTCTACAGCTGCTCCCAACAACCAGAGGACAATGTTCGGGACTACGCCTGGCGTCTTCAAGGGGCCCTGCGGGCTTTGAACCAGGTTAGTCCAACCAGCGTTGAGAAAGAGAACAAAATGCTGAAGGAACAGTTTGTCCGGGGACTGAGGTCTCCAGAGGAGAGCAGGACTGTGCGTTGGTGGTCCCTGGATCATCCAGATGCCACCTTTGACAATCTTAAGGACATGGCTATAAAAGGACTGCAGCCCCTGGAAACAAATGCCATCCAACGTTACCAGGGAGGGGCTACTCCAGAGCCAGCAACACCCACCTTTTCCCCAGTGACTGCTGAAGCTAAGGTTCCAGCAACGTCCCCTAAAGAGCTGGGCCGTCTGCGCTCTGAGGTGCGTCAGTGGAGCAAAACCCTGTGCTGAGTGCTCTGTAGCTACGGACGGAACCAGAGGAAGGAGGGAAGATCCTGCTAGCCGATAGCCCTGAGGACGTCCCCTGGATGAGGAGGAGGCCAACACCGCCCTCGCCGAGGACCAGTGACCAGCGCCGTCCACAGAAGGACCCTGCCTGCTACCGCTGCCGCAAGACTGGACACATCGCCCAGCATTGTCCTTTAAACGAGAAAACCCTGGGTCTGAGGGTCGACACCCAGGAGTAAACTCACCAGTCCCATCAGACTGGTACAACAGGTTCATCGGAGGAAGACCTTTCCTGTCCATTGTACTGGATGGGATCCCGACGCATGCCCTGCTGGACACAGGATCTCAGGTAACCATCATGCCTGAAGTCCTCTACAAGAGGTTCTGGTCCATGGACGACCTACGCCCGCCAGCTCCAAATTTGTCTGTATATGCTTCAAATGGACTCCCCCTTAACCTACTCGGGGTTAAGAATGTGACTGTAAAGGTGGGGAGAGTGGAGCTGAAGGACCAGGGACTAATTGTAGTAGAGACTAATCCTGATGACACCAACCCGTATATGGTACTAGGCACTAACATTGTTGGTAACTTTTTGGGAGAGGTTGTGTTCTTGCTCCAACAGATCGCCGACACTGCCAGACCGAGACAGAGGAGGGCACTGCAAAGGGAGATCCGAGTCCTGATGTATCAACAGCAAGTAAGGTTAACAGATGGTGAAATCGGTAACGTGCGGGTAACAGACCCCATACCCATTGTCATCCCCCCAATGAGTGAAATGCTCATCTGGTATAGAGCTGCCATAGGTCTTAGAGGACAGAGCTACCAGGCAGTAGTAGAACCCCTTTACTCCGAGCATAGACCCACGCTCTTAACCGCCAGGGGAGTGGTAGATGTACGTAATGGGAGGGTGCCCGTCCGTCTTCTCAACTTAGGGGAAGATGAGGTCAAACTGCCTAGTTATGCCACTGTTGCCAAATTACATGCTGTAAATAACAACTGCATTCACGAGGCGGAGTCCTTAACTTCACCAGAAGAAGTGGAGGATAATGACCCTGCAACCCAGGTGGAGGATTGGTGTCAACAGCTCCATGTTGGGACAGACACCACTCCTGCCCATCAAAAACAGGGTGTACACCGGGTGGTTCAAGAATACTCACAGGTGTTCAGTAAACATCCACTTGACTTCGGGAGGGTTAAGGGGGTTCAACATCATATCCCCACAGGCAACCATTCCCCAATCAAAGAACGTTATAGGCCTATACCCCCAGCTCACTACCAGAAGGCAAAATAAATGCTGCATGACATGAGGATGGCGGGAGTAATAAGGGATAGTTGTAGTCCCTGGGCAGCTCCCCTAGTGCTGGTTAGGAAAAAGGACGGGAACATGAGAATGTGTGTAGATTACCGTCAAGTAAATCGCATTACACATAAAGATGCATACCCTTTACCACGCATAGAGGAGTCCCTAGCTGCCTTAAAGTCTGCAAATTACTTTTACACCCTTGACCTCACTAGTAGGTACTGGCAAGTAGCTGTGGCTGAGGAGGATCGGGAGAAGACGGCCTTCACCACCCCGATGGGACTCTGCGAGTTCAACAGTATGCCGTTTGGACTCTGCTATGCCCCCGGAACGTTCCAGAGATTGATGGAGTGCTGCCTGGGACACCGCAACTTCGAGACTGTGCTACTTTAACTGGACGATGTAATAGTGTACTACAGAACGTACGAGGACCACTTGAAACACCTGTCAGAGGTATTTCAGTCACTGTCCCGGTACGGGAAGAAGTTGAAGCCCTCAAAGTGCCACGTGCTCAAGAGAAAGGTACAGTACCTGGGGCACATTGTCAGTCCGGAAGGGGTAGCACCAGACCCGGAGAAAGTCACTGCCATCCAGAAGTGGCCGGAGCCGAAGAACCTCAAGGAGGTGCGTCAGTTTTTGGGACTAGTAGGATACTACCGGAGGTTCGTAAAGGACTACACCAAGAAAGCAGATCCTCTGCAAGACCTCCTGGTAGGACAGTCCCCCAAAGGCAAAAACCCTCCATTCCACTGGGGTAAAGAGCAAGCAGAGTCATTTCAGGAGATGAAGGAGATCCTGACAGGTGATGAGATCCTAGCCTAACCTGACTACAGCCAACCGTTCCTGCTGTATACAGATGCCAGCAACGAAGGTCTGGGCTCTGTCTTAAGTCAGAAGCAGAATGGGCAAGAGAAAGTGATCGCATACGCAAGCAGGAAGCTCCGCCCGACTGAGAGGAATCCAGAGAACTATAGCAGCTTCAAGTTGGAGTTCCTCGCCTTGGTCTGGGCTATCACTGAAAGGTTCAAGCACTATCTGGCCTCCAGCAAGTTCACTGCCTTTACTGATAACAACCCCTTGACCCATCTTGAAACAGCTAAGCTCGGGGCACTGGAACAACGATGGATGGCTCGGCTGTCAAACTACCAATTTACAATCAAATACCGGGCGAGCCGCAAGAACACCAACGCCGATGCCTTGTCTAGGATGCCTCACCAGTCAGACACAGAAGAAGAAGTGGATGACTTGGAAGAGATTGAGCTACCTGCCATTCATCGGAATGGGATGATCTATGAGCAGAGAGCCTCCAGTAGGCCGTGTGGAAAGACGTTAAACCCCCTGCCTCACCACAGCTGGAAAGAGACCCAGGACAGCGACCCGGTTGTCAGCCGCATCAAACAGCTGATAACCACCAAGAAGGTGCCTCCCTGGAGAAGGATGCGTCTCTGCAAGCAAAGCAGCTGTGGAACGAGAGAAGCCAGCTGTTTATCTACCGTGAGAAGCTGTGTCGGAGGTACGTCAATCCAAAAACTCATGAGATGGTATGGCAGATAGTGGTCCCGAAGACAGACATCCAGATGGTATTAGAAGCTTACCACGATCAGGCGGGGCACTTTGGCTGGAAAAAGCTAGAGACCCTGCTGAAATGTCGATTCTACTAGGTAGGAATGCGCAGCTCCATTGAGAGGTGGTGCCGGGATTGTGGACCCTGAGGCTTAAGAAGAAAAGACTTCAGCAGCCAGAAGGCACCCCTGCAACCCATCAAGACGACTCGACCCCTGGAGATCGTGGCCCTGGACCACATCAAGCTCTCCCCCCAGCAGGTCAGGATACTCCTATGCTCTGACCATGGTGGATCACTACTCACGTTTCCTGGTGGTCGCCCCCGTCAAAGACCTGACGGCAGAGACAGCAGCGAAGACGTTTCAAGCGTATTTCTGCAGACCCCATGGATACCCTGAGCAGGTGCTGACGGACCAAGGCCCGGCCTTTGAGGTTGAGTTGTTCAAAGAGTTCTGCCATCTCTACGGGTGTAAAAAGATCAGAACTACACCGCACCACCCACAAACTAACGGTCTCTGCGAAAAGATGAACAACATCATCATCGACCTGCTAAAGACCATACCACTTGAGGAGAGAAACCAGTGGCCAGACCTACTACCTGACCTAGTGGATCTGTATAATCATATACCAGTCAGTTCCACCAATTGCACTCCGGCATATCTCATGCGGGCAAGGCCAGGAAAGCTGCCCATGGATCTGGAGCTTGGTGTTGTCGAGCCTGAAGCTGATATGACCACTGAGAACTGGGACAAGACCAGACAAGAGCAGTACAGAAGAGTACAAGCTTTTGTCAAGGACAGTCTTACTCGGGTGAGAGAAAAGCAGGAAGTTCAATACAATAAAAACGCACCCACAGAACCTTTTACACCTGGTGAAACAGTATTAAAAAGAAAAAGACGCAACCATAAACTTGATGACCAGTGGGAAAAAGACCCTTACACTGTGTTACCGTCAAGATTTGACAATAAAAAGACATGCATAATCAGTCGAGATGGAGGAAGAACATCTACAACAGTGTCCAGGGACCACCTAAAGTTGTGTCCAGACTTACTGAAACCCCAAGAAGAAAAAGTGGCTCTCACAATTCAGGAAGAACCTAAAGAAACAGTGATCCACACTGACCTAGGAGACTTCCCAGCAGATTGGCCTCAAATAGGAGGTGCAGTAATTATTCCAGTACTCCAATTCTATGAACAGCCAGAAAACCCTCCACAGCAAGTTAAACCTGTAAGTGCTGCAGAAGAGCCAGCTCAAGAAGTATCCCCGGGTGAAGGATCCCCGGCAGGAGCAGAGCAAGAGGGCCCAGCCAATGGCAGGCTTGCCAGTCCAAGAGAGAGGTTAAGGCAGTTTTACAACATGGTTACACGTAGAACTGGTAGAGTAACTGAGGATACAGACACTGACACCCCATCAACCATCGCACTACGCAGATCAGTACGTAGCACGCGAGGTAAACCTCCTGTTAGGTACACTCAGTAAATGGTCAAAATTGCTGAGAATGTAGTTACCCCTGGGGTATTGAGTATTAAATTGTAATGTACTGAATTAATTGTGTATTTTCATGCATGCTTATCAATTTGTACTTCACCTAATTAATTCTTTTATGCATAACTAAAGGACTTCGTGGCTGAGGACTGTGTGCAGCCCAAAAACTCTTATTGTATATAATTGCGCTCCCTAGAGTGCCCTTTAGGTGACCTCAGAAGGAAAACCTGTCTGGAGTGGCTCTCTTGGAGGTCCAACATGGGATCTTCACGCCCTGCAGCCACCCCAGGGCCAACGTAGAGGGTTTAGGACAGGTCCCTCAAACCATCAAAGTACTCTACCTTGTGAGATGGACATCCTGTATGGGAACCTCACCATAGGAGACTTGAATTCTGAGGACACTCTGCATTTGTTATTGTTATGTAACGTTTAAGATTCGTGCCTCCCATAAAGGGAAGATTGTTCTTGTATTGCTTATGTTTCCCTTTGTTATTGTTTTATAAAATGTACTTCAGCCCGGGAGTGCTGAGCTTAACTAGGGGGAATGTGATCCCCAGCTGCGCTTGGTATCACAGATCCTAGAAGGGTGTATTGAAGGATTCCTCCACAAGAGGCCCCCATAAACATTCACACATCTCCACCTTCCACCTCAGACCACCAGAGGGAGCCCGTTAGGGATATATAAGGGAAGGTGGAGCCAGGCAGCTCAGTCTGTTGAGGAGTTCCTGCAGAGTGAGACACAGAAGCAGGTCAGTCTGCAGTGGAGCTCAGTGACTCAGCAGTTCCTCTGGAGAGTTCAGCAAGTACAAACCTGAATACAGAGTTGAGCCCAGTTGAGTCGTAGCTCAGAGAGGTGAGTTTTAGGTGTGCCGGTGCCATAAGATCGGTGAAGCGCGGCACGCTGCCGTTAGTGTGAGTAGCCTATTGAGGGCCCGAGTAGGCCGAAGGCGAGTAGAGAGTTAGTTCATAGGGGGCAGAGGAGCTTAATTAGCTCACCCCGAAGAAGCAGTTACCGGACACCGGGTCCGAAGCTTACCGGGATCTCCATGACCCAGTAAGATAAACCGGAATCCCTGGAGTTCTACAACTCCCAGGATCGCTAAAGTGCTGATACGTACCAGAGCCAGGAGACACATAGGCCCCGTAAGTCGGGAGCGTGTATTCCAAGAAAAGGCCCTATCACAAGGTCAGCCAGCGCAGGACAGAGACAAAGTTAGGCCTAGCTCCAGGCAGGTCAGAAACTTACTACGCAGAAGCAAGCAACAGGAGGCCTAACACCTGCTCTTTGGGGAGGATCCTGATATGCACCCTTCACCCTACAGTGCTCCGGGATGTGTCTGAATTTCCACCAGTGAAAGGTACTGAAGTGACTATCGTGTCTGTCCCTGTTCTTTCTCTGACCCGGCTGGGTCTCGCCTGTCCTGCATCCCCTCTCCGCACGCTGCCCTGAGGCCTAGCTCCACCTGTGGGGAGCTATACCAACCAGCTGCCTTATCATCGGCCTCAGTGGACTGCCGCAGCGCTGGTGATTCTCACCAGAAACCACAGGTGGCGTCACGAACTTGTATAAAATAAATACCTATTAACGCTTTTAAAGAGGGACCCCAGGGTATGGGCCCGGGAGCCGACCACCGCGACACCCCCAAGGCAAAGGCCCGGGTACTGAGTCATCCCCATTCCCCTGGGCTAGTCACAAGCATCTCACTGCTCGAGATGCTCGTCGCTCGCCGAGTACTGGCGAGATGCTCGGCGGGAGCTCGGGTCTCCTCCCTGCATGTTTGGCGCTCTTTACAGAGCCAATGAACATGCATGGATTGCCTGCCACTCACTGTAATGCCGTAGCCATGTTGGTTGTGGCATTACAGTGATTGGCTGGCCGCATAGCGTCATCGAGTCTATATCAGACCTGGCGCTGCCATGCTCGTCACAGTCACTCCGGAATCAGACAGTGTAAGGAGAGGTGCTGCTGCGTCAGGTAGAGATTTGCTTGTGTATTAGGTAGTGTAGGGAGAAAAACCGTACATTACACAAATCCATCTTAACAAACAGTCCTTCTGAGTACTAATCCATCTGCAGAGATTTCAGGCAGGCAGTGTATATAGGCAGGCAGGGTATATAGCAGACTGCAGTGCATATAGCACAAGAGGTTCCATTCCAATTCTGCCTTCTGCTGCTGTTAGATATTTCTATACAAAAACCCAAGTCTCAGGGGCCAGGAATAGTTTTCTTTGGATCTTAATCCTCATTATTTGCTTAAAAAGCAATCCAGAGAACACCATTTTTCTGCGCCATTTGCTTGCTGGCACTGCAGAATACAGCCAGGTCCTTTCCATATTACAGCGTTAGAAATCAAGCTATTTAAAACTCTGTTTTCTCCATCACACGGATCACATATACGTTGTCAGAAAATACTGCCATTTCTGGCTCCATTAAAAATTTCTTTCAGTGTGTCAGTGAAGCAATTCACACCAGTTTGCTGTTCAAACTACTTACCTACAGGCCAGGTATTTAAAGCTCTGTTTTCTCCGTCACACGGATCACATATAAGTTCACTCCAAACTCAGTCATTTGTAGTGAGCGTGGAAGATAATGTCCTCCATTTAAAATGGGCAAGGCACGTGGCAAGGGATGGGGAACTGGACGTGATGGTAAGGGTGCATGCAGAGGCCGAGGACAAGGCCTTGGGCAAGCTGAAATTGTGCCACAACAAACACCCACATCTTCTCGCCTGACCTTCCTGTCCCAATTTCTAGGGGACCGCAGCACACCACTATTGAACCCAGAGCAGTGTCAAAAGGTTGTTGGCTGGATAGCGGATAATGCTTCCAGTCACTTAGCCATCACCACCACCCTGTCTTCCACATGGTCAAGTTTCAGTAGCCATGAGTCTGGACCGCATATTCCTCATCCTGATCCTCCTTCCTCCCACCATGCCGAGTACCCAGAGACAACTAATCCCACACTTGGCCACTCTGAAGAGCTGTTCACTTTTCCATTTATAGATTCGGGCCTCTCGCCCGGTCCACTTGAATCGGGGCAAGAGGAGATCGCGTGCAGCGATGCCCAAATATTTGAGCAGCCACAGTCACAAGAAGGTGACGGTGGGAAAGTGTCACAAGAGGTGGACGATGATGAGACACAATTGCCAGAAAGTCAGGAAGAGGACCAGGGTACGGAAGTGGAAGACGAGGTGGTGGATGATATAGTAACTGACCCAACCTGGCAGGAGGACATGCAGAGTGAGGACAGCAACACACAGGGGGAGAGGCAGAGCACCCCAACAGGCAGGAAGAAGCAGTATGGTGGCCGCAGACAGAAGGCAGGCAACCATTCCCCGTAACACCAACACGAAGGAAGTTGCCAGTACAACTGTTAGGTCTTCCCGAGTCTGGTTGTTTTTTAAAGACTCTGCTGATAACCCCAAAAAGGCCATTTGCACCACCTGCCAGGCCAGCATCAGCAGGCGTGGAAAAACGACCAGCCTCACCACCACCAGCGTGATCAGGCACATGGCAGCAAAGCACCCGACTTTGTGGGCCGAACCCCAGGGTCCAGGAACAGTGTCTGCATGTGGCAACATTGCTTCTTCTGCTGTTGTGCATGCAAGCCAATCCCCTGTCCATGGTGCATGCGAAGATGCCTCCTGCCCTGCACCTGTCATTGCACACTCTCAAATAGCAGCATCAGGAAGCATGTCCTTGTCCCAGCGCAGGGTTCAGTTGTCCATACCCCAGTCCTTGGAAAGGAAGCGCAAATATGCAGCCAACGCCCCACAGGCCACACTACTAAATTCTCACATTTCATGACTGCTTGCGCTCGAAATGTTGCCTTTTAGGCTCATGGAGACGGAAGCATTCCGAAACCTGATGGTGGCGGTTGTCCCTCGGTACTCGGTCCCCAGCCGCCACTATTTCTCCCGGTGTGCCATCCCCGCATTACACAAGCACGTGTCTCAAAACATTAGCCGTGCCCTCAACAACGCAGTTACCGGGAAAGTTCACCTAACCAAGGACACATGGACAAGTGCTTGTGGGAAGGGACGGCACACTGGGTTAACATAGTGGAAGCCGGGACCCAGTCAGACCTTGGGACGGAACACATCCTCCTGATGCCAAGGATTGCGGGCCCTAGGTCAATCAGGGTTGCCCCCACGATCTACAGCTCCTGCACCTCATCTTCCTCAGCCTCCTCCTCCTCTTCAGCCTACATCTCCGAAATGACCACATCAGTCACAAGCTGGAAGCACTGCAGCACTGCCTCGGCCAAGCGGCAACAGGCTGTGAAGAAGCTAATATGCTTAGGTGACAAACCGCACAATACTGAAGAGTTGTGGACAGCTCTGAAAGAGCAGGCAGATTTGTGGCTCACACCGCTGAACCTACAGCCAGGCATGGTCGTGTGTGACGATGGCCGGAACCTGGTGGCGGTTCTGAGGCGAAGCGAGCTCACACACGTACCATGCCTGGCCCATGTGCTTAACCTCATGGTTTAGCAGTTTCTCAAATCCTACCCAGAGCTGCCAGATCTGCTTGTTAAAGTACGCCGCCTGTGTGCCCATTTTAGAAACTCAGCTACAGCTACCGCTGCCCTTGCCGTGTTTCAGCAGCGTTTGCAGCTTCCGGCTCACAGACTGGTGTGTGATGTACCCATGCGTTGGAACTCTACACTGCAGATATTGGGAAGGAAAAAGTTGTAGGTATTGGAGGCGCTATTAGGCTACTCACTATCAAAGGCAGCGAATTTTGGACAGTGAACCACTAAGTGTCCATAGTAGATGTACTAGATAAAATAACCTATGGTTTAAAATTCACGCTAATGGTAGTGGATGAAGGACTTCGGGAGAATAAATAACTAAAAAGTACTTTATTGATACAGGTGTTTAAAAAGATTTATTTTTTTTTTTTTTTTCCTAAAAAGCTAAAATAGACAATATAAGCAATTGGTAAAAGTGAGTAAATACATAAACAAATAAATAAATATGGTTCTGGATTAATGGATAGAACGGCTTTCCATAGAGTCTTGAGGTAGTCGATACTTGGGGGGCAGAAGGGTGGACCTGGTGAAAGAAGAACCGTGTTACGGTATAGTAGTATGGTGTGGTATTACGGTACTTAGGGTATCGATTCTTGGTAAGTTTGGTATTTGTGTGGGTTACCGGTTATGATGGGTCTGTATCTCCTTGTGGCAACCCTGAAGGCCTTATGACGGTGGACTCCAGTGTCAATAGGAGGCTTCACATATTCTAGATACCTGAGGTGCAGGAAAAGTACATTAGAACTTGGAAGTAATGGACTAGAGGTTGTTAGTGGGAGTTGTACTTTACCTGCTGTTGTTGTGGCAATCGGTGGGCAACAAGAACAGACGTGCGGATGTGTTTCTTGGACCGTGATCCACGGGGAGCCACCTATGGAGGTGGACTGGTCCGGGATGGTTATCTGAAAGGGGGCTCGAGGTCCTAGGGTCGTAGAAGAAATAGGTTTGATATTGTAGGTACTTGGTTCTCAGGTGGTACGGTAAGATTAGGACTTACCCTAAGGTAGATTAGTTCTATTTGGGTTTAGTAATTATAGTTGTCCTTTTAAGGGATGCAGCAGATGGATCTGGTTTGTCCCTGTCCCTGTAGGAGAGGTGCAGCAAGGTGCTTCTGGCGGTACTGACGATGTGGCGTCTATGTTGTACCCTTTGTCCTGTTTGAAAATTTTAAGGGAGGGTTAGTGTTAGAGGTATAGTAGAATTAGTCTGCAGTTACTATGCTTATTATTTACCTTATTTCATATATTGCAGACATAAGAGGACAGGTGCATCAGGTGTTCCGGTGGTACGGAAGGTGCAGCAGGAGGCTCTGGATGAATTATTTATGCAGCAATATCTATAGTAGGAGGCTCTGATCCTGGATACCAGTTAGGTACAGTGAGAGGCTCTGACTGGGTGATCAATCGGTCAGGCAGTAGTCAGAAATCGCTGTCACGAAGTAGCAGAAGGCTATGGTTGCAAGGTGAGTGTAGGGCAGACCGCGTGGTCTGTGGGTCTGCCAAGGATAGAATAGTGAAAGTTAGGGTATCTGCTCCTAGCAGTTTAGTGTGGTAGTAAGTGGGGGCCGAGGCCCGAGATTACTTACAGTCTGCAGTCCTGCGAATTGTCAACAGGTGGTGGAGCCCGGAGCGAGAGCGGAGTACCGGCCGGTGACCGCCGCAGCTCGCGTGCTTCCGGGTAGGCAGAGCGGGAGAGAGAGAGAGAGAGAGGTGGGAGAGAAGGCGCGCTTTCACTTGAAAGCGCGCGAGAGGGGCAGAGTGACGCGCTGTCACGTGGTAAGCGACGTGCACTCAGTACGGAGGCCTGAAGGTGCCTTCTCAGCTGGGTCAAAGACGTTCCAACGCGTTTCGACAGCTACGGCTGTCTTCATCAGGGATAGTCTGGCCCAGTAGGTGGTGTCCTTTTTGTACCTGAGGGTGCTGACGTCATGGCAGCTGTCAATCATTAAAGGCAAACAATTCTATTTTGCTGTTGAGTCCCCGTGGTCTCAACGTGTTTAATTTAAAGATCCATTCACTTTCTTTTTTTGACATGCTTTTTATAAAGTCACCTTGTCTCCAGTGTTTATGGACTATTTCTATGCCCACCACTTGAATTCCTTGAGTGGATCCTTTATGTTTTTCTAGAAAGTGCTTGGAGAGAGGGTGGCCTGTGAATTTGTTCTTAATGTTCCTTAGGTGTTCATTGATTCTAGTGCCCATGGCTCTCTTGGTTCTACCTACGTACATTTTTTCGCATGGGCATACTAGTCCGTAAATGACCCCCGTAGTGGTACAAGTTATGAAGTCTGTGATGGGATATGACTCCTTGTGGTGGCTAACTATTTGTTGTTTAGATGGTTTCAGGGTTTTACATATTTTACATTTTTTACAAGGGAAAAAACCTTTTATTTTTTGGTTAAATGGGGTAACTGTTTGTTTATTGGCAATATTGTGTTTTATAGTGGGGGCTATGATTGACCCTAGGTTCCGTGCTTTTTTGAATATGAACCTAGGTCTGTTGGGCATCTGATCGCCAATTATTTTATCGTCTTTGAGTGTATACCAGTGTTTTTCTACGATTTTCCTGAAAATATGGGTGTTAGCGGAGTAGGGTGTGATAATGGGAATGATCATGTTGTGATCGGTTTGTCCTGGTTTGTTGGTGTTTGTCTCGGTTAGGAGATTTTGTCTTGGTATTGCGGCTATTTTCTCTTTGGTGTTTTTTAGGAACTCTGCATTGTATCCTTTTTCCAGGAATTTGTTAGTGAGTAATTCTGCTTCATTTTTAAAATCTTGGTGTTTGGAGCAATTTCTGTGGAGGCGCAGATATTGGCTGCGGGGGACATTGAGCAGCCAGTTGGGAAGATGACAGCTATCTAGTGGAATATAGCCATTAGCATCAGTGGGTTTATGGTATGTGCGGGTCCGTATAGAATTGTTTTCCACATAGATATTGAGGTCTAGGAAATTAATTGCAGTGGTGCTCGTGGTTGACGTGAATTCCAAAAAGAATTCATTTTTGTTAAGTTCTTGTATGAATAGGTCCAGAGATGGTTGGTCTCCTGACCAAATAAACAATATATCATCTATAAATCTCCGCCATAGGACCAGGTTCGCATGAAGGAGGCCTCCCGGGTGGATGGCTAAGGATTCCCACCAGCCAACATAGAGGTTGGCGTAGCTGGGTGCGAACCTGGTTCCCATGGCGGTGCCCCATTGCTGGGAGTAGTAGTCCCCCTGGTAGAGAAAGTAATTGTGTGTTAGGATGAAAAGCATACAATCTATAATGAAGTTGCTTTGTTCTGGGGGCATTTTTTGGTTGAGAAAATGGAAAGAGGCTTCACATCCTTTGGTGTGTTGGATGTTCGTATATAGTGACGTTATGTCCATTGTTCCTAAAATGTAGTGGCTTTCCCATGGGGTGTTATTGAGTATACAAATGGCATGTGTGCTGTCTTTCAGATGTGATGGAAGGGTTGGGACTAAGTCCTGTAGGTGATGGTCCACCAACCTGGAGAGGTTGGATGTCAGGCACTGGATGCCAGAGATGATAGGTCTTCCTGGTGGGTTTATATCATCCTTATGAATTTTTGGTAGATGGTAAAAGACAGCTAGTCTTGGGTGTTGGATATTTACATATTCAAATTCATTTTTGTTTAGGTAACCTTCCTGAAGTCCTTTTTTGGTTAGGTCTCGTAGTTCTTTTTGGTAGTTGCTTGTTGGGTCGGAGGGGAGTATTTGATAGGTTCTGCGGTCTCCTAGGAGTCTTAGTGATTCCTTGTGGTAGTATTCTTGGTCAAGAATGACTATGCCCCCTCCTTTATCGGCTGGTCTAATTATTATCTCATTATTTTTTTGTAGTTGTTTCATGGCAAGGATTTCTGGTTTAGTAAGGTTGTTCTTAAATTTTAGGCATTTTTTATTGTTAATTTTGCGAATGTCGTCTGTTACATTTTTTTCAAAGGTCTTGATTGCCTCTGAGTATTCTTGAAGAGGGTGGAAATTGGATTTATTTTTTAGGGAGGTGTGTTTGAATTTGGGTTGTTCTGCAGGGTCTGATGTTTCTGGGATATCTACCTTTTTGGTGTAATATTTTTTTTATAGCTAATTGTCGCAAAAACTTTTTAATGCCTATATATGCTTGGAATTTGTCAAATTGTGTAGATGGGGCATATTTTAGGCCTTTTTTTAGTAGTGCATTTTTGTTTTTAGTTAATTGGTGTTTGCTTAGATTAAAAATGGATATTTGGTTATTTATCTCCTTTGGTTTATTCTTTTTCTTTTGGGCGAGTTTCCCTCCCCTAGTGCCTCTTTTGCATTTTTTCTTGTGGCCATCCGAAAAAAATCAACATTACTGGTATGTTTCGTATTAATGGGCGTGAGGTGGCGGTTGGAACTGGGGTTGCAGATAATTGGGGAGGGGTTTGTTCTACTTGGGTAGGTTGCCTATGGGCTGAGGGTGGAGAGGTTATTTGGTGTGGGGTTTCATCAGCAGTGGTAAGAAGGGGCGAGAACCTATTGTGGGTGCTTATTGGGGTAATGATTTCCTGTGGAGTAGGATTAGTCTGGCTAGGACCTGGTTCGTTTAGAGTAGGGGGGGATTCTATGTCCGGAGTGGGGTGGATAGAGATTCCGTTAATGGAATTGAGGGAGTTGTTCGGGCTTCCGACCACCTCATCTAAGGTTTCGAAGAAGTTTAGTGGTTCTCTATCGGGGCGTTGGGTAGGGAGGGGAACTGCGTCTCTACCAAATTTGGCTCTTTTCTTTTCGACTATATCATGTTCCTTCTGGTTGATTCTACTTTTGATGCTGTTGGTTAGACTTAGGATTTCAGGGTGGTTCTGGTGTGGTTTTATTTCATTGAATAGTAAATTGATTTTATTTTTATTTTCCATCAGCTGTCTTTTCCTTTTATTGATTATGAACCGAACGGCTTGTGTAGAGAAATCATGGAACATGGAGTTCCATTCTTCCAGGGTGGTTGGATCTCCTATGTCTCCCGATAGAGCTTTAGTCACTACCAGGCCGGAGGGTATGATATTGAAGGCCAGGTAGTGTTCGAGGGTGGCGACTTCCCATAGGTCCCTCATTTCTTTTAATAATAGTTGTTCTAAGGTTCTAAGTGAATTTTTTATTGATTTGATGGTTTCTGGGTTGGTATTTGTAGTTTTTTTCTGGGTGTTATTAAAGAAAAGTTGTATGTTTTCTATTCTTTCCTTCCTGTCGTACCAGAGGTCTCCCATTGTCTCGATTTCTAGGTTTAAGCCCAGCAGCCTGTTCAGTGGTTCGGGGGGAGTAAAAAGTTGTAGGTATTGGAGGCGCTATTAGGCTACTCACTATCAAAGGCAGCGAATTTTGGACAGTGAACCACTAAGTGTCCATAGTAGATGTACTAGATAAAATAACCTATGGTTTAAAATTCGCGCTAATGGTAGTGGATGAAGGACTTCGGGAGAATAAATAACTAAAAAGTACTTTATTGATACAGGTGTTTAAAAAGATTTTTTTTTTTTTTTCCTAAAAAGCTAAAATAGACAATATAAGCAATTGGTAAAAGTGAGTAAATACATAAACAAATAAATAAATATGGTTCTGGATTAATGGATAGAACGGCTTTCCATAGAGTCTTGAGGTAGTCGATACTTGGGGGGCAGAAGGGTGGACCTGGTGAAAGAAGAACCGTGTTACGGTATAGTAGTATGGTGTGGTATTACGGTACTTAGGGTATCGATTCTTGGTAAGTTTGGTATTTGTGTGGGTTACCGGTTATGATGGGTCTGTATCTCCTTGTGGCAACCCTGAAGGCCTTATGACGGTGGACTCCAGTGTCAATAGGAGGCTTCACATATTCTAGATACCTGAGGTGCAGGAAAAGTACATTAGAACTTGGAAGTAATGGACTAGAGGTTGTTAGTGGGAGTTGTACTTTACCTGCAGTTGTTGTGGCAATCGGTGGGCAACAAGAACAGACGTGCGGATGTGTTTCTTGGACCGTGATCCACGGGGAGCCACCTATGGAGGTGGACTGGTCCGGGATGGTTATCTGAAAGGGGGCTCGAGGTCCTAGGGTCGTAGAAGAAATAGGTTTGATATTGTAGGTACTTGGTTCTCAGGTGGTACGGTAAGATTAGGACTTACCCTAAGGTAGATTAGTTCTATTTGGGTTTAGTAATTATAGTTGTCCTTTTAAGGGATGCAGCAGATGGATCTGGTTTGTCCCTGGCCCTGTAGGAGAGGTGCAGCAAGGTGCTTCTGGCGGTACTGACGATGTGGCGTCTATATTGTACCCTTTGTCCTGTTTGAAAATTTTAAGGGAGGGTTAGTGTTAGAGGTATAGTAGAATTAGTCTGCAGTTACTATGCTAATTATTTACCTTATTTCATATATTGCAGACATAAGAGGACAGGTGCATCAGGTGTTCCGGTGGTACGGAAGGTGCAGCAGGAGGCTCTGGATGAATTATTTATGCAGCAATATCTATAGTAGGAGGCTCTGATCCTGGATACCAGTTAGGTACAGTGAGAGGCTCTGACTGGGTGATCAATCGGTCAGGCAGTAGTCAGAAATCGCTGTCACGAAGTAGCAGAAGGCTATGGTTGCAAGGTGAGTGTAGGGCAGACCGCGTGGTCTGTGGGTCTGCCAAGGATAGAATAGTGAAAGTTAGGGTATCTGCTCCTAGCAGTTTAGTGTGGTAGTAAGTGGGGGCCGAGGCCCGAGATTACTTACAGTCTGCAGTCCTGCGAATTGTCAACAGGTGGTGGAGCCCGGAGCGAGAGCGGAGTCCCGGCCGGTGACCGCCGCAGCTCGCGTGCTTCCGGGTAGGCAGAGCGGGAGAGAGAGAGAGAGAGAGGTGGGAGAGAAGGCGCGCTTTCACTTGAAAGCGCGCGAGAGGGGCAGAGTGACGCGCTGTCACGTGGTAAGCGGCATGCACTCAGTACGGAGGCCTGAAGGTGCCTTCTCAGCTGGGTCAAAGACGTTCCAACGCGTTTCGACAGCTACGGCTGTCTTCATCAGGGATAGTCTGGCCCAGTAGGTGGTGTCCTTTTTGTACCTGAGGGTGCTGACATCATGGCAGCTGTCAATCATTAAAGGCAAACAATTCTATTTCGCTGTTGAGTCCCCGTGGTCTCAACGTGTTTAATTTAAAGATCCATTCACTTTCTTTTTTTGACATGCTTTTTATAAAGTCACCTTGTCTCCAGTGTTTATGGACTATTTCTATGCCCACCACTTGAATTCCTTGAGTGGATCCTTTATGTTTTTCTAGAAAGTGCTTGGAGAGAGGGTGGCCTGTGAATTTGTTCTTAATGTTCCTTAGGTGTTCATTGATTCTAGTGCCCATGGCTCTCTTGGTTCTACCTACGTACATTTTTTCGCATGGGCATACTAGTCCGTAAATGACCCCCGTAGTGGTACAAGTTATGAAGTCTGTGATGGGATATGACTCCTTGTGGTGGCTAACTATTTGTTGTTTAGATGGTTTCAGGGTTTTACATATTTTACATCTTTTACAAGGGAAAAAAACTTTTATTTTTTGGTTAAATGGGGTAACTGTTTGTTTATTGGCAATATTGTGTTTTATAGTGGGGGCTATGATTGACCCTAGGTTCCGTGCTTTTTTGAATATGAACCTAGGTCTGTTGGGCATCTGATCACCAATTATTTTATCGTCTTTGAGTGTATACCAGTGTATTTCTACGATTTTCCTGAAAATATGGGTGTTAGCGGAGTAGGGTGTGATAATGGGAATGATCATGTTGTGATCGGTTTGTCCTGGTTTGTTGGTGTTTGTCTCGGTTAGGAGATTTTGTCTTGGTATTGCGGCTATTTTCTCTTTGGTGTTTTTTAGGAACTCTGCATGGTATCCTTTTTCCAGGAATTTGTTAGTGAGTAATTCTGCTTCATTTTTAAAATCTTGGCGCCTGTGTGCCCATTTTAGAAACTCAGCTACAGCTACCGCTGCCCTTGCCGTGTTTCAGCAGCGTTTGCAGCTTCCGGCTCACAGACTGGTGTGTGATGTACCCATGCGTTGGAACTCTACACTGCAGATATTGGGAAGGATTTGTGAGAAGAAGAGGACAGCATCAACAAGGCCGTCGGTATTCAGTTCAAACTCCATACATAAGACCTCAGGAGTGGACATGGATGTCAGACATATGTACTATCCTCCAAAACTTTGAGGACTCCACCAAGATGGTGAGCGGCGATGACGCCATAATTAGCGTCACAATCCCGCTTCTCTGTCTTCTGAAATGCTCTCTGCTCACAATCAAAGAGGATGAATTGCAGGCGGAGCACGATGAGATGGAGCAAGGAACCATACAGGGTGATTACACACAGCCAAGCCTCATCTCATCCCAACGTGGATTGGGTGACAATGAGGAACAGGAGGAGGAGGAGGACGGACAGGAGCTAGTTTCATGCACTATAGACGGTACTACCTGCACAGCTGTCATACCGTCTGTTCAGCGTGGATGGCCAGAGGACAGAGAGGAGGAGGAGGAGGAGAGCATGGTCAGTCATCCTCTTGGTGAGGACACAGAAGTCTTGCCTGTTAGTAGTCTGGCACGCAGGGCTGAGTTTATGTTACGCTGCCTTTCATATGACCCTCGCGTTCTTAAAATTTGGGGTGACAGTCATTACTGGTTGGTGACACTTCTAGACCCACGCTACAAGGAGAACTTTATATCTCTTATTCCTGAGGCGGACAGGTCTACAAAAATGGGGCTGTACCAGAAGGCCCTTGTTGCGGAACTATTTAAAAAATTCCCATCTGAAAACGCTGGCGGCAGAGGGCACTCTTCGTTGGACAACCAAGGAGTGCAGGTGAGAGAGACACAACTTCAATCCAGCAGAGGCAGGGGAACACTGTCAAAGTTCTGGGAGAGTTTTCTCAGACCCTCCCATCGCACAGGCCTTGAGGTGCGGGGTACTCTCACAAGGAGTGCAAAGTTTTGGAAGATGCTGAGGGAGTACCTTGCCGACCGTACCAACGTCCTCCGTGATTCCTCTGTGCCTTATAATTATTGGGTATCCAAGCTGGATACGTGGGATGAATTGGCTCTCTATGCCTTGGAGGTCCTGGCCTACCCTGCCGCCAGCGTTTTATCAGAGCGGGTTTTTAGTGCCGCTGGTGGAATTATAATTGATAAGTGCATCCACCTGTCAACTGAAAATGCTGACAGGCTGACTCTTATAAAAATGAACAAGGGCTGGATTGGGCCAGACTTCTCAACACCACCGAATGATAGCAGCGTAACATAAACTCAAATCCAGTGTCTTTTCTTGGGAGGTATATTCCCATGCATCTTTTCACACCCACACATGGGTATACGCTTCCTGATTTTGGCTATTTGCTCTTGGCCTCCCCCTTCTCCTCATCCTCCACCACCATATCACCAGGGTGACCGTGGTCCGTGATGCAACACCCACATGATTTTTTAAAGGGTGTTTATGATGCCCGTAAAAAATTTTTTTTATACAGTATGTTCATGTATACCCCCACGGGTAAATGTTTGTCAGCCCATACACTTAGTGCATGGGTATTACAAGTATAGGTGGCCCGCTCCTTTCTAATGGGAAATTTTTTTTTATGAAGCCCTCCTCCACGTCTTTTCCAAGGGGCATTTAAGTGCCTCCAAATTTTTGGCAGCCCTTGCATTCACTGCATAGGCCAACACTATGGGAGACTCTCTCCTTTCTAATGAGAATTTGTCGTTACTGTGGCCCTGCTCTATGTGTCTTTAAATTCTTAATGGGGTTTTTCCTAAAATTGGTCAGCCGTTGGACTCACTGCATAGCCTATAACTGTATAGCAGACTCTCTACTTTCTTGTTATGATCTGCAACAAGAACTAAGGAAAGATAGGGGAAAGCTGTCCCTACAGTAAGACTAAGCTGAATCCCTACGATGTAGCGGGCTGCCTGTTCTTAGTGAACAGACCCGCCTTCGTCCTCGGCTAGTCTGAACGAAGACCTATAGAATTAAGGGAGGGGTCCCTAAAAGAACTAAGGACTGGGACAAAAATGGGACACCTCCTAAACAGAAATTGTTGTAGAACACAAAAGACAAACTGACAAAAAGTACTAGAGGTCCAAGAGGACCAAGCAAACTGATAGTGATAGGCACCGAAGCACCAGGCTAGCAAAACAGTCAAACAACACTGAAGTCCAGCAAAGCCAGAAGGGCGGAGCTGGAATATATAGGCAGATGGTCACGTGACCGCAAAACACAAGATAGAAAAAACTAACAGGAGGGTTCTAACATTTCTAATGTGAATTTGTCGTTACTGTGGCCCTGCTCTATGTGTCTTTAAATTCTTAGTGGGGTTTTTCCTAAAATTGGTCAGCCGTTTGACTCACTGCATACCCTATAACTGTATAGCAGACCCTTTCCTTTCTAATGGGAGCATCTCATACTTGTTACTGTGGCCTTGCTCTGTGTGTCTTTAAATTCTAAGTAGGGTTTTTCCTAAAATTGGTCAGCAGTTGGACTCACTGCATACCCTATAACTGTATAGCAGACTCTCTCCTTTCTAATGGGAATTTGTCATTACTGTGACCCTGCTCTATGTGTCTTTAAATTCTTAGTGGGGTTTTTCCCAAATTTTGGCAGCCCTTGCAGTCACAGCATGGGCATTACCACTATAGGAGACCCGCTCCTTTATAATGGGAATTTTTTTTTTACTGAGACCCTCCTCTATGTCTCTTCAAAGGGGTATTGGGTTGTGTCCAAATTTTTGGCAGCCCTTGCAGTCACTGGATATGCAATAACAGTATAGGAGACCCACTTGTTAATAATGGGAACAACAAAGCATAGCCGGCTGATGGCTCTCTAATAATAGCGAGGGCCGACTGCTGGCCTTTTAAGAATAGTAAGGGCCGTCTGATTGCCCTATAAAAATAGGCTTTATGACTTTCAGAGTCCCTCCATCATAAATAAAACAGGATGTGTCTGATGATGTGCCACACACCACATTGCCAGATAAGGTTGTAAAATGCTAAAATGACATTTCCCGGTGAATGCATTTGTCTTAAAAAATAACGTAAAAAAACAAAACAATAAGATTTTTCTTTAGAATAAAAAACAGGGTCACCAATTTAACCTCAATGTAATCACATTGTTCAGCTCCTGCACCTCCTCCATCTCCGAAATGACCACATCAGTCACAAGCTGACAGCACTGCAGTACTGCCTTGGCCAAGCGGCAACAGGCTGTGCTGAAGATAACATGCTTAATTGACAAACCGCCAAGCGCTACAGAGTTGTTGAAAGCTGTAACACAGCAGCCTGATCTGTGGCTCTCACCACTGAACATACAGCCAAGCATGGTCGTGTGTGACAATGGGCAGAACCTGGTGACGGAGAAATGACACCCAGAGTAGATACGGTTTCCCTCTATGTCAGTCCTTTCTATGCCAGTCCGAGCTAAATACAACTCTCATCAAAAAAAGCTGTGGACTGGCTCCGTACCGTCCCTGGCCACATTCACCTGTCCACGTGTTTGTGGTTAGGCGGCCCTTCCCAGTAAGTGCACTGGGGAGGGCATGGGTAATGCTGTGGGACCCGTGCTTGTGGAAGGAGGAGATGACACCTGGAGAAACAGTGGCGGCTAGGGACCGAGTATAGACACCCGGCCGCCGCCTGCGTGAGGTTGTGAAAAGCTTCTGCCTCCACGAGCCTAATAGGCCATAGTTCAAGTGCAAGCAGCTGCCCAGAAATCTGGCAGTTTAGTGTTGCGGCCTGTGGGTGGGTTGGTGGCTGGCTGCATACTTGCGGTGGCATTCCAAGTAACAAAAAACTAAGCAGATGGTGGCCTCTATCATCATCATGGCCTCACCTCGGCACTATGAACTCTCCTGAAGGAGAAGCCAGGGCCCACCGGAGGAGTTTCCGCTTCTCCGGTGGGCCCGTCCATCCCTGCCGAAAAGCAGCCCTGGCTAAGAAAAGTGTGGAGGAATGTTCCCGGACACTCTATGACTGCTTTTTTAATGTGGATCGGACATGCTTATGCATGTTATTTCTTAAACCGCATTGCAGATCAGGCCATTGTCCAACTCTGTATTCATCAAATTAAATGCGCAAAGAAAGATATTTGTGTGTCAAAGCACCACCGACAAGTGCGAGTTGATGTTGGACGGGCTGCCATTGCTTCTGCAACAAGCTGCATTAGAGGACTTCCTGGGAGAAATGACACCCAGGGTAGATACGGTTTCCCTCTCTGCCAGTCCTTTCACTGAACTAAATACAACTCTCAGCAAAAAAAGCTGTGGACTGGCTCTGTACCATCCCTGGCCACACTCACCTGTCCACGTGTTTGTGGTTAGGCGTTTCTTCCCAGTTAGTGCACTGGGGAGGGCACGAGTAATGTTGTAGGACCCGTGCTTGTGGAAGGCGGAGACGACACCGGGAGAAACAGTGGCGGCAGGGGACCGAGTATGGCGGCGGCATGAGGTTATGAAAAGCTTCCGCCTCCACGAGCCTAAAGGGCCACATTTCAAGTGCAAGCAGCTGTCAAAAAATTGGCAGTATAGTATTGCAGCCTGTGGGTGGGTGGGTGGCTGGCTGCATACTTGCGCTTGCATTCCAAGGAATGGGGACAACTGAACGTTGCACTGGAACAAGGATGTGGACGGTGATTGTTGCAAGTCTGCAATGACAGGTGCATGGCGGGAGGCATCTTCGCATGCGCCAAGGATCACTTATGATGGGCTCACTTTTAGGCAGTGACCTGGGAGTCAGACTTGCTTCCAGAGGTCTTCCCCATGCTGTTCCCATGTCTTTTCAGCACTGTATGCATGTGTCTGATGATGTGTCGCACACCACATGGCCAGATAAGGTTGTAAAATGTTAAAATGACATTTCCTGGTGAATGCATTTGTCTTGGTTGAAAGCAATGCAAAAGTGTAAAAGCGCATCAAAAACGCTACGTGTGCACATAGCCCAAGGTGTGGAGGAGTATTTTTGGTTTTGCTTATTTATTTTGCCTAATATACAAGTCATTACCCTGGAAAGGATGTTCCTTAATATATTTCCCAGGAAAATCCATTTTGTTTTTGTTTTTTGTATGTTTTATTGTGAGTAAAAGTGGTGTAATACTCTGACCACGTTGTTGACAGCAGTGATCTGGGAGTCAGAGATGCTTCCAGGGGTTTTCCCCATGCTGTTCCCATGTCATTTCAGCACTATTCCCATCAATTTGGGCAATTTTTAGGCCCTCTGCAGACCGCCGGGGGGAGCAGCCTGAAAAATGCTCGAGTTTCCCATAGACTTACATTGGGCTTGTTGCTCGGATCGAGCTCCCGAGTATTCCAATTTGCTCGACCCGAGCAACGAGTACCCGAGCATTTTAGTGCTCACTCATCACTAATAACGACTGTACCTAGTCCATGGTTTTCCATGTTAATGAAATGAAACAACTTTACCTATTTGCTACCCCCCCCCCTCTTTTTATTTGTCATAACGTTACATATTATTTGTTTCGTTTTTATATACTACGTTACCAATGTAAGCTATAGTTGTGAAATATCCAGATTACGTGGATACTGGATAGCACTCTCGTATATAAGGGCAGGCACGTTTTGTACAAGATATATCACATTGCGTAAGTCTTGTCTAGATCATGAACACTGAGAAATAAACTTGTTAAATAACACATAATTTGAACATGGAAACATCGACAATTGCATAATAATGTTGGCAGGAACAAACATTGCCTAAAGTCCAATCCAAACATTACACCGCACAGGATCCAACAGGAGCATTATATGTTTATTATTCTCCAAGTGCACACAATACACAGCTGCATTTAAAAACAGATTTAATATCATAGATGAAGTTGGATACATATATTTTACAAAGAATAAAATAAAGTGGCAGGCAAAAAGAGAAAAAGGACGTGATGAAAAATAGCAACCGATGAGTAGAAATTTGAGTTTGTGAGGTTCACCGTGGATTGGAGCCTCTGTCAAATGTTTTGTCATTTTCACTGGTAAAAAAGTGCAACATATGAATATGGGCATTAACCCCTTGATGCCACAGGCATTTTCCATTTTTCAGTTTTCTTTTTTTACATTTTGGTAGATCGTACTTTTACGAACGCAGCGATACCAAATATGTCTATTTTTTTTTTTTTTTAAATTGTTTTATTTTTAAAGGGGCAAAAAGGGGGGGTGATTTGAACTGTTTTTTTTTTTTTTTTTTTTTCATATTTTTAAAAACATTTATTTAACTTTTTTTTTAAAACTTTTTACTGTGTTTAATAGTCTCCTTAGGGAACTTGAAGCTGTAATCGTCTGATGGCTTGTACTATACATAGCAGGGAATCATCACTGCTATGTATAATGAAATCACGATCTCCTATGAATGCCAGCTAAATGGTGGCTTTCAGAGGAGAATCATCATGACAAGCACGGGGGTCTTCAGCAGACCCTCTGCTGTCATGGCAACCCATCGGCACCCCATGATTATGTCATGGGCGCACACAATGACGGCGAGTGTTGTATGCCGTTGTCAGAGATTGACAGTCATTTAACAGGTTAACAGTTCTGCTCCACCTACTACTGTTAAATGCAGATGATAGCTGATTAAAGCAGCCATCATCTTACGGGAAAGATTCAGAGGGAAAGACAGGTACATGGCATATGACATGAATGTACGTCACATGGTGTGAAGGGTTAAAATGATGAGCACCCTAATGGAAACCCAATGGACCTCATTATAATCAATGATTTTCATCAGACTTAGCTTGGGTTCCACCATGTCTTTATGGTACTGTTCTCATCTTATAAACCCCATCTAGACATGCTGATACTTTACTCAAATTTGCAGCTATAAATTAATGACCTTAATGAAAAAAAGTTGAACAAAAGTTTTGATACTAGTATTAACTCCCCCACAGGGCTTTGGGGAGAGGGCGAAGGGAGAGCCACGGTGGGGGGTTTATCTCAACATCTCCAAAGCTATAACTTTTTTTCCTATGGTGAATGCTTGAGTAGGTCTGTTCTTGGTGGGGAGAGTTTTTTTAACAAGATAATTTTGGGACACATTGGCTTTGTGTATATTTTTTTATTTTTTGAAGGGAGAGAAGAAAGTCCATAATTGTTTTGTAGCAGTTACATTGTAATTCACCATCATAGGTGTGAGGACCTGGCCACTTTCTAAATACTTCTCCAGCACTGAGCACCCCTTTTCGTCAATCTTAATTTTGTGTTTTGTTAGTGATTTGTTTGCTCATCAGTTCAACCTCAGGTATCTATTCCATTCAGTGACCATATCTCCGAGACCATGGGCCATTGTTCTCTCCGTCACCACAGGTAGTCTCACATGCAAACCCAGGGGATGGGTTCCACCTGAGAAAATATCTCCACTAAGGCACAATTAGCTGGGGGATGGAGGGGTGAGCTCTTCTGCCGATTCAGGGGGCTGAACCCTGTGCAGGAGAAAGAGAAGATTCATTGCTAGTCGGACTGAGAGCTGGGTGGTATCACGGGCTGCGGTCGTGATATCCGTCATCCGAAGGAGCATATGCTGTGACTGCCAATATACCGGCGGGAGATACAAAAAGCTGTGGGCCAACCAAAAGTTGGGGGACAGTGGGTATCACCTGGTACGGGGCAGTGGAACTACTGATCCCAGGTTGGAAACTCTAGGACTAAGAGAATTGCCTGTTGGACATTTACCTGGAATTGCTGTTCACCGTGGTCGGAAGGAATAAAACTAATTACATCGATAACCTGCCTAGGTGATTATTAAAATCCACAACCTCACATCTTTACAATAGGATTCACCAAGAAAACCTGTTTTTAAAATAATAGAGGCTGCAAAAAAACAAAAAAATTGGCGGTACACGACACGGCATCTATTCAAATGATTGGCTGCCCATGAAATCCATAGATGTGCTTGGTTTGCCCAAACAGAGATAGGAGAGCACCAAACACAGATAGAGTCTTGTCTGATGGACAAATTGGGGTAAAGGAGGGATATAGGGATCTGCTCATCTTTAGGGGTTTAACCCACAACTCATCAGGGTTAACAGCTGCTGCAGTTCCCTGTGTGATCCAAGTAGGAGGAGTATGGGAGTGGTAGTCTGCGCTGCTGTGGTTGAAAAAGGAAATCAAGAAACAGTGGTAATGGTTGATGGCGTGGTTTATTCTCTAAAATAACATAGACAGTCTTAAACTGTTTATATTATGTAGTGATGACTCAAAAGAGTATTTCCAATGCATGAAACTAAATAAATATTTACTTTAGTATATTTTTTTTAGTTTATTTCCTTTATTGGTAATACTTTTTGGGTCCATATGGAAAACCAACAAAAACACCAACCAAACTATACATCATAATCTACTCCTTTGCCATTTCTGGGCATCTCAATCTTGTCCCGATTCTGACCCTTATATCCTCCCGTTCTTTTCCTACCACCCACGCCACTCCGAGTGTCACCACAATCACACCACCCGTCTAAAGCACCACATTGTCATACATTCCTTATTTCATTTACTCTTCCCACATCTCCTCACTATCTCACCCTTCCTGCCACATTTCATTTTTTTCTCCTCACCTCCCAACCATTGCACCTTCATTCCTTCTACAATTCCATTAATTTCCCTTCTTCTGACCTGTCCTTCTCTCTTTCTTCTGTCCTCCTTTCTTTCTTTCTTTCCTTTCTTTCTCCTTCACTCTTTCCCTTTCTTCTTCCTTACCCCCATTGAATCTGTGTCACCACAGCTTCTTCTATAGCTCTACAGCTTCAATCTAGATTACACCCAGTCACTACGGGGAAGTCTCTTCCCATGACTCACCGCAAGCTGTCAGATGGGGAAGTCGGGGATTTCCATTCTCACAGTCAGCAGAGTTCACAATTTTTCCCCATGGTATCTATCCTAATAAATACCTTGTTTTCAAACACAGAATCACCAACACGTGGTTCTACTAGTTCTTCCAAGAGCCATAACATGTTTATTTTTACATCCACATAGCTGTATGAGGGCTTGTTTTTGCGGGCCGAGTTGTACTTTTGAATAACATCATTCATTTTATTATGTGATGCACTGAATAGCAAGAAACAAATGCCAATTGTGTTGAAATAGTAAAAAAAAATGCAATTTCCCCAATTGTTTTTTGTGTTTTTTATTTACCGTGTTAAAACTGACCTGGCAATATGATTCTCCAGGTCAGTACGACCACGCAGATAACAAACCTGTATAGTTTTTTTTATTTAAGTGGTGAAAAATAATTCAGAAATTTGTAAGCCCAAAAATTTTTTGCTTGTGTTGCCATTTTCAGAGACCCGTAACGTTTTCATTTTTTGGGATCTGGGGCTGGATGATGGCTTATTTTTGCGCCATGAGCTGATGTTTTTATTGATATATTTTGTGGTAGATATGATGTTTTGATAGCCTCTTATTGCATTTTATTGCAATGTTGTGGTGGCCAAAAAAAACTGAATTCTGCCATTTTGATCCTTTTTCTTGTTACATTGTTTACCAATCAGATTAATTTGTTTAATATTTTGATAAATTGGAGGAACTGTGACAGTGGCGTCCCTCTCAGATACATCAGCCTTTTTCAACAAGGAAACATGAAACACAGGATTAATCTTCCAGGAAGTAGGGACATCCAACCTAACAGCAGACAACCTGAAGCACTTTAAATGGATCCACAAACTTAGGACCCAGTTTTTTAGAGGGAATCCTCAACCGCAAGTTCCTTGAGGACAACAAAACCATGTCACCCACAGTAAACAAAACCTCCTTACATTTCCTGTCAAAATACTTCAAGGACTTCTTGTTAGCCTCTTGCAGGTTACAACGTACATTAGCCCAAACTCTCTCCAAATCACCGGAAAAATTCTCCTCCTCCGGCACCGCCGACCCCAATTTGGAGAACGAACCAAAAGACGGATGTCTCTACGTACAATAAAAAAAAGGAGAACACCCAGCTGAGGAGGATGTATGATTGTTAAGAGCAAATTCTGCAAGAGGCAGAAACTCAGACCACACCTCTTGATTGTCTGCCACAAAACAACGCAAAAACTGTTCTACACCCTGGTTCTTTCTTTCAGTCTGTCCATTTGACTCCGGATGATACCCAGATGAAAATGACAAATGGACTCCCAACCTGTCACAAAAAGCACGCCAAAAGCGAGCCACAAACTGAGGTCCTCTATCAGAAACAATATCCGTGGGAATGCCATGGAGCTTGACAATCTCCTTAACAAACACCTTAGCGAGTGTCTTGGCGCAGGGCAACTTAATGAATGGAACCAAATGACACATCTTACTAAAACGGTCCACGACCACCCAGATGACAGTAAAACCCACGGACACAGGAAGATCAGTAATAAAATCCATTGTGAGATGCGTCCAAGGTGCACTAGGAACCTCCAGAGGGCAAAGCAACCCTTCAGCAGGAGCATGTGAAGCCTTTGACCTAGTCCAAGGTGCCCCAGCGAGGTAGTCGTGGGCGAGCTGTAGCCCCCTCTCGCTATGGCACCCTACAGACAATACGTGTCCTCCCTCTGAAGTGTGGCTGTGTATGTAGTGCTGTTCACTTACTTCAAGCCATCCGATCACGGCTGTCTCCAGGCAATTTTCTTCTGGGACCAGGGCAGCAATAATTTCAGAGGACACGAGGTTCTTAACCAGAACTTGGACTTTACTTGGGGAAGAGGAATATATACAATATTTACAGTCAGATATAATGGATAAGGCCTGACAGGCAATCATCTCTCTCACAGGCGCTGTTAACTGCTTCAGCCCTGGTTCCCTCTTTAAGCGGAGCATCTCTGTGGCTATAATCCCTGGCCCAAGAGACTCCTCTGTATTGACAGTGACCTGGATCCGATATCTCTCCCCCACGTCTTAGCCTGGAGTCCTATTTAGCTCCCTCTGCGTCCTGCAGACTAGAAGTGCCCCGTGTCCTCACTACGCTTTGATGAGTTTCTCCGGCGGGCTGACAGGACTCGTGCTCTTGTGTGGGGAGACTTGCACACTGGGATCCCACTGTCTGAGGGTACGGAGCTCCCGTCTACCCTAGCAGCCACTATAATCAGGCTGTCTGAACAACTTGCGGTCTCAACTTGTACTGAAGAATCACTTCCTGATTCTGGAAACTAAACAGAGACTTTCCTAATATGCCCACCCTCAGTGAGCTGTCATCACAGAACTTTAACCCATCACTGTCTATAACTTTGCTGGCAGACTCAACCTGACATCTGCACCCAGAACAGTGGCATCTTGTGGCTGTTTTCAGGTACTACAGCCCAGAAGGAATTATACCAGGAACAAGCTTTATATCTCTCTGGGCTTGATAAGGGCACTAAGTTCCCCCTCTACTCTACTAACTGGACCACTAAAGCTAACCCCCTTAGCTTGGTCTACCACAGAGAGGGAGGTCTGACCTCAGGGACACTTCCTTTAACTATCTCATTACCAAGGGAAGGCTATGCCCTTCCCCACTATTACATTCCCCGACACTTTAATGTTGGTCGTCCCTGACCACACTAAGCAATAAACATCAATCAACAGCTATAAAATTATGTTGCATAACTAAATTTTACTAAAATATTTTTAGTAAACGACTGGTCCTGAGGTCATCTTCTTGGATGGAAGACTGGCCCTTCTCGGTTAAGGGCCCTGGAACAGCAACTCAGGACAGTCCGTTATCAACTTTTTCAGAGGCACCGGTCCTTCTTGGTAAGGACCCTGGAAATGAAGTGTCCACAGTTTTAAGTCAGGTCAACACCTCAAAAGCCCCCAATCCCCTCCTGGGGCTATATTCTGAGGCACACAGTCACAGGTAACACCCTGTGAGTCTCTTTCTTCTTCGCCCTAGCGGGGGTCACCGGTTCTTCCCGCTAGGCCGCAAGTCTTTTAGATTTGGATGATATCCATCCTCAAGGTGTGCCTCAGCATTTTAAATTCCAGCAGAAAAAGGCGCAACAAGCGCAACAAAAAGAAAACAAAAGTAAAAACAAAAAGAGCAGCTCTCCTGGGCACGCAACTTTTGGGTGCTGCTTAAGGCCTTCCTGGCCTGGGAGGTAGGGGAACAGTCCTCCATTTTAATTCAACATGGGGCACTCCGCCCCCATTGGGTACAAGTCCCAGAAACTGGACCACCGCTGGTGGGTCCTGATAAAGGAAGAGATGAAAGGTCAACGGACCCTTAGCTAGTTAGCTTACTTCTTCCGGGCCTCCCCCCGTTCCTTCATGAAGGCGGCCCATGCTGCAGATGAAGGTGGCTTCCTCCACTTCCACGGCTGATCGGGGTATCTGCTAGGCCCGGGGTCCTCGTCCGAGGACGTAGCACTGCCACAGCCGACCTTGGTAGGGCCGTAGCTGGTGACAGAAAAATGATGGTCCTCCTGGCTGACACCAGCCTGAGTCTCTCTGGCAGTCCCCTGCTCAACTGCCTCAGCCCCTCCTGGGTGTTGTGGTGCCGACTCCTTCTCCGGCACCTCACTAAGGAAATCAGCTTCCTTGCCGCTTGCGACCTCCTCCTCCTCGTCGCTCACAATATCTCCCCACTACCGCCTCCTAGGCTCCTCTGTCGGTGGAGTACTGGCCTTAGGTGGGGACAGAAAGCCTTTAGGGGCTTCCCTAGCCCAGCGCTGCTTAGCCTCTCTTTTGGCCCTCCTCTCGAAGACCTGTCGGTCCTTCTCTAGGACGTCTTTCCATTTGTATGGGCGGGTGACCGCAGCTGCGTACCACCCCCTTGTACATTCACATTTTACGAAGAGGACAATGTCCCCCACGCGTAGGTTGTGGAGACGGTCAGGCAGGTAGTCACGCTTGATGACCTCACGGGTGACAAATACCTCGTCCCCGGTCCACTCTTCCTCCAGGAACCCGTACCCCTCACGAATGTGGAACTCAAGGACTCGCCCCCGAGTCTGGGACGCCTCCACTGACTCTCTCCGCGCCGCGTTGGACCCTTCCAGCCAGCCACTGAGGAAGGTGTCGGTCCACCGTCACTGCTCGCGCGAGGTCATCGGGGGGTCGTGGGTAGCCCACTGTGGACCTCCGGGCTTGGTGCACCGCCCTGCTGAGGAGGAGTGCAGGGCCTCCAAGGCCAGCGACCAAAAGTTCTCCTGCGGGGCCTTCTTCCTCGGAGGCCTCGCCTCCGCGCCACTACCTGTCGCCGTGGAAGCTGCCGCGGCAGGCGAAACCGGCCGCTGGGGTATAGGCTGCTCACCTCCGTCAGTCTCCGTCGCAGCTGTTGCTCCAGCCCCACTGGGATGTTCTCCACCCTCGGCCGAGGGGGACGGGCTTCCCGGCATCCGGCTCCAAGTCCACACACGGAGCTCATGGACGAGCAGGCCCAGCTCCGGTTCGGGCCTAGTAGTCCACTGCACAGCCACTGGGGGTAGAAACTCACGGGCGACATCCGCAAGCGAGCGACCCTCGCCTGCAGCCCCTGGGGTACTCAGCTCCAACACTTCTTCCTCACTCCGCACTCCGGACAGGTCGTCCGAGCCGCTGTCTGCCATTCTTCCGGAGCGTTCACCGCAGCGCCTCCTTCTCCTCACGTACCGGACAGAAAATGGCGCCGGTCGCTTATTGGTGACGCGCTTCCTGCGTGTCCAACTCCGCCTCTTCCTTGGCCGGCCTTCTGACGCGACCGCCGCGTCACTTGTCACTCTCGGCCGCTCCGCCTTTAGCCGCGCCCCGCGTTCCCTCTCTACTCTACTAACTGGACCACTAAAGCTAACCCCCTTAGCTTGGTCTACCACAGAGAGGGAGGTCTGACCTCAGGGACACTTCCTTTAACTATCTCAGTACCAAGGGAAGGCTACGCCCTTCCCCACTATTACATTAGCACACAAAGTACATTGACGCACCCACTTGATGACTTCTTTCTGCCATCCAGGCCACCAAAAACTGCAACTGATAAGTCTCTTAGTCTTAGAAATTCCTGGATGACCTGCCAACCGAGACTCATGACACTCTACAAACAAATCTCTCCTAAAGGATCTAGGCACGAACAACCTCCCTTGGGGAGTGTTAGATGGAGCATCATCTTGAACCTTCAGAATCCCATTCCCCAAAACAGAGTCCAATGCCGCCGCCACAACTCCTTTCTGTAAAATGCTCTCCTCCTCCTCGGCACCGACTGTAGGAGAGAAGCTGCGAGATAAAGCATTGGCTCTAACATTCTTAGTACCAGGGATATAGGTAACAGAAAAATGAAACCGAGAAAAAAAAAGTGCCCACCTAGCTTGACGGGCATTCAAGCGCTTGGCAGCATCCAGATAGATCAAATTCTTATGATCTGTGAAAACCTGAATAGGAAATCTAGCGCCTTCCAAAAAATGACGCCAATGTTCAAACCCGAGTTTAATAGCCAGCAACTCCCGATTTCCAACATCATAATTCAGTTCGGTTTCCGAATTTTTTTTTCGAAAAGAAGGCACAAGGATGTACTCCATCCCTGTTCTCCTGAGACAAAACTGCTCCGACCCCCACCGATGAAGCATCGACCTCGACCAAAAAAGGCTTGGTCTCATCAGGCTGCATAAGGATAGGGGCAGAACTGAACCTCTCTTTGAGATACTTAAATGCTTCAATGGCCTCAGTAGTCCACTGGACCGTATTCGCACCTTTCCTGGTGAGATCGGTTAGAGGCTTAACAATTACAGAAAAATTCTTAATGAATTTCCTGTAATAATTGGCAAAACCCAAAAATCTCTGTATAGATTTCAAACCAATAGGCCTAGGCCATTCCTGCACAGCCTGAACCTTCACCGGGTCCATCTCAAAGCCCTCGCTGAAGACAATGTAGCCCAAAAAACTAATTTTCTGCACAGTGAACTCACATTTCTCCAGCTTAGAAAAGAGTGAATTATCACTCAATAACTGCAAAACTTCACGTACACTCTGCCAATGGGACTCCAGATCTGGCGAATAAATCAAAATGTCATCCAAATACACAACCATATTCTTACCATTCAAAGGTCTCAGGATGTCATTAATAAGGTTCTGAAAAAATGCAGGTGCATTGGTAAGACCAAAAGGCATCACCAGATTCTCAAAATGACCTACCGGAGTGTTAAAGGCAGTTTTCCATTCATCACCCTCCTTCACTCGTAACAAATTGTATTCCCCCCGGAGATAAATCTTAGAGAACCACTTGGCCCCCACTAACTGGTTAAACAAGTCAGGAATTAACGGCAATGGGTAGGAATTGCATACGGTAATCTTATTAATTTCACAAAAATCCAGACATGGACGTAAACCCCCGTCCTTTTTTTAAACAAAGAAAAATCCAACTGCCACAGGCGACTTAGAAGGTCTAATGTGACCAGCAGCCAGGCTAGTCTGTATGTACTCCTCCAAGGCCTTTCTTTCAGGGATAGTTAGATTAAACAAGCGACTCTTGGGAAGAGTAGCTCCCGGAATAAACTCAATGGCGCAATCATAATCCCTATGAGGAGGTAAAACTTGCGACTCCTCCTCCGAAAAAATCCTCCAAAAATCTTGAATACGTACAGGTAATTCCCCTTTTTCCACAGCCGCAATGCGACCATTACAACATTTATCATAGCACCTCGGACTCCAAGACTTTATCATATTAGTAGACCAGTCCAGCAAAGGATTGTGCAGTGTTAACCAAGGCAATCCTAGAACGACTGGAGAGGGTAAATTATTTAATACAACCAAGTCAAAAAATTTCTTGGTGAAGTCCATTGATAGTGAGGGGAAATGCAGCAACCTTGTGAGTAATACATTTCAAGGGAGTGCTATCAATTGCAATCACAGAAATAGGTGATGACAAAGGATTGGATTTCAATTTAAGTTTTTCCAAAAACCCTTTATCAATCACATTAAGTGTTGAACCACAATTCACAAATACCTGAAATTCAATCAAATTTTCCTGCAAAGTAGTACTCCCAGAAAGAACTACTCCTGCAGAGCGTAAACAAGCTATACGGGCGTAACTGACCTTTTTTTTTCTTTACTTAAACGAAGCTCACAATAATTGCATCTCAGGTGCGGGGAATGCAATTAGCAAATCCTTAACCCTTTCACTCAGACCAGTAAGAAATAGACATTTCAGAGCAGGATCATTCCATTTGACTTCTGAAGCCCGTCTTCTAAAGCGTGTGCAATAATTTTCAACATCACCTGACCCCTGATTCAAACGCCTGAGTTCTGCCTCAGCAGATGAGATTCGATCAGGATCGTCATATAATAGACCCATAGCAGAAAAAAATTCTTCTACCGACCTTAAGCATGGATCATTAGGTTGAAGAGAAAAGGCCCAACCTTGTGTTTCAATGCGCAAAAGTGACATAATAAAACCAATGCACTGTGGTTCATTCCCAGAGGACCTTGGTCTCAAACCGAAATATAACAAACAAGCATTTTTAAAGGAAAAAAAATCTTTCTGTTTACCATAAAAAACATCAGGCAGTCCTACCTTGGGTTCCACAAAATGCTCTCCAGAACAGCTACTCACGTGTTGCTGTAGCTCGGCCACCTCCAGAGACAATCCCTGCAAGCGTTGAGCCAAATCCTAGACGGAAGCCATACTGATCCCTGAATTTCTTTCCTTTTAGTTTTTTTGGGCTGGACTTACTGTTATGATCTGCAACAAGTACTAAGGAAAGAAAGGGGAAAGCTATCCCTACAGTAAGAATAAGCTGAATCCCTATGATGTAGCGGGCTACCTGTTCCTTGCCAACAGACCCGCCTAGGTCCTCAGCTAGTCTGAACGAAGACCTATAGCATAAAGGGGAGGAGTCCCTAAAAGAACTAAGGACTGGAACAAAAATGGGACACCTCCTTAACAGAGAAAGTTGTTGCAGAACATAAAAAGATAAACTGACAAAAAGGTACTAGAGGTCCCAGAAGGACCAAGCGAACTGACAGAGAAAGGTACAGAAGAACCTGGCTAGCAAAACAGTCAAACAACATTGAAGTCCAGCAAAGCCAAAAGGGCGGAGCTGGAATATATAGGCAGATGGTCATGTGACCGCAAAACACAAGATGGAAAAAACAAACAGGAGGGTTCTAACACAAGCAGCTTGGTGAGAAGGCAACAACTGTTGGCACAATTATTAGAAAATGGAATAAACACAAGATGACTGTCAATCTTTCTCGGTCTGGGGCTCTAAGCAAGATCTTGCCTCGTGGGGTAAGAATGATTCTGAGAAAGGTCAGGAATCAGCCCAGAACTACACTGGAGGACCTGGTTAATGACCTGAAGAGAGCTGGGACCACACTCTCAAACATTACCGTTAGTAACACACTACGCCGTCATGGATTAAAATCCTGCAGGACACGCACTGTCCCCCTACTCACGCCAGCACATGTCCATGTTTAGTGCTAGGATGATTGAACAGCTGTAGAGTGGGAGGAGTCAGATGATAAATACCCAGCTTTCTAGAGCATTCAGTGTTGGGTGGGCCAGGAGGTGAAAGCTCTGGAACAGTGTGATCATGTTAAGAAAAGCTAGACCTTGTGTTGATTGTTCCTGAAACGGGCGGATTCCTGTAGCAACAAGGACTGTGCCATATGTTATTTTTTTGTTTTCCTGTTAAGCCGGGAAGGCCATGTTTGTTTTGCTAAACCTGCACTGGTTTTATACTGTACGTTTAAAAAAAACAGTGGAAGATTTAAAGAGACAGTGTTCCTGTGTCTCTCTATATGCAGCTGAGTGAGCCGATCTACCACAAACTCCACTCGCTATGGAGGAAGAAGAAGGATGACTAGAACCCCAAGAACACTGTCCCAACCGTGAAGTATGGTGGGGAAAACATCATACTTTCGGAGTGCTTTTCTGCAAATGGGACAGGATGACTGCATTGTATGGAAGGGAGGATGGACTGGGTCATGTATTGCAAGATTTTATGGTCTCGAAGACCTCCGTTTTCTCCATATCAACTTATTCAATCGCCGGATTTTGGTCAACAACCTCCTTCCCCCAGTAATAGCATTGAAGATGAGTCGTGGCTGGGTCTTCCAACATTTCAATGACCCGAAACACAGAGCCAGGGCAACTAAGGAGTGGCTCAGTAAGAAGCATTTCAAGGTCCTGAAGTGGCCTTGCAGTCTACAGACCTGAACCCAATAGAAAATCTTTGGAGGGAGCTGAAACTCAATGTTGCTCAGCAACAGCCCCGAAACCTGAAAGATATGGAGAAGATCTGTATGGAGGAGTGGGCCAAAATCCCTGCTGCAGTGTGTGCAAACTTGGTCAAGAACTACAGGAAATGTCTGACCTCTGTAATTGCAAACAAAGGTTTCTGTACCAAATATTAAGTTCTGTTTTTCTATTTTATCAAATACTTATTTTATGCAATAAAATGCAAATTAATTATGTAAAAATCATACAATGTGATTTTCTGGATTTTTTTGAAGATTCTGTCTCTCACAGGTGAAGTGTACCTACAATACAAATTACAGACCTCTCCATTCTTTGTAGGCGGGAAAACATGGAACATCAGCAGTGTATCAAATACTTTTTCTCCCCACTGTATAACGTACTTAAGAAATAAGAGGTGGGGTGGTGTGTTCCTTTAAATAGTATGGATACGTAGGCCCTTGATGGACAGAGTGGTCCCCCAACATGTGGATGGCAAAAGAAACACAGATGGGTTCCAGCAGCAGTTCAAATGTTTTTTACTCACTGGAAGGCAAAATGATTGATGGTTAGAGAATCTCCTTAAAAGGCAACAGGCTTGATCAGTGTTAGATGGTTAGTATACAGCAATGATCTAACGCTGGCGATAATTTGCTTGTGCTTATGACAGTCTGCTGGCAAACACCTCAGCAGCTCATCCTTCACTCAGAGACACTCTTTTGAACAATGCAGCATAGCACATATCCGCAGTGCTGGTCACCCCTTGTCATGGTCATATCTCTTGGCAGCAGTGTCACAGTTACTCATACACAGACACGTGCCTCAGTATGTCTCTAATATGGAACTTCTCTTTGCACTCAGACCTAACATTCTAATGCCACTTTTGTGGGAAGAAGCACAGTCAGAGAAAAAACCTGTGTTCCCCTCTGCTGTGACAAACTTTGTGCTATCAGTAGACATGCTCTTCCCTCAGAGGAATAAGTCTTTCTAGCTTCACTGGTGGCAATCCTTGTCCTTAAATGTTCTGTAATGGTGTCCCGCTCATCAACACAGGTTCATTTCTTCCACCCTGGACAGACTAAGACTACTGTAAAGCAGACTGGAACTTCTTACATGCTCCTTTTGAACCCTAACAAATCCCTGGGATGGCAAATAATTTTACAATTGTTACTCACCCCTTACTTATTAGCTTTTTATCTTTCAGACATCTTCTGCTTGGTCCTCTTTTACTGCATCAGCTTGGCTGCTTGTCTTCGTATCCTGTGTCGAAAAACCAGGAGAATTTAGCCCACCGGTACACATCCAGGCAGGGTGGGAAGATATGCTAATGCTAATTCGCCACATCTGATTACTCAGCATTTCACAGAGCAGCTCAGTGTGTTAACTCTTTATGTTCTGCGTTAACCACTTCAGACTTCACTCCTGTTACAAAGTGACAAGCTGTCAGGGCATTTTAAACCCAGGGTGAGTCTCCCACAAAACAAATTGATTCACATGTACATAATCCCTTACATCACATATGTCACTTGTCACTGGATCTGTTACATAGTTGTCATAGCAAACATATAAAAACATGGCCTAGTATAACACATTGCATTGAATGTTTCAGCATGTATGTCATTAGCATGGGGTCAGGCATATATGGACAAAAAACAAGGACTTGGTGAGTGCTGCCAAGGATGTGAGGGATCCAGAGGACGTAAAGTATAAGGCTTTATTGTAACTATGTAACTATGCGTTAGGGGTCGATCAGACCCCTTCATAAGGTATATAGTGAGGGGCCTGATCGACTGCAAAACAAGTAGTTACAATAAAGCCGTATCCTTTACCTCCTCTGGATCCCTCACATCCTTGGCAGCGCTCACAAAATCTGCGTTTTTTGTCCATATATCCATAGTTCATAGTTGAGGTACTCACAGGTCCAGGAACCATCAGGTGTAGCTACAGAGCTACAGCCATATGGTGGAACCATCCATACGATACACAATGTTGTACCTGCCTTGCACAACTTTCTAGGTGAGCGATTCAGCTTACTTTTACCGAATCACTGGTTTGGCTGATCTACACTAGGAGCGCTTTTCTCTCTCTTTACCTTTATTGGCATGGGGTCAGCACAGTAAACCAGTAATTTAGGCAACCAAATGGTATTCCCATAATGAGACCAACAGCAACCCAATCCACAGGCAGCATGTATCAGACACTGGCTGTAGGATGTCAGCCATGTATGTTTGACTCTGAAACGCTGCGACGTTTCAGAGAAAAACATACTTTAAAAACCATCAGGACCAAACTGCACCAGCTGCCTTTGAGTGAGTGGTCTTTCCCTGGGTGAATGTATAGGGAGAGACCTGTTGTAATGGGATGGGTTGTGGAACCACTGTGCCGTGGTGCGAGAAGAGACCGGAGGGGCGTGACTAGGTGACTCACCAAATCCGACCTCAGATCTATGGCGGCTTAACAACTCCGAGATCCAAACAGGGACAAGGGAAGTGGACCAGGTGCTACTCCGGTAGTGACCTCGGGTGGATGGCAGCTGACCCCCAAGGACAGGAGGCAGGCACAGGCAGACACAGCTGAGGAACAGGCAGGCTGACACAGCTGATGGAAGGGCAAGCAGGCACGGCTGATAGTTAGGCAGGCAGGCACAGCTGAAAGATAGGCAGGCAGGCACGGCTGATAGACAGGCAGGCGGGCACCGCTGATAGACAGGCAGGTGGGCATGGCTGATAGACAGGCAGGTGGGCACAGCTGATAGACAGGCAGGCGGGCACGGCTGATAGGCAGGCTGGTGGGCACGGCTGATAGGCAAGCAGGCGGGCACAGCTGATAGACAGGCAGGCGGGCACGGCTGATAGACAGGCAGGCGGGCACGGCTGATAGGCAGGCAGGCGGGCACGGCTGATAGACAGGCAGTTGGGCACCGCTGATAGACAGGCAGGTGGGCACGGCTGATAGGCAGGCAGGCGGACACATGCACTGAGACCTGAGTGTTATGATCTGCTACAGGGACTAAGGAAAGACAGGAGAACTATCCCTACAATAGAACTAAACTAGATCCCTACGATGTAACGGGGAACCTGATCCTGCGATCAGACCCGCTAAAGTCCTCGGCTAGTCTGAACGAAGACCTATAGATGTGAGGGAGCGATCCCTACAAGAACTAGGGACTGGGATAAGTTGGACACCTCCTAGCAGAAATAGTAGCAGTCAAAGACAAACACACAACAAAAAGCATAGAGGTCAGAAGACCTAGCAAAACTAACAGAGAACGGCAACAGAGCACCAAGCTAGCTCAAGAGTAGTAAATACAATGAAGTCCAGCAAGACCAGGAGGGCGGAGCCGGATTAAATAGGCAAAAATGGTCATGTGACCAGCAAACTAAAAAAAACCTAACAGGAGAGTTCTAACAGTACCCCCTCTTCTACGAGGATCCTCCGGATCCCCTAGGCCCAGGCTTACCAGGAAACCTCCTGTGAAACGCTCTGACAAGTCTGGAAGCAGAAACATCATCCGCCCTCACCCATGAGTTATCCTCAGGTCCGAAACCCTTCCAAGTGACGAGATACTGCAAACTCCCTCTATACCGTCTAGAATTTAGGATGCGGGAAATTTCATATTCCCCGTCCTCCACCACCGGAGGAACAGTGGCAGAGGCGTCACCATCAGACACATCAGCTTTTTTCAACAGAGAAACATGAAACACGGGGTTAATCTTCCAGGACGTAGGAACCTCCAACCTAACAGCAGATTAGTTAACTATCTGAAGCACCTTAAAGGGCCCTATGAACATGGGACCCAATTTTTTAGAAGGAATCCTCAAACGCAGATTTTTAGAGGACAACCAAACCATGTCACCAACAGCAAACAAAACCTCTTGCCGTTTCCTATCAAAGTACCTCTTAGATTTTTTGTTAGCCTCCTGAAGATTACCAAGCACATCCGTCCAAAACTCTCTCCTCCTCAGGCACAGCCGAAACCAATTTGAAGAATGACCCAAAAGACGGATGTCTCCCAGAACAACAAAAAAAAGGCGAACACCCAGCAGAAGAGGATGTATGGTTGTTAAGAGCAAATTCAGCAAGTGGCAGAAACTCAGACCACCCCTCTTGATTGTCTGCCACAAAACAACGCAAGAAATGCTCAACATCCTGGTTCTTCCTTTCTGTCTGGCCATTAGACTCAGGATGATATCCAGATGAAAACGACAAATGAACTCCCAACCTGTCACAAAAGGCACGCCAAAAACGAGCCACGAACTGAGGTCCCCTATCAGAAACAATGTCAGTAGGAACACCATGTAGTCTGACAATTTCCTTGACAAAGGCCTTAGCGAGTGTCTTAGCGCAAGGCAGTTTGATGAAGGGAACCAAGTGACACATCTTGCTAAAACGGTCCACGACCACCCAGATGACCGTGAAACCTTCAGAGGGGGGAAGGTCAGTAATAAAGTCCATAGCCAGATGTGTCCAAGGTGCACTAGGAACCTCCAGAGGGCAAAGCAACCCCGCAGCAGGAGCATGCGAAGACTTGGATCTAGCACACACAGTACATTGGCGCACCCACTTAATGACTTCCTTCTGCCATCCAGGCCACCAAAAACTGCGACCCACAAGTCTCTTGGTCTCAGAAATTCCTGGATGACCTGCCAACCGAGACTCATGACACTGAACAAACAAATCTCTCCTAAAGGTCCTAGGCACAAACAACCTCCCATGGGGAGTGTTAGATGGGGCATTCTCCTGAGCTTTAAGAATCTCATTCTCCAAAACGGAGTCCAAAGCAGCAATCACAACACCTTCTTGTAAAATGCTCTCCTCTTCCTCCTCAACACCGACCATGAGAGAAAAGCTGCGAGACAAAGCATCCGCTTTAACATTCTTGGTACCCGGGATGTAAGTAATGGAAAAATTAAACCGCGAGAAAAAAAGTGCCCACCTAGCCTGACGGGCATTCAAGCGCTTGGCAGCATCAAGATAGATCAGATTTTTATGATCAGTGAAAACCTGAATGGGAAATTCAGCACCTTCCAAGAGGTGACGCCAGTGATCAAATGCGAGTTTAATCGCCAGCAATTCCCGATTACCAATATCGTAATTAAGTTCAGTCTCGGAAAATTTTTTTGAAAAAAAGGCACAGGGATGTACTCCATCCTTGTTTTCCTGAGACAACACCGCACTGACCCCTACCGAAGAAGCATCAACCTCAACCAAAAACGGCTTAGTCACATCAGGCTGCATAAGGATGGGAGCAGAGGTGAACCTCTCCTTTAGAAACACAAAAGCTTCAATGGCCTCAGAAGTCCACTGAACCGCATTAGCACCTTTCCTGGTGAGATCGGTCAGCGGTTTGACAATAATAGAAAAATTTTTTATGAATTTTCTGTAATAATTGGCGAAACCCAAAAACCTCTGTATCGATTTCAAACCAATAGGCCTAGGCCATTCCTGCACAGCTTGAACTTTAACCGGGTCCATCTCAAAACCTTCACTGGAGATAATGTAGCCCAAAAAACTAATTCTCTGTATAGCGAACTCACATTTCTCCAGCTTAGCAAAAAGCGAATTGTCCATTAATAACTGTAATACCTCACGTACGCTCCGCCAATGAGACTCCAGATCAGGCGAATAAATCAGAATGTCATCCAAATACGCAACCACATTTTTGCAGATTAAAGGTCTAAGGATGTCATTAATAAGATTCTGAAAAAATGCTGGAGCATTGGTAAGACCAAAAGGCATAACCAGATTCTCAAAATGACCCACAGGAGTGTTAAAAGCAGTCTTCCATTCATCACCCTCCTTCATGCGCAACAAATTGTATGCCCCCCGGAGATCAATTTTAGAGAACCACTTGGCCCCCACTAACTGGTTAAATAAATCAGGAATCAATGGCAGTGGGTAAGGATTGCGTACAGTAATTTTATTAATCTCACGAAAGTCCAGACAAGGATGTAAACCGCCATCTTTTTTTTTTACAAAAAAAAATCCAACAGCCACAGGAGACTTGGAAGGCCTAATGTGACCGGCGGCCAAGCTTGTCTGTATGTATTCCTCCAAAGCCTTTCTCTCAGGAATAGTAAGATTAAATAAACGACTTTTAGGAAGAGTCGCTCCAGGGACAAATTCAATGGTACAATCATAGTCTCTATGGGGAGGCAAAATTTGTGACTCCTCCTCAGAAAAAACTCTCCAAAAATCCTGAATAGGTACAGTCATATGAAAAAGTTTGGGCACCCCTATTAATCTTAAGCTTAATGTTCTATAAAAATTGGTGTTTTTGCAACAGCTATTTCAGTTTGATATATGTAATAACTGTTGGATACAGTAATGTTTCTGCCTTGAAATGAGGTTCATTGTACTAACAGAAAATGTGCAATCTGCATTCAAACAAAATTTGACAGGTGCATAAGTATGGGCACCTCACCAGAAAAGTGACATTAATAGTTAGTAGATCCTCCTTTTGCAAAAATAACAGCCTCTAGTCGCTTCCTGTAGCTTTTAATGAGTTCCTGGATCCTGGATGAAGGTATTTTTGACCATTCCTCTTTACAAAACAATTCCAGTTCAGTTAAGTTTGATGGTCGCCGAGCATGGACAGCCCTCTTCAAATGATCCCACAGATGTTCAATGATATTCAGGTCTGGGGACTGGGATGGCCATTCCAGAACATTGTAGTTGTTCCTCTGCATGAATGCCTGAGTAGATTTGGAGCGGTGTTTTGGATCATTGTCTTGCTGAAAGATCCATCCACTTTGTAACTTCATATTTATCACTGATTCTTGAACACTATTGTCAAGAATCTGCTGATACTGAGTGGAATCCATGCGTCCCTCAACTTTAACAAGATTCCCAGTGCCAGCATTGACCACACAGCCCCAAAGCATGATGGAACCTCCACCAAATTTTACTGTGGGTAGCAAGTGTTTTTCTTGGAATGCTGTGTTTTTTTGCCACCATGCATAACGCCTTTTTGTATGACCAAATAACTCAATCTTGATTTCATCAGTCCACAGGACCTTCTTCCAAAAAGAAATTGGCTTCTCCAAATGTGCTTTTGCATACCTCAGCCAACTCTGTTTGTGGCGTGCTTGCAGAAACGGCTTCTTTCGCATCACTCTCCCATACAGCTTCTCCTTGTGCAAAGTGCCTTGTATAGTTGACCGATGCACAGTGACACCATCTGCAGCAAGTTGATGCTGCAGCTCTCTGGAGGTGGTCTGAGGATTGTCCTTGACTGATCTCACCATTCTTCTTCTCTGCCTTTCTGATGTTTTTCTTGGCCTGCCACTTCTGGCCTTAACAAGAACTGTCCCTGTGTTCTTCCATTTCCTTACTATGTTCCTCACAGTGGAAACTGACAGGTTAAATCTCTGAGACAGCTTTTTGTATGCTTCCCCTGAACAACTATGTTGAATAATCTTTGTTTTCAGATCATTTGACAGTTGTTTTGAGGAGCACATGATGCCACTCTTCAGAGGAGATTCAAACAGGAGAACAACTTGCAAGTGGCCACTTTAAGTAGCTTTTCTCATGATTGCATACACCTGGCTATAAAGTTCAAAGCTCCATGAGGTTACAAAATCAAAAAAAGTGCTTTAGTAAGTCAGTAAAAAGTAGGTAGGAGTATTTAAAACAAGAAAATGATAAGGGTGCCCATACTTATGCACCTTTCAAATTTTGTTTGAATGCAGATTGCACATTTTCTGTTAGTACAATAAACCTCATTTCAAGGCAGAAACATTACTGTGTCCAACAGTTATTACATATATCAAACTGAAATAGCTGTTGCAAAAACACCAATTTTTATAAAACATTAAGCTTAAGATTAATAGGGGTGCCCAAACTTTTTCATATGACTGTACAGGCAATTCCCCTTTATCCACAGCAGCAATACGTCCGTTACAACACTTGTCATAACACTTAGGGCTCCAGGACTTAATTTCATTGGTAGACCAATCCAGTACAGGATTGTGCAATTTTAACCAGGGTAACCCCAATATTACTGGAGAAGGCAAATTATCCAATACCACCAAATCCAAATTTTCTTGGTGAATACCATTAATAGTGAGGGGAAATTCACAGACCTTATGAGTAACACTCTTCAAGGGAGAGCCATCAACAGAAACCACAGCAATAGGGGATGACAAAGTTTTAGGTTCTAATCTAAGTTTTTCCAAGAATCCCCCATCAATCACATTTAGAGTAGAACCACAATCCACAAATACCCGAAATTCAATTAATTCATCCTGAGCAGCAGTAGTGGCAGAATACTCCCTTAGAATTTAAACAGGCAATACGGGCATAACTGACCATTTTTTTTCTTTCTTCATACGAAGCACACAGTTCTTAATAAAATGACCAGAATTTCCGCAATAGAAGCACAAGCCTTCAGAAAGCCTGCGATCTTTTTCCTGAGAGCGGGGTGCCATCGCCCCAATCTCCATCGGCTCTCCATTGTCAGCACAGACCCTCTCAAGACTCGGAGCTGACATAGCAGAGGATTTGCTCTCATTAACCCTTGCACGCAGTCTCCTGTCCACCCGTATAGCTAATTGCATTGCCTCCTGCAAGTTTCCAGGTGTGGGATAAGCAATCAGTAAATCCTTAACCCTTTCACCTAGCCCTGCAAGAAACAAGCTTTTCAAAGCTGAATCGTTCCACCCCACCTGGGCAGACCACCGACGGAAGTGAGAACAATATTTTTCCACATTACCTGATCCCTGCCTCAAACGTCTCAATTCAGACTCAGCAGATGAGACACGATCAGGATCATCATACAACAAACCCAAAGCAGAAAAAAAACTATCCACTGATCTAAAGCACGGATCACTAGGTTGGAGAGAGAAGGCCCATCCCTGAGGATCTTTGTGCAAAAGTGACATTATGAACCCTATGCGCTGTGATTCATCACCAGAGGATCCGGGTCTCAAACAAAAATACAATAAACAAGCATTTTTAAAAGAAAAAAAATCTTGTTGTTCGCCAAAAAATAAATCAGGCAGACGTACCTTTGGTTCCACAAAATGTGCTCCAGAACAGCTACTCACGTGTTGTTGGAGCTTGGCCACCTCCAGAGAGAGTCCCTGCAAGCGTTGAGCCAAATCTTGAACCGAGACCATGATGGAAAACTGGAGGTCTTTCCTTAGAGAAATTTTTTTTTTCTTTTAGGGCTGGACTTACTGTTATGATCTGCTACAGGGACTAAGGAAAGACAGGAGAACTATCCCTACAATAAAACTAAACTAGATCCCTACGATGTAACGAGGAACCTGATCCTGCGATCAGACCCGCTAAAGTCCTCGGCTAGTCTGAACGAAGACCTATAGATGTGAGGGAGGGATCCCTACAAGAACTAGGGACTGGGATAAGTTGGACACCTCCTAGCAGAAATAGTAGCAGTCAAAGACAAACACACAACAAAAAGCATAGAGGTCAGAAGACCTAGCAAAACTAACAGAGAACGGCAACAGAGCACCAAGCTAGCTCAAGAGTAGTAAATACAATGAAGTCCAGCAAGACCAGGAGGACGGAGCCGGATTAAATAGGCAAAAATGGTCATGTGACCAGCAAACTAAAAAAAACCTAACAGGAGAATTCTAACACTGAGAACTGAACAGAGTGTTAATAACAAACTAACAAAGTTGCACAGGCACCTCCATATTGAAGGAGGTTCCTTAAATAGTTAATGTCCTCCGGCCATTGGCCGGGGACACTTTAGGACGGTGCACATGGTCCCTCTAAGAGGAGGGGAACGCGCGCGCACCCTATGTACAGTGCCCGGGGATCAGCGCGTGGTGCTCGCAGCCCAGGCAGCAGGAGGATGCCAGAGCAGGACCCTCTGGCCGGGGGCTGCGGCGGTAAGGGGGTCGGTGTCTCTGCCTGGCAATGAGGGCAGAAAGCAGAGACGTTGGCACTACACCTGTCAGTCATTGGCAACCAGTGTGGCAAAGCCACTGGGGACATACCTTTCCACCTTTCTTAAAGTATGTTTTTCTTTGAAATGCTGCAGAATTTCAAAGTTAGACATACATGACTGAAATCATACAGCCAGTGTCTGATACATGCTGCCTGCGGATTGAGCTGCAGGTATCTGCTGTCAGGTTTCCTTTAAGTTATTGCAAAAAATCCCCCTTGGATTTACAGTGAAATTGTCCCTTTGCAATGCAAAATGGTTAAAATCCATTGCACATTCACATCATAATAATTTGCAGCATGACTCAAATCCCCATCAGAAAAATATGGTAAAAGTGAGCCAATACAGAAAATAGCTACAAATTAAAGGGGGTGCAGAAATGCTATAGCAATGGCAAACAGGGTCCGGTGCTTTGAATTATTCCTACGACTCCTATACTAGAACTCACAGTGAACTTTCTTCAATCTGTTTGTAGCTATTGAATTCTTTCTAAAAAATCAGTGCCAAAATCAGCAATAATCTAGGACTTGGACACAGTTTTAGAATCTCGTGTTGTTGGAACCCTGACAGTTTTATTCATGAAACATTTCAATTGTAATTTGTAAGTACTAAAATCCAAATCGTCCATTGCACAACTTGTTTATCATTCAACGCATCAGAACGGAAAAGGAAAACTTCTACGAACACAAAGCAAAGTCGAAAAGTTTACAGTTATTTCTATCCAGGTCAGAGAAAGCAGAGGAGCAGAGGTAAGAGACACTGAGTCGTTATTACAGAAGCTTCAGAGTGCAGAAGGGTTTCCAGTTGAAACTTTTTTATTGTCAAAGTCAAGTTGTTTCTACACGATAAGGGGATTGGTGCAACCTCAAAACATTTTGGTTATTCTTCTGCGCTCTAAGTTTTCAAACTTGTTGGACCACCCAGGTTGAGATCGAACCAACTCAAAAGACATAGACTAGTGGTGAGGATTCGCCTTCATGCCATTCTGCGCCACTGACGATGGTTCATTGGTACTTAATGTTGTATAGATCAAACTTTACCATCAAAGGTGTAAATGCGTTATTTCTAGAAATGAGCGGTGTTCGACTAGAACTGTTCGCCAATCTCAAATTCGAGCTGTCTTGGGCGGTGTTCGAGTTGTTCGATGAACCCGAACGATTTGCAAAAAATTCGGCTGTTCGAGGTTATGTTTGATAACTGTTCGTGCACCAAAAGCGTGTCCTGCATATCTGGCGCTATTTAGAGCACCAATCAAGCAGGGATTGTCTGCCACTCACTGTAATGCCACAGCCATGGTGGTTGTGGCATTACAGTGATTGCCCAAATCGATGGGAACAGTGCTCACAGTGAAACATGAAAAGCCGGCAATTCAGCAGCGGCATACACCGGTACTCGACAATTTAGAACAGAAAGAATAGAGAATCACACATAGATTAGATAGATAGAAACATGTCAGTCACATATATATGAAGTACAGTGACAGTGTTGCTTACTGTACTTGTCATTTAGTGTAAAGGATTTATTAAACAAAATAATAGTGTTTTCATGCACCGTCTCTTTAAAAAAGCCTGCCGGCATTTCAGCAGAGGTACCCGACAATTTAGAATAGAAGGAATAGAGAATCACACATAGATTAGATAGATAGAAACATGTCAGTCACATATATATGAAGTACAGTGATAGTGTTGCTTACTGTACTTGTCATTTAGTGTAAAGGATTTATTAAAAAAAATAATAGTGTTTTCATGCACCATCTCTTTAAAAAAGCCAGCTGGCATTTCAGTTGCGGTACCCGACAATTTAGAATAGAAGGAATAGAGAATCACACATAGATTAGATAGATAGAAACATGTCAGTCACATATATATGAAGCACAGTGACAGTGTTGCTTACTGTACTTGTCATTTAGTGTAAAGGATTTATTTAAAAAAATAATAGTGTTTTCATGCACCGTCTCTTTAAAAAAGCCGGCCGGCAATTCAGCATCGGTACCCGACAATTTAGAACAGAAAGAATAGAGAATCACACATAGATTAGATAGATAGAAACATGTCAGTCACATATATATGAAGTACAGTGAAAGTGCTGCTTACTGTACTTGTCATTTAGTGTAAAGGATTTATTTAAAAAAATAATAGTGTTTTCATGCACCGTCTCTTTAAAAAAGCCGGCCGGCAATTCAGCATCGGTACCCGACAATTTAGAACAGAAAGAATAGAGAATCACACATAGATTAGATAGATAGAAACATGTCAGTCACATATATATGAAGTACAGTGACAGTGTTGATTACTGTACTTGTCATTTAGTGTTAAAATAAAGGATTTATTTAAAAAAAAATTGGCGTGGGGTTCCCCATAATTTTAGGCTCTAGCGGAGGTTAAGCAGATGGCTGGGGCCTGGGAAGGGGGTAATACCCACGGAGCTTCCCAGGCTACTAATATCAGCCCCCAGCTGAATACCTAGCCTTTACTAGCTATTAAAATGGGGGACGCCTCAAAAAAGTGACGTGGGGTCCCCCCTATTTTAATAGTAACATAGTAACATAGTTTGTAAAGCCGAATAAAGACTTGCGTCCATCAAGTTCGACCTGTTAGTTCTGTAATTGCTAAAGTTGATCCAGAGGAGGGCAAAAACCCCAAATGATTTGGTCAATCTTCACCTGAGGAAAAATTCCCTCCCGACTCTGAAACCAGCAGTCAGAATAAATCCCTGTATCAACCTACTATTTTATTTTATTTTTAAGTATATGCTGAAATCTGCCTGGTATCTAGAAATGCATCCAGTCCCCGCTTGAACTGGTGTAGTGAATCCGACATTACCGTCTCCTCACTCAGTGAATTCCATATTCTCACTGCTCTTACCGTAAAGAACCCCTTCCTATGCTGGTGCTGAAACGTTTTCTCTTCCAGTCTTAGTGAGTGCCCTCTTGTTACCGTAATATCCCTCCTTTTGAACAAATCTCGGGCAAGATCTCTATACTGTCCCCTAACATATTTGTACACATTTATTATGTCCCCCCTCAACCTTCTCTTTTCCAAGCTGAATAGTCCTAGTTTTGCCAACCTCTCTGGGTATTGCAGTCCCTCCATTCCCTTTATTAATTTTGTTGCCCTCCTTTGTACCTTTTCAAGCTCATTTATATCCTTTCTATATATTGGGGCCCATAACTGAGCACAGTATTCCAAGTGTGGTCTGACCAGTGCTTTGTACAGTGGAAGAACAATGTTCTCATCCTTTGCAGCTATACCTCTTCTGATACATCCCATTACCCTGTTTGCCCTTACAGCAGCGGTCTGACTTTGGGCACTCCAATTTAGTTTGCTATCAATCAAGATGCCCAAGTCCTTCTCCATCTCTGAATTCCCCAATGATTTCCCATTCAGTGAGTACTGGTGACTTCCATTTTTCCTTCCCATATGTATGACCTTACATTTCTCCTCGTTAAACCTCATTTGCCATTTAATGCTCCACCTACCCAGCTTATCCAAATCCCTCTGTAGGTCTGCACTGTCCTCTTTTGTATTAATTGTTTTACATAACTTTGTGTCATCTGCAAATATTGATATTTTACTATTTATCCCGTTGACTATGTCGTTAATAAAGATATTAAATAACATTGGGCCTAGTACAGACCCCTGTGGTACCCCACTAGTGACGCTTACCCAATCTGAGTATATTCCATTTATAACCACCCTCTGCCATCTATCCTTTAGCCAGTTAGCTACCCACTTGCAGACATTTTCCCCCAGCCCCATCATTCTCATTTTGTATACCAACCTATTATGTGGCACGCTATCCAACGCTTTTGAGAAGTCGAGATATACGACATCCACTGGTTCCCCCTGATCTACTCGAGAGCTAACCTCCTCGTAGAAGTCAATCAGGTTTGTTTGGCAGGAGCGATTCCTCATGAATCCATGTTGGTTCGGGATTAAAAGATTATTAGCATCAAGATGCTCCATGATTGCCTCTTTAATGAAGCTTTCAAAAATTTTGCCCACAACGGACGTCAGACTCACTGGCCGATAGTTTCCGGCATCACTTTTCGATCCCTTTTTGAATATTGGCACTACATTCGCCTGTCGCCAATCAAGTGGTACAAACCCAGTCTCAACAGAGTCCTTAAATATAAGATATAACGGTCTGTCTATCACATTACTTAGTTCCCTTAGTACCCGTGGGTGTATGCCATCAGGTCCTGGTGATTTGTTTATTTTAATGTTACTGAGGCGTTTCTGTACCCCAGCTTGGGTTAGATTTGTCATACTTAGTGGAGGATTAAGTTTGTCACTTCTCATTTCTCCTGTTAGTTCGATTTCCTTTGTGAAAGTTGTCGAAAAAAAATTATTTAATAGATTAGCTTTATCCTCATCTTTCTCTATGATTTTGCCTTCCTCACTTTTTATCGGTCCAATATTATCCGATTTAATCCTTTTACTATTTATATACGTAAAGAACAGTTTGGGATTTGATCTACTTTCCCTAGCAATACGTCTCTCTGTTTCCTCCTTCGCTATTTTTATTTGTTTTTTACAGGTTCTCGTTTTTTCCTTGTAACACATTAGTGCTTCCTTACTGTTTTCCTGTTTTAATCTCTTGAATGCCTCTTTTTTGCTATTTAACGCCCCTTTTACGTTCTTGTTCAACCATATTGGTTTCCTCTTATTTCTGGCCCTTTTATTCCCATATGGTATATATCTCTCGCACTGAGTATTCAGAATTCTTTTGAAGGTTTCCCATTTACTATTCGTATTCCTTTGATTAAGAACTTTGTCCCAGTCAATAAGTTGAAGGCTTTCTTTCAGCTGATCAAACTTCGCCCTCCTAAAGTTTAATGTTTTTGTTGTTCCCTTATTGATAACCCTACTGAAGGGCATTTTGAAGTCGATAATATTATGGTCGCTATTACCTAGGTGCCCCCCTATCTGTACCTCAGTTATTCTATCAGGCCTATTAGTCAATATTAAGTCCAACACGGCCTTCCCTCTCGTTGGTTCCTGCACTAGTTGGGAGAGATAATTATCCTTAATATTTGTCAAGAACCTTTTACCTTTCTGAGATCTACAGGTTTCTGTTTCCCAGTCAATATCCGGGTAGTTGAAATCCCCCATTACAATCACTTCATTATGTTTTGCTACTTTGTCTATTTGTCCTAATAGCAGATTCTCATTCTCCTCTGTTATATTTGGTGGCTTATAGCAGACCCCCGGTAATATTTTACTATTATTTTTAGTTCCCTCTATCTCTACCCACATGGACTCGACCCCCTCTTCTCCCTCTCCTATATCTTCCCTTAGTCTGGGTTTTAGACATGACTTTACATATAAGCAGACTCCTCCGCCTTTCCCCTGTTTCCGGTCCCTTCTAAATAAACTATAATCTAATAAATTTACCGCCCAGTCGTAGCTATCATCTAGCCAAGTCTCTGTTATACCTACGATGTCATACCTCTCCTCCGATATAAGCGCCTGCAGCTCATCCGCCTTATTGGTCAGGCTTCTTGCGTTGGTCAGCATGCAAGATAAAACTTTGGGGTTATTTAGCATCCTATTCTTCTCTAACGATCTAACTGTACTATCCCCACCCCCCTCTCCACCCTCATTATATTCACTTCTCCCCTTCCCCCTTGCTTGCCTCACATCCCACCTATTTCCTTGGTTTCCCCCCCCCGTCTCTAGTTTAAAAACTCCTCCAACCTATTAGCCATCTTCTTCCCCAGCACCGCTGCACCCTCCCCATTGAGGTGCAGCCCGTCCCTACGGTAGAGCCTGTAGCCGACCGCGAAGTCGGCCCAGTTCTCCATGAACCCAAACCCTTCTGCCTTGCACCAACTCTTTAGCCACTTATTCACCTCCCTAACTTCCCATTGGCGCTCCTGTGTGGCTCGCGGGATTGGTAGTATTTCTTAGAAAACTACCTTGGAGGTCCTTGCCCTAAGCTTCCTACCTAGGTCCCTGAAATCATTTTTAAGGACCCTCCATCTACCACTCACTTTGTCATTGGTGCCGATGTGGACCATGACCGCTGGGTCTTCGCCAGCCCCACCCAGTAACCTGTCAACCCGATCCGCGATGTGCCGGACTCGAGTGCCAGGGAGGCAGCACACCGTTCGGCGATCCCGGTCTTTGTGACAGATTGCCCTGTCTGTCCCCCTAATAATAGAGTCACCCACTACCAGAACCTGTCTTGCCTGCCCTACACTTCCCCCCTCCCCCTCATTACTGGAGCATACACTCCCCCGGCGGTCAGAGGATCTGTCGTGCTCCAATAATGCCGGTTCTGAACCAGCCTTCCTATACTTCTTCCCTCTATCCCTCCTAACTGTTATCCAGCTCCCTGCCTGTTCAGCCTGCACTTCCCCTCTATGCTCCACCCCCAGTATTGACCCATTGAGTGTCTGCTCGGTGAGCAGCAAACTCCGTTCCATGTTGTCGATGCTCCTCAGTACCGCCATCTGAGCACCTAGATCCAGAATTTGGGCTTCCAAGTGCACGATATGCTCACATCTCTCGCAGCAGTATGGATCCTCGAGCGGTTGCTCACGGAATGCATACATTGCGCAAGATGTACACTGCACGGCTCCGGCCAACATGGACGTCATTCTAAATATGGGGATACAGTCAGTATATATATATATACAAGTACAAAACACAATTATTTATATATAGGTATATGGACGGGGATCAATTAGGGATGTGCAAGTGTATCAATTAGATATCGGCGGGGGATCAGTTAAGTATCAAGTATGGACGGGGGAATCAGATAAGTAGGTCAGGTGGATTAATTAAGTAAAAAGTAAAGTAAAGAAAGAATGAAATACAGTCAGCAATTCAGTCCTAAGTCCTCCCTTCCAAACTCCCTGAATGCAAAGTCACTGAAAAACAAGTCACACACTTACTTTCGTTCGCACTTACGCTCCGGACACACGCAGCTAGCAAAGGCTAGGCAGACAGCTGGGGGCGGATATTAATAGCCCAGGAAGGGTGCCATGAATATTGGCCCCCTCCCAGGCTAGAAACACCAGCCGTCAGCCGCCCCAGAAGTGGCGCATCCATAGGATGAGCCAATTCTGGCACTTAGCCTCGCTCTTCCCACTGCCCTGTAGCGGTGGCAGTGGGGTAATAGGGCTGGGGTTGATGTCAGCTTATAATGCCAGCTGACATCAAGCCCAGGTTAGTAATGGAGAGGCGTCTATAAGACACCCCCATTACTAACCCCATAGTCAAAGTAAAAAAAAAACACAAACACCCAGAATAAAGTCCTTTAATTGAAATAAAGACACAATTCTTTATTGTTCTAAATTAAACCATACTTACCGTCACGCCCATTCCAGCTGAAGCCAACGATCTCCTGCAATAAAGGTAAAATAATAAAGCAACATCATCCTTACCTTTCCATGGTTCCCACGACGGCTTCAGCTCTGCTACAATCACATGACAGGCTGGATCGCAGCAGAGCGCTGCCATCCAGCTTGCCATGCCGCACACACTGAGAAGCGCAGGCATGCTTGCGCTCCTCAGTGTCTCGCTGTGACGGCATAAAGATGAGCCGAGTTCATGTCCAATGAACTCGGCTCACCTCAGGCACGTCACTGACAGCGTGGGAAAATTCTCCTGCACTCAGCGCTTCAGCGTGAGAATTCTCCCACGCTGTCAGTGACGTGCATGAGGTGAGCTGAGATCATTGGACATGAACTCACCTCATGCACGTCACTGACAGCGTGGGAGAATACTTACGCTGAAGCGCTGAGTGCAGGAGAATTTTCCCACGCTGTCAGTGAGGTGCATGAGGTGAGCTGAGTTCATTGGACATGAACTCAGCTCATCTGGATGCTGTCACAGCCAGACACTGAGGAGCGCAAGCAAGCCTGCGCTTCTCAGTGTCTGCGGGATGACAGGCTGGATGGCAGCTTTCTGCTGCGGTCCAGCCTGTCATCTCGATGTAGCAGAGCTGAAGCTGTCGTGGGAACCATGGGAAGGTAAGGATGAGGTTGCTTTATTATTTTATTTTTATTGCAGGAGATCGTTGGCTTCAACTGGAATGGGCATGATGGTAAGTATTGTTTAATTTAGAACAATAAAGAATTGTGTGTTTATTTCAATTAAAGGACTTTTTTCTGGGTGTTGTGTTTTTTTTAAATACTTTACTAGAAATTCATGGTGGTCATGTCTAATATTGGCGTGACCCCATGAATTTCGGGCTTAGGGCCAGCTGATAATGCCAAGCTGGCCCTAACCCCTTTATTACCCAGTGAGCCACCGCACCAGGGCCCTGGATGAGTTGGGTACAGCGCCAGAAGATGGCGCTTCTATGAACGCGCCATTTTCCGGGGTGGGTGCGGACTGCAATTTGCAGCGGTGGGGGGGGGGGGCAGAAAGCTTGGGCCTCCCTGTGCTGCGGATTCCAGCCCCCATCTGCCTAGTTGTACCTGGCTGGACACAAAAATAGGTCGAAGCCCCGCAAATTTTTTTTTTAAAATTATTTCATGAAATTCATGAAATAATTAAGAAAAAAAGGGCTTCCCTATATTGTTGTGTCCAACCAGGTACAAATAGGCAGCTGGTGGTTGGGGGCAGCCCGTTCCTGCCTGCTGTACCTGGCTGGACACAAATATAGTGCGAAGCCCCACGTCAATTTTTTTAAATTGTCTCAGGAAATTCATGAAATAATTTAAAAAAATTGACGTGGGGCTTCGCACTATATTTGTGTCCAGCCAGGTACAGCAGGCAGGAACGGGCAGCCCCCAACCACCAGCTGCCTATTTGTATCTGGCCGGACACAACAATATAGGGAAGGCCTTTTTTTCTTAATTATTTCATGAATTTCATGAAATAATTAAAAAAAAAATACGTGGGGCTTTGCCCTATTTTTGTGTCCAGCCAGGTACAACTAGGCAGCTAGGGGCTGGAATCTGCAGCGCAGGGAGGCCCAAGCTTTCTGCCCCCCCCCCCCCGCTGCAAATTGCAGTCCGCAGCCACCCCGGAAAATGGCACGTTCATAGAAGCGCCATCTTCTGGCGCTGTACCCAACTCATCCAGGGCCCTGGTGCGGTGGCTCACTGGGTAATAAAGGGGTTAGGGCCAGCTTGGTATTATCAGCTGGCCCTAAGCCCGAAATTAATGGGGTCACGCCAATATTAGACATGACCGCCATGAATTTCTAGTAAAGTATTTAAAAAAAACACAACACCCAGAAAAAAGTCCTTTAATTGAAATAAACACACAATTCTTTATTGTTCTAAATTAAACCATACTTACCATCACGCCCATTCCAGCTGAAGCCAACGATCTCCTGCAATAAAAGTAAAATAATAAAGCAACATCATCCTTACCTTTCCATGGTTCCCACGACAGCTTCAGCTCTGCTACATCGAGATGACAGGCTGGACCGCAGCAGAAAGCTGCCATCCAGCCTGTCATCCCGCAGACACTGAGAAGCGCAGGCATGCTTGCGCTCCTCAGTGTCTCGCTGTGACGGCATCCAGATGAGCCGAGTTCATGTCCAATGAACTCGGCTCACCTCATGCACGTCACTGACAGCGTGGGAAAATTCTCCTGCACTCAGCGCTTCAGCGTGAGAATTCTCCCACGCTGTCAGTGACGTACATGAGGTGAGCTGAGTTCATTGGACATGAGCTCACCTCATGCACGTCACTGACAGCGTGGGAAAATTCTCCTGCACTCAGCGCTTCAGCGTGAGAATTCTCCCACGCTGTCAGTGACGTACATGAGGTGAGCTGAGTTCATTGGACATGAGCTCACCTCATGCACGTCACTGACAGCGTGGGAAAATTCTCACGCTGAAGCGCTGAGTGCAGGAGAATTCTCCCACGCTGTCAGTGACGTACATGAGGTGAGCTGAGTTCATTGGACATGAGCTCACCTCATGCACGTCACTGACAGCGTGGGAAAATTCTCACGCTGAAGCGCTGAGTGCAGGAGAATTCTCCCACGCTGTCAGTGACGTGCATTAGGTGAGCTGAGTTCATTGTCGGCTCATCTGGATGCCGTCACAGCGAGACCCTGCAGAGCGCAAGCATGCCTGCACTTCTCAGTGTCTGCGGGATGACAGGCTGGATGGCAGCTTTCTGCTGCGGTCCAGCCAGTCATCTCGATGTAGCAGAGCTGGAGCTGTCCTGGAAACCATCGAAAGGTAAGGATGATGTTGCTTTATTATTTTTCTTTTATTGCAGGAGATCGTTGGCTTCAGCTGGAATGGGCGTGACGGTAAGTATGGTTTAATTTAGAACAATAAAGAATTGTGTCTTTATTTCAATTAAAGGACTTTATACTGGATGTTTGTGTTTTTTTTTAACTTTGACTATGGGGTTAGTAATGGGGGTGTCTTATAGACGCCTCTCCATTACTTACCTGGGCTTGATGTCAGCTGGCATTATAAGCTGACATCAACCCCAACCCTATTACCCCACTGCCACCGCTACAGGGCAGTGGGAAGAGCGAGGCTAAGTGTCAGAATTGGTGCATCCAATGGATGCGCCATTTCTGGGGCGGCTGACGGCTGGTGTTTCTAGCCTGGGAGGGGGCCAATATTCATGGCACCCTTCCTGGGCTGTTAATATCAGCCCCCAGCTGTCTGCCTAGCCTTTGCTAGCTATTAAAATAGGGGGGACCCCACGTTATTTTTTGGGGGGGGTCCCCCATTTTAATAGCTAGTGAAGGCTAGGTTTTCAGCTGGGGGCTGATATTAGTAGCCTGGGAAGCTCCGTGGGTATTACCCCCTTCCCAGGCTTCAAACATCTGCCCCAGCCATCTGCTTAACCTCCGCTAGAGACTAAAATTACGGGGAACCCCACGCCAATTTTTTTTTTAATAAATCCTTTATTTTAACACTAAATGACAAGTACAGTAACCCATACTGTCACTGTACTTCTTATATATGTGTCTGACATGTTTCTATCTATCTAATCTATGTGTGATTCTCTATTCCTTCTATTCTAAATTGTCGGGTACAGATGCTGAATTGCCAGCCGGCTTCTTTAAAGAGACGGTGCATGAAAACACTATTATTTTTTTAAATAAATCCTTTACACTAAATGACAAGTACAGTAACCAACACTGTCACTGTACTTATTATATATGTGACTGACATGTTTCTATCTATCTAATCTATGTGTGCTGCTCTATTCTTTCTGTTATAAATTGTCGGGTACCGCTGCTGAATTGCCGGCCGGCTTTTTTAAAGAGACGGTGCATGAAAACACTAATATTTTTTTTAATAAATCCTTTACACTAAATGACAAGTACAGTAACCAACACTGTCACTGTACTTCTTATATATGTGTCTGACATGTTTCTATCTATCTAATCTATGTGTGATGCTCTATTCCTTCTTGTCTAAATTGTCGGGTACCGGTGTATGCCGCTGCTGAATTGCCGGCCGGCTTTTTTAAAGAGAGCATCTTCTGAGCAGTTTGTCAGCTTTTGGACACCTTTGAAGGTGTTTTCTATGTGTTTCTATGTGTTTTTGTTTGCCTGCCATTGGTTTTAACGGTGTTCGACAGTGTTCTAATGTGTTCGACGAACAGTTCGACGAACAGTTCCTCGAACATCCCGGTGTTCGACGAACCGAACCTGACCCAAACACTACGGGGGTGGCTCAACACTAGTTATTTCACCATCCTATAGAGCATAGAGTATTTTTCCCGCTTTTTCTTTTTTTTTGGGGGGGGGGGAGTGACTTTATGTGGTAGAGGAAATAGTGTAATTTAAAACTTCATCTTATATGGCTACATGACAGAAAAAAAACAATTTATGGCAAAAATTGGCCATGGCATGGCTGGAAGAGGTTAAGGGAGTTGTTTGAGATGAGAAAAGGAAATTTCCAAATAGCTATATTTGTAAAATCTTGAGAAAATAGAGCTCAAAGAATATGGGTATGTTCACATATGGCATTTTTGCTGAATTTTTTTTTCTGCTTTTCTTTTTTTTCTGCATCTTACCATACCGACAAAGTGAATGAGATTTCTAAAATCTCATTAACACACTGCAATTTTTGAAATCCACATCATGTCAACTATTTGGGCTTGTTCACACATTCTGTGTTTTTTTGCCACGTTCTATCCCCCCCCCCCCATTTGCTTTTACCATGGATGACGCAACGTGTGAACATACCAGGGATTACAGGATACTCTTTGGTGGCAATGTTTTTTTTGAATGCTAAAATATACAGTATATACAAATGATTTGTTGGTGATAAAGGGTTAATATCGTTATTTTACAATAAAGTTAATTTCTGAAGCATCTACAGAGAATCTGAGGACGGTTCGAGGACAGATCATCATGGCCGCCCCTATTAGCTCTCCGCAAACCTACATTGATGAGTTTAACACCAAAGATTACTTACAGACGTACTATGCTGCAGGGTAAGGTATACTTATTGGAGAATGGACAGATTTTGTTTTGCGAAATCTACATGAAAATTTCACAATAGGTAAAATAATTAATTCAAATGTATTTTATAATTAAATGTATTAATTTTAATTAATTGAAAAGCTTCAATTACATCATTTATATTGTAATTATTAGTCACATCTTTGATTTACTGAAGTATTTTCTGACATCAGTAATAAGTCTCTAATAAACTCACTAGTTCTGTTGGTACTCAAAGATACATATGGTATAGGGACAAGTATGTGCCCCTTCCACATTACACCAATCGGAGCTTTTCTGACCTCCCATTCTACATCCATAGACATTAATATGGAGTTGTTATACACCGGGGGCGAGGAGTCGGATGTTATACAGCAGGGAGGCAAGGGGCTGGATGTTATACACCAGAGGGGCAAGGGGTTGAATGTTATACACCAGAGGGGCAAGGGGTTGGATGTTATACACCAGAGGGGCAAGGGGTTTGATGTTATACACCAGGGGGGCAAGGGGTTGGATGTTATACACAAGAGGGGCAAGGGGTTGGATGTTATACACCAGAGGGGCAAGGGGTTAGATGTTATACAGCAGGGGGGCAAGGGGTTGGATCTTATACAGCAGAGGGGCAAGGGGTTGGATGTTATACATCAGAGGGGCAAGGGGTTGGATGTTATACACCAGAGGGGCAAGGGGATGGATGCTATATACCAGAGCGACAATGGGTTGGATGTTATACACAGGGGCGAGGAGTCGGATGTTATACACCGGGGGTGAGTAGTCAGATGTTATACACCAGGGGGAAAAGGGGTTGGATGTTATACACCAGAGGGGCAAGGGGTTGGATGTTATACACCAGAGGGGCAAGGGGTTGGATGTTATACACCAGAGGGGCAAGGGGTTGGATATTATACACTGGGAGGAAACGGAATCGGATGTTATACATCAGGGATGAGGGGTCGGATGTTCTACACCGAGGGCAATGGGGCCGAATGTTATATACCAAGGGTGAAGGGGCCAGTTGACATACACCAGTAGCAAAGGGGACAGATGTTATATACCGGGATAATGGGACTGAATTGAAAAACCTGAACTAAGAGATTAAGATGTGTGTCCCAATACTTTTCTCCATATAGTATATATCACACTTGCCTATTTGCAGAAGTTGCGATGTATACTGAACAATACAGCCATGTAAAATGTGTATTTATGTCTTACATGGACTAGATTAAGTGGGCATCTGAATGTTCCAATCATTTGTACTTGTTGCAGTTTTCATTCTAAAGCCATGGTTATCAGTACGGTGTTGGTTCTTCATTGCTGCTAGAAAATTCTCTACTCCTCTTGGAAAACTTTCAACTAGATTTTGCATTAAGCCGTAAGGGATTCTTGTGCATTCAGCTACATATATAATACTATGATTGATCACTCAAGTTGAGCAAAACGGCATAAACTCAACCTTCCGGTACCTCCTAAAAGTATTCCACAGAGTTCAGCTCAGAGAGACCTCAGAGCATAGTTAGAATAATATGTAAAAAATAAAAAAAAATCCTAATACTCACTTCACCGCTCCTGCTGCTCCTCTCCTCACTGTCACCCGTCTGGTCCTCGTCGCATCTTCAGATCTCCACTGCTCGTGTTGAATTCACGTTGGGCTGGGACTTCCGAGTTTGACTATGCCATTGAGAGTTCTGCATCAGCGCGAGAGGTCACGTCATCATGATGTTATAGTATATGCCTAGAGTGAGAGGCCGAGGATTTTAGCACAAGCGGCGACAATCTGAAGATGCGACGGGTCCCGGATGGGTGATGGTGAGGAGCCGGAGAGCTGAACAATGAAGTGAGAATAATTTTTTTTTTAAGATTTTCATGACTTTTTTCGGTTCAGGAAAATGGCAGCCGAGGGCCAGCATTTTGATAATTAACATATAAAGTTGCACTCTGTAGTGCTATAGCATGTAAATATTAATTATTTGAAATTTGAATTGCAATACTGCTCTAGAAAACAGTAAAAAAAACAAAGATATTTAGCAAATAATTTGGCCAAATCATGTATGTCTAGCAGCCAATGACAAGGCAACCTTCTTTTGCTGGGAACCTATCCTAATGTTATTTTTCTCCTGGGCTGATAGCTTTTCAACATTTTGATTAATCCATGCAGAGTTGAATTACAAAAAAAATCTGAATTTTTGCGAATACGGATTTTTGCAAAATTTGAATAGAATTATATTCTACCTGAATTTATTCGCTCATCTCTACTAAAAGTGTTCCTTCCTAACCTGACATTGTAAATGTTGTATTATCTTTTAAGGCGGGATTAGAGGGGACACGCTGCTTGATTTTGGCACTGGACCCACCATTTATCAACTCCTCTCGGCTTGTGAAGTGTTTGATAAAATCATCGTCTCAGATTTTCTTGAGCAAAATCGTGCTGAAATCCAAAAATGGCTGAAGAAGGATCCGGATGCATTTGACTGGACGCACATCCTCAAATTTGTTTGTGAGCTGGAAGGAAATAGGTAATAATTCCCTTTTAAAGTGTACACAAACTTAATAAATAACACAAATAGAAATAGCAGAGGTCAAGTAAAATACAATTAAAGCGTATCTGTACTTTTACAAAAATCATGTAGAAAAGCGCAGTCTGAAAAATGCTTTTAGTGCCTATATCAGTCCACTATGTCCAGGAGCGTTTTCAAGTCTCATGCTCTATAACCACTTATTGTGATTGAGTGGTTCTTCTTCATCTTAATCTTCATTCTGCCAGCACAATAGAGGCTGGAACTTCCTTTCCCTCACTTCACTCTTGCTGTTATCCAATAGTATGCTTGCCCTAAATGGAAAGACTTGTTCCACTTATTGTAATCAGCTTCGGTGTCTCTTCTGCTAGCGATGGATTACACTTTACAACAGGCGGTATACAACATGTAAGACAGGAGGGAGATACCTAGTGGCACTTTGGAATAATTTTTCAGTGGTAAAATATAGTTTTTCTTCTTGAGAAATCCCTTTTGATGGAGCTTTTTGTTCAGGTACTTATTACCATTTCATTAACGTACAAATTCCATTGTATAACACTTTATTCTTTTATGCTTAAAGGGAGGATTATGAGAAAAAGGCAGATAAACTCCGCAGTAAGGTGAAAGAAGTACTGAAATGTGACGCTCTGAAAAGGAACCCTTATGACCCTGTCGTTGTGTCACCGGTGGATTGTCTCCTGACTTGTCTTTGCCTTGAAGTTGCGTGTAAAGATATAAAGTCATTCTGTGAAGTTCTGAAAAATTTCAAAGACTTGATAAAATCTGGAGGTCACCTTGTACTTGTAAGTGTGCTGAACACTACTTACTATTACGTTGGTAAAACATATTTCGGTTCATTGAGCACAGAAAAGGAGGAACTGGAAGAGGCCTTCAAAGAAGCCGGTTATCAAATCGAAAAAATGGTGTACACTCCACGTATGGATAAATCAATGATGGAAGTTGCAGATTACCAAACTAACTATTTCATTCTTGCCCGTAAATCAGAGTAACGGCAAATTCTTGAGGCACCATTTTTTGGGAAATGCTAATATACATGGTATATCTGCCTGCTTAACCTTGTAATCCTGATGATAAATACAAGTAGTTATGAGATTTGGGGGTCGGTTGAGTTTGAAAAAAGCAAAACCAAAATAAGGTATTGCTCCACTTTAGATTTGCAGGACACTGGTCTAGCAAACACATCACTAGTCTGTTGGCCACCGGATCAAAGCGTCTTCCCTGGCTGCTCTTTTTATTAATTGGTCCAGCATGGCGTCATGCCCACCTCAAGCCGCAATGATGACTTTGCACCGTACCAACTGGACAAAAGTGCAGTTGGGATGATGGCAAACAAGAGGAGGTTTGCAGGGCTCTGATCCGGTGGCCACGGACCACCGACGTAGCTGCTGGACCATGTCCTAAAGATCATTTTGCTCAACCGTATTCCACTCGACAACACTATTAATAGAGGAATTCATATGCAAAAGCGTTAGTATATTTGGGTAGCCAAAAGAATGCAAACTTGGACGGAAAATGGTGAGTAGATTTGATACCTTTGGTGAATTTATTGAATTATTATTTTGAGATCCTCAGATGATTTTGTCTCTAAAAGAAATAATGCGCCCAAATTGTATTGAATTTTGCTAATTTTGTTGAATTTGAGTAGAAACTGAATGGGTCTAAAATAAAATTTAACGAGGAACACAACATGGTGTCAACTGACTGGCTACTTACCTTTACACCTATGTATGTTCATAAGTATAAAATACTTAATACAAACAATAAACTTTAGATTTGAAACCAATCCTGTCTTGTCCTCAATATTTTCTGAAGATTTAACCTATTATTTAATTTTACTTTCAAGAACATTTCATGATTTGTAACAATATCATTAGAATATGCCATACAGTACCAAAATGACAGCTAGGACTCTAATTCTCTGGATTGATGAAGGTCCCAGAGGTCAAACAGGTTTTCCAGGATCAGACTATTGATGGCCTTTAGATTATTGGGGCATTGTTTAATGACATCATTTAAAATTTTGTATGAGTTGGGGGACATACAATGGGTGCAGAATTAATAGACAGTATTTTAAAGACGCACTCCTCCCATCAAAATTTGTATCCTCTTAATATATTGCAGTCGTCATATTATATAGAACTGTGTACTTGCAATTGCTCATTTTGCCTTTCTACTTAGGTAATTCTTCTCTTTTCCATTAGGTCTATGACAGCACATGATTAAAAACTGACTAGCTGAATCCTTCTAAGCTCTGTGTAGAGACAGGAAGTCTCTTTTTCCTGCATAAGTCATAAGTCACTGCAAATGTCCCTGGCAGGGGGACGGGGGAGCTGCTGGGTCAGGAGTTGAAGAGGGGAATGACTCATGCTGAGAAAAGAGACTTCCTGTTTCTACATAGAAAAGAGAAAAGAGTTAACTGGGTAGAAATGCAAAAGGAGCAATTGAAAGTACAGAGTGCCTAATAATATGATGACTGCAATATATTAAGAGGATAAAAATGTTGATGGGAGGACGGCTTCTTTAAGCATATGTAGCATCGGCATCTCTGCCTCCTGCCGGGCAGGGACGCCGTTCCCCTCACCGCCGCTGTCCAGGTTTGGCGTCTTCCCGCTCCCTTGCTGCTGTGGCACGCACCCCGCGCAGCTTCCCGGGCACTGTGCTCAGGGCGCGCGCACGCTCCCTCCCTCTTAAAGGGGCCGCGCGCGCCGTCCTATAGAGTCCCCAGCCAATGGCCGGAGGACTTCCCCTATATTAGGCACCTTCTCCAATATGGAGGTGCCTGTGCAAGGTTGGTGTTCCGAGTGCTGAACACTTGCTCCAGCCCTCAGGTCCCGCTGCCTGTCAGTCCTTCCTGCCAGTCTGTCTGTGAGTCCAGCCCGCCAGCCTGTCTAACAGTTATGTCCTCCAGTCTGTCTACAGTTGTGCCCGCTAGCCTGCTTACCTGGAGCACCTGTCTATTATCTGTTGTGCCCGCCAGCCAGCCTACCTGGAGAACCTGCCTGTTACCTGTCGTGCCCGCCAGCCAGCCTACCTGGAGCACCTGCCAGTTACCGGCCGTGCCCGCCTGCTTGACTACCTGGAGCACCCATCTGGCTATCTGCCGAACCAGCCTGCTTATCTACCCGGACCACCCATCAGCCTTCCTGCCGTGCTCATCCGCTGTACTGGTCAGTTCCTGCCATCTGACCTGTAGGTGTCACCTGCTCTCACACAAGGTCGGTCCCAGAGTGGCACCTGGTCCACCTGCCCGGTCCCTCCCGGGTTCACGGAGTCGACTAAGCCGCTGTGTAACCTTGGTCGGACCAAGTAGGCACTTAGTCATGCTCCTCTGGTCCCTCCTTGCACCAAAGCACAGAGGTTCCACCACCCGGACCCGTAACAGCAATATATTATCATTTTTATGCAGATTTTCCAACTCTGAGCTGTATAAACTTGGAGGAAGCAGATCAGGTGATGTGTAGTGTTGAGCGAGCATTAAAATGTTCGGGTGCTCGAAGCTCCGGCCGAGCTCACCGTGATACTCGGGTGCTCGACCCGAGCAATGAGCCCAATGTTAGTCTATGGGAGACCCGAGCATTTTTGCGGCGGCACCCCCGGCAGCCTGTAGAAAGCCTAAAAAGTGCCCAAAACGATAGTGACAGTGCTCAAATGACATGGGGACAGCATGGGGATCGCCCCAGGAAGCATTGCTGACCCCTGCTGTCAACAACGTGGTCAGATGTATTAAGCCACTTTTACGGGCTCCCAATAAAACGTTCAAAAGCAAAACTGAAACTGCTTTCCTGTGAAATATGTTAAGGAACATCCTTTCCAGGGTAAAGACTTGTGTATAAGGTAAAATAAATAACCAAAACCAAAAATACTCCTCCACACCTTGGGCTATGTTCACAAGTAGCATTTTTTATGCGTTTTTGCACTTTTGTATTGCTTTCAACCGTGACAAATGCATTCACCGGGAAATGTCATTTTAACATTTTACAACCTTATCTGGCCATGTGCTGTGTGACACATGCATACAGTGCTGAAAAGACATGGGAACAGCATGGGGAAGACCCCTGGAAGCATCTCTGACAGCCAGGTCACTGCCTAAAAGTGTGCCCATCAGAAGTGATCCTTGTCGCATCAGAAGATGCAGACTTGCAACTATCCCCGTGCAAGTCCTTGTCCCAGGGCAGTGTTCAATTGTACCTCCCCCATTCGTTGCAATGCAAGCGCAAGTATACAGCCTGCCACCCACCCACCCCCAGGCTGCAATACCATACTGCTTGCTTGCACTTGAAATTGGGCCTTTTAGGTATGTGGAGGCGGAATCTGGCCACCACGTCATGGCTGCGTCGGCGGCCTGGTATTCATATCCAGTCCCCAGCCGCCAGGCGGCCGGGTGTCCACGCTTGGTCCCCAGCCACCGGGGGGCGGCCGGGTGTCCATACTCGGTCCCCAGCCGCCCCTATTTGTCCCGGTGCGCCTTATACACAAGCGCGCATACCAAAACATTACCTGTGCCCTCCCCAGTGCATTTAGTGGGAAGGACAGCCTAACCACAAACACGTGGACAAGTGAATGTGGCCAGGGATGGTCCATCTCACTGATGCCTTCACACTGGGTTAATATTGTGGAAGCCGGGACACAGTTGGATACTGGGATGCAACACGTCCTCCAGACATAGAGGATTGCGGGTCCTGGGTCAATCAGGCTTCAACACAAAGTTCAGAAGGTAGACAACAGCAGTGGTCGGCCTCCTACACAACGAGTAAATTATTCATGATCATGAGGCCATCCATCTCCTTAGCTTTCTGTTCCTTGAAATGCAAGCGCAAACATGTAGTAGTGGCTAGGCCTGAGGTGGTCAGCGTTTTGGCGCATATCCTACCTCCTCCGAGGATTGCTGGATGTTTTCCTGCTACTATCCCAGTTCTATGACTCCCGTTAAAACAAAGCTTCAGGTGATGAATGATGGATGAGGTGGTGGCAAAGGAGAAAGAGCAGGAGGAACAGGGACCATTCACATCAATATCAGGCCAGTCAATCACATATGTCTTGTAGGATATGTTTCTGTACCAAAAGGAGCGGTTCGGCTACACAGTTATAGGGCATACAGTGAGTGCAATGCCTACCAAAAATTTTGATGCACTCCAATGCCCCTTGGAAATGACATGGAGGTCAGAGGGCCTTAACTAAACTGTTTTTTCCATTTATAGCAACTGGGTCTCCGGTACACTGTTGGCCTAAGCAGTGAATGGAAGGTTTTCCAAAAATTTTGAGAAACTGCAATGCCCCTTGAAACAGACGTGGATTACAGCATACTAAAAACCTTAAGCTTAACAAGACGGTTTTAATGCCCCTTGGAAGAGACGTGGAGGTCAGAGTGGTTTAACAAGACGGTTTTAATGCCCCTTGGAAGAGACGTGGAGGTCACAGTAGCTTAACAAGACGGTTTTAATGCCCCTTACAAGAGTCATGCAGTACAGCATATTAAAAACATTATTCCCATTATTGGGGAGTGGGTCTCACATAGTCTTTGCCTATGCCTTCCAAGCAAAAGCTGCCAAAAATTTTGATGGATGAACTTGCAATGCCCCTTACAAGAGCCATGCAGTACAGCATATTAAAAACATTATTCCCATTATTGGGGAGTGGGTCTCCCATAGTCTTTGCCTATGCCTTCAAAGCAAAAGCTGCCAAAAATTAGGATGGAGGAACTTGCAATGCTGGCAACATAGACCACGGTCACCATGGTGGTATAGTGGTGGTGGAGGCTGAGGATAAGGAGAAGAGCAAAAAACAGCTGAAATGAGGAAGCGTATACCCATGTGTAGGTGTGAAGCGGTGCATGGGAATACACCTCCCGAAATAACGCAGTGGATTTGACTTTATGTTACTCTGCTATAATTTGGTGGTGAAGAGAAGTCTGGCCCAATCCAGCCCTTGTTCATTTTGATAAGGGTCAGCTTGGTTGGGCAACGAACTGTGACCTCTGCCGCTAGCGTGTTCAAATGGGAATTTTTTTAACAGTTCTGCAGCAAGGGCCTTCTGGTACTGCCCCATTTTTGTAGACCTCTCCACCTCAGGAATAAGAGAGTGAAAGTTCTCCTTGTAGCAGGGGTCTAAAAGTGTCACCAACCAGTAATGACTGTCACCCAACATTTTGACAACGCGAGGGTCACGGTTAAGGCGGCGTAACATAAAGTCAGCCATGCATGCCAGACTGGTAACGGGCAAGACTTCCGTATCCTCACCAAGATGACAACTGACCATGCTCTCTTCCTCCTCATCCTTCTCCCCCTGTCCTCAGGCCACCCACGCTGAACCGAAGGTATGACAGTTGTACAGGTACTACCATCTACAGCGTATGATACCAGCTCCTGTTCTTCCTCCTCCTCCTCCTCCTCCTCTCCCTCATTGTCCCCCAATGCACGTTGGGATGAGATGAGGCTGGGCTGTGTGTAATCGCCCGCGACGGCTTCTTGATCCATCTCATCATTCTCTGGCTGCAATGCCTCCTCTTTAATTCTCTGCAGAGAGTGTTGCAAAAGACAAGTGGGATGCTGACGCTAATGATGGCATCATCGCCACTCACCATCTTGGTGGACTCCTCAAAGTTTGTCAGGATGGTACATATGTCAGACATCCAGGTCCACTCCTGAGGTCTTATGTGTGGAGTCTGACCTGAATATCGACGGCCTTGTTGCAGTTGGTACTCCACAACTGCTCTCTTCTGCTCGCAAATCCTTTGCAACATGTGGAGGGTAGAGTTCCAACGTGTGGGGACATCACACACCAGTCGATGTGCCGGAAGCTGCAAACGCTGCTGCAACACAGCAAGGGCGGCAGAAGCTGTTGCCGACTTCCGAAAATGAGCTGACAGGCAGCGTACTTTGACGAGCAGATCTGGCAACTCGGGGTACGATTTAAGAAACCGCTGAACCACAAGGTTAAGCACATGAGCCAGGCATGGTACGTGTGTGATCTCGCCTCGCCCCAGAGCCGCCACCAGGTTACGGCCATTGTCACACACGACCATGCATGGATGTAGGTTCAGCAGTCTCAGCCACAGATCTGCCTGCTCTTTCACAGCTGTCCACAACTCACAAGCAGTGTGAGGTTTATCACCTAAGCTTATGAGTTTCAGCACAGCCTATTGCCGCTTGGCTGAGGCTGTACTGAAGTGCTTCCAGCTTGTAACTGATGTGGTGATATCTGAGATGGAGGCTGAACATGAGGAGGAGGAGGATGATGCGCATGAGCTGTACACTGTGGGGGCAACTCTGACTGACATAGGGCCCGCAATCCTCAGTGTGGGGAGGATGTGTTCCGTCCCAAGGTCTGACTGGGTCCCGGCTTCCACTATGTTTACCCAGTGTGCCGTCAGGGAGATGTACCGTCCCTGGCCAAAAGCACTTGTCCACGTGTCCGTTATCAGGTGGACTCTCCCAGTAACTGCGTTGTTGAGGGCACGGCAGATGTTTTGGGACACGTGCTTGTGTAGTGCGGGGATGGCACACTGGGCAAAATAGTGTCGGCTGGGGACCGAGTACCGAGGGACGGCCACCGCCATAAGGTTGCGGAAGGATTCCGTCTCTACCAGCCTAAAAGGCAGCATTTCCAACGCAAGCAGTCGTGAAATGAGCTAATTTAGGACTGTGGCCTGTGGGGCGTTGGCTGCGAATTTGCGCTTTCGTTCAAAGGTCTGGGATATGGACAATTGAACGCTGCGGTGGGACGTGGACGTTGATGCTGTTTCTTGAGAAACTGCCATAACAAGTGAAGACTGGGAGGAGGGGGCATCTTTGTCTGCAGTATGGACAAGGGAATGCCTTGAACGCACAACAGGGGGTTCTCTTACACGCACAACAGCGGAAGAGGCAGTGGTGACACCCGTTGACACTGGTCGTGGACCCTGGGGTTCGCCCCACAAAGTCGGGTGCTTTGCTGACATGTGCCTGATCATGCTGGTGGTGGTCAGGCTGGTAGTTTTGTCACCCCTGCTGATGCTGGCCTGGCAGGTGGTACAAATGGCCTTTTTGGGGTTATCTGCAGAGTCTTTAAAAAAATTCCAGACTCTGGAAGACCTACCGGTTGTACTGGCAACGTCCCTCGTGTTGGTGTTACGGGGAACAGTTGCCCGCCTTCTGTCTGCGGCCACCACACTGCTTCTTCCTGCCTGTTGGGGTACTCTGCCTCCCTCCTCCTGTGTGCTGCTGGCCTCGCTCTGCATGTCCTCCTGCCGCGTTGGGTCAGTTACTAGATCATCCACCACCTCCTCCTCTTCCACTTCCGCACCACGGTCCTCCTCCTCACTTTGTGGCAATTGTGTCTCGTCATCGTCCACCTCTTGTGACAAATTGCCAGCGTCGCCTTCCTGTGGCCGTGGCTGTTCAAATATTTGGCGATCGCTACATGGGATCTCCTCTTCCACCACTTCAAGCGGAGCAGGCGAGGGGCCCAAATATGGAAATGGACCAGTGAACAGCTCTTCAGAGTGTCCAACTGTGGGATCAGTTGCTGTCTGATGACACTCGGTATGGTGGGAGGAAGGAGCATCAGGGTGAGGAGGAGTATGCAGTCGAGACTCACGGCTACTAACACTTGACCGTGTGGAAGACAGACCGGAGGTGGTTGTGCCCAGGTGAGTGGAAGTATTATCTGCTATCCAATTAATATCCTGTTCACACTGATCAGTTTGCAGTAGTGGTGCTGTTGTGTGCTTCCCTAGTAATTCGGTCAAGAACTGGGAGCGAGAAGATGTGGCTGTTGGTTGTGGCACATTTTCACCTTGGCCACGGCCCCGTCCTCTGCACGCACCATCACCAGAATGTCCAGTTCCACGTCCCTTGCCACGCGCCTTGTCCATTGTAAATGAAGTAGAATAGCTTACACTGGCACTATCAATGGCAAAAGGGTAATAAAAAGGAGATTTGAACCGTGGAAGAGGAAAACCACAGTTCTAGTTATCTGGCCTACACCAGAATCTTTTAAACAGATATATTTGTGTCTGAACAGTCAGCAAGACACTCAAAATGTTTTTTTTTATGGAAAAAAGGCAAAAAAGTGGATAACATAGAGATTTGAACCGTGGAACTGCAAAACCACAGTTCTAGTTATCTGGCCTACACCAGACTCTTTTAAACAGACATATTTGTGTCTTAACACTCACAGACTGTTACGGGTCCGGGTGGTGGAACCTCTGTGCCGCGGTGCAAGGAGGGACCTAGAGGGGCGTGACTAAGTATCAACTCAGACCGACCCTGATCGTACGGCGGCTAACGACTCCGTGACCAGGGAGGGACCGAGCCGAGGGACCAGGTGCTACTCTGGGGACGACCTTGTAAGAGAGCTGGTGGCTCCCACGGGTCAGATGACTGGGACTGACCGGTATAGCGGGTAGGCACGACAAGCAGGTAGAAGTCTCTGGGTTAGCAGACGGGTGGTCGCGGCAAGTGACAGCAGGAGCCTCCAGGTAGGCTAGCTGGTAACAGGCAGGTAACAGGTGAGTGCTCCCAGGTGAGCAGGCTAGCAGGCACGGCAGGTAGCAGGCGGGTAACTGGCAGGTGCATCCTGGTAAGCAGGCGGGTTTGCCCATAGACAGACTGACGGGTAGAGCGGAAGGCAGACTGTCGGGCTGGAGAGTAGTCAGGCTGGCAGACAGGACTGGTAGTCAGGCTGGCAACGGGACATGAGGGCTGAAGCAGAGGTATACTTGTGCAACAACTTTTGCTCGGACCCCTCCATTTTGGAGAAGGTGCCTTATATATGGGAGGTCCTCCGGCAATTGGCCGGGGACTCCTTAGGACGGCGCGCGCGGCCCCTTTAAGAGAGAGGGAGCACGCGCGCTCGCACCCTAAGCACAGTGCTCAGGAAGCTGCGCGCGCCGACAGCAGCAGGAAGAGGAGCGCGGGAGGACGCCGCACGGGAAGCGGCGAGGTGAGAGGGACGGCGTCTCTGCCTGGCAGGGGGCAGAGACGCCGATGCTACACAGACACACTCAATTTTTTTTTGGGGGGGGGGGGGAGGCGGAAATACCAAAAGGTTAATAAGATGGGTATTTGTACAGTCTGACTGAGGAAAAAAAGCAGATTTAGATGAAAAAAAAAGATTTTTCCTGGCCCCTGAGACCTGGGGGTAAGTCTAGCAATTTGAAAAGCAGCACTCAGGACTGTAATGCAGTGTTTGTTGGTATAACCACTGCGTCTCCTATACAGCCTGCCTGCCGGCCTGATATCTGGGATGGATATTAGTCCTGAGAAGGACTGTTTGTTTGATTTGGCAGGCTTTAGAGACCCTCCCTAACTATTTTGCAGTATATATCTCTCCCTAACTCAGCAGCACTCTTCCTATACCGTCTGATCCAGATTTAAATACTCGAGGTGACGCTGTGCGGCCAGCCAATCACTGTAATGCCCACAAACAACATGGCTGCGGCATTACAGTGACTGGCTGGCAATCCCTGCATGTTCATTTGCTCTGTAAAGAGCGCCAAACATGCAGGGCGGAGACCCGAGCTCCCACCCGGGTAACCCGCTAATGCTCGGTGCTCGCCGAACATCCCGAGTAGTGAGATGCTCGGGCGAGTACCGAGCAGTGTCGAGCATGCTCGCTCAACACTAGTGATGTGCATTTCTGTAATGAGGGGGTATGGCTAAGGATACCATGTCCTTAACCAGGGTGTGCAGAATTATTAGACAGCTTGTTTTCCTTAGGCAAAATGGGCCAAAAAAGAGATTTAACTGACTCTGAAAGTCAAATTTTTTAAAGTCTTACAGAGGGACGCAAAACTTCTAAAATCGCTAAGATATTGGGGCGTGATCACAGAACCATCAAAAGTTCTGTTGAAAATAGTCAACAGGGTCACAAAAACGTGTCAAAATAAATGGCGCACATTAACTGCCAGAGATGAAAGAAGAATCAGACGTGAAGCGACCAGATAGCCATTATCCTCCTGTTGCATCTACAAGTCATCGTTTTGAGTTTTCAATCTGCGCATGAGTGCAGACAACCAGCGCGGGAGCATTATGACTTGTAGATGCGACTGAGCATGCGCCGCTGATGAAGCCATTTTCTTGAAGACCTGATGTTTTATAGGACACCACAAAAATGACTGAGCCGGCGCGAGATTTGAAATCGGAGCTACCCTGTCATTCAAACACAGTGTGTAGACAGAGGGGACAGAGCAGAAAGAAATGACCCTACCCTCAGTCCCGCCAAGATGCACGGAAATATCATTACAAGAAAACTTAAAACAAAAATCACAGAAAGGATTTCATCACCACAGGTATCATTTTTATCCTTATCACAGCCAATTTGGCCATGCCTTTACTTTACTTTGAAAAATCCTGCTGACAGGTTCTCTCTAAGTTGTGGTCCTTTAATATCAGTCATATTTTTTGCAAACATATCGCATGTAGCACTCTAATCTTCATTGCTGTACTCTATTTGTATAATTTGCTTAGTGTTTTATGGCTTTCTCTCCTTATCTCTGTGGCTAAGTTGTGAGCTGTGACGTCTGCTCACTATCCAGATTCACCACATAACGGCTTCTGCATTCCCTGCCTTGGCTTTTATATGGGCTGTGATAGTCCTTCCTGATTGGCTGTATTACACCACGTGATGTGATAGCTATAAGGGATTATGGGGAAGCCTGCCCAAGGTCATGTAATACTTTTCTGGCAGATGAAATCTTCTGCAACATATAAAGTAGTGGGAAGTCTCGTGAAGCGAATCACAAGTTGTTAAAATTCACCGGGTTATGCAAATTCCTAAAAATTTGATGCAAATTTGATTCACATCGAATCGACTCGCTCACCTCTATTTGGTGCCATATAAATAAATATTGTGTTACTTTAACAAGAACAATATACTTTGAAGACCGAGTTCACCCCGTCATAGCAGCAGTATTTCCTCTTTCAGCAGGATAATGGCCTTGTCACACGGCAGAAATAAAGGGTTATTCCCAAAATTTAAAGTTATCACCTTTCCCAGAATCCGGACCACCACTGATCCTGAGAACAGTCAGCTGAAACCATACCGATCACCAAGTTATTACCGTACCTTAAATTATTGTTAATAACCCTTAAAGGATCATGACAAAAGATTCAAGATGATGAATGTCTCCAAATTACACAAATCTCATATTTTACAGGATTAAAGGATCTGCTCCTACTGCCATGGTGGCAAATACTTTATCAGGACACATTCAGAAGCCTTATCGAGTCCATGCCTTGACAGCTCAGAACTGTTTTGGCAGCACAAGGGGATGTTCCCAATATCAGCCAGGTGGTTTTAATGCTATCATTGATTGTTGCCTAAATAATGGTAGATTCCTTTAATCTGGCAGCCACAAATTCGGAAAGTCCGATAATCTTTATCTGATTTGGCCAAGTTTATTTATTTTACTCACTTATATAGCGCCATTAATTACACAGATCTTTACAGACATTATTGGCACTGTCCCCATTGGGGCTCACAATCTAGATTCCCTATCAGTATGTCTTCGGAGTTTTGGAGGAAACTGGAGAACCCGGATGAAACCCACGCAAACATGGGGAGAACATACAAGCTCCTTGCAGATGTTGTCATTGGTGGGATTTTAACCCAGGACTTTGATGTCAGATTATACGAATGATTAAAATAGCTTGTCTCCAAAAAGTATTTTCTTGGGAATCACTTTTGATATTTTACTAGAAATATCTTATGGAATATTTCATTATTTCAGCTCAGTTGCATCCACAATTATTGGATTATATTATTATAAGTTTATAATGATGACTCAGCACAAATGAACAAACATCTTAACATTTGTGACTGCCTAAAGCCTTTTCTTCCTTGAATAGACATATCCAGCTCATTTATTTGCCAAGACACTTTGCCAAATTTTTATTTAATCATTCGCAATTTGGAACCAGGTATTAATATAACAGGTTTTCTTACAGATGAGCCTCTGTGCCAATGTAAAGTATGAGGAGGATGCTGTGCTCGCTGATGTAGAGCTCGTCTTCTTATTTTATTTATCACCAGGTCTCAGGCCACTACTGGTCAAACATTGATGGCCGATCTAAAGTTATAGTTCTTGCATGGAACCATAACGCAATGAATAAAGTTTTAAGAGTAGAAGATACTAAAAAATTTGGTACTGCAAAAAACTTACCAGGCTGGTAATAGCCTGTCTTTCTCTTCTCAACATGTTACTTTGTCTTCTTGACATGTCATTCCTACCCACCATGAGCTTCAGTCCCGATGGTGGTTGATAAGAGAAGACAAAGACTTGCCATATAACCATGTCATGTCTTTGTCTTCTCTTCTCAAGAACTGTCGGGACAGAAGCTCATGGTGGGTAAGATTACCAGGTGAGGAATGTGTGGTGTAAGGAGCTGTCTGGCATAAAAAAAAATATTCCTACGCACTATTTAAGATCTAGCCTTTGTGCCAGGTGTGATGGTTTATTCCCTGTTTTTATATAAGTGACTTCTTCGGTTTAGATCTCTGGCTTGTCGAAATACAACTCTAATTACATCATAGTATCCCAGTTGTGTCCATCTTCCATTACCTGACCCTGGCTTCTCTTCTCTTTCTCCATGATGCCACCATCTACATTTGCCTGACTTCCGTTACCAACCTCAGTTGGTACTGGTTTGGCATCTTCCATTCTTTCACGGCAGCGCAGAACAACCTATTTGCTCCATCTTTTTAGGCACCAACCTCAGTGTTACTCACTCGTCCTGGTTCTAGTGTCATACTCTGCATCCTCCTACATCGGGCTACCATGGCACCTTGCACGGTACTGTGAGAGCCCACTTCTAGGCCTCATAGGCTGGTGTAGGAGGCAGAACACCACCTGAGTATTCATGTAGTTGGTATCCACTCTGCTGATGTGGACCACTTTGTGACTAGCTCAGCTATGCTGGATCTCTGGGTAACAATGCTACACAGTACTGACTAGCTCTGCATTGGACTTTACGACAAATCCAGCTCTGCAATATCACTGGGTAACTTTGCTATACTGCTGGCAGCTCTACATTGGACTCTGTGACAAACTAAGCACTTTTATATCACAAAGTCAACTGTGCAATACTGCTGCCCGCTCTACAATGTGCTCTGCGATGTATCACTAAGTCAATCCAACCATATAACTATGTAATTGTTTCTGATTACTGAGTCTCCTCTGCATCCTTGTGGATTTCAACTCGGTTATATCTGTTTCTCTGATCTCAGTTCTTCTTCATTGGACCCTGTGACTCCTGTTTGCTCCTCCTGTTGCTGTTCTGCCACAACAGCTTTCATTGTTCCATCTGGATCTCCCTGCACAACCTCATCAGTCTGTGCTGCTTAGAACTGCTTATCCAGACCAAATACCTTGAGGATCCAACACACCAGATGAAAAATAAAACTCGATTAGTCTGTACACTTTCCACTAGTACGTCCAGTTCATTAACTTAGCCTATGGTACAGTTCTGCAAAGGCTTTCACTTGCCATTGCCCCCAGCAGCTGTACCGCCAAAATAACTCATCGAGTGGTCAATGTGACCTGAAATCACACATGCCTGCTCACACATGAGTTTGTTTGTGGAGCAGAGGTCACTTTCTTAATGTAAGTCTATCGAGTTTAATTTTGGTTCTTATATCCTAATAGTGTGAGCCACCAAAGCTGAAGAACAGTAACATGGGGCATCAGTGTTATAGGCTTATTTGGTGAGGTAGATTCTCAAAACCATAGGTCTGGAGGTCTGGGTGGCCAGCACGGATTGTAACAAATAGTGCATCGTAGAGAGTTTTAACCAATGACACATGAATCAGTGAGTACCAGGACAAGTTATGCAGCAGAGAAACAAGCAAAGCAGCTACCACAAATGAAGGATAGACAGGTGTGCCCGTATACACTGGAACATTAACTGGAATCTTCCAGCAAAGAAACAGTTAATCACATAAATGCAGTCTGGTATCTTCCAGCAGGTCAATAGTTAAACACAGGAGTAACAGAGAAGTTAATGATGCAGTTTGGTATTTTACAGTAGGGTAATGGTTTATAGCAATGTATGCACACGGGCGTTGTAGTAAAGAAATAGTTAACTGCAAGAAAGCAAAACTTGAGACTAACTTGAAAAGATGTGTAGTGCCCCAATGCTGATGTGTATGTACCTTTAAGATGTAGTACAGCTAGCAGCTACCTCATTATGTCTGGACAATGTTCACTTTCCCCTTTGCAGACAACGTACAGAATGGTTTAGATATGAATAGAGTGATGTACTTATTGTGTTCTGCTATCAGATTACTAAAGAGTTAACAATCCAGCCCTGCTTTCCATATGGTGAGACCACATGACCAGGTCCTGGGTTTAGCATCCAGAGAGAAGGAGACATGTTATAGTGTAGTGTCTGGTCTTTGCCTGGAAGCTGAAGGAGCAGGTATGGAAACTCAGATCTCCTGTGTATATCAGAGACTACAACAGCCTCAGCTGAAATCAGCTTTGTGATAGACTGTGCACATAAGCAGAAGCTGGTACTCCAGAATCACTGCACCATTTATGTATCTGCATTATCATACTGGAAAGTAACTGTGCTTGCTGCATTGAAATTGAAACTCTGCTGAATCGTCAGTCTGGATTTACCTGCGTTTGTATGCTACAAGTAAAGTTTATCAGTGATGAGCGAATATGTTCAAAATCCGATCTCAAATGTTAAGTTCAACACGAACGTGGCACATTCGGATTCGTGATCGGAAAGGCGAGAAAATGTGTTAAATTCGGGAAAATCGGTAATGTTCGGCGAATTTACATGGTTACGTGATTGCGGGGCAACTACTGTGTTTTTTACAGTTTTGCTACCATAGTGCTTGCGTATTGTAAGCGGGGAGACGTGGCAGATGAGTGGGAAGGCTGGTGAAAGCTCAGAGCAGGTCTGATCAGTGGCGCGCTGTTTTTTTTTTCTCCTTTCTGTAGGCGGTAACTTTAAATCAGGAAAGCTCGGCTAGCCAATCAGAGTGCAGGATGCATCCACAGTGTCCCAGACACAATGGCTTCTGCAATTGGCTGCTGAAATCACATGTCTTCTCCATATAAAAACCGGCCATGTTCCCTCAGCGCCATTTTATGCATGTCACTGAAGGAGATAGACGCTGCTCAGTGTGCTCTGTCCTGTGTAATGAGAGATGTTAGCTAGATAGATGGGCGCTTCTGTGGAAGTCAGATGTAGATAAGTCCTGTGCTGTGTACCTGTTCAATCGACCTTGCAGCCTTTTTTTATGTTTTTGTGCAATTACTGAGATTTTCACAAAAAGAACAGGGACTATGGCTCAGAACAGTGCTGTGCATCGGTTGTACTGTTCTCCATGCAGAACTTCAATCTATTTTTGCACTTACTAATGTGATAAAGCAAGAAAGCAAGCCCTTGTAAGCCACTTTTTGTTTTTGTGGGGTTGAAACTCAGCTATCTGCAGAGCTTGTCAGTGCAGAGTTTCTGAGTGTAGAGCACAAAAAAACTTTTTTTTTCATTTGCTAATATGATAGTGCAAGCTGTGTTAGCCCAGTTTGTCTTTTTTTTGGTGGATGAACTTCAGCTTTATGCACAGTAAAACAAATATTTTTTTGCTGTTGCTAGCCACAGCCCACCAAAGATTTTTTTTGTGTCACAGACGTGTTACAATCTGCTATAAGCCACCTAGTGCTTTTAGTGCGGTGAAATTAAGCTGTTTTCAGAGTCAAAAAATAGATATTTTCTGTTGCTAGTCACAGTCCACCAAAGATTTTTATGTGTCGCAGGCGTGTTACACTCTGCTATAAGCCACCTAGTGCTTTTAGTGGTGGTGAAATTCAACTGTTTTCAGAGTAAAAAAAAATCTTTTTTCTGTTGCTAGTCAGTCCACCAAAGATTTTTTGGTGTCACAAACGTGATACATTTTGCTAAAAGTCACATACTATTTTAGAGGCGGTGAAATTCAGCTGTATGCAGAGCTAATGCAAAGTAAATAAATCTATTTTTTACTGTGACTATAGTGATACAGCAGGCTAGATCGAGGGTTTGAAATATCTTGGAGCATATATTCTATGTTATACAGTCAAAAAATACTTTCTTTGATTCATAACGTTATACAGCAGGGGATATCTCAGTTTAAATTAGTTTGGAGAATATCTCGTATGTTATACAGGCCTCATCCACAATAAAAAAATACTTTCTTCTGTTACTAATGTGATACAGTATTACTAATGTGATACAGTAGGGGACATCTCAGTTTGAAATTGTTTGTAACATATCTCCTATATGTTATACAGGCCTCATCCACACTAAAAAAATACTTTCTTCTGTTACTAATGTCATACACTAGGGGACATCTCAGGATGCCAAGGGAGAGTGGTTCACTGCGATCGAGGGGGGTTGGCGATACCAGAAAAACTGTTAGTGAAGGTGTTAGTGAAGGCGAGGAACAAATGGAAGAGGAAGAGGTGATGGGCGAGCAACAGTCAGAACAGGAAAAGGATAATCATCCCCTCTGTGTTCGTGTTTGGTGGGTGGGGACAGAGGAAACCATCACCAACACAGCATGGGCTTGAACCTCAGGAAAGAAGCCGACATATGAGTGCGTTCTTGCTGCACTATCTGCAACATGATTCCCGTATAGTTATGATTCAAAATAGTGCTGACGACTGGGTTGCCACTCTGTTAGATCCACGTTATAAGAGTAAATTTTGCCAGATCCTTCCCGCCCTGGAAAGGGACCCGTGAATGCTGGAGCATTGAAACATGCTTTTACACAACCTTAACATAGGTTTTCCCCAAGCCAGCAGTGAGGCACACAGAGTTCATCGCAGCTCTACACTTCCAACCTCCGACACGTCAATTCGTCAACGCCAAAATATTAGCAGCAGCAGTAGTGTAAGTGGCAGAAGCAATTTCTGGGAGTCCTTTCACACATTTTTTAGACCAGCTCGTGCACCTGCACAACAGAGTACAAGTCTGACACGTGGTGAACGACTGGAGAGGATGGTGCACTCCTGATTGAGTCTCCATCTGCTGGGTTGGCAGTAGTGGAAGAGGTTTTGGTTCCTAATTCTACAATTTCTACTGTAGTGAAATTAATGCCACTTTGCTGGTGTCTGCCACAAATTTTTGGAAATGTGGAGAATCCTGATTGGGTCTCCATCTATTGGGTTTGGCTGTAGTGGAAGAGGTTTCTATCTCCATTAAACTGCTTCTACTCTGGTGAAATTCATGCAACTTTGGTGGTGTTAGGCCCTCATTTAGGGAAATGTAAACACTTCTGATTGAGTCTCATTCTACTGGGTTGGCTTTAGGGGAAGATGTGATGTTCCTAATTCTACAATTTCTACTGTAGTGAAGTTGATGCCACTTTGCTGGTGTCTGCCTCAAATTTTTGGAAATGTGGGGAATCCTGATAGGGTCTCCATCTACTGGGTTGGTTGTAGGGGAAGAGGTGTCATTCCTAATTGTACAATTTCTGCTGTACTGAAATTGATGCCACTTTGTTGGTGTCTGCCAGTAATTTTTTTAAATGTGGGGAATCCTGATTGGGTCTCCATCGATTGGTTTGGCTGTAGTAGAAGCTGTGACAGTGCCCATTATACTACTTAAACTCTAGTGAAATTCATGCCACTTTGCTGGTACTAGGTCCTAATTTAGGGAAATGTAAACACTTCTGATTGAGTCTCCATCTACTGGGTTTGCTTTAGGGGAAGACGTGTCATTCCTAATTCTACAATTTCTACTGTACTGAAATTGATGCCACTTTGCTGGTGTCTGGCACTAATTTTTGGAAATGTAGGGAATCCTGATTTTGTTTCCATCTATTGGGTTGGCTGTAGTGGAAGAGGTTTCTGTCTCCATTAAACTACTTCTATTCTGGTGAAATTGATTAGAGATGAGCGTTGTTCTACTCGAACTGTTCGCCAATCTCAAATTCGAGCTGTTTTGGGCGGTGTTCGAGCCGTTCGGCGAACACGAACAATTTGAGAAAAATTCGGCTGTTCGAGGTTATGTTCGATAACTGTTCGTGCACCAAAATCATAACTGGATTTTTTCTCAGTAAAGATGAAAATTAATGTTAATACGCAGTTTGAGTGTACAGCGGGGTGGGGGGAGGGGCAGGGGATGGATCTCTGCAGGAACAATGAAGATCTCCATTTTTTTTTTTCTCTTTCCCGCATTTAAAGTGGGGAGGTGCAATCTGTCAGCCTATCAGCAGCGCACACACGGAGCGAAGTGCTTTTTTTCACACAAGCAAGGGCATGTGTCATTGGCAGTGTATGTCACATGTCCTTGCCCTATAAGACCAAGCCATTTTCCCCGTCGCCACCATTTTCTCACTGCTGCAGCTGCGTGTTAGACGGCACCGCTGTTGCTGTGTGCGCTATACCTTGTTAATTTCAAGCCAATTTTCGCACAAATATACAGATAGCTTGGGAGTAGGGAATAGTTGTGATTGCAGTCCTTTTAAGGACTAGGTTACAGCATTTCCTACGACTTTTATCAGGCAGGTCTGTGCTCTTAAATAGATAGATTGTGGGAGTAAAGACTAATTGTAATTGGAGTCCTTTACAGGACTAGGTTACATCAGTTCCTATCAGTTTTTGCCAGGCAGGTCTGTGCCAGTGCTGTGCAAGTTTTTTTCACAGCATTTGGCTGAATCTAGCAAAGCTAATCCTTTTTGGCCTATTGCAGAGTGTGTTAGTCAGTGGAGTAGCCTATCTGTGTTGCAAGATATACCACCTGTGTATAGAATACCAATTTTTTTACTGCACCTAGTGAAGTAAAATCTTTTGGGCATAGCATCATTCTATTAGTCCATCTATACTGACCTCCATCAGGTTGCAAATTGAATATAATTTTTTTCTGCATCTAGCTCTGAAAAAATATTGGGCTTCTAGCTGTGTGTGGGACTTGTTGTATTAGTCCATCTATACTGACCTCCATCAGGTTGCAAACTGAATATATTTTTTTCTGCATCTACCTCTGAAAAAATATTGGGCTTCTAGCTGTGTGTGGGACTTGTTCTACTAATCCATCTATACAGACCTCCATCAGGTTGCAAACTGAATATATTTTTTTCTGCATCTACCTCTGAAAAAATATTGGGCTTCTAGCTGTGTGTGGGACTTGTTGTATTAGTCCATCTATACTGACCTCCATCAGGTTGCAAACTGAATATATTTTTTTCTGCATCTACCTCTGAAAAAATATTGGGCTTCTAGCTGTGTGTGGGACTTGTTCTATTAATCCATCTATACAGACCTCCATCAGGTTGCAAACTGAATATATTTTTTTCTGCATCTACCTCTGAAAAAATATGTGGCCTTCTAGCAGTGTGTGGGACTTTCTCTATTAGTCCATCTATACTGACCTCCATCAGGTTGCAAACTGAATATATTTTTTTTCTGCATCTACCTCTGAAAAAATATTTGGCCTTCTAGCAGTGTGTGGGACTTGTTCTATTAGTCCACCTATACTGACCTCCATCAGGTTGCAAATTCAAAATAATTTTTTGTCTGCATCTAGCTCTGAAAAAATATTTGGCCTTCTAGCAGTATGTGGGACTTTCTCTATTAGTCCATCTATACTGACCTCCATCAGGTTGCAAACTGAATATATATTTTTTCTGCATCTACCTCAGAAAAAATATTTGGCCTTCTAGCAGTGTGTGGGACTTTCTCTATTAGTCCATCTATACTGACCTCCATCAGGTTGCAAATTAAAAATAATTTTTATCTGCATCTACAGTACCTCTGAAAAAATATTTGGGCTTCTAGCTGTGTGTGGGACTTGTTCTATTAGTCCATCTATACTGACCTCCATTAGGTTGCAAATTGAATATAATTTTTATCTGCATCTAGCTCTGAAAAAATATTTGGCCTTCTAGCAGTGTGTGGGACTTTCTCTTTTAGTCCATCTATACTGTGTAGCGCCGGCGTCCCTGCCCTCTGCTAGGCAGGGACGCTGTTCCCCTCACCTCCCTGCTCCGTGCCCGGCGTCCACCTCCCGCTCTGCTGGCAGCGCGCGCTCCTTCCCGTCCACTGTGCTTAGGGCGCGCGCGCTCTCCCTCCCTCTTAAAGGGGCCGCGCGCGCCGTCCTAAGGAGTCCCCGGCCAATGGCCGGAGGACTTCACCATATATAAGGCACCTCCTCCAAAATGGAGGTGCCCGAGCAATGTTGTTGCACTGTTTACTACTCTGCTTCAGCCCTCAGGTCCCGTTGCCAGTTACCTGCCAGTTACCTGCCAGATTCCTGCTTGATTATCTGCTACCTGCCTGCTCGTCTGAGGTCCGACGGTCTGCCTTACTACTCCTGTCAGTCTGTCTAAGGACCAGTCTGCCCGCTCACCTGGGAGCGCACATCAGCCACCTGCCTGCTTGCCCGAGGTCCGACGGTCTGCCTTCCAACTCCTGTCAGTCTGTCTATGGACCAGCTTGCCCGCTCACCTGGGAGCACACACCTGCTACCTGCCTGCTAGTCTACCTGGAGGCTCCGCCGTCACGTGCTGTGACCACCTGCCTGTTCAGTGACTCCTGCCCGCTCACCTGGGAGCGCTCATCTGCTGCCTGTCTGCTAGCCTACCTAGAGGCTCTGCCGTCACGTGCTGTGACCACCCGCCTGTCCAGAGTCTTCTGCCCGCTCACCTGGGAGCGCTCATCTGCCGCCTGTCTGTTGGTCTTCCTGGAGGCTCCGCCGTCACATGCTGTGACCACCCGTTCTTCCAGAGACTCTCGCCTGCTCACCTGGGAGCTCACGTCTATCATCAGCCGCCACAGGTCGTACCAACCCTTTACCTAGAGACTGCCCCGGTCACTTGCCGTGACCATCTGCCCGTTCATCCAGAGACTGCCCCGGTCACTTGCTGTGACCATCTGCCCGTTCATCCAGAGACTGCCCCGGTCACGTGCCGTGACCATCTGCCCGTTCATCCAGAGACTGCCCCGGTCACTTGCCGTGACCTCCTGCCCGTTCACTCAGAGACTGTCCCGGTCACCTGCTGTGACCTCCTGCCCGTCTTCCCTGGTCGCCACCCGCTCCCTTACAAGGACTGCCCCCTTGTATAGTAGCTCAGAGGTTCCGCCTCCCAGACCCGTTACAGTTTGCTCGGGCCATGGAACCCGGTGGCACCCAAGCTCCCTCGCTCTCGGACCTGTGTCATGAACTGTCCCGTCAAAGGTCCCAACAGGAGTCCATCCTGGGTCACCTGCGGAATGTCAATACTCGCCTGGACACTCTGACTACTCCACCAGCAACCTCCGCCAGTGCCATGTCTCGCAATCCGGCAGCTCCGCTGCCCACTAATACCATGGTATCCTACCCCGGACCCCGGCTTTCTGCACCTCCTCGCTTCGGAGGCGACTCCGCCCAGGCTCGGGGCTTCATAAATCAGTGCACCCTGCACTTTGAACTTTTGTCCCACCAGTTTAACTCCGACCGGGCCAAAATTGCATTCATCATGTCCCATCTCACCGGGGAGGCCCTGGCCTGGCTAAATCCTCTATGGGAGAGAGGAGACCCCCTGGTGTCCAACTTGCCTGCTTTTCTCACGGCTTTCCGGAAAGTCTTCGACGAACCCGGACGGAAGACCTCATCCGCATCATCACTGCTACGCCTCCGTCAGGGAAGTCTCACCGTGGGCCAATATGCCATATGGTTCCGTACCCTTGCCTCGGAGCTGGCCTGGGATAACGACGCTCTGGTATCCGTCTTCTGGGAGGGTCTGTCCGGCCGTATTAAAGATGAACTTGCCGGTCGGGACATTCCTACCACTCTCGATGACCTAATAACTCTTGCCACCCGGATTGACCTACGGTTCCAGGAGCGTGCCAAAGAGGTCACCCGTGAGAGGAGGTTACCATGTCTAGCTCCTACTTTTCAGAAACCCGTCACTCCCTCCGTCTCTACCCAGGTACACTCTCCTGAGTCTATGCAGGTTGACCAGACCAAGATGGTCAAAACCCGTCAGGACTTACGCCGTGCCGAAGGGAGCTGCTTCTACTGTGGCAGTAAGGAGCACCGGATCCGTGCCTGCCCGGAGAGGTCGGGAAACGCCTGTGTCTAGGTTCGCTCAGAGAGGTCAACCTAGACAAGAATAAATCCTCTCCATCTCTGCTGCTGTCAGTCTCAATCGTCTGCGGGGAGAACCGTTATTTCGAACTAGCCCAACTTGACTCTGGAGCAGCCGGGAATCTTATTTCACAGTCCCTGGTAGAGAAATACCGCATCCCCACCAAACCTCTGGCTGTACCCTTGTCTGTTGCTGCCGTGGATGGGGGCCTCTTACCACGCCCCATCCAACTCATCACCGAATCCATTACTCTGCAGGTGGGAATGCTGCATTCTGAGAGTATCTCCTTTCATGTTCTGCCTGGACTCTCTCACGCCCTCTTGCTAGGCCTACCTTGGCTCCAGAGACATGCACCCGTGCTTGACTGGCAGACCGGAGAAGTCCTTCGCTGTGGACAGGACTGCCATAATACCTGTCTGGTTCCCGTCCATCCCGTCCGTCCTTCTCCTACCCCAGCTAATCTACCTGGACTTCCGATTCCTTATTGGTCTTATGCTGATGTCTTTAATAAAAAGGAAGCAGAGACACTACCTCCTCATAGACCATACGACTGCCCTATCGACATGTTACCTGGTACTACTCCTCCCCGTGGGCGTATTTATCCTTTATCCGCTGCTGAGACCCGGTCGATGTCCGAATATATTGAGGAGAATCTGGCCAGGGGATTCATCCGGAAATCTACCTCCCCGGCGGGAGCAGGCTTCTTTTTCGTCAAAAAGAAGGACGGCTCTCTCCGTCCCTGTATAGACTATAGAGGCCTTAACCAGATCACGGTGAAGAATAAGTACCCCCTTCCGCTCATTCCGGAGTTATTTGATCATCTGAGGGGGGCTAGAATCTTCACCAAACTGGACCTCCGTGGGGCGTACAACCTGGTTCGTATCCGTCAGGGGGATGAATGGAAGACGGCATTCAACACCCGGGACGGCCACTATGAATATCTGGTAATGCCCTTTGGTCTCTGTAACGCTCCTGCCGTCTTTCAAGAGTTGGTCAATGACATCTTCCGGGACCTTCTCTACTCCTGCGTAGTGGTGTACCTGGACGACATCTTGGTCTTCTCTCCGGATCTCCAGACTCACCGGAGGGACGTTCGTCAGGTCCTGCTCAGGCTCAGGCAGAATCACCTCTTCGCTAAATACGAGAAATGCCTCTTTGAGCAGACCTCGCTTCCGTTTTTGGGCTACATTATTTCTCAGACCGGCCTACGAATGGATCCAGAGAAACTGTCTGCCATCGAGAAATGGCCTCGACCGGAGGGGTTGAAGGCCATTCAGCGATTCCTGGGCTTCGCCAACTACTACCGCCTCTTCATACCACACTTCTCTTCCCGGACTGCCCCAATTTCCGCGCTCACCCGTAAGGGTACTAATCCCAAAGAGTGGCCGCCCGAAGCAGAGGAGGCCTTTCTTTCCCTAAAACAGGCCTTCTCTTCCGCCCCGGTGCTGCATCGCCCGGACGGCAACAAGCAGTTCTTCCTGGAAGTTGACGCCTCCTCCTCTGGAGCCGGAGCGGTACTTACCCAAAAATCATCTTCCGGGAGAATGGTAACTTGTGGCTTCTTCTCCAAACTCTTCTCCTCTTCTGAGCGCAACTATTCCATAGGAGACCGAGAGTTATTGGCCATCAAACTGGCATTGGAGGAGTGGCATTACCTACTCGAGGGGGCTCTTCACCCGGTAATAATTTACACTGACCACAAGAACTTGGCTTACCTCCAGCATGCCCAGAGACTTAACCCGCGCCAAGCCCGGTGGTCCTTGTTTTTTGCTCGCTTTGATTTTGTTCTTCATTTTCGCCCGGCTGACAAGAACGTCAAAGCAGATGCCTTGTCCCGATCCTTTCTGGTGTCCGATCTCGAGGAAGAACCTAAACATATCATCGATCCCGCCAGAGGAATGCAGGTGGCTCCCGTGAGCCTAAATCGTCTCCCTCCCGGTAAGACGTTCGTATCAGTACCTGATCGGGAGAAGATCCTACACTGGGGTCACTCGTCTAAACTAGCTGGCCACGCCGGTCAGAAAAAGACCCTCCAGCTTATTGCCCGGCACTACTGGTGGCCTACCCTGCACAAGGACGTAATAGACTTTGTTTCTGCCTGTGTGTCCTGCGCCCGCAACAAAGTCCCGAGACACCTGCCAGCCGGTCGCCTTCTTCCGCTTCCTGTGCCTGCTGCCCCCTGGCAGCATATTGCTATGGACTTCATAACTGATCTCCCCGTCTCTGCCGGTTGTACGGTCATTTGGGTGGTCGCTGACCGCTTTTCCAAGATGGCTCACTTTATTCCCCTGCCTGGTCTCCCGTCTGCACCCGAGCTGGCTAAAGACTTTATCCGCCACATCTTCCGTCTTCATGGCCTGCCCCTCCACATCGTGTCGGATCGTGGGGTACAGTTCACCTCACGTTTCTGGAGAGCCACTTGTAAACTGCTAGACGTCACCCTGGACTTCTCTTCCGCTTACCACCCACAGTCTAATGGTCAAGTGGAGCGGGTCAATCAGAACCTGACCAGTTACCTCCGGCACTTCGTTAATGCCCATCATTCTGACTGGGTGGATCTCCTACCATGGGCCGAGTTCTCCTATAACAATCACGAGAGCGAATCCTCTTCCAAATCCCCGTTTTTTGTAGTCTTCGGTCAGCATCCTCGGATTCATTTTCCTGTCTCCACCTCTGTGGACAACCCGGCTGCGGAATCTCTCGTTAGCAAATTTTCCTCCATTTGGGAGAGTACCCGATCCGCACTCCTCCAGTCGTCCGAACGGATGAAAAGAGACGCTGACAAAAAACGCCTGGATCCTCCACAATTTCGTCCTGGAGATAAAGTCTGGCTCTCGTCTAAATATGTCCGACTCAAGATACCTTCTTACAAGTTAGGGCCTCGGTTCATCGGTCCTCTGGAGGTCATCAGTCAGATCAACCCGGTGGCCTATAAATTGAAACTCCCGGCCAACTTACGGATCCCTAACTCCTTCCATGTATCTCTCCTCAAACCTGTGGTACTTAACTCTTTTTCCAAGTCTACAGGTACGCCTCCTGCTCCGGTTTCTGCTGAGGACGAGTTTGAGGTAGAGAACATTCTTGCCACCAAAAGGGTAAGAGGAAAGACCTTTTTTCTAGTAGATTGGAGGGGGTTTGGTCCTGAGGAGAGAACGTGGGAGCCCCGGGAGAACATCCATGCCCCTCTTATCCTAGCTAAATTTCTGTCTGGCCTAAAAAAGGGGGGGCCTAAAGGGGGGGGTACTGTAGCGCCGGCGTCCCTGCCCTCTGCTAGGCAGGGACGCTGTTCCCCTCACCTCCCTGCTCCGTGCCCGGCGTCCTCCTCCCGCTCTGCTGGCAGCGCGCGCTCCTTCCCGTCCACTGTGCTTAGGGCGCGCGCGCGCGCTCTCCCTCCCTCTTAAAGGGGCCGCGCGCGCCGTCCTAAGGAGTCCCCGGCCAATGGCCGGAGGACTTCACCATATATAAGGCACCTCCTCCAAAATGGAGGTGCCCGAGCAATGTTGTTGCACTGTTTACTACTCTACTTCAGCCCTCAGGTCCCGTTGCCAGTTACCTGCCAGATTCCTGCTTGATTATCTGCTACCTGCCTGCTAGTCTGAGGTCCGACGGTCTGCCTTACTACTCCTGTCAGTCTGTCTAAGGACCAGTCTGCCCGCTCACCTGGGAGCGCACATCAGCCACCTGCCTGCTTGCCCGAGGTCCGACGGTCTGCCTTCCAACTCCTGTCAGTCTGTCTATGGACCAGCTTGCCCGCTCACCTGGGAGCACACACCTGCTACCTGCCTGCTAGTCTACCTGGAGGCTCCGCCGTCACGTGCTGTGACCACCTGCCTGTTCAGTGACTCCTGCCCGCTCACCTGGGAGCGCTCATCTGCTGCCTGTCTGCTAGCCTACCTAGAGGCTCTGCCGTCACGTGCTGTGACCACCCGCCTGTCCAGAGTCTTCTGCCCGCTCACCTGGGAGCGCTCATCTGCCGCCTGTCTGTTGGTCTTCCTGGAGGCTCCGCCGTCACATGCTGTGACCACCCGTTCTTCCAGAGACTCTCGCCTGCTCACCTGGGAGCTCACGTCTATCATCAGCCGCCACAGGTCGTACCAACCCTTTACCTAGAGACTGCCCCGGTCACTTGCCGTGACCATCTGCCCGTTCATCCAGAGACTGCCCCGGTCACTTGCCGTGACCATCTGCCCGTTCATCCAGAGACTGCCCCGGTCACTTGCCGTGACCATCTGCCCGTTCATTCAGAGACTGCCCCGGTCACTTGCCGTAACCATCAGCCCGTTCATCCAGAGACTGCCCCGGTCACTTGCCGTGACCTCCTGCCCGTTCACTCAGAGACTGTCCCGGTCACCTGCTGTGACCTCCTGCCCGTCTTCCCTGGTCGCCACCCGCTCCCTTACAAGGACTGCCCCCTTGTATAGTAGCTCAGAGGTTCCGCCTCCCAGACCCGTTACATACTGACCTCCATCAGGTTGCAAATTGAATATAATTTTTATCTGCATCTAGCTCTGAAAAAATATTTGGCCTTCTAGCAGTGTGTGGGCCTTTCTCTATTAGTCCATCTATACTGACCTCCATCAGGTTGCAAATTAAAAATAATTTTTATCTGCATCTACCTCTGAAAAAATATTTGGGCTTCTAGCTGTGTGTGGGACTTGTTCTATTACTCCATCTATACTGACCTCCATCAGGTTGCAAATTGAATATAATTTTTATCTGCATCTAGCTCTGAAAAAATATTTGGCCTTCTAGCAGTGTGTGGGACTTTCTCTATTAGTCCATCTATACTGACCTCCATCAAGTTGCAAATTGAATATAATTTTTATCTGCATCTAGCTCTGAAAAAATATTTGGCCAACTAGCAGTGTGTGGGACTATCTCTATTAGTCCATCTATACTGACCTCCATCAGGTTGCAAATTAAAAATAATTTTTATCTGCATCTACCTCTGAAAAAATATTTGGGCTTCTAGCTGTGTGTGGGACTTGTTCTATTACTCCATCTATACTGACCTCCATCAGGTTGCAAACTGAATATATTTTTTTCTGCATCTACCTCTGAAAAAATATTGGGCTTCTAGCTGTGTGTGGGACTTGATGTATTAGTCCATCTATACTGACCTCCATCAGGTTGCAAATTAAAAATAATTTTTATCTGCATCTACAGTACCTCTGAAAAAATATTTGGGCTTCTAGCTGTGTGTGGGACTTGTTCTATTAGTCCATCTATACTGACCTCCATCAGGTTGCAAATTGAATATAATTTTTATCTGCATCTAGCTCTGAAAAAATATTTGGCCTTCTAGCAGTGTGTGGGACTTTCTCTATTAGTGTTAGAACCTTGCTGTTAGGTTTTTTTTTCCTTTGCTGGTCACATGACCTTGTTGGCCTATTTAGTCCTGCTCCGCCCTTCTGGCTTTGCTGGACTTCATTGTATATCTACTTTCTAGCTAGCCTGTGCTCTGTATCTAACTCTGTTAGTTTGCTTGGTCTACGGACCTCTATGTTCTATCTATTTTGTTTGTTCGTCTGTCTGCTTCTATTTATGTTAGGAGGTGTCCCATATTCCTCCCAGTCCTTAGTACTTGTAGGGATTCCCTCCCCACATCTATAGGTCTTCGTACAGACTAGATTAGGACTTTAGCAGGTCTGATCGCAGGATCAGGTTCCCTGTTACATCGTAGGGATTCAGCTGAGTCTCATAGTAGGGACAGATCTCCTCTCTTTCCTTAGCTTTGGTAGCAGAACATAACAGTAAGTCCAGCCAGCAAATTCTCTAAGGAAAGATTTTTCTGTTCCATCATGGTGTCGGTTCAGGATTTGGCTCATCGCCTGCAGGGACTCTCTCTGGAGGTGGCCGAGCTCCGTCAGCACGTGAGTAACTGTCCTGGAGCACATTTCTTGGAGCCTAAGGTATGTTTGCCGGATTTGTTTTTTGGTGAACACCGAGAATTTTTTTCATTTAAAAATGCTTGCTTATTGTATTTTCGTTTGAGACCTAAGTCCTCTGGGGATGAATCCCAGCGCGTAGGGTTCATAATGTCACTTTTGCGCAAAGAGCCTCAGGAGTGGGCCTTTTCTTTGCAACCTAGTGATTCATGCTTCAGATCAGTGGATAGTTTTTTTTCTGCTTTGGGACTATTATATGATGATCCTGACCGTGTCGCATCTGCTGAGACTGAGTTGAGACGTCTAAAACAAGGATCGGGTAATGTGGAAAAATATTGTACACATTTTCGTCGTTGGTCCACTCAAACAGGGTGGAACGATTCTGCTCTGAAAAGTCTATTTCTTGCTGGGCTCAGTGAAAGGGTTAAAGACCTGCTAATTGCTTATCCTACACCTGAAGATTTGCAACAGGCTATGCAATTAGCTATACGGGTGGATAGAAGACTGCGTGCTAGGGTTAATGAGAGCAAATCCTCTGCTATGTCAGTTTCTGGTTATGATAATGTGTGTACTAACAGTGGTGAACCGATGGAGATTGGATCGGTGGCACCTCGCTCTCAAGAAAAAGACCGTCGTTTTTCGCAAGGCTTGTGTTTCTACTGCGGAAAATCTGGTCATTTGATTAAAGGCTGTGAGCTTCGTATGAAGAAAGAAAAAAAAATGGTCAGTCACGCCCGTATTGCCTGTTTAAATTCCAAGGGTATATTTTTAGCTGCTTCCACGATTGCTCAGGAAAAATTAATGGAATTTCGGGTGTTTGTTGATTGCGGGTCTACACTGAATGTAATTGATGGGGGATTCGTGGAAAAACTCAATTTAAAACCTGAACCTTTGTCATCCCCCATTGCTGTGGTTTCTGTGGATGGCTCCCCTTTGAAGAATATTACTCTCAAGGTCAGTGAATTTCCTCTCACTATTAATGGTGTTCACCATGAGAAATTGGATTTGGTAGTGTTGAATAACTTGCCTTCTCCAGTAATATTGGGTTTGCCCTGGTTAAAATTTCACAATCCTGTACTGGATTGGTCTACCAGTGAAATTAAATCCTGGAGCCATAAATGTTATGACAAGTGTTGTAACGGGCGTATTGCAGCTTTGGATAGGGGAGAATTGCCTGTTCCTATTCAGGATTTTTGGAGAGTTTTTTCTGAGAAGGAATCGCAGGTTTTGCCTCCCCATAGAGACTATGATTGTTCTATTGAATTTGTCCCTGGAGCGACTCTTCCTAAGAGTCGTTTATTTAACCTTACTATTCCTGAGAGGAAGGCTTTGGAGGAATACATACAGACAAGCTTGGCCGCCGGTCACATTAGGCCCTCTAAGTCTCCTGTGGCGGTTGGATTTTTTTTTGTAAAAAAAAAGGACGGCGGTTTACGTCCTTGTCTGGATTTTCGTGAGATTAACAAAATTACGGTACGCAATCCTTAACCACTGCCATTGATTCCTGATCTGTTTAACCAGTTATTGGGGGCCAAGTGGTTCTCTAAAATTGACCTTAAGGGGGCATACAATCTGTTGCGCATGAAGGAGGGTGATGAATGGAAGACTGCTTTTAACACTCCTGTGGGTCATTTTGAGAATCTGGTTATGCCTTTTGGTCTCACTAATGCTCCTGCATTTTTTCAGAATCTGATTAATGACATCCTTAGACCTTTGATCGGTAAAAATGTGGTTGTGTATTTGGATGACATTTTGATTTATTCGCCAGATCTGGAGTCTCATTGGCGGAGCGTGCGTGAGGTATTACAGTTATTAATGGACAATTCGCTTTTTGCTAAGCTGGAGAAATGTGAGTTCGCTGTACAGAGAATTAGTTTTTTGGGCTACATTATCTCCAGCAAAGGTTTTGAGATGGATCCGGTTAAGGTTCAGGCTGTGCAGGAATGGCCTAGGCCTATTGGTTTGAAATCGATACAGAGGTTTTTGGGTTTCGCCAATTACTATAGAAAGTTCATAAAAATTTTTTCTAGTATTGTCAAACCTCTGACTGATCTCACCAGGAAAGGTGCTGATGCGGTTCAGTGGTCTTCTGAGGCCATTGAAGCTTTTGTGTATCTCAAGGAGAGGTTCACCTCTGCTCCCATCCTTATGCAGCCTGATGTTACTAGGCCGTTTTTGGTTGAGGTTGATGCTTCCTCTGTGGGGGTTGGCGCAGTATTGTCTCAGGATAACGGGGATGGATTACATCCCTGTGCCTTTTTTTCAAAAAAATTTTCGGAGACTGAATTGAATTACGATATTGGTAATCGGGAATTATTGGCTATTAAACTCGCATTTGAACACTGGCGCCACTTCTTGGAAGGTGCGGAATTTCCCGTTCAGGTTCTTACGGATCATAAAAATCTGATATATCTTGATGCTGCCAAGCGCCTGAATGCCCGTCAGGCTAGGTGGGCACTGTTTTTCTCGCGGTTTAATTTCTCCGTTACTTACATCCCTGGTACTAAGAATGTTAAGGCGGATGCGTTGTCTCGCAGTTTTTCTCCCATAGTCGGTGCTGAGAAAGAGGAAAACATTTTACAAGAAGGTGTTGTGATAGCTGCTTTAGACTCCGTTTTGGAAGATGAGATTCTTAAAGCTCAGGAGAATGCCCCATCTAACACTCCTCATGGGAGGTTGTTTGTGCCTGAGACCTTTAGGAGAGATTTGTTTGTTGAGTGTCACGAATCTCGGTTGGCAGGTCATCCCGGAATCTCTGAGACCAAGAGACTGGTGGGTCGCAGTTTTTGGTGGCCTGGATGGCAGAAGGAAGTCATTAAGTGGGTGCGCCAATGTACTATATGTGCTAGATCTAAGTCCTCACATACTCCTGCTGCGGGGTTGCTTTGTCCTTTGAAGGTCCCCAGTGCTCCTTGGACACATTTGGCTATGGACTTTATAACTGACCTTCCCCCCTCTGAGGGTTTTACTGTCATCTGGGTGGTCGTGGACCGCTTTAGCAAGATGTGTCACTTGGTTCCCTTCGTCAAACTGCCCTGCGCTAAAACTCTCGCTAAGGCCTTTGTCAAGGAAATTGTCAGACTTCATGGCGTTCCTACTGACATTGTTTCTGATAGGGGTCCTCAGTTCGTGGCTCGTTTTTGGCGTGCCTTTTGTGACAGGTTGGGAATTCATTTGTCGTTTTCGTCCGGATATCATCCTGAATCTAATGGCCAGACAGAAAGGAAAAACCAGGATGTTGAGCAGTTCTTGCGTTGTTTTGTGGCAGACAATCAAGAGGGGTGGTCTGAGTTTCTGCCACTTGCCGAATTTGCTCTGAACAATCATACATCTTCTTCTGCTGGTTGTTCGCCTTTTTTTTGTTGTTCTGGGAGACATCCGTCGTTTGGGTCGTTCTCCAAGTTGGGATCTGCCGTGCCTGAGGAGGAGAATTTTTCCGGTGATTTGGAAAGAGTTTGGACGGATGTGCGTGGTAATCTTCAGGAGGCCAACAGAAAATCTAAAGACTACTTTGATAGGAAACGACAGGAGGTTTTGTTCGCTGTTGGTGACATGGTTTGGTTGTCCTCTAGGAATCTGCGGTTGAGGATTCCTTCTAAGAAATTGGGTCCCAAGTTTGTAGGGCCCTTTAAGGTGCTTCAGGTTGTCAACCAATCTGCTGTTAGGTTGGAGGTTCCTACCTCCTGGAGAATTAATCCGGTCTTTCATGTCTCTCTGTTAAAAAAAGCTGTTGTGTCGGATGGTGACGCCTCTGCCTCTGTTCCTCCGGTGGTGGAGGACGGGGAATATGAAATTTCTCGCATCCTTGACTCTAGACGGTATAGAGGTAGTTTGCAGTATCTTGTGGCCTGGAAAGGTTTCGGACCCGAGGATAACTCTTGGGTGAGGTCAGATGATGTTTCCGCGTCCAGACTTATCAGAGCGTTTCACAGGAGATTTCCTGATAAGCCTGGTCCTAGGGGATCCGGAGGATCCTCTTAGAAGGGGGGGTACTGTTAGAACCTTGCTGTTAGTTTTTTTTTCCTTTGCTGGTCACATGACCTTGTTGGCCTATTTAGTCCTGCTCCGCCCTTCTGGCTTTGCTGGACTTCATTGTATATCTACTTTCTAGCTAGCCTGTGCTCTGTATCTAACTCTGTTAGTTTGCTTGGTCTACGGACCTCTATGTTCTATCTATTTTGTTTGTTCGTCTGTCTGCTTCTATTTATGTTAGGAGGTGTCCCATATTCCTCCCAGTCCTTAGTACTTGTAGGGATTCCCTCCCCACATCTATAGGTCTTCGTACAGACTAGATTAGGACTTTAGCAGGTCTGATCGCAGGATCAGGTTCCCTGTTACATCGTAGGGATTCAGCTGAGTCTCATAGTAGGGACAGATCTCCTCTCTTTCCTTAGCTTTGGTAGCAGAACATAACAATTAGTCCATCTATACTGACCTCCATCAGGTTGCAAATTAAAAATAATTTTTATCTGCATCTAGCTCTGAAAAAATATTTGGCCTTCTAGCAGTGTGTGGGACTTTCTCTATTAGTCCATCTATACTGACCTCCATCAGGTTGCAAATTAAAAATAATTTTTATCTGCATCTACCTCTGAAAAAATATTTGGGCTTCTAGCTGTGTGTGGGACTTGTTCTATTAATCCATCTATACAGACCTCCATCAGGTTGCAAACTGAATATAATTTTTTTCTGCATCTAGCTCTGAAAAAATATTTGGCCTTCTAGCAGTGTGTGGGACTTGTTCTATTAGTCCACCTATACTGACCTCCATCAGGTTGCAAATTCAAAATAATTTTTATCTGCATCTAGCTCTGAAAAAATATTGGGCCTTCTAGCAGTGTGTGGGACTTTCTCTATTAGTCCATCTATACTGACCTCCATCAGGTTGCAAATTAAAAATAATTTTTATCTGCATCTAGCTCTGAAAAAATATTGGGCCTTCTAGCAGTGTGTGGGACTTTCTCTATTAGTCCATCTATACTGACCTCCATCAGGTTGCAAATTCAAAATAATTTTTTGTCTGAATCTAGCTCTGAAAAAATGATTGGCCTTCTAGCAGTGTGTGGGACTTTCTCTATTAGTCCATCTATACTGACCTCCATCAGGTTGCAAATTAAAAATAATTTTTATCTGCATCTAGCTCTGAAAAAATATTTGGCCTTCTAGCAGTGTGTGGGACTTTCTCTATTAGTCCATCTATACTGACCTCCATCAGGTTGCAAATTAAAAATAAATTTTATCTGCATCTACCTCTGAAAAAATATTTGGGCTTCTAGCTGTGTGTGGGACTTGTTCTATTAATCCATCTATACAGACCTCCATCAGGTTGCAAACTGAATAAAATTTTTTTCTGCATCTACCTCTGAAAAAATATTTGGGCTTCTAGCTGTGTGTGGGACTTGTTCTATTAGTCCATCTATACTGACCTCCATCAGGTTGCAAATTGAATATAATTTTTTTCTGCATCTAACCCAGCCAATAGTTTTGGCCTAATACCACAGTTTGGCCACTCAGCTCTGCTCGGTTCCCATCCATTGTTTTTTTGTGCAAACAACTCCAGAGTTGTGAATTAGTTAACCACCAAAATGAGTGGAAAAAGGCCTGCTGCTGGTGGAAAGGGGAATAGGCGTGTTGGGAAGGGGAAAAAAGGTTGTGTCCGTGTGGTAGGTGTTAAAGCAACAGTAACATCTGCAGAAGAAAGACCATCTTCCAGCCAAACTAAAATGTCTACTTCTTTTAGCGGACAATGTGATAAGATCCCTTTCTTACGGCCACGCCAATCGCTACAAATTCCAGATGAGGCACAAAAACAGCAGGTGCTTCAACGGATATCAAGTGCTCCTTTAAGTGGGCTCTCCTCCACATCAACTTCAACATCACAAATACTCCAGTCCTCAAAGGTGTCACCCCAATCGCACTTGCTTCCTCACAGCTCCCAATTCTCCAGCTGCCCGTCTGAGTATGAGGTAGAACAGATGGTTGAGTCTGCAGAGCTGTTTACTCATACTATAGCCTGGGAATCAGAGGTCGACTCCAGCGCTTCTGTGAATCCAGACGAGGAAATGATCTGCACTGATGCCCAGAATCTTTATGAGTCGGATCCAGGACCAGACGCAGAAGGTTCTGACCATAATGTAGACCCTCATTCCCAAACTGTAACTCCTGTTGGTGGAGACAATGAGGAAGACGATGATAAGACTCAAATACCTGATTGGAGCGACAACTTTAGTTTTTTGTCAGGGCAGGAACAGGTTGGCTCTGAGGACGACGGGTGTGATAACGCACAGGGTGATGATGATGAGGTTGGAGATCCCACTTACTGTCAACCCACAGTCAGCCAAGAGATGAGGTCAGCAGAGGAGGTGGAGGAAGATGCTAGTGACGACGAGGTCAGGTTGCGCCTTCCTGGACAGAGACGTAGTACTGGAAGCACGTCAACAACTGCATCCTCAAACACAACTCTGCCTCTCACCACAAGTCGTGGTGGCTCTTCAGGTCGCATGGGTGCTAAGCCTTGCATAGCCTGGGCATTTTTTCAGATCGATAAAGATGACCCAACTCGTGTTATCTGTAACATTTGTCAGCAAAAGCTAAGTAGAGGCCAAAAAATACATAGTTTGAGTACTTCATGCATGAACCGGCACATGGACATGAAGCATAAGTTGCAGTGGGAAGCTCAGTGTGCTACAATGCGGCCTAGCCGGCCGGTCCAACCACCGTCTGCCATATCTTGTGCATCCGCGGCCTCTTCATCCTCTGTGACTGGGGGGACAGCAGTCACACCTGTTTTGGGGCGCAGACCTGCCACCTCTTTACCCGCAACAGCCAGCGTGATTGGCAGGTCATCATTTTCTTTGGAGGTGGTAACACCAGCTGGTCTTGAGCGCTGTCCGACATCGATAGCACCACCTTTGGATCAAGGCAACCTAACATGTCCGCCTGCATCTTCCTCACAGACCGGCAGTTTGCCGGGGACACCCTTATCAACCCCGTCTAAGCACAATAGCCAGCCCTCAGTCCCTCAGATGTGGACAAGTAAAAGACCATTTCCTCCTAGCCATGAGAAAGCTAAGAGGTTGAATTTCACCATCTGCAAGCTCTTGGCTACAGAAATGCTGCCTTTCCGCCTGGTGGACACAGAGGATTTTCGAGACCTTATGTCCATCGCAGTGCCCCAGTACCAGATGCCCAGTCGGCACTACTTCTCAAAGAAAGGTGTGCCTGCGCTCCACCAGCATGTCGCACACAACATCACCGCTTCTTTGAGAAACTCTGTGTGTGACAGGGTGCATTTCACCACAGACACTTGGACGAGTAGGCATGGACAGGGGCGTTACATGTCGCTGACTGGGCACTGGGTAACTATGCTGACAGATAAGCGCACGCGGCTCTCCACTGATAATGTAGACAGACTCACGTTCATAAAGATGAACAAATCATGGATCCGAAACAACTTTTCTACCCCTGTGTCATCCTGGGGAGAGTAAAAGCTTGATGATTGGTTAAAATCACCCTACCAACCGTTTTAAGCTTTCAAATTACTAATCATGTTTATCTGTATCTTGGCTGGAAAATAATTTGGGCTTTGTAGCAGTGTGCAGCACTGATTCTATTAGGCCATCTATAATAAGCTCCACCAGATTTAAAATTACTAATCATGTTTATCTGTATCTTGACTGGAAAATAATTTGGGCTTTGTAGCAGTGCGCAGCACTGATCCTATTAGGCCATCTATACTAAAGCTTCACCAGATTTAAAATTAATAATAATTTTTAGCTGCATCTAGCCCGGAAAATAATTTTGGGGCTCCGAGATGCGCAAGACACATAAGTGCCTTCTTGCTGCACTACCTGCAGCATGACCCTCATATTGTCAGAATTCGAAGTAATCATGACTACTGGGTTGCCACACTCTTAGATCCCCCAAACTTTTCGATCAACCTTTTCATTTTAATAAAGACCAAAAAAATGGTCATTTTTGAAATTATAAGCATTAGCAGGTTGTTAGAAACTGAAATCAAACAGTTTTCAACTCAAAACTTTATTCTAGGTGATGTTACATTTTCACATAGGACCCCTTGTTCGAAAGGAGCTTCTGAACACTCTCGTCCATTGAATTTGTCAGGTTTTGGATGGTTTCTGCTTCAATTGTTTTGCATGAGGACAGAATACCCTCCCAGAGCTGTTGCTTAGATGTGAACTGCCTCCCGCCATCATAGACACTCCTTTTAATGATGCTCCAAAGGTTCTGAATGGGGTAGAGGTCAGGGGAGCATGGGGGTCACACCATAAGTTTGTCCCCTTTTATGCCCATATCAGCCAGAGATGCAGATGTTTTATGTGCAGCATGAGATGGTGCATTATCATGCAAAAAAATGATCTTGCTGTGAAATACACGGTTCTTCTTCTTGAACCATGGCAGGAAGTGCTGTTTGAGAAAATCCACATACATTATGGAGTTCATCTTTAGCGCCTTCAGGGATCCTAAAGGGGCCGACAATCTCTCTCCCCATGATTCCAGCCCAAAACATTACTCCACCTCCTCCTTGTTGGCGCTGTAGCCGTGTTTGCGTGGGGTGTCCATCAACCAGCCATCCTCCACTCCATCCATCTGGACCATCGAGCGCTGCACGGCACTCATCCGTGAACAAAACAGTTTTGAAATCAGTCTTCATGTAATGTTTGGCCCACTGGAGCCGTTTCTGCTTGTGTGAAGTGGATAGAGTAGGTCGACAGGATGGCGTATGCACAGCTGCAAACCTCTGAAGGACCCTGCATCTTGTTGTTCGGGGGACGTTGGAGGCACAAGCAGCTTCAAAAACTTGTCTGCTGCTATGACAAGGCTTTTTTGCCGCTGCTCTTTCAACCTGACGTAATTGCCTGTAGGAAAGAGTCCTCAATTTGCCCTTATCAGCACGCACACGTGTGTACTGTGAATCAGCTACATACTTCTTGATTGCCAAGACACTTCATCCTGATCATCGCACAATGTTGATTGTAGTCATGCCTTGACCTAAACACTCCACAATTTGTTGCTTCTCAGCAGCCGACACATCCTTTTTCTTTCCCATTTTGGCAGAAAATGTAGGCTGCTTAATAATGTGAGACAGCCTTCTTAAGTAGTCTTGCCTTTCATTGGACACACCTGCCAAACTAATTAGCACAGGTGTCTGCAATTGCTTACAGTGATATAAAGAGCCCTGACACACAGCACCATCAATGAGTTTAACTGACAAACAAACAAATTCTTCCCTTATCACTCCTAAACACTTTTTGCATAATAATTTGGAACACAGTGTACATGTGCTTTTCCACAAAACACCAGTGGTTCACGTAGTGAATCTTACAGTTCTAACTTGCCAACCGTGGTCTGTATGGAGTTGTTCAATAAAGGGCCCAAAATTAAGATAACATAGATGGGAGAGGTCTCTATGAATAGGAATTCCTAAGTATTTGATACCCTGTGAGGGCCAGGCAAAGGGAAAGTTGGACTGGATGGAATCCTATATGGATTTGGGGAGGGAGACATCGAGGGCCTCAGACTTCGCTGCATTGATTTTAAAATTTGACCATGTAACAAAGTGATCTATTTCAGCCATAACAGCATGGATGGATATATGTGATTGAGTGATATATACTAGGACATCATCAGCAAATAGAGAGCACTTGTACTCGGTGCCTCCCACCTCAATCCACCTAATATTGGGGTTATGGCGAATTGATGAGAGCAGGTGCTCCGTCACTAGGATGTATAAGAGAGGGGACAGAGAACATCCCTGCCTTGTCCCATTGGTGATTGTGAAAGGTGATGAAAATGTTCTGACGCGCCCCCTGGGCCTTGGGACACCCGGAGCCGGACCCTTTTTGGTGGATGCTGGTGGTTGTAGTCTCCGTGGCGGCGACCCGGTTCCGTGGCTCAGGGCGGTCAAACCAGTGGCGGAACTATTTATGTGGTTTTGATGTTTAAATATCCGACTACGCCACCCGTGGATTGCGGTCAGAGTGAACCGCCGCTCCAGGGCAGACCGCTGAGGCTGGTGTTGTGGGTGCAGCAGAGCGTAGCATAACTCCCCACAGGAGGAGTATAGCCTCAGGGCAGTGTATGCGGAGGATGGGGGTGATGGTGCAGGGCAGCAGCAGTAACGACACGGAGTCAGTGATGCAGTCCAGGGCCTTTACTCACAGTTCTTATTATCCAGACCACGTCTGCAGGTAACGGCTGCCCACGTTGTACTGTGCTCACCAGGTGAGGGGCTCAGACAACTCCCAGATAACTTTGGAGCGCTTCACAGGACCCCCTTTGTGTGTCCTTTGTCTGGACTTTCTTACCAACCCTTCTGTCCGGCTGCCTCGGGCCTCCTCTTGGTAAACTTGGCGCCAGTTTCCCTGACCCTATGTGGTGCCTTCCTAGCGGGTGTAGCGAGGGGCTGCGCCACATAAAATGTCACAGCCTCCTGTTTCTAGCTGAGGGTCGTTTCCTGCCTCCACTAGTTTCGGGGACCGGTCTCCCCCTTTGGCCTGACCCCTCCACGCAGGTGGATTCGGGCGTGCGGTGGCGACTCGCCCGTCCGCACCCCTGGGATCCCTTCGTTCTTCGTTCCTGGAGCCTTCTCCGCTCCTCTTCCTTCCTTCTCCCTCTTCCAGGCCTGGGCCTCTGTTACTAGGCCCGCCTCCGGAGCAGAGCTCATGCAGAGCCCCTGCTCCCTGCCACTTCTGCTCAGACTTCTCTGCACTGAACTAAGATGGTGCCCACCTTTTATACTCCCTTCTCAATGCACCCAGGAACTGCTTCCTCCCTGCTCCTGCACTACAGGGTTCCCCTTCCTCAGTGTTCCCTCCCCCCACTCCAGCCAGGGACAGGGACTGTCGTGCCCATCTCAGGGGCATATTGGTCACCCTGCCCCACGGCAATGTGGTGTAATGCATGCAGGTGTCGGGTCCTGATCCACACTACATCCTTACCTGAGAGTGAGATATCACACCTCTGGGTGAGGTGCAATACCTCTGTAGCAACCGAGCCCTCAGGGTGCTACAGTTCCATTTATCTTCAGCCTAGGTGACGTATTGCGATACAGGGCCGTGATTTTGGCTATAAAAGGGTCCCCTAGACCCCTACCACAAGCTTTTTAAGAGAATCATATATGGCGTGCCAGGAGACTCTATGGAATGCTTTCTCAGCATCCAACGAGAGTATCTAATTACAAATTTTTAACTGCATCTAGCCCAGGAAATACTTTGTGCCTAGTAGCAGTGTCTGCTAGTCAGCGGATTATCCCGGCTGTTAAGCAAGCTACACCACCTGTAGTTTGGACACTTAATTTTTTCAAAGGAAATGCTTCGGGACCACGGGATACTCAGTGAAGAGCATCAGGAGGCACCCCAAGGCATAGGGGCTGGGACTGGCAGTAGGATGCCTTGCGGTGGACAGCCGAGCTCGATCCTTATAAAAGCTTTTTAACTGCAGCAGCTTTAGTGGACGCTACTGGAGCTGGAATTACGCGGCTGCTGGCATGAGACTTGCCCTCCAATAGATCCTTGTAAATGGATTTAAAGTGTATTCATTCAAATTAGAGAGACAATTTAAATTAAAAAGCTTAGAGCTGCCTCCACCACAGGGGGGCTCGCTCGACCCACCAGCGGACAGGCACCAGTATTGGGAGAGGGGGGCTGGCCGTCAGGGTTCACCGCGGCTCTGGCACAAACCCGGCGACACGGAGGTGGCACGGGCAGGAGCGGACTGAACGTGTCGGCTTCTCACTTTTTGGATTTTAGAAGGGCATGACATGCCTATATCTGTGTCTCCCCCTCCTTTTACTCCTCCACCTCTTTTCTTTTCGCATGACTATATGTACTTGTCACTTTTCCATGTGTTAGTTGTGTCTTCTGAGCAGTTTGTCAGCTTTTGGACACCTTTGAAGGTGTTTTCTATGTGTTTCTATGTGTTTTTGTTTGCCTGCCATTGGTTTTAACGGTGTTCGAAGGTGTTCGACGAACAGTTCGGCGAACACACGGGTGTTCGACGAACCGAACCGAACTCGAACACTACGGGGGTGGCTCAACACTAAAATTGATGCCACTTTGGTGGGTTTAGGCCCTAATTTTTTGAATTGTGGAGAATCCTGATTGGATCTCTCCATCTATTGGGTTGGCTGTAGCGGAAGAGTTGTTGGTCTCCATTATACTAGTTCTATTGTAGTGAAATTAATTCTTTGGTGCAGATATTTTTGTCACAGGGGTACACAAGATATAATCAAAATTGGTTTTCTTAGTACCCTGGTATATAAAGCAGACTATATTTCATTTTTAATTTTTCAGTGCTGATATTGTTCTCCATACAGAGGTACACATTAGTAATGAGAGAGCACTAAATGTGCTCAACTTAGTGGTTCAGCGGTTTCTCAAAACCTACCCAGATCTGCCAGCGCTGCTTGTGAAAGTATAACGCGTGTGTGCCCATTTCAGAAAGTCAGCTATAGCTTCCGCCTCCCTGGCAGTGCTTCAGCAGCATATGCAGCTTCCAGCTCACCGATTGTTGTGCGATGTCACTACACGTTTGTGAGTAGAGATGAGCGGTGTTCGACTCGAACTGTTCGCCAATCTCAAATTTGAGCTGTTTTGGGCGGTGTTCGAGCCGTTCGGCGAACGCGAACAATTTGAAAAAAATTTGGCTGTTCTAGGTTATGTAACTGTTCGTGCACCAAAATCATAACTGGATTTTTTCTCAGTAATGCTGAAAATTAATGTTAATACGCAGTTTGAGTGTACAGCGGGGCGGGGGGAGGGGCAGGGGATTGATCTCTGCAGAAATAATGAAGATTTCCATTTTTTTTTCTCTTTCCCGCATTTACAGTGGGGAGGTGCAATCTGTCAGCCTATCAGCAGCGCACACACGGAGCGAAGTGCTTTTTTTCACACAAGCAAGGGCATGTGTCATTGGCAGTGTATGTCACATGTCCTTGCCCTATAAGACCCAGCCATTTTCCCCGTCGCCACCATTTTCTCACTGCTGCAGCTGCGTGTTAGACGGCACCGCTGTTGCTGTGTGCGCTATACTTTGTTAATTTCAAGCCAATTTTCGCACAAATCTACAGATAGCTTGGGAGTAGGGAATAGTTGTGATTGCAGTCCTTTTAAGGACTAGGTTACATTATTTCCTACGTCTTTTATCAGGCAGGTCTGTGCTCTTAAATATATAGGTTGGGAGTAAAGACTAATTGTAATTGCAGTCCTTTTCAGGGCTAGGTTACATCAGTTCCTATCACTTTTATGAGGCAGGTCTGTGCTCTTAAATAGATAGGTTGGGAGTAAAGACTAATTGTAATTGCAGTCCTTTTGAGGGCTAGGTTACATCAGTTCCTATCACTTTTTGCCAGGCAGCTCTGTTTTAGTGCTGTGCCAGTTTTTTTCACAGCTTTTGGCTAAATCTAGCAAAGCAAATCCTTTTTGGCCTCTTGCAGTGTGTGTTAGTCAGTGGAGTAGCCTATCTGTGTTGCAAGCTACACCACCTGTGTATAGAATACCAATTTTTTTTACTGCACATAGTGAAGTAAAACCTTTTGGGCATAGCATCATTCTGTTAGTCCATCTATACTAACCTCCACCAGGTTGCAAATAGAGATGAGCGTTGTTCTACTCGAACTGTTCGCCAATCTCAAATTCGAGCTGTTTTGGGCGGTATTCGAGCCGGTCGGCGAACACGAACAATTTGAGAAAAATTCGGCTGTTCGAGGTTATGTTCGATAACTGTTCGTGCACCAAAATCATAACTGGATTTTTTCTCAGTAATGATGAAAATTAATGTTAATACGCAGTTTGAGTGTACAGCGGGGCGGGGGGAGGGGCAGGGGATGGATCTCTGCAGGAACAATGAAGATCTCCATTTTTTTTTCTCTTTCCCGCATTTGCAGTGGGGAGGTGCAATCTGTCAGCCTATCAGCAGCGCACACACGGAGCGATGTGCTTTTTTTCACACAAGCAAGGGCATGTGTGATTGGCAGTGTATGTCACATGTCCTTGCCCTATAAGACCAAGCCATTTTCCCCGTCGCCACCATTTTCTCACTGCTGCAGCTGCGTGTTAGACGGCACCGCTGTTGCTGTGTGCGCTATACCTTGTTAATTTCAAGCCAATGTTCGCACAAATATACAGATAGCTTGGGAGTAGGGAATAGTTGTGATTGCAGTCCTTTTAAGGACTAGGTTACAGCATTTCCTACGACTTTTATCAGGCAGGTCTGTGCTCTTAAATAGATAGATTGTGGGAGTAAAGACTAATTGTAATTGGAGTCCTTTTCAGGACTAGGTTACATCAGTTCCTATCAGTTTTTGCCAGGCAGGTCTGTGCCAGTGCTGTGCAAGTTTTTTTCACAGCATTTGGCTGAATCTAGCAAAGCTAATCCTTTTTGGCCTATTGCAGAGTGTGTTAGTCAGTGGAGTAGCCTATCTGTGTTGCAAGATATACCACCTGTGTATAGAATACCAATTTTTTTACTGCACCTAGTGAAGTAAAATCTTTTGGGCATAGCATCATTCTATTAGTCCATCTATACTGACCTCCATCAGGTTGCAAACTGAATATAATTTTTTTCTGCATCTAGCTCTGAAAAAATATTTGGGCTTCTAGCAGTGTGTGGGACTTGGTCTATTAGTCCATCTATACTGACCTCCATCAGGTTGCAAATTAAAAATAATTTTTTTCTTCATTTAGCTCTGAAAAAATATTTGGGCTTCTAGCAGTGTGTGGGACTTGTTCTATTAGTCCTTCTATACTGACCTCCAGCAGGTTGCAAATTGAATATAATTTTTTTCTGCATCTAGCTCTGAAAAAATATTTGGGCTTCTAGCGGTGTGTGGGACTTGGTCTATCAGTCCATCTATACTGACCTCCATCAGGTTGCAAATTAAAAATAATTTTTTTCTGCATCTAGCTCTGAAAAAATATTTGGGCTTCTAGCAGTGTGTGGGACTTGGTCTATTAGTCCATCTATACTGACCTCCATCAGGTTGCAAATTAAAAATAATTTTTTTCTTCATTTATCTCTGAAAAAATATTTGGGCTTCTAGCAGCGTGTGGGACTTGTTCTATTAGTCCATCTATACTGACCTCCATCAGGTTGCAAATTAAAAATAATTTTTTTCTGCATCTAGCTCTGAAAAAATATTTGGGCTTCTAGCAGTGTGTGGGACTTGGTCTATTAGTCCATCTATACTGACCTCCATCAGGTTGCAAATTAAAAATAATTTTTTTCTGCATCTAGCTCTGAAAAAATATTTGGGCTTCTAGCAGTGTGTGGGACTTGGTCTATTAGTCCATCTATACTGACCTCCATCAGGTTGCAAATTGAATAAAAAAATTTTCTGCATCTAGCTCTGAAAAAATATTTGGGCTTCTAGCGGTGTGTGGGACTTGGTCTATTAGTCCATCTATACTGACCTCCATCAGGTTGCAAATTAAAAATAATTTTTGGCCTAATACCACAGTTTGGCCACTCAGCTCTGCTCGGTTACCATCCATTGTTTTTTTGTGCAAACAACTCCAGAGTTGTGAATTAGTTAACCACCAAAATGAGTGGAAAAAGGCCTGCTGCTGGTGGAAAGGGGAATAGGCGTGTTGGTAAGGGGAAAAAAGGTTGTGTCCGTGGGGTAGGTGCAGAAGAAAGACCATCTTCCAGCCAAACTAAAATGTCTACTTCTTTTAGCGGACAATGTGATAAGATCCCTTTCTTACGGCCACGCCAATCGCTACAAATTCCAGATGAGGCACAAAAACAGCAGGTGCTTCAACGGATATCAAGTGCTCCTTTAAGTGGGCTCTCCTCCACATCAACTTCAACATCACAAATACTCCAGTCCTCAAAGGTGTCACCCAAATCGCACTTGCTTCCTCACATCTCCCAAATCTCCAGCTGCCCGTCTGAGTATGAGGTAGAACAGATGGTTGAGTCTGCAGAGCTGTTTACTCATACTATAGCCTGGGAATCAGAGGTCGACTCCAGCGCTTCTGTGAATCCAGACGAGGAAATGATCTGCACTGATGCCCAGAATCTTTATGAGTCGGATCCAGGACCAGACGCAGAAGGTTCTGACCATAATGTAGACCCTCATTCCCAAACTGTAACTCCTGTTGGTGGAGACAATGAGGAAGACGATGATAAGACTCAAATACCTGATTGGAGCGACAACTTTAGTTTTTTGTCAGGGCAGGAACAGGTTGGCTCTGAGGACGACGGGTGTGATAACGCACAGGGTGATGATGATGAGGTCGGAGATCCCACTTACTGTCAACCCACAGTCAGCCAAGAGATGAGGTCAGCAGAGGAGGTGGAGGAAGATGCTAGTGACGACGAGGTCAGGTTGCGCCTTCCTGGACAGAGACGTAGTACTGGAAGCACGTCAACAACTGCATCCTCAAACACAACTCTGCCTCTCACCACAAGTCGTGGTGGCTCTTCAGGTCGCATGGGTGCTAAGCCTTGCATAGCCTGGGCATTTTTTCAGATCGATAAAGATGACCCAACTCGTGTTATCTGTAACATTTGTCAGCAAAAGCTAAGTAGAGGCCAAAAAATACATAGTTTGAGTACTTCATGCATGAACCGGCACATGGACATGAAGCATAAGTTGCAGTGGGAAGCTCAGTGTGCTACAATGCGGTCTAGCCGGCCGGGCCAACCACCGTCTGCCATATCTTGTGCATCCGCGGCCTCTTCATCCTCTGTGACTGGGGGGACAGCAGTCACACCTGTTTTGGGGCGCAGACCTGCCACCTCTTTACCCGCAACAGCCAGCGTGATTGGCAGGTCATCATTTTCTTTGGAGGTGGTAACACCAGCTGGTCTTGAGCGCTGTCCGACATCGATAGCACCACCTTTGGATCAAGGCAACCTAACATGTCCGCCTGCATCTTCCTCACAGACCGGCAGTTTGCCGGGGACACCCTTATCAACCCCGTCTAAGCACAATAGCCAGCCCTCGGTCCCTCAGATGTGGACAAGTAAAAGACCATTTCCTCCTAGCCATGAGAAAGCTAAGAGGTTGAATTTCACCATCTGCAAGCTCTTGGCTACAGAAATGCTGCCTTTCCGCCTGGTGGACACAGAGGATTTTCGAGACCTTATGTCCGTCGCAGTGCCCCAGTACCAGATGCCCAGTCGGCACTACTTCTCAAAGAAAGGTGTGCCTGCGCTCCACCAGCATGTCGCACACAACATCACCGCTTCTTTGAGAAACTCTGTGTGTGACAGGGTGCATTTCACCACAGACACTTGGACGAGTAGGCATGGACAGGGGCGTTACATGTCGCTGACTGGGCACTGGGTAACTATGGTGACAGCAGGACAAGGGGCTGCTGTCCAAGTCTTGCCGTCCCCACGAGTTGTGCGTCAATCCTCTTTATGTCATTTTTCCTCCACTGCTTCTGCCTCCTCAACCTCCTCTCGGTCTTCCACCTGCACCCAAAGCCTGTCTGGTCATGCCACAAGCTTTCTAACTGCGCAGAAGGGATCCTGCACACCTCCTTACTATGCTGGCAGTAGGGCTCAACGTCATCAGGCGGTTTTTACATTGAAATGTCTGGGAAATGTGAGTCACACAGCTGAGGAGTTGTGGTCAGCTCTGGAGAACCAATTTCATGAATGGTTGTCTCCACTGGACCTGAAACCAGGGAAGGCCGTGTGCGACAATGCTGCAAACCTGGGTGCGGCCCTTCGCCGGGGCAATGTCACACACGTGCCTTGTATGGCTCACGTGTTGAACCTGGTTGTCCAGCAATTTTTAGCCCACTATCCCAGACTAGATGGCCTTCTGCAGAGGGCACGGTCGCTGTGTGCTCACTTCCGCCGTTCGCATCCCGCAGCTCAGCGACTTACATCTCTACAGAAGTCGTTGGGCCTGCCACTTCACCGGCTAAAATGCGATGTGCCTACCCGGTGGAATTCAACTCTGCACATGTTGCAGCGACTGTGGCAGCACCGACAAGCCCTGGTGCAATACGTTCTGACGTATAGCCTGGGCCAACGAGATTCAGAGGTGGGGCAAATCACGCTGGAGGAGTGGTCTCAGATCAGGGACCTATGCACCCTTCTGCACAGTTTTGAAATGGCGACGAAGATGTTTAGTGCTGACGATGCCATTATCAGCATGACTATTCCGGTGATTTACATGCTGGAGCACATGTTAAACAGAATTCGGAGTCAGGTGGTGGCACAAGAGGATGTGGAGGAAGTAGAGGAGGAGGAGTTGTATGCGGAAGGGCTAACATCTGCAAGGTCCAGACGGTCGGCAGCACCAGGGCGGCAGGCATGTGAGGGTGGGGGAGATGATTTTACCAGGGCGCATGGTAGCAGCCAAACTAGTGAGGAAGGTGCAGGAGCCCAGGAAGAAGTGGAGGACGAACTGATGGAAGACTCATCAGATGAGGGAGACCTTGATCACATTTCTGTTGTGCGAGGTTGGGGGGAGAGGACAGAGGAAGGAAGCATGATTGTTACCTCGCCACCAACACAACAGGGACTTGGTGCTCCTGGATGCGCAACACACATGAGTGCCTTCTTGCTGCACTACCTGCAACATGACCCTCGAATTGTGAGAATTAGAAATAATCCTGACTACTGGGTTGCCACACTGTTAGATCCCCGGTACAAAAGTAAATTTGCAGAAATTATTCCTGCCATAGAAAGGGATGCACGCATGCAGGAGTATCAGCAGAGACTGTTGCAGAATCTTACATGTGCTTTTCCACAAAACACCAGTGGTGCACGTAGTGAATCTCACAGTTCCAACTTGCCAACCGTGGTCTGTATGGAATTGTTCAATAAAGGGCCCAAAATTAAGATAACATAGATGGGAGAGGTCTCTATGAATAGGAATTCCTAAGTATTTGATACCCTGTGAGGGCCAGGCAAAGGGAAAGTTGGACTGGATGGAATCCTATATGGATTTAGGGAGGGAGACATCGAGGGCCTCAGACTTCGCTGCATTGATTTTAAAATTTTACCATGTAACAAAGTGATCTATTTCAGCCATAACAGCAGGGATGGATATATGTGATTGAGTGATATATACTAGGACATCATCAGCAAATAGAGAGCACTTGTACTCGGTGCCTCCCACCTCAATCCACCTAATATTGGGGTTATGGCGAATTGATGAGAGCAGGTGCTCCGTCACTAGGATGTATAAGAGAGGGGACAGAGGACATCCCTGCCTTGTCCCATTGGTGATTGTGAAAGGTGATGAAAATGTTCTGACGCACCCCCTGGGCCTTGGGACACCCGGAGCCGGACCCTTTTTGGTGGATGCTGGTGGTTGTAGTCTTCGTGGCGGCGATCCGGTTCCGTGGCTCAGGGCGGTCAAACCAGTGGCGGAACTATTTATGTGGTTTTGATGTTTAAATGTCCGACTACGCCACCCGTGGATTGCGGTCAGAGTGAACCGCCGCTACAGGGCAGACCGCTAAGGCTGGTGTTGTGGGTGCAGCAGAGCGTAGCATAACTCCCCACGGGAGGAGTATAGCCTCAGGGCAGTGTATGCGGAGGATGGGGGTGATGGTGCAGGGCAGCAGCAGTAACGACACGGAGTCAGTGATGCAGTTCAGGGCCTTTACTCACAGTTCTTATTATCCAGACCACGTCTGCAGGTAACGGCTGCCCACGTCGTACTGTGCTCACCAGGTGAGGGGCTCAGACAACTCCCAGATAACTTTGGAGCGCTTCACAGGACCCCCTTTGTGTGTCCTTTGTCTGGCCTTTCTTACCAACACTTCTGTCCGGCTGCCTCGGGCCTCCTCTTGGTAAACTTGGCGCCAGTTTCCCTGACCCTATGTGGTGCCTTCCTAGCGGGTGGAGCAAGGGGCTGCGCCACATAAAATGTCAGAGCCTCCGGTTTCTAGCTGAGGGTCGTTTCCTGCCTCCACTAGTTCGGGGACCGGTCTCCCCCTTTGGCCTGACCCCTCCACGCAGGTGGATTCGGGCGTGCGGTGGCGACTCGCCCGTCCGCACCCCTGGGATCCCTTCATTCCTCGTTCCTGGAGCCTTCTCTGCTCCTCTTCCTTCCTTCTCCCTCTTGCAGGCCTGGGCCTCTGTTACTAGGCCCGCCTCCGGAGCAGAGCTCATGCAGAGCCCCTGCTCCCTGCCACTTCTGCTCAGACTTCTCTGCACTGAACTAAGATGGTGCCCACCTTTTATACTCCCTTCTCAATGCACCCAGGAACTGCTTCCTCCCTGCTCCTGCACTGCAGGGTTCCCCTTCCTCAGTGTTCCCTCCCCCCACTCCAGCCAGGGACAGGGACTGTCGTGCCCATCTCAGGGGCATATTGGTCGCCCTGCCCCACGGCAATGTGGTGTAATGCATGCAGGTGTCGGGTCCTGATCCACACTCCATCCTTATCTGAGAGTGAGATATCACACCTCTGGGTGAGGTGCAATACGTCTGTAGCAACCGAGCCCTCGGTGCTACAGTTCCATTTATCTTCAGCCTAGGTGACGTATTGTGATACAGGGCCGTGATTTTGGCTATAAAAGGGTCCCCTAGACCCCTACCCCAAGCTTTTTAAGAGAATCATATATGGCGTGCCAGGAGACTCTATGGAATGCTTTCTCAGCATCCAACGAGAGTATCTACTTACAAATTTTTAACTGCATCTAGCCCAGGAAATACTTTGTGCCTAGTAGCAGTGTCTGCTAGTCAGCGGATTATCCCGGCTGTTAAGCAAGCTACACCACCTGTAGTTTGGACACTTAATTTTTTCAAAGGAAATGCTTCGGGACCACGGGATACTTAGTGAAGAGCATCAGGAGGCACCCCAAGGCATAGGGGCTGGGACTGGCACTAGGATGCCTTGCGGTGGACAGCCGAGCTCGATCCTTATAAAAGCTTTTTAACTGCAGCAGCTTTAGTGGACGCTACTGGAGCTGGAATTACGCGGCTGCTGGCATGAGACTTGCCCTCCAATAGATCCTTGTAAATGGATTTAAAGTGTATTCATTCAAATTAGAGGGACAATTTAAATTAAAAAGCTTAGAGCTGCCTCCACCACAGGGGGGCTCTCTCGACCCACCAGCGGACAGGCACCAGTATTGGGAGAGGGGGGCTGGCCGTCAGGGTTCACCGCGGCTCTGGCACAAACCCGGCGACACGGAGGTGGCACGGGCAGGAGCGGACTGGCCGTCTCGGCTTCTCACTTTTTGGATTTTAGAAGGGCATGACATGCCTATATCTGTGTCTCCCCCTCCTTTTACTCCTCCACCTCTTTTCTTTTCGCATGACTATATGTACTTGTCACTTTTCCATGTGTTAGTTGTGTCTTCTGAGCAGTTTGTCAGCTTTTGGACACCTTTGAAGGTGTTTTCTATGTGTTTCTATGTGTTTTTGTTTGCCTGCCATTGGTTTTAACGGTGTTCGAAGGTGTTCGACGAACAGTTCGGCGAACACACGGGTGTTCGACGAACCGAACCGAACTCGAACACTACGGGGGTGGCTCAACACTAGTTGCAAATTCAAAATAATTTTTATCTGCATCTAGCTATGAATAAATATTTGGGCTTGTAGCAGTGTGTGGGACTTGTTCTATTAGTCCATCTATACTAACCTCCACCAGGTTGTAAATTCAAAATAATTTTTATCTGCATCTAGCTCTGAAAAAATATTTGGGCTTGGGCTTGTAGCAGTGTGTGGGACTTGTTCTATTAGTCCATCTATACTAACCTCCACCAGGTTGCAAATTCAAAATAATTTTTATCTGCATCTAGCTCTGAAAAAATATTTGGGCTTGGGCTTGTAGCAGTGTGTGGGACTTGTTCTATTAGTCCATCTATACTAACCTCCACCAGGTTGCAAATTCAAAATCATTTTTATCTGCATCTAGCTCTGAAAAAATATTTGGGCTTCGGCTTGTAGCAGTGTGTGGGACTTGTTCTATTAGTCCATCTATACTAACCTCCACCAGGTTGCAAATTCAAAATAATTTTTAGCTGCATCTTGCCTGTAAACTAATTTTGGGCATATTAGCTGTGTGTGGTACTCTTTCTATTAGGCCATCTATACTAAGCTCCACCAACTTTCAAATTACTAATAATTTTTAGCTGCATCTTGCCTGGAAAATAATTTTGGGCATAGTAGCAGTGTGTAGTACTCATTGTATTAGGCCATCTATACCAAGCTCCACCAGCTTTGAAATTAATAATAATTTTTAGCTGCATCTAGCCCGGAAAAATTTTTTTCTTCCCAATAGTGGTAGCAATAGAAATATGGGGCGCGCTCCTGGCTAACAAAAATATACGCTTCATAACAAAAAACACCAGCCTAGCGCACTGCATTAATAAGATGGCATCATCGTCTCTCCCGTCTACGCCGGCTAGCATTCCTGTACCTAAAACACAATGCATGGGTCCGCGCTAGCCACGATGCTGAGGGGTCTAAAGCTGCTGTTAACGCTTTATCACAATTCAATTGGCAGATTTTCACAGAGCTCCTCCCCAACGCCCACCCATCGGTCAACAGTTGCCCACCCTCCCTATGGCATCTAGTGGCGAATAGTTGATGCCATTAATCAGAGCGTCAGTTGCCCCGTCGACGTGGCAAGCATACGGTAAGGCATGGGAAGAGTGGACACGACTAGTAGCAGGCAGACGGGTTGTCCAATGTGAACAAGCCAGATTACAAGTCACCATAGAATTTCTCCACCAGCTAATGATGAGGGGCATATCAGGGGTGTCAGCGCAGCGGTGTCTGACTGGAGTAGCATTTCACTTCCAACTACTGAATTGGGGAGATGTGACAAAGATTCATCATCAGACAATCCATAAAAGGGTGGAAAAGGGGTCAGCCAAGTCAGGAGTGTAGACGTCCCGTCCCGTGTCACTAAAACTGATTTCTCACATCATATCTGTTATGGGGCCGGGTGGTGGAACCTCTGTGCCGAGGTGCAAGGAGGGACCCAGAGGGGCGTGACTAAGTATCCACCCGAACCGACCCTGGTCGTACGGCAGCTAACGACACCGTGACCAGGGAGGATCCGGGCTGAGGGACCAGGTGCTACTCTGGGGACGACCTTGTAAGAGAGCAGGTGACTCCCATGGGTCAGATGACTGGGACTGACCGGTATGGCGGATGGACACGGCAAGCAGGCGGAAGTCTCTGGTAGCTGGCAGGTGGTCACAGTTCGAGAAAGCAGGGCAGGTAACAGTCTTTAGGTTTACCAGGAAGGTGGTCACAGCAAGTGACGGCAGGATCTCCAGGCAGGCTGGCAGGAAACAGGCAGGTGCTCCCAGGTGAGCGGGCAGACAGACGAGGCGGGTAACTGGCAGGAAACTGGTGGGCGCTCCCAGGTGAGCAAGCTGACGGACACAGCAGGTAACAGGCGGGTGCTCCCAGGTGAGCGGGCAGACAGACGAGGCAGGTAACAGGCAGGTAACTGGCGGACGCTCCCAGGTGAGCGGTCTGACAGACGAGGCAGGTAACAGTCAGGTAACTGGTGGACGCTCCCAGGTGAGCGGTCTGACAGACGAGGCAGGAACAGTCATGTAACTGGTAGACGCTCCCAGGGGAGCGATCTGACAGACGAGGCAGGTAACAGGCAGGTAACTGGAGGATGCTCCCAGGTGAGCGGTCTGACTGACAAGGCAGGTAACAGGCTGGCAGGCTGGACGAGGAGTCAGGCTAGCAGCGGAACCTGAGGGCTGAAGCACAGGTGAGACACAGTGCAAACAACTTTGCTCGGGCACCTCCATTTTGGAGGAAGTATATGGGAATTCCTCCGGCAATTGGCCGGGGACTCCTTAGGACGACGCGCGCGGCCCCTTTAAGAGAGGGGGAGTACGCACGCGCGTGCCCTAAGCACAGTGCCCGGGAAGGAGCGCGCGCCGGCAGCAGCGAGGGAAGGAGCGCAGGAGGACGCCACGCGCTGAACAGGAAGGTGAGAGGGACGGCGTCTCTGCCTAGCAGGAGGCAGAGACGCCGATGCTACAATATCCCTAACACCATTAACATGACACTCACAATTTGAAGCAATACTACTGTCTGCTGCATTTGCGATCGCCTTCTTCGGGGCACTATGCATAAGCGAATTAGTCCCTCAATCCAAAATTACCACCAGTGGAGACTTATTACACCAGGACGTAGTCATAGCCAATAGTGCAATACGCCAATCGAAAACGGTTCCAGCGGGCAGGGGCACTGGGGTACTTCTACAACCCACAAACGGTATACTGAGTCGGGTAACAATAGTAAAAACATATATAACCATCAGATCACAAAGTAATTTCTTCCTATCACACATTGATGGAACGCCATTATCAAGATACCAGTTCCAAGCTATATTTAATAAATGCATAACATCGGCAGGGAGCCACCCCAAAGATTACGGGACACACTCATTCCGTATAGGCGCAGCCACGGAAGCAGCAAGAGCAGGTCTGTCAGAAACGGAAGTTCAGAGGATATTGAGATGGCGATCCACCTGTTTGACGAGATACATAAGACCGGACTTGTTATCCTAACGTGGTTTGTTTCTTTTACAGGTGACGCTAAGCCAACAGTGTGGGTGATAGGCCACTCGCATATATATTGGGCAGAAAAAAGGACAAAAGTCCACCCAGGCGGGAGGAAATTAGAGTTTCATAACACATATTTCAACTGGAGAGGTATTAGAGGCCTGCTATGGCCACAGGTACTAATGGAGGTAATCAAGGTACGGAGAGAGGCAAGAGGTCCGGTCATCTTAGTTATACAGGCCCGGGGAAACGACCTAGGTCATCACAAGAGCGCATAACTAATGGCAATAATGAAACTAGACACTGAGCGCTTCAGAGAATTTTTCACAAAACTAACTATAGTATGGTCAGAGATTGTGCCGATAGCGGTATGGCAAGGTGCGCGAGACATCACGGCCATCAAACGGACAAGGCGGGTAATAAATATTCGGATGGCAAAATTTCGAAGAGACAGAGGCGGTGTAGTGATACAACACCGACAACTGGAAGGAGATAAAGCAGGCCTCATACGGCCCGACGGTATTCACTTAATGGATATTGGACTGTACATATTCCTGTCAGGACTCCAGGACGGAGTGGAACAAGCGTTAAGACTGATGAATGGGGGTCAGAGTCCTGCATACGAGTATGCAGGATCCTCCGTGGCCTGGAAATAGAAAGGACATGTTGGAGAGTTACACTTGTTGGCCAACTTGCCGGTGTGGAGACCCAGGGCATGCTGCAACAAGCTGAATTATTTTAGAAATAAAATGCCTTTCTAATGGAATGAGTATAAAGAGTTAATAAAGCTGTGACCGATCCTCACCCATGCAGTTGTAAGAGTTACATTGTCGTATTGTCAAGGAAAGGGGGGCGGTAGGGAGGCTGAGTGTCTGGGTTTGGTTGGGGGTCCCCACAGTCTGCCTAGGCTAGATGCATTTAAAAATTCTTATTAGATACACAGGCGGTGCAGCTTGCTTCGCAGCTGGGCTACTACGCCCAAAGTATTGCCTAGGCTAGATGCAGTTAAAAATTCTACGCTGACTAGCAGACACTGAAGCTTTGGAGCAGACCTCTGAGTAAACAGCTCTTCAGACTCAACCATCTGTGTTACCACAAGCCATAGTGTATGTAGTTTCTTACAGTTAAAAGGGGGGGGGCGACCCAACCCACCTGGAATTGACGATGCCAACGTCACGTAAAACACAGCAAGGGGACTCCAAGAAGAGTCTCCATTTTTTCCAAAAATTGTGGCACAGACACCACTTAAGTGGCATCAATTGCCCCAGAGTTGCTTAAAATGGTTGGTGAGGTGATTTTACCAAATCCTCAAGCTTTTAGTCTCCCCAAGATGACACAGGGGTAGAAAAGTCCTTGCGGATCCATGATTTGTTCATCTTTATGAACGTGAGTTTGTCTACATTCTCAGTGGACAGCCGCGTGCGCTTATCTGTCAGCACACCACCAGCAGCGCTGAACACACATTCAGAGAGAACGCTGGCTGCAGGGCATGACAAGATCTCCAAGGCGTGAGTGGCGAGCTCCGGACATTTTTCCAGATTGGAATCCCAAAATGAGCAAGGGTCCAGTGACACAGTCATGGCTTCGATGTTCACTTGGAGATACTCCTGTACCATCCTCTCTAGGCGTTGACTATGTGTCAGACTTCTTGTCTCCTGTGGCCTTGCAAAGGATGGTCTAAAATAGTGGTGAAACGATTCCACAAAATTGCTGTTACCAGCAGATACTGTGTTACTGTTACGGTTTGAGTGATGAAGACTCGACAGTCCCATGGTTTGCAAGTTAGAACTGTGAGATTCACTACGTGCACCACTGGTGTTTTGTGGAAAAGCACATGTAAGATTCTGCAACAGCCTTTGCAGATACTCCTGCATGCGTGAATCCCTTTCTATGGCAGGAATTATTTCGGCAAATTTACTTTTGTACCGGTGATCTAAGAGTGTGGCAACCCAGTAGTCGGGATTACTTCGAATTCTGACAATCCGAGGGTCATGTTGCAGGTAGTGCAGCAAGAAGGCACTCATGTGTCTTGCGCATCCAGGAGGACCAAGTCCTTGTTGTGTTGGTAGCGAGGTAAGAATCATGCTTCCTTCCTCTGCCCTCTCCCCCCAACCTCGCACAACAGAAATGTGATCAAGGTCTCCCTCATCTGATGAGTCTTACATGCCCATCGCCAGTTCGTCCTCCACTTCTTCCTCGGCTCCTGCACCTTCCTCAACAGTTTGGCTGCTACCATGCGCCCTGGTTAATCCCTCTCCCCCACCCTCCCATGCTTGCCGCCTTGGTGCTGCCGACCGTCTGGACCTTGGAGATGTTATCCCTTCCGCATACGACTCCTCCTCTACTTCCTCCACCTCCTCTTGTCCCACCACCTGACTCTGAATTCTGTTTAACGTGTGCTCCAGCATGTAAATCACGAATAGTCATGCTGATAATGGCATCGTTGTCAGCACTAAACATCTTCGTCGCCATTTCAAAACTGTGCAGAAGGATGTGTGGCGCCCCTGAGGGTTCAGTCGCCACAGAGGTACTGCATCTCACCCAGAGGTGTGGTGTCTCACCCTCAGGTAAGGAAGGAGTATGGCTCGGGACCCTAACACCTGCATCCAACGCATACCCGCAGTGGGGGTAGGGCGAGATTGCTCCTAAGGGAGAGCACAGTCCCAGGTCCCTAGCTGGTGGGAGGGTCCTATGTAGTGGGTGTGGGTGGAGAAAGCAGCTTAGGGGAGCACATGACAGGGAGAGTATAAATAGGAAGCCATCTTAGAAAGAGCAAGCCAGTCAGAGGAGGAGAAGTGACAGGAGCAGAGGCTCTGCATGAGCTCTGCTCTGGAGGCGGGCCTATCCTGGGAGGCCCAGGACTGAAGGAGAGAAGAGAGGAGTGGGAGCAGGAAGGCTCCAGGAACCGAAGGGACCCTAGGGGTATGGGCCGTGCAGAAGGCCACCCGTACACCGCTGCTACCAGGAGGTAGAGGGGTCAGGCCAGATAAGGGGAACCGGTCCCTCAACTAGCGGAGAAACAGCAAGGCTCAACTAGAAACCGGAGGCTGCAGCATTTCATGTACTGCAGGCCAAAGTCCACACCAGTCTCACTAAGAAGGTAGCCACATAGGACCCAGGGGACGGAACACATGTCGCCCGCCAAGGCCCGAGGATACCGGATAGAAGTGTCACTGGGTGTGAGGTGCAGGGAGAAGGCCAGAGAAAGGACACACAGAAGGGGGTCCTGCTAAGTACTCTGGAGCTATCTGGGAGTGGACTCAGCCACTCACTGAGTACGCACAGCACGACGGGGGAGATTGCTCTGGTACCTGTAGTCTGGACTGCAACAACTGTAAGTAAAGATCTTGAGACTGCATCACACGGACTCTGTGTTCATTACTGACTCCCTGCACTACAACCACCATCATCCACCCACACTGCCCTGAAGCTACACTCTTCCTGTGGGGAGTAATAATACCATTGCTACAAAACCACCAGCTTCAGAGGACTGTTCCGCAGCGGCGGCCCCTTTGGCTGCACTCCACAGGTGGCGTAGTCGGACATTATAAAACCCATATATACAAATTACCCTTGGATTGACCGCCATGGGTCACGGACCGGGTCGCCGCCACAGTGACTACAACCCCAGCATCTACCGGCCCGGCTCCGGGTACCCCACGGTCCAGGGGGCGCGTCAACTTCATAGGTCCCTGATCTGAGACCACTCCTGCAGCGTGATTTGCCCCACCTCTGGATCTCGTTGGCCCAGGCTATACGTCAGAACGTATTGCACCAGGGCTTGTCGGTGCTGCCACAGCAACATGTGCAGAGTTGAATTCCACTGTGTCGGCACATCGCATTTCAGCCAGTGAACTGGCATGCCCAACGACTTCTGTAGAGATGTAAGTCGTTGATCTGCAGGATGCGAACGGCGGAAGTGAGCACACAGCGACCGTGCCCTCTGCAGAAGGCCATCTAGTCCGGGATAGTGGGCTAAAAATTGCTGGACAACCAGGTTCAACACGTGAGCCATACAAGGCACGTGTGTGACATTGCCCCGGCGAAGGGCCGCACCCAGGTTTGCAGCATTGTCGCACACGACCTTCCCTGATTGCAGGTCCAGTGGAGACAACCATTCATGAAACTGGGTCTCCAGAACTGACCACAACTTCTCAGCTGTGTGACTCACATTTCCCAGACATTTCAAAGTAAACACCGCCTGATGCCATTGAGCCCTGCTGCCACCATAGTAAGGAGGTGTGCAGGATTCCTTCTGCGCAGTTAGAAAGCGGGTGGCATTACCAGACAGGCTTTGGGTGCAGATGGAGGACCGAGAGGAGGTTGAGGAGGCAGGAGCAGTGGAGGAACTTCTAGATAAAGAGGATTGACGTACAAGTCGAGGGGACGGCAAGACTTGGACAGCAGCCCCTTGTCCTGCTGTCACCATAGTTACCCAGTGCCCAGTGAGCGACATGTAACGCCCCTGTCCAAGCTTACTCGCCCAAGTGTCTGTGGTGAAATGCAACCTGTCGCACCCAGAGTTTCTCAAAGAAGCGGTGATGTTGTGTGCGACATGCTGGTGGAGCGCAGGCACACCTTTCTTTGAGAAGTAGTGCCGACTGGGCATCTGGTACTGGGGCACTGCGACGGACATAAGGTCTCGAAAATCCTCTGTGTCCACCAGGCGGAAAGGCAGCATTTCTGTAGCCAACAGCTTGCAGATGGTGAAATTCAACCTCTTAGCTTTGTCATGGCTAGGAGGAAATGGTCTTTTACTTGTCCACATGTGAGGGACCGAGGGCTGGCTGTTGTGCTTAGACGGGGTTGAGTAGGGTGTCCCCGGCAAACTTGCCGGTCTGTGAGGAAGATGCAGGCGGAAAAGTTAGGTTGCCTTGATCCAAAGGTGGTGCTCTCGATGTCGGAGAGCGCTCAACACCAGCTGGTGTTTCCACTTCCAAATGAAATGATGACCTGCCAATCACACTGGCTGTTGCAGGTAAAGAGGTGGCAGGTCTGCGTCCAAAAACATGTGTGACTGCTGTCCCCCCAGTCACAGAGGATGAAGAGGCCGCGGATGCACAAGATGAGGCAGACGGTGGTTGGCACGGCCCGCTAGGCCGCATTGTAGCACAGTGAGCTTCCCACTGCAACTTATGTTTCATATCCATGTGACGGTTCATGCATGAAGTACTCAAACTATGGATTTTTTGGCCTCTACTTAGCTTTGGTGACAAATATTACAGATAACACGAGTTGGGTCATCAATATCGATCTGAAAAAATACCCAGCCTATGCAAGGCTTAGAGCCCATGCGACCTGAAGAGCCACTACGACTTGTGGTCAGAGTCAGAGTTGTGGTTGAGGATGCAGTTGTTGACGTGCTTCCAGTACTCCGTCTCTGTCCAGGAAGGCGCAACCTAACCTCGTCGTCAATAGCATCTGTGACGCCCAGCTGCGCTTGGTATCACAGATCCTAGAAGAGTGCATGGATGCAATCCTCCACAAGAGGCCCCCATAAAAATACACACATCTCCACCTTCCACCTCAGACCAGCAGAGGGAGCCCATTAGGGATATAAATAGGGAAGGTGGAGCTAGGCAGTTCAGTTCCTCTGAAGAGTTCCTGCAGTAGAGAAGCCTAAGAGAGGTCAGTCTGCAGTGGAGCTCAGTCTAGTCTAGAGAACTCAGTTAATAGTTCAGCAGTGGAGCACGAGGCTCCTGTTAGCTAGATTCAGGGAGCCCAGTTAGAGCTTAAGGTGTGCCGGCGCCATAAGATCGGTGAAGCGCGGCAAGTTGTCGTTAGTGTATATAGCGTAGTGAGGGCCCGAGTAGGCCGAAGGTGAGTGGAGAGTTAGTACATAGGGGGCAGAGGAGCTTAACCAGCTCACCCCGAAGCATTTTACCGGACACCGGATCCGAGCTTACCGGGATCTCTATGACCCAGTAAGGCATAACCGGAATCCCTGGAGAACTACAAGTCCCAGGATCGCTAAGGTGCTGATACGTAACAGAACCAGGAGACGCTTAGGCCCCGCATACTGGGAGCATGAACTGAAGACAAGGCCCTACCACAAGGTCAGCCAGCACAGGACAGAGACAAAGTTAGGCCTAGCTCCAGGCAGGTCAGAAACTTACTACGCAGAGGGAAGAAACAGGAGGCCCTACACCCGCTCATTGGGAAGGATCCTGATATGCACCCTTCACCCTACAGTGCTCCGGGATGTGCCTGAATTTCCACCAGTAAAAGGTACTGAAGTGACTACCGTGTCCGTTCCCTGTTCTTGCTCTGACCCAGCTGGGTCTCGCCTGTCCTGAATTCCCCCTGCATACGCTTTTCTGAGGCCTAGCTCCACCTGTGGGGAGCTATACCATCGAGCTGCCTTTTCACCGGCCTCAGTGGACTACTGCAGTGCTGGTGCTTCTCACCAGATACCACAGGTGGCATCACGAACTCTTATAAAATTAACAAATAGCTACCCTTTTAAAGACTGACCCCAGGGTACGGGCCCGGGAGCCGACCACCGTGACATCCCAAAGGCCAGGCAAAGGCCCGGGTACCGAGTCATCCCCATCCCCTGGGCTAGTCACATCCTCCTCCACCTCCTCTGCTGACCTCATCGACTGGCTGACTGTGGGTTGACAGTAAGTGGGATCTCCAACCTCGTCATCATCACCCTGTGTGTTCTCACACCCGTCGTCCTCAGAGCCAACCTCTTCCTGCCCTGACCGAAAAGTCAAGTTGTCGCTCCAATCAGGTATTTGAGTCTCATCATCGTCTTCATCATTGTCTCCACCAACAGGAGTTACAGTTTGGGAGCGAGGGTCTACATTATGCTCAGAACCTTCTTCATCTGGTCCTGGATCCGACTCATAAAGATTCTGGGCATCAGAGCAGATCATTTCCTCATCTGGATTAACAGAAGCTCTGGAGCAGACCTCCGTTTCCCAGGCTATAGTATGAGTAAACAGCTGTGCAGACTCAACCATCTGTGTTACCCCATACTCAGACAGGCAGCTGGAGACTTGGGAGCTGTGAGGAAGCAAGTGCGATTGGGGTGACACCTCTGAGGACTGGAGTATTTGTGATGTTGAAGTTGAGGTGGAGGAGAGCCCACTTGAAGGAGCACTTGATATACGTTGAAGTACCTGCTGTTTTTGTGCCTCATCTGGAATTTGTAGCGATGGGCGTGTCCGTAAGAAAGGGATCGTATCACATTGTCCACGAAAAGAAGTAGACATCTTAGTTTGGCTGGAAGATGGTCTTTCTTCTGCAGATGTTACTCCCCCCCACCACGGGGGGGCTTGATCCACCAGCGGACAGGCACCAGTATTGAGAGAGGGGAGTTGGCCGTCAGGGTCCACCGCAGCTCTGGCACAAACCCGGCGACACAGAGGTCGCACGGGCAGGAACGGACTGGCCGTGTCGGCTTCGCACTTTTTTGGTTTTAGAAGGGCATGACATGCCTATATCTGTGTCTCCCCCTCCTTTTACTCCTTCACCTCTTTTCTTTTCCCATGACTATATGTACTTGTCACTTTTCCATGTGTTAGTTGTGTCTTCTGAGCAGTTTGTCAGCTTTTGGACACCTTTGAAGGTGTTTTCTATGTGTTTCTATGTGTTTTTGTTTGCCTGCCATTGGTTTTAACGGTGTTCGAAGGTGTTCGACGAACAGTTCGACGAACAGTTCGGCGAACATACGGGTGTTCGACGAACCGAACCGAACTCAAACACTACGGGGGTGGCTCAACACTATTTGTGAGCAGCAGAAGGCAGTTGTTGAGTACCAGCTTCAACACGCCCATCGGCATTCAGGTCAGCCTTGGCACATAAGAACTGATGAGTGGGCATGGATGTCTGACATCTGTGCCACCCTCAAAAACTTTAAGGACTCCGCAAAGATGGTGAGCAGCTATGACGCCATAATTAGCGTCACCATTCCGCTTCTCTGTCTACTGAAATGCTTGGTACTCACAGTTAAAGAGGAGGCATTGCAGGCGGAGCAAGAAACTATGCAGCCCAGCCTCATCTCAATGCGGATTGGGTGATAATGAAGAGGAGGAGAAGGATGACGAGAACATGGACAGTTGTCCTCTTTGGGAGGACAGGGAAGTCTTGGCTGTCTTGGAAGTCTTGATACCCCTTTTTCAGTCTGTGGGAAAGCTGTATGAGTTTCGCTTAATGACCTTCAGTGTTCTAAACCGTGGCTTTGCTTATGCACGTTATTTCTCTAATCGCAATGCCGATCAGGCCATTGTCCAACTCTGTAGTGATTAAATTCAAGGCGTAAAGAAACATCTTTGTCTGTGATTAAGCACCACCGAGAAGTATGAGCTTATGTTGGACGGGCTGCCATTGCTTATGTAACAAGCTGCATTAGAGGACTTCCTGGGAGAAATGACAGCCGGAGTAGATATGGTTTCCCTCTATGCCAGTCCTTTCACCAAGCTAAAGAATATGGCTGTGGTGAAATAAAACTCTCACCGAGAAGCAGTGTCAGACTGAAGAACATTGGGCCCACCAGAGGATTTGATTTTGAGGGACCACCTTTCTCCCCCACTAAAGAGCCCCATAGCAGCTGCAAGGTTTGCGCTATGAACTCTCCTGAAGGAGAAGCAAGGACCCACCGGAGGATTCTCCAGTTCTCTGGTGGGCCCTTCCAATCCTGCCGAGAAGCAGCCCTGGCTAAGAAAAGTGAGTGGGAAAGTTCCTGGACACTCTATGGCTGTTTTTTTGCTGAGGCCTGGCTCTAGTGAGATGTACTGTCCCTGGCCACATTCATTTGTCCACATGTTTGTGGTTAGGCGGTCCTTCCCATTAAGTGCACTGGGGAGGGCAGGGGTAATGTTCTGGGACCCGTGCTTGTGGGAGGCGGGGACGACACCGGGAGAAATAGTGGCGGCTTGGGGGCCGAGTATGAAAACCCAGCCGCTGCCGCCATGAGGCTATGAAAATTTTCCGCCACCACAAGCCTAAAAGGTAACATTTCAAGTGCAAGCAGCTGTCTAGAAATGTGGCAGTTTAGTATTGCGGCCTCTGGGTGGCTGCATACTTGCGTTTGCATTCCAAGAAATAGAAAATTAAGGAGATGGATGGCCTCATCATCATGACAACCTGCAAGGTTTGTGCTATGAACTCTCCTGATGGAGAAGCCAGGGCCCACCGGAGGAGTCTTTGGTTCTCTGGTGGGCCAGTCCAACCCTGCCAAGAAGCATCCCTGGCTAAGAAAAGTGTGTAGGAAGGTTCCCGGACACTCTATGGCTGCTTTTTTACTGTGGACTGGCTCCAGCAATCCATAAGTTTGCAATCTTTAAGATCCCTTCACTGGCTCCCAATTGCCCAGCGTATCCAGTTCAAACTACTAACACTGACGTACAAAGCCATCCCTAACCTTTCTTCTCCATACATCTCTGAACTAATCTCCTGATATATTCCCTTCTGTAATCTCCAGTCCTCCCAAGACCTCCTTCTTTCCACACTTATCTGTTCATCACCCAATCACCTCCAATACTTCTACAAAATATCCCCCATTCTCTGGAATTCTGTGCCTCAACACGTCCGATCAGCCACCAGATTCGGATCCTTCAGACACAATCTGAAAACCCATCTCTTCAAGACAGCCTACAGCCTGTCATTGTCTCGCTGCCACCTCACCTCAACACCACCGTAGCTAATGGAACTTTACGACCTACTGTCTCCTTCCCCACCATCCTGTAGAATGTAAGGCCGCAAGTGCAGGGTCTATAAGACTTAAGATGCAATATGGCACCTTGGCAAAACCCAGTTATGTTCTCCCTCTGATATCTAACAATAACAAACAGGTCATGCTGGAAAAAACTTGCACCTACTGCCACTCAGTGTCTTCAGCTCCTTTGTGAGAAACTAATGTTTGCTCAGCCAGTCTACCAAATAAAATTCCTGAGGTACGGAAATTGTGGGTGGTTTGCTTCTGGTACTGGGTGCTAATACCAAACCATGGCGTGCTATTCACTGGATATTCCTGGCTGGTTCGAGACAAGCTCATTCCCACAGAAAAGTACCAGCAAGCTAAGGAGATGGTGGCCTCTATCATCATGAAGGCGTTTGCTCGTTGTCTAGTAGTCTGGCTTTTATACTAATGATCCTGCTCATTTTTATAGTTTTAAGTGAGCACACGGAGAACGTGGTTTCTGGAGCTACGCACCCAGGCCGGGATAGTGGCGGAGAAATTGCTGTACCATAAGGATGAGGATGCGAGCCTTGCAAGGCACGTGTCTGAGGTTGCTCCAACGTAGGGCCGCCACTGGGTTTTCACCATTATCGCACATGGCCTTCCCTTGCTCCAGGTTCAGTGGAGACAGCCATTGCTCAAACGCGGCATGGAGAGCTGTCCACAACTCTTCAGCTGTATGACTGCGATCTCCAAAGCATATTAATTTTAACACTGCCTGATTGCGGTGAGACCTGGCTGCGCAGTACAGAGGTAGGGGGGATTCTCTCTGCACTGTTGGAACGTGTGTCTCAGTTACACAGAGGTTTAGGGTGCAGGTGGAGGCCCTAGAGGAGGTGGAGGATGCAGAAGCACTGGAGGAAGTGTTAGATACAGAGGTTTGTCCCGCAAGCTTTGGGGATTCCAACAATTGCTGTGTAGTGACACCTTGGTATCTAGTGGTTTAGTTCTCCATCCCCTGGTGTGTAGTGGTTTAGTTCTTCAACCCTAGCTGTTTAGTAGTTTAGTTCTCCAACCCCTCTTTTCTATTAGTTTAGTTCTCCATGTTCTGGTGTGTATTTTTTTGCATTCTCTAACCTTAGCTGTTTAGTAGTTTAGTTCTCCAACCCCTGTTTTCTATTAGTTTAGTTACCCATGTTCTGGTGTGTATTTGTTTCATTCTCCAACCTTAGCTGTTTAGTAGTTTAGTTCTCGAACCCCTGTTGTATATTAGTTTAGTTCTTCATGTTCCGGTATGTATTCATTTCTTTCTCCAACCCATCCATGCCCACCCCCAGGGGTTAACATCTTGTGATGAGGGTTTGGATTCTTCTTGGACCCTACTTCATCCGTGCCTGGATCAACTGAAAAAAATTTGGAGCATCGCTACACATGCTTTTCCCATCTTGAGTCTGTAAAGCTTTGGATTAGACCTCTGATGCCCCAGAATAAAAAGTGTGAACAGATCTGCGGACTCGCCCATCTGTGCTTCTCCACAGTCAGTTGGCTGGTTGGAGAGTTGTGACGTGGGTGAAAACAAGGGTAATTGTGGTGTCACCTCTGAGGACTGTACCGTGTGTGATGTTAATGTGAAAGAAGAGGAGCAGAGGCCACTTGATGCAGTGCTTGTCAGCTACTGGAGCATATGTTCTTCCTGCCCCTCATCTACTAGGCATACCGCTGTGCGACTGCCAAAGAAAGGGAGTGCAGTCCAGTAACAGAAGTTTTCAAAATGCTGCACAATTGCTCATTGCAGCAAAACAAACCTACTTCTCATCTCTCATATCATATGTGTCTCACAATCCTAAACAGTCAATCAGTACTTTCAAGTCCCTCCCCTGTCCACAAGCTCCCCCTCCCCCCCTCCTCTCATCTCAGCTGAAGACAACCTAATTCTTCAAGCAGAAGATTGACAACATAAGACAAAGCTTTTGCTTAAAGTTCCAACAGCCCCTTCTCATAACAACTCAACTCTCCTCCTCCAAAACCAGCTTTTCCGGCATCACGAAAGATCATCTTTACTCTCCAAATCACATCTCACCGCCTGTGAACTTGACCAAATACCATCCCACTTCATTTCAAACCATACCACAGTCTTCATCCCCAGCCTAACCCTCCTCTTCTACCTGTCACTAACAACTGGCGTCTTCCCCTCGTGGTTCAAACATACCTTGATCACACCCATCCCCCAAAACCCCTCCCTTGACCCATCCTATGTTAAGCTATCGCCCCATCTGACTTCTCCCCTATGCCTCCAAACTACTGGATCAACATGTCTATTTTGAACTGTCCTCCAACCTCTTCTCCCGCTCCCTCTTTGACCGCTTGCAATCAGGCTTCCGACCTCATCATTCCACTGAAACTGCCCTGACTAAAGTCACCAATGACCTACTAACTGCCAAATCCAAGCCAGACTACTCTGTCTTCCTCCTCCTAGACCCGTCATCTGCATTTGACACAGTAGACCATACCCTTTTACTACAGACTCTCATCTCTCGGCATCACAGACTTGACCCTGTCTTGGATCTTTTCATACCTAACCGACAGGACATTCAGTGTCTCCCACTCACACACCACCTCCTCATCTCACCCCTTATGTGTCGGTGTCCCCTAAGGTTCAGTTATAGGACTCAGGCTCTTCTCCATCTACACCTTTGGCCTGGGACAGCTCATGGTCTCACGGCTTTCAGTATCATCTGTATGCTGATGACACACAGATCTACCTCTCTGGACCTGATATCACCTCCTTGCTAACCAGAATCCCACAATGTGTGTCCTATATTTCATCTTTCTTCTCTGCTAGATTTGTAAAAATTAACATGGATAAAACAGAATGCATCAACTTTCCACCATCTCATTCACCCCCTCCTCCAACTGACCTATCTATAAAAGTGAATGGCTGCCCAATCTTCCTAATCCCGCAAGCTTGACTCTGATCTGTCCTTCAAACATCAGATCCAATCCCTTTCCACTTGCTGCTGACTCCAACTTCAAAGTATCTCGGGGATCCGCACATTCCTCAACCATGAATGTAGAAAAACACCAGTACACGCCCTCATCATCTCCTGCCTCGACTACTACAAGCTCCTGCTCTGTGGCCTCCCTTCTACCGCTCTCTCACCCCTCCAATCTATCCTAAACTGTGCTGACCAATTAATGCGCCTGTCATCCCGCTATTCCCAGGCTTCTCCCCTCTGTCAGTCCCTGCGCTGGCTCCCTGTTGCCCACAGACTCGAGTTGTAAAGCCTAACTTTGGCATACCAAGCCATCGAAAACCTGTCTCCTCCATACATGTGTGACCTAGTTTCCCTGTTCTAGTTACCTGCATGCAACTTCCCATCCTTCCAAGATCTCCTTCTCTACTTCCCTCTTATCTCTTCTTGTCACGATCGCATACAAGATTTGTCCCGTGCATCTCCGCTACTGTGTATTGCTGTACCCCAACACATCAGACTCTTGCCTACCGTGCAAACCTTGAAAAGAAAGCTGAAGACCCACTTCTTGTGACAAGTGTACAATCTGCCGTAAGCCTCGCTCCAGCATACCGCTGCACAACTAGCTATACCCTCACCTACTGTATCTTCATCCATCCCTTGTAGATTGTTTGTGCGCCCTGGTGGGCATTGTCCTCTCTACTCTTGTACCAGTCGGTGACCCCTTTTCACATGTAACGTGCCACAGAATAAATGTCGCAGTAATAGTAATAATAATTATAGTACTTGTACTCTGGGTCAATTGATGGCACTTTCCAGGTGTCTACCCCTAATTTGATGTGTTTTGGCAGCTTTTGGGCCGGTTTTAAGGTGTTGCGTATGCGTTTTTTTATCCCCCCCATTGAATCCTATGGCGTTCGGTAAGGTTTATCAAACATTCGACGAATAAATCGGCGATTATCGCAAATTCGGCGATCGTAATCCGAATCAAATATAAAAACATTCTCTATTTATCAATAGCCTTTTGGCCTCTCTATTTTCTGGACAATCGGGTGCACAACATACCATCACACCAGGAAGCAGAAGTTAATACAGTGCACCCTGGCATCACAAACTACATATTCTTTTACTTTTATTCCTGCCTTAGTGAAGTGGTAATACCCGCACACCACATCTGTGTGACCTATGGCAGAGTAGTGCATCACTGGCATTGCAGATCTTGATTACAGAGATCAGGTGTGAACAGCACTGAAAACAGAAGTAAATAACTTGCTTGCTTAATGCTAGGTGTTATTAACTAGACTAGTAAGGATCAGCTTGGAAATAATGCTTGTTGGAATTTAGAAGTAGATGAGACAATAGACACCTGGCTGGAGCTGAGCCAAGTGAAGTAGTAGAAATCTGAAAAACTTGAAGCAACAAGCACCCTTGCTCTGCCTGAGCTGTCTTTAAAAGGCATAGCGTGATGATTTCACAGGAGTTTGACTGGTTACCAGGAGTTTGCTAGAAACAGGACAGATGAGTAACTAGAAGAAGATCAGAGCGGCGACTGGAAACTGGGGACAATGATGATCAGTAGATATTTTAATACAATTGCACTAAATTAAATACAAAATTAGAAGGAATTAGGGGAAAAACATTGATACATCTTTAACATATTCAATCAGCAATTCTATTTCACTATGAAATACAATGTAATCACCAAAGCAATACAAATGTCCAATAACAGGTGCAGTGTCCTTTCTTCTAAAGGTGCTTTGGAGTAATTCTCCAGAGATGAGCTGACTAGAAAGCCGTGTTCTCTTCCAAATGGACCTTCAGACGCATCATAAGGGGGATATTCTATAGGTGCAGTAGTACGCACCTGCTTAGGTATTTATTAGCGCATCTACAAAAATAGCAATAAAACCAAACTACTGAGTAGAACTAATATAACAAGTTACTATTTGATAAAATTCTACTATATCACCATTAGATCATAAATAAAGAGAGAATAAATTTGAGTGGAATTGAACTCTACTCGAATTTTACAAAAATCCGCATTTGCCAAAATGCTTCTGCACAGCCTTAGCAATTTTTTACATTTTTTTTCTGAACTATTAAATTGTGTTAAAAGGTTGAAAAAAAATCCTAACACTCATCTTACCACTAACCTCTTTGGCTGCTCTGCTCCTCACTGTCACCCGTCCAATCCTTATTGCGTCTCCTTATACCCGCCGCTCTCACCAATATCCCCACGCCACTCACACTGAGTGAGGACTGGTTCTGCTTAAGTGCACGCAAGGTCTCGGTGCACCTCGATTTGCTGTGTCCTTCTGCTTGTGCAGAACCCTCCCGGGCCTCATCAGTGCTAGATGTCCTGGCTCAGTGTGAGAAGCCCGGGGATTTCAGTGTACGAGGCTGGGATCAGAAGATGTGACGAGGACTGGATGGGTGACCGTGAGCGGCGGAGGTGCTGGAGAATTGAGCATAAGGATCTTTTTTAATTTTTACATTGTACATCTAATATGCTTCAGAGTGGGGAGAGAACCCAGAGAATAAAAAGGGACATTAAATTTGTGGAGAATAATTATTCGTGAATCGAACTTCCCAGGAAAATCCACGCGAACAGGAGAATTCGAACTTTGACTGATCGGCTCATCTCTAATTGTAACCTCCCTTTCACAAACTTTCTGAATATGCAACATTTTAGCTATTACAGTGGATACTATATACTATTACATATGGACTCCATCATTCCTATCAATTACTTATTTTTTGCATTTATTTTTATATTTTTAGGCTCAACCCAACTCCAAATCACTTGCTTACGAGTATTGATGCAAAATTATGTAATTAGCCTACAATGTTTAGAAACTAAAGCATGCAGATATGCACCAGTATTTCCAAACATTGGTGGCTGAATTTGGTGTTACTTTGGTATACGGGCACTAATGAAATATTTAGTGTCATAATCAGAAATCTCCACGTGTGATTTATCCACACGAGGAGTATACACTGCTTTCTCAATCTGGTAACCTGCTTCTTTGAAGGCCATCTCCAGAGTTTCCTTTTTTGAGGTCAGTGCACTAAAACGCTTTTTGCCAACATAATAAAAAGTAGCATTTAACCCACTTAAAATTAAAAGGTGACCTCCGGGTTTTATCAAGTTCTTGAAATTTTTCAGAACTTCACAGAATGACTTTATATCTTTACATGCAACTTCAAGGCAGAGGCAAGACAGGAGACAATCCACCGGTGGCACAACGACAGGGTCGTATGGATTTCGTTTCAGTGCGTCACATTTCAGGACTTCTTTCACTTTACTGCGGAGTTTCTCAGCCTTTTTGTCATAATCCTCCCTTTAAAAATGCAAGAATATTATCATTTTTACACTACTGAAATGGGAGCTGGTACCAGAACAATATACCATCTCATGAAGACAACTCAGTCTATATCTCTTTCAGATGATAGAGGTGGATTCCCATCTCTAGGTTCCCCGTGATGAGCCTCAGTGGAGAGATGCTCTAAAATGTCCATGTGTTATGTGTTACATGGTTGACCATTTATTCTAGGTACTATGGTGGAAGTATTACAGGCAGCTACTCAAACATCTGATTTAGTAATGCATGGACAAACCAGATGCACCAAGCAGAACACTACAGATGCTGTCCATTCTGGCAAGGAACCCTCCTCGTAACATATCATAACATAAGAAAACAACACAAAACAATATAAAACAAAACAATAAAAAAGCATGATAACTTTATTCTTTTGGGCTGTACAATTATGATGATGCCATTTTTTAGATTTTCCTACTTACGTGCTCTAAAATCCATTTTATCCTAAAATAATGTGTTTCTGTGACAATCTTCCAAAAATGTCATGTTGTAGTCGCAATTGTCAGTGTCATCAAAGGTGTTAAACATTTCAGACTGGTGATCGCAATAATTTCCGCAGTTTCAGGAAGATCCTGCCACTAATTTGTGTGGGTACAGAGATGGTACTCGTCCAATGAATATGGTGTACATATCCATTATGGAGCGCTTATTGACAAGCTCTCATGATGAATATACAGCAGGTGAAATAGCAATTGAACACGTCACCAAGTTTCTAAGTAAATATATTTCTAAAGGTGTTATTGATGTGAAATTCTTACGAGATGTTGGTAGCAACCCATCCAATCCACACAAGCAAAGAGTTCAAACCATACATGTTCATACATTAAGTGATGTATAATAATGAAAAATAATACAGGGAAAAAGTATTGAACATGTATTGAATGATGTGTAAAACTAGTGAGCTTTTTCAAGACCTTTGCAACCTTATTGTTGCAAAACATACTGATGACATTGGTTAAAGAAGAATTTCTAAACTATTGAAGATTCCAGTGAGCCCTGTTGGGGTCATAATTTGGAAGTTGAAAGAACATCATTTCACCATAAACTGGAAACGACCAGGTGCTCCCCCCAAGATTTCAGAGAGAGGAGTGAAAACTGGTTAGAAAATTGGTGAGGTGTTCAATACTTATTTCACCCGCTGTATAGATGTTAAGAGGTTCATTAAGTTATAATTTTTACTTTTGTTTCAGAATTGTATTTTTGTTCTGAGGTTTTCTCACAGAGAACAAAGGAATGCTTGGCCAGGGCGGAAAGGGAGAGATAGCTGTCAGTAGAATGATCATCTACTGTCTGGGGCGCTTAATTGTAAAGGAAACCAGTGGTGTAAGTTGTTGCTTTATTTCTTCCTTTTGATTTTTTTAATTTTTTTACTGCAGCTCTGTGTGGTCAGATTGGCTACTGAGTCTTAGCAGTAGTCCTGCACCAAACACAGCACGTACCTCGTCAGTTTTAATATTCAGAAAATTTTTGTGATGTATATAAAAAGTTTGTGTAAACTTGTAAGTTTAAGTAAGTAAATTAAGTAATTATTACCCTTTTTCCTCCAGCTCACATACAAATTTGATCAGGTGAGTCCAGTCAAAAGCATCTGGATCCTTCTTCAGCCATTTTTGGAATTCGGCACGATTGTCTGCAAGTAAATCTGAGACGATGATGTTATCAAACACTTCACAAGCCGAAAGGAGATGATAAATGGAAGCTCCGGTGCCAACATCAAGTAGCGTGTCCCCTCTTACTCCACCTTATAAGACAACACAAAATGTAACATATCAGGTTAGAAAAGGATATTCCAAATCACAAATTACAGCTACAAACAAGTCTACAGAAGAGTAAGGGGGTTGCTCACCTTGGTAAATATCAATATTATATGCACTTGTAACGTGGTGCGGGGCGGTAGCCCTGGGCGAGGTACTTGTACTTCACACCCTGGCACGCTACATGAAAATGGAGGTCCTTACTGGGTGTGTGGACTTTAGTTGTGATAGCTATATGCCCTTCTAGATTGCATGGTGCTGTTGTTTTTGCCCGGCCAGGACCTCATTAACTTTTGAGGAACTATGTACCGCAGGTACTAGGCATTCATCTTCATGGATGATTCTGTTATTGCATGGAACATTATCACACACTTCTTCCTCTCTTTCCTGGAGTCACTTCACTTCGCCTTCTTCTGCTTCCACACAACCAGGTACACTATCCCAAGAGCCTCCTCGTCCCCAATAACGGCCCTAAAGTCCAGCAAGCAAGAGTCCTATAGTTCCACCTACAGTTCTGCATCCTTCCCCCCTTAGGGGAAATTTCTATGGCTGCTACTTAGCTTTCCGCTTCATTCAAGCCGCTGAATCACCACAGGGGGCATATCCTCTTCATCTTGCTTATCCTTCCTTCTCCATCCCGTTACCAGACTGACAGACAATTCCGTACCATCCCGCTACTCTTCCTGCCCCAGGCCCCGATACTTCTTACTCTCCTCTCTTTCACTTTGGACCGACTACTGACTGTGACTCACTTCTCTGTAGGATCTTATTGCTCGGTTGCCTTTCTCTTGACACTGGACACCCACTGCATGCAGTTCTGCTTCTCAGTCAGACCTAAGGTCTTCTACTGCTGCAGGCTCGTCCCTATGTGACATACAACCTGGAAACTCTTTGTTATGCCTTCACTTAGCTCCTCCCCCTTGGGCTAGTCCTAACTATTAACTCCGACTATTCCAGCCATCTACCTAGTGCTGGGAAGAACACAACTCCGTCATCAACAATATTAATCATTAGATATTTGAAACACCATCATTTTACATATTTTCTAGGGGGAACATGGGCAACTCATCCACCTCCTTACACACTCTGCTCTGATGGAATTTTTAACAGTAGATGTGTTGTGTGGAATTCTCTTATTTCTTTGGGAGCTGAAATACTCCCAAATTGAAATCATTGGTCAATTTTTGAGTAATAAGTGGAGAGAGCCACACTTGTTCGGACACTTCTCCATTTCCCGCAGCACAAAGCAGTGGCCATAACTGTTTGTTCTGGACATTTATGACATATCCTGTCAATCTGCCAAGAATAGGAACACTCCTTTAATTCCCACAAGGAGGTATAGAGACCAAATCGGTAATAATGACACTATAAATGTCAAAATGTAACTTTTCAATAAATTGAAATTACTGGATTACTTACTTTCAGTGAAAGTTTCATGGAGATTTTTTAATGCAAAATCTGTCCATTCTCCAGAATGGATTCCATTTCCTTCCACATAGTATCTCTGTAAGTATTCTTTGGCCTTAAATTCAGCAATGTAGGCTTGCTGGGAGGTAAAAGGAATGGCCATGATATTTTATCCCCAGGACTATCCTCGGATGCTTCACAAATAGAACTAATTGTAATATGAGAAATGAACCCATTAACAACAACATTTATAAATGTTTTAACTATGATACAGCATTTTCACCAAAGATTCGACTCTCAATATTTAGAATAAAATTTCATTTTATTAAGTTTTTATAAAGTTTGATCATTTTTCTCATCAGATAAACCCTTTGAAAATGTCTGGCTTGCGAAGGAATGCTTGTCTTTGATTTATTTCACACTTTTTTTATATATAATACGATTAAAAAAAGATAGTTAAACCAAGGGATAGAAGATGATGTGGATGAAAGGAAGGGACAAGGCTAAACTTTAGAATATATTTTCCCTATTGATTCAGTGGAAGTGTAAAAAAAAAAACCCATAATGCATGAACCAACGTTCCCATAAAATTATTTATGTTCTATTATTCTAAGAAATCATTAAAGCCTTTTTATATGGAAGCCATTGACTGTTCTCCTGAGGTTGTCTACTCTACAGATTCACAGTTCTCATGATAAAATAAAATAACCTTGTTGCTTCTGGAGACTGAACCTTTTTTTCTAAAATTGTATCCCTTTCTTTTTCAAGTAGGTTTTACGTAAAAAAGCCATAAATTATGGACCATTTATATACTTGTATGGGTTAATCATGTCACCCCTTAGACATTTCTTCTCTAGCTTGTCCATATTTTAATCTTTCCTTATAACTAAGGTCCTCCATGCCCCTTTATGTGACTCTTTGTGCTTTTTCTAACCCAAGTCTATACTTTCTATGAACTGGTGCCCAGATGAGTATACGTGAGTTGGTTAATTATTATAGGGAGATAATAAATTATTGATGTGATGTGCTCAGCCTTAATGATTAAATTCTTTCTTGTGATACTTTTTATGGTAACATCAGCCACAGAATTGTCATGTTTTTTTTAATTTAGCTTTTGATCCATCAACTTTGGAGAGTTTATATTATGGATCTGGAGAATGTAAAGAGGCAAAGAGCCTGAGGACATCCCAACCTTTACTGTAAACCCAATCATCAAAAACCAGAGTTTGACAGAATGGATATGAACATGGATACTTGATCCATCAAGTTTGGAGAGTTTATATTGTGGATCTGGAGCCTGTAAAGAGGCGAAGAGCCTGAGGACATCCCGACCTTTACTGTAAACCCAGCCATCAAAAACCAGAGCTTGACAGAATGGATATGAACATGGATACTTGAGCCATCAAGTTTGGAGTGCTTACATTATGGATCTGAAGGCTGTAAAGAGGCGAAGAGCTTAAGGACACTCTGACCTTTACTGTAAACCCAGCCATCAAAAAACAGAGTTTAACAGTATTTATTCGAACATGGATACTTGATCCATCAAGTTTGGAGAGTTTCCATTATGGATCTGGAGCCTGTAAAAAGGCAAAGACCTCAAGGACACCCTGACTCTTACTATAAATCCAACCATCAAAAACTAGAGTTTGACGGAATGGATAAGAACATTAAGAGAGATGACAGAAAAAGTATAGGCAGAAAAATCAATTAAAGTCTAAAAGTAAAAAAAAAAACAAGTCCTAAGCAAAGAACCATAGTCAGAAAACAAATCTAGAATATAAACCAGCAGTATTTCTGTGCCCCCATTGACTAATTGCTGTCAATAAATTCAATGCTAATGTTTCTCGTTCCTTACCTTGGCACCTTGGGTTAAGTTTTCTGGAGATGACTGGAGCGAGATGATCATTGTTGCTCTGTTTGATGGTATTTATATCATATGTGTCCGCATTAACATGCATTGACTTCTCAACAAAATTTGTGGGGAGAAAAGGGTGGACACATCTGTATTTGCCAAGTTATACAATAAAATAAAGTTTCCGAGTTCCTGAACAAATTGGTAATTTCCTGTCTAGCCGTCTTTATGTTAAGATGCAATTACATTAATGCAGTTGAATGCGTCGCTCATTATACAGGTGTGTTTAGGCATCAATTTTTTTTTCAGATTTTTTTTAGCAACTACTGTTTAATGTAGAGGTAGAACATTGTAGCTAAACCTTATTGAAATTAACACAACATTTCTAATTTTATTTGAAGATTTATTCAAAACCAAGTCAAGAAACTAAGGGTCGCCGTACAGAGTAAATTAAAGTTGATGAAGATTAAAAGTTTGATAAAAAATGATCATTCTTTGATTAAAAACTTAATGCAGAAGATCGTTTTGGCCGAAGAATCACAGACCGTCATGGTTTGAAATGAAGTTGGCCGTGATTTCGGTTGATTTTTTTGGGAGGAGGCTGAAAGTCAGACAAAAGATCATTCAATAAAAAAATATTCCCAGAAAAATTGTTTATTCGTTCGTCACTTTTTAGTTGATTTTTAGAAATTTTGTTTATTTTATTTAATTCTTAGTTCAGGACAATAACAGGAAATATGGACTAAAATGTGTATTACTGTGTCGGCATTACAATCGTTCTAAAAGCAACATACTTTAATTCAACTGGGCATTGAAGTGTTTCTAAAGAATTTAGACCTACCACAGATTTATTCTTTTTTTTGCAGAATTTCTTAAAAATATCTGCAGACTACATTATTTATGTTTACATCCCAGAATCAACCTACTAGGCAAGATGACTCAAAAGAAAAGTTTTGACAAAGTGTTGTAAAAAAAAAAAGACATACAATGACATAAAAAGTGTAGTTTCTTGTAAATTCTCATTCCTTCAGTCCAAAGCAGCAGCACCACGAATGGGAACGATTCTTCCCTGCTGAAATGATAGGACAGGTGATTGCAATTAATCCAATGTATTGTCATCCTATATACCCCTACTATCGAGTCATCTCAATGCAATTATAAGGACTAACCTAAAAATATCACGCAAGGTCTGCTGAAAGAAGCAGTCCCGTCAACATATTTATCCTCTTAATATATTGCAGTCATCATATTATATAGCACTGTGCACTTACAATTGCTCATTTTGCCCTTCTACCCAGTTAATTCTTCTCTTTTCCATTAGGTTTATGACATCACATGAACACGCGAACATGCTCGTTACTCGAGATTTACGATCATGCTCTGGTGTTTTCCGAGTATCTTCAGTGTACTCGGTGATATGTTTGAATCACTCCCGTGCGCATGATTTGCGACTGTTTGACAGCTTTAATACATGTGAGGAATGCCTATTTCTTAGGCATTCCTCACATGTATTAAAGCTGTCAAATACATTTATATTTTATGTGATATATATTTATGGATTCTGTTGCTGTATTTATATCTGGATTTATTATACTTATCCAGGGAAACTACCATCCATTCAATAGACCCACTCCCTATGCGCTTTTGTTACACTCGAGCCCGGACTGACTGGCGTGAGCGTGATTAGTGATCCCACTGTACCATGAACCGAGGAGTGCCTGGAGGGGCGTAACTAAGTATCAACCCGATCCGACCAAGGTCGCACGGCAGCTCAGTCAACTCCGTGAACCAAAGAGGAACCGAGCAGAGGGACCAGGTGCTACTCCAGGTCAGACCCCGGTCACAGCTGTTGACCCACACTGGGGAATGCAGGAACAGGCAGGTTAGACTGGCATACAGACAGGTGGGTATTGGCAGGTACGGCTGGTATGCAGACAGGTGGGTACTGGCCAGCACGGCTGGTATGCAGACAGGTGGGTACTGACAAGCACGGCTGGTATGCAGACAGGTGGGTACTAGCAGGTTGGAGCGCAGGCTGGATAGGGTCCAGTACAGACTGGGAGACAGGAACAGAGCCGCAGATGCAGTAGACAAGCAGAGTAAAGTGAAACCGCCGGAGTGGAGGACAAGGCAGAGCAGAGCGGAACTGCAGGTGCGGTGGACAAGGCAGAGCAGAGTGAAACCGCCGGAGTGGTGGAGAAGGCGGAGCAGAGCAAAACCGCCGGATCGGTGAGCATGCAGAGCGGAGCGAAACCGCAGGTGCGGTGGACAAGGCAGAGCAGAGCTAAATCGCCGGAGCGGTGGACAAGGCAGAGCAGAGAGGAACCGCTGGAGCGGTGGGCAAGGCAGAGCAGAGAGAAACCGCTGGCGCGGTGAGCAAGCAGAGCAGAACAAAACCGCAGGTGCGGTGGACAAGGCAGAGCGAAACCGCAGGTGCGGTGGACAAGGCAGAGCAGAGAGGAACCGCCGGAGCAGTGGGCAAGGCAGAGCAGAGTGAAACCGCCAGAGCGGTGAGCAAGCAGAGCAGAACAGGGCTGACGGTGCAGGCAGAGAGGACAGGGCTCTGTTCACATGGAACAGATAGGAAAATACAGGAAGATGGCTAGAACACAGGAGGTAGATACGGAGGAAGGGAAAAGGGACAAGCAGAACCAGATACACACAAGGTACTTACAATGAAGTAGCGAGTGGACACAAAACTCACAAACAGAAGTACAGAGACAACAAGTTGGAGTTAGGTGCAGGTTCAGACACTGCAGGAAAAGGGAGGGTACGGACATAGAGACAAACAGGTAACAGGCTAGGAGACAGTTCAGACAAGAACTGACACTGCAACGAGATACAGGAACGAGCCTGGGTATACAGCCCCCAGCGTGGCGGAAAAGGACTAGAAGTCACAGATAACAGGCCTGGGTATACAGCCCCCAGGGTGGCAGAAACAGACTAGAAGTCAGAGATAACAGGCCAGGGTATGCAGCCCCCAGGGTGGCAGAAACAGACTAGAAGTCAGAGATAACTGGCCTGGGTATGCAGCCTCCAGGGTGGCAGAAACAGACTATAAGTCAGAGATAACAGGCCTGGCTTTGCAGCCCCCAGGGTGGCAGAAACAGACAAGATACAGGACAAGACCTGGCAACTCAGAGGCAAGGAGCACACTGATAGTTAGTGTTGCTCAGGCACCTCCTTCTGGGTGGAGTAGGTTTAAATATCCAGTGACTCACAGCAATAGGCTGGGGACGCATTAGGAGTGCGCCCAAAGCAGCTATAAGAATCAGAAAGTAACTGGGCCGCCGCCCTAAGCAATCAGACAAGAGACATGCACACAGCATGAGCTGGAGCAAGGTTTGCAGGCTGGACTAATGGGTAAGATTGCGGTCTTGCATGGTGGAAGGTGGGGCACTATGCAAGCATGCCGCCAGGGATGTTACAGCTTTTCTGGGACTATTATGTTTTTTCACGTATAGTATCTCTATCCCCTCTATATATTTTGTCTTTTATCCTTATATATTAATAAAAATTATATTTTATATTGAATATTTCGAGTGTCTATGCACTTTTCTTTGAGTAGGTATTACTTTATAAATTCACGTGGGTTGAAAATGCTCACTATACCCCTGGATAAAATCCTTGAGGGGTGTAGTTTCCAAAATGGGTCACTTGTGGGGGGTTTCCAGTGTTTAGGCACATCCGGGGCTCTCCAAATGCGACATGGCATCTGCTATCTATTCCACCTATTTTTGCATTAAAATAAACAAAGGTGCTGCTTCCCTTCCGAACCCTGCCATGTGCCCAAATAGTAGTTTTCCTCCACATTTGGGGTATACGTATACTCAGGAGAAATTGCACAACAAATTTTGGGGGTCATATTCTTATGTTACCCTTGTGAAAGTAAATAATTGAGGCTAAAGTAAATTTTTTGTGAAAAAAAGTAAAATGTTAATTTTTTCCTTCCACATTTGAATAATTCCTGTGAAGCACCTGAAGGGTTAATAAACTTCTTGAATGTGGTTTTGAGGACTTTGAGGGGTGCAGTTTTTAGAATGGTGTCACTTTTGGATATTATCTGTCATAAAGGCCCCTCAAAGTCACTTCAAATGTGGTGTGGTCTTTAAAAAAATGGTTTTGTAAATTTTGTTGGAAAAATTAGAAATTGCTGATAAACTTTGAACCCTTATAACTTCCTAACAAAAATAAATTACTGTATATACTTGAGTATTATCCGACCCGAGTATAAGCCGAGGCACCTAATTTTACCACAAAAAACTGGGAAAACTTATTAACTCGAGTATAATCCTAGGGTGGGAAATGCAGCAGCTACTGGTAAATTTCCCCATCCTGGTAAGCATTGCCCACTCATCTCCAATCCTGGTATGCGTGGCCCCCCTCATCCCCAATCCTGGTATGCGTGGCACCCCCTCATCCCCAATCCTGGTATGCATGGCACCCCTCATCCCCAATTCTGGTATGCATGTCACCCCTCATCCCCAATCCTGGTATGCATGGCACCCCTCATCCCCAATCCTGGTATGCATGGCACCTCTCATCCCTATACATGGCACATGTATATTTTCCTGTGTATATGATCATGTGTGTATTTTGTGGGATTGGGGGAATGTGTATGGGGGCCAATCCATTCATCGCGTGGTTAAACCCTTAATGACTGGGCCAAATTTTTGAAATCTGACGTGTCAATTTATGTAGTAATGACTCTGGAATGCTTCAACATATCCCATTGATTTTGAGTTTGTTTTTTCGTGACACATTATACTTTATGATAATGGTAAATTTAGGTTGATATGTTTTGTGTTTATTTTTAAAAAATGTCAAAAAATTAGCAATTTTCAAACTTTGAATGATTATCCCTTTAATTCAGATAGTCATACCACACAAAAACATTTATAAATAACATTTCACTCATGTCTACGTTACATCAGCACCATTTGTAAAATCTTGTTTTATTTTGTTAACATTTTAGAAGGTTTAAAAATGTAGCATCAATTTTTCATTTTTTTTAATGGAAATTTACAAAATGTATTGTGTATAGGGACCGATTCAGTTTTGAAATGACTTTGGGGGTCGTCATTATTGGAAACCCACAAAAGTGATACCATTTTAAAAACAGCACCCCATAACATATTCAAAATTGCTTTCAGGTAGTTTATTAACCCTTCGGGTGCTTTTCAGGAATTAATGCAAAGTGACATGACAGGAATGAAAAAATTTATTTTTACCTCCTAAATGTTCCTAACTTCTGAACAGGGCGCTATAACTAGAAGACTTTAAGGTCGTCATTTGGCAATGAATTGCCATGGCAAGCATCAAGACCACATGATCAAGATCTGAGGGTGCCGATGGGGTTACAGAGATAGCCTCTACACTCTGTTAACCATATATATAGCAGTTCATAGAACACGATAGTGCATATGTCCCAACTGGGATCTATTATACTTAGTATTAATCAATCGTATGAATATCCAACAGCACTATCATAAACGGACTAATTGAATCCCATCGTTTACTTAACACCAAAAAACAAAAGCGTATAACGAAAGAGGGACTACCAAAGGTTTTCTTTAGAAAAATGTATAAAGTTTATTATTTAAAAAGATTTTTTAGAAGGCACAAAGGTAGGGGAGAAGTGAACCTGAGAGCAGTGGTAATATAAAAAAGCCTCTCACAAAACACTGTCACTACCCCAACGAACCCCACATATTCTAATTTGTACAGTCTTATTACTCAGGCTAAGAAAAGCACCAAGCTGTTGTAATCATAGCAACAGCAATTAGCAATCAAAATCAATAAATACATTCATGGTAATCAAGTAAATCACCTCCAAGAACCACCAAGAGTAAAACAGGGGGTAGTTACTCATCAACCCCCCTTCCATATCCAATCCCTGTAAAGAGTAATAAATGTCAATACATACCAGGGATTCAAATGGGGTTCTATTTAGGAGGCCTGAGACCGAGGGACCCGTTGGGGGAGCGCACACGTGAAGTGAAATGCCCCGACGCGCGTTTCGAACTCCCTTCTTCAGGTGTTAACCATCTAGATGCTGAAGTCACAATTGACAGCAGTACTTAAGGGGTTAAGCGGCCATGGTCAGAGGACATTAATACAGGACGGGAACATTACTACAGGAAGGGGCCCAGTATGGAGGACATTATTATAGTAAGTCATCGACCAAATGATCTTATCTGACAGCTATCTAATGTGTATAGGGGGCTTCAAGTTTGATAGATATCCCCTATTAAAAGGATAGGTGATCGATTCCTAATCACCGGGGGTGTGATTAATGAGACCCCCATCAATCCAGAGAATGGAGGAGCTTTGAAAAGCCCTCTCTGAAGGCAGAGGTGGTTGAGCATGCATATGCTCCATTCATTACCAATGGGACCACCGGAGATAACAGTGCATTTGACATAACTGAGTATTTGACTGGTCTCTGCCACTTCTACGAATGAATTGGAGTGGAGGTGCTTATGCTCGACTGCCGCTCCATTTAGAAAAGACCCTTTAGAGCCCCATTCTTAAAACTGGAGGGATCTCAGTGTTCGGACCACAGCAATTGGGAAGTTATCCCTTATTGTATCAAAAGGGGATAACTTCCAAACTTGGTACAACCCTGCAACTCAAGTTGCACAGTAAGTTGCACCCCATTTAGATGACTATTTTTGCGTATGAGAAACAGTTCTTTCATCAGCGTGGCATATTTTTTTTTTATCATATGCAAAATAAAATCAAGTTTCTCTTAATTATTAAACTCTAAAAAAAACTAAGGGACTTAAGAGAGTGGGTTTAACGAGACCTTTAGTTCAGGTCTGCTCCAAAAAAAAAGCACCTAAAAATCAATAAAAATGCTTGAAATACTTTTCCTATTTATTTCTTTTAGCATTGTTCTATCGCTTCAGCATATACTTTTCAGAGAACTCAAAGGGGTTGTCCAGTATTTGGAAATTGATAGCGTATCCTTATCCTTTTGATAATAATCAGTATCAGATCTTTAGGCTTCTGTTAGCAGCAGGGGCATAACAGCCGGGTTCGGGGCCCGTCTACGCCAGCAGAAACTTCAGTTGGATGTGTGTCCTCAGATGCACGTTCAGTTGAAGTGTATTGCGGTGCACAGTCCCAATGGATCCGCGCTCCACAATACACGCTGCCGGCCAGAGGCCAGCAGCTGACGTCGGTGTGTACTTGACAGGTCTCATGTTAGTGATGTCAAGCGCTGCCTGCTTCACTAGAGGATGCGCACGGTGCAGGAGCGAAGGAACAGTGAGTATTTATTTATTATTTTTTAAATCAGTGGCCATACTACTATATGGATGCATTATACTTTATGGATGACTATAAGAAGCATTATACTTTATGGATGACTGGGTTACCTTATACTTCATGAATGACTATGGGGTGCATTATATTTATGGATGACAATGGGGGTGGATTATACTACATGGATGACAATGGGGGTGGATTATACTACATGGATGACCATGAGGTGCATTATACTTTACAAATTACTATGGGCTGTGCATTATATATATATGGATGACTGGGGTGGATTATATTTATGGATGACAATGGGGGTGGATTATACTACATGGGTGACAATGGGGTGGATTATACTACATGGATGACAATGGGGGTGCATTATACTCTATGGATGATTATGGGGTGCATTATACTTTATGAATGACTATGGGGTGCATTGTACTTTATGAAGGATATGGGCTGTGTATTATACTATATGGAGGACTGTGGGGAATGCATTGTACGTCATGGATGACTGTGATCTGTGCAATATATTATATGGAGGACTATGGGATGCATTATACTACATGGAGGACTATGGGGGCGCATTATACTTCTTTTATGCTTCTATGGAGCCCCATGACATATATATGCCCCTACTGAGTATAATTGTTTATTTTTTTTTCTATACATTAAAGAATAGACATACCAACCCATATACCAGGATGAGACACATATATACCAGGATGAAGGGTGTATATATTATTTTTTTTAATTCAGGATTGTGGGGGGCACGGTCCAAATCTTGCACTGCTGTCATCAGACTCTAGTTACGCCACTGATTAGCAGGTCTAAAGTCTGCCAGAAGTGAAGCTGATGACAGCTGCATACACCATGTTTGTGTTTTGAGTAATACTATGAGGAGAGGGGCACCGAAGAACAATTTTGCAAAGGGCATCATTTAGCCTAAGGCCTGTAAGTCTCAAGTCTGTGCAGTTGAAGCACAGACCAGTGCAGGTGTGCTTTTCCGCTAAGGGCATGTGCCAGTGTCAGCTTCTCTCCCGGGTCATCGGTTCTCTCAGAAGCGCGTCTTCGCAACAGTCCGTGAGCTTAAGAAATACTGATTGATGCAATAAGACAATGACCCGATACACACCTACGCTATGCATGCAATTAATCCTAGAAAGTTTGAATTGTCTCTTCAGATAGGATGAGGACTAGAACACTAGTGCCACCTACAGCAAGTAGCAATTCTAAAAGTCAATAGTGACCCTTTAAGGAGCCTTATCACATGACTTAGGATATAAGCCAGAACCAGAAACTGAATTTTCAGACACTGTTTCGGGGTTCTCACACCTTGCACTGACAAGGGGCAGTACCCCGAAACACAGGGTCTGCAAATTGAGTTTCTGGTTCTGGCTTATATTCTAAGTCATGTGATAAGGCTCGTTAAAGGGTCAATATTGACTTTTAGGATTGCTACTTACTGTAGGTGGCAGTAGAGTTCTAGTCCTATTCCTATCTGAAGAGACAATTTGCATATTTCCCAGAGGAGCATTGCAGCTTTAAAAGTCTCCTTACCTTGCCATGCTTAACATGTCATTCTCTGCAAGGAGAAATGTTACCCCTTAGATAGAAATTTGGAGGAACTGAAAAAAATTTGCAGGGAAGAACGGTCCAAAACTCCTCCTTAGTATAGAGCAAATCTTATTAGCAGCTGCTGGAAATATTTAGCTTATGGGAGATATTGAGCTCAAGGCTCCACTTACATTTTACTTGATGTGCCCAATAAGTCATGAATGATACAACTGTGTTTAGTTAGATTAACTGTTATCGAAGTTGCAATTATAGACAAAGACAGACACATTAGTACCAATGAGACAGTTCTCAAAAGGTTCACTTACTTTTATTTCACATTTAATTTTTATCAATTTAGCATAATAGGTTTACATTTCAAAGCGATGCTGAAGAATTTGGTGTTAATTTGGTTTTCGGGCATGAATAAAATATAAACCTTCAAAATTAACAACATCCATCTTTGATTTATCCACACGTTGCATAAACACGGCTTTTTCAATCTGGTAACCAGCTTCTTTGAAGGCAATCTCCAGATCTTCCTTTTTTGAAGACATTACACTAAATCGCTTGTCACCAACGTGATAATAAGTAGCATTTATCCCACTTGCAATTATAAGGTGACCTCCAGGTTTTATCAAGTCCTTGAAATTTTTCAGAACTTCACAGTATGATTTTATGTCCTTACACGGAGCTTCGAGACAGAGACAACACAGGAGACAATCCACTGGTGGTACAACGACTGGGTCGAAAGGGTTTCTCTTAAGAGCATCACATTTCAGGAATTCTTTCACCTTACTGCGGAGTTTCTCAGCCTTTTTGTCGTAATCCTCCCTTTAAACATACAAGAATATTATTATTTCACTTACTATTATGCTAATGAAACAGTAGACAACTGACATCTAGACGCTAGACGATATGGACAACATACAGTAATAGTGGGTTTTCTTCTGCGACCCACCAAAATGAGCCTAAGCGAAGAGCTTTTCCATAAGAATGACTTTCCCTTTGGTGGACTGGAGACGTCCATGTATTACATGGATGACTATTCATTTGAATGCTACTACAACACTTCCCCTGTTATAGTTGCAACAGAGGGGTCATATAATCACTGTCCTAACATGGCAGCTTGACGGCTTTTCTAATTAGTTCTCTCCTTGCTTGGGATGTCAGTTTAGGTGGATGTATTGGTAAGTTTTCAGTTGTGCCATACTCCTTCCATTTTTTTGGATGATGGATTGAACAGTGCTCCATGAGATGTTCAGAATGTGGGCTATTTTTTTTAATAACCTAACCCTGCTTTACTCTTCTCCACAACTTTACCCCTGACCTGTCTAGTGTGTTCCTCGGTTTTCATGTTGCTGTTTGATCCCTAATGTACTCAAACAAACATGTGAGGCCTTCACAGAACAACTGTAGTTATATTGAGAAGAGATTATACAAGGGTGGGCTCAAATTCCTAATTCTGGAGGCAACAGGTCACTCAGGATTTTATTTGGGGTATCAAACTACAAGGGGCGTAATATAAAAAATTGTGACGTGCATTTGTATTTAGAAAACCATTTATCATTTCCTTTTGTTATGATCGTGTAGCAAGTAGCAACTCATTCAGGAAAATAGTAACAACTGCCACAGATCCTGCCGGTTCCTGTACAGACTAGAGATCTTGACCCCACAGTCCCTTGTGGGTCCTGCATGAGTTGAGATAGCCCTAACCACAGACTGTAATATGGCAACTTGGACCTATGTTGCCTGAAAGGTCGTCAAACGATACACGTTCCTCCTAAAGAACCGAGGGCAGAGCAGAGTGTAAATTACCTACAGAAGGGAAGTGTGCTCAAATAGCAAGATTCCAGAGTGAGTAGAACAAATCATGAAATACAAAATAAAGGATTAAGTACGTAATGTCAGAAAATATGCCGCCTACTTCCTAAAAAGAAACAGCAGATAGGTACAGAGTAAAGAACATACTAAGAGATAAACCCAGCTGGTCTTTCACTGACTGGCTTAAACTATAGCAGCATTGCTGGACATCCAAATTAGACTATCACCAGCAGGAAATACCAGCAGGGGGAAAGAATGTAAAGTCGCACCTGACAGGTGACAGGTCAGACAATTGAAACAAGGATCACAAAAATTAAATCCGAGAGAAAAGGTGTATCTGCTGTGGCTCAGAGGACAGAGAACCAGACCACAAAGCACAGGCTCAACGATTTGAACCCAGACTATTTTTTTTTTTATTATAACTTGTGTAAATATCTTTGTAATGCAATTTGTGTGTGATGCATTAGCACTAAATAGTCTAAGTTGGTGAAGTGAGAAACATATTGGCATAAATTAATTTTTAGGATAAAATAACTAAAAATTGGCATGTGCATATGTATTCATGCCTTCTGCTATGGAGCCCCTAAAATTTTCTGGTGTTACAATTACCTATATAAGTCACATACTTAGTGAAAGGAAGTCCACCTGTGTGCAACCTAAGTGTCACATTGTCTGTCAGTATATACACACCTTTTCTGAAAAGCCACACAGGATGTAAAACCATTAGGCAAGAGGCACCACTAACCAAACATCATGAAGACCAAGGAGATCTCCAAAGAAATCAGGGACAAAGTTGTTGAGAAGTACAAAGTCAGGGTTGGGTTCCAAAAAAAATATCCCAATCTCTGATGATACCCCGGAACACCATCAAAGCCATCTAACTTTAAAGAGCTGGAGCAATTTTGCCTTGAGGAATGGGCAAAAGTCCCAATGGCAAGATGTGGAATGCTCATAGAGACTATAGATGAGCGAACCTTTCAAGGTTCAATTCGGTTCCGATCGAAGAATTTCCCACTTTTCGTCGAACAGTTCATCTAACAGTTCAACGAACATATCCAAATCCAATTGAATTCCATGGAGGCAAAACTAATCACATAGACAACACCTTCAAATGGGCCCAAAAGCTGCCAAAACAGCTCAAATTAGGGGTGAACACCAAGTGTCAAAAGTGGCATCAATTGACCAACAGTGCAAATTTTATAATAGCACAGCATCAGTCAGCCCTGGGCCACGCAGGAGGTGTCACGGTCTGGGCCAGCAATTACAGCTTTGAATGTAAGTTCAAATTAAGATGAGATGGGTGAGGGATCAGTGTAGGCCTACTGTGCTGGGAGCCTTGATACCACATGCAACAGCTCAAGCAGCTTTTCTGGTGGCACAAATATAAGCTATGTAGACTACTATTGCTCGGAAAATTCAAGGATAGTAACACATTTAGTTGACTGAAAGTAAGTGCACGCTTGCCTGTCATGGGTGTGTCCGATGTAACAGACAGTTGCTCTGGATCTGGCTGCAGAAAGTCACTGCGTTTGACATTGCAGACGACTTCTTAATCCTTCTGACTTTTGGACCCAGCGGCAACTTCCCTCCTACTCTGATTGACACACCCTGGTCTGGGTGTTTATAAAGTCTCAGTCTGCTTCAGGAAATTATATTCTCATTTTCCCTTGTGAAAGCTTGGAGCAATAGCAGTCAACTAGCTTCCTCTCTGGTGCCCTTGGAGGACGTTTGGTGATATCTAACTGGTGTCTGCTAAAGCTAAGTTTTCCCCTCTTTGTTTGTCTCCCTTGTTGTCTTTAGTTTATAGTGGGGACTGACCAGTGCTCACCCCTCCCTATCTAGGGCCTTGCTCTAGGGATATACAGGGACTAGGTTTCCTGTTCGGCGATAGGTGCAGAACCTATATAGGGGTGGTAGGACAGGTAGGGTGATATTAGATCTGCCTAGGGGTCTCAACTCCACCTTTCCCTAGTGTTTTGGCTGCCCTCTCCTCATCCCTTTGTGTTGCACTTAGTCTTTCCCACACTGTGCGGGACACTGCCGGTCTGGGAGCCCTACTTCTATTAGCAACACACATGACCCAATCAGGAGTCTCCACATTTAAAAAAATTTGGGGCAGACACCAAAGTGGCATCAATTTCACCAGAGTAGAAGTAGTATAATGGGGACAGACACCCCTTCCATTATAGGAAACACACCAGATGGAGACCCAACCAGGAGTCTCCACATTTCAAAAAATTATTGGTAACATCAGCAGCAGAAACAGCAGGCACAAAAGCCATAACAAAGATGTCACAGACTGCAATAACGTGATATCAATGCAGCACACTAAAAACTACACCATACCCTAGTCTGCACAGTCTGTGATTGGGGTGCAAAAGTCTTTGGAGATCCATGACATGTTCATCTTTATGAAAGTTAGGTGGGCTACACTTTCAGAGGACAGCCGGATGCGCTTATCCGTCAGGACACCATCAGCAGCACTGAAGACACGTTCTGAGAGAACGCTGGCTGCCGGGCATGATAAAACCTCCAAGGCATGACAGGCGAGCTCAGGCCACTCTTTCATTTTTGAAGACCAAAATATAAAAGGGTCCAAACCCTCGCTGATGGTTTTGATATTGTCACGGGTGTGTCAGAGGTGACAGACAGTCGCCCTGCAGTGGGTTGCAGGAGATCTCTACGTTTGGCATTGGAGACAGTTTCTTAGTTAAGAGGCTGTCTTTAGGACCGAGCGGCTACCTCTCTCTTGCTAATTAGCTCTCTGGCCTGGGTGTATATATACCTGGTGTGTCTGAGAGGGATTCGCTGGCTATATCCATTTCTACTTGTGAAGCTTAGCAGGAGCTGTACTTCGTCTTCTCTGGAGCTTGAGGCCGTGTGCTTATTTGGAGTTCTTCTAAAGCTAAGCCATTTCCCCTGTTTTGTCCACCCTTGTTGTCTATAGAGTTTAGTGGAGGTTGACTAGTGCTCATCTTGACGCACCCCCTGTGCCGTGGGGTACTCGGTGCCGGACCGGTCGTTGCTAGGGGAGATGTCACAGTGGCGGTGACCCGATCCGTGACCCAGGGCGGTCAATCAAAAGGGAAATATTTACAGGGGATTTATAGTTTTTGATATACAGTTCATGACGCCACCTGTGGTATGCGGCTAAAGGGAGCCGCTGCAGAGCAGGTCCTCTGAAGCTGTTGTTAATGCAGCAGAGTTGGTTTAGCTCTCCACAGGTAGAGCTTAACTCCAGGGCAGTGTAGATGATGCTGTTATGGAAGTAGCACTCGTAGTGCAGTGTAGTGCATGGGGTGATGGCGCTGCAATAATTTCACAGAGACAGTGGGGTGCAGTCTTCAGAGTTTACTCACAGTTGTTAAGTTCCTCAGGTTGCACTTTCCGGATTACGACCTCCCACGTCGCGCTGCGTTCACCAGGCAGGGGCTCAGCAAACTCCCAGGTGCTTCAAGAGTGCCTGACAGGACCCCGTTATATATGCCCTTCTCAGCCGTCTTCCTGCGCTGGTCCTCACCCTTCTTGCCCTGCGCCTCGCCAAACAATGTCCCAAGCCGGTATCCTCAGATCTTTCTGGGCAACCTGGAGTTCCCTGGATCCTATGTGGTTACCTTTTTGGCGACTTGAGTGCGGATGTGGCAACTGCACCCTGAAAGTACAGAAGCCTGCGGTTTCCAGTTGAACTTTGTAATTCTCACTGATTAGGGGCCGGTCCCCTCTGCTGCTCGATCCCTCCACCGCCTGGCAGATTCGGGCATACGGGTGGCCTCCAGCAATGCCCGTACCCCTGGGATCCCTTCTTCACTCCTGGAGCCTTCCTCCTGCTCCTCTGCTCCTCAGTCTGTCCTGGGCCTCTCAGGCTAGTCCCTCCTCCTCCTGAGCAGAGCTCCTGCAGAGCTCCTGCTCCCTCTACTTCTCCTCCCAGACTGAACTGTCCTTTCAAGATGGCGTCTCTATTTATATCACTTCTTCCAATGCTCCCCTGATTTACTTCCTCCACCCACACCCACTACATGGTTCCCCCTCACTTTGGTTACCCTCACTCCAGCCAGGGACAGGGCTCAGCAGGAAAGCGACGCATCTTGCCCCTCCTGCTGGTCTGGAGTAGTGTAGTGTTGGATGCAGGTGTTAGGGTCCCTGGCAGCACTCTATCCTTACCTGAGAGTGGGATACCACACCTCTGGGTGAGGTGCAGTACCTCTGTGGTGACTGAACCCGCAGGGGCGCAACAATCTCCTTCCATCCCTAGCCGTGGCTATACGCCAGGGAGCGTAGGGCGAGGTACGAGTGCGGTGATTGCTGAGGAGGCAATATAAGGATGATAGTTGAGACAGGGTGATGCTAGACCAGACTAGGAGGTCTCCACTTCCCCCCTTTCCCTAGTGTCTGGGCTCCCTTTCCCTCCTCTCCCTTTTCCCTCTATGCTGCACTAAGTCTTCCCCACACCTGGCATGTTATTATAGCCGGCCGAGCACGTTTTGAAAAGGTAAAAAAAAAGGGAAGTGACTTTTTTTTTTTTCTTTGTGTGTTTTTGGGTGAGCACCTTTTTTTTCCTTTCTCCCTTTGGTATGGGTTCAGTTGCAGAGCTTGCAGAGCTCGCAGAGCAGTTCCGCTGTTTGTCTATGGAGGTGAATGACCTCCGCTGTGAGGTTCAGCAGCAGCATCAGCGGTTACAGGTCGCCAATATGGGGGTTTCTGAAGGTAGGTCTTTCCAGCCTGAACCCAAGGTTGCCCTTCCGGACAGGTTTTCAGGAAGCAGGGACAAGTTTTTTGTGTTTAAGGAGGCATGAAATTTGTATTTTAAACTTCATCCCTACTCCTCCAGTAATGAGGAGCAACGGGTTGGTATTGTGATCTCTCTATTGCAGGGCGATCCTCAGTCATGGGCGTTTTTGTTACCGCAGGACTTGGTTTGTCTCCAATCTGTGGAGGGGTTTTTCGGAGCTCTGGCCCTCATCTATGATGGCCCTGACCGAGTCACCTTGGCTGAGCCTAGGCTACGTCGCCTTCAGAAGGGGATTCGGTCAGTGGAAACATACAGTTCGGAATTACGTAGATGGACAACAGATTCCAAATGGAATGACTCAGCCCTTAAAAGTCAATTTTGTGAGGGGCTTACTGAAAGGTTGAAAGATGCCTTGGCTGTATATGAAACTTCTCAGTCCTTGGAGGCTGCCATGTCTTTGGCCATACGTCTTGATAGACGCCTTTGGGATAGACGGGTGCGACCACCTTCTTCAGGGCCTTCTAGCCGGTGTTGTGTACCTCTGCCAGGGGAGCGGTCTGGAGGTGAACCAGTACTGGGGGAGTTGGAGGAACCCATGCAGTTAGGGGGAGTCTCTACATCATACATCTCCCCAGAGATTCGCAGGAAAAAAGGTGTTTTTTTGTGGGAAAAAGGGACACTTTGTTGGGACCTGTCCTTCAATTCCTAAACAAAAGGAAACTCGATTAACTCTCGGTAGTCTGGAGTTGGATAAACAAGGGGTGCATTTGTGGCCAAACTGCAGTTCCCGCTTTGTCCTGACAGCAGAGGTGGTGCTAGAGAGCAAAACCGAAAAAATTTCTGTGTTTTTGACAGTGGAGCCGGAGTCAGCATGGTTGATGCTGAGTTTGTGAAAACTCATAGTCTTGCTTGCTGTGCTTTAGCTGAACCTTTTCCCATCTTTGCCCTTGACTCGGCGCCACTTGCACAGAAAACATTTACTCAGATTGTACATAATGTAAAACTGAGGGTGGGGTCAGTTCATTGTGAAGTCATCCCTTGCTATGTTCTGGACAATTTTCCTACTCCGATTGTTTTGGGTATACCTTGGCTTGTTAAACATAATCCGTTGGTGGATTGGCAAGCCAGGGAGATTATTGAATCGGGAGATTACTGCCATGAGAACTGTCTATATATTTCTATTGCTACTGTCTCTATGGAAATATTACCTGCTTTTTTGTCTGGTTTTGAGAATGTTTTTTTCTGAGAAAGGGTTTCAGGATTTGCCTGCTCATCGTGCTTATGACTGTCCTATTAACCTGACCCCCGGAGCTAAACTACTGAAGTCCAGACTGTATAATCTTTCTGACCCTGAGAGGCAATCCATGAAGGATTTCATTGTGGAGAAGGGACATATCAGACCCTCATCTTTGCCCGTGGTGGCAGGGTTCTTCTTTGTGAAGAAAAAACAAGGTGGTCTATGTCCCTGTTTAGATTTCCGAGAATTAAATTAAATTACCATCCATGATCCATATCCTCTTCCTCTGATTCCTGATTTGTTCAGCCACGTTGTGGGAGCTAAGGTATTCTCCAAGTTGGATTTAAGGAGAGCCTACAATCTGGTTAGAATCAGAGAAGGGGATGAATGGAAGACAGCGTTCAATACCCCGGAAGGACATTTCGAGAGTCTGGTTATGCCTTTTGGTTTGACCATTGCACCTGCGGTATTCCAGCATTTCATAAATTATATTTTCCATCATTTGATGGGGAGGTTTGTGGTGGTCTATCTGGACGTTATTTTGGTTTACTCACCTGATTTTGAGACACATGTTAAGCAGGTGCTCCAGATATTAAGGGATAACAAACTTTATGCCAAACTAGAAAAATGTGTTTTTGCTGTTCAGGGGGTGCAGTTTTTGGGGTACTTGTTGTAATCTTCAGGTTTTTGATCGATCCGGAAAAGATACATGCAGTTCTTGACTGGGAATGTCCCGAGAACTTGAAGGCTTTACAATGTTTTCTGGGCTTTACTGGCCTTTACTGACATGACTAAGAAGGGGTCTGATTTTTCCAAATGGTTAGATGCTTCCTTCCAGGCTTTTTCTTCCTTAACGAATCATTTTGCCACAGCACATATACTCAGTCAACCCGATGTTTCTCAACCCTTTATTGTGGAGGTCAATGCTTTGGATGTCGGGGTTGGGGCTGTGTTGTCTCAGGGTTCGTCTCCTGGTAAATGGCGTCCATTCGCCTTGTTTTCTAAAAAATTGTCTTCGGCTGAAAGAAATTTTTGACGTGGGTAATAGGGAACTTTTGGCGATCAAATTGGCGTTCAAGGAATGGCGATATTAGTTGGAGGGGGCTGTCCATCCTATTACTGTTATTACTGACCATAAGAACCTGTCTTGTCTTATCTCCAGTCAGCTAAACGTCTCAACCCTAGGCAAGCCAGATGGTCCCTGTTTTTTACAAGGTTGAATTTTGTTGTCACTTTTCGTCCAGGGGGTCAAAAACGTTAAGGCTGATGCTTTGTCCCGGAGTTTCCCTGGTGGTGGTGACCATGAGAACCCTGCCCTGATATTACAGAAAGGGGTAGTTATTTCGCCTCTTTTTCCTGAACTAGAGGGTGAAGTGTTGGAGGCTCAGGAGGATGCCCCTGCCTCCTGCCCTTCAGGAAAGTTATTTGTACGACCTGATCTGCGCCGTAAAGTAATCAAGGAACATCATAACTCTGTGCTTGCTGGGCATCCAGATGGTAAGGCAACCGCGGACCTCCCCTCTCGTTTTTGGTGGCCAGGGTTGCATTGGGATGTAATTGAACACGTAGCTGCTTGTAGTATTTGCGTCTGATCTAAGGTTTCGCACACCTGTCCATCTGGTACTCTTCTTCTGCTACCTATCTGACGCGCCCCTGGGCCTGTGTCGCACTGCGTTGCGCACGCGGGAGCTTACCCGGAGCCGGATCTGTTGAGGGTTGTAGTCTCGTGGCGGTGACCCGGTCCGTGCCCAGGGAGTCAAACTGAGCGGCGATGTATCAGCGGTAGATGTTGGACGACTACGCCACCCGTTGAGTACAGCTAAGGAGCTGCTGCTGCAGGGCAGACCGCTGAGGCCGGTGGTAGGATTGTGCAGCGTGATAGTATAACCCCCAACGGGAGGGGTATGGCCTCAGGGCAGCCGACGTGGATGATGGGGGTAGCAGGAACCACTCGGAGACGGTATGGTGTAGTTCAGGGTCTTTACTGGTGACAAAGATAGACCCTCCCAGAGTACTGGCTAGCGATTGGGGCCTGGTCAGTCCTTGAGCAGATGGGATCTCCCCTGGCCAGGCGGAGTTGTAGGCCTCCCAAACTAACTGTACTCTTCTGGCTACCTTGCTAGAGGCGGGTATAAGTAGCCCACATCCCTGAGTGTACCGTGTGGTGCTCACCCGTATGGCCGGTGACTCGGGTTTCTTGGCCAGAGGACCTGGAATCCCCTGCCTGACGGATTCTGCTGCTGGGTAGGAGTTAGTCCCCACAGCCTCGGACTCCGGGTCCGGTAAGAAATCTTCTCAGTCAGGGCGAGCTCTGCAGCTGCCAGCCCCTGACTCCTTGTAACACTGCTCCCACAGAGCTCCTGATGTTCTGTTCCTATATTTGCTTCTTTTCTCTGTCTCTACTTCTTTTCTACTCACTAACCCTGCCTCAGCCCTAGGTTTATATAGGGGAAGTTCTTCCCCTCCCAGGACTGGGCAGGAGGTGTGGCATGCATAGGATTCCTGACCAAGAGACCTCCCACCTGCTCTCAGACGTAATATCTCTATCACTGTGGCAACCAGACCCCTGGGGTGACACATTCCCCCCTAGTGAAATTTAGTACTCCGGGACTAAACATATTTTAGAAAAACATAACAAGATATAACAATAACAATACAATAAAGAAACACATAAAGGTGGTCACGGCATGTCCGTAACCGGGTGCAGTCTTTGAAGAAAGCAAGGTGTCCATTTCACCAAAACAGGGAGACGTAACCAGGTAGGGGTCTGTCCTGCCCCGAGTCATTAACAGTCTTTAGTCCGTCCTGGGTTACGCTCCAACTATGTACACAGGATTCCCGGTAAATCCACCAAAGACTCCTATAAACAACTAGAAACACATAATTATACACAAGCAACAAGAAAAACAGGTAACCACAAATAAAACAATTTATACACTTCAAATCCTCCAACGTGCGGGTAACTGGCCTCTAGTGGCCCTAGTGGACCTACGGAGCTGACTGTCTGGCCCTGAACTACAAGGTGTAGGAGCTGTCAAGGGTAAATTGGGCAGCTGTCTACGGGCCCTTTGGCTCACTAGGGATATGGCAGGCTCACTGCAAGCAGAGGGTTGATCCTCCTGATCTGCTGGTGTGGGATCTTCTGCCTCCTGGACTGGCTGTTCTTCCAGCTCTACCTGTTGCTCCATAGGTGCTTGGGATGCTGGTTGGAGGAAGGTGAGTATGGGTACCACAACTGCACCATTGACTTGAGTCCAAGACCGAGGGAAGTCTCCGAGCACAGTACTAACCATATCTTCCCTTTCCTCTACGGGTCGATGGTCTTCTTGTTCCTCTTCAGGGTTCCGTAGCTGTTCAGGACACTTCTTCAGGTGATCCCGGGATACAATGGCTGTGGTCTCCCCTCCGTCTTTACTGATGGTACAGACCTTCGGGTTCTCGTGGCTTGAGGGCAGTACGGTGTACGGGTCCTTCTCCCACTGGTCGTCCAACTTGTGGAGCCGTCTTTTCCTCTTCAAGACCTGCTCTCCGGGCACCAGGGGAACAGCGGGAGCATACTGGTTGTAAGTTTTCTCTTGTCTCTCCCTAGCCTGACAGAGACTTCGCTCCACGCTCTCCTGTACTTTCCGGTACTGCTGCTGCCTCTCTGTGTCCCAGTCTGCTTCTGGTGAAGTGTCCTCGGGTGTCAGGACTCCCATTTCCAGGTCAACAGGTAACTTACCAGGTCTCGCCCTCATTAGGTAAGCCGGGGTACAGTTGGTGGAACCTACCGGGATGTGGTTGTATAGGTCCACCAGATCGGGCAGCTTCTCAGGCCACAGACTGCGTTCTTCCAGGGGCAACGTTTTCAGAAGATCCATTACCACCTGGTTCATTTTCTCACAAAGTCCATTAGTTTGCGGATGATAGGGTGTTGTCCTTATCTTCCGGCAGCCATACAGATTGCAGAATTCCTGGAAGACCTCCGCTTCAAAGGCAGGTCCCTGGTCCGTCAGCACTTGGTCCGGGTACCCGTGTGGACGGCAGAAGTGCTGCTGGAAGGCTCTAGCTGCTGTTTGAGCCGTTAAGTCCTTGACGGGGACGACAACCAAGAACCGGGAGTAATGATCCACGATGGTTAACGCGTAGACGTAGCCACTTCTGCTTGGGGTCAGTTTTACATGATCCAAGGCTACCAGTTCCAACGGCTGCCGGGTGACGATGGACTGCAGGGGAGTCTTCTGGCTGGCACGGTCCTTCCTCCTCAGGTTGCACGGGCCACAGTCTCTGCACCACCTCTCGATGGTTCCCCTCATGCCTACCCAATGGAACCGCCCGCGCAGCAGGAACTCCAGCTTCTTCCATCCGAAATGCCCAGCTCCATCGTGGTATGCCTCCATCACCATGGCTGCGTCTCGTCGTGGCACCACTACTTGCCAGATTAGTTCATGCGTCCGGGAGTTAACCATCCTGCGGCACAACTTCCCCTTGTAAAGGAACAGTCTACTCTTTTCTGCCCACAGTTGCTTGGCTTCCTCCGGAGCGTCTGGGTCAAGGCGAGCCTCTGGCCGAGTCAACATCTCCTTCACCAGCCGGACGGCAGGGTCACTGTCTTGCGTTTCCGCCCAGTTGTAGTGAGGTAAGGGGTTAAGCGTAGCGCCTTGCTTACTCCTTACCCGATGGGAATACTGGATAGTCCCATGACGGTGAAACGCGGGGAGTTCGACTTCTTCCAGTCCCTCTGGATCTTCTCCTACGTCCGGTAGGTTTGGCATCCTGGACAGGGCGTCCGCGTTGGTATTGGAGCGTCCTGCCCGGTATTTGATGGTGAACTCGTAGTTGGACAGGCGGGCCATCCATCTCTGCTCTAGGGCACCGAGTCTTGCCGTGTCCAGGTGTGTCAACGGGTTGTTATCCGTGTACACGACGAACCGGGAAGAAGCGAGGTAGTGCTTAAAGCGTTCGGTGACTGCCCACACCACTGCCAGGAACTCTAGCTTAAATGAGCTGTAATTCTCAGGGTTTCTTTCGGTGGGTCGCAGTTTTCGGCTGGCGTAAGCGATTACTCGCTCTTTCCCCTGCTGGATCTGGGACAGCACGGCTCCTAGCCCGATGTTACTTGCGTCGGTGTAGAGGATAAAGGGCTGGCTGTAATCCGGGTACGCCAGGATTTCATCCCCCGTGAGGGCCATCTTCAGCTGGCGGAAGGACTCTTCTTCCAACTTCTCCCATCTGAAGGGCGGCTTCTGGTTCTTGGCCTTCCGGGACTGGCCTATCAGGAGGTCCTGCATAGGAGCTGCCTTCTTGGTGAAACCGGGGATGAACCTGCGGTAGTAGCCTACCAACACGAGGAACTGCCGCACTTCCTTTACACTGGAGGGACTTGGCCATTCCTTAATTGCGGTGATCTTATCAGGGTCGGGAGCCACTCCGTCAGCGCTCACCACGTGTCCCAGGTACTGCACCTTTGGTTTCAGGAGGTGACACTTGGAGGGTTTCACCTTTAGGCCGTAGCTTGCCAGAGCTTCGAACACTTCCGCCAGGTGTTTCAGGTGGTCCTCATAAGTCTTAGAATATACGATGACATCGTCCAGGTACAACAGGACCGTCTCGAAGTTTCTGTGGCCCAGACAGCACTCCATTAATCGTTGGAAGGTTCCTGGTGCGTTGCAGAGTCCGAACGGCATACAGGTAAACTCGCTAAGTCCCATCGTGGTGGTGAATGCGGTCTTCTCCCGGTCCGCCTCCGCTACAGGAACCTGCCAGTACCCACTAGTGAGATCCAAGGTAGAGAAGAAGTTAGCAGATCTTAAAGCAGCCAAAGACTCCTCTATCCTTGGTAAGGGGTACGCATCCTTGTGTGTGATACGGTTGATTTTCCGGTAATCTACACACATCCTCATGGTGTTGTCTTTCTTTTTGACTAAGACTAGTGGAGCTGCCCAGGGGCTACAGCTATCCCTGATCACCCCAGCCTCCTTCATGTCTCTAAGCATCCCCTTGGCGTGTTGGTAGTGTGCAGGGGGTACGGGTCGATACCTCTCTTTTATGGGAGGATGGTCTCCCGTGGGGATGTGGTGTTCTACCCCCTTGACTCGCCCGAAGTCTAACGGGTGTTTACTAAACACTCTCTCGTACTCTTGAACCACCCGATAGACTCCCTGTTTCTGGTGTGAGGGAGTGGAGTCAGTACCCAAATGTAGTTGCTGACACCAGTCCTCCATTGTTTACTTAGAGCCGTTACCTTCCTCCGGGTGAGATGGAGGCAAGGGTTCCACAGATTGTATAGCATTTTGGTTAATGGTATATAATTTGGCTAGCGTGGCATACCGGGGCAGGTACACTTCCCTCTTCCCGATATTGATTATGCGAACAGGCACCCTCCCATGGCGTACATTAACCACCCCCCGTGCTGTCAAGATGGTGGGCCTACTGTCTGAGTAAACTGGTTCTACCATTGCCTGGTAATCTCTACCTCTCAGACCAATAGCTGCCCGGCACCAAATCATCATTTCACTTTTTGGGGGCATGGCAATAGGGAAAGGGTCACACATTCTCACGCTACCAATCTCACCGCCGGAGAGTTCCACCTGTTGCCGTCGCATCAGTGCCCGGATCTCTTTTTGGAGCACTCGCTGCTCGCCGGAGCTGGCGTTCTTGGCAACCTGCTGTAAAAGGAAAATCACCTCTGCAAGACAATTTTCAATTACATTAGTTCCTAGAGTTATCTTTGGGTGACTCTCGTGTTTGTCAACGTCTACAATGATCAGTCCCTGTGCTGCCAGTTCAACTCTACCAATTTTAATGGTCACCTCTTTAAATCCGATCTGTGGCACGGGCTGACCATTGCTGGCGATGATACTCAAGTCGTCGTCAGGGTAGCGGGTAATATCCGAGTCATTCCAGTACTGCTTGAAGAGCACGTACGGGATGGTGGTGACTTGTGACCCGGTGTCCAGTAGGGCACTCATAGGAATGCCATCCAGTACCACAGGCAAGACTGGACGTCCTCCCACATATTTGTCGCGCCAGTTCGATGGGCCTGATGATCTTTTTCCTAGGGGTTGGCCCTCTACCCTAGGTTGTGCCAGTTTAAAGGACAGTACCTTGCCATATGTCCAGGTTGATTACAGCGGCGGCAGATGGGTCGTCCATCCTCGTTGTATCGGTCGCTGGGTCTTCCTCTGGCTGGTGGGGTCCTCCTTGGTCGACGCCATGGGATGTCCTCCGGTCCGGATGCCAGCTGGATCTTCCCTGGAGTAGAAACCTGTAAAGACTGCACAGTTCGGGTTAGCGCAGCAACGCTTTTAGCTAGCTCTTGGACCTGATGGTGCAGGTCTGGAGCCGGGTCATTGTTCAAAGCCTGCGCATCAGCTCCCACAGGCCCTGCCGACAAGGGCGCCGCCTCCTGGTGGTAAGTGGTAGTGGGGCGTCTGGGGGTCACAACGCCACTTGGTGCCGGTTCTCGAAGCACCCGGATGGCTCTGTCATTGAACTGTGCAAATCCCAGATGAGGGTCCTGTAAGGCCATTGCCCGCAACTGGGTTCGGTGGGCATTGCAATATAAACCCTCTATAAATTGTTCAGTCAACAGCCTGTCCTCGTCTCCCACGCCGTCAGGGTCGGTCTGCTTAATGGCTCTCAGGGCCTCTTGTAGGTTCAGGGCATAGTCCCTTATACTCTCATGTGCCCGCTGTTTGCACCCGTAGAATCTAAGCTTGATCTCGGCTGAGGTGCGGGTATCAAAGGTGTCCCTCAGCCGGGTTAGTATCCCTGCGACAGTCCTCCCCCCAGGTGGCCAGGACTTTACCTCCCTTCGGGCTGCCCCAGTTAATTGGGCCACCAGGATGCTCACTTTTTGCTCTTCTGTGAGGGGGTACACCTGGAAGAGGCTATCCAGCTTTTCTCTAAAGTCATGCAGGGTATGTGACTCCCCTGAGTACTGGGGTAGCCAGGCCGCTCCCGGGATATAGGGCATGGTGAAAGGCATCACTGCAGCAGCGGTGGCGCTGGCGGGGGTTGAGGCAGTGAAGCTCTCCTCCATATCCGACATCCTCCTCCCCCCTAGTGGACCGTGGCCTACCTTGCGATGATCCTCTTCCGTAGGCCGCGGCTCCACAGTAGATTGTCAGGGTTGAGGACCTTCCGTCGCGCTCCTGTGACGTCGGCGTCTGCTGGGCTCCTTCCAGAACCTTACGCGACGTCCGGACGTGAGGCGGGGCTTCAGTTCTCGCGCGCTTTCGGAGTCCACGCCCCTCTTCTTCCCGCGCGACGTCTTCAAGATGGCGTCCAACGGCGGGAAAACTCCACGGAAGGCGGGAAGAAGGCTGGAAATGGCGCCGGATGGCGGGAATCTTCACCACAGGTAAGTTTGAACAGTCTTTTTCAGGCACGCAGTACCCGGTGGTTGCGGGCACGAGATCCTGTCGACTACGCCAAAAGTTGACGCGCCCCTGGGCCTGTGTCGCGCTGCGTTGCGCACGCGGGAGCTTACCCGGAGCCGGATCTGTTGAGGGTTGTAGTCTCGTGGCGGTGACCCGGTCCGTGCCCAGGGAGTCAAACTGAGCGGCGATGTATCAGCGGTAGATGTTGGACGACTACGCCACCCGTTGAGTACAGCTAAGGAGCTGCTGCTGCAGGGCAGACCGCTGAGGCCGGTGGTAGGATTGTGCAGCGTGATAGTATAACCCCCAACGGGAGGGGTATGGCCTCAGGGCAGCCGACGTGGATGATGGGGGTAGCAGGAACCACTCGGAGACGGTATGGTGTAGTTCAGGGTCTTTACTGGTGACAAAGATAGACCCTCCCGGAGTACTGGCTAGCGATTGGGGCCTGGTCAGTCCTTGAGCAGATGGGATCTCCCCTGGCCAGGCGGAGTTGTAGGCCTCCCAAACTAACTGTACTCTTCTGGCTACCTTGCTAGAGGCGGGTATAAGTAGCCCACGTCCCTGAGTGTACCGTGTGGTGCTCACCCGTATGGCCGGTGACTCGGGTTTCTTGGCCAGAGGACCTGGAATCCCCTGCCTGACGGATTCTGCTGCTGGGTAGGAGTTAGTCCCCACAGCCTCGGACTCCGGGTCCGGTAAGAAATCTTCTCAGTCAGGGCGAGCTCTGCAGCTGCCAGCCCCTGACTCCTTGTAACACTGCTCCCACAGAGCTCCTGATGTTCTGTTCCTATATTTGCTTCTTTTCCCTGTCTCTACTTCTTCTCTACTCACTAACCCTGCCTCAGCCCTAGGTTTATATAGGGGAAGTTCTTCCCCTCCCAGGACTGGGCAGGAGGTGTGGCATGCATAGGATTCCTGACCAAGAGACCTCCCACCTGCTCTCAGACGTAATATCTCTATCACTGTGGCAACCAGACCCCTGGGGTGTCACATATCCCTAGCAGGTCATGAACACACTTGCCAATGGATTTTATTACTGACCAACCGGTTTTTGCAGACAAAACAATGGTTTTGGTAGTAGTAGATAGGTTCAGTAAAATGGTTCACTTCATCACATTACCTGCACTTCCAAATTCCAAGACACTTGCTCAGGTGTTCATAAATGAGATTGGAAAGCTTCACGGGGTTCCCTCCGATGTGGTTTCAGATTAGGGGACCCAGTTTGTTTCCAAGTTCTGGAAGGCATTCTGTTCTCGACTGGGGGTGCAGCTGTCCTTTTCCTCTGCCTTCCACCCTCAGTCGAATGGTCAGACCGAGCGGGTCAATCAGAACTTGGAGCCATACCTCAGGTGTTTTGTCTCCGAAAATCAGGAGGATTGGGTATCCTACTTACCGCTGGCAGAATTTGCCATCAATAATCATCATCAAGAATCCACTGGCAGCTCACCGTTTTTCTGTGCATATGGTTATCATCCACAGTTTTTTACTTTCAGTGGGCGAGGAGCTTCAGGAGTTCCTGAGGAAGAACGGTTTACTTCATCACTCTCCTCGGTGTGGCAGGGTGTTCTGTGTAATTTGAAGACCATGGGTGACAGGTATAAACGTATGGCTGGAAGAAAACGCTTTCCAGGTCCGGACCTTAATAAGAATGACTTTGTGTGGTTGTCTACCAAGAATATAAGATTGAAAGTTCCTTCTTGGAAGCTGGGAACTAGGTTTATTGGTCCCTACAAAATTACTGCCACCATTAACCCAGCAGCGTTTTGTCTTGAACTTCCTCGGGCTCTTAAGTAGAGATGAGCGTTGTTCTACTCGAACTGTTCGCCAATCTCAAATTCGAGCTGTTTTGGGCGGTGTTCGAGCCGTTCGGCGAACACGAACGATTTGAGAAAAATTCGGCTGTTCGAGGTTATGTTCGATAACTGTTCGTGCACCAAAATCATAACTGGATTTTTTCTCAGTAATGATGAAAATTAATGTTAATACGCAGTTTGAGTGTACAGCGGGGTGGGGGGAGGGGCAGGGGATGGATCTCTGCAGGAATAATGAAGATCTCCATTTTTGTTTCTCTTTCCCGCATTTGCAGTGGGGAGGTGCAATCTGTCAGCCTATCAGCAGCGCACACACGGAGCGAACTGCTGTTTTTCACACAAGCAAGGGCATGTGTCATTGGCAGTGTATGTCACATGTCCTTACCCTATAAGACCAAGCCATTTTCCCCGTCGCCACCATTTTCTCACTGCTGCAGCTGCGTGTTAGACGGCACCGCTGTTGCTGTGTGCGCTATACCTTGTTAATTTCAAGCCAATTTTCGCACAAATCTACAGATAGCTTGGGAGTAGGGAATAGTTGTGATTGCAGTCCTTTTAAGGACTAGGTTACAGCATTTCCTACGACTTTTATCAGGCAGGTCTGTGCTCTTAAATAGATAGATTGTGGGAGTAAAGACTAATTGTAATTGCAGTCCTTTTCAGGACTAGGTTATATCAGTTCCTATCAGTTTTTGCCAGGCAGGTCTGTGCCAGTGCTGTGCAAGTTTTTTTCACAGCATTTGGCTGAATCTAGCAAAGCTAATCCTTTTTGGCCTATTGCAGAGTATGTTAGTCAGTGGAGTAGCCTATCTGTGTTGCAAGATATACCACCTGTGTATAGAATACCAATTTTTTTACTGCACCTAGTGAAGTAAAATCTTTTGGGCATAGCATCATTCTATTAGTCCATCTATACTGACCTCCATCAGGTTGCAAATTGAATATAATTTTTTTCTGCATCTAGCTCTGAAAAAATATTTGGGCTTCTAGCAGTGTGTGGGATTTGTTCTATTAGTCCATCTATACTGACCTCCATCAGGTTGCAAACTGAATATAATTTTTTTCTGCATCTACCTCTGAAAAAATATTTGGCCTTCTAGCAGTGTGTGGGACTTTCTCTATTAGTCCATCTATACTGACCTCCATCAGGTTGCAAATTAAAAATAATTTTTATCTGCATCTAGATCTGAAAAAAATATTTGGCCTTCTAGCAGTGTGTGGGACTTTCTCTATTAGTCCATCTACACTGACCTCCATCAGGTTGCAAATTAAAAATAATTTTTATCTGCATCTACCTCTGAAAAAATATTTGGGCTTCTAGCTGTGTGTGGGACTTTCTCTATTAGTCCATCTATACTGACCTCCATCAGGTTACAAACTGAATATATATGTTTTTTCTGCATCTACCTCTGAAAAAATATTGGGCTTCTAGCTGTGTGTGGGACTTGTTCTATTAATCCATCTATACAGACCTCCATCAGGTTGCAAACTGAATATATTTTTTTTCTGCATCTACCTCTGAAAAAATATTGGGCTTCTAGCTGTGTGTGGGACTTGTTCTATTAATCCATCTATACAGACCTCCATCAGGTTGCAAACTGAATATAATTTTTTTCTGCATCTAGCTCTGAAAAAATAGTTGGCCTTCTAGCAGTGTGTGTGACTTTCTCTATTAGTCCATCTATACTGACCTCCATCAGGTTGCAAATTAAAAATAATTTTTATCTGCATCTAGCTCTGAAAAAATATTTGGCCTTCTAGCAGTGTGTGAGACTTTCTCTATTAGTCCATCTATACTGACCTCCATCAGGTTGCAAATTAAAAATAATTTTTATCTGCATCTACCTCTGAAAAAATATTTGGGCTTCTAGCTGTGTGTGGGACTTGTTCTATTAGTCCATCTATACTGACCTCCATCAGGTTGCAAACTGAATATAATTTTTTTCTGCATCTAGCTCTGAAAAAATATTTGTCCTTCTAGCAGTGTGTGGGACTTTCTCTATTAGTCCATCTATACTGACCTCCATCAGGTTGCAAATTAAAAATAATTTTTATCTGCATCTAGCTCTGAAAAAATATTTGGCCTTCTAGCAGTGTGTGGGACTTTCTCTATTAGTCCATCTATACTGACCTCCATCAGGTTGCAAATTAAAAATAATTTGTATCTGCATCTAGCTCTGAAAAAATATTTGGCCTTCTAGCAGTGTGTGGGACTTGTTCTATTAGTCCATCTATACTGACCTCCATCAGGTTGCAAACTGAATATAATTTTTTTCTGCATCTAGCTCTGAAAAAATGTTTGGCCTTCTAGCAGTGTGTGGGACTTTCTGTATTAGTCCATCTATACTGACCTCCATCAGGTTGCAAACTGAATATATGTTTTTTCTGCATCTAGCTCTGAAAAAATATTGGGCTTCTAGCTGTGTGTGGGACTTGTTCTATTAATCCATCTATACAGACCTCCATCAGGTTGCAAACTGAATATATTTTTTTCTGCATATACCTCTGAAAAAATATTGGGCTTCTAGCTGTGTGTGGGACTTATTCTATTAATCCATCTATACAGACCTCCATCAGGTTGCAAACTGAATATAATTTTTTTCTGCATCTAGCTCTGAAAAAATAGTTGGCCTTCTAGCAGTGTGTGGGACATTCTCTATTAGTCCATCTATACTGACCTCCATTAGGTTGCAAATTAAAAATAATTTTTATCTGCATCTAGCTCTGAAAAAATATTTGGCCTTCTAGCAGTGTGTGGGACTTTCTCTATTAGTCCATTTATACTGACCTCCATCAGGTTGCAAATTAAAAATAATTTTTATCTGCATCTACCTCTGAAAAAATATTTGGGCTTCTAGCTGTGTGTGGGACTTGTTCTATTAGTCCATCTATACTGACCTCCATCAGGTTGCAAACTGAATATAATTTTTTTCTGCATCTAGCTCTGAAAAAATATTTGGCCTTCTAGTAGTGTGTGGGACTTTCTCTATTAGTCCATCTATACTGACCTCCATCAGGTTGCAAATTAAAAATAATTTTTATCTGCATCTAGCTCTGAAAAAATATTTGGCCTTCTAGCAGTGTGTGAGACTTTCTCTATTAGTCCATCTATACTGACCTCCATCAGGTTGCAAATTAAAAATAATTTTTATCTGCATCTACCTCTGAAAAAATATTTGGGCTTCTAGCTGTGTGTGGGACTTGTTCTATTAGTCCATCTATACTGACCTCCATCAGGTTGCAAACTGAATATAATTTTTTTCTGCATCTAGCTCTGAAAAAATATTTGGCCTTCTAGCAGTGTGTGGGACTTTCTCTATTAGTCCATCTATACTGACCTCCATCAGGTTGCAAATTAAAAATAATTTTTATCTGCATCTAGCTCTGAAAAAATATTTGGCCTTCTAGTAGTGTGTGGGACTTTCTCTATTAGTCCATCTATACTGACCTCCATCAGGTTGCAAATTAAAAATAATTTGTATCTGCATCTAGCTCTGAAAAAATAGTTGGCCTTCTAGCAGTGTGTGGGACTTGTTCTATTAGTCCATCTATACTGACCTCCATCAGGTTGCAAACTGAATATAATTTTTTTCTGCATCTAGCTCTGAAAAAATATTTGGCCTTCTAGCAGTGTGTGGGACTTTCTCTATTAGTCCATCTATACTGACCTCCATCAGGTTGCAAACTGAATATATGTTTTTTCTGCATCTAAATCTGAAAAAATATTGGGCTTCTAGCTGTGTGTGGGACTTGTTCTATTAATCCATCTATACAGACCTCCATCAGGTTGCAAACTGAATATAATTTTTTTCTGCATCTAGCTCTGAAAAAATAGTTGGCCTTCTAGCAGTGTGTGGGACTTTCTGTATTAGTCCATCTATACTGACCTCCATCAGGTTGCAAACTGAATATATGTTTTTTCTGCATCTAGCTCTGAAAAAATATTTGGCCTTCTAGTAGTGTGTGGGACATTCTCTATTAGTCCATCTATACTGACCTCCATCAGGTTGCAGTTTAAAAATAATTTTTATCTGCCTCTAGCTCTGAAAAAATATTTGGCCTTCTAGCAGTGTGTGGGACATTCTCTATTAGTCCATCTATACTGACCTCCATCAGGTTGCAAATTAAAAATAATTTTTATCTGCATCTACCTCTGAAAAAATATTTGGGCTTCTAGCTGTGTGTGGGACTTGTTCTATTAGTCCATCTATACTGACCTCCATCAGGTTGCAAACTGAATATAATTTTTTTCTGCATCTAGCTCTGAAAAAATATTTGGCCTTCTAGCAGTGTGTGGGACTTTCTCTATTAGTCCATCTATACTGACCTCCATCAGGTTGCAAATTAAAAATAATTTTTATCTGCATCTAGCTCTGAAAAAATATTTGTCCTTCTAGCAGTGTGTGGGACTTTCTCTATTAGTCCATCTATACTGACCTCCATCAGGTTGCAAAATAAAAATAATTTTTATCTGCATCTAGCTCTAAAAAAATATTTGGCCTTCTAGCAGTGTGTGGGACTTTCTCTATTAGTCCATCTATACTGACCTCCATCAGGTTGCAAATTAAAAATAATTTTTGTCTTCATCTACCTCTGAAAAAATATTTGGGCTTCTAGCTGTGTGTGGGACTTGTTCTATTAGTCCATCTATACTGACCTCCATCAGGTTGCAAACTGAATATAATTTTTTTCTGCATCTAGCTCTGAAAAAATATTTGGCCTTCTAGCAGTGTGTGGGACTTTCTCTATTAGTCCATCTATACTGACCTCCATCAGGTTGCAAATTAAAAATAATTTTTATCTGCATCTACCTCTGAAAAAATATTTGGGCTTCTAGCAGTGTGTGGGACTTTCGCTATTAGTCCATCTATACTGACCTCCATCAGGTTGCAAATTAAAAATAATTTTTATCTGCATCTACCTCTGAAAAAATATTTGGCCTTCTAGCTGTGTGTGGGACTTGTTCTATTAGTCCATCTATACTGACCTCCATCAGGTTGCAAACTGAATATAATTTTTTTCTGCATCTAGCTCTGAAAAAATATTTGGCCTTCTAGCAGTGTGTGGGACTTTCTCTATTAGTCCATCTATACTGACCTCCATCAGGTTGCAAACTGAATATATTTTTTGTCTGCATCTACCTCTGAAAAAATATTGGGCTTCTAGCTGTGTGTGGGACTTGTTCTATTAATCCATCTATACAGACCTCCATCAGGTTGCAAACTAAATATATGTTTTTCCTGCATCTACCTCTGAAAAAATATTGGGCTTCTAGCTGTGTGTGGGACTTGTTCTATTAATACATCTATACAGACCTCCATCAGGTTGCAAACTGAATATAATTTTTTTCTGCATCTAGCTCTGAAAAAATAGTTGGCCTTCTAGCAGTGTGTGGGACTTTCTCTATTAGTCCATCTATACTGACCTCCATCAGGTTGCAAATTAAAAATAATTTTTATCTGCATCTAGCTCTGAAAAAATATTTGGCCTTCTAGCAGTGTGTGGGACTTTCTCTATTAGTCCATCTATACTGACCTCCATCAGGTTGCAAATTAAAAATAATTTTTATCTGCATCTACCTCTGAAAAAATATTTGGGCTTCTAGCTGTGTGTGGGACTTGTTCTATTAGTCCATCTATACTGACCTCCATCAGGTTGCAAACTGAATATAATTTTTTTCTGCATCTAGCTCTGAAAAAATATTTGGCCTTCTAGTAGTGTGTGGGACTTTCTCTATTAGTCCATCTATACTGACCTCCATCAGGTTGCAAATTAAAAATAATTTTTATCTGCATCTACCTCTGAAAAAATATTTGGCCTTCTAGCAGTGTGTGGGACTTTCTCTATTAGTCCATCTATACTGACCTCTATCAGGTTGCAAATTAAAAATAATTTTTATCTGCATCTACCTCTGAAAAAATATTTGGGCTTCTAGCTGTGTGTGGGACTTGTTCTATTAGTCCATCTATACTGACCTCCATCAGGTCGCAAACTGAATATAATTTTTTTCTGCATCTAGCTCTGAAAAAATATTTGGCTTTCTAGCAGTATGTGGGACTTTCTCTATTAGTCCATCTATACTGACCTCCATCAGGTTGCAAATTAAAAATAATTTTTATCTGCATCTAGCTCTGAAAAAATATTTGGCCTTCTAGCAGTGTGTGGGACTTTCTCTATTAGTCCATCTATACTGACCTCCATCAAGTTGCAAATTAAAAATAATTTTTATCTGCATCTACCTCTGAAAAAATATTTGGGCTTCTAGCTGTGTGTGGGACTTGTTCTATTAGTCCATCTATACTGACCTCCATCAGGTTGCAAACTGAATATAATTTTTTTCTGCATCTAGCTCTGAAAAAATATTTGGCCTTCTAGCAGTGTGTGGGACTTTCTCTATTAGTCCATCTATACTGACCTCCATCAGGTTGCAAATTAAAAATAATTTTTTTTCTGCATCTACCTCTGAAAAAATATTGGGCTTCTAGCTGTGTGTGGGACTTGTTCTATTAATCCATCTATACAGACCTCCATCAGGTTGCAAACTGAATATAATTTTTTTCTGCATCTACCTCTGAAAAAATATTTGGGCTTCTAGCTGTGTGTGGGACTTGTTTTATTAGTCCATCTATACTGACCTCCATCAGGTTGCAAACTGAATATAATTTTTTTCTGCATCTAGCTCTGAAAAAATATTTGGCCTTCTAGCAGTGTGTGGGACTTGTTCTATTAGTCCACCTATACTGACCTCCATCAGGTTGCAAACTGAATATAATTTTTTGTCTGCATCTAGCTCTGAAAAAATATTTGGCTTTCTAGCAGTGTGTGGGACTTTCTCTATTAGTCCATCTATACTGACCTCCATCAGGTTGCAAACTGAATATATATTTTTTCTGCATCTACCTCTGAAAAAATATTTGGGCTTCTAGCTGTGTGTGGGACTTGTTCTATTAGTCCATCTATACTGACCTCCATCAGGTTGCAAACTGAATATAATTTTTTTCTGCATCTAGCTCTGAAAAAATATTTGGCCTTCTAGCAGTGTGTGGGACTTTCTCTATTAGTCCATCTATACTGACCTCCATCAGGTTGCAAATTAAAAATAATTTTTATCTGCATCTAGCTCTGAAAAAATATTTGGCCTTCTAGCAGTGTGTGGGACTTTCTCTATTAGTCCATCTATACTGACCTCCATCAGGTTGCAAATTAAAAATAATTTTTATCTGCATCTACCTCTGAAAAAATATTTGGGCTTCTAGCTGTGTGTGGGACTTGTTCTATTAGTCCATCTATACTGACCTCCATCAGGTTGCAAACTGAATATAATTTTTTTCTGCATCTAGCTCTGAAAAAATATTTGGCCTTCTAGCAGTGTGTGGGACTTTCTCTATTAGTCCATCTATACTGACCTCCATCAGGTTGCAAATTAAAAATAATTTTTTTTCTGCATCTACCTCTGAAAAAATATTGGGCTTCTAGCTGTGTGTGGGACTTGTTCTATTAATCCATCTATACAGACCTCCATCAGGTTGCAAACTGAATATAATTTTTTTCTGCATCTAGCTCTGAAAAAATATTTGGCCTTCTAGCAGTGTGTGGGACTTGTTCTATTAGTCCACCTATACTGACCTCCATCAGGTTGCAAACTGAATATAATTTTTTGTCTGCATCTAGCTCTGAAAAAATATTTGGCTTTCTAGCAGTGTGTGGGACTTTCTCTATTAGTCCATCTATACTGACCTCCATCAGGTTGCAAACTGAATATATATTTTTTCTGCATCTACCTCTGAAAAAATATTTGGGCTTCTAGCTGTGTGTGGGACTTGTTCTATTAGTCCATCTATACTGACCTCCATCAGGTTGCAAATCGAATATAATTTTTTTCTCCATCTAACCCAGCCAATTGTTTTGGCCTAATACCACAGTTTGGCCACTCAGCTCTGCTCGGTTCCCATCCATTGTTTTTTTGTGCAAACAACTCCAGAGTTGTGAATTAGTTAACCACCAAAATGAGTGGAAAAAGGCCTGCTGCTGGTGGAAAGGGGAATAGGCGTGTTGAGAAGGGGAAAAAAGGTTGTGTCCGTGGGGTAGGTGTTAAAGCAACAGTAACATCTGCAGAAGAAAGACCATCTTCCAGCCAAACTAAAATGTCTACTTCTTTTAGCGGACAATGTGATAAGATCCCTTTGTTACGGCCACGCCAATCGCTACAAATTCCAGATGAGGCACAAAAACAGCAGGTGCTTCAACGGATATCAAGTGCTCCTTTAAGTGGGCTCTCCTCCACATCAACTTCAACATCACAAATACTCCAGTCCTCAAAGGTGTCACCCCAATCGCACTTGCTTCCTCACAGCTCCCAAATCTCCAGCTGCCCGTCTGAGTATGAGGTAGAACAGATGGTTGAGTCTGCAGAGCTGTTTACTCATACTATAGCCTGGGAATCAGAGGTCGACTCCAGCGCTTCTGTGAATCCAGACGAGGAAATGATCTGCACTGATGCCCAGAATCTTTATGAGTCGGATCCAGGACCAGACGCAGAAGGTTCTGACCATAATGTAGACCCTCATTCCCAAACTGTAACTCCTGTTGGTGGAGACAATGAGGAAGACGATGATGAGACTCAAATACCTGATTGGAGCGACAACTTTAGTTTTTTGTCAGGGCAGGAACAGGTTGGCTCTGAGGACGACGGGTGTGTTAACGCACAGGGTGATGATGATGAGGTTGGAGATCCCACTTACTGTCAACCCACAGTCAGCCAAGAGATGAGGTCAGCAGAGGAGGTGGAGGAAGATGCTAGTGACGACGAGGTCAGGTTGCGCCTTCCTGGACAGAGACGTAGTACTGGAAGCACGTCAACAACTGCATCCTCAAACACAACTCTGCCTCTCACCACAAGTCGTGGTGGCTCTTCAGGTCGAATGGGTGCTAAGCCTTGCATAGCCTGGGCATTTTTTCAGATCGATAAAGATGACCCAACTCGTGTTATCTGTAACATTTGTCAGCAAAAGCTAAGTAGAGGCTAAAAAATACATAGTTTGAGTACTTCATGCATGAACCGGCACATGGACATGAAGCATAAGTTGCAGTGGGAAGCTCAGTGTGCTACAATGCGGCCTAGCCGGCCGGGCCAACCACCGTCTGCCATATCTTGTGCATCCGCGGCCTCTTCATCCTCTGTAACTGGGGGGACAGCAGTCACACCTGTTTTGGGGCGCAGACCTGCCACCTCTTTACCCGCAACAGCCAGCGTGATTGGCAGGTCATCATTTTCTTTGGAGGTGGTAACACCAGCTGGTGTTGAGCGCTGTCCGACATCGATAGCACCACCTTTGGATCAAGGCAACCTAACATGTCCGCCTGCATCTTCCTCACAGACCGGCAGTTTGCCGGGGACACCCTTATCAACCCCGTCTAAGCACAATAGCCAGCCCTCGGTCCCTCAGATGTGGACAAGTAAAAGACCATTTCCTCCTAGCCATGAGAAAGCTAAGAGGTTGAATTTCACCATCTGCAAGCTCTTGGCTACAGAAATGCTGCCTTTCCGCCTGGTGGACACAGAGGATTTTCGAGACCTTATGTCCGTCGCAGTGCCCCAGTACCAGATGCCCAGTCGGCACTACTTCTCAAAGAAAGGTGTGCCTGCGCTCCACCAGCATGTCGCACACAACATCACCGCTTCTTTGAGAAACTCTGTGTGTGACAGGGTGCATTTCACCACAGACACTTGGACGAGTAGGCATGGACAGGGGCGTTACATGTCGCTGACTGGGCACTGGGTAACTATGGTGACAGCAGGACAAGGGGCTGCTGTCCAAGTCTTGCCGTCCCCACGAGTTGTGCGTCAATCCTCTTTATGTCAAAGTTCCTCCACTGCTTCTGCCTCCTCAACCTCCTCTCGGTCTTCCACCTGCACCCAAAGCCTGTCTGGTCATGCCACAAGCTTTCTAACTGCGCAGAAGGGATCCTGCACACCTCCTTACTATGCTGGCAGTAGGGCTCAACGTCATCAGGCGGTTTTTACTTTGAAATGTCTGGGAAATGTGAGTCACACAGCTGAGGAGTTGTGGTCAGCTTTGGAGAACCAATCTCATGAATGGTTGTCTCCACTGGACCTGAAACCAGGGAAGGCCGTGTGCGACAATGCTGCAAACCTGGGTGCGGTCCTTCGCCGGGGCAATGTCACACACGTGCCTTGTATGGCTCACGTGTTGAACCTGGTTGTCCAGCAATTTTTAGCCCACTATCCCAGACTAGATGGCCTTCTGCAGAGGGCACGGTCGCTGTGTGCTCACTTCCGCCGTTCGCATCCCGCAGCTCAGCGACTTACATCTCTACAGAAGTCGTTGGGCCTGCCACTTCACCGGCTAAAATGCGATGTGCCTACCCGGTGGAATTCAACTCTGCACATGTTGCAGCGACTGTGGCAGCACCGACAAGCCCTGGTGCAATACGTTCTGACGTATAGCCTGGGCCAACGAGATCCAGAGGTGGGGCAAATCACGCTGGAGGAGTGGTCTCAGATCAGGGACCTATGCACCCTTCTGCACAGTTTTGAAATGGCGACGAAGATGTTTAGTGCTGACGATGCCATTATCAGCATGACTATTCCGGTGATTTACATGCTGGAGCACATGTTAAACAGAATTCGGAGTCAGGTGGTGGCACAAGAGGAGGTGGAGGAAGTAGATGAGGAGGAGTTGTATGCGGAAGGGCTAACATCTGCAAGGTCCAGACGGTCGGCAGCACCAAGGCGGCAGGCATGTGAGGGTGAGGGAGATGGTTTTACCAGGGCGCATGGTAGCAGCCAAACTAGTGAGGAAGGTGCAGGAGCCCAGGAAGAAGTGGAGGACGAACTGATGGAAGACTCATCAGATGAGGGAGACCTTGATCACATTTCTGTTGTGCGAGGTTGGGGGGAGAGGACAGAGGAAGGAAGCATGATTGTTACCTCGCCACCAACACAACAGGGACTTGGTGCTCCTGGATGCGCAACACACATGAGTGCCTTCTTGCTGCACTACCTGCAACATGACCCTCGAATTGTGAGAATTAGAAATAATCCTGACTACTGGGTTGCCACACTGTTAGATCCCCGGTACAAAAGTAAATTTGCCGAAATTATTCCTGCCATAGAAAGGGATGCACACATGCAGTAGTATCAGCAGAGACTGTTGCAGAATCTTACATGTGCTTTTCCACAAAACACCAGTGGTGCACGTAGTGAATCTCACAGTTCCAACTTGCCAACTGTGGGACCGTCAAGTGTTCAGCACTCAAACCGTAACAGAACCACAGTATCTGCTGGTAACATCAATTTTGCAGAATCATTTCACCACTTTTTTAGCCCATCCTTTGCTAGGCCACAGGAGACAAGAAGTCTGACACATAGTCAACGCCTAGAGACGATGGTACAGGAGTATCTCCAAGTAAACATTGAAGCCATGACTGTGTCACTGGACCCTTGGTCTTTTTGGGCTTCCAATCTGGATAAATGGCCGGAGCTAGCCACTTACGCCTTGGAGATCTTGTCATGCCCCGCAGCCAGCGTTCTGTCTGAACGTGTGTTCAGCGCTGCTGGTGGTGTGCTGACAGATAAGCGCACGCGGCTCTCCACTGATAATGTAGACAGACTCACGTTCATAAAGATGAACAAATCATGGATATGAAACGACTTTTCTACCCCTGTGTCATCCTGGCGAGAGTAAAAGCTTGATGATTGGTTAAAATCACCCTACCAACCGTTTTAAGCTTTCAAATTACTAATCATGTTTATCTGTATCTTGGCTGGAAAATAATTTGGGCTTTGTAGCAGTGTGCAGCACTGATTCTATTAGGCCATCTATAATAAGCTCCACCAGATTTAAAATTACTAATCATGTTTATCTGTATCTTGGCTGGAAAATAATTTGGGCTTTGTAGCAGTGTGCAGCACTGATCCTATTAGGCCATCTATACTAAGCTCCACCAGATTTAAAATTAATAATAATTTTTAGCTGCATCTAGACCGGAAAATAATTTTGGGGCTCCGAGATGCGCAAGACACATAAGTGCCTTCTTGCTGCACTACATGCAACATGACCCTCATATTGTCAGAATTCGAAGTAATCATGACTACTGGGTTGCCACACTCTTAGATCCCCCAAACTTTTCGATCAACCTTTTCATTTTAATAAAGACCAAAAAAATGGTCATTTTTGAAATTATAAGCATTAGCAGGTTATTAGAAACTGAAATCAAACAGTTTTCAACTCAAAACTTTATTCTAGGTGATGTTACATTTTCACATAGGACCCCTTGTTCGAAAGGAGCTTCTGAACTCTCTCGTCCATTGAATTTGTCAGGTTTTGGATGGTTTCTGCTTCAATTGTTTTGCATGAGGACAGAATACCCTCCCAGAGGTGTTGCTTAGATGTGAACTGCCTCCCGCCATCATAGACACTCCTTTTGATGATGCTCCAGAGGTTCTGAATGGGGTAGAGGTCAGGGGAGCATGGGGGTCACACCATAAGTTTGTCCCCTTTTATGCCCATATCAGCCAGAGATGCAGATGTTTTATGTGCAGCATGAGATGGTGCATTATCATGCAAAAAAATGATCTTGCTGTGAAATACACGGTTCTTCTTCTTGAACCATGGCAGGAAGTGCTGTTTGAGAAAATCCACATACATTATGGAGTTCATCTTTAGCGCCTTCAGGGATCCTAAAGGGGCCGACAATCTCTCTCCCCATGATTCCAGCCCAAAACATTACTCCACCTCCTCCTTGTTGGCGCTGTAGCCGTGTTTGCGTGGGGTGTCCATCAACCAGCCATCCTCCACTCCATCCATCTGGACCATCGAGCGCTGCACGGCACTCATCCGTGAACAAAACAGTTTTGAAATCAGTCTTCATGTAATGTTTAGCCCACTGGAGCCGTTTCTGCTTGTGTGAAGTGGATAGAGGAGGTCGACAGGATGGCGCATGCACAGCTGCAAACCTCTGAAGGACCCTGCATCTTGTTGTTCGGAGGACGTTGGAGGCACCAGCAGCTTCAAAAACTTGTCTGCTGCTATGACAAGGCTTTTTTGCCGCTGCTCTTTTAACCTGACGTAACTGCCTGTAGGAAAGAGTCCTCAATTTGCCCTTATCAGCACGCACACGTGTGTACTGTGAATCAGCTACATACTTCTTGATTGCCAAGACACTTCATCCTGATCATCGCACAATGTTGATTGTAGTCATGCCTTGACCTAAACACTCCACAATTTGTTGCTTCTCAGCAGCGGACACATCCTTTTTCTTTCCCATTTTGGCAGAAAATGTAGGCTGCTTAATAATGTGAGACAGCCTTCTTAAGTAGTCTTGCCTTTCATTGGACACACCTGCCAAACTAATTAGCACAGGTGTCTGCAATTGCTTACAGTGATATAAAGAGCCCTGACACACATCACCATCAATGAGTTTAACTGACAAACAAACAAATTCTTCCCTTATCACTCCTAAACACTTTTTGCATAATAATTTGGAACACAGTGTATTCACGTAGTGAATCTTACAGTTCTAACTTGCCAACCGTGGTCTGTATGGAGTTGTTCAATAAAGGGCCCAAAATTAAGATAACATAGATGGGAGAGGTCTCTATGAATAGGAATTCCTAAGTATTTGATACCCTGTGAGGGCCAGGCAAAGGGAAAGTTGGACTGGATGGAATCCTATATGGATTTGGGGAGGGAGACATCGAGGGCCTCAGACTTCGCTGCATTGATTTTAAAATTTGACCATGTAACAAAGTGATCTATTTCAGCCATAACAGCATGGATGGATATATGTGATTGAGTGATATATACTAGGACATCATCAGCAAATAGAGAGCACTTGTACTCGGTGCCTCCCACCTCAATCCACCTAATATTGGGGTTATGGCGAATTGATGAGTGCTCCGTCACTAGGATGTATAAGAGAGGGGACAGAGGACATCCCTGCCTTGTCCCATTGGTGATTGTGAAAGGTGATGAAAATGTTCTGATGCACCCCCTGGGCCTTGGGACACCCGGAGCCGGACCCTTTTTGGTGGATGCTGGTGGTTGTAGTATTCGTGGCGGCGACCCGGTTCCGTGGCTCAGGGTGGTCAAACCAGTGGCGGAACTATTTATGTGGTTTTGATGTTTAAATGTCCGACTACGCCACCCGTGGATTGCGGTCAGAGTGAACCGCCGCTGCAGGGCAGACCGCTGAGGCTGGTGTTGTGGGTGCAGCAGAGCGTAGCATAACTCCCCACGGGAGGAGTATAGCCTCAGGGCAGTGTATGCGGAGGATGGGGGTGATGGTGCAGGGCAGCAGCAGTAACGACACAGAGTCAGTGATGAAGTCCAGGGCCTTTACTCACAGTTCTTATTATCCAGACCACGTCTGCAGGTAACGGCTGCCCACGTCGTACTGTGCTCACCAGGTGAGGGGCTCAGACAACTCCCAGATAACTTTGGAGTGCTTCACAGGACCCCCTTTGTGTGTCCTTTGTCTGGCCTTTCTTACCAACCCTTCTGTCCGGCTGCCTCGGGCCTCCTCTTGGTAAACTTGGCGCCAGTTTCCCTGACCCTATGTGGTGCCTTCCTAGCGGGTGTAGCGAGGGGCTGCGCCACATAAAATGTCAGAGCCTCCGGTTTCTAGCTGAGGGTCGTTTCCTGCCTCCACTAGTTTCGGGGACCGGTCTCCCCCTTTGGCCTGACCCCTCCACGCAGGTGGATTCGGGCGTGCGGTGGTGACTCGCCCGTCCGCACCCCTGGGATCCCTTCATTCCTCGTTCCTGGAGCCTTCTCAGCTCCTCTTCCTTCCTTCTCCCTCTTCCAGGCCTGGGCCTCTGTTACTAGGCCCGCCTCCGGAGCAGAGCTCATGCAGAGCCCCTGCTCCCTGCCACTTCTGCTCAGACTTCTCTGCACTGAACTAAGATGGTGCCCACCTTTTATACTCCCTTCTCAATGCACCCAGGAACTGCTTCCTCCCTGCTCCTGCACTACAGGGTTCCCCTTCCTCAGTGTTCCCTCCCCCCACTCCAGCCAGGGACAGGGACTGTCGTGCCCATCTCAGAGGCATATTGGTCGCCCTGCCCCACGGCAATGTGGTGTAATGCATGCAGGTGTCGGGTCCTGATCCACACTCCATCCTTACCTGAGAGTGAGATATCACACCTCTGGGTGAGGTGCAATACCTCTGTAGCAACCGAGCCCTCAGGGTGCTACAATTCCATTTATCTTCAGCCTAGGTGACGTATTGTGATACAGGGCCGTGATTTTGGCTATAAAAGGGTCCCCTAGACCCCTACCCCAAGCTTTTTAAGAGAATCATACATGGCGTGCCAGGAGACTCTATGGAATGCTTTCTCAGCATCCAACGAGAGTATCTAATTACAAATTTTTAACTGCATCTAGCCCAGGAAATACTTTGTGCCTAGTAGCAGTGTCTGCTAGTCAGCGGATTATCCCGGCTGTTAAGCAAGCTACACCACCTGTAGTTTGGACACTTAATTTTTTCAAAGGAAATGCTTCGGGACCACGGGATACTCAGTGAAGAGCATCAGGAGGCACCCCAAGGCATAGGGGCTGGGACTGGCAGTAGGATGCCTTGCGGTGGACAGCCGAGCTCGATCCTTATAAAAGCTTTTTAACTGCAGCAGCTTTAGTGGACGCTACTGGAGCTGGAATTACGCGGCTGCTGGCATGAGACTTGCCCTCCAATAGATCCTTGTAAATGGATTTAAAGTGTATTCATTCAAATTAGAGAGACAATTTAAATTAAAAAGCTTAGAGCTGCCTCCACCACAGGGGGGCTCGCTCGACCCACCAGCGGACAGGCACCAGTATTGGGAGAGGGGGGCTGGCCGTCAGGGTTCACCGCGGCTCTGGCACAAACCCGGCGACACGGAGGTGGCACGGGCAGGAGCGGACTGAACGTGTCGGCTTCTCACTTTTTGGATTTTAGAAGGGCATGACATGCCTATATTTGTGTCTCCCCCTCCTTTTACTCCTCCACCTCTTTTCTTTTCGCATGACTATATGTACTTGTCACTTTTCCATGTGTTAGTTGTGTCTTCTGAGCAGTTTGTCAGCTTTTGGACACCTTTGAAGGTGTTTTCTATGTGTTTCTATGTGTTTTTGTTTGCCTGCCATTGGTTTTAACGGTGTTCGAAGGTGTTCGACGAGCAGTTCGACGAACAGTTCGGCGAACACACGGGTGTTCGACGAACCGAACCGAACTCGAACACTACGGGGGTGGCTCAACACTACTCTTAAGGTTCACAATGTGTTCCACAGGTCCTTACTCAAAGGTACGTAGAACTTCTTGAGCCCTCACCTCTACCACCGCCCCCAGTAATGGTTGATGGTAATTTGGAGTTTGAGATTTTGAGGATATTAGATTCTCATCTCCAATGTTGTCCTCTGCAATACCTGGTCCACTGGAAAGACTATGGCCCGGAGGAGAGGACGTGGGTTTCAGCGTCAGAGGTGAATGCTCCCAGATTGATTCGCTCTTTTCACACCTCTTTTTCTGAGAAACCTGGTCCTGTGCTGCTGTGCTGAGAGAGGATGGAGTAGGGTGACCACAACAAACTGCTGGGACTGTGAGTGAGGTGCATGTGGAAATGTTAAGGTGGATTGAGAGAGATGAGGTGTGCTCGTGATATAAAAACAGCAGGCATGTCCAATTACATTACAGCTGACGGGCTTTCACTTTCCCCAACTGGAGCGGGTAAATAAGTGGAGGTTCTGCAGCCGGAGACCTGTGTAAGAACACTTGGCACGGTGACGGAGGAGGAATAAGCTTCATATGCGGTTGATTGGGCGGCCGATATTTTTTAAGGCCCTCTGGTCCACATTTTATTGCAGTGAGATTCTCAGACTAACACATGTTGATCGTGCATGTGCCGGTTCATGCATTTAATAGTCAAATTATTGCAATTTTTGCCTCTACTGAGTCATTTTTTACAAAGTTGGCTGATAACGTGAGTTGGGTCACCCTTTGCGGTCTCAAAAAAGACCCAGGCTAGACATCCCTTGCTGCTAATGTGAACTGCAGACCCGAGACTGCTGCTGGCCACAGCCACAGTTGTGGCTGAGGATGCAGTGCTTGTCGTGGTTGCATCACTCCATGTCTGCGTGGGAGGCCCCATTGAAACCTCCCTCCTCGTCTTCCTCCTCCTCCACCTCCTCTGCTAAGCTACTCAGCTGCATGCTTCTGGGTTTACACCAAGAGGGATCTACAACCTCATCATCATCCTCTCTGTTCTCCCACTCCTCACCCTGAAAATCACCTTCCTCCTTTTCCTACCCCGATAGCACACTACAGTCCCTGTGAGCCTCATGTATCTGAGTCTCATCAGGATCACCTTCCCCCAGGGGGTTAAAGTCTGGTGATGAAGGGCAGGATTTTGTTCGGACCCTATTTCGTCCTGCCCCGGATCCAACAGAAATTATTTTGAGTATCGATACAGATGCTTTCCTCCTCTTGCGTCTGTGAATCCTTTTGAGTCTGAATCTTTGTAGCAGACCTCTGATACCCATGGCATAGAATGTGCGAACAGCTCTGCAGATTCACTCGTCTGTAGTTTCCTACAGTCAGTTGGAGAGTTGTGATGTGGGGGGAAACAAGGGTAATTGGGGTGCCACCTCTGAGGACTGTGCTGTGTGTGATGTTAAGGTGGAGGAAGAGGAGGAGAGGCCACTTGATTCAGTGCTAGCATGTGCTAGCATGTGCTCCAGTGGATGGCACTTTCTGGCCTTCATGTACAAGGCCTACCTCTGTGCGGCTGCCAAAGAAAAGGAGGGGAGTATCTCATCCAGTAACAGAAGTTGTTAGTTGTCTTTGGATAGGAAGTGATGGTGTTTGTTCAGTAGAGCTTTGACTAACATTACCACGTACCCCACGCACACTTTGAACACCACGAGCTTGCATTTTCCCCACTCATGTTGGATGTACCCTTCCCCTCTTTTAACCAGCTGTTTAGAAAACCTATGCCCAGACCTGTCAGTCACCTGTCACTAAATTACCAATCAGTATTATTTTTGCTCAGATAGTGTGTCTGGAGCATGCTATTAGCACCAAAAAAATAGATTTTCTAATGTTTGGCCCCAGATACAGCAGAATCTCAGCACAAAACAATTACAAGCTCAGATGTGGCCTGCTTTATGTAGCATGGTAGGAACAGAAAAACTGTTTCAAAAGGTGTACTCTTGCATGGAGCACAATATCAGCACAACAGAGTTCTATGCTGAAATGTGGCCTGGTGTCTGTCTGAACCACACTAATAGCAAAACGATTGATCTTCTGGAAGGCCGATTTCACAGCCACACAGGTTCCTATCTATCCATCTAAACTATCTGACTTACAAGCAACCGCCTGGCTAACTAGCTCACTCTTTCACTATCCAGTAGCAGCAGAAGAAGCAGCCTCTCTGCTCTGTTACACTGACAAAATGGCACCAAAACAAAATGTCCACTCTTTATAAGGAGAGGGACATGTGACTTCAGCAGCCAATGACACACGCCCTTGTGTTTGAACAGATGGTTCCTGTGCCCTGATTGGCTGCCAGAATCTTCACACATTAAGCTAAGAAAACAAAAATTAAGAATAACAGTCCGCCGCTCCTCTGACCTCTCCCCACCCCCTCCCCTCATCAAACACATCTTCCCCCGCTCATCATACAGCACCACTCTCCTGGGCAAAGTCCTAAAAAATACTCTGGTGGAAACACAATCATTTACTGAACTTTGGCTGAATTTTGCCAATTTTGAGTAAAAATACTCAGGGTCCGATCACGAATCCAAATGTGCAATGTTCGTTCTGAATTTAAAATTACTGAACATGTTCGCTCATCTCTAATAGAGACTTGAAGCTGTAATTGCTGCAAAAAGAGGCTGTACAAAGTATTGACTTTAGGGAGGGGGTGAATAGTTATTCACACTGAAATTCAGTTATTTTGTTCTATTTGTTGTTTGCTTCACAATAAAAAGAAAAATAAATGTTCACAGTAACAGTGAAATTCCAGGTTGTGAGGCAGCAGAACACGAAAAATGCCAAGGGGGTGAATACTTTTGCAAGCCACTCTACATATATATATATATATATATATATATATATATATATATACACACACTATATAGTAGGAGTGTGTGTAATATACATACAGTGGGGAAAATAAGTATTTGATACACTGCCGATTTTGCAAGTTTTCTCATACTTCAAAGAATGGAAAGGTCCGTAATTTTTATCGTAGGTACACTTCACCTGTGAGAGACAGAATCTAAAAGAAAAAAATCCAGAAAATCACATTGTATGATTTTTACATAATTAATGTGCATTTTATTGCATGACATATGTATTTGATACAATAGAATAATGGACCTTAATGTTTGACACAGAAATCTTTGTTTACAATTGTAGAGGTCAGACGTTTCCTGTAGTTCTTGACCAAGTTTGCACACATTACAGCAGGGATTTTGGCCCACTCCCCCATAAAGATCTTCTCAATATCTTTCAGGTTTTGGGGCTGTCGCTGGGCAACATTGAGTTTTAGCTCCCTCCAAAGATTTTCTATTGGGTTCAGGTTTGGAGACTGACAAGGCCACTCCAGGACCTAGAAATGCTTCTTAGGGAGCCACTCCTTAGTTGCCCTGTCTGTGTTTTTCGGGTCATTGTCATGCTGGAAGACACAGCCACGACTCATCTTTAATGCTGTTTCTGAGGGAAGGAGGTTGTTGGCCAAAATCTCACAATACATGACCCCATCCATCCTCCCTTGACTACGGTGCAGTTGTCCTGTCCCTTTTGCAGAAAAGCACCCCAAAATATGATATTTTCCCCACCATGTTTCACAGTTGGGATGGTGTTGTTGGGGTTGTACTCATTTTTCTTCCTCCAAACATGGCGAGTGGAGTTGATACAAAAAAGTACTATTTTGGTCTCATCCGACCAAATGACCTTCTCCCATGCCTCCTCTGGATCATTCAGATAGTCATTGGTGAACTTCAAATGGGCCTGAACATGTGCTGGCATGAACTGGGGGACCTTGTGTGCCCTGCAGGATTTTAATCCATGACGGCGTAGTGTGTTACTAACAGTAATGTTTAAGACTGTGGTCCCAACTCTCTTCCGGTTATTTACCAGGTCCTCCTGTGTAGTTCTATGCTGATTCCTGACCTTTCTGAGACTCATCCTTACCCCACGAGTCGATGTCTTGCATGGATCCCCAGACCGAGGAAGATTGACAATCATCTTGTGTTTCTTCCATTTTCTAATAACTGTGCCAACAGTTGCTGCCTTCTCACCAAGCTGCTTGCCTATTGTCCTGTAGCCCATCCCAGCCTTGTGCAGGTCTACAATTTTGTCACCGGTGTCCTTAGACAGCTCTTTGGTCTTGGCCATGATAGAGAGATTGGAGTGTGATTGAGTGTGTGGACAGTTGTCTTTTATGCAGGTAACGAGTTCAGACAGGTGAAAATAATACAGGTAATGAGTGCAGAGTAGGAAGGCTTCATAAAGAAAAACTCGTGCTGGTTGGTAGGTGATCAGATACTTTTTTCATGCAATAATATGCATTTTAATTACAGTACAGACCAAAAGTTTGGACACACCTTCTCATTTAAAGATTCTGTATTTTCATGACTATGAAAATTGTACATTCACACTGAAGGCATCAAAACTATGAATTAACACATGTGAAATTATATACTTAACAAAAAACTGTGAAACAACTGAAAATATGTCTTATATTCTAGATTCTTCAAAGTAGCCACCTTTTGCTTTGATGACTGCTTTGCACACTCTTGGCATTCTCTTGATGAGCTTCAAGAGGTAGTCACCGGAAATGGTCTTCCAACAATCTTGAAGGAGTTTTCAGAGATGCTTAGCACTTGTTGTCCCTTTTGCCTTCACTCTGCGGTCCAACTCACCCCAAACCATCTCGATTGGGTTCAGGTCTGATGACTGTGGAGGCCAGGTCATCTGGCGTAGCACCCCATCACTCTCCTTCTTGGTCAAATAGCCCTTACACAGCCTGGAGGTGTGTTTGGGGTTATTGTCCTGTTGAAAAATAAAAGATGGTCCAACTAAACGCAAACCGGATGGAATAGCATGCCGCTGCAAGATGCTGTCGTAGCCATGCTGGTTCAGTATGCCTTCAATTTTGAATAAATCCCCAACAGTGTCACCAGCAAAGCACCCCACCCCATCACACCTCCTCCTCCATGCTTCACGGTGGGAACCAGGCATGTAGAGTCCATCCGTTCACCTTTTCTGCGTCGCACAAAGATACGGTGGTTGGAACCAAAGATCTCAAATTTGAACTCATCAGACCAAAGCACAGATTTCCACTGGTCTAATGTCCATTCCTTGTGTTCTTTAGCCCAAACAAGTCTCTTCTGCTTGTTGCCTGTCCTTAGCAGTTGTTTCCTAGCAGCTATTTTACCATGAAGGCCTGCTGCACAAAGTCTCCTCTTAACAGTTGTTAAAGAGATGTGTCTGCTGCTAGAACTCTGTGTGGCATTGACCTGGTCTCTAATCTGAGCTGCTGTTAACCTGCGATTTCTGAGGCTGGTGACTCGGATAAACTTATCCTCAGAAGCAGAGGTGACTCTTGGTCTTCCTTTCCTGGGGCGGTCCTCATGTGAGCCAGTTTCTTTGTAGCGCTTGATGGTTTTTGCAACTGCACTTGGGGACACTTTCAAAGTTTTCCCAATTTTTCGCACTGACTGACCTTCATTTCTTAAAATAATGATGGCCACTCATTTTTCTTTACTTAGAATTTGTATTATGGCAAGAAAAAAGCAGCTAACACTCTATTCAGTAGGACTATCAGCTGTGTATCCACCAGACTTCTGCACAACACAACTGATGGTCCCAACCCCATTTATAAGGCAAGAAATCCCACTTATTAAACCTGACAGGGCACACCTGTGAAGTGAAAACCATTTCCGGTGACTACCTCTTGAAGCTCATTAAGAGAATGCCAAGAGTGTGCAAAGCAGTCATCAAAGCAAAAGGTGGCTACTTTGAAGAACCTAGAATATAAGACATATTTTCAGTTGTTTCACACTTTTTTGATAAGTATATAATTCCACATGTGTTAATTCATAGTTTTGATGCCTTCAGTGTGAATGTACAATTTTCAAAGTCATGAAAATACAGAAAAATCTTTAAATGAGAAGGTGTGTCCAAACTTTTGGTCTGTACTGTATGTCAAAATCATACAATGTGATTTTCTGTTTTTTATTTTAAGATTCTGTCTCTCATAGGTGAAGTGTACCTATAATAAAAATTACAGACCTCTCAATTCTTTGCAGGTGGGAATACTTACAAAATCAGCAGTGTATCAAATACTTATTTTTCTGTGGCCCCGTTGAGGATTTGTGTGAACCCTATTTTAGGGGGATTCATGCACAACCTCCGGACGCACTGCAGAAACACAGTGTGAACAGGGCTTAATATACTACTGTATGGAATTGTGCAGTCTACTATACTATTCCAAAATATCCCAATACATCAACCAAACAGACACTTTTTTAAAATAAATCAGTGGTATATCAATTCTTTCAGCATTTTTGCAGCATTTTTTCCCCTATTCAAATGAATGGGAAACAAAAATACAAATGAAATGGCTGTAAAAATGCAGAATTTCTCCTGCCAACACTTTAGTTTTTGATGCAGAACAATAAACAGCAAAAACTGTGCTTTTAAACAGACCCTACAGGGTTTTCTGAGAATGTAAGCATAGAATTAAATCTTCCACGGCTCCAGTACTGATGCAGCGGTGGTCTATGGCAATCTTAGCACTTGGCTGAAGTGATCTTGTATCTCTACCTTCTGTTATAGGTGCATAGTAAATAATGACCATCAGGGACACCGAAGCATCGGCACTGAAGTCAGAGGGGATTTAGCAGGGTAGTTTGGGGGACATATAGGACTTTTTTTTAACACTTTTTATTCTGCCGTCTGTGAGGTAGTATGTACAAAAAGATGGAAATTCAGCTAATGTTTTTTATTGTTTGACTGTTAGGGATCATTCACACGACCGTATTCTCAGTCCGTGAAAAAAGCGTACAGCATTCAGACTAGTGTTTTTCAATGGGGCAGTGCAGATGATTTTTTCGCTGACCGAATCTGCATGTGAAAAATAAATAATCGCAGCCTGCACTAGATTCTTCCATAAATTGGATGAGACTCGCTCATTCAAGTCTATGGGTGCGTTAAAAAAAAATGAGATGCCACAGTATAGGATCCGATTTTTATGAATACATTGTAGTTCTGTAAGATAGGAAATTGTAAATTGTCCTGTAAATGAATAATAGCTGCTGCTGCAAAAAAACGCATTGTACATGGATCACACGTGAGAAAAAATGATAATTACTAGTGTTGAGCGAGCACTAAAATGCTCGGGTGCTCGAAGCTCGGGCCGAGCTCACTGTGATACTCGGGTGCTCGACCCGAGCAATGAGCCCTATGTTAGTCTATGGGAGACCCGAGCATTTTTGCGGCGGCACCCCGGGCAGTCTTTTAAAAGCCTAACAAGTGCCCAAAAAGATAGTGACAGTGCTCAAATGACATGGGGACAGCATGGGGATTGCCCCAGGAAGCATTTCTGACCCCCAGGTCACTGCTGTCAACAACGTGGTCAGAGGTATTAAGCCACTTTTATGGGCTCACAATAAAATGTTCAAAAACGAAACTGAAACTGTTTTCCTGTGAAATATGTTAAGGAAGTTCCTTTCCAGGGTAAAGACTTGTGTATAAGGTAAAATAAATAACCCCCCAAAAAAATACTCCTCCACACCTTGGGCTATGTTCACAAGTAGCATTTTTTATGCGTTTTTGCACTTTTGTATTGCTTTCAACCATGACAAATACATTCACCGGGAAATGTCATTTTAACATTTTACAACCTTATCTGGCCATGCGCTGTGACACATGTATACAGTGCTGAAAAGACATGGGAGCAGCATGGTGAAGACCCCTTGAAGCATCTCTGACACCCAGGTCACTGCCTAAAAGTGTGCCCATCAGAAGTCATCCTTGCCACATCAGAAGATGCAGATTTGCAACTATCCCCGAGCAAGTTCTTGTCCCAGGGCAGTGTTTAATTGTACCTCCCCCATTCCTTGCAATGCAAGCGCAAGTATGCAGCCTGCCACCCACCCACCCCCAGGCTGCAATACCATACTGCTTGCTTGCACTTGAATTTGGGCCTTTTAGGCATGTTGAGGCGGAATCTGGCCACCACGTCATGGCTGCGTTGGCGGCCTGGTATCCATACTCAGTCCCCAGCCGCCCGGCGGCCGGGTGTCCATACTCGATCCCCAGCCACCCCTATTTCTCCTTGGAACATCCCCCCCACACACTTTTCTTAGCCCGGCCTGCTTTAGGGCAGCATTGGACGAACCCACAAGAGAACCAGACTCCTCCGGTGGGCCCTGGCTTCTCCATCAGGGGAGTTGAGAGTGCCAAGGTGAGGACCATGATGATGATGAAAGTTAGCATCTGCTTTGTTTTCTTGGAATGCAAGTGTAAGTGTTCAGCCTGCCACCCACCCACCCCTAGGCTGCAATGCCATACTGCTAGCTTGCACTTGAAATGGGGCCTTTTAGTTTGGAGGAGGCTGAAGCTGGCCACTACCTCATGGCTGCTTCGGCAGCGAGGTATCCATACTCAGTCTCCAGCCGCCCCTATTTGTCCCGGTGTGCCTTATACATAAGATTAAGCGCGCATACCAAAATTTTACCTGTGCCCTCCCCAGTGCATTTAGTGGGAAGGACAGCCTATTCTGCTGTAGTGTGTGCATGCCAAACCCCTGTTCATGGTACATGCGAAGATGCCTCCCACCCTGCACCTGTCATTGCAGACTTGCAACTATCCCCGTTCAAGTCCTTGTCCCAGGGCAGTGTTCAATTGTACTTCTCCCATTCCTCGCAATGCAAGCGCAAGTATGCAGCCTGCCACCCACCCACCGCCAGGCTGCAATACCATACTGCTAGCTTGCTTGCATTTGAAATTGGGCCTTTTAGGCATGTGGAGGCGGAATCTGGCCACCACGTCATGTCTGCGTTGGCGGCCTGGTAACCATATTCTGTCCCCAGCGGCCCGGCGGCCGGGTGTCCACACTCGGTCCCCAGCCTCCAGGGGGCGGCCGGGTGTCCATACTCGGTCCTCAGCCGCCCCGCGGCTGGGTGTCCACACACGCTCCCCAGCCGCCTGGGGGCAGCCGGGTGTCCATAAACGGTCCCCAGCCGCCCCTATTTCTCCTTGGTATATCCCCCCACACACTTTTCTTAGCCCGGCCTGCTTTAGGGCAGCATTGGACGAGCCCACCAGAGAACCAGACTTCTCCGGTGGGCCCTGGCTTCTCCATCAGGGGAGTTGAGAGTGCCAAGCTGAGGACCATGATGATGATGATAGAAGTTAGCATCTGCTTTGTTTTCTTGGAATGCAAGTGCATGCATGTAGTAGCGGCTAGGCCTGAGGTGGCCAGCGTTTTGGCGCATATCCTACCTCCTCCGAGGATTGCTGGATGTTTTCCTGCTACTATCCCAGTTCTATGACTCCAGTTAAAACAAAGCTTCAGGTGATAAAAAATGGATGAGGTAGTGGCAAAGGAGAAAGAGCAGGAGGAACAGGGACCATCCACATCAATATCAGGCCAGTCAACCACATATGTCTTGTAGGATATGTTTCTGTAACAAAATGAGCGGTTCGGCTACACAGTTATAGGGCATACAGTGAGTGCAATGCCTACCAAAAATTTTGAGGCACTCCAATTCCCCTTGAAAATGACATGGAGGTCAGAGGGCCTTAACTAAACCGTTTTTTCCATTTATAGCAACTGGTACTCCTGGACACTGTTGGCCTAAGCAGTGAACGGAAGGCTTTCCAAAAATTATGAGGAACTGCAATGCCCCTTGAAACAGACGTGGATTACAGCATACTAAAAACCTTCTACCCATTAGTGGGGAGTGGGTCTCCCTTAGTTTTCGCCTTTTCATTGAAAAGCAAAAGCTGTCTAAAATCAGGAGGAAATGCAATGCCCGTTGGAAGAGTCGTGGAGGTTAGAGGTAATTAAAAACAACATTTCAATGCCCCTTGGAAGAGCTGTGGAGTTCAGAGTGGCTTAAGAAGACGCTTTTAATGCCCCTTTGAAGAGACGTGGAGGTCACAGTAGCTTAACAAGACTGTTTTAATGCCCCTCGGAAAAGACGTGGAGGTCCCAGTAGCTTAACAAGACGGTTTGAATGCCCCTCGGAAAAGTGGTGGAGGTCCCAGTAGCTTAACAAGACGCTTTTAATGCCCCTCAGAAGAGACTTGGAGGTCCCAGTAGCTTAACAAGACACATTTAATGCCCCTCGGAAAAGTGGTGGAGGTCCCAGTAGCTTAACAAGACGCTTTTAATGCCCCTCAGAAGAGACGTGGAGGTCCCAGTAGCTTAACAAGACGCTTTTCATGCCCCTCAGAAGAGACGTGGAGGTCCCAGTAGCTTAATAAGACGCTTTTAATGCCCCTCAGAAGAGACGTGGAGGTCCCAGTAGCTAAACAAGACACTTTTAATGCCCCTCGGAAAAGTGGTGGAGGTCGCAGTAGCTTAACAAGATGCTTTTAATGCCCCTTACAAGAGCCATACAGTACAGCATCTTAAAAACATTATTCCCATTATTGGGGAGTGTGTCTCCCATAGTCTTTGCTTATGCCTTCCAAGCAAAAGGTGCCAAAAATTAGGATGGAGGAACTTGCAATGCCCCTTACAAGAGCCATGCAGTACAGCATATTACAAACATTATTCCCATTATTGGGGAGTGTGTCTCCCATAGTCTTTGCTTATGCCTTCCAAGCAAAAGCTGCCAAAAATTAGGACGGAGGAACTTTCAATAATGGCAACATGGACCACGGTCACCCTGGTGGTATAGTGGTGGTGGAGGCTGAGGATAAGGAGAAGAACATAAAACAGCCGAAATGAGGAAGCGTATACCCATGTGTGGGTGTGAAGCGGTGCATGGGAATACACCTCCCGAAATAACACAGTGGATTTGACTTTATGTTACTCTGCTGTCATTTGGTGGGTATGAGAAGTCTGGCCCAATCCAGCCATTGTTCATTTTGATAAGGGTCAGCTTGTCAGCATTGTCAGTTGACAGGCGAGTGCGCTTATCAGTTATAATTCCCCCAGAGGCACTAAAAACACGCTCCGATAACACACTAGTGGCAGGGCAGGCCAGGACCTCCAAGGCGTACAGAGCAAGTTCATTCCAAGTGTCCAGCTTGGATAAACAATAATTAAAAGGCACAGAGGAATCACGGAGGATGCTGGTAAGGTCGGCAATGGTCAACGAACTGTGACCTCTGCCTCTAGCGTGTTCAGATGGGAACTTTTTGAACATTTCTGCAGCAAGGGCCTTCTTGTACTGCCCCATTTTTGTAGACCTCTCCACCTCAGGAATAAGAAAGTAAAAGTTCTCCTTGTAGCGGGGGACTAAAAGTGTCACCAACCAGTAATGACTGTCACCCAACATTTTGACAACGCGAGGGTCACAGTTAAGGCAGCGTAACATAAAGTCAGCCATGCGTGCCAGACTGGTAACGGGCAAGACTTCCGTGTCCTCACCAAGATGACGACTGACCATGCTCTCCTCCTTCTCCTCCTCCCCCCTGTCCTCAGGCCACCCACGCTGAACCAACGGTATGACAGTTGTACAGGTACTACCGTCTACAGCGTATGATACCAGCTCCTGTTCTTCCTCCTCCTCCTCCTCTCCCTCATTGTCCCCCAATGCACGTTGGGATGAGATGAGGCTGGGCTATTTGTAATCGCCCGCTGCGGCTTCTTGACCCATCTCATCATACTCTGGCTGCAATGCCTCCTCTTTAATTCTCTGCAGAGAGCGTTGCAAAAGAAAGACAAGTGGAATGCTGAAGCTAATGATGGCGTCATCGCCACTCACCATCTGGGTGGACTCCTCAAAGTTTATCAATATGGTACAGATGTCAGACATCCAGGTCCACTCCTGAGGTCTTATGTGTGGAGTCTGACCTGAATATCGACGGCCTTGTTGCAGCTGGTACTCCACAACTGCTCTCTTCTGCTCACAAATCTTTGCAACATGTGGAGGGTAGAGTTCCAACGTGTGGGGACATCACACACCTGTCGGTGTGACGGAAGCTGCAAACGCTGCTGCAACACAGCAAGGGCGGCGGAAGCTGTAGCCGACTTGTGAAAATGAGCTGACAGGCGGCGTCCTTTGACGAGCAGATCTGGCAACTCGGGGTACGATTTAAGAAACCATTGAACCACGGGGTTAAGCACATGAGCCAGGCATGGTACGTGTGTGATCTCGCCTCGCCTCAGAGCCGCCACCAGGTTAGGGCCATTGTCACACACCACCATACCTGGATGTAGGTTCAGCGGTCTCAGCCACAGATCTGCCTGCTCTTTCACAGCTGTCCACAACTCATAAGCAGTGTGAGGTTTCTCACCTAAGCTTAGGAGTTTCAGCACAGCCTGTTGCCGCTTGGCGGAGGCAGTACTGCAGTGCTTCCAGCTTGTAACTGATGTGGTGATATCTGAGATGGAGGCTGAACATGAGGAGGAGGAGGAGGATGATGAGCAGGAGCTGTACACTGTGGCGGCAACTCTGACTGACATAGGGCCCGCAATCCTCGGTGTGGGGAGGATGTGTTCCGTCCCAAAGTCCGACTGGGTCCCGGCTTCCACTATGTTTACCCAGTGTGCTGTCAAGGAGATGTACCGTCCCTGGCCACAAGCACTTGTCCACGTGTCCGTTGTCAGGTGGACTCTCCCAGTAACTGCGTTGTTGAGGGCACGGCAGATGTTTTGGGACACGTGCTTGTGTAGTGCGGGGATGGCACACCGGGCAAAATGGTGTCGGCTGGGGACCAAGTGTGGGATCAGTTGCTGTCTGACGACACTCGGCATGGTAGGAGGAAGAAGCATCAGGGTGAGGAGGAGTATGTGGTCGAGACTCATGGCTACTAAGAGTCGACCGTGTGGAAGACAGGCCGGATGTGGTGGTGCCCAGGTAACTGGAAGTATTATCTGCTATCCAATTAATAACCTGTTCACACTGATCAGTTCGCAATACTGGTGTTGTTCTGTGCTTCCCTAGTAATTCGGTCAAGAAGTGGGAGCGAGAAGATGTGGCTGTTGGTTGTGGAACATTTTCACCTTGGCCACGGCCCCGTCCTTTGCACGCACCATCACCAGAACGTCCACTTCGACGTCCCTTGCCACGCGCCTTGCCCATTGTAAAGGAAGTAAAATAGCTTACACTCGCACTATCAATGGAAAAAGGGTAATAAAAAGTAGATTAGAACCGTGGAAGAGGAAAACCACAGTTCTATTTCTCTGGCCTACACCCGACTCTTTTAAACAATTTGAACAATCAGGGAGAACCTATTACTGTTTTTCTTTACGGAAAAAATACCAAAAGCTGAAAAATAGAGATTTTTTACCCTGGAAGAGCAAAACCACAGTTATAATTTACGGGTGTATACCAGACTTTTTTAAATATATATATTTGTGGCTGAACAGTGAGCGACACACTCAAACTGTTTTTTTTTAGATACAAATGGCCCAAAAGTGGATAATACAGAGGTTTGTACCGTGGATCTGCAAAACCACAGTTGTATTTCTCGGGCCTACAACAGACTATTTTCAACAGATATATTTGTGTCTGAACAATCAGGAGACACTATTATTTATTTTTTTACAGCAAAAATGCCAAAAGCAGGATAATAGAGATTTTTTACCGTGGAACAGCAAAAGCACACTTCTGTCTCTCAGGCCTACACCAGACTATTTTCAACAGGTATATTTGTGTCTGAAAAATCAGGAAGACACTATTATTTTTTTTTTTTAACGGCAAAAAATGCCAAAAACAGGATAATAGAGATGTTTTACCTTGGAACAGCAAAACCACAGTTATAATTTACTAGTGTATACAAGACTTTTTTAAATATATATATTTGCGTCTGAACAGTGAGCGACACACTCAAACTGTTTTTTTTTTTAGATACAAATGGCCCATGGAACTGCAAAACCACACTTATCTTTCTCTGACCTACACCACACTATTTTCAACAGATATATTTGTGTCTGAAAAATCAGAGACACACTTTTTTTTTTTGGGTGGGGGAGGGGACACACCAAAAGGTTAATAAGACGGGTATTTGTACAGTGTGAAGGAGGAAAAAAAAAGAATTTAGATGAAAAAAAAAGGATTTTTCCTGGCCCCAGAGACCTGGAGCTAAGTCCAGCAATTTCAGCAACAGGAGCACACAGGACTGTAATGCAGCGTTTGCTGGTATAACCACTGTGTCTCCTATACAGCCTGCCTGCCTGCCTGATATCTGGGATGGATATTAGTCCTGAGAAGGACTGTTTGTTTGATCTGGCAGCCTTTACAGACCCTACACTAACTATTTCTCAGGATATATCTCTCCCTAAATCAGCAGCGCTGTCCCTACACTGTCTGATCCGGAGCAACTGTGTCCAAGATGGCGGCGCTCGGTTTTAAATACTTGAGGTGACGCTGTGCGGCCAGCCAATCACTGTAATGCCCACAAACAACATGGCTGCGGCATTACAGTGACTGGCTGGCAATCCCTGCATGTTCATTGGCTCTGTAAAGAGCGCCAAACATGCAGGGTGGAGACCCGAGCTCCCACCCGAGTAACCCGGAAATGCTCGGTGCTCGACGAACATCCCGAGTAGCGTGATGCTCGGGCGAGTACCGAGCAGTGTCGAGCATGCTCGCTCAACACTAATAATTACTGGTAATTACTAATTAGATTTTTTTCTAAAACCAATTACAGCACCTGAGAGCAAGAGAATCCGCCCAATCACTGAAGAGGAAGTCAAGAGCAAAAAATAAAAATGGCACATCCCACTTCCTTCTTCAGTGGTTTCCAAGAAGTCAAGTAGGAGCCTTCCAAAATTATTATTTTCCATATTCTTGTTATGATTTATACTGTAGCATCGGCGTCTCTGCCCCCCGACAGGCAGAGACGCCGTCCCCCTTACCGCCGCGCTCCTGGCCCGGCGTCTTCCGTCCCTTCTGCTGCTGATGGTGCTCTCAGCTTCCCGAGCACTGTGCTTAGGGCGCGCCCTCCCCAATGGCCGGAGGACCTCTCATATGAAAGGCACCTCCTCCAAAATGGAGGTGCCCGTGCAAGGTTGTAGCTCTGTGTTCTAAACTCTGCTTCAGCCCTCAGGTCCCGCTGCCAGCCTGACTACCAGTCCAGTCCGCCAGCCTGACTACCAGTCCAGTCCGCCAGCGTGACTACCAGTCCAGTCCGCCAGCTTGACTACCAGTCCAGTCCGCCAGCCTGACTACCAGTCCAGTCCGCCAGCCTGTCTACCAGTCCAGTCCGCCAGCCTGTCTACCTGTCCAGTCCGCCAGCCTGTCTACCTGTGTCCACCAGCCAAGTACACTCTCCAGCCCGATAGTCTGCCTATGGTCCAAATCCGCCAGTCTGTCTATGGGCCAGGATAGCCTGCCTACCTGGAGAACGTACCAGTTACCTGCCATGCCTACCAGCCAGCCTTCCTGGTGGCTCCTGCCAGTTACCCGTGGAGTCTGCCAGTCCGTCTTCCCGGATCACTCGTCAGCCTGCCTGCTGTGCTCATCTGTTGTACCGGTCAGTCCCTGCCTTCTGACCCGTGGGAGTCACCTGCGCTCATACAAGGACTGGTCCAGAGTAGCACCTGGTCCCTCTGCTCGGTCCTTCCCTGGTTCACGGAGTCGATTGGGAGGAGACACAGGTTAGATATTAGAAAAAACTTTTTGACAGTTACGGTGATCAATGAGTGGAACAGGCTGCCATGAGAGGTGGTGAGTGCTCCTTCAATGGACGTCTTCAAACAGAGGCTCGACAGACATCTGTCTGAGATGATTTAGTGAATCCTGCTTTGAACAGGGGGTTGGACCAGATAACCCAGGAGGTCCCTTCCAACTCTACCATTCTATGATTCTATGAGCCGCCGTGCGACCTTGGTCAGTCAGAGTTGATACCTAGTTACGCCCCTCTGGTCCCTCCTTGAACCGCAGCACAGAGGTTCCACCACCCGGATCCGTAACATATACATTCACTCACGCTCATTAGTCACTATAAGAAGAAAAAGACCAAAACCTTAACCACCATAAGCCAGAGGAAAGTTATAAGTAGGGGTGCTGTCATGGGTTTCAGGAAAATCAAGCTACCGGTCGGCAGTAAGTAATTATCATATTTCCTCTCACCCATGACAGCACCTGAGATACAATAATAAAGAAATCCTTTGATAGGGAGGGAGCACCTCTTCTAAGATCTTACACCTGAAGAAAGATCTTAAGAATATCCCAGTTTAATGAATAGTATTTAAGGAACACAGATCTTGAAAGTTCTAGATATATTATTCCATCAAGAAAATAACTTTCTTGATTCGGCGCTTCGACAACGAAAAAGTGTCCACAAGCTCACTGGAGACAGTGAGGAAGAAGTAGAACAGGTTACCATTATGCAGAAATCCCTTTATTTTTGATTATTTTTATAAAAAGAGGATCTATATTTATAGATCTATATTTATAGATTTACTTATATGCATGCTTGGTTATTTTTTAGTATTTAATAAGATAAACTATACTTGTTAAAACACTTAAGCAACAACCGAAGTACTCAGAAACCTGTACTAAAACCTAGTATGTCAATAGAGGCAGAAGTCAAGTGATTCCAGGAACCTGAAGTCTAAAATGATCTGAGCTATTCAATATAATGAAGAGCCACCAACCAACACTTATTTAGACATGATAGAAATTATCCTCTTTCCTATAAATGGGATCAATGCTCCAATTACAAATGGATGCTTTTAATATACTCCAACCATGAAGATTGTTTAGCTGAAAAGCTTAAATGCAAAACAGATTAGACTTCGTGCCAAGAGAGGCTAAGAATCCAAGTGATAACCATTATCCTTATGACACTGAAAGGCCTTTGGGGATACACATTTTTTCACTTTTTTATTTATGTTTAAAAAAAAAAAACACTACCCCTTAGTCTATTCTTTCGCATGAAGAAGCGACACAGATAGAGAGATATAAACCTCATATGGCATTGGTCGAAGCTAAGATGGTCTTACTCCAAGGGTATTAAAAACTCCCCACCTTCAACAATGCTCCATTACTGATGCCCATCCTGTTCTTGGGTAATCAGAACAGTCTTACCTCAATTCCAAGGTATTCATTTTAACCAGTAAAGACGTTCCTTTTTTGCTAGAGGAGTCTGCCAAGTAAGGAGACACCTTAATCCATCCATTGACTTGTCACTTTATAGGCTTATTGAGGACCTGCATTTCCTATAACTAATACTGACAAGTCCAACTTTCGAATCCAGGCCAGAAAAGCAGACTTGTAATTAGAATAGTGCCATCAGACTTAGCACAATTATGTCAATCTTACCACTCCAAGCTAGGAAGATTGATTGAGACAGTGAAGTTTTAGTAATTCAATGTCTTCAAAACTTGCCTTAAGACTCCATACTCGAAGGATTAGCTGGACTACAATGGTTTGTTTTTTTTCTTTGTTGTATCTACACGTATGGTCAGAATGTTGATCCGTGCATACTGGACTATTTATGGTGAGATGGCTTTTTTCCTTTTTTCACTTTTTGCCAGTCTATTTTATGACCCCCAGCTAGGAGGATCAACTGGACTATTCTGCTTTCATTCAGCATAGTGCACCCATGATCATCTTACAACTTCAACTAGGAGGATAAACTGGGACAGATTTTTATCAAACTAAAATGTTGACAAGCCTACTTTATGACTATAGACTAAGAAGATTACATGGACTAAAAAAAAATGTTTTTATTCAGCTTATAGACACCATGTCAATCTCACAACTCCAAGTAGATGGGTAAACTGGGACATGGGTGTTTAACTTAACTGTTGACCAGTTGATTTCATGACTCCAATTAGGAGGATTAATTGGACTTGCTGTGGTTTTATTTGGCATACCAAAACCATGTCCTCTCACAACTCCAGCAAGGAGGAAAAACTGGAACATAGATGTTTACCAACCTGAATGCCGAGCAGTCCATTGTATGACTCCAACTAGGAGAATCAACTGGAGATGCTATGGTTTTATTCATCTTAGCACAACCATATCCAGCCTACATTTACAACCAGGAGAAAAAACTGGGACATAGATATTTATCAGACTATACCGTACAGTATAGTACATCCTATTAAATCAAGGAAGATAACCAAGCATATATAGTCCATTTCCTACCTCCAAACTAGGAGGAATCACTGGACATACTACAGTTTTATTCATCTCAGCTCAACCATGTCAGTCTTACAACTCCAACAAGGAGGAGAAACTGGCCGTATAATGGTTTCAATCTGTTTAGCATAGCTATGGCCTTACAAAATCACCAACTAGAAGGACAAATTAAGGATATAGATGGTTTTCCAGATTAAATGCTAACCAGTTTATTTTATGCCTCCATTACATTTGATTTAGTGCAATATGCACATCTCAAGTAGGAAGGATAGACTATGAATCTTGACTTAAGAGCCTCTCGCAGGACTGCATTTTGGCCTCCCCTAACTACAATAGACCTCCGGTATCATCTGGAACTCATCCTTCATCAAGTTCAGCAAAGAAAAGGTAGAGACCGACACATTGTGAGGCAGTAATGAAAACCCAGACGTACTAAGCCATGAGTCAGCTGGCTAACCAGGCAAAGCCCATAGCACAAAGTTAATGTATATCACTGAGGGTCATAACAGGTTGAAGGTCCCATCAAGCCATGACATGAGGCAGAGACAACAAGCCAAAATAGAAGGCCGCTGGCCCAACAGCTACGGTAACACAAGGCAACAGCTAAAACACAAGGCCGCAGCTAAAACACAAGGCCGCATGCCATACAAAGCTGCAGGCCGTACAGCTAACACCAGGCCACCATCAACCCTGAGGGCGTAAGACCAGCACCAACCATGAGGCTGCAGATTTCACTGAAGTTGTAGGCCAAACATTAAATTTGAGACAGCAGGTACTGTAGACATGAAATCTAGTTTTCCCAAAGCTAATGATAACATTTATTGCCCAACTGGGCCCTTATACTCACTGCGATTATTGCTAGAGATTGCTATAGAGCACCCCAAGGGTGCTCCATGATCCATGGCTGCTCCAGCTGTGTGCTCAAGGCTCCTCTGAGGACAGAAATTCACTGAAGGAGGAAGTGGGAGTTGCCTTTTTATTTTTTGCTTTTGGCTTCCTGTCCAGTGATAGGGTGAATTCCCCCTCTCTCAGGTGCTGTCATGGGTGAGGGGAAAAAAATTGTTCCACTTTTCTGAATGAAACTGTGAATGATTTTTTATACGGTTGTGTGAACCTACTGTAAGGTCACCTCCACACGTCCGCACTTCCGGTACATGTGGGAACCAAACAGTACATGTGATTTCTTTCACGGATACCACATGTACCCATTTTAACCTATAGTGCTGCTCACAGTGTTTTCCTGGCAGCACGGATGACAAGGGTCAATGCAAGTCTTTGGGTCAGTGTAAACACGTACAGCACATGGATGGTACACTGATGACATAGGTACCGATGTAAGACATACGTGTTTAAAACGGGTGTGTGAAGGGTGCCTAACAGTGTTGTTAATTTGAGTATTTCAGAATTGGGGGCCCCCACTGAATTTCGCCCAGTGCCCTAATTTGTCTAAAACTGGCCCTAGGTGTAAACGTGACAAAATGTGGAAACCTTCATGTGATATGAATACTTTTTCAAGACGGTGTATAAAGTTGCAGTAAAGTTGATAAAACCGTTTTACCTATTTCCTTCCAGCTCACATACAAATTTGATGATGTGAGTCCAGTCAAAAGCATCTGGATCCTTCTTCAGCCATTTTTGGAATTCGGCGCGATTTTGTTCAAGTAAATCTGAGACGATGATTTTATCAAACACTTCACAAGCCGAGAGGAGATTATAAATGGCGGGTCCAGTTCCAAAATCAAGCAGGGTGTCTCCTCTTACTCCACCTTGCAAAAAAAATAAAAATATAAGGTTAAGAAGGAATATTAGGAATTCAAAATTACAGCCAAATCTATGCAAGAGTAAAAGGGTTGTTCATCTGGGATATGCCAGTTTATCACCAGTTAATTACTTTTGTTGTCATTGTGTATTTTTTTTATGTGACCCCTGATATGATCCATTTACCGGTAGATGGTTGATAAGGGCAGTAGGTTCAGTATTGGTTGTGTGGGGCCCAAAACCCATTATTAAAGATGAGATATAGATAGAACATAGGATGTAGTGGCCACTCGTGGTAGAATGGTTTCCATCTCATGTAGAAAGGAAACAGGTGTTCACTTCAAGAGTTTCTCACAAAAAGGCAATGAGCTTAGTGGTCCTCAGCATTACATGAGGCAATGAGCTTTAAGGTTTTGAAACATTTTATATGAGAATATGGGCTGACTTGAATAGAGATAGACAATTGGTACATGTGACAGTAGGTTATCACTATCGCATCTAATGCATCACACAGAAATTAAAAATTGTAGTTTTTCGGGGGTTGAAACCTCTAAGGAACACCCCCTTTAAATTTAGTAACAAGTCTATGCATTTCTCCTCTGCCGCAGCTTTCTTTCTTTGCTCTTTTATGCATTCGGTTATTGTAGTAACCAGGCGTGTACCCAAGATGTCCCCATTGTAGGCCTCTTAAGATGTCTAACACTTGCTTACCTCATCCCTGCTATTGCTGGGCACTGCAGTAAGTATCTATAGTGTGCTTCCTGACAAATACACCTCTGCTCCTCCAACATGTTGTCCACACTATTGGGCTCTTTATCTATTGCTACTCAAGGTGCTTACTACTGACTTAGCTCTGCTGCTATATTGTACTTGACTCGCCCCCTGGGCCGTGGGGCACTCGGATCCGGGCAATTAGGGAAACGGTGGGAGTAGTAGTGGCAACCCGGTTCCGTGGCTCAGGGTGGTCAGGCCAATGGTAGTCTGCTACGTTCTGCTGATAATGTCCGACTACGCCACCCGTGGATTGCGGTTATTAGGAACCGCCGCTGCATGCAGACCGCTGGGGCTGATGAGGTGTGCAGCTAGGGTAGTGTGACTCCCCACGGGAAGAGTGCGGCCCCAGGGCAGTATAATGGATGGTGGGAGTGATGGTAGTGAGAATCCCAGTGCTGATAGTGCTGGAGGAGCAAGGAGCACACAGACAACAAGTTGCAGTCCAGGGTCTTTACTACAACAGGTAAACTGACCCATAAACAGTCCCGGCTAGGAGGGGACCTGGATGTCTGAGAGCAACGGGAAAATTGGCCCTGGTCAGGGTGAGGGTGTAGGCCTACCGTGCTTTCTGCGCTCCTTCTGGCTATCTCCTCCTGATAGGGTAACAGCCCACGTTTCCGAGCTTTCCGTGTATTCTCGCCTGTATGGCCTGCGACGTGGGTTCCTTTCTGCCCCAGCCTCGTACGGCTTTACTGGTCCCTTCGGTTGTGGCAGGGCCTCCAGGCTTCTTAGGCCAAGGAATGTACAGTCCCTTGCGGACTGGTTCTCTGCTGGGGGATGTGGAATCCTTCCAGCCTCAGACACCAAAGTCTGGTAAAAATTAAGTCTTTTCTCTGCCAAGACAGGCTCTCTTCGCCTCTTGTCCCTGGCTTGTGGCTCTCCTCCTGCCACACTTCCTCTTAGGTGCAGTGCAACTGTCTGTCCCTGCTCTGCTGAGACACGTCTCAGTCCTGAGACAGGTCATCTGGTTCTCCCTAACCCTGCCCCCAGTACCAGCTTTTATAGGGGCAGCCAGCTCCCCCTACTGGCCTGAGACAGGAGGCATTGCATGCTAATGTTCCCCTGACTAGAGAACCTCCCCCTTGCTCTCAGACACAGCTTTAATTACACTTGTGGCATCCAGGTCAGGGTGACACATTCCCCCCTAGTGAAATTTAGTACTCCGGGACTAAACAATAAACAAAGACAATATGCATAACAATAAAACATTAATATACAAGTGACGCACAGATTGAGTTCTTAAGGTCACAGTGTGGCCTGTGACCGGGTGTCCATATCACCAATACAACGGGGAGCCTTAACCAGGTGGGGGTCTGTCCTACCCCAAGTCCTTCACAGTCTTAGTTCATTCCTGGGTTAGGCTCCGAACACAGTCCATACAAGGTCCTGGTTATAAAAAGTCCATAACCTGTGAGTCCTTACGGTAACTGCAAGAAACTGAAACACAGAATTACCAAACATGCATGTAACTTTGCAAACAATTCAACATTTGGCAACAAGGTTATTTACAATTTAGTACACTCTATATTCTCCAGCGAGCGGGTATCTGTCCCTTTGTGCTCCTGGTTGACCTACGTAGCCCACTGTCTGGTGGTGGACCAACCTGGCTTTCCCCACTAGCGTTAGGGGTGCAGCTACCAGCTGGGTGTACAGGTAGGGCAGGCAGCTGTCTGCGGGTCCTTTGGCTTACCGCAGGCATGGCAGGCTCACTGTCAGCAGAGGGTTGACTCTCCTGGGCTGCTGGTACAGGCTCTTCTGCCTCTGGAACCGCTTGCTCCTCTTCACCTTCCGGCTCTGGTGTTGGTTGTTGCTGTGCCGGTTGCAGGAAATGCAGGACGGGTACCACTATGGCATCATTTATGCGAGTCCAGGACTGAGGGAACTCTCCGAGAACGGTGCTGATCATTTCTTCCTTGTCCTCTGTGGGTTCAAGGTCACTCTGATCCTCTTCTGCACTACGGAGTTGCTCGGGGCACCTTTTGAGGTGGTCTCTGGAGACGACACTAGTGGTTTCTCCTCCGTCCTTGGTGATTACGCACACCTTTGGGTTGTCGTGGTCAGACTGCAGTACGGTGTAGGGTTCCCTTTCCCACTGGTCGTCCAACTTATGTAGCCTTCTCTTTCGCTTTAGGACTTGCTTACCAGGTTCTAGGGAACTAGCAGGGGCGTGTTGATTGAAGAGTTTTTCTTGCCTCTCTCTCACCTGGGCCAGGCTCTTCTCCACACTCTCCTGTACCTTCTTGTACTGCAGTTGCCTTTCCGTATCCCAGTCCGCATCCGGGGAGGTGTCCTCAGGTATTAGGACTCCCATCTCCAGGTCTACGGGCAGCTTACCTGGTCTAGCTCGCATCAGGTAAGCCGGGGTGCAGTTTGTAGCATTCACCGGGATATTGTTGTATAGGTCTATCAAGTCCGGCAGTTTTTCTGGCCACAGGCTGCGTTCCTCCAGGGGCAACGTCTTCAGGAGATCAATGACTATATTGTTCATCTTCTCACACATCCCGTTGGTTTGGGGGTGGTAAGGCGTTGTCCGTATTTTCTTACAGCCATAGAGGTTGCAGAACTCCTGGAAGATTTCAGCCTCGAACTCTGGACCCTGTTCTGTCAGGACCTGTTCTGGATACCCGTGTGGACGGCAGAAGTATTGCTGGAAGGCTCTGGCCGCTGTTTGGGCTGTGAAGTCCTTTACCGGGACCACCACTAGAAAACGGGAATAGTGGTCCACGATTGTCAGGGCATAGATGTATCCTGACCGGCTGGGAGCCAATTTGACATGGTCCAGAGCTACCAGCTCAAGAGGCTGCGTGGTGACGATGGACCTCAAGGGTGTCTTCTGGCTGGCACGGTCCTTCCTCCTCAGGTGACAAGGGCCACAGTCTCTGCACCACTTTTCTACAGCTCCTCTCATGCCGACCCAAAAGAACCTTCCTCTTAGCAGGAACTCCAGTTTCTTCCAACCGAAGTGTCCCGCTCTGTCATGGTAAGCCCCCAGGACCATAGCTGCATCCCGCCTTGGGACCACGACTTGCCAGGTCAGCTCGTGCGTCCGGTGGTTAACAATCCTTCTGCACAACTTGCCTTCGTAGAGGAACAGCTTGCTCTTCTCTTTCCATAGCTGCTTGGCTTCCTCTGGGGCATCTGGATCTAGGCGGGCGTCTTCCCGGGTCAGCAGATCTTTCACCAGGCGGACTGCAGGGTCACTATCTTGGGTCTCGGCCCAGCTGTGGTGAGGTAGGGGATTGATCATCACAGTTGTTAGATCCTCCTCCTTCACGCGGTAAGAGTGTTGAGCGGCTCCATACCGGTGAAACGCGGGGAGTTCTACCTCCTCCAGCTCTTCTGGGTCTTCGTCACCTTCAGGTAAGTGAGGCATTCTTGATAGGGCGTCCGCGTTGGCGTTGGTTTTGCCTGCCCGGTACTTGATCACGAAGTCATAGTTGGAGAGACGGGCCATCCACCGCTGTTCCAGGGCACCCAGTCTTGCATTGTCCAGGTGTGTCAACGGGTTGTTGTCCGTGTACACGGTGAACTTTGCGGAGGCCAGGTAATGCTTGAAGCGTTCCGTCACGGCCCACACCACCGCCAAGAATTCTAGCTTGAAGGAGCTGTAATTCTCCGGGTTCCTCTCGGTGGGCCTCAGCTTCCGGCTGGCGTATGCGATCACTCGTTCTCTGCCCTGTTGGTTTTGGGACAATACGGCTCCCAGTCCCACATTACTGGCATCTGTGTGGAGAATGAAAGGCTGGCCATAATCAGGGTAGGCCAGGATCTCATCCCCTGTGAGGGCCATCTTTAGCTGGTGGAAGGACTCCTCTTCCGGTTTATCCCACTTGAAGGGCGGCTTTTGGCTCCTGGACTTAGACTGTCCGATCAGGAGGTCCTGCATAGGAGCTGCCATCTTGGTGAACCCGGGGATGAATCTTCGATATTAGCCTACCAACCCGAGAAACTGTCTCACCTCTTTGATGTTCGAGGGGCTTGGCCAGCTCTTGATTGCCGTGACCTTGTCAGGGTCGGGGGCCACTCCTTCCGCGCTTACCACGTGCCCTAGGTACTGGACCTTTGGTTTCAGCAGGTGACACTTCGATGGTTTCACCTTCAGGCCATAGCCTGCCAGGGCTTCGAACACCTCGGTCAGGTGCTTTAGATGGTCCTCGTAGGTTTTCGAATAGACGATCACGTCGTCCAGGTAAAGGAGGACCGTCTCGAAGTTTCGGTGCCCTAGACAGCATTCCATCAGCCGCTGGAATGTCCCTGGTGCATTGCAGAGCCCGAAGGGCATACAGTTGAACTCACTCAGTCCCATCGGGGTGGTGAAGGCGGTCTTCTCCTTGTCAGCCTCTGCCACAGGAACCTGCCAGTACCCGCTAGTAAGGTCCAAAGTAGAAAAGAAGTTAGCTGATTTTAGTGCGGCTAAAGACTCTTCTATTCTAGGCAGCGGATATGCGTCTTTGTGGGTGATACGGTTGATTTGTCTATAGTCGACGCACATTCTCATGGTGCCGTCTTTCTTTTAGACCAGAACCAAAGGGGCTGCCCAGGGGCTACAGCTATCTCTAATGACCCCAGCTTCTTTCATTTCCCGCAGCATACCCTTGGCGTTCTGATAATGTGCAGGGGGTACCGGTCTGTGCCTCTCTTTTATTGGTGGGTGGCTCCCTGTGGGGATGTGGTGTTCTATCCCCTTTACTCTGCCGAAGTCTAGCGGGTGCTTACTAAAGACTCTCTCGTACTCCTGTACCACCCGGTAGACTCCTTGTTTTTGGTGCAGGGGAGTGGAGTCAGCACCCACATGGAGTTTCTGGCACCAGTCCTCCTTTTGTTTCTGGGAGCCATTACCCTCCGCCTGAGGAGATGGAGGCAAGGGTTCCACGGCCCTGATAGCTTTGTGTTCGACGACAAACAGTTTGGCGAGTGTAGCGTACCTGGGTAAGTGTACTTCCCTCTCCCCAATGTTGAGGATGCGGACGGGCACCCTCCCATGACGGACATCAACCACCCCCCGGGCTGTCAAAATGGTGGGCCTGCTGTCTGAGTACACGGGTTCTACCATGGCTTGGTAGTCTCTACCTCTCAACCCGATTGCAGTCCGACACCAGATCATCATTTCACTTTTGGGAGGCATGGAAATGGGGAATGGATCACTGAGTCTTACGCTACCGATCTCACCACCAGACAGTTCTACCTGCTGCCGTCTCATCAGGGCTTTTATCTCCTTGTTGAGGACTCTCTGTTGGCTGGAACTAACATTCACCGCCACCTGTTGTAAGATTACAATTACCTCTGAAAGACAATTTTCAATTACGTTAGTACCCACAGTTATTTTAGGGTGACTTTCACGACGGTCAATGTCCACAATAATCACCCCCTGTGCCGGCAGCTCAACTTTACCAATTTTAATGGTCATCTCCTTGAACCCCATCTGCGGCACGGGTAAGCCATTACTGGCGATGATGCTCAAGTTATTGTCTGGATACCGTGTGATATCAGCATCAGTCCAATACTGCTTAAAAAGTACATAAGGGATAGTGGTTACTTGCGACCCAGTATCCAGCAAGGCGCTCATGGGGATACCGTCCAGCACCACGGGTAAAACCGGGCGCCCCCCAACGTACTTATTACGCCAATTGTAAGGGCCTGGTGATCTTATGCCTGGGGGTTGGCTCTCTGCCCCAGGTTGGACCCGTTTAAATTACAGTACCTGGAAAGGTGTCCGGGCTGGTTGCATCGACGGCAAATGGGCTGTCCATCCTCTGCGTAGCGGTCTGTGGGCCTCCCTCGGAACGACGGGATCCTCCTCTGTCGACGCCACGGGACATCCTCCGGACTTGAAGCCAGCTCGATGGGTCTTGACGGGTCCACTTGCAACGCCTGGACGGTCCTGGTCAACGCCGCAACGTTCCTGGTCAGCTCCTGGACTTGGTGGTGCAGGTCTTTCGACGGGGCTTGGTTCAGGGCCTGTGCATCAGCCTCCACGGAGTCCATAGAGGAGGGCGCCGCCTCCTGGTGGTAGGTGATAGCAGGGCGCCGGGGATTTATAGCGCCACTGGTTGCAGATTCACGGAGCACCCTTATGGCCCTGTCCTTAAATTGGGCAAAGGTCAGGTCGGGGTTCTGAAAGAACATGAGGCGCAGCTGGGCCCTGTGGGCGCTGGACAGCAGACCTTCTATGAATTGTTCTGTTAGCAGTTTGTCCGTTTCCTGCACACTGCCAGGGTCAGTTTGTTGGATAGCCCTCAAGGCTTCCTGCAGATTTAGGGCATAGTCTCTGATGCTGTCCTGTGCCCGCTGCTTACACCCATAGAACCTCATTTTAATTTCAGCGGAGGTACGTGTGTCAAAGGTACCCCGCAGCCGGGCCAGAATACCCTTCACAGTCCTTTTCTCCTCAGTGGGCCATGATTTTACCTCCCTTTGGGCTGCGCCAGTTAACTGCCCTGTTAATATGCTGACCTTCTGTTCCTCTGTCAGGGGGTAAACGTGGAACAAACTGTATAGCCTTTCCTTGAAGTCAGTTAGGGCATGGGGCTCCCCTGAGTATTTGGGCAGCCAGGCCGCTCCAGGGATGTAGGGCAGGGAAAAGGGCATCACCGCTGCTGCAGCTGCGTTGGTGGTAGTGGGCGCCTCTGTGTCCGACATCTTTCTACCCCCATAGTGGACCGTGGCCTACCTTCCGACGATCATCTTCTGTAGGCCGCGGCTCCGCTGCTGCTGCTGTGGACGAGGACCTGGCGTCGCGTCCTGATGACGTCAGCGTCGCTCTCTCTCCCTTCCAGGACCTTGCGCAGCGTAGGTGCGTGGGGCGGAGCTTCGGATCTCGCGCGGTTTTGACGTCCACGCCCCTCTTCTTCCCGCGCGGCGTCCTGGAGATGGCGTCCGATGGCGGGAAACAGCTGCAGATGGCGGGAAGACGGCAGAAGACGGCGGGAAAAGGTCCAAGATGGCGTCTGATGGCGGGAATCGGCTCCGTATGGCAGGAAACGACTCCAGACGGCGGGAAACTTCGCCACAGATAAGTTACAAAAGTCTTTTTCAGGCACGCAGTACCCGGTGGTTGCGGGCACGAAATCCTGCCGACTACGCCAAAGCTGACTCGCCCCCTGGGCCGTGGGGCACTCGGATCCGGGCAATTAGGGAAACGGTGGGAGTAGTAGTGGCAACCCGGTTCCGTGGCTCAGGGTGGTCAGGCCAATGGTAGTCTGCTACGTTCTGCTGATAATGTCCGACTACGCCACCCGTGGATTGCGGTTATTAGGAACCGCCGCTGCATGCAGACCGCTGGGGCTGATGAGGTGTGCAGCTAGGGTAGTGTGACTCCCCACGGGAAGAGTGCGGCCCCAGGGCAGTATAATGGATGGTGGGAGTGATGGTAGTGAGAATCCCAGTGCTGATAGTGCTGGAGGAGCAAGGAGCACACAGACAACAAGTTGCAGTCCAGGGTCTTTACTACAACAGGTAAACTCACCCATAAACAGTCCCGGCTAGGAGGGGACCTGGATGTCTGAGAGCAACGGGAAAATTGTCCCTTGTCAGGGTGAGGTTGTAGGCCTACCATGCTTTCTGCGCTCCTTCTGGCTATCTCCTCCTGATAGGGTAACAGCCCACGTTTCCGAGCTTTCCGTGTATTCTCGCCTGTATGGCCTGCGACGTGGGTTCCTTTCTGCTCCCAGCCTCGTACGGCTTTACTGGTCCCTTCGGTTGTGGCAGGGCCTCCAGGCTTCTTAGGCCAAGGAATGTACAGTCCCTTGCGGACTGGTTCTCTGCTGGGGGATGTGGAATCCTTCCAGCCTCAGACACCAAAGTCTGGTAAAAATTAAGTCTTTTCTCTGCCAAGACAGGCTCTCTTCGCCTCTTGTCCCTGGCTTGTGGCTCTCCTCCTGCCACACTTCCTCTTAGGTGCAGTGCAGCTGTCTGTCCCTGCTCTGCTGAGACACGTCTCAGTCCTGAGACAGGTCATCTGGTTCTCCCTAACCCTGCCCCCAGTACCAGCTTTTATAGGGGCAGCCAGCTCCCCCTACTGGCCTGAGACAGGAGGCATTGCATGCTAATGTTCCCCTGACTAGAGAACCTCCCCCTTGCTCTCAGACACAGCTTTAATTACACTTGTGGCATCCAAGTCAGGGTGACACATACTGACCGCATGCTTGGCTCTGATACCTCAAGATGCTTGACTGCTGACTCAGATCTGTTGCTCCAAGGTAGTGTTGCACGCTTGACTTTACTTCTCCAACTTGCCTAACTGCTGTCTCAGTTCTGCTGTTCCGAAGTGCTGCCCACACATTTAGTTCTGCTACTGCATGGTACCTGTCTGCCATCTCAGCTCTGATGTTCAAATGAGCTGTCCACACCTTTTGCTCTGCTACAAGGTACCCATCTTCCATCTCAGCTCTGCTGTTTCCAGGTACTGTTTGCACAATTGACTCTGTTGTACCAAGATTCCTGGCAACATACATTGACCTGCCGCTCCAAGATGTTGTCTGCACACTCATGTCTGCTTTTCCAAGGTGCCTGTACTTATCTCTTGCTACTCTGATCCATGTGCCATTCAGTATATCCAGATCTACTGATACTTGGTGCTCCATGTGCCATCTGGCCTATTCAACTCCACTGCATCAACACCTCCTATCCGTGCTGCTTATCCTGACCTGCAGCTTAGCAAATCCACCTCACCAGGTGATTCATAACACTAGCAACCAGGATTTTACATGAAAGTGAAAAAGTACTCCAGTAAACTAGCCATATGAGTAATAATGACACGATAAATGTGAAAATTGAACCTTTAGATTAATAAACAATTGCTGAATTTCTCACCTTTAATGAAAGTTTCATACAGATTTTTTAAAATAAATTCTGTCTTCTCTCCAGAAGCCCGATAGTACATCTGTAAGTAAACTTTGGGGTCAAATTCATCAATGTACTGTTGCTGGGAGGTAAAAGTAGTAGCCATGATATTCTGTCCTCAGGATTATCCTCAGATTATCTGCTAGATGCTTCTGAAACGACCTGTGACGCAAATAAATTGTATATATTTTAGCAATCAAATAACTTCATCAGGACAGTCAGATTTGAATGACCGAGTATCATTTGATTTATGGTAGATATTAGTGCATGCTTCAATTTTTTTCACATACAGATTTGATTAGTGAAAAACAAAACACTCTTCTGCACTGCGCCATTGAATAACATTGGTCTGAGTGCTGTCCACATTTTTTCACGCATATCATTCGGACTGGAAATACGGTTGTGTGAACAAGCCCTAAAAGAAGCAGCTTTCTTTATTCTGAATGGTGCTAATTTGCCTGACATTTATTAGGATTTATATTAGTAACTGAAGAGGACAAAGACCAGTCTGTGAATAAAGCTCTTCCAAAAACCTAAACAAAACAGAGAAATGTGTAGGAAACTGGAGCATATCAAGTAAAAATTTGAATTCTTTATTTTAACAATCAGTAAAAAAAAGAAGTTTCAAATAATGCAAGATAAAAAGAAGGGGAAACAGAAGCGACACCAAAGTGCCACATCTATGTAGCGAGTACACTATGGTCTAGGCAAAAGTAATTCTTGACTTCAAGGAAAGGAGAAGGCTATCAATCTGAACATGATCCAATGGAGAGTAATATATACTATTCAATACAGTACAGATATACAGCAGCATGTAATCAAATAATGTAGAAGAGCATATAGCATGGATCGCTAGTAATTTCTATAAAGTGCTTGCGCAGGGTTTACATGATAAGGCAAAGATCATAATAAACAAATACATCCGTGATTGACATTATAGCAGAGGGTATATGACGCGCCCCTGGGCCTGAGTCGCGCAGCGTTGCGCACGCGGGAGCCTACCCGGAGCCGGATCAGATGGGGGGTAGTAGTCTCGTGGCGGTGACCCGGTCCGTGCCCAGGGAGTCAGACTAAGTGGCAGTCTATTAGCAGTGGATGGTGGATGACTACGCCACCCGTTGAATGCAGCTATGGAGCTGCCGCTGCAGGGCAGACCGCTGAGGCTGGTGGAAGGATGGTGCAGCGTGGATGGTATAACCCCCAACGGGAGGGGTATGGCCTCAGGGCAGCCGACGTGGATGATGGGGGTAGCAGGAACCACTCAGAGACGATGCGGTGTAGTTCAGGGTCTTTACTGGTGACAAAGATAGACCCTCCCGGAGTACTTGCTAGCAATCGGGGCCTGGTCAGTCCTTGAGCAGACGGGATCTCCCCTGGCCAGGCGGAGTTGTAGGCCTTCCCAACTAACTGTACTCTTCTGGCTACCTTGCTAGAGGCGGGTAAAAGTAGCCCACGTCCCTGAGTGTACCGTGTGGTGCTCACCCGTATGGCCGGTGACTCGGGGCCTTCTAATGGCTTCCGCTCCACGATGGCGGTGCTGGTCCCACGCGTGTGACCGTGCCTTCGGGTTTCTGGGCCAGAGGACCTGCAATCCCCTGCCGGTCGGTTTCTGCTGCTGGGTAGAGATTAGTCCCCACAGCCTCGGACTCCGGGTCCGGTGATACTTCTCAGTCAGGGCGAGCTCTGCAGCTGCCAGCCCCTGACTCCTTGTAGCACTGTTCCCACAGAGCTCCTGATGTTCTTTTCCTATATCTGCTTCTCTGTCTCTACTTCTTCTCTACTCCGGGCATGGCCCAGGAGCTGGGCCCCAGCCGGAGCCACAGCTCCCTGTCAGCCCTCCTGGCTGAACTCTGCCTCTGAACTCCCTAACCCTGCCTCAGCCCCAGTTTTATATAGGGGAAGTTCTTCCCCTCCCAGGACTGGGCAGGAGGTGTGGCATGCATAGGATTCCTGACCAAGAGACCTCCCTCCTGCTCTCAGACATAACATGGCTGTTACTGTGGAAACCAGACCCCTGGGGTGCCACATATACAGGGGAGAAGATCCCAGCCATTCCCAACCAAAGACACACAGTATAAATGTAAAGCCTCATGTACAACCTGGTAAGGATGTGGATAGATGGCCCCAAGGCGCGTTTCACATTTTGCTTCCTCAAACGTCCCCTGAGGGTTCTTACCTCTTAATCACGGTTGTATTTGTTTATTATTATCTTTGACTTATCATGTAAACCCTGCACAAGCCCTTTATATAAATTACTAGTGTGGCACCCCAGGAGTCCGGTTGCCGCATTGGCATTGCCTTCCTCACAGGGGGTGATGCCATACTTGGAAGCAAGGAGGGGTCACCTTATCAGGTAACACTAGCATCCAACACTTTTCCTGGCTCCAGACTAGAAGGGGGCGCTCTAACCTGATTTCAGGGGAGCTTCCCCTTTAAATTGGGGCCCGGAGGTGGGGGTTAGGAGAGTCAGTTGGGGACGGAGAAGAGTGAGTGAAAGATGAGGGAGAACCTGGGGAGGGGAGCTGTGACCAAGCTCGCCCCAGAGAAAAGCGCCAGAAACCGGACACCGGAGTCCGTGGTTGCTTGGGTACTGAAGTCCCGGCAGCTAAATCCGGAGAGCAGGAGACTGCAGGTCTCCTGGCCCCACCAAACACCCGGTGACTCAGCAGCATTCTGGAGCCCCCACAAAGGAGCGACACCTGTAAAAGGCCCGAGCTGCCTGCCATACGGGCTAGGATTTAACGATCACTCAGGAAAGAGGGTCGCAGCATAGCTTTAGGCAGCAGGGCCAAAGAGGACAGCACAGAAGGAAGGCCTACAACCCCACCTGGCGAGGTGGATCCCAAATTGCTTCCAGGCTGCCCGGATATCCATTACCTTCTGTTACCAGTGCCCTGGTCTGCACCATCAAACATTAAGTAAAGGCAGAGGAAACCACCATTCCTGTGTCGTCTGGTCATTATCTGCACCCTCAGTCCTGCACCCCAACATCCACAATCCCCTACATAAACCGTACCGGTAGCCCTTTGGCCCCGCTCTACCCTTGGGGAGCAAATCCATCCCAGCTGCGTGACCAGCGGCCCCAGCGGTCTCTTTCAGCAGCGGCGACCACCAATAGCCACATACCACTGGTGGCGTCACAAAACTTTTCCCCTAAATAAACTGTCTTTTTTATTGACCGCCCAGGGCCCCGGACTGGGTCACGCCCCCTTGACTATGCCAAGGAACCGACCAACCCGGTAGCGAGTACCCCACGGTTCTAGGGGGCGCGTCACTAGCGATCCATGTTATATGCTCGTCTACATTGTTTGATTACATGTACAAACAGTGACCAACATATCTTAAAGAAACAATGACTGAAACCCCGGTAAATCCAGGGTCAGCCAGAATAGCCTACTCATGTAACATTTAGAACAGAAAAAACCATGAGTACAAAATGGCAAAAAAAGTTAAAGTTTTATTTAGTCAATAACTTACATTAATATATCCATAATATAAATATAGTGCATGACAAGAAAGTGCAAAGTGCTTTAAGAAAAACGCAGTCCCACCTGTAAGGGCATATCATATCCAAGCTAAAAAGATAGAGTCCATATACATGGTGTGGTATCTTTCCAGAGATATACTGGATAGAATATGGCTTTATATTCCAAGTGGAGCACATAAAAATGTTTAAACCAAACCCAGGTTCACCACAATTGTATATGGGGACAAGGGGGATGCAGAGGACAGGTGGCAAAGGTGTCCCGACGCACGTTTCGCTTGCAAAAAGCTTTATCAAGAGACAAGTAAGTGAAAGAGAATGAACAGGACCTTTATAAATACACCCACAATTGGTCACATGGTGTGTCATGTGATTGAAACACATAGCTCAAGATAAATGAGGATCTTAGATGGAGCGTGCCTAGTAGTTTTAAACCCGCTCTGCCCCATGAGTACTGGGCGTCATCATGCAACTCAGGATCAATGAAGGCCTCAAGCGCATGAGCGGCAGCACCAAACCCGTTCGGCCCCATGGATAATGGTCGTCACGCCCCCTGTATGCGTCTCCAGCACGTGCAATCACGCATCCGGGGCCACACACAGGGGATAAAGATAGCCAAATCCATGCGCGGAAATCGGGGGCAGTGGCGCAGGCGCACATCGGCCCATAATAGCGCATGCAATCACCAAAAATCAAGCATATGTCACCAATCAATACTACCTCAACTGGTGTGTACAGTAAATAGTACAGTGCATGAAATACACAAAATTACGAGGAAAGTCATGTAGAAGCATAAAATGTAATGCACCCGAAAGATGATACATATATATAAATATTTATATCTAAAGACAATCCAGCAGACATGTTTCCAATGCAGTCCGATAAAATTCCAAATGGCATCCAATAGTTTTTGAGTTTTTTCTGTTCTAAATTATTTGATTACATGCTGCTGTATATCTGTACTGCATTGAATAGTATATATTACTCTCCATTGGATCATGTTCAGATTGATAGCCTTCTTCTTGAAGCCAGGAATTACTTTTGCCTAGATCATTGTGTACTCCCTGTACAGACGTGGTACTTTGGTGTCACTTCTGTTTGCCCTTCTTTGTACCTTGCATCTTAATTTGAAACTTGTTTTTCATTGATTGTTAAAATAAAGAATTTAAATTTTTACTTGATATTCTCCAGTTTCCTACACATTTCTCGATTTTGTTTATGATTTATATTAGTTTCCAAGGAGTATGTAGGACTGATAGTAGCGAAAAGCACTGGACACGTTGCGATATATCCACCACTAGGCATTGCAACAGAAAAGGTTGGTGACGGGCACAGACACAAACTTATGAGAAGGAAATCTTGACATCTGTAGCACCCTGAGGATTCGGCTGCTACAGGGGTATTGCACCTCAACCCAGAGGTGTGATATTCCACTCCCGGGTAAGGAAGGAGTGTGGAACTGAGCTCGGTAGGCTGCATGCACTACACACATCCCATTTCCGAGGAGCAGACCGACGGTACTCCCACTTAGAAATGTGCAGGTACGACCGAGTCTGTTCCTGGCTGGAGTGGGAGGGGGGTGGTACATCCCAAGTAGTGTAGGGGCAGATAGGGGGAGCAGCCTGGGTAAAGTTAGGAGCTCATTGGGTGCTGGTCACCTGAGCTCACACATAGAGGGTGTATATAAGGTGGGCACCAACTAAGAACAGGGTCAGATGCAGAGAACAAGTCAGGAGCAGAGGAGAAGGAAAGACCCAGAGTGAGAGAGGAGAGAGAGAAAGACCCAGAGGCACAGAAGAACAGGACTCTAAGATCCCAAATTAAAACCCCGGGTGAAGAGTCGGCATCAGGGTACCGGAACCCAAGCTGGTGGGGGTAAAAACATTCCCCAGCCAGAGACCGGAGACCGTGGGCAGCGTTTGCCACGGTCACCCACCACATCCACCCCGAAGGCACACCACATGAAGGGTCAGGGAACCCAAGGCCAAGGGTGTCCCAACAGAAGGCCCGAGGGAGCTGGACCTGGGTGGATCAATAGTGGGGACGGCCAGAGAACGGGACAGAAGGAGAGCTCAGGGCCACGCTCCGGACTTGTTTGGGGGTTGGCTGGATCCAGGACCTGGTGGACGCAGCACGGCTCGGGTGGTCACTCGGAGCTGGAGTGACCAGTACAACATCTGCAGTAAGTAAACACCCTTAACTGCACAACCCGACTCTGTCTTCACTGCCGTCTGCACTGCACCACCACAACCCCCATCCTCTGCACCTGTTCCCCCTGAGGCTATACCCCACCCGTTGGGGGTTATACCATCTCAAGCTGCACCTGCACCATCAGCCTCAGCGGACCCTGCTGCAGCGGCGGCCACAGTGACCGCATCACAACGGGTGGCGTAGTCGACACAAAAGAACTCTTAATAACATCTGTAGGACTGCCACATAACACTGAGCTTGACGCCCTGGGCACGGGGCCGGGTCACAGCCGCTCGGAGACTACAACCCCCCATCTGATCCGGTGCCGGGTATTCCCCTCCAAAAGGAATATGTCCCAGGGGGCGCGTCACATCTACCTATAGATTTCCATCTATAATGTGGTCAACTGTGCTCCACATCTCAAAGGTTTTTTCTGCTTTCTTACATTTGCTAGAAAGTTGTAAAGGTTAAAGATTAACCATTGAACTTTCGTCTAAATTCTACAACCTTTCTGAACTCCACTGTAAGGCTATGTGCACATAACATGAAAAAGCGCCCCATAAAAAGAATATAGTGCGCAATCATGTCAAAATGGCACTGCTGTGCCCATGTTCCTTCTAATGTCACTTTTTTTTAACTTTGAACAATTCAAAAAGTGAACTTCTCATTCTTCAGGTGGCTCGCACTAGGGAGCAGACCACTCTTAATACTTAACAGTATAGAGAGAAAGGTGCCGCTGGAGGAGCCGCTGCAAAAAAGAAGGTAAAGCTGCCTTAGAAAATGAACGTCAGCGGTTTCCTGATACAGGAAAACTCAGCGGCTGCTCTGGCATCTAAATGAAGCTGTGTGCACATACCAAAAGGTTATGCTCTGAGTTTTTTGAGGAGTTTTTTTGGAGCCAAAACTCTTCCAAACCTTTCTCAAAATCTGCTTCAAAACCTCATGAAAAACCCTTCCTAAATATATTTTTTTTTATGGGAAATCCATTTTACTGTTCATATAAGGTGTTTTTTTTTTTACTTTTGTTTTCTGAAGAGGTTTGGAAAAACACATGGTGGGAAAAGAGGAAAATGCATATTACTTATAAGGAGCGGATCCGGAAAGAAACCACTTCAAACTAAGCACTGTATGATCAAAAGGCTTCCTAAGCATTTCAAAACCGCTTCCGGAACCTACCCCAACTGTCCAATATCTGCTTCCAACCCACCGGCTGTACAAGATGGCGACAGTACAGGTCCCTGCCCCTCAAGACACATGCAACAAGTTCCCTTTTAACTCCAAAAAAACTTTTTTGGTCCTTTCTAATGCAATTATGCCATTGTAGAACACTTTGGACTTCTAGCATCTACACCTGCATAGACCTTGGATGACAATTGCACCAACATTTTTTAATCATGATTTCGGTGGGGGTTGAATATGTATTAGTTTATCTGTTTGAATAAGGATTTCTCTATCTTCACCTGCTGCCAGCAAACTTTCCTCTCTGTCCACTATTGTTTCTAGACAAACTCATCCAGCATTAGAACTGCCACTCCCACAGTAACTGACGGTGCCGCTATCCAAGGAGAGCCTGGGGGGGGCGGAAACCAGGTGCTACTCCAGGGTAGAACTCGGACACATGGCAGCTGAACCTCAAGGAGGTTTCCAGACTGGCAGGTGTAGGACCCAGCTCAGACTGGATGGGCAGGATCAGGTCCACGAAGAACTGGGTCACTGGCAGGTATGACTGGAAAACAGTGATGGGTAGGACCCAGTTCAGACTGGACAGACAGGAACGGCTTCAGGAAGGTTCGGGTCTGGGTATTAAGCCCCCAGGGTGGCAGGCACCACTTTAGGAAAAACTGGGTCTCTGGCAAGAGGGTACTGGACTGCAGATGTGGAAGGGTAGGGAACCACAGGTGCGGCCAGGCTGTAACGAGGTGGCACGGGGTGGTAGTTGTGGGCGAGTCTACTGAGCAACCTTCAGTGATTACCCCGGCACCTCGTACATGAATAAACGGATAGAGTCATTGCTTTTAAATAAAACCAACTTTACTGACAGATTGCAGTGTACAGGCAGGTGCAGCAGATATTCTCAGGCCCAGGTCTTATGCAGGGAAAATAAGCCGTTTCTCTACCTTCCGACTCAAGCAGGCAGACTTTCACCTTCAGCACACTCTCTGTCCTGGTTGCCGCTTGTCCTAGGGAAGCTGTGCTACTCGGATAAGGCTCCTATCCCTTTTCCACAGTCCCTGTTCTCTCTCGCTGTGCTACTCGGATATAGATATATATATATGTACATCCCTTTTCCACAGCCTCTGTTCGGTCTTCAGCTCCTGCTGAGGGTTGTCGGCATTCTCTCTCTCTTCCCGCGCACCTTCTAACCCTGGCCTGGGTCTATGGCTGCCGGACTCTGCTTAGTGCCTAGTCTCTGTCCTCGGATCCGCGCACCTTCTAACCCTGGCTCAGGTCTCTGGCTGCCGGACTCTCTGGTACTCACATGGACCCTTGATGTCTCGTGTACTGGCCTCTTCTCTGAGTGCATTTACACCATCACTGGTCCTTACTCATGGGCTTACGGCCCCACTGCTTTGACCTATCCTCGGTCCCGACCTGTCACGAGCAGGTCCTCTCTCGTGGGCTTACAGCCCCCACTGCCTTGACTCCTTCTTTGCGGGGACACCCCCATCTTCACACAAGCTCCCTTTCTCTGGAGCTCTTTTCTGACACCTTGTCCTGGGCATGGCCGCCCGGACACTGCCCCTTGACTTCCTGTCTCCTGTCTCTAAGCTCACTGCCTCTGCTCCTCCCTGCTACGCTCCTCCCCCTGGCCAGCTCTGCCATGCTGCTATAACTAGGCAACTACTGCACTGTACAATAGAATCATAGAATCATAGAATGGTAGAGTTGGAGGGGACCTCCGGGGTCATCTGGTCCAACCCCCTGCTCAATGCAGGATTCACTAAATCCTCTCAGACAGATGTCTGTCCAGCCTCTGTTTGAAGACGTCCATTGAAGGGGAACTCACCACCTCTCGTGGCAGCCTGTTCCACTCATTGATCACCCTCACTGTCAAAAAGTTTTTTCTAATATCTAATCTGTGTCTCCTCCCATTCAGTTTCATCCCATTGCTTCTAGTCTTTCCTTGTGCAAATGAGAATAAGGATGATCCCTCTACAGTGTGACATCCCTTCAGATATTTGTAGACAGCTATTAAGTCTCCTCTCAGTCTTCTTTTTTGCAAGCTAAACATTCCCAAATCCTGTAACCGTTCCTCGTAGGACATGGTTTGCAGACCGGTCACCATTCTGGTCACTCTTCTCTGAACTTGCTCCAGTTTGTCGATGTCTTTTTTAAAATGTGGCGCCCAAAACTCGACGCAGTATTCCAGATGAGGTCTGACCAAAGAGGAGTAAAGTCCGATAATGACTTCACGTGATCTAGACTGTATGCTTCTGTTAATACATCCCAGAATTGTATTTGCCGTTTTTGCTGCTGCATCACACTGTTGACTCATGTTCAATCTATGATCTATTAGTATACCTAAGTCTTTTTCACATGTACTGTGGCTTAGCTCTATCCCTCCAATTCTGTATATGCTTTTTTCATTTTTATTGCCCAGATGTAGTACTTTGCATTTTTCCCTGTTAAATACCATGCTGTTAGTTACTGGCCACTGCTCCAGTTTATTTAGGTCTTTTTGAATCCTCTCTCTCTCTTCTCTAGTATCCGCTATCCCTCCTAGCTTTGTGTCATCAACAAATTTAATCAGTTTACCCTCAATTCCTTCATCTAAATCATTGATAAAGATGTTGAACAATACAGGTCCCAGGACAGAGCCCTGTGGTACCTCACTTGAGACATTCATCCAACTGGATGTGAAGCCATTTACGACCACTCTTTGAGTCCGATCACTAAGCCAGTTATGAATCCACCTAACAGTTGCCTTGTCCATTCCATACTTGGTAATTTTTTCAATAAGGATGGTGTGAGATACTTTGTCAAATGCTTTGCTGAAGGGAGAACGCATAAATAGGGAGAACACATAAAAGCATCAACATTACATTAGACATTACACTCACATGGGGACAACTACTGCTGCACGTGGGAATAATAACAGGGAAAAGTCCTTCTTAAAGGGGTGGTGGCGTCCATCCCCCTTACAAGGCAGAGAACCACAGGTTCCCACTGGACAAAGAGGAGCAGTTTCACATTATTACAGACAGGGTCAGGTTTCACAGGACGAACTTAAGAACATGTATACACAAGTCAGACAGAGTCAGATTCACATAAGGTACTAACAATGAAGTTTCCAAGGAAATGGACAGCATGTGACTTAAATATGATTGTCTGAGCAAAGGGTCTGAATACTTATGACCATGTGATATTTCAGTTTTTCTTTTTTAATAAATTTGCAAAAAAATCTACATTTCTGTTTTTTTCAGTCAAGATGGGATGCAGAGTGTACATTAATGAGAAAAAAATTAACTTTTTAGAATCTACCAAATGGCTGCAATGAAACAAAGAGTGAAAATTTAAAGGGGTCTTAATACTTTCCGTACCCACTGTAGGTACAGGTTCAGACACTGCAGGTTTCAAAGATAGGTATTGGTTCAGACACAGGTAATATAGGAAAATATCCAGACTAAGATACAAACAGTTTCAGGGATAGGTCCTAATTCGGACAAGAACAGACACAGCTGCAGGTTCAGGCCTGGATATTCAACCCCCAGTGTGGCACTAATAGGCAAGGATCAGATATAGGTACAGATTCAGGGTTCAGGTATTCAGCCCCCAGGGTGGCAGGAAACAAGATCAGAAACAGGACAGGACCTGGCAACTCAGTAGTTGCACAAACACACTGGAAGAGCATGTTGCTCAGGCACCTCCAACAGGTGGAGGTGCCTTGAGTACCAAGTGACTTCCTGCAATAGACTGGGGACATGTTAGGAATGCATGCACTGTATCTTTAAGAATCAGGATGTGCACGCGAGGCCAACCTAAGCATGCAGCCAGGAGACATGCACAGCAAACAGGGACAAGGAGCACACTGCACACAGCAAGCAAAGGACAAGAAACACACTGTACGGTCCGGGGTGCTTAGTAAGTCGGTATCTCTGCATGGTGGGAGAAGGGAAGTTATGCAGGGACGCAGGCAGTGGTGTTACAGAAACATTGCAGAACCAAGACAAAAGCTGAACCAGGAACTGTATGCCAGATGCCAGATCCCAAAATACAACCCTGAGCCAAGACAAGGAGCAAATGTCACAACAGTAATAAAGAAAGCAGGGTAGGAAAAGTGACATATGGTAAGTGTCATAGTGCATTGGGTTCATATAACTTGTAGACTAACCTACTGATTCCCCATTTTTGTGACTGCATGACCTAAGGCTGTGTTTATATATAGCAACAAAAATATTCAGCATAAATATTAGGAGGAAAGAATCCATGTTACCAGCCCACCCAAAAGGCAAAAAATGGATCATTCACCTGAATTGATAATAATTTATTAAAAACACAATGCGTTTCAGCTGTACCCAGCCTTCTTCAGGTGTTAGAGGAAGAGACACCTGAGGAAGGCTGGGTATTCCGAAAGGCATTGTGTTTTTAATACATTTTTATCAATTCTGTTGAATGATCCATTTTTTGCCTTTGGGAGCTGGATTCTTTCCTCCTGATTATACCCTGATGAAACTCTCCCTGGAAGACTTTTCCACCGCAACCGGGTCGGCTACTCCCATCTGCAGTTGTTTACAAGATATATGTGCCCTACCTGCAGAACCCATGCAGGTAAGAGGCTTTACTTTTAATGGTCATATTAATACTCATCTACTATGCTCATAAAATACATACTGGCTCCCTTTTTTTTCCCATATAGTACATATGTGGCGCCTCTGAGGTTTTGGTCGCCACAGAGGTACTGCATCTCACCCAGAGGTGTGGTATCTCACTCTCAGGTAAGGAAGGAGTATGGCTCAGGACCCTAACATCTGCATTCACTAAACCACATTTCAGAGGGCAGGGCGAGATTGCTCCTACAGGAGAATACAGTCCCTGATCCCTGGCTGGAGTGGGGGGGAACCACAGTAAAGGGGAACCATTTAGTGGGTGTGGGTGTATGACATAGATCAGGGGAGCACTTGAAAGGAAGCTGTATAAAAGAGGGAACCATCTTAGAAAGACAAGCCAGTCAGACCAGTCAGAGGAGGAAAGTGACAGGAGCAGAGGCTCTGTATGAGTGCTGCTCCAGAGGCGGGCCTGGACAGTGAGGCCCAAGTCTGAGGAGAAGGAGGGGAGAGAGGAGAGGGAGCAGGAAGGCTCCAGGAACAGAAGGGATCCCAGGGGTACAGGCAATGTTGGAGGCCACCCGTACGCCCGAATCTACCGGGAGGTGGAGGGATCAGGCCATCAGAAGGGAACCGGGTCCCTCAACTAGCAAAAGACTGTACGTCTTAACTAGAAACCGGAGGCTGCAGAATTTTATGTCCTGTAGCCACAAGTCCACGCCAGTCTCACCGAGAAGGTAGCCATATAGGACCCAGGGGACGGAACATACGTCGCCCGCCAAGGCCCGCGGGTACTGGATTGGAGTCACTAGGTGTGAGGTGCAGAGAAGAGGCCAGAGAAAGGACACAGAAGTGGGTCCTGATAAGTACTCCGGAGCTATCTGGGGGTGAACTGAGCCCCTCACTGAGTAAGCACAGAACGACGTGGGCAGTTACATTGAGCTCTGTAATCTGGACTGCAACAACTGTGAGTAAAGACCCTGGGACTGCACTATCTTGTCTCTGTGTTCCTTGCTGCGCAATCCCTCACTGCACTACAACGCCCAGCACAACCACCAACATCCACACACTGCCCTGAAGCTAACTCTTCCTATGGGGAGTAATAATACCCTTGCTGCAATACCACCAGCTTCAGAGGACTGTTCCGCAGCGGCGGCCCCCTTTAGCCTCACTCCACAGGTGGCGTAGTCGGACTCTTTAATAAAACCCATATACCATTCCCCTTGGATTGACCGACCTGGGTCACGGACCGGGTCACCGCCACTGTGACTACAACCCCCAGCATCTACCGGCCTGGCACCGGGTACCCCACGGCCCAGGGGGCGCGACAACTGTGGCGTAGTCGGCAGGATATGTAACCCACCTGTTATCACCGGGTATTGTGCGCCTAGAGACTTTGTTTAAAGACTGAATGTGGCTAACGCCCCAGAAGAACGGGTGCCATTATGTGCGTGATCAAAGACAACAATACAGAACCTCCCATCATGGGCCGGGTCCCAGAATGGCACCAAACCGCAACCAGCCCCCTGCCGCTGTGGCCATACACATAGATGTGTCCATCAAGGTGGGGGAGACACCCCCAAGTGTGGCAGACAGCCAGCAGCAATGGGACCGCCCCAGAAAGGGGAGAGGAGAAAAGAAAACTGGGAAATGGGGTGTGGTCTGGAGCAGACCAGAAAGAACACACCCGGCAGGCAAGATGGAGGGAGGTGAGCCTGAGACAGCGGCCCGCAGCCTGCAACTAAGTGAGACACCTCTTACACTGACGGAGGTGATCTACTAGCTGACCCTGGAGGATGTGGAGTTCCTCCAGGCAAAGATGCGTGAGCTCAGCCGGCGGGTAGGAGAAGCTGAGAGAACCGCCGTCGCCAGCTGGAAGAGGGAAGTGCTGGAGAAGATAAGTGCAAGACGTCAGCCAGCACCGGAATCCACCGCACCGGAATCCACCGACAGCGCCCCAGCCCCGGCGGAGCCAGACCAGGACCAGGAGGCAGAGAGCAGCCCGGGAGCAGCTGCTGGAGCAGGTAGGAGGACCTTCCCTGTCCTGGGCGCAGTCCGCGCTGACCTGCTCCTGGGTCCCTTGGTGGCGCCTCCATACCCGGGCGCGCACGCTCCAGACTTACCCCCAGGCCCAGAATCCACCATGGCACCGAGCGCCTACTCCACAGACCAGCTCTGCGATCCCCTGGCGGCATCTCCATCCCACCTGGCCAGCTCCGCCAATCCACTCCTCGATCCCCTGACGGAATCCTCGCACTACCCGGGCGCCTGCTCGGAAGACCTGCTCCTGGGCCCGTTGTCAGAGCCGCCTGTCTCCGCACCCGGGTGGGAATACGAGACCTCCTCATTCGACTGGTCCGCCAGGAATGAAGGTCAGCAGAGACCTCCCCTTGCTCCCACACCTGTGCCCCCGATTACCTGCACAAGGGGAGAGGAGTTCCGATGGGACAACCGGGAGGGGAACCTCATCGGGTTCCATCAGGAGACTCAGGCTCAGGCCCTCCGGCGGGAAGAGTACTGCAGGAGGGAGCTCCTGCAGCTAGACAAGGAGCGGTATGACCGGCAGGTGCAATGGGAGTGCATGGAGGCCAGAAACATGGCGGCCAAGACACGGGCCCGCCAAGCAATGTCTACTAAACCCAGTCCCCGTCTGGAGGGGATCATAGTAAAATTTGACTTGGACTCCGGGTGGGGCTTCATCCGGGAGCCACAGACCGATAGAGATGTCTTCGTCAACCGGCAGGACGTGGAACCCCACCTCCAGCAGGGGCATCCCGGCCGGGACCTCTATCCCGGTGACCATGTCACCTTCAACCGTCATAAGGGAGAACGCGGGTGGTATGCCCTCCAAGTCCACAAGGTGGCAAAAGAAAGAAAGGACATGCCCCCGCAGTACCAGGCTGAACACCCGGCTGGGTCAGTCGGTAAAAATGAGGAGTTCCCCCGGCGGGAACCCCAATATTGAATTGAATATGAGTCCATGAAACTGTAAATAGTTACCCGTAAGGGTGCAGAAAACTTTGCAAGTTTGACCGGTTTTGTGTATGCTTAACCAGTTACCCGTGTGGGTATAAAGACAATAGGGAAGAGGACGGTGATCTCCCGAAAAACTTTCCTTTGTAAATAATTGCACTTCTTAAAGTGCCCCTTATTGGTTTTATAAAGTCTACAACAATGACCTCAGAACAAAATCCCGTTTGACGTGGCCGAAGACGTGGTCCAACGCCGGATCACCTACGCCCTGCAGCCACGCCCAGGGCCTATGTTGAGGGTTTGCGGACGGGTCCCTCAGGTTCGATTTTGCTAGTTTGCACCTTACAGAAAAATGGACACCTGGTTGCAGATCTCATTGTGACCGGTTGACAAAAGTTTGATATGAAAATGTGTTGACAAGAAAAATGTTTGATATGAAGAAGGTTTATAAAGAAAAATGTTTTATATGCAAAAGATGTGTTTATACAAGTGAAAAGAGTTTTATGATGTTGATTATATATGAAGAGAGTTTTATTGGAAAGAGAAATCTTATAATGTTTTGATATGACAAATGCTTAATATGAAAAATGTTTTATATTGTAACTTGAAACGTTAAAGAAAAGGAGCCTCCCATAAAGGGAAGAAATGTAGTGTTTGTGATCTTCTATGTGAATGCATTCTAAAATGTTGCATGTCTTTAAAATTGTTTTACTCTGTTCCAGCCCGCGGACGTGCTGTGTTTTACCCGGGGGGGGGGGGGGTGGCGCCCCTGAGGGTTCAGTCGCCACAGAGGTACTGCATCTCACCCAGAGGTGTGGTATCTCACTCTCAGGTAAGGAAGGAGTACAGCTCAGGACCCTAACATCTGCATTCACTACACCACATTTCAGAGGGCAGGGTGAGATTGCTCCTACGGGAGAGCACAGTCCCTGATCCCTGGCTGGAGTGGGGGGGGACCACAGTAAAGGGGAACCATGTAGTGGGTGTGGGTATAGTACGTAGATCAGGGGAGCACTTGAAAGGAAGCTGTATAAAAGAGGGAACCATCTTAGAAAGACAAGCCAGTCAGACCAGTCAGAGGAGGAAAGTGACAGGAGCAGAGGCTCTGTATGAGTGCTGCTCCAGAGGCGGGCCTGGACAGTGAGGCCCAAGTCTGAGGAGAAGGAGGGGAGAGAGGAGAGGGAGCAGGAAGGCTCCAGGAACAGAAGGGATCCCAGGGGTACAGGCAGTGTTGGAGGCCACCCGTACGCCCGAATCTACCGGGAGGTGGAGGGGTCAGGCCATCAGAAGGGAACTGGGTCCCTCAACTAGCAAAAGACTGTATGTCTTAACTAGAAACCGGAGGCTGCAGAATTTTATGTCCTGTAGCCACAATTCCACACCAGCCTCACCGAGAAGGTAGCCATATAGGACCCAGGGGACGGAACATACGTCGCCCGCCAAGGCCCGCGGGTACTGGATTGGAGTCACTAGGTGTGAGGTGCAGAGAAGAGGCCAGAGAAAGGACACAGAAGGGAGTCCTGCTAAGTACTCCGGAGCTATCTGGGGGTGGACTGAGCCCCTCACTCAGTAAGCACAGAACGACGTGGGCAGTTACATGGATCCCTGTAATCTGGACTGAAACAACTGTGAGTAAAGACCCTGGGACTGCACTATCTTGTCTCTGTGTTCCTTGCTGCGCCATCCCTCACTGCACTACAACGCCCAGCACAACCACCAACATCCACACACTGCCCTTAAGCTAACTCTTCCTGTGGGGAGTAATAATACCCTTGCTGCAATACCACCAGCTTCAGAGGACTGTTCCGCAGCGGCGGCCCCCTTTAGCCACACTCCACAGGTGGCATAGTCGGACTCTTTAATAAAACCCATATACAATTCCCCTTGGATTGACCGTCCTGGGTCACGGACCGGGTCACCGCCACTGTGACTACAACCCCCAGCATCTACCGGCCCGCACCGGGTACCCCACGGCCCAGGGGGCGCGTCACATATAGCATAAATATTCCAAATCTCTGAACACTAAGTGCCCTCATCTGGGTGATGTAACATGATGAAAAGTCGAAAGTCATTGTTTGAATTAACTGTCGTTATATAGATTACACAGACGTGTCCTTACTTACCTTTTCTTATGTCTTGAGATATCCTGAGATGAGTGGAGCGAGACGCCCAGTGTCAGCGTATGAGAGTGTAACAAGGTATCGGTATAGTGGTAGATAGGAGTTAACGAAATTCACAAAGAGGTAAACGAGGACACCGATAAATAGACCTCTTCATATCTAGCAGCTTTATGTCAAGATACAACTCATTACAGTATTGAATAAATCACTTATTACACTTTTCCCCTCCTTTTGTTGGCAACTGACACCTACCTGGCCCAGCGACTGTTATTTGCTCTTCAAGATCATCACGACAGCATTTCTGAGTCTGTGACCCGAAGCTTTCCTGGCAGGTAAGAAGTAGAAACATAAAGATCTTTATATCTCTGACCTACTACACATTATTAATTATTTGTCAAAAGTTATAGAAATTCTAAAACTTTCTACCACAATGTACCCAGGTGCCTAGTGCAAGCTTAGAATATAAAGGCACCAACTTACTTGGGGAAATGACTCATAAAATGTGTTTACTTTGGCAAAAAAGGGCATATTATCATGATACTGCACTTTTCCACATTTAATGACACCTAGGACAGATATCAGGGTCTCAATGGAAATATGTAACTAGACTTTTCGTAAAGGAAAAATCTCGGTCTAAGGCCGGTTTCTCAAATTCATGAAAAATGAACTGTGCTTGGATTGGAAAACCCAGACTGACCATCAGGTCTCCTGTCCTGTGCACACTGCTTCATTTATGTTTATGAACTAGTTAGCTAAGGTTGGGTCTTCTGATCCGAGCACGGTCTGTGCTTCATGGATTTGTAAAACCAGCTAATGAATTTTTCTGAATTGGAGTCAAAATATAATTGCTTTGATAGTTTTCTCAGCTGGTAAAGATGCTTCTAACTTTGCTTTATTTTTGCAAGCATGACAAGGTGGGCTGCATGTGCCTTGTTTGGTGGTCTTGACCCATAAAAACACTGTTTTTGGATTATGATAAACTACATATACTGTGATAAATTAGCATTTTAAAAAAATCACCAGTTTAAGATCTCTTTAATAAGTGACTGCAGGCTGTTTATCATGGGTGTGTCAGGTGTGACAGACAGTCACTCTGGCGCCAGCTGTAGAAGGTCACTGCGCTTGACATTGCAGATGCCTTCTTTATTCCCTCATCTCTGTAGTATAGTTTCATCCTTCTTCCTTTAGGACCCAGCAGCGACCTCCACCTTCTGCTCCTGATTGACACACCCTTGCTGGGTAGTTAAATAGTCTCAGTTTCTCCAGAGAGTCGCCAATGATAGTTCTATGTACCTCTGTGCAGGCTTGGAGCACTAGCAGTCAGCTAGTTTCTTCTCTGGTGCTCTTGGAGGACAGTTGGTGTTATCTCTCTGGTGTCTGCTCAAGCTAAGTGTATCTCCTTTGTTTGTCTACCTTGTTGTCTTTAGTTTGTAGTGGGGCCTGACTAGTGCTCACCCTGTCCCCTCCCTATGTAGGGCCAAGCTCTAGGGACATTCAGGGCTTAGGTTCCTGCTCGGCGATAGGTGTGGAACCTATATAAGGATGATAGGGTAGGTAGGGTGATGTTAGAGCTGCCTGGGGGTCTCCATTCCCCCTTTCCCTAGTGTTTGGGCTTCCTTTCCCGCTTCCCTTCAAGTTGCACTTAGTCTTTCCCTCACCTTGCGTGACACTGTTCTCAGGTCAATTATTTTTTTTCTTAAGAGCAGGTGAGTAAAAAAACAGAAAACCGACACTATTCAAATCACCTACCTTCATAGAGTTCCATGAGTGTCAGTCCACAGATGGCCAGACATCGCAATCAACGAGTGCTCAGCACAGAAGAAAGGAGTCTTGTATCACTTAGTAGATAGATGAAAGGCGGCACTCCAGCAAGCGTTTCCAGTTGAAAAACTTTTATTACTTCAAACACATGTTAAAACCTGGAGCCGGGGAAGTGGAGTACCTTCTGGACGACGGCTGTTTCGCACCTGCCTGGTGCTTTAACGGTCCAAAAGCAAACTTCATGAAACGGCCATCGCCCAGAAGGTACTCCGCTTCCCTGGCTCCAGGTTTTAATGTGTGTTTGAAGCAATAAAGGTTTTCAACTGGAAACGCTTGCTGGAGTGCTGCCTATCATCTATTTATTTTCTTGGCTGCAAAACTTTCGCTGTCCTGTATGCAGAGAGAGATTGGAGGGCACTGGAACATTACACCTCGTGATAGCGAGTCAAATTTTCAGGCAGTACAAGCCCATGTGTTGTGGGAGCAGGAGCAATAAAGTGGTGCCCCGGGTGGTGGCACATGCTCAGTGGGAATCCTCCGGAGATCAGCTGATAGACGCTGAATACAGGAAAAGCCTTCATGACGTCACGCTGTCAATGCCGGTAAGAGTCGATGAGAGGACCATACTTCATCCTATGTGTTTTGGAAAACAGTGGTTTCCTTCCTCAGGATGATCACCGGAGGATTCGCACCGGAGATGGCTATCAGGAAGCAGACCTCGAGATATAGATGTTTAATGTCCGCAAACCGATGTAGCTCAGAGAGAATTTTACAGAGTTGATTTAGGAGAGGGAAAAAATCCCATTTGGGATCTGGGTCCATAACAATAAATCAAATTTTATAACTCCAATTTTTGGTAGTAAACAAAACCCCTTGAATAAAGGTTAATGTATAATAATAGGAAATGAAAGCCCCTGTCTGCATTGACCCCCACAGACCGAGGCAGCAGAGAAGTAAATCTAAATGTAAGTTAGAAAATATACTTCCCAACAGATCACCTTGCCCTCAAGAAGGAGAGATAAAAAACACAGTGAGGCCGCTCAGTAGTCGGCTACATAGACTGACAATTCATTTGATTATCACCTGTCCTATCATTTCAAGAAAGGAGAATCTCTGCTATTGACGTGCCCAGGGGACGGGGAGGACTCGGCGCCCGGGCCTTGTTGTTAGTTTTGGGGGATGTCGCGGTAGTCGGCTCCCGGGCCCGTACCCTGGGCCTCTCTTTTAAAGGGTGGATAATTATGTGAAAGTTCGTGATGCCACCTGTGGTGTCTGGTGAGGATCACCAGCGCTGCGGCAGCCCACCGAGGCCGGTTTTAAGGCTGCTTGGGTGGTATAGCTCCCCACAGGTGGAGCTAGGCCTCAGGGCAGCGTGGATGCAGGGATGCAGGACAGGGGGAACCCAGCCGGGTCTGAAGAAGGATAGGCAAACACACAGTTCACTTCAGTACCTTTTACTGATGGAAGTTCAGGCACATTCCGGAGCACTGTAGGGTGAAGGGTGCATATCAGGATTCTCCCCAGTGAGCGGGTATAGGGCCTCCTGTTTCTTGCCTTTGTGTAGTAAGTTTCTGACCTACCTGGAGCTAGGCCTAACTTTGTCTCCGTCCTGCACCAGCTGACTTTGTGGTAGGGCCTTCTCTTGGAGTACACGCTCCCAGCTTGCGGGGCCTCCATGACTCCTGTCTCTTGTACGTATCAGCTCTTGGGTGATCCTGGGACCTGAAGTCTTCCAAGGGTCTCCGGTTGTCTATACAGGGGGATATACGGCCCTGTAGATGCGGACCCAGTGTCCGGTATATGTTTTCTGGGGTGAGCTTGTACAGCTCTTCTGCCCACAATGCTACTCACTCCTCTAGCCTTCGGCCTCGCTCGAGGCCCTCACTAGGCTATACACACTAGTGGCATCTTGCCGCGCTTCACCGCTCTTATGGCGTCGGCACACCTTGGGCTCTAACTGAGCTCCCTGAGTCTAGCTTGCAGGAGCCTCGTGTTCCACTGCTGAACTATTAGCTGTGTTCTCTAGACTGAGCTCCACTGCAGACTGACCTCTCTCAGGCTTCTCTACTGCAGGAACTCAACTGCCTAGCTCCACCTTCCCTATTTATATCCCTAACGGGCTCTCCCTCTGGTGGTCTGAGGTGGAAGGTGGAGGTGTGTGTATGCTGTGGAGGCCTCTTGTGGAGAAATCCATCCATGCACCCCTCTAGGATCTGTGGCACCAATGCGCAGCAGGGCGCCACACTATTCATGCTGGTGCCGAAGGACAACGAGGAAATACATTTCTCTACTTTATGGCAGTCTGGGAGAGATGCCTGGAAGCTTTTATGTGTAAATAAATTATTTCATCAGAAAGGAACAATCTGTGTCTAATAAAGATTTACACATTGGAAACACATTATTTTTAAGCCATTATTTTAGACTTTGTTGGTGAAAATGTTTATGTTTAAACTGTTAAAGAAAAACTGGCCGGACTTTGTGAACAAAAAGTTTTCCAAAATGTTTAACACTGTGAATACAACACAATAACCCATCCTAATAGGCTTTATGTTGGAAGTTCTGACCACCAATCAAAACCTTGATGATTTTTTCCTGTCTTCTTTCTGGGTTTTGGGTAAACAAACGAGTTCAACTATTGAAGCTTTTCTTTGATCTTTTTAATTTTCAGAATCAAAAACTTAATTTATGGTATTTTATATGACGCAAACAATCCTTCCTGATCAGTTATATATATATATAATATACAGTTGTGCTAAAAAGTTCACATACCCCTGTTCTTAATACCGTGTATTGCCCCCTCTAACATCAATGACAGCTTAAAGTCTTTTGTGGTAGTTGTGGACGAGGTTCTTTATTTTCTCAGATGGTAAAGCTGCCCATTCTTCTTGGCAAAAAGCCTCCAGTTCCTGTAAATTCCTGGGCTGTCTAGAATGAACTGCGCACTTGAGATCTCCACAGAGTGGCTCAATGATATTGAGGTCAGGAGACTGAGATGGCCACTTTAGAACCTTCACTTTGTTCTTCTGTAGCCAATGACAGGTTGACTTGGCCTTGTGTTTTGGATCGTTGTCATGCTGGAACGTCCAAGTACGTCCCATGCGCAGCTTCCGGGCTGATGAGTGCAAATTTGCCTCCAGTATTTGCTGATAACATGCTGCATTCATCTTTCCTTCAACTTTTACCAAGTTTCCTGTACCTTTGTAGCTCACACATCCCTAAAACATCAGCGATCCACCTCCGTGCTTTACTGTAGGAATGGTGTTCCTTTCATCATAGGCCTTGTTGACCTCTCATCAAATGTAACATTTATGGATGTGGCCAAAAAGTTAAACTTTGGTCTCATCACTCCAAATTACCTTGTTCCAGAAATTTTGAGGCTTATCTCTGTGCTGTTTGGTGTATTCTAGGTGAGATACTTTGTGGCATTTGTGCAGTAATGGCTTTCTTCTGGCGACTCGACCATGCAGCCCATTTTTTTTCAAGTGCCTAATTATTGTGCATCTTGAAACAGCCACACCGCTAGTTTTCAGAGAGTCCTGAATTTCAGCTGATGTTATTTGTGGGTTTTTCTTTGCATCCCGAACAAATTTCCTGGCAGTTGTGGCCGAAATTTTTGTTGGTCTGCCTGACTGTGGTTTGGATTTCACAGAGCCTGTGATTTTCCATTTGCTAATCACAGTTTGAATGCTGCTGACTGGCACTATCAATTCCTTGGATATTTTTTTGTATCCCTTTCCTGTGTTATACAGTTCAACTATCTTTTCCCGTAGATCCGTTGACAATTCTTTTGCTTTCCCCATGACTCACAATCCAGAAACGTCAGTGGCTGGATGAAAGATGCAAGAGTCTGTCTGGATCCCAGAAACTCACTCAACTTTTATGCACACACACACTGATTACAATTAAACAGGGCACAGGTGAGGATGTTATCTTTAGTAGCCATTCAAACCCATTTGTGTCAAATTCTGTGCATATTATCAGGCCAAAATCACAAGGGTATGTGAACTTTTGATCAGGGTCATTTGGATGTTTTTGGTTGTCAATAAGATTTACAAAGAGAAAACACAGTAGTTTGTCAATAAATGGCTTCACGCAACCAATAACCATGAGTGGAGAAAAAGTTTTTTTGTTATCATTCATATTCTCTGAAACAAGGCCAAGAAAGGAAAAATTCTGCCGGGGTATGTAAACTTTTGAGCACAACTGTATATACATATATATATGTATATATATATATATATATATATATATATATAGCCAGTGAAATAAATATTTAATACATGACCAATTTTTTAAGTGAATCTATTTCTGAAGGTGCTATTGACATGAAATTCTCACAACTGGAGATGAGCGAACATGTTCGGTAAACGTTTGCCAATTTCAACGTTGCAAATTCAGACTCGTGATTGGACACCCAAGCATTTTTACTTAAAATTGTCAAAATTCGCTAAAAGTGCAGGAAATTATTGTGTTTCCACGACAGTATTTTTATCACTTTGTCTAGGATACTGGTGCTGTATGATGAGTGGGGGATACGTGTTTGATGAGGGGAGCGGGTGGGGAGAGGTCAGAGGAGCGGCATGCTGGTAGTCTAATTTTTTTCCCCTTCACTTAATGTGTGCAGATTGCGGCAAGCCAATCAAGGTTCAGGAACCATCCACAATGTTCAGACACAAGGGCTTGTGCCATTGGCTGCTGAAATCACATGTCCCTCTCCATATAAAAGATGTTGTTTTAGCCCCATTTTGTTAGTATAACAGCGCAGAGATGATGCTCCTGATGGTGCTCCTGGATACTCAGAGATTTGACAGAGTTATCTAGGCAGTTGCTTCTAAGTCAGATATTTTAGATAGATGGGGTCCTGTGTGGCTGTGAATTCGACCTTCCAGAAGATGAACAGTTTTTGCTATTAGTGAAGTCCAGACAGAGACAGCAGGGCACATTTCAGCATAGAACTCTATTGAGCATTGCTTATATTGTGCTCCATGCTGGAGTACATCTTAGAAACTTTATTTTTTTCTTTTACTACCATGATACATGCAGCAGGTCAGCTTGTAATTTTCTGGCGGTGAAATTGAGCTGTATGAAGAGCTCATTCACAGTAAAAAAAAATCTATTTTTTTCTGTTGCTAATGTGGCGCCCCTGAGGGTTCAGTCGCCACAGAGGTACTGCATCTCACCCAGAAGTGTGGTATCCCACTCTCAGGTAAGGATAGAGTGCTGCCCAGGACCCTAACACCTGCAACCCCAACACGTCAACTTCAGTAGGGCAGGGCGAGATTGCTCCTAAGGGAGAGCACAGTCCCTGGTCCCTGGCTGGAGTGGAGGGGATCCAAGTGAGGGGGAACCATGTGGTGGGTGTGGGTGGAGGACGTAGATCAGGAGAGCACTTCAGTAGCTGTATAAAAAGGGGGAGCCATCTTGAGAGAGTGTGGTCAGTTGGAGGAGGAAAGTGAGAGGAGCAGGAGCTCAGCAGGAGCTCTGCTCAGGAGGAGGGTCTAGTGAGAGAGGCCCAGGACAGACTGAAGAGAGGAGAGGAGCAGGAAGGAAGGCTCCAGGAGGAACAAAGTGATCCCAGGGGTACGGGAAGTGCTGGAGGCCACCCGTACACCCGAATCTGCCAGGCGGTGGAGGGATCGAGCCGCAGAGGGGATCGGCCCCTAAACTAGTGGATAACTACAAGGCTCAGCTAGGAACCGGAGGCTGCTGTACTTGTAAGGTGCAGTGGCCACATCCGCAATTATATCGCTGAGAAGGTAGCCACAGAGGGTCCAGGGGACTGCAGGTCGCCCGACAAGACCCGAGGCTACCGGATTGGGACACTGATTGCAAGGCGCAGGGCAGGAAGGCGAGAGCCAGCGCAGGAAGACGACTGAGGAAGGCACATGGAAAGGGGTCCTGTCAGGCACTCTAGAACTACCTGAGGGATTGCTGAACCCCTGCCTGGTGAACGCAGCGCGACGTGGGAGGTTGTAGTCCGGAACCTATAACCTGAGGAACTTAATAACTGTGAGTAAACTCGGAAGACTGCACCCCACTGTCTCTGTGATTATTAACTGCACCATCACCCCTGCACTACAATGCCCAGCATCACCTATAACATCTACAACATCTACACTGCCCTGGAGCTAAGCTCTACCTGTGGAGAGCCACACCAGCTTTGCTGCACTAACATCAGCTCCAAAGGACCTGCTCGGCAGCGGCGGCTCCCTTTAGCCGCATACCACAGGTGGCGTCACGAACTTTATATATAAACTATAATCCCCTGTAAATATTCCCCTTTTGATTGACCACCCTGGGTCATGGACCGGGTCACCGCCACTGTGACATCTCCCATAGCAACGACCGGCCCTGCAACGAGTGCCCCACGGCCCAGGGGGCGCATCACTAACATGATCTAGCTGGCCACATTTCAGCTTGGCGTGATATCAGTGATGTGCTCCCTGCGCTTGACGCTGGGCTGTGGACGTTGTTACCCACATGCATCACACCCATCATCCACCGCGTGTTTTCCCAGTGAATGAGGAGAGGGAGAGCGCGATGTTAAAACTGGGTGTGACGCGCGGTGTAACCCGCCCACAACCCAGCAGCGATCAGTGGAACGCGGAAGATGGACCCTCGGCTGCAGCCTGGATTTGTCGTGACGTCAGTGAATGTCAGAGCCGGCTGCAGCCAGGCGTCACGTGATGCCTGTGAGCGGCCAGTGATAGCGCCGCTCACAGGCAGAAAAGGCAACACAAGGTATTTAGAGAAACACTTATGGGCGCTGTGGGAAACATTGGGGGATCATATAAAGTAGAGGACAACCCCTTTAAGACGGGATGGGTGAGGGATCAATGTAGGTCTGCTGTGCCGGGAGCCCTGATACCACATGTAACAGCTCAAGCTGCTTTTCTGCTCAAGCTGCTTTTCTACTCAGCCACACTCAGATAGCAGAAAAATCAGTTTCATAGAGTAGTATTGGTACAAAATTTTAAGAATAGTAACAGAGGTAGTTAACTGAAAGTAAGTGGAAGACTACCAGCAGGAAGACTACCAGCAGATGTTGCCTTGGAAGTGAAAATTCCAGAGACAGTCAACCCACTGCCACAAATTGATTGGGTCACAGAGAATCAGCAAAGACTAGAAGAAGCAAATGCCATTGTGGAAGAGAGGATGAAAGTCGTTCGTCAGAGACAAGAAGAGAACTACAACCTGAATGCCAAAGCAAAACCCCTGACAGTCGGAGATCGAGTTTGGCTTAAGAAGAATCATCGCACCAGCAAATTAGATGAGAAGTGGCAAACTTGCCCATTCATCGTTCGAGCTATCCCTCTGCCTGGAGTAGAAATCTACAATATCTCTAAAGAGAATGAAGAGACAAACAAGGTGGTACACCGTAGCCAGCTGAAGCTTTGCCTGACAGATGATATAGCCAACCATCCACCAGATTACTTCAGAGACGATTCCAGGAAGAATCCTGCAGAGAATGCCATTCCAGATCAGGTATCCCCTGACACAAGATCAGCAACAGCTCCAGAAGGTAATATGTTCCCTGTTGGATGGCAATTTGGTCCTTGTTTGCAGTGGTCCATCCCACAACCTGTCTGCCCACAGTATGAACTTGTTGACTCTCAGTCACTCTCCACTGAGTGTATTGCCTTTGAATCCCTTGAGGATGAGCCCTCATCAGGTATCACAAGTGACTCTTTATGAAGGTCAGAGAGAATGACCAAAGGCCGTGTGCCAGCAAGATACCTTGAATGACTGAGCTAATTATTTACTTTATATACTTTAATTGGGACTATAAAAATAGGAAATAGCCCACTACAAGAGACTGTTATACTACAGCCACATATTCTTCATTTTCTTCATTTTATGCAATGTTCAAACTACGTGCCTTCAAAGACTTTTGAAAGATGTTTTATTTGTTCCAGGTTACAGCATTTATTCAGAGACTCATGGACTCATAATATTTTACTGTTTGCATTTTATGTATGTTTCTCTTTATAGGTTGTCCTAAGACGTTCCAGATGCATGAGGACATGCATGTTTTTAAAGTGGGTGAATATGTAGTGCCCCAAAGTTGTATATGTATGCCCCTTTAAGATGTAACAGAGCCAGCAGCTATCTCATTATGTCTGCACAATGTTCATATTCTCTTTGCAGATATAGTACACAGGGGCGGAACTACCGCCCGTGCAGCCGGTTCATTGAACGGGGGCCCCGAGGGAGAGGGGGCCCCTCCAGCCTCCAGCAGGGCCGCCATCAGGGCATGACTGCCCTGACTCCAGTATGGGGCCCGGCCGGTAGGGGCCCGCTCGGGGGCCCCCCTCTTGTGCGTCTCTCTCCTCATGGGGCCCCTGGCCCCATGCTATGCGCCGGATCCGGGACATTTCAGCGCTGAGCTGCGCTGTTGCAGCAGCGCCTTCATGATTCCCCTGACTTCCGGTCATGTGACGGTGCCGTCACATGGCCGGAAGTCAGGAGAACCTGCTGTCAGTGATTTGGACGAGCGCCAGGATTCTGCAGGGATCGCATGGGGGTAAGTATAACAAGTTTTATTTTTTTTAAAATACAATTAACTAGGAGTGGAGAGATGGGAGATGAACATGTGTGTGTGTGTGTGTGTGTGTGTGTGGGGGGGAGATGGGAGATGCACATGTGTGTGTGTGGGGGGGGATGGGAGATGCACATGTGTGTGGGGGGGGAGATGGGAGATGCACATGTGTGTGGGGGGGGATGGGAGATGCACATGTGTGTGGGGGGGAGATGGGAGATGCACATGTGTGTGGGGGGGAGATGGGAGATGCACATGTGTGTGGGGGGGAGATGGGAGATGCACATGTGTGTGTGGGGGGAGATGGGAGATGCACATGTGTAGGGGGGGGATGGGAGATGCACATGTGTGTGGGGGGGGGATGGGAGATGCACATGTGTGGGGGGGGAGATAGGAGATGCACATGTGGTGGGGGGGGGATGGGAGATGCACATGTGTGGGGGGGGGAGATGGGAGATGCACATGTGGGGGGGGATGAGAGAGGTGCACATGTGGTGGAGGGGGATGAGAGAGGTGCACATGTGGTGGAGGGGGATGAGGGAGGGGCACATGTGGGGGAGGGGGATGAGAGAGGGGCACATGTGGGGGAGGGGGACGAGAGGGGCACATGTGGGGGAGGGGGACGAGAGGGGTACATGTGGGGGAGGGGGATGAGAGAGGGGCACATGTGGGGGAGGGGGTGAGATATGTGCACATGGGGGGGGATGTGAGCTGCACATGGGGGGGTTTGAGAGCTGCACATGGGGGAATTGGGAGTAGGGGGATAATGAGCTGCACATAACGAATGTGGGGTGGGGGAGAGTAAATGATAAATGATGATGGGGTGGGGAGAGCACGGACATGATATAATGAATTGGGGCAGGGGGTGCATGTAAATATTGAATGCGGGGAGCAGGAAGTATAGAGTAGGGGGCGTTGCGGATGCAGGAGTGTGACTGGTAACAAATTGGCGGAAAGAGTAGAGGTTCTAATTAAATTATATATTAAGTGCCTATTTACAGTTAATGGGGGCACAGTGGTGGATTACAATTTATATTTGGAATGGTAGGTTGCATAATAACTAACCATATATTGATGGTGGATGCACGTCTGTATTCAGCTGCGTAATGTAGAAGTTGGGGAATGTGCTCTAGATAACTGTGTTATTTTATGCAGAGATGAGTCCTGGCTGGAAGACGTGATGGCGGTCTGTGCTGGATGAAGGAGAAAAGTGAAGATGAAGGACTTCACCTAGAGACGTCACCGGTGAGTCAGTCTATTACATGTACACTGTGTATAATGTCACTGGTGATCACTGTATTACCTGTACACTGACACTATATACAGAGCTCCTGTGTATAATGTCACTGGTGATCACTGTATTACCTGTACACTGACACTATATACAGAGCTCCTGTGTATAATGTCACTGATGATCACTGTATTACCTGTACACTATATACAGAGCTCCTGTGTATAATTTCACTGGTGATCACTGTATTACCTGTACACTGACACTATATACAGAGCTCCTGTGTATAATGTCACTGGTGATCCTTGTATTACCTGTACACTGACACTATATACAGAGCTCCTGTGTATAATGTCACTGATGATCACTGTATTACCTGTACACTATATACAGAGCTCCTGTGTATAATGTCACTGGTGATCACTGTATTACCTGTACACTGACACTATATACAGAGCTCCTGTGTATAATTTCACTGGTGATCACTAGATTACCTGGACACTTACGTTATACATACCATGTATAGAGCTCCCGTGTATAATGACACTTATGGTAATATTAGTAATGTGGTGGTAATATTAGTAATTTAGTGGTAATATGTGGTCTGGTCATGGTGTGGCAGTTTTTCTCCCTTCTGTGTGGTATTATTCAGTCACTATGTTGTGGTAATATGTGGTCTGGTCATGGTGTGGCGGTATTCCCTGTATGTGGTATTATTGGTCATTTAAAAAAAAAATGTATATGACACATTCCCTTAAAGAAAACTAAATAAAAATATATCTAAAAAGAGTATTGGATATTTTAAGAAAATTTTAATAGGTTAGAGTAGGGCCCGCCCAGAAGAGTCTACCTTATCGTGGTGGCGGCTTTAAAAATCTTTTGGCCAAAACAAAAGCTGATGGCTATGTATGTGGCGCCGTCACATGGCCGAACGTCAGGAGAACCTGGTGGCAGCGACGTGGACGAGCGCCAGGATTCTGCAGGGATTGCATGGGGGTAAGTATAACAACTTTTATTTTTTTTAAATACAATTAATTAACTAGGAGTGGGGGGAATCAGAGATGCACGGGGGGGATGAGAGATGCACATGGTGGGGGTGAGAGATGCACATGGGGGGGGTGAGAGATGCACATGGGGGGGTGAGAGATGCACATGGGGGGTGAGAGATGCACATGGGGGGGTGAGAGATGCACATGGGGGGGTGAGAGATGCACATGGGGGGGTGAGAGATGCACATGGGGGGGTGAGAGATGCACATGGGGGGGATGAGAGATGCACATGGGGGGGATGAGAGATGCACATGGGGGGGTGAGAGATGCACATGGGGGGGATGAGAGATGCACATGGGGGGATGGGAGATGCACATGGGGGGGATGAGAGATGCACGGGGGGTGAGAGCTGCACATGGGTGGGATGAGAGCTGCACATGGGGGGGTGAGAGATGCACATGGGGGGTTATGTTTACATAACTTTGTTGCCTTATGAAGGGCAGGGGGGGCCCCCCAAAATTTCTTGCACAGGGGCCCACTACAGTCTGTGTCCGCCCCTGATAGTACAGAATGGTTTATATATGCAGAGACTGATGTACTTAGCAGAACGCAATAGCAGATTACCAATAGTTAATGATTTAGCCCTGATTTCCATATATGGCAATAAGGTCACATTGGTTAGAGACATGACAAGGTGCTGAGCTTAGTGCAGTGTGTGCTCAGAGAGAGAAGGAGAGAGTAGACATGTGTGGTGTCTTGTTTTGCCTGGAAGCTGAAGGAGCAGGTAGGAAGCTCAGACAGAGCTCCTGTACATGAGAGACCACAGCTTCAGCTGCAATCAGCTGTGTGATAGACTGTGCATATAAGTAGAAGATAGTACTCAGGAAATGCTGCACTATTTATGTACCTGCATTGCTGTACTGAGAATAACTGTGCTTGCTGCATTGGATTTGAAACTCTGCTCAATCATCTGTCTGGATTTATCTGTATTTGTTTGCAAGTAGTAAAGTTTACCAATAGCCTATCCGTCTATCTGTTTTCTGGGGTGCACAACATACCATCACACCAGGAAACAGAAGGTAATACAGTGCACCCTGGCATCACAAACTACATTCTCTTTTACTTTTCTTCCTGCTTTAGTGAAGTAATAATACCCGCACACCAAATATATGTGACCTATGGCAGAGTAGTGCATCACTGGCATTACACCATTATAAAATTAGTACTGTGGGTCAATTGATGCCACTTTTCCTGGTGTCTGCCCCTAATTTGAGCTGTTTTGGCAGCTTTTGGGTCATTTGAAGGCGTTGTGTATGCATTTGTTTTTGCCTCCCATTGATTGCAATGGGTTTCGGATATGTACGACGAACTGTTTGGTGAATTATTCGGAGGACATCGGGAAGTTCGTCGATTTGAAATGAATTGAACCTTGAGAGGTTTGCTCCTATCGAGTAACAACTAGTGTTGAGCGAGCATGCTCGACACTGCTCGATACTCACCCGAGCATCTCATTACTCGGGATGTTCGGCGAGCACCGAGCATTTCCGGGTTACTCGGGCGAGAGCTCGGGTCTCCGCCCTGCACGTTTGGCGTTCTTTACAGAGCCAATGTACATGCAGGGATTGCCAGCCAGTCACTGTAATGCCGCAGCCATGTTGTTTGTGGGCATTACAGGGATTGGCTGACCGCACAGCGTCACCTCGAGTATTTAAAACCGGGCGCTGCCATCTTGGACACAGTCGCTCCGGATCAGACAGTGTAGAGAGGGTGCTGCTGAGTTAGGGAGAGATTTATAATCCGAAATAGTTAGTGTAGGGTCTCTAAAGGCTGCCAAATCAAACAAACAGTCCTTCTCAGGAATAATATCCATCCCAGATATCAGGCAGGCAGGCAGGCTGTATAGGAGACGCAGTGGTTATACCAGCTAACGCTGCATTACAGTCCTGTGAGCTCTTGTTGGTCAAATTGCTAGACTTATCACCCCGGTCTCAGGGGCCAGGAAATTTTTTTTTTTTTTCATCTAAATCCTGTATTTTTTTTTTCCTGAGTCAGGCTGTCCAAATACGCATCTTATTAACCTTTTGGTATCCCCCCTCCCCCCAAAAAAAAAAATTTAGTGTGTCTGTGACTGTTCAGACACCAATATATCTGTTTAAAAGAGTCTGGTGTAGGCCAGAAAAATATAACTGTGGTTTTGCAGTTCCACAGGTCAAATCTCTGTATTACCCTGTTTTTGGCATTTTTTGCCGTAAAAAAAAAACCTGTAATAGTGTCTCCCTGACTGGTCAGACACCAATATATCTGTTTAAAAGCGTCTGGTGTACGCCACATAACTATAACTGTGGTTTTGCAGTTCCACGGGTCAAATCTCTGTATTATCCTGTTTTTGGAATTTTTGACGTAAAAAAAAACAGCAATAGTGTCTCCCTGACTGGTCAGACACCAATATATCTGTTTAAAAGAGTCTGGTGTAGGCCAGAAAAATATAACTGTGGTTTTGCAGTTCCATGGGTCAAATCTCTGTATTATCCTGTTTTTGGCATTTTTTGCCATAAAAAAAACTGTAATTGTGTCTCCCTGACTGGTCAGACACCAATATATCTGTTTAAAAGAGTCTGGTGTAGGCCAGAAAAATATAACTGTGGTTTTGCTGTTCCACGGGTCAAATCTCTGTATTATCCTGTTTTTGGCATTTTTTTTGCCTTAAAAAAACAGTAATAGTGTCTCCCTGACTAGTCAGACACCAATAAATCTGTTTAAAAGAGTCTGGTGTACGTCACATAACTATAACTGTGGTTTTGCAGTTCCACGGGTCAAATCTCTGTATTATCCTGCTTTTGGCATTTTTTTCCGTAAAAAAAAAACGTAATAGTGTCTCCCTGACTAGTCAGACACCAATATATCTGTTTAAAAGAGTCTCGTGTAGGCCAGAAAAATATAACTGTGGTTTTGCAGTTCCACGGGTCAAATCTCTGTATTATCCTGTTTTGGGCATTTTTTGCTGTAAAAAAAACTGTAATAGTGTCTCCCTGACTGGTCAGACACCAATGTATCTGCTTAAAAGAGTCTGGTGTACGTCACATAGCTATAACTGTGGTTTTGCAGTTCCACGGGTCAAATCTCTGTATTATCTTGCTTTTGGCATTTTTGCCGTAAAAAAAACTGTAATAGTGTGTCCCTGACTGGTCAGACACCAACATATCTGTTTAAAAGAGTCTGGTGTAGGCCATAAAAATATAACTGTGGTTTCGCAGTTCCACGGGTCAAATCTCTGTATTATCCTGTTTTTGGCATTTTTTGCCGTAAAAATAACTGTAATAGTGTCTCCCTGACTGGTCAGACACCAATATATCTGTTTAAAAGAGTCTGGTGTACGTCACATAACTATAACTGTGGTTTTGCAGTTCCTCGGGTCAAATCTCTGTATTATCCTGTTTTTGGCATTTTTTGCTGTAAAAAAAAAACAGTAATAGTGTCTCCCTGACTGGTCAGACACCAATATATCTGTTTAAAAGTGTCTGGTGTAGGCCAGAAAAATATAACTGTGGTTTTGCAGTTCCATGGGTCAAATCTTTGTATTATCCTGTTTTTGGCATTTTTTGCCGTAAAAAAACCTGTAATAGTGTCTCCCTGACTGGTTAGACACCAATATATCTGTTTAAAAGAGTCAGGTGTAGGCCAGAAAAATATAACTGTGGTTTTGCAGTTCCACGGGTCAAATCTTTGTATTATGTTGTTTTTGGCATTTTTTGCCGTAAAAAAAAAAAACTGTAATAGTGTCTACCTGACTGGTCAGACACCAATATATCTGTTTAAAAGAGTCTGGTGTAGGCCAGAAAAATATAACTGTGGTTTTGCAGTTCCACGGGTCAAATCTCTGTATTATCCTGTTTTTGGCATTTTTTGCCGTAAAAAAACAGTAATAGTGTCTCCCTGATTGTTCAGACACAAATATATCTGTTTGAAAGATTCTGGTGTAGGCCAGAAAAATATAACTGTGGTTTTGCAGTTACACGGTTCAAATCTCTGTATTATCCACTTTTGGGCCTTTTTTGCATAAAAAAAACTGTTTGAGTGTGTCACTGACTGTTCAGCCCAAAATATATCTATTAAAAAAAGTCTGGTATATGCCAGTAAATTAGAACTGTGGTTTTGCAGTTCCACGGTTCAAATCTCTGTATTATCCAGCTTTTGGCTTGTTTTACGTAAAAATAAAAAAAAATAGTGTCTCCCTATCTATTCAGTCACAAATATATCTGTTTAAAAGATTCTTGTGTAGGCCAGAGAAATAGAACTGTGGTTTTCCTCTTCCACGGTTCTAATCTCCTTTTTATTACCCTTTTCCCATTGATAGTGCGAGTGTAAGCTATTTTACTTCATTTACAATGGGCAAGGCGCGTGGCAAGGGACGTGGAACTGGATGTTCTGGTGATGGTGCGTGTAGAGGATGGGGCCGTGGCCAAGGTGAAAATGTGCCACAACCAACAGCCACATCTTCTCGCTCCCACTTCTTGACCGAATTACTAGGAAAGCACACTACAACACCAGTATTGTGAACTGATCAGTGTGAACAGGTTATTAATTGGATAGCAGATAATACTTCCAGTTACCTGGGCACCACCACCTCCGGTCTGTCTTCCACACGGTCAAGTTTTAGTAGCCGTGAGTCTCGACCGCATTCTCCTCCTCACCCTGATGCTCCTTCCTCCCACCATGCCGAGTGTCGTCAGACAGCAACTGATCCCACACTTGGACACTCTGAAGAGCTGTTCACTGGTCCATTTCCATATTTGTGCCCCTCGCCTGCTCCGCTTGAAGTGGTGGAAGAGGAGATCCCATGTAGCGATGCCCAAATATTTGAACAGCCACGGCCACAGGAAGTCGACGCTGGCAATTTGTCACAAGAGGTGGACGATGACGAGACACAATTGCCACGAAGTGAGGAGGAGGATCATGGTGCGCAAGTGGAAGAGGAGGAAGTGGTGGATGATCTAGTAACTGACCCAACGTGGCAGGAGGACACGCAGAGTGAGGCCAGCAGCACACAGGGGGAGGGAGGCAGAGTACCCCAACAGGCATCAAGAAGCAGTGTGGTGGCCGCACACAGAAGGCGGGCAACAGTTCCCCATAACACCAACACGAGGGACGTTGCCAGTACAACCGGTAGGTCTTCCAGAGTCTGGAATTTTTTTAAAGACTCTGCTGATAACCCCAAAAAGGCCATTTGTACCACCTGCCATGCCAGCATCAGCAGGGGTGACAAAACTACCAGCCTAACCACCACCAGCATGATCAAGCACATGGCAGCAAAGCACCCGACTTTGTGCGGTGAACCCCAGGGTCCACGACCAGTGTCAGCGGGTGTCACCACTGCTTCTTCCGCTGTTGTGCATGTAATAGAACCCACTGTTGTACGTGCAAGGCAATCCCCTGTCCGTACTGCATGCAAAGATGTCCCCTCCTCTCAGTCTTCACTTGTTATGGCAGTTTCTCGAGAAACAGCATCAACGTCCACGTCCACGTCCCACCGCAGCGTTCAATTGTCCATATCCCAGAGCTTTGAACCAAAGCGCAAATTCGCAGCCAACGCCCCACAGGCCACAGTCCTAAATTCGCACATTTCACGACTGCTTGCGTTGGAAATGCTGCCTTTTAGGCTGGTGGAAATGGAATCCTTCTGCAACCTTATGGCGGTGGCCGTCCCTTGGTACTCGGTCCCCAGCTGACACTATTTTGCCCGGTGTGCCTTCTCCGCACTACACAAGCATGTGTCCCAAAACATCTGCCGTGCCCTAAACAATGCAGTTACTGGGAGAGTCCACCTGACAACGGACACGTGGACAAGTGCTTGTGGCCAGGGATGGTACACCTCCTTGACGGCACACTGGGTAAGCATAGTGGAAGCCGGGACCCAGTCAGACCTTGGGACGGAACACATCCTCCCTACACCGAGGATTGCGGGCCCTATGTCAGTCAGAGTTGCCCCCACAGTGTACAGCTCCTGCGCATCATCCTCCTCCTCATGTTCAGCCTCCATCTCAGATATCACGACATCAGTTATAAGCTGGAAGCACTGCATTACTGCCTCAGCCAAGCGGCAAAAGGCTGTGCTGAAACTCATAAGATTAGGTGATAAACCTCACACTGCTTGTGAGTTGTGGACAGCTGTGAAAGAGCAGGCAGATCTATGGCTGAGACCGCTGAACCTACATCCAGGCATGGTCGTGTGTGACAATGGCCGTAACCTGGTGGCGGCTCTGAGGCGAGGCGAGATCACACGTACCATGCCTGGCTCATGTGCTTAACCTCGTGGTTCAGCGGTTTCTTAAATCGTACCCCGAGTTGCCAGATCTGCTCGTCAAAGTACGCCGCCTGTCAGCTCATTTTCGCAAGTCGGCTACAGCTTCAACTGCCCTTGATGTGTTGCAGCAGCGTTTGCAGCTTCCGTCACACCGACTGGTGTGTGATGTCCCCACACGTTGGAACTCTACCCTCCACATGTTGCAAAGGATTTGTGAGCAGAAGAGAGCAGTTGTGGAGTACCAGCTGCAACAAGGCCGTCGATAGTCAGGTCAGACTCCACACATAAGACCTCAGGAGTGGACCTGGATGTCTGACATATGTACCATCCTGACAAACTTTGAGGAGTCCACCAAGATGGTGAGTGGCGATGACGCCATCATTAGCGTCAGCATCCCACTTGTCTGTCTTTTGCAACGTTCTCTGCAGAGAATTAAAGAGGAAGCATTGCAGTCAGAGTATGATGAGATAGATCAAGAAGCCATAGCGGGCGATTACACACAGCCCAGCCTCATCTCATCCCAACGTGCATTGGGGGCCATTGAGGGAGAGGAGGAGGAGGAGGAAGAACAGGAGCTGGTATCATGCACTGTAGACGATAGTACCTGTACAACTGTCATACCGTCGGCTCAGCGTGAGTGGCCTAAGGACAGGGGGGAGGAGGAGGATGAGGATAGCATGGTCAGTCGTCATCTTGGTGAGGACACGGAAGTCTTGCCCGTTACCAGTCTGGCACGCATGGCTGACTTTATGTTACGCTGCCTTAACCGTGACCCTCGCGTTGTAAAAATGTTGGGTGACAGTCATTACTGGTTGGTGACACTTTTAGACCCCTGCTACAAGGAGAACTTTCACTCTCTTATTCCTGAGGTGGAGAGGTCTACAAAAATGGGGCAGTACCAGAAGGCCCTTGCTGCAGAACTATTAAAAAAATTCCCATCTGAACACGCTAGTGGCAGAGGTCACAGTTCGTTGACCAACCAAGGCGTACAGGCGAGAGAGACGCAACTCCAATCCAGCAGAGGCAGGGGAACACTGTCAGCGTTCTGGGACAGTTTTCTGAGACCCGCCCAGCTTACAGGCCCTGAGGCGCGGGGCACTCTCACAAGGAGGGGAAAGTTTCAAAAGATGGTGAGGGAGTACATTGCCGACCTTACCAGCATCCTCCGTGATTCCTCTGTGCCTTTTAATTATTGTGTATCCAAGCTGCACACTTGGAATGAACTCGCTCTGTACGCCTTGGAGGTCCTGGTCTGCCGTGTCGCTAGAGTGTTATCGGAGCGTGTTTTTAGTGCCGCTGGGGGAATTATAACAGATAAGCGCACTCGCCTGTCAACTGACAATGCTGACAAGCTGACCCTTATCAAAATGAACAAGGGCTGGATTGGGCCAGACTTCTCATCACCACCAAATGACAGCAGAGTAACAAAGTCAAATCCACTGTGTTATTTCGGGAGGTGTATTCCCATGCACCGCTTCACACCCACACATGGGTATACGCTTCCTCATTTCGGCTGTATTTTGCTCTTCTCCTTATCCTCAGCCTCCACCACCACTATACCACCAGGGTGACCTTGGTCTGTATTGCCAGCATTGCAAGTTCCTCCGTCTCAATTTTTGGCAGCTTTTGCTTGGAAGGCATAGGCAAAGACTATGGGAGACCCACTCCCCAATAATGGGAATAATGTTTAAGATGCTGTACTGCATGTCTCTTGTTTGCCAGCATTGCAAGTTCCTCCCTCCTAATTTTTGGCAGCTTTTGCTTGGAAGGCATATTCAAAGACTATGGGAGACCCACTCTCCAATAATGGGAATAATGTTTTTAAGATGCTGTACTGCATGGCTCTTCCAAGTGGCATTTAAACCATCTTGTTAAGCTACTGCAACCTCCACCATTCTTCCAAGGGGCATTAAAACCGTCTTGTTCAGCTACTGCGACCTCTACCACTTTTCCCAGGGGCATTAAAACCATCTTGTTAAGTTACTGCGACCTCCACCACTTTTCCAAGGGGCATTGATATTGTCTTTTTATTCCTCTGCGACCTCCACCATTCTCCCAACGGGCATTGCTTTTCCTCCTAATTTTAGTCAGCTTTTGCTTTTCAATGCATAGGCGAACACTAAGGGAGACCAACTCCCCAATAATGGGTAGAAGGTTTTTAGTATGCTGTAATCCACGTCTGTTTCATGGGGCTTTGCAGTTCCTCATAATTTTTGGAAAGCCTTCCATTCATTGCTTAGGCCAACAGTGCACAGGAGACCCAGTTGCTATAAATGGAAAAAACGGTTTAGTTAAGGCCCTCTGACCTCCATGTCACTTCCAAGGGGCATTGGAGTGCCTCAAAATTTTTGGTAGGCATTGCACTCACTGCATGCCCTTTAACTGTGGAGCCCAAACGCTCCTTTTGGTACAGAAACATATCCTACAAGACATGTGTGGTTGACTGGCCTGATATTGATGTGAATGGTCCCTGTTCCTCCTCCTCTTTCTCCTTTGCCACCACCTCATCCATCCATCATTCATCACCTGAAGCTTTGTTTTAACTGGAGTCATAGAACTGGGATAGTAGCAGGAAAACATCCAGCAATCCTCGGAGGAGGTAGGATATGCACCAAAACGCTGACCACCTCAGGTCTAGCCGCTACTACATACATGCGCTTGCATTCCAAGAAAACAAAGCAGACGCTAACTTCTATCATCATTGTGGTGCCCCTGAGGGTTCGGTCGCCACAGAGGTGTTGCAACTCAGCCAGAGATGTGGCATCTCACTCTCAGGTAAAGAAGGAGTACAGCTCAGGACCCTAACACCTGCATTCATTACACCACATTTCAGAGGGCAGGGCGAGATTGCTCCTACGGGAGAGCACAGTCCCTGGTTCCTGGCTGGAGTGGGGGGAACCTAGTTGGTAAGTGGAACCACATAGTGGGTGTGAGTGGAGGAAGTAGTTAAGGGGAGCACATAGAAGGAAGATATAAGTAGAGAAGCCATCTTAGATCAGTGAGTTCAGTCTGAGGAGGAAAGTGAAAGGAGCAGAGTCTCTGCAGCAGCTCTGCTCCAGAGGCGGGTCTAGTCAGTGAGGCCCAAGGCTGAGAGGAAGGAGAGAAGAGAGGAGAGGGAGCAGGAAGGCTCCAGGAACCAGAAGAAAGGACCCTAGGGGTACGGGCAGTGCGAGAGGCCACCCGTACGCCTGCATTTGCCTGGTGGTGGAGGGGTCAGGCCATCTAAAGGGAACCTTTCCCTCAACTAGTAGAAGATTGCAAGTCTCAGCTAGAAACCGGAGGCTGCAGTACTTTAAGTCCTATAGCCACAAGTCCACGCCAGTCTCACCGAGAAGGTAGCCACATAGGACCCAGGGGACAGAACAGACGTCGCCCGCCAAGTACCGCAGGTACCGGATTGGAGACACTAGGTGTGAGGTGCAGGGCAAAGGCCAGAGAGTGAGGACACAGCAGGGGGTCCTGCTAAGTACTCCGGTGCTATCTGGGGGTGGACTGAACCCCTCACTGAGTAAACGCAGCACAGCACGGGAAGTTGCTTTGATGTCTGTGACTTGGACTGCAATAACCGTGAGTAAAGACCCTGAGGACTGCACTTCCTTGTCTCTGTGTTTCTTACGGCGCCATCTACCCCTGCACTACAACGCCCAGCACCTGCAACATCATCTACACTGCGCGGGAGCTAGCTCTTCCTGTGGAGAGCCACACCATCCCTGCTGCAGTAACATCAGCTTCAGAGGACTGCTCCGCAGCGGCGGCTCCCTTTGGCCACATTCCACAGATGGCGTCACAAACTCTATAAAAACTCTATAAATCCCCTATATATGGCCCCTTTTGATTGACCGCCCTGGGTCACGGACCAGGTCACCACCACTGTGACATCCCCCAGCCGCCACTGTGACATCCCCCAGCACCGAGTACCCCTCGTCCAATGTTGCCCTAAAGCAGGCCGGGCAAAGAAAAGTGTGTGGGGGGATGTTCCAAGGAGAAATGGGGGCGGCTGGGGAGCGTGTGTGGACACCTGGCCGCGGGGCGGCTGGGGACCGAGTATGGACACCCGGCCGCCCCCAGGCGGCTGGGGAGCGTGTATGGACACCCGGCCGCCCCCTGGTGGCTGGGGACCGAGCGTGGACACGCGGCCGCCGAGCGGCTGGGGACTGAGTATGGATACCTCACTGCCGAAGCAGCCATGAGGTAGTGGCTAGCTTTGGCCTCCAAACTAAAAGGCCCCATTTCAAGTGCAAGCTAGCAGTATGGTATTGCAGCCTGGGGGTGGGTGGGTGTTTGGTTGCACACTTACGCTTGCATTCCAAGAAAACAAAGCAGATGCTAACTTCTATCATCATCATCATGCTCCTCACCTTGGCACTCTCAACTCCCCTGATGGAGAAGCCAGGGCCCACAGGAGGAGTCTGGTTCTCTGGTGGGCTCGTCCAATGTTGCCCTAAAGCAGGCCGGGCAAAGAAAAGTGTGTGGGGGGATGTTCCAAGGAGAAATGGGGGCGGCTGGGGAGCGTGTGTGGACACCTGGCCGCGGGGCGGCTGGGGACCGAGTATGGACACCCGGCCGCCCCCAGGCGGCTGGGGAGCGTGTATGGACACCCGGCCGCCCCCTGGTGGCTGGGGACCGAGCGTGGACACGCGGCCGCCGAGCGGCTGGGGACTGAGTATGGATACCTCACTGCCGAAGCAGCCATGAGGTAGTGGCTAGCTTTGGCCTCCAAACTAAAAGGCCCCATTTCAAGTGCAAGCTAGCAGTATGGTATTGCAGCCTGGGGGTGGGTGGGTGTTTGGTTGCACACTTACGCTTGCATTCCAAGAAAACAAAGCAGATGCTAACTTCTATCATCATCATCATGCTCCTCACCTTGGCACTCTCAACTCCCCTGATGGAGAAGCCAGGGCCCACAGGAGGAGTCTGGTTCTCTGGTGGGCTCGTCCAATGCTGCCCTAAAGCAGGCCGGGCTAAGAAAAGTGTGTGGGGGGATGTTCCAAGGAGAAATGGAGGCGGCTGGGGACCGTTTATGGACACCTGGCCGCCCCCAGGCGGCTGGGGAGCGTGTGTGGACACCCGGCCGTGGGGCGGTTGGGGACCGAGTATGGACACCCGGCCGCTCCCTGGTGGCTGGGGACCGAGCGTGGACACCCGGCCGCCGGGCGGCTGGGGACTGAGTATGGATACCTCGCTGCCGAAGCAGCCATGAGGTAGTGGCCAGCTTCGGCCTCCTCCAAACTAAAAGGCCCCATTTCAAATGCAAGCAAGCTAGCAGTATGGTATTGCAGCCTGGGGGTGGGTGGGTGGCAGGCTGCATACTTGCGCTTGCATTGCAAGGAATGGGGGAGGTACAATTGAACACTGCCCTGGGACAAGGACTTGCATGGGGATAGTTGCAAGTCTGCATCTTCTGGTGCGGAAAGAATCACTTCTGATAGGCACACTTTTAGGCAGTGACCTGGGAGTCAGAGATGCTTCCAGGGGTCTTCCCCCTGCTGTTCCCATGTGTTTTCAGCACTGTATGCATGTGTCACACATCACATGGCCAGATAAGGTTGTAAAATGTTAAAATGACATTTCCCGGTGAATGCATTTGTCACGGTTGAAAGCAATACAAAAGTGCAAAAATGCATAAAAAATGCTACTTGTGAACATAGCCCACGGTGTGGAGGAGTATTTTTGTTTTTGGTTATTTATTTTACCTTATACACAAGTCTTTACCCTGGAAAGGAAATTCCTTAACATATTTCACAGGAAAACCGTTTCAGTTTCGTTTTTGAACATTTTATTGTGAGCCCGTAAAAGTGGCTTAATACCTCTGACCACGTTGTTGACAGCAGTGACCTGGGGGTCAGAAATGCTTCCTGGGGCAATGCCCATGCTGTCCCCATGTCTTTTGAGCACTGTCACTATCGTTTTGGGCACTTTTTAGGCTTTCTACAGACTGCCGTGGGTGCTGCCGCAAAAATGCTCGGGTCTCCCATAGACTAACATTGGGCTCGTTGCTCGGGTCGAGCACCCGAGAATCACGGCGAGCTCGGCCCGAGCTTCGAGCACCCAAGCATTTTAGTGCTCGCTCAACACTAGTAACAACCTATCCAATCCACACAGGCCAATAAATCAAACTGTATATGTCCATAAATTAAGTTATATGTAACAATAAAAAATCACACAGGGAAAAAATATTGAAGCCTTTGTTGGTTATGAAGATTCAAGACGCCTCCTGTATGGAGATACTAGTCACATGCGTTGCTCAGGTGTGATTTTGGTCAATTCTTCCACACAAACGCTTTTCAAATCCTGAAGCTTCTGAAGGCTCCTTCTATAAATTCTGAGTTTTAGGGCGGTCATAGAGATTAGGATGTTTGGCAACTTGTACTAAAGTGTAAATTAATATTCCTGTTCAATTCTGGGTATTTATTTCCAATATTTTGCATTGAAGCATCTAATGAGACTGTGCCAAGGTCACTGTAATGGAGGGGGATCCGGGTCAGCTGTGACAACACCTATTGGAGGACAAATATGCAGGTTAATTGAACAATCGAACAATGAGGGATTACCTCCCACCACTCCTGTGGGATGAGGGACCACGGCTCCAGCTGGTGGAATATAGATCTGCGACACTGCCGATCTCTGAACCCACAAAGATGCTTGGAGGACCCAGGTTGGGACAATAAGGTCACCCGGCCACATACCTCACTGTACTCGGTCAGCTTCCTAAGTTTACCGCTACCTCCTCTCTGTGGGTGCCCCCCAAAAGCAGGTTGTTACTGGTTGAGGTAGTTAGGCCTGGATGCCCCGAAGTTGAAGAGGTCTTACTCCCCGGCGAGCCAGCGGAAGGGTGAAACTCTGTCATTTGCACCATCTTGTGTACTTGCTGGGACTGTACGCTATGTTGTTGACTGTTAGTGATTCAATAAAATATTACTGCAGTGTATTACCCTCACCCTGTGTTGTCTGAATAGTATTCTGTCCACGAGGAAGTAGTACGGGAGTTCAATGGGATGAGCCCTAGCCTGTGTGGTCTTTCTAAAGACAGTCGGGCCAGCGGACTAGTTGTCATTCACAACACTGTCTGCCTGGAGGATGTATATTGTACACTCACATGGCCGGACACTTCAATGGTTAAATGTATTCCAAACAAGTGTTTATTTAGCAAATGTTTAGGCAACTTACAGTAAGTGAGAACACTGGTAGCCTGGTCTTATTCCCACAGTCATAAACCTAAAGTGCAGTTGCTCATCTTTATGAGTTGTGCTCAAGCATAAGTACAATGCAATGAAGAAAGAGTAAATAAAGAGAATTAGAATTTTAGTGTGATGTTTGTTTGTGTCTTTAATTGCACGTAATGGGTGTGGGTTTGGGTTCTTAGATCCCCACTAGTGATGAGCAAGCACTAAAATGCTCGGATTCTCATTACTTGAACCGAGCAATTCCTAATGCTCGTATGCTCGTTTCGAGTAACGACGAGTATAATTGGAGTCAATGTGAAATTGAGCATCTCTGACTCCCAGATTGCTGCTGAAAACAATGCTGTCACACTTTTACTCCGCTTTAAGGACTAACAATAAAACATTCAATATCGAAGATAAAATGTAGAGAAAAAAAAGTTAAGAAACATTATTTCCTGTATAATGACTTGTATATAAGGCAAAATGTAAAAAAATAATAATTTAAGTAAACCAAAATTGAAATTTTTACTAAAAAATTGGAAATTTCTGTGTAATTTATGAAGATAGCAGGAAAGAAGTGGCAAAAATTAGGGACTCAGAGGGACTCAGATACATCCTGTATTAGACATAAAGAAGGGCCTCATCCACATTTGGTTAAAATTGTCATGTAGTGGTACTCCTAAACTTATAAAGTGCAGAGCTCAAAAGTGCAGAACCTGCCAAAAATTACCAGCAGGGTCATCCATAGACCCTTGAAGGCACCAACTGGAGTGCCTCATTCTAATATAAAGAAAGTGTAGTTGTGGTGCTTCTATACTAATAAAGGCTCTTCATGCAGTGCAAAGCCAGAACAAAAATATGAGGGTCATCAATACACCCTTGAAGGCAACAACTGGAGGGCCTCATTCAAATATTGAAGATTAAAAACTCTGTGCTGCTGTCATCTGGTGGTGTGGAAAGTTGGTGCTAACCAGGCTTTGTTCATTTTTATCAGAGTGAGCCTGTCAGTATTTTCTGTTGATAGTCAAAAGCGCCTGTGCGTCATGCCCCCTGGCGGTACTAAAAACCTGCTCAGAGAAGACGCTAACGGCAGGGCAGCACAACATCTCCAAGGCATAGATTGACAGCTTTGAGACCCAATAGTTAAAGGTTGCAGAGGAATTAGGGAGTATGCTGGTTTTGTCGGCCAGGTTTTGTTTGACCATCTTTAAAAACTTTTCCCTCCTTGTCAAAAATACCCAGTAATCCGGGCCTGGACGCTGGGAGAGTGTCATGAAATTGACCCAGGTCTTTGACCGTGTACTCCTGACTCTGCTGTACCCGGCGTGTGTCTCCCTCGCCTCCCCTTCTTGGTTGGGCAATGAAGCTTCACCCTGCTGCTAGCGTTGTCTGATGGGAATTTTTTCACCATACTTTCCACAATGGTCTTCTGGTATAGCACCATTTTAGTAGACCTCTCCATCTCAGGAAGGAGAGATGCAAAGTTTTCCTTGTAGCGTGGGTCTAGCAGGGTGGACAACCACTACTCTTTTTTGGCCAAACGAATATAACCCGAGGGTCACTGAAAAGGCAGTGGTACATAAAGTTGGGCATATGTGCCAAGCTGCCTACAGCCAACACTTCCCTGTCTCCACCATAATGACAACTCTCCATCTCCTCCTCCCTCTCTTCCTCCTCAACCCACCTATGTATCTACGTAGGAGAGACGGGACGAAGCTTGTGTGGGTACTAGCTTCTGTTGCGCTAGCACCAGCTCCTGTTACTCCTTTTCCTCAGCCTCCACCTCCTCATTGTTACCCAATCTACACTGAGCAGATGAGATGAGGCTGGGTTGGGTAGTATCTCCCTGTCTCATGTCTTCCTTCATCTCTACCTGGTCTGCATGCAAAACTTCATGTTTAATTGTGAGCAGTGACTGTTTAAGTAGGCACAGAAGCGGGATCATTGTGCTGATTATGGCATCATCGCCGCTCACCATCTTTGTGGAGTCTTCAAAGTCCTGGAGAACCGCAGAAATGTCATACATCCATGCCCACTCTTCATTTGTTATGTGCTGAGGCTGACCAGAATACTGACGGGCGTGTTGGAGCTGGTATTTCACAACTGACCTGTGCTGCTCACAAAGCCTTGCCAGCATGTGCAGTGGGGAGTTCCATCGTGTGGTCATGTCACACACCAATCAATGAGCTGGTACTTGCATGTGCTGCTGCAGTACTGCCAGATGGCCGGCAGCTGTAGCTGACTTGCATAAATGGGCACTGATGCGGCATACCTTTACCAGAAGCTCTGGCAAGTCTGGGTAGGTTTTCAGAAACCACTGAACTACCAAATTCAGCACGTGGGCAAAGCACGGTACGTGTGTGAGCTTGCCATCTTCTCAGCCACCACCAGATTACGTCCTTTATCACACACGACCATGCCTGGTTGTAGGTTCAGCTGTGAGAGCCATAGATCTGTCTGGTCTGTTTTTCCTTTCAATAACTCTGCCACGGTGTGCTTTTCGTTTCCTAGACAAATTAGCTTCAGCAGAGCCTGTGGCCGCTTCACTGAGGTATTGCTGCACAGCTTCCAGCTTCTGGCTGATGTGGACAATATGCTCTGAGATATCAAATCGGAGATAGAGGATAAGGAGGAGCTGGAGGGGTTTCAGGAACTTATGTAGAAGGTGGAGGAAACCCTGATAGAAGTAGGGCTAGCAATCCTCGGCGTCCGTAGCACATGTGCCATTCCAGGGTGGGACTCGGCCCCGGCCTCCACAATGTTCACCCAGTGTGTCATCCTGGACACAAGCGCTTGTCCATATGTCAGTCGTTAAGTGGACAATCCCAATAAGTGCGTTGGTAAGGGCACAGGTGATGTTCCGGGACATGTGCTGGTATAAGGGAAGGGACGCCACATCGGGAGGAATAGTGGTGGCTGGGGATGTGTAGCGAGGTACGGCTGCTGCCATAAGTCGACGGGAATCCTTGTCCACAAGTCTAAATGGCATGATTTCCAAGACAAACAGCCTGGAAATGTGCCTGCTAAGCATTTGGTTCTGTAAGTGGGTTGCTGGGAACTTTCTTTTTCATCCCAAGACCTGTGGTAGGGACAGAGGAAAGCTGTGCTGGGACAAGGATTTGGAAGTGCCTGATGATGGTGCCTCAAAATATGCAAGGACAGGTGCAGGGCGGGAGTCATCTGCGCCAGTGTCATGGACAATGGATTGGCAAGCACCTAGCACAGGGAAAGAGGCAGTGGAGTCACCCGCTAGCACCAATTGTGGACCTAGGCATTCGGCCCACCGAGTCGGGTGCTTAGACGACATGTGCCTGATCATGCTAGTGGTGGTTAGGCTCTTGCTGATCTTGCCCAGGATGTAAATGACCATTTTTTTGCCTCAGAACTCTTTTCCAGACTGGGGAACACTTAATTCTTTGACGAGTGTCGTTGCTCTGTGGAACAGTTGCCCACCTTCTCCCTCTGGTCACTCCACTGCCTCTTCCTGCCTGTTTTGGTGCTGCCGATCCCTCCCCCTCAGTGCTGCTGGCCTCACTCTGCTTGCCAGCTTCCCAGGTTGGGTCAGTGACTTCGTCATCCATCACCTTATCTTCCACTGCCGCACCCTGGTCCTCCTAACTTGGTGACTTATCAGCAACCTGACTTATCGGCAACTGTGTCTCATCATCATCTATCTCCTTAGACAAAATTTTCCATCTCCCCACAGTCATCTTCTTGTGACTGTGGCTGATCTAAATTTTGTACATCTCTAAACAGCATGTCCTCCTTTCCCTCTTGGAACATGCAGGGTGAGAGGCCATAATCAAGAAATGTTGATGTAAAGAGCTCCTCAGAGTGTCCTAGTGTGGGATCACTGGTCTCCTGGGACTCAACATGGTGTGAGGAAGGTGGATCAGGGTGAAGATTAAGTGATCCAGACTCTTGGTTGGTGTAACTAGACCGTGTGGAAGACTGGGTGGTGCTGGCAAGCATGCTGGAAGCATTATCTGCTATCCAGCCAACCAACTGTTCGCATTGGTGTGGCTTCAAAAGTGGTCTCCCATCCCTCTCTGCAAAGTGGGACAGGAAGCTATGTGTCGTGGTTGGGCATGTTGCTTGTGCTCCAGCAACAGGTGCAGTTCCACTTCCCTATCTTGTACTGCACACATTTTCTAATTGGTAGGTCTCTGGGAACCAAGTTTCCTTGATTAATTGAAAATATTTTTTTTTAATAGAAAAAACAATTTGACACTTGTAGTATGCCTAGCAATTTTTTTAAGTTTCAATCCACAGTAATTTAACACAAAGCTAGTTAAATGATATGGAAGACAATAGTCAATTTTTGAAACAAAAAAAAGAGTGGTCACTGTGGCGCCCGCAGATGCTAGAGGGGTGTATTCCTGGATTTCTCCACAAAAGGCCCCCACAGCATACACACACCTCCACCTTCCACCTCAGACCACCAGAGGGAGCCCGTTAGGGATATAAATAGGGAAGGTGGAGCTAGGCAGTTCAGTTCCTAGCCTGCTAGAGTACAGAGCAGCTAGGGAGTTCCTGCTCAGACACAGAAGGAGTCAGTGCAGTTGAGCCAGAGCCTAGCAGTTCCTGCAGAAAGAGTTCAGTACTGTCTGTAGAGTGAGTCCAGACTAGAACTCACAGAGCTCAGAATAAAGAGCTAGGAGTGTGCCGACACTCTGAGAACGGCGAAGAAGAGCAGCGTCCCGGCTGCAGTGTGTGTAGCCTAGTGAGGGCCCGAGCGGGGCTGAAGGCGAGTGGAAAGTGAGTAACATAGGGGGCAGAGTAGCTTAACCAGCTCACCCCGAAGAATATATCGGACACCGGGTCCGAGAGTCTACATGGATCTTCATGGCCAGTAGAAAACAACCGGAACCCCTGGCGAACTACATGTCCCAGGATCACCAAAAGCTGATACGTACCAGGGTCAGGAATCACGGAGACTCGAAAGAATAGGGAGAGTGATCTCCAACAGAAGGCCCTATCACCAGGTCAGCAGGTGCAGAACAGAAACCAAGTTAGGCCTAGCTCCAGGCAGGTCAGAAACTTACTACAGAGAGGCAAGAGACAGGAGGCCCTACACCCGCTCACTGGGGAGAATCCGGATGTGCACCCCTCACCCTACAGTGCTCCGGGACGTGTCTGAATTTCCATCAGTAAAAGGTACTGAAGTTACTTTCGTGTGTGCTGCTATTCTTGCTCTGACCCGGCTGGGTCCCCTCTGTCCTGCATCTGTGGCACCCCAGGGGTCTGGTTTCCACAGTAACAGCAATGTTATGTCTGAGAGCAGGTGGGAGGTCTCCTGGTCAGGAATCCTATGCATGCCACACCTCCTGCCCAGTCCTGGGAGGGGAAGAACTTCCCCTATATAAACCTAGGGCTGAGGCAGGGTTAGGGAGTAGAGAAGAAGTAGAGACAGAGAAAAGAAGCAAATATAGGAACAGAACATCAGGAGCTCTGTGGGAGCAGTGTTACAAGGAGTCAGGGGCTGCAGCTGCAGAGCTCGCCCTGACTGAGAAGATTTCTTACCGGACCCGGAGTCCGAGGCTGTGGGGACTAACTCCTACCCAGCAGCAGAATCCGTCAGGCAGGGGATTCCAGGTCCTCTGGCCAAGAAACCCGAAGGCACGGTCACACGCATGGGACCAGCACCGCCGTCGTGGAGCGGAAGCTACTAGAAGGCCCCGAGTCACCGGCCATACGGGTGAGCACCACACGGTACACTCAGGGACGTGGGCTACTTATACCCGCCTCTAGCAAGGTAGCCAGAAGAGTACAGTTAGTTTGGGAGGCCTACAACTCCGCCTGGCCAGGGGAGATCCCATCTGCTCAAGGACTGACCAGGCCCCAATCGCTAGCCAGTACTCCGGGAGGGTCTATCTTTGTCACCAGTAAAGACCCTGAACTACACCGTACCGTCTCCGAGTGGTTCCTGCTACCCCCATCATCCACGTCGGCTGCCCTGAGGCCATACCCCTCCCGTTGGGGGTTATACTATCACGCTGCACAATCCTACCACCGGCCTCAGCGGTCTGCCCTGCAGCAGCAGCTCCTTAGCTGTACTCAACGGGTGGCGTAGTCGTCCAACATCTACCGCTGATACATCGCCGCTCAGTTCGACTCCCTGGGCACGGACCGGGTCACCGCCACGAGACTACAACCCTCAACAGATCCGGCTCCGGGTAAGCTCCCGCGTGCGCAACGCAGCGCGACACAGGCCCAGGGGCGCGTCACATCCCCCTCTCTGTACGCTGCCCTGAGGCCTAGCTCCACCTGTGGGGAGCTATACCATCGAGCTGCCATATCACCGGCCTCAGTAGACTGCCGCAGCGCTGGTGATTCTCACCAGAAACCACAGGTGGCGTCACGAACTTTCATAGAGTTAACAAATAATCCCCTTTTAAAAGATGACCCCAGGGTACGGGCCCGGGAGCCCACCACTGCGACATCCTCAAGGCCAGGCAAAGGCCCGGGTACCCAGTCATCCCCATCCCTCTGGGCGAGTCATCACCACTCACCTGCAGCAACTATATATTTAGCAGTGGACTGCAACGCCCTAAGCCCTGCCTAGAGGCTGTATTCAGCCACTCTCTTTGTTCCAGCAGCTGACCCTAGGCTAAATGCGGAATGTATTGTATAGAAACAGCAAAACACAAGATTAGCCGTTAGAAGGATTTTTAATATGATGGTTCAGCATCAGTAACAGAATTACCACTAGAGGACTCTGATTCCTAAAACTGTGCACACCCACTCCTGGACAACTACTGTCTCCCTCCAATCACAGCTGTCCCTGAGCTGTGCAATGGCATTAGTGTGCTGAGCGTGGCGATGCTGGTCCTTTAATAATCTCTGATGAGGCAATGCGGCCAGCCAATCACAGTAATGCAACTACCAAGATGGCTACGGCATTACAGTGACTGGCAAGCAATCCCCGCATGTTTATTGGCTGTGTAACAGGTGGCAAACATGCGGGACGGGGATTCAATCATTCAGTCCGAGCACCAGCCAGTGCTCGCCAAGCACATCCGAGTACCCAGATACTCAAGTGATATTTGAGTATCATCGAGGACTTTCCCTCATTATTAATCCCCATTAATCGCTCAAAACCTTGAGAAATTCCCCGATAAGGAGATAGGAGCGCACATCTCCTGCCTGACTGGAGTACGAATTCTATAGAAAGCTAAACGATGTGTACTCCCCTCTGGCAGGAGATGCACACTCCTCAGGGGTGTTTTAAACAAAGTGATAAAATAATTTTTACTGGTCAACCCATGATTAGGTAAAGCTCAATTCCCCCTCCTCCCCCACGCCCCCACACAATTTTATGAAATAGTTAATGAAATTTCAGTGGAGGAACAGGATCTAACTTACTTTTTTATCTCTGTCCAACCATACTGAAGTTCAGTATTGCGGAATTAGTACAGGAGCCTGCGCTCACCAGCAGATGTTTATCACTTGGAGGGCTAGTTGATGATTCCCATTTCTTCTCTTATCTCTCAAAAAACCCCTCCTCCTTTGCCCAGTTTGATAGACTAACAGAAATGACCAATGGTGCTACGGACTAAGTGTTAACATGACCGACAGGTAAGTATTCACTAATCCATGAGATCGTGACAAACCAGTGACTCGCCCAGGGGGATATGGGGACTCGGTACCCGGGCCTTTACCTCCTTGGGATGTCACGGCAGTCGGCTCCCGGGCCCGTACTCTGGGGTCACTCTTTAAAAGGGGTTTTGTTAATAGTTTGTCTCGTGACGCCACCTGTGGTTTCTGGTAATAGTTACCAGCGCTGCTGCAGACCTCCGGGGGTGATGGGATGGCAGCTGGGATGTTTCTGCTCTCCACAGGCGGAGCGGGACCCCTGGGCAGGATTGATAGAAGGGATGCAGGTGAGAGATGGCCCGGTCGGGTCAGGGGGAATTACGGACACGCACACAGGGAATTCGCTTCAGTACCTTTACTGGTGTAACGGCAGGTATGGTCCAGGGTACTTGCTAGGAAGGGTGCACTTCAGGACTCTCCGCAGTGAGTGGGTATAAGGCCTCCTGATCCATGTCTTCCTCTCTCTAAGCTGCTGGCCAGCCTGAAACTTAGCCTAGCTTCTGTGTTGTGTTGCTCTCTCACCTAACCGCTTGGTAGTAGGACTTTTCCTTGGCAACCACTATCCCTGGACGCCGGGGCCTTCGTGGTTCCTAGTCCTGTTATTGCTGGTAGCTTCAGGATGACCAGGGGTCTGGAAGCATCCTGGTGTGCCGGTATTCCCTACTGGGTATGACGCGCCCCCTGGGCCAGTGCTGTTAGGGATACCCGGAGCCGGATCAGATGGGGGTTGTAGTCTCCGAGTGGCTGTGACCCGGTCCGTGCCCAGGGTGTCAAACTCAGTGTGTGGCAGTCCTTATAGATGTTACTAGATGTTCTTTTATGTCGACTACGCCACCCGTTGATTTGCGGTCACTACGGCCGCCGCTGCAGCAGGGTCCGCTGAGGCTGGTGGTGTGTATGCAGCTCAGGTAGTATAACCCCCAACGGGAGGGGTATAGCCTCAGGGGGTCAGTTGCAGAGGATGGGGGTTGTGGTGGTGCAGCGAGGATGGAAATGAGACTCAGAGTCGGGCTGTGCAGTTCAGGGTTTGTTTACTTACTGCAGTTGTTCTGGTCACTCCGGCCTTAAGTGACCACCCGAGCCGTGCTGCGTCCACCAGGTCCTGGACTCGGTCAACTCCCAGGCAACTCCGGAGTGTGGTCCTGAGCTCCCTTTCTGTCCTGTCCTCTTCTCTGGCCTTCCCCACCAGGGATCCACCTATGTCCGGCTCCCTCGGGCCTCTTGGTGGTAAACCCTTGTCTCTGGGTTCCCTGACCCTATTCCTGGTCTGCCTTCCGGGTGGATTTAGTGGGTGATCGTGGCAGATCGGTCCTGCCCACGACCTCCGGTTCCTGGCTAAGGTGTGCTGTAGCCTCTGCCAGCTTGGGATCCGGTACCCTGTTGCCAACTCTTCACCCTCTGGTCTAATTTGGGCTCTTGGAGTTCCTTCTTTCTCCCCCTCTGGGTCTTTCTTTCTCCTCTCTCTCTCTCTTGGCCTTGGAGCTGCTCTTCTCCTCTGCTCTGACAGACTGACCTCACTCTGCAAAAGACCCTGTCCTAAGATGGTGCCCACCTTATATACTCCCTCTATGTGTGAGCTCAGGTGACCAGCACCCAATGAGCTCCTAGCACTACCCAGACTGCTCCCCCTATCTGCCCCTACACTACTGGGATGTTCCACCCCCCTCCCACTCCAGCCAGGAACAGACACTGTCGTACCTGCACATTTCTCTAGTGGGAGTACCATCGGTCTGTTCCCCGGAAATGGGATGTGTGTAGTGCATGCAGCTAACTGAGCTCAGTTCCACACTCCATCCTTACCCGGGAGTGGAATACCACACCTCTGGGTTGAGGTGCAATACCCCTGTAGCAGCCGAATCCTCAGGGTGCTACATTCCCCCCTGGTAAATCACAGCACGTCCTCGGGCTGTAAGATATAAACATCCACAAACATACATTTTTTTTTCATAAAACATAAACATATAAAACATCATATATTATCAGCATAAACTTTTCATATAAAACTTATCATAAATAACACTCTTGTTCCTCCGGCCACGGTGCAACTTGTGACCGGGTAAAGTGCGACAGTCTCTCTTGGAATAAAACAGTTTCCTATAAAACCGGTAGGGGGCGCTTTAGGAAGCGCAACTATATACAAGGGGATATGGCCGCTCTCAGTCCTCGGCCAGGTATTAGGAACTAGGGATGACCGCTCTCAGTCCTCGGTCAGTGGGAATAGGGACACACGGGGTTAACAGTTCACTCTTGGCTGGTCCCAACGGGGACTATTTTAAGCAGCAACAGTTCTTGGTACCCCGACGGGCAACTTTATACAGTCTCTCTCTACCGTACTTCAACGACGGCGTCCTCCTGCTCCTTCTTGTTGGTTGGTTTCAGTTTCAGACCCGTCCGGGTCCTCTTGCTCCTCCTCACACCGCAGCTCCTCCTCTGTCAGGCGATGCACATGGAGGGCGTAGGGTCCTTTGGCACACTTGCGCCGGGTGAAGGTGACCTCGTCCCCTACATACAGGTCACGACCTCTGTGTCCCTCCGGCAGATGGCTTTCTACGTCTCTGCGGGTCACAAAGACGTCGCCGGGGGTATGATGGTCTCTGATAAAGCCCCATCCGTGCTGCATGTTGAATTTTATCACAGTCCCAGTGGAAGGGGGACCATGAGCTGCACGGGGATTCCTCCTGGTCCGGCTCTTCTGCTCCGCGCTCCTTATCTGCGCTTGCTGTTCCCGGACCCGCCTCTCTCTCCGCTCCCTCTCGAAGACCTCGAGCTGCTGCCGGCAGCACTCTGCACGCTCTGCTGCGGCCGCCCGAGTCTCCTGAGTGAACCCCATGAGGTCTTCTCCGGTGGGGTCCCACTCGAACTGTGCCTCCTCCAGCGGGGGCGAGGTCCTCTTTACGGGCTTCGGAGCCGGAATCAGGGGCTCGCACATGGGCCTTGCTCTCTGGAGTTCCAGCTGAATGTACTCCTGGGGCCATATGAAGGGCTGCCCATCCGGGCACGTATGCTGGGCAAATAGATCTTCACCCAGGTGCGGCACTCTAGATGTTGAGGGCGCGTTGATGGTAGCGGCGCCCGGGTTGACCAGGCCTTGCGACCAGGCTTGGGGCACGCTAAAGGAAAAGGGCACCGTAAGAACGGCGGCGCCCGTGGTTACTCGGCCCTGCGGCCAGGCCGGTGGCTCCGCGGAGGTAGGGGGCGCTGTTGGTATTGCGGCGCCCGGAGGTACTAGGCCTTGCGACCAGGCCGGTGGTATTTCCTGCTTGGCCACGCTCGAGGTCGAGGCGTGTGACGTCACAGGGGTCGCGGCCGCGGTTTCCGGTTGAGGCCTAGTCTGCGGCGGTGACGATGCAGCGACGGGCACGGCAGGGGGAATTTCGGGCTCTGCGACGGGGAGCTGGGGCAGGCACGCGGTTTCCCGGCTCGGGGTAGAGACGTCCCCTTTACTTGCCTCCGTCCATTCAGCTCCCTTCTCGGCGCCGTCTCCTGCCTTCATTCCTCCTGCGCCATCCTCAGAGGCGGTCTGTCTCCTCGTCTCGGGTGGCGTGCTCCGCTGACGGGTTTCGGTCTGCTGGGCCATCTCTCGGCTCCACTCCGCCAACGTCTCCCGCTGCACCCGGGCCATCCTCCGTGCGAGGCCCTCCAGCGCGGTCTGTGCACACTCCCGGTCTCGGGGGAGCTGTGCTAGGATCTCCAGCAGGCCTTCTGGAGTGGCGACCTGCAACAGGCTCCTGACCACCGGGTCGGTGCTGCCTGACTCTCCCTCCAGACGTCTTGTCTCCGGGTGCGCTCTCTCCAGACTGCTCCAGGCGACACCCATCTTTGTTCTCTTCTTCTGTCTCCGCCCACATTGAGGGTGGTCCCGGGGCAACTTAGTGATTGTCAGTTCCAGGGGCAGTTCTCTCACGCTGATGGACACTTCCAGCATCACAGTCTCTGTTGGTGGGCGCGGTTTCCGCTTTTGGCGCCATTCTTCGACCTGGCCCACGATGGGAGGTGGTCTCTTGCCACCCTCTGGCACGCCCATAATGACGTCCGCTCCCCCAATCTTCGGAAATGGCGGGAATCGTCTCCCAGTGGCGGGAAACTCCATGGATGGAGGGAAAAAGCTGCAAATGGCGGACAACCGGCGGGAAACGACCTGTGATGGGGTCCGTTGGCGGGGACCCTCCGGAACCGGCGGGAGACTTCTTTTTGAGGTAACGGTGAACTTTTCTTCAGGCACGCAGTACCCGGTTGTTGCGGGCACGTTATCCTGCTGACTACGCCAAAGTTGACGCGCCCCCTGGGCCAGTGCTGTTAGGGAAACCCGGAGCCGGATCAGATGGGGGTTGTAGTCTCCGAGTGGCTGTGACCCGGTCCGTGCCCAGGGTGTCAAACTCAGTGTGTGGCAGTCCTTATAGATGTTACTAGATGTTCTTTTATGTCGACTACGCCACCCGTTGATTTGCGGTCACTACGGCCGCCGCTGCAGCAGGGTCCGCTGAGGCTGGTGGTGTGTATGCAGCTCAGGTAGTATAACCCCCAACGGGAGGGGTATAGCCTCAGGGGGTCAGTTGCAGAGGATGGGGGTTGTGGTGGTGCAGCGAGGATGGAAATGAGACTCAGAGTCGGGCTGTGCAGTTCAGGGTTTGTTTACTTACTGCAGTTGTTCTGGTCACTCCGGCCTTAAGTGACCACCCGAGCCGTGCTGCGTCCACCAGGTCCTGGACTCGGTCAACTCCCAGGCAACTCCGGAGTGTGGTCCTGAGCTCCCTTTCTGTCCTGTCCTCTTCTCTGGCCTTCCCCACCAGGGATCCACCTATGTCCGGCTCCCTCGGGCCTCTTGGTGGTAAACCCTTGTCTCTGGGTTCCCTGACCCTATTCCTGGTCTGCCTTCCGGGTGGATTTAGTGGGTGATCGTGGCAGATCGGTCCTGCCCACGACCTCCGGTTCCTGGCTAAGGTGTGCTGTAGCCTCTGCCAGCTTGGGATCCGGTACCCTGTTGCCAACTCTTCACCCTCTGGTCTAATTTGGGCTCTTGGAGTTCCTTCTTTCTCCCCCTCTGGGTCTTTCTTTCTCCTCTCTCTCTCTCTTGGCCTTGGAGCTGCTCTTCTCCTCTGCTCTGACAGACTGACCTCACTCTGCAAAAGACCCTGTCCTAAGATGGTGCCCACCTTATATACTCCCTCTATGTGTGAGCTCAGGTGACCAGCACCCAATGAGCTCCTAGCACTACCCAAACTGCTCCCCCTATCTGCCCCTACACTACTGGGATGTTCCACCCCCCTCCCACTCCAGCCAGGAACAGACACTGTCGTACCTGCACATTTCTCTAGTGGGAGTACCATCGGTCTGTTCCCCGGAAATGGGATGTGTGTAGTGCATGCAGCTAACTGAGCTCAGTTCCACACTCCATCCTTACCCGGGAGTGGAATACCACACCTCTGGGTTGAGGTGCAATACCCCTGTAGCAGCCGAATCCTCAGGGTGCTACAGGTATAGAGGACCCTGTAGGCACGGAACCGGTGTCCGGATTGTGTCTTGGCGTGAGCCTGTAATGCTCCTCTGCCTCCTTAACTCCTTTCTCCTCTCTCCTTGCCTCGGCCACACTCGGGGCCCTCAGAACACACACAGCAGCTCACGTGCTGCTTCTTTACTGGTCTCAGCGCCAGCACGCTCTCTGACTTTCTGACTGCCTAACTCCACCCTCCAGTATATATATCCCTAACAGGGCTCCCTCTGGTGGTATGAGGTGGAAGGGTGGAGGTGTTTGCTTGTAGTGAGGGCCTCTTGTGGAGAAGTCCATCCATGCACCCTTTTGGGTCCTGTGGTACCTGTAGTAGCAGCGTGCCACACCAGCAAGTGGATTTGCTGGAAATGTTTTTATATTGGTTTTAATTTTTTCATCCCCTTTCTTTTTTCCCTAATAAATGAGACTGACAGAAATTATCAGTGGGCTACAGACTAAGCGTGAACCTCTCTGATAAAAGGTGTATATTTAGTTCAGTGGATAGGATTTAATAGAGAATTTTAATATAGATGTTTGTATTTTTTCTCCTTTTGTTCTCTTTCCTTATCTAGTGATGTTAAATTCATATGATACTGGTTTCAAATGATATTTTATTAGCGCTCCAAATACTTTTTGAGTGTACTATACGACAAGTGGTGAACTCTGACACTTGCCCTATGATGCGGTTCCTATGATCCTCCCTCCCCTTGCTTGTCTTTTTTTTGTCTCTTTTGAGAGAGTACATAAATGGAGGTGTACGATATATGGTTAGATTTGTTATATTCATGTCCTGATGAAGAAGTCAGTAAGACTTCGAAACGTGTTGATTTTAACAGTGTGACAAACAGAAATAAAATCCATAATGGAAACTTTGGATTCCTGAAATGTTCTCTCCACGTGGTGTACCAGCAGCGCAGGAAAACCGTTTGAAACCCATTTGTCTTTTTCCATATTCAGCTGTTAGCAGGTCTAAATTCAGCTGGAAGTGAAGCAGACCACAGCTCCATACACCATGTAGGTGTTTTGAGCAAAATGATGAGGAGACAGGCACCAAAGAGCAATTTTGCACAGGGCACCATTTAGCCTAAGGCCGGCTCTGACTGTAAACCTCAAGTCTGTGCAGTTGAAGCACAGACCAGCGCAGATGTGCTTTGCTGCTAAGGGAATGTGTAGGGGGAATAGATGAAGATGCTGTGTCAAGAAGGAATTAGTGTGCATAGTATTATATGATAACTAGATGGTGGCCCGATTCTAATGCATCGGGTATTCTAGAATATGTATGCGGCTGACCGGGCGCGACTAATCAGCGAAGCAGTGTTTAAATGGGTTGTGCACTACCTTAAATTAACTTCACAATGTATCCCCTCGGTGCCCCTAATGAATTTTGTCATTACGTCATGTTGTCAATCCTGCTTGTGACCACATCGCTGACGACGCACAGCCAGCACGTAATTCTCCCGCCTGCAGCCGGATCTTGCATCCGTTTACATCACAACTATTTGCGGCTGCAGCCAGGGGTCTCCTGTTCCGCGCACCACAGTGAATGACGGGCTGTGGCCGGGGTTATCCGTCATCGTGTCACATCCAGCATCCACAGCGCGGTCTGTCAATGTGGTTTGTATGGCTGCCTCATTCCTCTAATCCTGGTTTGTATGGCTGACTTATTTTTGATTGTACGCCTTCCTCATCTTAACTTGTATGGCCTCCTTATCCTGGTTTTGTATGACCTACTCATTCTCCCATCTCCACAGCACAGTTAAATAACTAAACCCTAATACTCACCTTGTTTCCTTTCTCTGCTCCAGCGCTGTCTGTCCTGTTTTCAGCAGCTCCTCGCAGGATGTGAGGCACAGCACGCGCTCTCAGATACTGCTGTGATTAGCTGCTGTCTGTAGATTCGCTGCTTTCCACGCCGGGACTAAGTGCGTGGAGAGGCACAAATCTGCATTCACTTTAGTAGCACATGCTGCAGATGCCGCTATGAAGATTTAACAATAATACAATAAATACACAAAATAATACTTTATTATTAACTATTATTGGTTATAGAACTTAATACAACTGAACAAAATTATTAAACAGATGATCAAAATATATAAACTATTCCATGAATATGTAACAATATTTTACAATGAATCATCGGACAAAAGAAGTACGACCCTAGAATATATTTCTTAACAATATCAACCTAAAATATTTTTGTACACAATATTTTTGGTGAATACTTTTGGACTATCTGTAAGCAACTTTCCTTGTAAATGGGTATCCAAAACTTGCACCTTGACATTGGACCTCATTTTAACTCTTGAAAATGCAACATAGAGTTGTCCATGACCAAAAACGGGCTCCGGTAAATATATGCCAACACGGTGTAGAGTTTGACCTTGTGACTTGTTTATTGTCATGGCAAATGCTGGCTTTACTGGAAACTGTCGACGTTGAAGCCTAAATGGAAGACCGGTGTCTGAAGGACATAAATCAATGCGTGGAATGAACACTTCGTCTCCTTTTGCAGATCCAGTGATCACTCTTGATTGAATTATGTGGGAATGGAGTCCAGTAACAATAAGGCGAGTTCCATTACATAGACCATTTCTTGTATTTAGATTCCGCAGCAACATTACGATTGCTCCAACTTTAAGTTGTAGTCTGTGGGATGGCATTCCTGATGGCGTAACACTATTTAAAAATTCAACTGGATAATGCTCTCGTTCATCTTCATTGTCGACATCCACCGAATCATCACTTTTGTACAATTTATACTCTCCAGGCATTCTATCCATCACATGGGAATTTAGCAGAGCTATGTCATCGTTCTTCAGACAGAGAATTGCATAGGAAGAGGCCCTCTCAACACTGCTTTGGTCGTTCACATCTATTTCAACGCGTTGTCCAAAAGCATCACTTACGATGCAGTCAGTGCACAACATGTCTTCTGGTATTTCAATAATGTCTTCTCCAAGGTTATATTCATTGCTAAGTTCACCATTACCAAGTTTAAGAAGCCAGTTGCTGTACTCTGGGTCAGAAGATCGCATGTTGTTAATTAGTTGGAGTTTACTAAACTCTTTCCAAAGGTCTGACATTTTTAAGGTTGACTCGATAATATTTGTTCTTGTTCCATTTGGTACAACTGGAAGGCATTGCCTAAAATCTCCGCCAAGGACAAAAACTTTACCTCCAAAAGGAATTTCATTCTTTTCTGCAATATTTGTAGTCATAACTTCACGCAGAAGTCTGTCAATTAAGCTCAAAGCATATTTGGGTGCCATGGTGCACTCATCAAGTATCAAAAGATTTGCACTGTTTAACTGTTTTCCTGCAAATGTGTCTTGTTTGATTCTGGAAACGGAGATTTCATTGACTGGAACTGGTATCCCAAAGAGTGAATGCATAGTGCGACCTCCTCTTAAAAGGTTTGCTGCAATACCTGTTGTAGCCGATGGCAATACGACTTTTCCCAACCCTCTAACGTGATGCATTAAAACTTCATAGAGGTATGTTTTACCGCTGCCTCCAGGACCGTCAATAAAGAAATATTTTGGCGTTGGATCGGCTTGGTTTTCTACAGCGCTCACAATAGTATCATATGCAATCCGTTGTTCTTGATTTAAGGAGTTTTTCTTCTCTGTTGCCAACAATAATTCATAAGCTTCGTCATACTCTTGAATTTGGGCAACTTGACTTGCAGGCTGTGGCAAATTAAAGTCTGAAAATGTTTTTCCATGCAGTAGTAGGACATTTTGGACATCTTGCATGGCATAAGATTCGCAATTTTGACAATTTCCACTTTTGTTGTGAAGACGTAAGCAGTAATCTTCAATTATATGTTCTTTGAAATTTGTCAAAAAGTTGAGCCGGATTTGTAGACGGTCTAAAGACACAAATGTAGGCAAACAATTCACGAAGTTTCTTAGGCATATGTAGGGTAACTGCGTCTTCTAAAGTAAGTGTCCACATAGTATCATCCAATAGAAGTCCTAAATCCAAAGCTGCAGCTTTAAATGTATCGTGCAATACTCCATTAACTGTTTTCAAATCTTCGTAATTTCTAGCTCCTTTCACATGCAGTAGTAACAGCCGAAGGCAATATCTTTCTTGATCCTTGACACTAACAGTATACATGTGTCCAATTATTCTGCTAAGTCCTCGTTGTCTTGGCTTCCAAGTTTTATTCCAAACGTAATGCTCTGGAATCTCTCGATACAAATACTGCCTTGCGTTTTCGTCACGTTGGTTCAGCAAAAACCATTCCATTAATGTTGACGTTGTGCTTAAATTTTTTGAGACATCTTCGACTTGAGCATTTTCAAAGAAATAAAGCTGCTGTTGATTTGGTAAATGAATAGCTAAACGTGTAATGGCATGGGACTGTGAATGCATTGGAAACGCAAATATTCTCCAAGCAGCTTCTGGAGCACTGACATACCTTGAGTCAACAAACCGTGATGATTCATCGTGATTGACTGTTTTTTGCTGTATTTCAACGTTAGCTTTGTCATGCCCCTTGTAGATATACTTGAAAAGATATTTAACACTTTTTATTGAAGCGCAGATTTCAACGTTGATGTGACAGTTGTAGCGTTTTAATAAGTAGGGGTTGTATGGAACTATCCATGAGTTATTTATAATCTTTTTGTTGTGTACAATGTTATCAATCAGTTGTCTCCGGTAGGATGGGTAGCCATCCAAATCTTTAACAGTGTGCTGTTTCAACTGCTTTGGAAACCCTTTTGTACACTTTCTGTTTTCCATGCATGGACTTTTTGGATTTGCTACACCACATGGGCCATGAACCATATTACAGATAACAATATTATACAATTCAGGATACTTTTCTTGGTTAGGAATTTCAGCCCACACTATGTTGTCAATTTCGTCCTCCGTGCGAAACTTAGAATCCGCGTCTAAAATAATTAGTATATGCGCATGTGGGAGACCTCGTTTCTGAAACTCTATGACGTGTACCATTGCTACGACTGTTCCAAAAAGCCAATTTTTGATGTCTTTAAAAAGGCTGCTGAGTTTTAGTCGAAATACGCGTGCAACTAAGTCCGGCCTGTGTTCAACTTGCTGCCAGGGTTGTAGATTTTCGCTAATTTCCGGCCATTTAGGATTACAGGTCATTGTTAAAAAAATGTCAGGTCTTCCATACTTTGTTACTATTGCCATTGCATCTTGATAACGCTGTTGCATGTTGCGGGGGCTACCTTCAAAAGACGACGGGAGAATTACTGTTTTTCCAATTGGAATTCCTTTTTGAATGGATTGTTTTTGCAAATGTTCTTGAAGAACGCAGTAGTCTTCATCTTTAAGTTGTTTTTGGTTCATTCGTATGAAATTTAGCCGATTAGCTTCAATTTTAACGTATGCGTCGACTAAGTACTGTTGTGTCAGTTTCCCACCGTTTAAAATAGGATTGAAGTAATTTCGCACAGACAGAAGAAAACTGTAGTACTGTAGTTGTGTAATTCTTCTTGAAGTTCCTTGCTGGTGTAGGTTTTCATGCCACCCTTGATCACCGCTTGGAAAGAATAGCGGATACAGAAGAGCATCAAGGTTGCTGTGCAAAATGCTAATACGTTGTGTTTTAGGAATGACAGGGTTGTTTTTGTCTGGCTTAAGATGGACTAATATATCTCTTTGAAAAGGAGGCTCTCCATCATCGTTTTGAAAAACAGCTGCGACCTCACTTACACGTGGTTTGTTGTAACATCGGGGATCTTGTTGACGTTCTTGTTTAATGGCCATGATAATAGAAGGCATTTTGCGTCCCATTTTGTATAGCTCTCTGTTCCCCCTCAGCTTCGACGTCTTTTAGCATGCGATATGCGGCAGCAAATGGGCTGATTGTTTGTAAATGTACGGCAATTAGGTTCATCAGTTCTGCATTACACTTTTCATTTCTTTTCAGTTCATCCTATGTTCTGTAGCCTCATTTGGATCAATTATGTATAATTGTGCAAATGTTGGTGGTTGTCCTAGTTCTGGGTGAAGTGTTCCAGTGCGGTGGTAGATCTGGCCATGAATTTTAAAACAATACGGTCCGAATCCAGGGGGCGGTGCAATGTTGGCACCAAATGAAGCAAACGCATGAGAACTGTTGATACTTCTGATATTTTCCATAAAATTTCTACTGTGTTCATGCGTTCCTTTCATCAACTGCTCAAACAGATCTGAGTAGTGACATCTTGGTAGCATCACTTTTCCTTTTTGGCAGCATTGAGTAAACTGATTGTCAGATGTTTTTTCCTCGATGAAATTCAGAGATTCGCATTTTGAACAAACTACATTCATCTTCCCACAGTAGTGTTGAATAATTATAGTTTCATTGTCTGCTACGTAATGTGCAAGTTGTTGAATGTTCTGCTGGGTTTGCCTTAGTTGGTAGAGGATTCGTTTTTGATAAATTTGTCAATCGTGTTCTGGAGATTCATTCAGCCGACATTGTCTATGGGATTCCGCATCGTGTTCCTGTCTAGCCGCAGTGTGTTGCAGTGTTTCCCGTTCCCGACGTTGTCTGTGAGATTCCGCATCCTGGGCTTGTCTGGCGGCAGTGTGTTGTGGTGTCTCCTGTTTCCAACGCTGTCTGTGAGATTCCACATCCTGGGCTTGTCTGGCGACAGTGTGTTGTGGTGTCTCTTGTTCCTGGCGTTTTTGGTGAGATTCCGCATCCTGGGCTTGTCTGGCGCCAGTGTGATGTGGTGTCTCTTGTTCCCGACGTTGTCTGTGACATTCGGCATCCTGGGCTTGTCTGGCGACAGTGTGTTGTGGTGTCTCCTGTTCCCGACATTTTCTGTGAGATTCCGTATCCTGGGCTTGTCTGCCGGCAGTGTGTTGTGGTGTCTCCTGGTCCCGAAGTTTTCTGTGAGCTTCCGCATCCTAGGCTTGTCTGCCGGCAGTGTGTCGTGGTGTCTCCTGTTGCCGAATTTTTTTGTGAGCTTCCGCATCCTGGGCTTGTCTGGCGGCAGTGTGTGGTGTTGTCTCCTGCTTCCGAAGTTTTCTGTGAGCTTCCGCATCCTGGGCTTGTCTGCCAGCAGTGTGTTGTGGTGTCTCCTGTTCCCTCGCACAGAAGTCCCTCGCACTGTGTGACAGAAGTCCCTCGCACAGTGTGACAGAAGTCCCTCGCACAGTGTGACAGAAGTCCCTCGCACAGTCTGACTGAAGTCCCTCGCACAGTGTGACTGAGAAAACCTGCTCAGTACTTTATGAGCAGTTTGTGAGTCACATGACCACATGGGCGGAGTTAGCCCTGCTATCTCCCGAAGGTGGCGTAGCTATTTGAAATGTTGCGGTAATTGGCCGGAGAGCGTGTTTAAATTTGGCGCGAAAATCTGTGATTGGTCGCGGGCGGCGTCCGCGACCAATCATAGAAGCGGGTTTTGAATCTCGCGTGCCATGTTACTAAGGAGCGGACAGTGTGTTTGAATTTAGCGTTAAAATCTCTGATTGGTCGCGGCAGGAGGGCGCGACCAATCAGCGAATCGTATTGGTGAGGACCGGGGAGCGGCTGCCTGTGCGGCTACTTCCGCTCCGAGAAGCCGGGAGATGAGAGACTGCTCGCAGCAGAAGTATCCCGACCCGCAGCGCCGCTCCCCGGTCCTCCCTTCACACCCTAGCCGCATGAATGTCAGCGGCGCTGCCTGTGCGGATACTTCCGCTGCGATAAGCCGGGACACGAGCGACTGCTCGCAGCAGAAGTATCCCGACCCGCAGCGCCGCTCCCCGGTCCTCCCTTCACACCCTAGCCGCATGAATGTCAGCGGCGCTGCCTGTGCGGATACTTCCGCTGCGATAAGCTGGGAAATGAGCAGGCGCTCGCAGGAGAAGTATCCCGACCCGCAGCGCCGCTCCCCGGTCCTCCCTTGACACGCTAGCTGCTGATCTCCCGACAGTAGCCGCATGGTGTTACTAAGGTCCGGACATTTGTGTTCAAAATCGCTGATTGGTCGCGGGCGCTGCCCACGACCAATCACCGATTTGGGCGCCACATTTAAATAGTGGACGCGACCAATCACCGATCTTGGCGCCACATTTAAACACCGCTGTGCTGATTGGTCGCCGACGCTGCCCGCGATCAATCACCGATTTGGGCGCCACATTTAAATAGCATCCTTGACCAATCAGCACAGCGGTGTTTAAATGTGTCTGCAAGATCGGTGATTGGTCGCGGGCGCTATTTAAATGTGGCGCCCAAATTGGTGATTGGTCGCGGGCAGCGTCCGTGACCAATCATCACAGCAGTGTTTAAATGTGGCGCCCAAATAGGTGATTGGTCGCGGCCGCTATTTAAATGTGGCGGCCAAATCAGTGATTGGTCGCGGTCAGCGTCCGTGACCAATCAGCACAGCGGTGTTTAAATGTGGCGCCCAAATCGGTGATTGGTCGCGGGCAGCGTCCGCGACCAATCAGCACAGCGGTTTTTAAATGTGTCTGCAAGATCGGTGATTGGTCGCGGGCGCTATTTAAATGTGGCGCACAAATCGGTGATTGGTCACGGTCTTCGGCCGCGACCAATCACTGATCTTGCCGCAAAAGTTAAGCACCGCTGAGCTGATTGGTCACGGACGCTATTTAAATGTGGCGCCCAAATCGGTGATTGGTCGCGGGCAGTGTCTGCGACCAATCAGCACAGCGGTGTTTAAATGTGGTGCCCAAATCGGTGATTGGTCGCGGGCAGCGTCCGCGACCAATCATCAGAGCAGTGTTTAAATGTGACGCCCAAATCGGTGATTGGTCGCGGGCAGCATCCGCGACCAATCAGCACAGCGGTGTTTAACTTTTGCGGCAAGATCAGTGATTGGTCGCGGCCGAAGACCACGACCAATCATCGAATCGTATTGTGAGGACCGGGGAGCGGAATCGTATTGGTGAGGACCGGGGAGCGCTGCTGCCTGTGCGGCTACTTCCGCTGCGAGAAGCCGGGAGATGAGCGACTGCTCGCAGCAGAAGTATCCCGACCCGCAGCGCCGCTCCCCGGTCCTCCCTTGACACACTAGCCGCATGGATGTCAGCGCCGCTGCCTGTACGGCTACTGCCACTGCGAGAAGCCTGGACATGAGCGGCTGCTCGCAGCAGAAGTATCCCGACCCGCAGCGCCGCTCCCCGGTCCTCCCTTCCGCATGGAGGTCAGCGGCGCCGGCGGTCCATCTGCTGCTACCGGCCGGGAGATGAGCGCCTCGCTCCGGTCATCTCCCGGCTGCATCTCCGTCCCGCAGATGAGCCGCTAACGGCCGCCATCTTTTTTCAGAAATCCCGCGGCACTGATTGGCCGCTGCCGGACCAATGAGTGACGCGGGATTTCCAGAACAGACAGACAGAAAGACAGACAGACAGCCAGATGGGATAAGACGATTATATATATAGATGTGCTATGTTATATGTTTGATAAAGAGTGTTGCATTTTATCCTTATGGCTGATTTGTGTCTCTGTTTCCAAGAGGTTCTACTTCAAGGCCTTCATTGGGAATAAGGAGGTCTGTCCACTAGGGGAACCATTACATAGCATAGAGATATAGTTTGCACCACACAGGGTAGTATACAGTTAACAGAAAGGATTAGCCCACTAGCTGGGAGGGGTTAGATCAGTTAATAAGGGAAGCACTTCCTGTTTTTAGTCAGTGGAGTTGAGGAGAGAGTCAAGTTCAGAGCCAAGTGTGTGAGTGGAGTTCAAAGAAAGTGCTTGATAGTGACAGCATTCTACAGGTTCCAAGAAAGCAGATGGTGCAAAGGCGAAACGGTTCTGTCAGTGCAAGTCTCCAAACAGTTTTGAGGACACATCTTAAGCTTCGTGAGGACACCGGAGCAGTCTTGGGCCTAAGGCCCAGAAGAGGCATTGAGTGCCATGTCTCTGTCTTCCTTGTGAGGAAGAGTCTCATTGAGAGGGAAAGATGTTGAATGTCAGGGAAGCTGTAATGCCAGATAGAAGGACCATGGTAAGAACAGGAGCTGTTGAGCTGGGGGCAGGTCTGGCAGAACGGAGTCAAGGACTGATAGCACACTGTACAAAGGGAACATCATCCAGAGAGAATTCTGTCTCATTCCATGTGCAGCAACCACATGTATCCAAATTACACAGGAAAACTGGACATGTTGAACCAGACCTAAGGTATCCTGTCATGTCTGTAGCTTTATCCGGTCCCATGGACGGGGAGGTAACAAGGACACCCAAACTGCAAGTGAGTAAAGAAAGCACCCCACATCACACTCAACTCAGATTATTGCTTAGAAGAGGGGATTCAGGGCAAAGAGAACTCAGTTCCGGCCTACAGCAACCGGCCCTGTACCCCCCTTCACATGCACCAAAATCCCTCCTGGGTCATCAGTAGAAGGGCAGAATGAAGCACATCTGCGCAACAGTCCATGAGCTGAAGAAATGCTGGTTGATGCAATTTGACAATGACCTCATGCACACCGGTAAATCAACCAAAGAATGGTTGAAAAGGAGTAAGATTTGTGGTTTGGAATGGCAAAGTCAAAAACCTCCCCTTAACCCTCCTGAGATACTGTGACATGACCGGTAGAGGGCTATACATGCAAATCATCCTAGCAATATTGATGAACTTAAAAACATTTGCAGGGAAGAATGGTCCAAAAGTCCTCCTTAATATAGAGAACATCTTATTAGTAGCTGCTGGAAATATTTGGCGGAGGTGACCACTACTAACAGGAGATATTGAGCTCAAGGCTACACTTTACTCGATGTGCCAAACAAAGAACGATACAACTTTGCTTGCAACTTCGATAACAATCAGACACATTAGTAACCAAAGAGAATTCCAAAAGGTTCACTTACTTTTATTTCACATCTAATTTTTGTCAATTTAACATAATATGTTTACATTTCAAAGCAATGCCGAAGAATTTGGTGTTACTTTGGTTTTCGGGCATGAATAAAATATATACCTCCAAAAGCAGCAATGTGCATCATTGATTTATCAACACGTGGCGCAAACATTGCTTTTTCAATCTGGTAACCAGCTTCTTTGAAGGCCATCTCCAGATCTTCCTTTTTTGAGGACATTACACTAATCCGCTTGTCACCAATGTGATAAAAATTAGCATTTAGCACACTTGAAATTAAAAGGTGACCTCCAGGTTTTATCAAGTCCTTGAAAATTTTCAGAACTTCGCAGTACAACTTTATGTCTTTACATGCACCTTCGAGACAGAGACAACACAGGAGACAATCCACCGGTGGTACAACGATAGGGTCGAAAGGGTTTCTCTGAAGAACGTCACATTTCAGGTATTCTTTCACCTTACTGCGGAGTTTCTCTGCCTTTTTGTCGTAATCCTCCCTTTAAACATGCAAGATTATTATTATTTCACTTATTGATATGCTAATAAAACAGTAGACATCCAACATCTAGATGCTAGACGATACGGATAACATACAGTAATAATATGTTTTCTTCTACAGCCCACCACAATGAGCCTTTGTGAAGAGGTTTTCCAAAAGAATGACTTTCCCTTTGGTGGACTGGAGACCTCCATGTATTACATGGATGAATATTCATTTGACTGCTACTAGTAAACTTAACCTGCAGCAGTTGCAACAGAGGGGTCATCTGGTCACTGTCCTAACATGGCAGCTTGACTGCTTCTCTAATTAGTGATTACCTTGCTTGGGATGTCAGTTTAGGTGGATACCTTGGTAGGTTTGCAGTTGTGCCATACTCCTTCTATTTTTGGATGATGGATTGAACAGTGTTCCATGAGATGTTCAGAACTTGGGCTATTTTTTATAACCTAACCCTGCTTTACTCTTCTCCACAACTTTATCCCTGACTTGTCTGGTGAGTTTCTGGGTTTTTATGATGCTGTTTGATCTCTAATGTTCTCTCACACATACCTCTGAGGCCTTTAAAGAACAGCTGTAGTTATACTGAGAAGAAATTACACACAGGTGGACTCAAAATACTAATTATATGACTTCTGGAGGCAACTGGTCACTCAGGATTTTATTTAGGGGTATGAAACTGCAGGTGGAGCTGAATACAAATGCATGTCACAAATTTTAGATTTAAGTTTTTAAAATATTTAGAAAACTATTTATTACTTTACACTTCATGAATACTTGCTACTTAGTGTTTGTTTATCACATAAAATCCCATTAAAATACATTCCAGTTTGGAGGTATAAAGTGACAAAATGTGGAAACGTTCATGTATGAATACTTTTTCAAGGCAGTGTATAAAGTTGTAGTAAAGTTGATTAATTTTTTTTACCTATTTCCTTCCAGCTCACATACAGATTTGATGAGATGAGACCAGTCAAAAGCATCTGGATCCTTCTTCAGCCATTTTTGGAATTCGACACAATTTTCTTCAAGTAAATCTGAGACGATGATTTTATCAAACACTTCACAAGCTGAAAGGAGATGATAAATGGAGGCTCCTGTGCCAATATCAAGCAGTGTGTCTCCTCTTACTCCACCTTGCAAAAAAATTTAAAATATCAGATTAAGAGTTGCATGTGTCCGGAGCGTAAGTGCGAACCAAAGTAAGTGTGTGACTTGTTTTTCAGTGAAGAGGTATTGGGAATCCTGCAGAAAATACCTGTGTGAATTGCGGTGAGTGCTGCATTGTAACCTGCTGAGTGCTTTTCTGCCTGTTTAGATTTATTGGGCTTTTTAGAACCTATTTTCTCACTACAGTTTTAGTTTCTTAGTTTACTACCTGTGTATTTAAGGGTTAACTAGATTGCACTAAAATCCTGAGGTGTAGCTTTACTCACAAGGGGTTAATTAAGGGGAAGGGGGTCATAATTAAGGGTTTATAAGGGGCAGCTGGTTGGGCATCCAGTCCTTTGGAAGTGAATTGAGGTGAAGGGTGCATTGCTGGAAAAGGGAAAAAAAAACAAAAAACAAAAAAAACCTCTTTAAATCTCTTAGTTTGCGAGTGTGAACGAGCTGAGTGTGTCCGGAGCGTAAGTGTGAACGAAAGTAAGTGTGTGACTTGTTTTTCAGTGACTTTGGATTCAGGGAGTTTGGAAGGGAGGACTTTGGACTGAATTGCTGACTGTATTTCATTAATTCTTTACTTTTCTTTTTACTTAACATTCTGTATATTGCAATCCCCATTAGGAAATGAGCTCCATTATTGACAATGCTATCCAGTGTACATCTTGCCACATGTATGTATTCCTTGAACAGCCGGTCGAGGTTGCTTACTGCTGCGCGAGATGTGTGCACGTTGTGCGTTTGGAAGCCCAGATACTGGATCTAAATGAGCAGCTGGCACCACTGAGATCCATTGACAACATGGAAAGGAGTCTGCTGCTCACTGAGCAGCAGCTCGCTGGGGTAGATGTGGGGGAGGGTGGTAGTCGGGAGCTGCAGGACAGTGAGGTCGCTAGTTGGGTGACAGAAGGGGTGGTAGAGGGAAGAGTGCCAGGGAGGCTAGTCCTGATCTGGCACACCCCAATAAGTTTGCAAAGTTGGCAGATGAGGGGAGTGACAGTACAGGGGTAGCACTACTGCAGCAAGGCATGTCCCCTGAAAGCCGGAGGAGTGTCAGCTCCAGTAAAGAGGGAAATAGGAGAGTAGGGCAGGCCAGGCAGGTGCTGGTAGTGGGAGACTCAATTATTAGGTGAACAGATAGGGCAATCTGTCACAAAGACAGGGATCGTCGAACAGTGTGCTGCCTCCCTGGCGCTCGAGTCCGGCACATCGCTGATCGGGTTGACAGATTACTGGGAGGGGCTGGTGAGGACCCAGCGGTGATGGTGTACATTGGCACAAATGACAAAGTTAGAGGTAGGTGGAAGGTCCTTAAAGATGATTTCAGGGAATTAGGCTGCAAGCTGAAAGCAAGGACCTCCAAGGTGGTATTCTCTGAAATACTACCGGTACCATGTGCCACGCCAGAGAGGCAACGGGAGATTAGGGAGATAAATAAGTGGCTCAAGAACTGGTGTAGGAAGGAGTGATTTGGGTTCCTGGAGAACTGGGCCGACTTCTCAGTTGGCTACAGACTCTACGCTAGGGACCGGCTGCACCTTAATGGGGAGGGTGCAGCTGTGCTGGGGGAGAAAATGGCTAGAAGGTTGGAGGAGTGTTTAAACTAGGGATTGGGGGGGAGGGTATTCATTTTATAGGTGGGGAAGATAGTGCAGATTGTGACCTGGGCACAAATAAAGAAATTGGGGGTGTGGTTAGAACAGTCAATAAAGTAAGAAGGAATAGAGGTACAGAGAGATACATAAAATGCATGTACACTAATGCCAGAAGCCTCACCAACAAAATGGAGGAATTAGAATTTTGTTGGAAAATAATTATGACATGGTAGGGATATCTGAGACGTGGCTGGACGAGAGCCATGACTGGGCAGTTAATTTACAGGGCTATAGTCTGTTCAGAAATGACCGTACAAACAAGCGAGGGGGGGTGTTTATATGTAAAATCATCCTTAAAACCTGCCTTGCGGGAGGATATATGTGAATCTAATGAAAATGTAGAATCCCTGTGGGTGGAGATAAGGGGAGGGGGAAAAAATAATAAATTACTGATAGGGGTTTGTTATAAGTCTCCAAAAATAATGGAAGTAGCGGAGAATATCCTCGTAAAGCAAATAGATGAAGCAGCGACTCAAGGAGAAGTCATTATTATGGGAGACTTCAACTACCCTGAAATACATTGGGGGACAGAAACATGTAGTTCAAGCAAAGGAAATAGGTTTTTGACAACTATGAGAGACAATTACCTTTCACAACTGGTTCAGGACCCAACAAGAAGGGGGGCACTGCTAGACCTAATATTAACCAATAGGCCAGACCGCATATCAAATATACGAGTTGGGGGTCACTTGGGTAATAGTGATCACAAAATAATACGTTTTCATGTAACCTTTAATAAGATGTGTAGTAGAGGGGTTACAAGGACACTAAACTTCAGGAAGGCAAATTTCCAACGGTTAAGAGATGATCTTAGTGCAATAAACTGGGACGATATCCTGAGACATAAAGCTACACAAAGCAAATGGGAGACATTTATTAACATCCTGAATAGGACCTGTGCACAATATATACCCCTTGGGAATAAACATGCTAGAAATAGGAGGAAACCACTATGGCTAAATAGAGCTGTAAAGGGCGCAATAAGTGACAAAAAGAAAGCATTTAGAGAACTAAAGCAAGTAGGTAGTGATGAGGCATTAAATAAATATAGAAAATTAAATAAATTATGTAAAAAACAAATCAAGGCAGCAAAGATTGAGGCAGAGAGAATCATTGCCAGAGAAAGTAAAAATAACCCCAAAATATTCTTTAACTACATAAATAGTAAAAAACTAAAAAATGATAGTGTTGGCCCCCTTAAAAATAGTCTGGGTGAAATGGTGGATGAGGATGAGGAAAAAGCCAATATGCTAAATGATTTTTTTTCAACCGTATTTACACAAGAAAATCGCATGACAGAAAACATGATTAGTGATAACAAAAATTCTCCAGTAAATGTCACTTGCTTAACCCAGCAGGAAGTACGGCGGCATCTAAAAATCACTAAAGTTGACAAATCCCCGGGCCCGGATGGGATACACCCGCGAGTACTGCAGGAATTAAGTAATGTCATAGATAGACCATTATTTTTAATCTTTAAAGATTCCATAATAACAGGGTCTGTACCACAGGACTGGCGTATAGCAAATGTGGTGCCAATATTCAAAAAGGAGACAAAAACTGAACTTGGAAATTATAGGCCAGTAAGCTTAACCTCTACTGTGGGTAAAATCCTAGAGGGTTTCATAAGAGATGCTATGATAGAGTATCTGAAGAAGAATAACCTCATGACCCAATATCAACATGGTTTACGAGGGACCGTTCCTGTCAAACTAATCAGATCAGCTTTTATGAGGAGGCCAGTTCTGGACTGGAGCAAGGAAATGTAGTGGATGTTGTGTATATGGACTTTTCAAAAGCTTTTGATACGATTCCACACAAAAGGTTGATACATAAAATGAGAAAATTGGGGATAGGGGAAAATATATGTATGTGGGTTAAGAATTGGCTCAGTGATAGGAAACAAAGGGTGGTTATTAATGGAAAACACTCAGACTGGGTCTCAGTTAACAGTGGGGTACCACAGGGGTCAGTATTGGGCCCCCTTCTTTTTAACATATTTATTAATGACCTTGTAGGGGGCATACAGAGTAATATTTCAATATTTGCAGATGACACTAAACTCTGCAGGGTAACCAATACAGAGGAGGACAATTTTATATTACAGGAGGATCTATGTAAACTAGAAGCTTGGGCTGATAAATGGCAAATGAGCTTTAATGGGGATAAATGTAAGGTAATGCACTTGGGCAGAGGAAATAAAATGTATAATTATATGCTTAATTGTAAAACACTGGGCAAAACTGTAACTGAAAAAGACCTGGGTGTATTGGTGGACGACAAGCTCACGTTTAGTGGCCCGTGTCAGGCTGCTGCTGCAAAGGCAAATAAAATAATGGGATGCATTAAAAGAGGCATAGATGCTCATGAGGAGAACATAATTTTACCTCTATACAAGTCATTAGTGCGACCACACTTAGAATACTGTGTACAGTTCTGGTCTCCGGTGTATAAGAAAGACATAGCTGAACTAGAGCGGGTGCAGAGAAGAGCGACCAAGGTTATTAGAGTACTGGGGGGGTCTGCAATACCAAGACAGGTTATTACACTTGGGGTTATTTACTGTGGAAAAAAGAAGGCTTAGGGGTGATCTTATTACTATGTACAAGTATATGAGGGGACAGTACAAAGACCTTTTTACTGATCTTTTTACTCTGAGGCCTGAGACGGGGACAAGGGGGCATCTTCTACGTCTGGAGGAAAGAAGGTTTAATCATAATCACAGACGGGGATTCTTTACTGTAAGAGCAGTGAGACTATGGAACTCTCTGTCGCATGATGTTGTAATGAGTGATTCACTGTTAAAATTTAAGAAGGGCTTGGATGCCTTTCTTGAAAAGTATAATATTACAGGTTATAAATACTAGATTCCTTGATAGGGCGTTGATCCAGGGAACTAGTCTGATTATCGTATGGAGTCGGGAAGGAATTTTTTTCCCCAATGTGGAGCTTAGTGTTTGCCACATGTTTTTTTTTTGCCTTCCTCTGGATCAACAAGTTAGACTATGGGTTGAACTAGATGGACTTAGTCTTCCTTCAACCTTAAAAAACTATGTAATATTAGGAATTCCAAATTACGGCCAATTCTACGCAAGAGTAAAAGGATTATTCATCTAGGTTATGCCGATTTTCATTATGTGCATATTTACCAGTTGTTTATGTCTGTTGTCATTGTGCAGTTTTTTATATGACCCCTGATATGATTCATTTACCAGTGGATGGTTTATAAGGAGGGGTAGGTTCAGTTGTGTGAGCTCCATAACCCATTATTAAAGATGAGATCTACAGTGGGTTAAATAAGTATTTGATACACTGCCAATTTTGAAAGTTTTCCCACCTACAATGATTGGAGAGGTCTGTAATTTTTATCGTAGGTACGCTTCAATTGTGAGAGACGGAATCTAAAAAATCCAAAAAATCACATTGTATGATTTTTACATAATTAAATTGCATTTTATTGCATGAAATAATTATTTGGTCACTTACCAACCAGGTAGAATTCTAGCTCTCACAGACCTGTTAGTTTTTCTTTAAGAAGCTCTCCTACTCTGCACTCATTATCTGAATTCATTGCACTTGTTTGAACTCGTTACCTGTATCAAAGACACCTCTCCACACACTCAATCAATCACACTCCAACCTCTCCACCATTCCCAAGACCAAAGAGCTATCTAAGGATACCAGGGACAAAATTGTAGACCTGCACAAGGCTGGGATGGGCTACAGGACAATAGGCAAGCAGCTTGGTGAGAAGGCAACAACCGTTGGCACAATTATTAGAAGAAACACAAGATGGCTGTCAATCTTCATCAGTCTGGGACTCCATGCAAGATCCCACCTCATAGGGTAAGGATGATTCTGAGAAAGGTTAGGAATCAACCCAGAACTATACTGGAGAACTTGGTAGATGACCTGAAGAGAGCTGAGATCACAGTCTCAAACATTACCATTAGTAACACACTACGCCATCATGGATTAAAATCTAGCAGGGCAAGTAAGGTCCCCCTGCTCATGCCAGCACATCTCCAGACCCCTTTGAAGTTTGCTAATAGCCATCTGGATGATCCAGCGGAGTCATGCGAGAAGGTAATATGGTCAGATGAATACAACCCCAAGAACACTTTTCCAGCCATGAAGCATGGTGAGGGAAACTTCATACTTTGAGGGTGCTTTTTTGCAAAGGGAACAGGGTGACGGCACCGTATTGAAGGGAGGATGGGGTCAGGTATCACGAGATTTTGGCCAATAACCTCCTTCCCTCAGTAAGAGCATTGAAGTTGGGTTGTGGCTGGGTCTTCCAGCATGACAATGACCCGAAACACACAGCCAGGGCAACTAAGGAGTGGCTCTGTAAGAAGCATTTCAAGGTCCTGGAGTGGCCTAGCCAGTCTCCAGACCTGAACCCAATAGAAAATCTTTGGAGGGAGCTGAAACTCAATGTTGCCGAGCGACAGCCCCTAAAGCTGAAAGATCTGGAGAAGATCTGTAAGGAGGAGTGGGTCAAAATCTCTGCTGCAGTGTGTGCAAATTTGGTCAAGAACTACAGAAAATGTCTGACCTGTTTTTCTATTCTATTAAATACTTATTTTATGCAATAAAATGCTAATTAATTATGTAAAAATCATACAATATGATTTTCTGGATTTTAGTTTAAGATTTTGTCTCTCATAGTTGAAGTGTACCTATGGAAGGTGCCTCAGCGAGGTAGTCGTGGGCGAGTTGTAGCCCCTGCTCTCTCTGGCACCCTGCAGACAATACGTGTCCTCCCTCTAATGTGTGGCTGTGTATGTGGTGCTCGCCACTTACTTCAGACCATTTGATCGCGGCTGTTACCAGGCATTTCTCTTCTGGGACCAGGGCAGCAATAAATTCAGAGGACACGAGGTTCTTAACCATAACTGGGACTTTACTTGGGGAAGAGGAATATATGCAGTATTTACCGGCAGATATAATGGATAAGGCCCGACAGGTTGTCATCTCCCTCACAGGCGCTGGAAACATCTTAAGCTCTGGTTCCCTCTTTAAGTGAAGCATCTCTATTACTCTATTCTCTAGCCCAAGAGAATCTTCCTCACCAGCGACAGTATATCCGCATCCTATATCTCCCCCACATCTTAGCCTGGAGTCCTATCTTCCTCTGCTGCCTGCAGACTGAATGTGCCCCGGGTCCTCAATACCTCCATTGTGTTTCTCTAGCCAGATAACTGGACTCTTGTGTAGGGAGATCTTCACACTAGTGATCCTACCGCCTGAGTGTACGGAGCTCCCGTCTACCCTAGCATCCACTATATTACGCTGTCCGTAAGGTTCATTGTCCAATCTCTCACTGAGTTCTTTCTGGAAACTCACCACAGGTTTCCTAAAGTGCCCACTCTCTATAGGCTGTCCTCACACACTTAACTCTTCACTGTCATACATGTCTGCAATCCTGCTAGCAGACCTGCACTATGGACTGTACCCGGGACAGTGGCATCTTGTGGCTGGTTACCAATACTACAGCCCACAAGGAATTATATCAGGAACAAGCTTTATACACACTTTATGCTTAATCATGGAAACCTTGTTCCCCCTCTACTCTACTGGCTGGATCATCACAGTTAACCCCTTAACTGGATCTAACGGCAGCTCAGAGAGATCTAACTATGAGAACATTCTCTCTTAACTCTTTCCGTGCCAAAGGAAGTCTACGTCCTTCCCCACTACTACACCTATGATAAAAATTACAGACTTATCCATTCTTTGTTGGTGGTAAAACTTGCAAAATCAGCAGTAAATCAAATACTTATTTTCCCCACTGTATATGGTGGGCTCTTTCTTAGACATAACATAGGATGGAGTGACCACTCATGGTAGAATGGTTTTTATTTCATGAAGAAAGGAAACAGGTGTACATAGAGTTCTCTTCAAGAGCTTTACTCACAAAAAGGGAACAAGCTTAATGGTCCTCAGTATTACATGAGGCAATGAGCTTTAAGGTTTTGAAAAGTTTCATATAAGAATATGGGCTGACTTGAACAGAAATAAATAATTAGTACATGTGACAGTAGATTTTCTCTATCGCACCTCATGCATCACGCAGGCATGTAAAAAATGTTTTTTTTCGAGGATTGAAACCTCTAAAGATCACTGCCTTTAAATTTAGTAAGAATTTCCAGTCCAGGCATTTCTCCTCTGCCACCGCTTTCTTTCTTTGCTTTTTTATACATCGGGTTATTATAGTAACCAGAAGTGCACCCAAGATATCCCCTTTGTAGGCCTCTTAAAGTGTCTAACACTTGCTTACCCAGCTCTGCTGTTGCTGGGCTCTCCAGTAATTATATATAGTGTGCCTCCTGACAAATACTCCTTTGCTGCTTCAACATGTTGTCCACATGTGACATGCAGAAGTAGTGCTGTTGCTTCAAAAGCATCCAGCAACTGTTACAAATAACACAAGCACAGGAGACAGGAAGTGTTGTGCTTCAGAAACATCCAGCAGCTAGAGGGGTTAACACAGTCACAGGAGACAGGGAATGTTTCAGCAGAGCCCCAGGGGGATTGTGGGGAACTTGTTATTGTAGTCTGGCTGAAGCCGAAGAGAAAGGTGGTGTGTTATCTGGATTTGACAGAAGGCAACTGAACAAGATTCAGATCAGGAGAGAAACTAAACACAGGTCACAGGAATTGTGTCACAGGGATCATCTCCCTCATCAAACCCTCCCCACCTCCATCTCCATGCAGGATAAAGAATGCTGTGTACTATTGTGTCCTTGTGAAGGAAAAGCCTGTGGTTGTGTATGCATAGAAGTGTGCTGCTAAGAGATCTAATCTATGCTGAATTATGCTATTGAAGAGACTGTAATACTGTGCCTTGTGAAGAAACTACTGTATTGTTACTGGAGCCGGTTGCTCAAGAAACTCAGACTGTACTGTAATGAAGATTGTTGCTATAAGATCCCTGAATTGCACTGGCCGTGCTTCAGATTAAATTCCACTGTTAAACTGTTGAAAAATACTCTTCAGCAATTGAATCTATCGTTTGCCTGAGAGAAACTGCAGCCTATGGTCGCCCTGAGTAACGTTTCCCCCAGGATTCCAAAGAATTCATGAAACCCGTCTTGCCCTATCTGAACCTAGCGGCGTGTGTGTAACATTGGTGACCCGTAGGGGATCAATTGACCTTGCAACAGCTGAAGATGATTTTAAAAGGGCACCATAAAGAAGAGAGTACTTCAGAATTGTTCCACCGACTCATTAACCTCTCACAGAAAAATAATGAATCACCCCAAAGTTTCTTGTTCAGAGCAATTGAACTGAAGCATAGACTGTTGGTTGCAACCATAGATGTAGAATCGGAAGAGAAGTTTGATGCTGGAGTAGTCCAGAAGACGTTCTTGAGATCATTGGGAACGGGGTTAATCAGCAAAGACATCCAGTTGCAGCTGAAACAGTACCTAGAAGATCCTGGCATTATGGACGAAGTCCTAATTAAAAAAATGAATGAGGCAGCTAGCTTGGAGTCAGAGAGCGAACAGAAGTTAAAGAAAGGCTCTGCTCCTAAAATCACCAAAATGAGTCAGCTGAAGATGGAGACCTCCGGTGGCCAGTCCGAAGATCATCATGGAGACCCTCCAGTGCCACCTCCGAAAGGGAACCTTAAATCACCAACAAAAGAGTGGACCGTGAGCGCTGACTGGGAGGAAGTAATAGGAGAACTGCGAGCCGAGTTGATTGAGGTGAAATAGTTGATACGTTCCAGACCAGAACCTGTACCCCTCAGACCCAGGAGTGGGTTCCAAAACAGAAGATACCCGGCTTGTGAAGCATGCCGTTCATCAAATCAGAGTACTCTGTGTGTCCACTGTCTAAGATCTGGTGAGGAAGGACATTATGCCAAGAAATGCCAATTTAACGGTCATTTGGGTTAAAAGACAGGAGGTAACCGTGACACGGAGGAGGCCCCAGAAGCTAATCCAAATCTCACCAAACCCCAGAACGGCGCATTAGGTAAAACAGCTGCGTCAGTACTATTCCCAAGTGTGATGCCATCTACAACAGCTGCAAGAGAGACAGGGGCATCAGTTACTTAATGCCCAGTGCAGAGGTCAAACAATGTACTCCTGGGAGGAGGATTCCTCAGTCAGTAAAGATAGCCTCATCAGCCTAATCGGTGAACAGTGCTTTATACAGTGCCAGCTAGATGGACTCCTGGTAAAAGCACTGTGGGACACAGGAGCCCAAGCAAGCCTTTTAAATGATGAATGGAGAAGGCGCTACCTGCCACATACATGCCTTTGGTCGCTAAAAGAACTCTTATGACCAGTGGAACTCCACGGCAAAGCTGTTAACCAGACCGAAATCCCTTTCATAGGCTGGTTGGAAGTGACTTTCCAACTGAGGGCCACGAAGAACAGCAACACCATTGAGCTTTTGGTACCTTTTCTCGTGACCAGTGATTAGAACGTGGCAGAGGATCCTATCCTGTAATCAGCGAGGTCATCACGAAACACAAGTCAGGAACGCTGGTGGTGGATGCAATTGCCACATCACTTGCCATACCAAATGTGATTCATAGAGTAAAGAAAGCACAGAATACAATAGACCTAAAAGAAGTCAAGGTAGGCTGGCACCCAACCATCATCCCTGCAAACCAAATGGTGGGGGTGAGGTGTGGAGTCCAGGTAGAACCGGGAAGAAAAGTTCAGAAAAGACTGTTTGTGCCAAAAGACTCCTCAGAAGGCCTAGTTCAAGGTGAGACTGTGCTTACGATTCCTACTGGTGGGTTTGCTCGAGTGACTGTACCAGTGATGAATACTATGAAACATGAAATTAGACTGGATCCAAAGACTGTGTTAGGTCACATTGAAACCGTTAAAACGCTATATCTAGCCAGTGTGAGACCCGCCCAGTGGTCTACCATGAATTCAGTCTCCCCACCAAGGAACAAGAGTTGCCCAGGAGAGGAAATTGCACGACCCACCTCAGGGTCCTGGGATCCCCCAGTATCCCTGGGATCCCCCAGTATCCCTGGAACACCTGTGTGCTGAAGATATAGCGATAGCAAAACAGATGCTGAGAGAAGAGTGTCATGCATTCTCTAAAGTTGACTCTGATATAGGCTGTATCCTGTCGTTGCAATTGAAAATCAATTTGAAAGACACGACCCCAGTAACCAGAAGTTACATGTCTGTGCCGAAACAATTACACCGTGATGTGAAAGAGTATTTACAAGATCTAATCAACAGAGGTTAGGTCCAAAAGTCAAAGTCGTCTTATTCCTCTCCTATTGTTTGTGTTAGGAAGAAGGACGGTATGTTGAGACTCTGCTGTGATTACCGGGAACTAAACCGAAAGTCAGTACCTGATCAGCACCCGATACCAAAGATTCAAGATATGCTGGATAGCCTATCAGTAAGTACCTGGTTCTCTGTCCTCGATCAGGGTAAAGCATACCATCAAGGGTTTGTTGAAGAGTCCAATAGACCCTTGACAGCATTCATCACACCATTGGGGTTATATGAGTGGATCTGCATACTGTTTGGGCTCAGTTCAGCTCCAGCAGAATTTCAGAGGAGCATGGAGACCTGTTTGGAAGGATTGAGGGTCGATATCTGCCAGCCGTGCTTGGATGACAATGTGGTACACAGCAAAACCTTCCGAGAGCATGTTGAACACGTGAGGACCGTATTACAGCGGTATCAACAACACGGAGTTAAGTTGACCCCAAAGAAGTGTGAACTGTTCAAAAGGCAAGTCTGATTTCTAGGGAAAATTGTGTCCGGAGAAAGATATACCATAGACCCAGCAGAAATCGCTGGCCTTAAAAGACAAGCGGCCCTCTAATGTCGGGGAGCTGAGGCAGATCTTAGGATTCCTCTCCTACTATCGTACTTGCGTTCCGAACTTCTCCAGGATTGCCACCCCGCTATACCTCCTCTTGGGGGGGACAACAGAGTCAACAACACCCATGAAGAAAAAGAAGAAAGCGGGTAGGTCCGGGCTGAAAAGAAACAACGCTGTTTCGTTCCAACAACCCATTCTCTGGACAGCAGACGACCAGGAGGTATTGGAAAAACTAGTAGACTACCTGATGAAACCACCCATCTTGGGATATCCTGATTTCAACTTACCATTTGTTCTTCATTGTGACGCTTCTCAAGTTGGACTGAGAGCTGCCCTGTATCAGCATCAAGATGGAAAATTGAGAGTCATCTGTTACGGTTCTAGAACATTGACAGACGCCGAGATGAATTACCATCTATATTCTGGAAAATTGGAGTTCCTGGTATTGAAATGTGCTATCTGTGAACGATTTAGAGATTATCTCTACTACAGCAAAGAGTTTTAGGCATACACTGACAACAACCCTTTGACCTATGTCCTCACTACAGCCAAACTGAATGCTACGGGTCAGAGATGGGTCACTGAACTAGCTGACTTCAATTTCAGTATCAAGCACAGGCGAGGAAAATGCAATGCGGATGCTGACAGATTGTCGAGAATGCCACTAGAGCCTGAGGAGTTCATGCAAGAATGCTCAGAGGACGTCAATCTGGAAGCAATTGAGAGCACTACACAAGCAGTGCAAGATTATCAAGAGGAAGACACACCTTTGTGGTGTTCGTTGACCATGGAAACCACCATAAAAGCGAGAGAAAAAGATCACCCTCTGTCCATTCAACAACTACCAAAAGGAAAAATCCATAGAGCACAGCGGGAAGATCAGATAATTGGTAGAATCCTAATTTATGTGGACCAAAATCAGTTTCCAAGCAAATGGGAGAGAGATAATGAGTCACCAGCAGTATCTGTTTAGTTAAAGAATGGACAAAGCTCTATCTCAGTGAAGACGGCATCCTGTATTGTAAAGGAGGACAAAACCAGCAGTTGGTACTACCCAGAGTATTCCGTAGGTTGGTCTTCAAAGAACTCCATGAAAACATGGGACACCTGGGAGTGGAAAGGACAACCAACTTGATCCATGAACATTTCTTCTCGCCGTACATGCAGAGAGATATTGAGAGGTACGTGACCAGGGAGTGTGGGTTTCTGAAAGATAAACATCCCAACATATCAACCCGGGCACCTATGGGCAACATCTAAACTATGTATCCATTTGAGATGGTCTCAATAGACTTTCTACATCTCGAGACGTGCAAGGGTGGTTACAAATACATATTAGTGGTGATGGACCATTTTTCTCGATTTGCCTAAGCATATGCAACCACCAATAAAGCTGGTCGAACAGCGACAGAGAAGATCTTCAGTGATTTCGCTTTGAGGTTTGAGTTCCCTACGAGGTTACACCATGACCAAGGAAGAGAATTTGAGAACTAGCTCTTTGCCAAGCTAGGAAAGTACTGTAGAATTCAGAGATCCCACACAACGCCCTATCACCCAGAGGGTAATGGACAGGTGGAAAGTTTTAACCGGACATTATTGTCGATATTGGGCACTTTAACAGCTGACGAGAAGAAAGACTGGAAGAGTTCTCTGTCAAAAGTGGTACATGCCTGTAACTGTACAAAGAGTGATGCAACGGGTTACTCACCCTTCTTCCTATTGTATGGACGATCGCCACGACTGCCAATCGACATCATGTTCGATACTCCGGTGTCAGAGACTTACAGAGCATATCCGGAATATGTTTGGAAATGGAAGAAACGAATGGCAGAGGCATACAACATAGCATCCAAAGTGGTTACACAAGGACAGAGCAAGAGTAAGGAGTACTATGATCAAAAATGTTATGGAGCAGAATTGGCACCGGGAAGCCGGGTGCTAGTCAAGAACGTATGTGAGAAAGGTGATCCAGGAAAACTTTGTTTGTACTGGGAAGACAAGGTGTATGTGGTGATAAAGAGGAAAGCCAATAACAGTCCAGTGTATGAAATCCGATTGGAAAGAGGGGACAAGAAAACCAGAATAGTCCATCGGAATTTATTACTACCCTGTGATTATCTCCCACCACAACAAGACTTATCAGAAGCAGACCGACATCAACCGAGATCAACTGAAAGTTCCGATGGAGAAGAGCACACCGATCTATTTCTTGGATCGGCAAGGAGAGGGGTGTACTATCCTCAGGAGAGTGAACTAAGTCCCGAGGCTCCATAACTTATACCAAGGAGTACAGATGAAGTCCAATTCAGACCTGAAGATCGAACACCGGTCAATGGAGAGACTGATCAACACTCAGGAGAAGCGGAATTACCAGACCGTGTGGAGCCAGGTGATTCCGGAGAAGTACAGGAACTTACAGAGGCAGTTCCAGGAGCATCTGAGGAAGAATGGGAAATGAGTGCGGTGGAAGAAACTCCTGTGATTGAAGAACCCGTGCTATCTGAGGAACAACCCACCAGGAGTATGTCGACTTGAGAAGTCAGGATGCCCATGATGTTGACGTATGAGACACTTGGTGAACCGAGTCAAGTGCCAAAGACTGTCGACTGGAAAAAAGTTATCTCTGCCTACGGACCAGGTAAGCCCACTGGAGTGGTATTCACCACCGAGAGGCAGCATGGAAGATGTTGCCTGGTGGAAAGACTTGTTTTCATGCTTTGATTTTCCTTAAAAGACTTTGTAGAAATAAAGAACTGTTAAGGCCTAGTGAGAGAGAGAGCTGGTTGAAGATGTACGAAAAGCTCCAGCTGAATAGACGCTGATTGTGTTAATTGTTTATTTCTTACAGGAGTACTACAACAAAAAGGTCGTAGAATAGGTTGTTATAAATCTATATAAATGTTATGCCAATTTATATATAAAGTTACTCAACTTTCACCGCTGTCTCAAAATTGGTCAGATTGACTAATTAAGACGATTGTCAAGGATGACATTCAAAAAGGAGGGAAGAGTGTGACATGCAGAAGTAGTGTTGTGCTTCAGAAGCATCCAGCAACTAGAGGGGTTAACACAGTCATAGGAGACAGGGAGTGTTTCAGCAGAGCCCCAGGGGGATTGTGGGGAACTTGGTATTGTAGTCTGGTTGAAGCCGAAGAGAAAGGTGATGTGTTATCTGGATCTGAAAGGAGTCAACTGAACAGGATTCAGATTAGAAGAGAAACTAAACACAGGTGAGATAAACTTCCTGAACTAACAGTGCAGAGTATTATCGGGCAGGAAGATAAGGACTGGAAGGAATTGTGTCACAGGGATCTTCTCCCTCATCAAACCCTCCCCCCTCCATTTCCATGCAGGATAAACAATGCTGTGTACTATTTTGTCCTTGTGAAGGAAAAGCCTGTGGTTGTGTACGCATAGAAGTGAGATGCTAAGAGATCTAATCTATGCTGAATTATGCTACTGAAGAGACTGTAATACTGTGCCCTGTGAAGAAACTACTGTATTGTTACTGGAGCTGGATGCTCAAGAAACTCAGACTGTACTGTAATGAAGATTGTTACTGTAATATCCCTGAGTTGCACTGGCCGTGCTTCAGATTAACTTCCACTGCTAAACTGTTGAAAAAAACTCTTGTCAGATGTGTCTGATCAGCAATTGAATCTATCGTGTGCCTGAGAGAAGCTGCAGCCTATGGTTGTCCTGAGTAACGATTCCCCCAGGTTTTCAAAGAATTCATGAAACCTGTCTTGCCCTATCTGAACCTAGTGGCGTGCATGTAACACACATACTTGGTCTCTTTATCTATTGCTACTCAATATGATTACTACTGATTTAGCTCTGCTGCTACATTATTATTATTTATCATTATAGCGCCATTAATTCCATGGAGCTTTACATGTGAAAAAGGGATATACATATCAAACAACAAGTACAATAGTTTGAACAAAAACAAGTCACCGACTGGTACAGGAGGAGCGAGGACCCTGCCCGCGAGGGCTCACAATCTAGAAGGGGGGAGTGAGGATACAGTAGGTGAGGGAAAAGCTGGTCGTGCAGCGAGGGTTACTGCAGGTTGTAGGCTTGTTGGAACAGGTGGGTCTTCAGGTTCCTTTTCAAGGTTTACATGGTAGACAAGAGTCTGACGTGTTGGGGTAGAGAGTTCCAGAGTAGGGGGGATGCATGGGAGAAATCATGTATGCGATTGTGGGAAGAGGTGATAAGAGGGGAGTAGAGAAGGAGATCCTGTGAAGATCGGAGGTTGCATACAGATAGGTACCAGGAGACTAGATCACAGATGCATGGAGGAGGCAGTTTGTGAATGGCTTTGTATGCCAAGGTTAGGGTCTTGAACTTGAGTCTCTGGGCAATGGGGAGCCAGTGCAGGGATTGACAGAGGAGAGAGGCTGGGGAATCGCGGGGGGACAGGTGGATTAGTCAGGCAGCAGAGTTTAGGATAGATTGCAGGGGTGCGAGAGTGGTAGAAGGGAGGCCACAGAGCAGGAGTTTGCAGTAGTCGAGGCGAGGGATGATGAGGGCATGCACTAGTCTAGGATTCATGTTTGAGGAATATACTGATCTGGGAAATATTTTTGAGTTGGAGTTGGCATGAAGTGGAAAGGACTTGGATATGAGGTTTTAAGGAGAGATCACAGTCAAGGGTTACCCCGAGGCAGCGAGCTTGCGGGACTGGGGAGATTGGACAGCCATTGACTTTGATAGACAGGTCAGGTGGGGGGGTTAAGTGAGATGGTGGAAAGATGATGAATTTAGTTTTATCCATGTTAAGTTTTAGGAATCTAACAGAGAAGAAAGATGAAATAGCGGACAGACATTGTGGGATTCTGGTTAGTAAAGAGGTGATATCAGGCCCAGAGAGGTAGATCTGTGTGTCATCAGCATAGAGGTGATACTGAAAGCCATGAGACTCTATGAGCTGTCCCAGGCCGAAAGTGTAGATGAAGAAGAGCAGGGGTCCTATAACTGAGCCTTGGGGGACACCAACAGATAGGGGCGAGATGAATGTGTGAGAGGGAGACGCTGAATGTCCGGTCTGTTAGGTATGAGGAGATACAAGATAGGGCCAAGTCTGTGATGCTGAGATATCAGAGAGTCTGTAGTAAGAGGGAATGGTCCATTGTGTCAAAAGCAGAGGACAGGTCCAGGAGGAGGATGACAGAGTAGTGTCGCTTGGATTTGGCAGTCAGTAGGTCATTGGTGACCTTAGTCAGGGCAGTTTCAGTGGAGTGATGCAGTTGGACGCCAGATTGTAAGTGGTCAAAGAGGGAGTAGGAAGACGGGTGGGAAGACAGTTCAAAATGGACATGTTGTTCCAGTAGTTTTGAGGCAATGGGGAGAAGTGAGATGGGGCGATAGCTAGACAGAGAGGATGGGTCAAGGGAGGACTTTTTGAGGATGGATGTGATTGAGGCATGCTTGAAGCATAAGGGGAAGATGACAGTTGTTAGTGAGAGGTTGAAGAGGTGGATTAGGGTTGGGATGAAGACTGCGGTGAGGTTTGGGATGAGGTGGGACGGGATTGGGTAAAGTTCACAGGTGGTGAGATGTGACCTGGAGAGTATAGAGGAAAGCTGATCTTCCGTGATGACGGAGAAGCTGGTTTTGAAGGCGGAGAGTTGAGTAGTTATGAGAAGTGGCTGTGGGGACTTATGGCCAAAGCTTTGCCTTATGTTTTCAATCTTCTGCTTGAAGAATGAGACAAAGTCTTCAGCTAAAATGAGTGGAGAGGGAGGGAGAGCTGGGGGACGGAGGAGAGAATTTAAAGTACTGAATAGCTGTTTAGGGTTGTGAGACAGGGAGGATGTGAGCGATAAGAAGTTGCAGTTACTGTGGACTTGAAAGTAGTGAGGGACTGTTTGAATGCGATGAAGTGCTCATTGGAGTGGGACCTTTTCCTTCTCCATTCAGCAACTCTAGAAGCCCATCTCAGGTCTTTAGTGAGACTGGTGTGCCAGGGTTGCCTGTTGATTGTGCGAGCTTTGGTATGTGTGAGGGGGGCGACCAAATTGAGAGCTGGAGATGTTGTGGTGTTATATAAAGCAGCAGCATCTGCATCGTGTAAGGAATTTATGTCTGTAAGAGGGAGAAGAGATTCAGAGAGTGAGTGTAGGTCAAGGTGTTTGAGATTTCTGCAAGGGTGTGCAAGTTTCTGGATGGGGGATTGCGGTCCTGGCGAGGAGAGGGAAGAGAATGTGAGTAAGTTGTGGTCAGAAAGAGGTAGAGATGAGTTAGAGAGTTTAGATAGAAAACAGAGGCGGGTGAAGATGAGGTCCAATGTGTGTCCATCTTTGTGAGTGGCTGCGGAAGACCATTGAGCGAGGCCAAAGGAGGAAGTGATGGATAGAATCTTAGAGACAGAGAATTGGGAAGTGTCAATGGGGATGTTGAAATCGCCCATGATGATAGCGGGGATGTCAGCGGAAAGGAAATGGAGTAGCCATGTGGTGAAGTGGTCTAAGAAGGTGGTAGCTGGCTCTGGGGGGCGGTAAATGACAGCCAGTTGGAGGTTGGTGGGGGAGTAGTTGTGCACACAGTGCACTTCAAAAGAAGGGAGGGTAACGCAGGTTGGCAATGGGATATGTGAGAAGGAGCAGTTATCTGACAGGAGAAAGCCAACTCTACCACCATGCTTGCTGATGGGGCGGGGTGTGTGGGACAGGTGGAATCTGCCATACGAAAGTGTAGCTGGAGAGGCTGTGTCAGAGTGGGTGACCCAGGTTTCGGTGATGCTGAGGAAGGAAAGTTTGTTAGTAATGAAGAGATCATGGATGTAGGAAAGTTTGTTGCAGACAGACGCGCATTCCATAGAGCTCCTGTTAGTGGGACTGAGGAAGCGGGGGCTGGGCGGATGGGTATAAGGTTAGAAAGGTTGCAGAAATGTGTGATCGATCTAGGATGAGAGGTAGATGTGACTGTAGGGATGTGATGGGGGGAGGGGCCAGCATTTGGAGAGATATCGCCAGCAGTGGGGAGGAGCAGATAAAGTGTTAGCAGGTGGGAGCAGGAGAGAGCATGAGGTGGCTGTCTGTGCTTAGAGACACAGGATTGTATGTTGAGGATCAGTTCTGAGAAGGAGGTGAGATTGATGGGGAGAATGGAGGAAGAGATGACCAGTTCCTTACTAAGAGTAAGGATTAGAGGGGTTAGTAGAAAGTTAAGGACTATAGAGGAGAGAGTGAAAATAAACAGGAACATTGTTTACTGTGATTAAGTATCCAGTTACCTTCAGTTCCCTTCAGGATCAATTCAGGTATAATTCTTAGCTGAGTATTTCTTAGTACACTTCTATGTTACACTTGTATGTTATGCAAGCAGACGAGGCCTGCAGGCAGCCTGCTCACAATATATATTTGCTACAAAATACAGGCACCTGTGAACCAGAGGGGAGTGGCCTCTGCTCATCTATATCAGATAGTTAAGTCTGAGCTAGATGCAGGATATTTAAGGCAGAGTAAACAAGGAGGTCATAAATAAGGGTGGGGGTAGAGCAGTGATTAGGTGAGAGTCATGATGATGACCGCATGCTTGGCTCTGGTACTTCAAGATGCTTGACTGCTGACTCAGCTCTGTTGCTCCAAGGAAGTGTTGCATGCTTGACTTTGCTTTTCCACATAACCTAACTGCAGTCTCAGCTCTGCTGTTCCAAAGTGCTGCCCACACATTTAGGCTACTGCATGGTACCTGTCTGCCATCTTAGCTCTGATGTTCAAATGAGCTGTCCATACCTTCTGCTCTGCTACAAAGTATCCGTCCTTCCATCTGTCTGAGCTCTGCTGTTTCAAACTGCTGTTCACACATTTGGCTCTGCTGTACCATGATGCCTGACAACAAACATTGACCTGCCACCCCAAGATGCTGTCTGCACACTCATGTCTGCTTATCCAAGGTGCCTGTACTTATCTCTTGCTACATATGCCATTCAGTATATCCAAATTTACTGTTACTTGGTGCTCCATGTGCCATCTGGCCTATTGAACTCCACTGCATCAACACCTCTGATCCATGCTGTTCATCCTGACATACAGCTTAATAAATCCACCTAACCAGGTGATCCATAACACTAGCACCAAGGATTTTTACATGAAAGTGAAAAAGTACTCCATAATTTCCTTCAGGAACAATGAAGTCTATTGTATCGTATATGAGTAATAATGTTCCTATAAATGTTCAAATTGAACCTTTGAAGTTATAAACAATTGCTGAATTTCTCACCTTTAATGAAAGTTTCATGTAGATTTTTTAAAATAAATTCTGCCCAGTCTCCACAATTGATTCCGTCCGGTGCCCCATAGTACATCTGTAAGTACAGTTTGGGGTTAAATTGGTCAATGAACTTTTGCTGGGAGGTAGAAGTAGTAGCCATGATGTTCTGTCCTCAGGATTATCCTCAGATTATCTGCTAGATGCTTTTGAAATGGCCTGCGACACAAATTTTTTTAATATATTTTAGCAATCAAATAACTTCATCAAAACACCCGTAGACTTGAATGGCCCAGTCTCATCCAATTTATGGTAGGCTTAGTGCACGCTGCAAATTTTTTCACATACAGATTCGATTAGTGAAAATAATTTCTCACCTGCACTGCCCCATTGAAAAACATTGGTCCGAGTGCTGTTCGTATTTTTCATAGATAACACTTGGGCCAAAAATATGGTCGTGTGAATGAGCCCTAAAAGAGGCAGCTTACTTTTTTCTGAATGGGGCTAATTTGCTTGACATTTACTTATATTAGTTTCCAAGGAGCATGTAAGACTATTAGTAGCTAAAAGCAGTGGACATGTTCCTGTATTATCCACCACTAAGCATTGCAACAGAAAATGTTGATGATGACGGGCACAGGCACAAACATATGAGAAGGAAATTTTGACATCTACCTATAGATTTCCATCTATAATATGGCTGTAAGGAATCCTTACCTCTCCACCCCGCCTGACGTCATTATTATGTCAGAAGGATCACGTGATACTGATTCTCTCTTGCACCAATGTGACATTCTGCACCCCCTGGGGACATGAAAGGTCAGATTGGTACAGTTTTACACATACACCGCTTGTCCACACGGGCCCAGGAAGGCACAGGGAGTGAGAGGATGCGGCCCACCCAGTCAATGATGAGGCACCACACTCGCTCACACCCCTGACAGGCTGAGAGACCCCTTTCACTAGCCCCAGTGAAACAGAACCTTATGAGCCCGATAGAGCTGCCACCAGCTCCTCGATCAATTCGATATAAGTCCATTAACAGGAATTATATCGGGCCAGAAACCAGCCCCTGTAACATGGAAAGCTAAAAATCGAGCAACAGATGTGTGGCTTCGTGGTTCAAGTTAAAAGAGCAGCCCAATGTTAAATTATGTATTTAATCACCTTAAGGGCACACTAGACAATACACCATATACACAAGGGTGAACCCGAATGGACATGACCAGAATAAAGGAGACAGCCACATCTTCTGTCAGTTCCCCAGAACCTGTCTCCTGGTCTCCATCTGACCGGGCAGCTACTTGGTTGGAATGGGGGCAGTCATCAGACCCCTGAGGTTCCGGTGCTACTGTGGTGCCCCTGCGGGGTTCAGTTGCCGCAGAGGTACTGAATCTCACCCAGAGGTGTGGTATCTCACTCTCAGGTAAGGATAGAGTGCTGCCTGGGACTCAAACACCTGCATCCAACACTCCACTACTCCAGACCAGCAGGAGGGGCAAGATGCGTCGCTTCCCTGCTGAGCCCTGTCCCTGGCTGGAGTGGGGGGAACCAAAGTAGGAGGAACCATGTAGTGGGTATGGGTGGAGGAAGTAAATCAGGGGAGTAAGAAATGATATAAAAAGAGGGTGGAACAATCTAGAAGGGGTCTTCAGTGAGAGGAAGGGTTAGGAGCAGGAGCTCTGTAGGAGCTCTGCTCAGGAGGAGAGCCTAGCCAGAGAGGTCCAAGACTGAAAGAGAGAGGAGCAGGAGGAAGGCTCCAGGAACGAAGAAGGGATCCCAGGGGTACGGGCAGTGCTGGAGGCCAACCGTATGCCCGAATCTAGTAGGCGGTGGAGGGATTGAGCCGCAGAGGTGACCGGCCCCTAACTAGTGAGAATTACAAAGTTCAACTAGGAACCGGAGGCTTTTGTACTTTCAGGGTGAGGGTTGCCACATGCGCACTCAAGTCGCCAAAAAGGTTCCATGGCCATGTTCCAAGTTCCATGGCCATGGCCTGGACTATAGTGACATATTTATAGTCTGAAAGTTGTCAAGGGATCTCTCACCACGCTCACCCATACACAAAATAGTGGATGGTTTCTGGGATTGGGATGGCCATTCTGGCACTGGGGATGTGGCACCCTGCTGTTCACTGGTACCACAGGACCCAAAAGGGTGCATGGATGGACTTCTCCACACAAGGCCCTCACTACAAACAGACACCTCCACCCTTCCACCTCATACTACCAGAGGGAGCCCTGTTAGGGATATATATATGGAGGGTGGAGCCAGGCAGTTCAGTTAGTTTTTTTAGACAGAGAGTGTGCTGCCACTGAGAGCAGTGAAGCTGCTGTATTGAGGGCCCTGAGTGTGGCCGGAGGCAAGGAGGAGAGGACAGAGGAGTTGAGGGGGCAGAGGAGCATCCTAGGCTCTCCCCAAGACACAAACCGGACACCGGATCCGCGGGAAGAAGAGGGGCGTAACCGCGGGAATCAGAGAGGCGTGACTGCTGGAAGCGCGCAAAGCTCAAGCCCCGCCTCGCGCTCTGACAGAGCACCAGGAAGCGTCAAGTCCTGGAAGGAGACCGTCGTCTGTGGAGCTGCGGCCTATTCGAAAAAGGAAAAGAAGGTAGGCTACGGTTTACTAGGGGGGCGCAACCATGGCCGACGACCAGCAAAACGCTCCTGATGCTCAACTTGCGCCCGGCGCTGCTCAGGCCGGAGCGGCCGCCCCACCAGCAGGGGTCGTGACTCCTTTAATACCCATGGCCCTGCCGTATATCCCTGGAGCAAAATGGCTTCCCCAGTATGACGGCAAACCAGACACCCTGTCTGAATTCAAAAGGAAAATATGCGGTGTACTGGACATGTATTCAATGACTGGTAAACAGAGAGCCGCTGTTGTGCTGGGACAATTGACTGGTGCCGCAGAGCGGGAAGTTGAAACCTGGCCAGCCGCAGACCAGGAATCATTATCCATTATCTTTAAGAGACTGCAAACTGTGTTTGAAAACCGTACTGAGACAGATCTCCTGATGAGGTTCTACCACTGTACCCAGAAACCTGAGTACAGTATCCGGGACTATGCCTGGTGCTTACAGGAAGCCCTGCGGGCCCTGAAACAGGTTAGTCCATCCAGCATACATGATGAGGACAAAATGCTGACAGAACAATTCATCCGGGGGTTGAGGTCCCAGGAGGAGCACAGAACCGTACTGTGGTGGGCCTTAGATCATCCAGATGCCACCTTTGACGCCCTGAAGGACATGGCTATTAAGGGTCTGCAGCCCCTGGAACCATCAGATACTGCTATCCAGCGTTACCAGGGTGGGGCCACCCCAGTGCCCGCAGCTCCCACTGCTCGTTCATTAACGACTGAAACAAAGATGCAAACAGTGCCCCCTAGCGAGCTGGACAGCCTGCGCTCTGAAGTGCGTCAGCTAGGTAAAACCCTGGCCACTGTCCTGAGCACCCTGCAGCTACAGACGGAGCCCGAGCCGGAAGAAAGGATCCTACTCGCCGACAGTCCTGAGGATGTCCCCTGGATGAGGAGAAGGAGGAGGACAATGCCACCCCGTAGGAGGACAACGCTACCCCGTGGGAGGACCAACGACCAACTTCGCCCTCCAGTAGACTTCATCTGCTACCGTTGCCACAAGGCAGGCCACACCGCGCGGGACTGTCTTTTAAACGGGCAAACCCTGGGGCCAAGGGCCAACACCGAGGAGTAAATCAACCAGGCCCATCAAGCTGGTATGACCAGTTTGTAGGAGGAAGGCCTTTCCTGTCCATCGTGCTGGACGGCATAGCAACACCTGCATTACTGGACACCGGCTCACAGGTAACCATCATACCTGATGTCCTCTACAAAAGGTACTGGTCCATAGATGAACGCCACCCGCCAGCCCCGAACCTCTCTGTGTATGCCTCTAACGGCCTTCCTCTTAACCTAGTAGGGGTTAAGGACGTGACAGTGAAGGCGGGGAGAGTGGAACTAAAGGACTAATTGTCATAGAATCTAATCCTGGTGATACCAATCCGTATATGATACTAGGAACAAATATTGTTGGTAACTGTTTGGGAGACGTGTTGTTTTTACTCCAACAGATTGCTGACACTGCCAAACCAAGGCAGAGGGAGGTGCTCCAGAAAGAAATTTGAGCCCTCCTGTACCAGCAACAGGTAAAGCTAACAGGTGGTGAGATTGGTAATGTACGGGTAACAGACCCGATACCCATTGTGATTCCCCCAATGAGTGAGATGCTGATTTGGTGTAGAGCAGCAATAGGTCTCAAGGGACAGACCTACCAGGCGGTAGTGGAGCCCACTAGCTCAGAGCACAGACCTACACTCCTAACTGCTAGAGGGTAGTTGATGTACGCAATGGGAGGGTACCAGTACGTCTCCTAAATTGTGGGGAGGAGGAAGTCAAATTGCCAAGATACGCCACTGTTGTGAATAATGATGCCATACACACAGTGGAATCCTTGACTCCACCAGATACAGTGGAGGACAATGACTCCGAAGCTCAGCTGGAGGAATGGTGTCAACAGCTCCATGTTGGGACTGACGCCACTCCTGTCCATCAAAAACACGGTGTCTACAGAGTGGTTCAGGAATATGAACAAGTCTTTAGTAAACACCCGCTTGATTTTGGAAGGGTTAAAGGGGTACAACACCACATACCCACAGGTAACCATCCACCCATTAAGGAGCGTTACAGACCCATACCACCAGCACATTACCAAAAAGCCAAAGAAATGTTGCATGACATGAAAAAGGCGGGGGTGGTAAGGGATATCTGTAGCCCCTGGGCAGCTCCCCTGGTCCTGGTCAGAAAGAAGGACGGTAGCCTGAGGATGTGTGTAGATTACAGACAAATTAATCGAAAAACACATAAAGATGCATACCCTTTGCCCCGTATAGAGGAATCCCTGGTTGCACTAAAATCTGCCAATTACTTTTCTACATTGGATCTTCTAAGTGCCACCTGCTCAAACAGAAGGTTCAGTACCTGGGACACGTAGTCAGCTCAGAGGGAGTAGCACCAGACCCGGAGAAGGGCACTGCCATCCAGAAGTGGCTTGAACCAAGAAACATCAAAGAAGTACGGCAATTCCTGGGACTGGTCGGGTACTACAGGAGGTTCATAAAGGACTATACCAAAAAGGTAGCACCTCTACAAGATCTCCTAGTAGGACAGTCCAAAAGAGGAAAAAGTCCCCCGTTCTGTGGGGCAAAGAGCAGACTGAGTCCTTTGCATCAATGAAGGAAGTCCTAACCGGTGAAGAAATCCTGGCTTACCCTGACTACAGCCGCCTTTCCTGTTGTACACCGACGCCAGCAACGAGGGACTGGGAGCTGTGTTGTCCCAGAAGCAAAATGGCAGAGAAAAGGTAATTGCGTATGCCAGTAGGAAGCTTCACCCTACTGAGAGGAACCTGGAGAATTACAGTTCCTTCAAGCTGGAGTTCCTGGCCTTGGTCTGGGCTATCACCGAAAGATTCAAGCATTACCTAGCCTCAACTAAATTCACAGCCTTTACCGACAATAATCCCTTGACACACCTGGAGACAGCCAGGTTGGGAGCCATGGAACAGCGTTGGGTGGCCAGACTGTCGAATTATCAGTTCACAATCAAGTACCGGGCAGGTCACAAGAACACCAATGCAGATGCCCTGTCAAGGATGCCCCACCAGTCAGACACCGAGGATGAAGTGGATGATCTCGAAGAAATTGAACTACCTGCTTTCCACAGAAATGGAATGGTCCATGAGCAGCACGCCTCCAGAAGATGTCATGGTAGGATGCCAAACCCTATACCTCATCACAGCTGGAAGGAGACCCAGGACAGTGACCCGGTTGTCAGCCTCATCAAAAGACTGATAACCCAAGAAGGTTCTCACCTGGAGAAGGATGCTCCTTCACAAGCCAAACACCTGTGGAATGAGAGAAGCCGGCTGTTCATTTACAGAGAGAAGCTGTGCAGAAGGTATGTCAACCCCAAGACCCATGAAATGGTGTGGCAGATTGTTGTACCCAGGACAGATATCCAGATGGTGTTGGAGGCCTACCACGACCAAGCAGGTCACTTTGGCTGGAAGAAGCTGGAAACCCTGCTGAAGGATCGGTTCTATTGGGTTGGAATGCGGAGTTCCATAGAGAGGTGGTGCTGGAATTGTGGGCCCTGTAGCCTTAGAAAAAAGACTACGGCAGCCAGAAAGCACCCTTGCAGTCCATCAAAACAACCCAACCCCTGGAGATTGTCACTCTGGATCATGTCAAACTGTCACCCAGCATATCAGGCTACTTCTATGCCCTGACCATGGTGGATCACTATTCCCGGTTCCTGGTGGTAGCCCCAGTCAAGGACCTGACAGCAGAAACTGCAGCAAGAACGTTCCAAGCCTACTTCTGCAGACCGCATGGATATCTGGAAAAGGTGCTCACAGATCAAGGCCCTGCTTTCAAAGCTGAGCTATTCAAGGAATTCTGCCACCTGTTTGGATGCAAGAAGATCTGGACTACGCCATATCATCTGCAGACCAACGGTATGTGCGAGAAAATGAACAACATCGTTATAGACCTGTTGAAAACCCTACCCTTGGAAGAAAGGAACCAGTCGCCAGAAAAGCTACCTGACCTAGTGGACCTGTATAACCACTGTAAGGTAGCGGTATTGATCATGTTGGGAGGCACTCACTTCACCGGGTCAATTAAAGCACACAAGCCACGTTTTCCAGTAAACTAAAGTCCAGCAGTTTATTACATGTCATAAACTGCTTATAACATAGTCCATCTCAGTGGCTCGCAGGCATGTTACACATGTAATGTCCTAGAGCCTTTTCAGTGGCAGCTATGCCCGCTTGGCTTTAGATACAGACTTCAGCAAGGTACAGCATCAATGTCCATATAAAGAACCATTTTTACCTTTGCCGGGTCTTAGCTGCTTCTCTCAGCTCTGTTCTGCCACAGCTGTGGCTTTAAGGCTCCCCAGCCGTGGTCTCCAAGCCACGTGCCTTCCAGGGCTACTGCGTCCCAAACACAGGGATCTAGCCTCTTGCCTCACCAGGCCTCTCCAGGCCTCTCTCTTCCAGCCTCTACAGGCTAATGGTGTCCCACACACAGGGATCAGGCCTCACTCCTTTCACACCTGTTTCAAAACTACCAGGGTTTATATATCAGTCTGTGCACACAGGACCTGTGATGATGTCACAGTCATGTGATCAGTCACCTGAGGGGAGGTAAATGGTCAGCCAGAACACACCCCCTGGACATTTTAGCAATGCAGCAAGGCGCTGCATTACATATCTCCCCCCTCTGTTCAAACTTGTGGGGTTGAACACATAATATACACAATCACATTATAACTCACAGTTCACACAGAGACCATGTACTTGACAATTGTGCTGCTCAGCCCTTGGAACATTAGTCATCAACCTACCATCTGTCATTGTCACTAACTTTGTGAAGTCACATTTCCGAGTCGTAACCTTGTCAGACCTCCCCCGCTCCCAGTGGTCAGTCGTAACCTTGTCAGACCTCCCCCGCTCCCAGCGGTCAATACAGCAGTGTGACTCACTTGCCCTTGTATCTAAGGTCCGGTCTGACTCCGTACGGTCTCGTACTCTATTAGGTCGTTTGTATGGGCCTCTCAAACCTGAGTTACTGGAGGTCTCACTACCTCTAAACCCACGCCCACTACTCTCAGGACATCTTGAAAGGTCCCTAACTTCAGCTGTAGCTGTTCTGTTATTTAGGGGGCCCTTTCTCTGTCTGGTCTCACAATTTCTAGATGGCTGCCACCTTCTGCCGCTCAGGCGATGCTGTCTTTCCACTTGCAGTCTGGCGAGTTTCAACTGTTCTACCTCTCGCAGGTAGGTCACTCGGTACTCCATCAGCATGCGTATATATGCAAGACTTTCTTCCGTTCCTACAGTGGAGAATGACACCATGCCATCTTCATCTGGTATCCAGTCCTGACGATCACGTCGACTACTTACTTTCATCACACCAGACTTCTTTACCATCATTTGCATGGCTTGGTCATTTCTCCCAATGAGCTTTCTCACCAGAGCATGAGGCACCCGGATAACCTCTTCATGCAGACTTTGAGCTTTTCTCATAAGCTCCAGTTGTCTAACGGCTTGTTCCGTCTTCAACCGAAGAAACAGCTTCGTGCGAATACATCGCCAGTGCATGTCACATAGGATAGCCACCCGCTTCACTGTGACTTCGGTCGTGGACAGGACCACCAGCTGTTTAGCTTCTGAGGTTGAGTACACCTTACAGGGTCCCATGGCCTTCTTAAACTCTTCATGCACTGACTCTCTGGTGCATTCTTCTCTCAAATCTTCGGGTACATCTATGAGGCACTTGTACCGAGAGGTTTCTGTCTCACCAGTGGTCTCCAAACGATCATCTGGCTCAGGTTTCAGGGGCAACTGACTTTCAGCTTCTTCACCCTGTACGCTTCCCCTGAGCTGACTCACAGCTACAAATTCAAGAATTTTCATCTTGACCACTTCCATTTCATACTGATCTTCTGTTAACACTCTCTTAGCTCTCCTCAGGTCCACCTTCTCATGGTATAAAGGAGTAAGTGCAACTTGTTTGTCCTTTTCATTCTCCAAGGAGGCCTCGTTCACTGAGTGATACTTTGCCAGAAGACCTTTGAGCTCGAAAACTTCTTCCTCTAGCTCAGCTACTCGCCTCTCAGCAGCCCATCTCTGAAGCTCTTCCTGCTTCAACTGCTCCTTTAACAGTAGAGTTCTCTCAGACCTCTCTGTCTCCAATGCACCCACTCGGCTCTCAACAGCCAGTCTCTCAAACTTCTCTTGCTTCAAATGGGCTTGTAGCGTCTCCTTGAGCCCATTGATCTCGGCTCTAACATCCACCGAATCATCCGAGCTCGCCTTATTCGAGGAGGTATTTGCTTCATACCTCCCATCTCCAGTGGCCAACTCCTGGCCCTGGTCTGTGGCTTCTCCGATAGACTCCTTCATCTTTTTCCGCCCAGCTTCCATCTTGCTGATTCTTTCCTTAAGGCACGTCTCTGCCCTCTGGAGATTATCACAGAACGTCTGCAGCTCCTTCACCTGAGCTTCCAGACCTAGGGTCTTTCTGCGAAGATCATCATTTACATCACGGGTGTCCTGCAGAGTGGTCTCAATAACTTGGCGCCTGTGCTCTGCATCCGCCTTATCATCCTCTAGTTTTTCCTTAACCTTGAGGAGATCCTCATAGTCTCTTTTAGTTTGTTACAGTTCCCTATTGAACTTTTCATGCCTCATTTCTGCCTCTTTTAGGGTGGATAGCTCCCGGTCTCGCTGGTACAGAGAGTCCACCAGCCCCTCCTTCTCCTGCATTAGAGGCTTTACTTGGTCCTGGAATTGCTGCTGCTCCCTCATTAGTTCACCATGCTCCTTCTTGGATTCACACAGCTCCCGGTTGAACTGTTTGCGCAGTCGTTCTAGGTCTTGATCACGTCCAGAAACTTCATCCTGCAGCGCCCCTTTTAAGGCAGATAGCTCCCTATCCCTCTGGAGTAGACCCTCATCCAGCCTTTGCTTCTCCTGCATCAGCTCTAACTGTACCAGGGAGAAATGATCTTTCATCTCGCAGAGCTCATCTTCAGACATCGCTTTGTCAAACTGCAACCGAACAACCTCCTCTTGGGTTCTGCGGAGGTCCTCTTTAATTTTCTGGAACATCTCCTTCCATTTGTTGATTTCCCCGCTGCTTTGTTTTTGCTGCCCAGCACTCTGATACTGCTGCCTGATAGGCTCCAGCTCTTGGTCATGACTGGCCGCCTCCTCTTTCAGGGCTATCAGATCCTGATCCTTCTGTCTCAGTACTGTACCGGAGGTTGCTACTGGCAACGTCACCTCCTCTTCTGCCTCTAAAGGAGGATCCACACCTGGAACAAAGGCACACAGTACTACATTTTCTTTATTTTCACTTTCAGCAAAGACTACAGGAGCAACCTTTTTGTGGCCCTTACGACGTCGACGACGAGAGGGGGGCTTTCTCCCCTCGTCTAGCCCCTCCTGACTGAACTCTCTTTCTACTTTCATAGCGTCACCGTCAGTTGTGGGGTCTGTGTCACTCCCCATGGTGTCGTGGACCAGCAAGTCACCTCTCACCTTGACGTCAACCCCTTCTAGTGGAGCTACCCCGTTATCAACGGTCAAATTGTCATTTTTAGGCCGTACCAACCCACAATCAGTAACAAATTTTGGTTTTCTATACTCCACGCTCTTTTGAAAATCTGCCCCCTTTTTAGACTCCGCCCCCTTTTGGACAACCACACCTAAAGGGGATATTTTAACAAAAAAAAACGCAACAGTCTTAGGACTCAGTTACTACCTCCCTGGGCACTCTGGGATAGTACCGGTGCCACAGGAGAACTCAAGAAATGGTCCGCTGCCACCATTCTGTAAGGTGCCAACAGCTCCTGCCGTTCCTGCACCAAGTCCTGTTGTTGTTTCTCAAATACCTGCTGTTGTTTCTCAAATACCTGCTGCAAGTCCTGTTGTCATTTCTCAAATAACTGATGTTGTTTTTCAAATACCTGCTGCGGTCTCATTTGCTGCTCCCTTCACAGCCATCTTTATCAGCTCCTGCATTTCTTCAGGATACTCTATTTTGTTGTAGAGCATTTGCAGCCGGTCATCTAACCCCTTCTCCATTCGTCTGGGGATACTGCTCACACCGCTCTCCCCGGAAAAATTTTCATGGCCCCACCAAGCCACAGCAAACCAGGTTTGAGTGCGACGACAATTTTCGCAACCCCGCCGAGTTACAGCCAGATGCTTGCATCCACGTTCGTCGTCCTGTTCCGTTACCCCTAGCAACCAGGCTGCAGTTGCCCGCATTCTCTAACCAATTGTAAGGTAGCGGTATTGATCATGTTTGGGGGCACTCACTTCACCGGGTCAATTAAAGCACACAAGCCACGTTTTCCAGTAAACTAAAGTCCAGCAGTTTATTGCATGTCAAAAACTGCTTATAACATAGTCCATCTCAGTGGCTTGCAGGCATGTTACACATGTAATGTCCTAGAGCCTTTTCAGTGGCAGCTATGCCCGCTTGGCTTTAGATACAGACTTCAGCAAGGTACAGCATCAATGTCCATATAAAGAACCATTTTTACCTTTGCTGGGTGTTAGCTGCTTCTCTCAGCTCTGTTCTGCCACAGCTGTGGCTTTAAGGCTCCCCAGCCGTGGTCTCCAAGCCATGTGCTTTCCAGGGCTACTGCGTCCTAAACACAGGGATCTAGCCTCTTGCCTCATCAGGCCTCTCCAGGCCTCTCTCTTCCAGCCTCTCCAGGCTAATGGTGTCCCACACACAGGGATCAGGCCTCACGCCTTTCACACCTGTTTCAAAACTACCAGGGTTTATATATCAGTCTGTACACACAGGACCTGTGATGATGTCACAGTCATGTGATCAGTCACCTGAGGGGAGGTAAATGGTCAGCCAGAACACACCCCCTGGACATTTTAGCAATGCAGCAAGGCGCTGCATTACACCACATACCCGTGAGTTCTACAAATTGTACCCCAGCGTACCTCATGAGAGCAAGACCTGGAAAATTGCCCCTGGACCTGGAACTCGGAGTGGTAGAACCTGCTGCAGATACGTCCACTGAAGATTGGGACACAAGTCAGCAAGAGCAGTACAGGAAAGTACAGGCCTGTGTCGAAGACAGTCTAAACAAGGTGAGGGAAAGACAGGAAGAGCAATACAATAAACATGCACCAGCAGAACCCTTGGCACCTGGAGAGATAGTGCTGAAGCGGAAAAGAAGAGGTCACAAGCTCGATGACCAGTGGGAAAGAGAGCCCTACACTGTGCTAAACTCCAGATTTGACAACAGTAAATCCTGCCTGATTAGTAAGGATGGAGGTAAGACAACCGCAACAGTCTCAAGAGACCACTTGAAAGTGTGCCCAGGTCTACTGAAGACAATGGAGGAAGAAGTACCTCTTCTAGCACCGGAAGAACTCAAGGAAGATGTGCTTCACACAGTTCTAGGAGATTTCCCTGCAGAATGGCCTCAACTTGATGGAGCAGTTATTATACCAGTAATACACTTCTATCAACCACAAGAAGAACCTGTGAGCGCTCTAGAAGAACCTGCTCAGGAACAGGAAGAGTCCCCAGTCAGAGGAGGATCACCCGTTGAGGCAGAGCCTGAAGGCCCAGTAATCAGTGCACTTGCCAGTCCCATAGAGAGATTGAGGCAGTTTTATAATCTAACAGCACGTACACCTGATAGGTTAGCAGAGAGTGCATGCACAGACACCAGTATCACCCCAGTGCTACGAAGGTCCACACACAGCACACAAGGACAAATCCCTGCCAGGTTTATGGATTAAAATGCAAAGTGCCTAAAGTATAAATAGTTACCCAGTTGGGTATTGCCTATTGTTTATTATGTAAACTGAAATTAATGAGTGCCTGTAGTTGCCCGTCAGGGTACAGAGACTTGTAGGCTGAGGACTGTGAGCAGCCAAAAACTGTCCTTGTAAATAGTTGCACTCATCAAAAGTGCCCCCTTAATTGACCACTGAACAAAAACCCGTTTGACGTGGCCATAGACGTGGTTCATCACCTGGATCACTTATGCCCTGTAGCCACGCCCAGTGCCTACGTTGAGGGTTTTCAGGCGGGTCCCTCATGTTACTCTTGTAACGCTTTCTTCGGTGAAATGGACACCAGGTTACGGGACTTACTGTAACTTTATTATTGTTATTATTATTATAATTATTGTTGTAACCTGTTACAAAATGCTTCAGTCCAGGAGTACTGAATTGTATTAGGGGGGAATGTGGCACCCTGCTGTTCACAGGTACCACAGGACCCAAAAGGGTGCATGGATGGACTTCTCCACAAGAGGCCCTCACTACAAACAGACACCTCCACCCTTCCACTTCATACCACCAGAGGGAGCCCTGTTAGGGATATATATATGGAGGGTGGAGCCAGGCAGTTCAGTTAGTTGTTTTAGTCAGAGAGTATGCTGCCACTGAGAGCAGTGAAGACGCAGCACGTCTGCTGCTGTATTGAAGGCCCCGAGTGTGGCCAGAGGCAAGGAGGAGAGGAGAGAGGAGTTGAGGGGGCAGAGGAGCATCATAGGCTCACCCCAAGACACAAACCGGACACCGGGTCCGCGCCTACAGGGTCCTTTATACCCAGTAGGGATCACCGGCATGCCAGGAGGACTACAAGTCCCTAGTCGACCTGAAGCTAAACCCTTGAAAGGACTAGGAACCACGGAGGCCCCGGCATCCAGGGATAGTGGTTGCCAGAAAAAGGTCCTACTACCAAGCGACAGGTGAAGGAACAGCACGACACAGAAGCTAGGCCCAGTTGCAGGCTGGCCAGGAGCTTAGAGAGGGAGACATGGACCAGGAGGACTTATACCCGCTCACTGGGGAGAAGTCCTGAAGTGCACCCTTCCTACCGAGTACCCTGGACCGTACCTGACATCTGCACCAGTAAAGGTACTGAAGTGAATCCCTTGTCTCTGTCAGTTACTCCTGCTGCGCCATCTCTCCTGCACTGCAAGCCCCAGCATCACCACCATTTGCACCTACACTGCCCCGGGGGCCCGCTCCGCCTGTGGGGAGCAGAAACATCCCAGCTGCCATCCCATCACCCCCGGAGGTCTGCAGCAGCGCCGGTAACCATTATCGGAAACCACAGGTGGCGTCACGAGACAAACTGTACACTAAAACCCCTTTTTAAAGAGAGACCCAGAGTACGGGCCGGGAGCCGACTGCCGTGACCTCCTAAACAAGGTAAAAGGCCCGGGTACCGAGTCTCCTATAATCCCCCTGGGTGACACAGGGACACATGGCTGAAGTGTCCCGGCTGCCTGCAGAGATGACACAGGCAGGGTTCCCTTACCGACGTGAAGAGGGAAGCATGGGAAGGTGTCCCCTTATGCTTGGGGGTAGGGACAGCAGACAACAGACACCACATTCATCTTACTCCCTCTCCAGCTGGCAAGTTTCTTGGCCTCTGGAGTCCTGTTGTTGGAGTACTCATCGGCAAGTATCGTTGTTGCGGAGGCCCCCTTTTGCTTCCGGTCACGGAGATACTGCTGGAGGTCCTCTGGGCAGTTCCACAAAAACTGCTCCGTTCCGATGAGCTCCTTCCACAGCTGGATGGTGGTAAGCTCCTATCCCGTGGTCCATTGGTTGACTGCTTTCAGTAGGGCCTGCATGTTATCGGCCCAGCTGTCTGTAGGACCCCGCTGCATACTCCGTAGCTATTCCCGGTACGTCTCAGGGGTCAAGTTCTACTGCCAGACCAGAACCTGCATGATGACCTCCTAACTCAGGGGGGTCTTGCTGGGAAGGTACTCAAATATTTCTAGGGCCTTACCCACTGGGGTGTCCAAGTCACCTCCTTTGTCCAGCAGGGAGAAGTCCTCCGCCTGTTGCTTCAGGACTCAGATCTCAGGGAACTCATGACTGGCCGGGGTCTGCAGCTGGAGCTGAAGCATTTTTTGCTGGTGCACGCACTCCCGCTGAAGTTCTACAACTTCGACTGCCTCACGACATTCTGCTGTTGCTGCTGCTGCTGCCTCACGGAGTTCTACTACCGCTATGAGGATCTCATAGGAGACCTTGTCTCCTTCCTTGAGACTGGCCATAGCAGTTTTCAGGAATTTATCCGAGCCTGCCAATCTGGGGGGACAGGAAGGTGGTGAGCGGCCCAATGAGGGACTGACCACCGGTGACTGGCTCCTTGGGGAGCCTGGGCTGGACTCCCCCTCTCCTCGAGCAACATCGTCTTCCACCTCCTCCCCACAGTATGTAGCATTGGCCATCTCCCTGGCTCTGTTCCTGGTGCTACTGGGGTGGCCATTCTTGCAATCTTTGGTCACTTACACAGAGCTGCAACCTGATGTACCCACACACCTTACAGTATTTATACTCAGACTGTCTAGTTCTGAGCTGATCTGAAGATGTCAGCAGCAAAAGCTACTGCTGGCAATCTTTAGTGTTTGGGAGTATGCGTCCCACACTCACACACGCTATTATCTCGATACCCATCGCACTGCCACCACATCTGAGGAATCCCTAGCTCGTCACTCCGCCTGATGTCAATATTATGTCAGAAGGATCACGTGACACGGATCCACTCTTGTACCAATGTGACATTCCACACCCCCTGGGACACGCAAGTTCAGATTGGTACAGTTTTACACATACACTCCCTGTCCACACAGGCCCAGGAAAGCACAGCAGTGAGATAATGCGGCCCACCCAGTCACTGACGAGGCACCTCACTCGCTCACACCCCTGACAGGCTGAGAGGCCCCTTTAACTAACCCCAGTGAAAAAGAACTTTATCAGCCCGGTAGAGCCATCACCAGTTCCTGATTCAATATAAGCCCGGTTCATTAACAGGAATTATATCAGGCCAGAAACCAGCCCCGGTAGCATGGAAAATGAAACTGAGCAATGGATGTGTCGATTCGTCAGAATAAAAGAGCAGCCCAAGGTTAGATTATATATTTAATCGTCTAAGGTCACACTAGACAATACACCATATACACAGAGGTTATACATATATAATGGTCAGATATGCAAATACAATAGTAGTGGTACAAAAGTATGCAGATATTAAGAGTCACTTACCAGTCAGATGAAAGACCTGGCTTGCCCCTCCTGCCCTGTGGGATGGGCCTAAGTCCCCTCCCCAGGAGCTTTGTAGCTAGATCTCCCAAAACCTATGAAACATTATAACTCCTTTCTGGATGGTCCTAGGATGGCGGTTCTTGTGCCATTGGATCCAGCCGAGCCCCTGCTATGTGTTGAGACCAAGCACAGCACTGCTATCTGGTTTCTACTTGATATTCTACGTATATCCCTATCCCAATGTGCTAGAATGGGTCGAGACCCAGGCGAATATTCGCCATGTCCTTGGGATTTCGGAAATATACACGATGTAGTGTTGAGCGAGCATGCTCGACACTGCTCGGTACTTGCCCGAGCATCTCACTACTCGGGATGTTCGGCGAGCACCGAGCATTTCCGGGTTACTCGGGCGGGAGCTCGGGTCTCCGCCCTACACGTTTGCCGCTCTTTACTGAGGAAATGAACTTGCAGGGATTGCCAGCCAGTCACTGTAATGCTGCAGCCATGTTGTTTGTGGGCATTACAGTGATTGGCTGGCCGCACAGAGTCACCTCGAGTATTTAAAACCGGGCGCCGCCATCTTGGACACAGTCGCTCCGGATCAGCCAGTGTAGGGTCAGTGCTGATGAGCTAGGGAGAGATTTATACTCCGAAATAATTAGTGTAGGGTCTCTAAAGCCTGCCAAATCAAACAAACAGTCCTTCTCAGGACTAATATCCATCCCAGATATCAGACAGGCAGGAAGGCTGTACAGGATACGCAGTGGTTATACCAACAAACAGTGCATTACAGTCCTGTGTGCTCCTGATGGTCAAATTGCTAGACTTTTATCTAAATCCTGTATTTTTTTTTTCCTCAGTCAGACTGTACAAATATGCGTCTTATTAACCTTTTGGTATCCCCCCCCCCAAAAAAAAAATTGAGTGTGACTGTGACTGTTCAGACACCAATATATCTGTTTAAAAGAGTCTGGTGTAGGCCAGATAACTGGAACTGTGGTTTTGCAGTTCCACGGTTCAAATCTCTGTATTATCCTGCTTTTGGCATTTTTTCCATAAAAAAAATGTAATAGTGTCTCCCTGACTGACCACCTCATCCATCATTCATCACCTGAAGCTTTGTTTTAACGGGAGTCATAGAACTGGGATAGTAGCAGGAAAACATCCAGCATTCCTCGGAGGAGGTAGGATATGCGCCAAAACGCGGACCACCTCAGGCCTAGCTGTTACTACATACATGCGCTTGCATTCCAATGAACAGAAAGCTAAGGAGATGGATGGCCTCATGATCATGACCTCATGATCATGAATAATTTACTCTTTGTGTAGGAGGCTGACCACTGCTGCTGTCTACCTTCTGAACTTTGTGTTGAAGCCTGATTGACCCAGGACCCGCAATCCTCTATGTCTGGAGGACGTGTTGCATCCCAGTGTCCAACTGAGTCCCGGCTTCCACAATATTAACCCAGTGTGAAGGCGTCAGTCAGATGGACCATCCCTGGCCACATTCACTTGTCCACGTGTTTGTGGTTAGGCTGTCCTTCAAATAGGGGCTGCTGGGGACGTTTATGGACACCGGGCCGCCCCCAGGCCGCTGGGGACCGTGTGTGGGTACCCAGCCGCGGGGCGGCTGGGGACCGAGTATGGACACCCGGCCGCCCCCTGGTGGCTGGGGACAAAGCGTGGACACCCGGCCGCCGGGCGGCTGGGGACTGAGTATGGATACCAGGCCGCCGACGCAGCCATGACGTGGTGGCCAGATTCTGCCTCCACATGCCTAAAAGGCCCAATTTCAAGTGCAAGCAAGCTAGCAGTATGGTATTGCAGCCTGGGGGTGGGTGGGTGGCAGGCTGCATACTTGCGCTTGCATTGCAAGGAATGGGGAAGGTACAATTGAACACTGCCCTGGGACAAGGACTTGCACAGGGATAGTTGCAAGTCTGCATCTTCTGATTAGAGATGAGCGTTGTTCTACTCGAACTGTTCGCCAATCTCAAATTCAAGCTGTTTTGGGCGGTGTTCGAGCCGGTCGGCGAACACGAACAATTTGAGAAAAATTCGGCTGTTCGAGGTTATGTTCGATAACTGTTCGTGCACCAAAATCATAACTGGATTTTTTCTCAGTAATGATGAAAATTAATGTTAATACGCAGTTTGAGTGTACAGCGGGGCGGGGGGAGGGGCAGGGGATGGATCTCTGCAGGAACAATGAAGATCTCCATTTTTTTTTCTCTTTCCCGCATTTGCAGTGGGGAGGTGCAATCTGTCAGCCTATCAGCAGCGCACACATGGAGCGAAGTGCTTTTTTTCACACAAGCAAGGGCATGTGTGATTGGCAGTGTATGTCACATGTCCTTGCCCTATAAGACCAAGCCATTTTCCCCGTCGCCACCATTTTCTCACTGCTGCAGCTGCGTGTTAGACGGCACCGCTGTTGCTGTGTGCGCTATACCTTGTTAATTTCAAGCCAATTTTCGCACAAATATACAGATAGCTTGGGAGTAGGGAATAGTTGTGATTGCAGTCCTTTTAAGGACTAGGTTACAGCATTTCCTACGACTTTTATCAGGCAGGTCTGTGCTCTTAAATAGATAGATTGTGGGAGTAAAGACTAATTGTAATTGGAGTCCTTTTCAGGACTAGGTTACATCAGTTCCTATCAGTTTTTGCCAGGCAGGTCTGTGCCAGTGCTGTGCAAGTTTTTTTCACAGCATTTGGCTGAATCTAGCAAAGCTAATCCTTTTTGGCCTATTGCAGAGTGTGTTAGTCAGTGGAGTAGCCTATCTGTGTTGCAAGATATACCACCTGTGTATAGAATACCAATTTTTTTACTGCACCTAGTGAAGTAAAATCTTTTGGGCATAGCATCATTCTATTAGTCCATCTATACTGACCTCCATCAGGTTGCAAACTGAATATAATTTTTTTCTGCATCTAGCTCTGAAAAAATATTTGGGCTTCTAGCAGTGTGTGGGACTTGGTCTATTAGTCCATCTATACTGACCTCCATCAGGTTGCAAATTAAAAATAATTTTTTTCTGCATCTAGCTCTGAAAAAATATTTGGGCTTCTAGCAGTGTGTGGGACTTGGTCTATTAGTCCATCTATACTGACCTCCATCAGGTTGCAAATTAAAAATAATTTTTTTCTTCATTTATCTCTGAAAAAATATTTGGGCTTCTAGCAGCGTGTGGGACTTGTTCTATTAGTCCATCTATACTGACCTCCATCAGGTTGCAAATTAAAAATAATTTTTTTCTGCATCTAGCTCTGAAAAAATATTTGGGCTTCTAGCAGTGTGTGGGACTTGGTCTATTAGTCCATCTATACTGACCTCCATCAGGTTGCAAATTAAAAATAATTTTTTTCTGCATCTAGCTCTGAAAAAATATTTGGGCTTCTAGCAGTGTGTGGGACTTGGTCTATTAGTCCATCTATACTGACCTCCATCAGGTTGCAAATTGAATAAAAAATTTTTCTGCATCTAGCTCTGAAAAAATATTTGGGCTTCTAGCGGTGTGTGGGACTTGGTCTATTAGTCCATTTATACTGACCTCCATCAGGTTGCAAATTAAAAATAATTTTTTTCTGCATCTAGCTCAGAAAAAATATTTGGGCTTCTAGCAGTGTGTGGGACTTGGTCTATTAGTCCATCTATACTGACCTCCATCAGGTTGCAAATTAAAAATAATTTTTTTCTTCATTTAGCTCTGAAAAAATATTTGGGCTTCTAGCAGTGTGTGGGACTTGTTCTATTAGTCCTTCTATACTGACGTCCAGCAGGTTGCAAATTGAATATAATTTTTTTCTGCATCTAGCTCTGAAAAAATATTTGGGCTTCTAGCGGTGTGTGGGACTTGGTCTATTAGTCCATCTATACTGACCTCCATCAGGTTGCAAATTAAAAATATTTTTTTTCTGCATCTAGCTCTGAAAAAATATTTGGGCTTCTAGCAGTGTGTGGGACTTGGTCTATTAGTCCATCTATACTGACCTCCATCAGGTTGCAAATTGAATAAAAAAATTTTCTGCATCTAGCTCTGAAAAAATATTTGGGCTTCTAGCGGTGTGTGGGACTTGGTCTATTAGTCCATCTATACTGACCTCCATCAGGTTGCAAATTAAAAATAATTTTTTTCTGCATCTAACCCAGCCAATAGTTTTGGCCTAATACCACAGTTTGGCCACTCAGCTCTGCTCGGTTACCATCCATTGTTTTTTTGTGCAAACAACTCCAGAGTTGTGAATTAGTTAACCACCAAAATGAGTGGAAAAAGGCCTGCTGCTGGTGGAAAGGGGAATAGGCGTGTTGGGAAGGGGAAAAAAGGTTGTGTCCGTGGGGTAGGTGCAGAAGAAAGACCATCTTCCAGCCAAACTAAAATGTCTACTTCTTTTAGCGGACAATGTGATAAGATCCCTTTCTTACGGCCACGCCAATCGCTACAAATTCCAGATGAGGCACAAAAACAGCAGGTGCTTCAACGGATATCAAGTGCTCCTTTAAGTGGGCTCTCCTCCACATCAACTTCAACATCACAAATACTCCAGTCCTCAAAGGTGTCACCCAAATCGCACTTGCTTCCTCACAGCTCCCAAATCTCCAGCTGCCCGTCTGAGTATGAGGTAGAACAGATGGTTGAGTCTGCAGAGCTGTTTACTCATACTATAGCCTGGGAATCAGAGGTCGACTCCAGCGCTTCTGTGAATCCAGACGAGGAAATGATCTGCACTGATGCCCAGAATCTTTATGAGTCGGATCCAGGACCAGACGCAGAAGGTTCTGACCATAATGTAGACCCTCATTCCCAAACTGTAACTCCTGTTGGTGGAGACAATGAGGAAGACGATGATAAGACTCAAATACCTGATTGGAGCGACAACTTTAGTTTTTTGTCAGGGCAGGAACAGGTTGGCTCTGAGGACGACGGGTGTGATAACGCACAGGGTGATGATGATGAGGTCGGAGATCCCACTTACTGTCAACCCACAGTCAGCCAAGAGATGAGGTCAGCAGAGGAGGTGGAGGAAGATGCTAGTGACGACGAGGTCAGGTTGCGCCTTCCTGGACAGAGACGTAGTACTGGAAGCACGTCAACAACTGCATCCTCAAACACAACTCTGCCTCTCACCACAAGTCGTGGTGGCTCTTCAGGTCGCATGGGTGCTAAGCCTTGCATAGCCTGGGCATTTTTTCAGATCGATAAAGATGACCCAACTCGTGTTATCTGTAACATTTGTCAGCAAAAGCTAAGTAGAGGCCAAAAAATACATAGTTTGAGTACTTCATGCATGAACCGGCACATGGACATGAAGCATAAGTTGCAGTGGGAAGCTCAGTGTGCTACAATGCGGTCTAGCCGGCCGGGCCAACCACCGTCTGCCATATCTTGTGCATCCGCGGCCTCTTCATCCTCTGTGACTGGGGGGACAGCAGTCACACCTGTTTTGGGGCGCAGACCTGCCACCTCTTTACCCGCAACAGCCAGCGTGATTGGCAGGTCATCATTTTCTTTGGAGGTGGTAACACCAGCTGGTCTTGAGCGCTGTCCGACATCGATAGCACCACCTTTGGATCAAGGCAACCTAACATGTCCGCCTGCATCTTCCTCACAGACCGGCAGTTTGCCGGGGACACCCTTATCAACCCCGTCTAAGCACAATAGCCAGCCCTCGGTCCCTCAGATGTGGACAAGTAAAAGACCATTTCCTCCTAGCCATGAGAAAGCTAAGAGGTTGAATTTCACCATCTGCAAGCTCTTGGCTACAGAAATGCTGCCTTTCCGCCTAGTGGACACAGAGGATTTTCGAGACCTTATATCCGTCGTAGTGCCCCAGTACCAGATGCCCAGTCGGCACTACTTCTCAAAGAAAGGTGTGCCTGCGCTCCACCAGCATGTCGCACACAACATCACCGCTTCTTTGAGAAACTCTGTGTGTGACAGGGTGCATTTCACCACAGACACTTGGACGAGTAGGCATGGACAGGGGCGTTACATGTCGCTGACTGGGCACTAGGTAACTATGGTGACAGCAGGACAAGGGGCTGCTGTCCAAGTCTTGCCGTCCCCACGAGTTGTGCGTCAATCCTCTTTATGTCATTTTTCCTCCACTGCTTCTGCCTCCTCAACCTCCTCTCGGTCTTCCACCTGCACCCAAAGGCTGTCTGGTCATGCCACAAGCTTTCTAACTGCGCAGAAGGGATCCTGCACACCTCCTTACTATGCTGGCAGTAGGGCTCAACGTCATCAGGCGGTTTTTACATTGAAATGTCTGGGAAATGTGAGTCACACAGCTGAGGAGTTGTGGTCAGCTCTGGAGAACCAATTTCATGAATGGTTGTCTCCACTGGACCTGAAACCAGGGAAGGCCGTGTGCGACAATGCTGCAAACCTGGGTGCGGCCCTTCGCCGGGGCAATGTCACACACGTGCCTTGTATGGCTCACGTGTTGAACCTGGTTGTCCAGCAATTTTTAGCCCACTATCCCAGACTAGATGGCCTTCTGCAGAGGGCACGGTCGCTGTGTGCTCACTTCCGCCGTTCGCATCCCGCAGCTCAGCGGCTTACATCTCTACAGAAGTCGTTGGGCCTGCCACTTCACCGGCTAAAATGCGATGTGCCTACCCGGTGGAATTCAACTCTGCACATGTTGCAGCGACTGTGGCAGCACCGACAAGCCCTGGTGCAATACGTTCTGACGTATAGCCTGGGCCAACGAGATTCAGAGGTGGGGCAAATCACGCTGGAGGAGTGGTCTCAGATCAGGGACCTATGCACCCTTCTGCACAGTTTTGAAATGGCGACGAAGATGTTTAGTGCTGACGATGCCATTATCAGCATGACTATTCCGGTGATTTACATGCTGGAGCACATGTTAAACAGAATTCGGAGTCAGGTGGTGGCACAAGAGGAGGTGGAGGAAGTAGAGGAGGAGGAGTTGTATGCGGAAGGGCTAACATCTGCAAGGTCCAGACGGTCGGCAGCACCAAGGCGGCAGGCATGTGAGGGTGGGGGAGATGATTTTACCAGGGCGCATGGTAGCAGCCAAACTAGTGAGGAAGGTGCAGGAGCCCAGGAAGAAGTGGAGGACGAACTGATGGAAGACTCATCAGATGAGGGAGACCTTGATCACATTTCTGTTGTGCGAGGTTGGGGGGAGAGGACAGAGGAAGGAAGCATGATTGCTACCTCGCCACCAACACAACAGGGACTTGGTGCTCCTGGATGCGCAACACACATGAGTGCCTTCTTGCTGCACTACCTGCAACATGACCCTCGAATTGTGAGAATTAGAAATAATCCTGACTACTGGGTTGCCACACTGTTAGATCCCCGGTACAAAAGTAAATTTGCAGAAATTATTCCTGCCATAGAAAGGGATGCACGCATGCAGGAGTATCAGCAGAGACTGTTGCAGAATCTTACATGTGCTTTTCCACAAAATACCAGTGGTGCACGTAGTGAATCTCACAGTTCCAACTTGCCAACCGTGGGACCGTCAAGTGTTCAGCACTCAAACCGTAACAGAACCACAGTATCTGCTGGTAACATCAATTTTGCGGAATCATTTCACCACTTTTTTAGCCCATCCTTTGCAAGGCCACAGGAGACAAGAAGTCTGACACATAGTCAACGCCTAGAGACGATGGTACAGGAGTATCTCCAAGTAAACATTGAAGCCACGACTGTGTCACTGGACCCTTGCTCTTTTTGGGCTTCCAATCTGGATAAATGGCCGGAGCTAGCCACTTACGCCTTGGAGATCTTGTCATGCCCCGCAGCCAGCGTTCTGTCTGAACGTGTGTTCAGCGCTGCTGGTGGTGTGCTGACAGATAAGCGCACGCGGCTCTCCACTGATAATGTAGACAGACTCACGTTCATAAAGATGAACAAATCATGGATCCGAAACGACTTTTCTACCCCTGTGTCATCCTGGGGAGAGTAAAAGCTTGATGATTGGTTAAAATCACCCTACCAACCGTTTTAAGCTTTCAAATTACTAATCATGTTTATCTGTATCTTGACTGGAAAATAATTTGGGCTTTGTAGCAGTGTGCAGCACTGATCCTATTAGGCCATCTATAATAAGCTTCACCAGATTTAAAATTAAAAATAATTTTTAGCTGCATCTAGCCCGGAAAATAATTTTGGGGCTCCGAGATGCGCAAGACACATAAGTGCCTTCTTGCTGCACTACCTGCAGCATGACCCTCATATTGTCAGAATTCGAAGTAATCATGACTACTGGGTTGCCACACTCTTAGATCCCCCAAACTTTTCGATCAACCTTTTCATTTTAATAAAGACCAAAAAAATGGTCATTTTTGAAATTATAAGCATTAGCAGGTTGTTAGAAACTGAAATCAAACAGTTTTCAACTCAAAACTTTATTCTAGGTGATGTTACATTTTCACATAGGACCCCTTGTTCGAAAGGAGCTTCTGAACTCTCTCGTCCATTGAATTTGTCAGGTTTTGGATGGTTTCTGCTTCAATTGTTTTGCATGAGGACAGAATACCCTCCCAGAGCTGTTGCTTAGATGTGAACTGCCTCCCGCCATCATAGACACTCCTTTTAATGATGCTCCAAAGGTTCTGAATGGGGTAGAGGTCAGGGGAGCATGGGGGTCACACCATAAGTTTGTCCCCTTTTATGCCCATATCAGCCAGAGATGCAGATGTTTTATGTGCAGCATGAGATGGTGCATTATCATGCAGAAAAATGATCTTGCTGTGAAATACACGGTTCTTCTTCTTGAACCATGGCAGGAAGTGCTGTTTGAGAAAATCCACATACATTATGGAGTTCATCTTTAGCGCCTTCAGGGATCCTAAAGGGGCCGACAATCTCTCTCCCCATGATTCCAGCCCAAAACATTACTCCACCTCCTCCTTGTTGGCGCTGTAGCCGTGTTTGCGTGGGGTGTCCATCAACCAGCCATCCTCCACTCCATTCATCTGGACCATCGAGCGCTGCACGGCACTCATCCGTGAACAAAACAGTTTTGAAATCAGTCTTCATGTAATGTTTGGCCCACTGGAGCCGTTTCTGCTTGTGTGAAGTGGATAGAGGAGGTCGACAGGATGGCATATGCACAGCTGCAAACCTCTGAAGGACCCTGCATCTTGTTGTTCGGGGGACGTTGGAGGCACAAGCAGCTTCAAAAACTTGTCTGCTGCTATGACAAGGCTTTTTTGCCGCTGCTGTTTCAACCTGACGTAATTGCCTGTAGGAAAGAGTCCTCAATTTGCCCTTATCAGCACGCACACGTGTGTACTGTGAATCAGCTACATACTTCTTGATTGCCAAGACACTTCATCCTGATCATCGCACAATGTTGATTGTAGTCATGCCTTGACCTAAACACTCCACAATTTGTTGCTTCTCAGCAGCCGACACATCCTTTTTCTTTCCCATTTTGGCAGAAAATGTAGGCTGCTTAATAATGTGAGAGAGCCTTCTTAAGTAGTCTTGCCTTTCATTGGACACACCTGCCAAACTAATTAGCACAGGTGTCTGCAATTGCTTACAGTGATATAAAGAGCCCTGACACACATCACCATCAATGAGTTTAACTGACAAACAAACAAATTCTTCCCTTATCACTCCTAAACACTTTTTGCATAATAATTTGGAACGCGGTGTACATGTGCTTTTCCACAAAACACCAGTGGTTCACGTAGTGAATCTTACAGTTCTAACTTGCCAACCGTGGTCTGTATGGAATTGTTCAATAAAGGGCCCAAAATTAAGATAACATAGATGGGAGAGGTCTCTATGAATAGGAATTCCTAAGTATTTGATACCCTGTGAGGGCCAGGCAAAGGGAAAGTTGGACTGGATGGAATCCTATATGGATTTAGGGAGGGAGACATCGAGGGCCTCAGACTTCGCTGCATTGATTTTAAAATTTTACCATGTAACAAAGTGATCTATTTCAGCCATAACAGCAGGGATGGATATATGTGATTGAGTGATATATACTAGGACATCATCAGCAAATAGAGAGCACTTGTACTCGGTGCCTCCCACCTCAATCCACCTAATATTGGGGTTATGGCGAATTGATGAGAGCAGGTGCTCCGTCACTAGGATGTATAAGAGAGGGGACAGAGGACATCCCTGCCTTGTCCCATTGGTGATTGTGAAAGGTGATGAAAATGTTCTGACGCACCCCCTGGGCCTTGGGACACCCGGAGCCGGACCCTTTTTGGTGGATGCTGGTGGTTGTAGTCTTCGTGGCGGCGATCCGGTTCCGTGGCTCAGGGCGGTCAAACCAGTGGCGGAACTATTTATGTGGTTTTGATGTTTAAATGTCCGACTACGCCACCCGTGGATTGCGGTCAGAGTGAACCGCCGCTACAGGGCAGACCGCTAAGGCTGGTGTTGTGGGTGCAGCAGAGCGTAGCATAACTCCCCACGGGAGGAGTATAGCCTCAGGGCAGTGTATGCGGAGGATGGGGGTGATGGTGCAGGGCAGCAGCAGTAACGACACGGAGTCAGTGATGCAGTTCAGGGCCTTTACTCACAGTTCTTATTATCCAGACCACGTCTGCAGGTAACGGCTGCCCACGTCGTACTGTGCTCACCAGGTGAGGGGCTCAGACAACTCCCAGATAACTTTGGTGCGCTTCACAGGACCCCCTTTGTGTGTCCTTTGTCTGGCCTTTCTTACCAACACTTCTGTCCGGCTGCCTCGGGCCTCCTCTTGGTAAACTTGGCGCCAGTTTCCCTGACCCTATGTGGTGCCTTCCTAGCGGGTGGAGCAAGGGGCTGCGCCACATAAAATGTCAGAGCCTCCGGTTTCTAGCTGAGGGTCGTTTCCTGCCTCCACTAGTTCGGGGACCGGTCTCCCCCTTTGGCCTGACCCCTCCACGCAGGTGGATTCGGGCGTGCGGTGGCGACTCGCCCGTCCGCACCCCTGGGATCCCTTCATTCCTCGTTCCTGGAGCCTTCTCCGCTCCTCTTCCTTCCTTCTCCCTCTTCCAGGCCTGGGCCTCTGTTACTAGGCCCGCCTCCGGAGCAGAGCTCATGCAGAGCCCCTGCTCCCTGCCACTTCTGCTCAGACTTCTCTGCACTGAACTAAGATGGTGCCCACCTTTTATACTCCCTTATCAATGCACCCAGGAACTGCTTCCTCCCTGCTCCTGCACTGCAGGGTTCCCCTTCCTCAGTGTTTCCTCCCCCCACTCCAGCCAGGGACAGGGACTGTCGTGCCCATCTCAGGGGCATATTGGTCGCCCTGCCCCACGGCAATGTGGTGTAATGCATGCAGGTGTCGGGTCCTGATCCACACTCCATCCTTATCTGAGAGTGAGATATCACACCTCTGGGTGAGGTGCAATACGTCTGTAGCAACCGAGCCCTCGGTGCTACAGTTCCATTTATCTTCAGCCTAGGTGACGTATTGTGATACAGGGCCGTGATTTTGGCTATAAAAGGGTCCCCTAGACCCCTACCCCAAGCTTTTTAAGAGAATCATTTATGGCGTGCCAGGAGACTCTATGGAATGCTTTCTCAGCATCCAACGAGAGTATCTACTTACAAATTTTTAACTGCATCTAGCCCAGGAAATACTTTGTGCCTAGTAGCAGTGTCTGCTAGTCAGCGGATTATCCCGGCTGTTAAGCAAGCTACACCACCTGTAGTTTGGACACTTAATTTTTTCAAAGGAAATGCTTCGGGACCACGGGATACTTAGTGAAGAGCATCAGGAGGCACCCCAAGGCATAGGGGCTGGGACTGGCACTAGGATGCCTTGCGGTGGACAGCCGAGCTCGATCCTTATAAAAGCTTTTTAACTGCAGCAGCTTTAGTGGACGCTACTGGAGCTGGAATTACGCGGCTGCTGGCATGAGACTTGCCCTCCAATAGATCCTTGTAAATGGATTTAAAGTGTATTCATTCAAATTAGAGGGACAATTTAAATTAAAAAGCTTAGAGCTGCCTCCACCACAGGGGGGCTCTCTCGACCCACCAGCGGACAGGCACCAGTATTGGGAGAGGGGGGCTGGCCGTCAGGGTTCACCGCGGCTCTGGCACAAACCCGGCGACACGGAGGTGGCACGGGCATTAGCGGACTGGCCGTCTCGGCTTCTCACTTTTTGGATTTTAGAAGGGCATGACATGCCTATATCTGTGTCTCCCCCTCCTTTTACTCCTCCACCTCTTTTCTTTTCGCATGACTATATGTACTTGTCACTTTTCCATGTGTTAGTTGTGTCTTCTGAGCAGTTTGTCAGCTTTTGGACACCTTTGAAGGTGTTTTCTATGTGTTTCTATGTGTTTTTGTTTGCCTGCCATTGGTTTTAACGGTGTTCGAAGGTGTTCGACGAACAGTTCGACGAACAGTTCGGCGAACACACGGGTGTTCGACGAACCGAACCGAACTCGAACACTACGGGGGTGGCTCAACACTACTTCTGATGCGGCAAGGATCACTTCTGATGGGCACACTTTTAGGCAGTGACCTGGGTGTCAGAGATGCTTCCAGGGGTCTTCCCCATGCTGTTCCCATGTGTTTTCAGCACTGTATGCATGTGTCACACAGCACATGGCCAGATAAGGTTGTAAAATGTTAAAATGACATTTCCCGGTGAATGCATTTGTCACGGTTGAAAGCAATACAAACGTGTGCAAAAACACATAAAAAATGCTACTTGTGAACATAGCCCAAGGTGTGAAGGATTATTTTTGTTTTTGGTTATTTATTTTACCTTATACACAAGTCTTTACCCTGGAAAGGATGTTCCTTAACCCCTTTCCGACCTGGTCAGTAATAGTACGCACCAGGTCGGGAAGGCCGGTTCAGCGGGGGCTCCGGCGGTGAGCCCGCACTGAAGCGAGCACATGTCAGCTGATTATTGGAATCGCAATCCACCCGCGGCTGTTAACATGTTAAATCTCTGACAGTGGCATTTAACTCGCACTTCCGGGAGTCCTAAGCCCCGCCCATCAGTGACCCCGTCACGTGATCGCGGGTCACCAATGGGTGGGCATGACAAGTCAGGGTCTGCAGCAGACGCCTGTGGTTGTCATGTCTCAATTGCTATGAGCGCCACCTAGTGGTCAGCGCTCATAGCAAGTGAGTATTTTTGTTTTTGGTTATTTATTTTACCTTATACACAAGTCTTTACCCTGGAAAGGAAGTTCCTTAACATATTTCACAGGAAAACCGTTTCAGTTTCGTTTTTGAACGTTTTATTGTGAGCCCGTAAAAGTGGCTTAATACCTCTGACCACGTTGTTGACAGCAGTGACCTGGGGGTCAGAAATGCTTCCTGGGGCGATGCCCATGCTGTCCCCATGTCTTTTGAGCACTGTCACTATCGTTTTGGGCACTTTTTAGGCTTTCTACAGACTGAGGGGGTGCCGCCGCAAAAATGTTCGCGTCTCCCATAGACTAACATTGGGCTCGTTGCTCGGGTTGAGCACCCGAGTATCATGGCGAGCTCGGCCCAAGCTTCGAGCACCCGAGCATTTTAGTGCTCGCTCAACACTAGTTAGGACATATAATATTTCCATAACTCAATATGAAATTCCTATCTGTCCGAACAAAGCAGACTATATGGTTTGGATCCACAGCGGGTCTTCGTGTAGAAGCTTGCATTTAGCTAACTGGTGGGGGGTTGAATCCCTTGTTTGAAGCTGGCCAGGTGTCTTGTTACAACTACACATGCTTATGTGAAGCCCAGCTGTGCTTGGTATCACAAATCCTAGAAGGGTGTATTGAAGGATTCCTCCACAAGAGGCCCTCATAGCCATTCACACATCTCCACCTTCCACCTCAGACCACCAGAAGGAGCCCGGTAGGGATATAAAAGGGAAGGTGGAGCCAGGTAGCAGTTAGTTACAGTCAGAGTCTAGTTCAGTCTGGTTTAGCAGTGAGTCCAGTACAGCCTGAGAGGAGTTACCTCAGAGGACAAAAGCCTGTTCCAGCTCCTGCAATTGCTATCCTGCAGTGGAGCTTATCCAGATCGAGACTCAGTTGTAGCTCAGAGAGGTGAGCTTTAGGTGTGCCAGCGCCATAAGATCGGTGAAGCGCGGCAAGCTGCCGTTAGTGTGAGTAGCCTAGAGAGGGCCCGAGTAGGCTGAAGGCGAGTAGAGAGAGTTAGTTCATAAGGGGCAGAGGAGCTTAACTAGCTCACCCCGAAGAAGCAGTTACCGGACACCAGGTCCGAAGCTTACCTGGGATCTCCATGACCCAGTAAGATAAACTGGAATCCCTGGAGAACTACAAGTCCCAGGATCGCTAAAGTGCTGATACGTACCAGAGCCAGGAGACACATAGGCCCCATAGGTCGGGAGCGTGCACTCCAAGAGAAGGCCCTACCACAAGGTCAGCCAGCGCAGGACAGAGACAAAGTTAGGCCTAGCTCCAGGCAGGTCAGAAACTTACTAAGCAGAGTCAAGAAACAGGAGGCCCAAAACCTGCTCATTGGGGAGGATCCGGACATACACCCTTCACCCTACAGTGCTCCGGGGAGTGCCTGAATTTCCATCAGTAAAAGGTACTGAAGTGACTATCGTGTCTGTCCCTGTTCTTGCTCTGACCCAGCGGGGTCTCTTCGTCCTGCTTTCCCCATTCATACACTGCCCTGAGGCCTAGCTCCACCTGTGGGGAGCTATACCATCCAGCTGCCTTATCACCAGCCTCAGTGAACTGCGCAGCGCTGGTGATCATCACCAGAAGCCATAGGTGGTGTCACAAACTCTTTTATAAACTTAACAAATCACCAACCCTTTTTAAAGGAGAGGCCCAGGGTACGGGCCCGGGAGCCGACCACCGCGACATCCCTAAAGGCCAGGCTAAAGGCCCGGGTACCGAGTCATCCCCATCTCCCCCTGGGCTAGTCACTTACAGGATGTTTGTAAGCTGCAATTACATCCCTCCATCTTTCACAATGTCCAACTGGGCTCCACATCTTTAAGGTTTTCCCGGCTTTCTTACACATGATACAAATTTGTAAGGATTAAAGATTAACTATTAAACTTTCTTCTGAATTCTACAACCTTTCTGACTCGAAGGTCAAAATGACACTGCTGTGCACATGTTCTGTCGCGAGCCATTCAAAAAGTGAAATGCTCATTCTTCTGGCAGCTTGCACTAGGAAGCTGACCACTCTTAATACTTAACAGTATAGTGTTAAAGGTGCCACTGGAGGAGCCGCTGCAAGAACAAAGGCTAAGCGCCTTAGGAAAAAGAACGTCTACAGTTTCCTGAAACAACTTCACCTGGGAAAACTCAACGGCTGCACTGGCGTCTAAATGATGCAGTGTGCACATACTCTAAGGCTTTGAGGCGTTTTTTTTTGGAGATAAAAATCTCCAAAACCCTTCTCTAAAACTGCTTCAAAACCTCTTGGAAACCCTTCCTAAATCATTTATGTGGCAAATCCACTCTACTGTCCTTACAAAGAGCTTTTTTGTTTGTTTTTTTTACTTTTTTTTCCTGAAGAGGTTTTCAAAAACAGAAGATGCATGCCACTTCTGGGGAGCACATCCTGAATGAAATTGCTACAAAGTAAGTTTGGAGCGGCTTTCATTAGAAGCTGCTTAAAAGAAGGAGACATCCACTTTATTTTTTTCCACCAGGTTTTATTCTAATCCTAAAGCAGAAAAAAAATCAAGACTGAACATATAAACAGCAAAGTGATTTTTACAATAGAAATCAACAGGAAGAATCTTTCAAGCATTTTTTAAGTGATTTTTCAAGCATTTTGTTATTTTAGACACACTCCAAAAAGCTCCTAAAAACAGTGAACACTACCACCAAACACAACCCCTTGTCATGTAAACATCATGCCCTAAATAGTCTTGTAAATAAAAAAAAAATGGTTGAGGAAGAGTCCTTCAAGCATTTTTTAAGCTATTTTTCAAGTGGTATTTCATTTTAGACACACTCACTCCTAAAAGCTCCTAAAAAAACCTGTGTACACTCTACCACTATACCTAACCCTTTATCATGTAACATCGTGCCCTAAATGTTCTTGTAATTTATAAATAGCTGCTGCTGTAAAAAACTCACAAAAAACAAGCCCTCATATGTTTATGTGGACAGAAAAATTAAAAAAGTTATGGCTCTTCCAAGAAGGGGAGGGAAGAATGAAAATGAAAAAAAACGAAAAATCGGCCAGGTGTGGAGGAGGTAAAAAGTCTGACTGATGACCACCTATGACAATGAGAGTGCCCACACCCCCAACACATGACTTGAAGCCAAATTGAGCACAAAGGTGGAAATTTACGCCAGAAAAAATGCCTATAAAACTTTCAAATGTTGCCAACTTTTTGCGCAATGTGGAGTTGTGGAAACATTTTGCGATTTTTTTAACTCTTCACACCAGGTTCCAAAAACAAGCAGAGCTGGGGAGGGGAGGAGCAGGGATGGGTTGTGGCTATACCCTCCCATCACATTTTTTGACAGTGGTAAAATACATTACACCAGAAATATTACCCTGGCTCCTGACTAGAGTAACATTTCTGGCGAGATGTACACAATTAATAAAGTGCACCAAATTTATTAAGTGGGGTGCACCTGTTAAAGTGGCACAACTTTTACATGCACGCTGCACATTAAGACTATCCGATCTTATTGACTTGAGGTAAAAATCTAATTTTATCATCGCACATCCGAAACCCATCAGAATCAATAGAGGGTGGATGTGCAGTATTCCCTATTTGTATCATTAGGGGGTGGAAGTGAAGTATCCCTTATTCGTATCAATAGGGGGTGGATGTTCAGCTCCGCAACTGAGCAGTTCTGTCCGACACCAGTGTGTTGCACCTCCACCAATCTGACATTGATGACCTATCCTAAGAATAGGCCATCAATGTTAAAGTACCAGACAATCCATTTAAGCAATGGAATTTGAAAAGTTTACATTATTATGGATCGGGTTGGTGAAATCTATACCATAATCATATTGTCACTGTTTCATGACTGACTGTGGCCTAGGGATGCTGTGAGTGACAGATCATCTGCCCTATAGGATCTGGAGTGTGCTGGACTGTCAGTATTGTGAGTGACCGGCCAGTCACCCAATCTGATCCTGTCTAGTGATGAGCGAGCACTAAAATGCTCGGGTACTCGTTGCTCGGGTCGAGCAAATTGGAATACTTGGGTGCTCGACCCGAGCAACAAGCCCAATGTAAGTCTATGGGAAATTCAAACATTTTTCAGGCGGCTCCCCCCGGCGGTCTGCAGAGGGCCTAAAAATTGCCCAAATCGATGGAAACAGTGCTCAAATGACATGGCAACAGCATGGGGAACACCCCTGGAAGCATCTCTGACTCCCAGATCACTGGGCTATGTTCACACGTAGCGTTTTTGATGTGTTTTTGCACTTTTGCATTGCTTTCAACCAATACAAATGTATTCACCAGGAAATGTCATTTTAACATTTTACAACCTTATCTGGCCATGTGTGTGTGACACATCATCAGACACATGCATACAGTGCTGAAAAGACATGGGAAGCATCTCTGACTCCCCGGTCACTGCCTAAAAATGTGCACATCATAAGTGATCCTTGGCACATGCAAGATGCCTCCCGCCATGCACCTGTCGTTGCAGACTTGCAACAATCACCGTCCATGCCCTTGTCCCACTGCAGCGTTCAGTTGTCCCTACCCCATTACTTGGAATGCAAGCGCAAGTATGCAGGCAGCCACCCACCCACCCACAGGCTGCAATACTATACTGCCAAATTTTTGACAGCTGCTTGCACTTGAAATGTGGCCTTTTAGGCTCGTGGAGGCGGAAGCTTTTCATAACCTCTTGCGGGCGGCAGTTGGGTGTCCATACACGGTCCCCAGCTGCCACTATATTTCCTGGAATCGCCTCCGCCTTCCACAAGCATGGGTCCCACAACATTACCCATGCTCTCCCCAGTGCACTTACTGGGAAGGACCGCCTAACCACAAACAAGTGGACAGGTGAATGTGGCCAGGGACCGTACGGAGCCAGTCCACAACTTTTTTTGCTGAGAGTTGTATTTAGCTCGGTGAAAGGACAGGCATAGAGGGAAACCGTATCTACCCTGCGTGTCATTTCTCCCACGAAGTCCTCTAAAGCTGCTTGCACTTGAAATGTGGCCTGAACATTACTGCTGGTACTTTTCTGTGGGAATTTGCTTGCATCCTACCAGCCTGGAATATTTACAGCAAACTATGGTACAACGCCATGGTATTAGCACTGCCCCCAGTACCAGTAGTGACGCCATCCCCAATTTCCTTCTCAGGAATTTTATTTGGTAGACTGAGTGGCTGCCCAAATACATTTTCTCATAAAGGAGCTGAAGATAGAGTGGCAGTAGGTGGAAGTTTCTCCAGCCTGTTAGATATTAGAGGGTGAACGGCAGCACATTGGATCAGTGGTTAGCACTGAAGCCTTGTAGCACTGGGATCCTGGGTTAAAATCCCAGCAAGGACAACATCTGCAAGGACTTTGCATGTTCTCTCCGTGTTTCCGTGTATTTCCTCCTCAGTAAAAATAGAGTGTCCGGGATCCTTCCCACACACTTTTCTTAGCCAGGACTGCTTCTCGGCAGGGTTGGACTTGGCTTCTACCTGAGGAGAGTTCATGATAGCTCTAATTTTGCAGCTGCTATGGGGCTCTTGAGCGGGTGAGAAAGGTTAGCCCTCAGAATCAAATCCTCTGGTGGGCACAATGTTTTTCAGTCTGAAACAGCTTCTCAGTGGGAGTTGTATTTCACCAGAGCCATATTCTTTAGCTCGGTGGAAGGACTGGCATAGAGGGAAACTGTATCTACCCCGGCTGTCATTTCTCTGTCACCAGGTTCCGCCAATTGTCACACACGACCATGCCTGGCTGTATGTTTAGCGGTGGGAGCCACAGATCAGGTTGCTATGTATGCAACAACTCTGCAGCGCTGGTTTGTCAATTAAGCATTAATCATGTTATCTTCAGCACAGCCTGTTGCCGATTGGCCAAGGCAGTGCTGCAGTGCTGTCAGCTTGTGACTGATATAGTCATTTCGGAGATGGAGGAGGAGGTGCATGAGCTGAACAATGTGATTACATTGAGGTTAAATTGGTGACGCTGTTTTTTATACTAAAGAAAGACCCTATTGTTTTGTTTTTTTTACGTTATTTTTTAAGACAAATGCATTCACCGGGAAATGTAATTTTAACATTTTACAACCTTATCTGGCAATGTGGTGTGAGACACATCATCAGACACATCCTGTTTTATTTATGATGGAGGGACTCTGAAAGTCATAAAGCCTATTCTTATAGGGCTATCAGACGGCCCTTACTATTCTTAAAAGGCCAGCTGTCGGCCCTCGCTATTGTTAGAGAGCCATCAGCCGGCTATGCTTTGTTGTTCCCATTATTAACAAGTGGGTCTCCTATACTGTTATTACATATCCAGTGACTGCAAGGGCTGCCAAAAATTTGGATGCAACCCAATACCCGTTTGAGGAGACATAGAGGAGGGTCTAAGTAAAAAAAATGTTCCCATTATAAAGGAGCGGGTGGTAATGCCCATGCTGTGACTGCAAGGGCTGCCAAAATTTGGGAAAAACCCCACTAAGAATTTAAAGACACATAGAGCAGGGCCACAGTAACGACAATTTCCATTTAGGAAGGAGAGAGTCTGCTATACAGTTATAGGGTATGCAGTGAGTCCAACGGCTGACCAATTTTGGGAAAAACCCCACTAAGAATTTAAAGACACATGAAGCAGGGTCACAGTAACAAGGTATGACATGTTCCCTTTAGAAAGGAGAGGGGCTGCTATACAGTTATAGGGTATGCAGTGAGTCCAACGACTGACCAATTTTAGGAAAAACCCCACTAACAATTTAAAGACACATAGAGCAGGGCCACAGTAACGACAAATTCCCATTAGAAAGGAGTCTCCCATAGTGTTGGGCTATGCAGTGAATGCAAGAGCTGCCAAAAATTTGGAGGCACTTCAATGCCCCTTGGAAGAGACGTGGAGGAGGGCCTCATAAAAAAATGTTCCCATTAGAAAGAAGCGGGCCTCCTATACTTGTAATGCCCATGCACTAAGTGTATGGGCTGACAAATATTTACCCCTGGGGGGTCTACATGAACATACTGTATAATTTTTTTTTTTTACGGGCATCATAAACACCCTTTAAAAAAATTATGTGGGTGTTGCATCACGGACCACGGTCACCCTGGTGATATGATGGGGGAGGATGAGGAGAAGGAGGAGGACAAGAGCAAATAGCCAAAATCAGGAAGCATATACCCATGTGTCGGTGTGAAAAGGTGCATGGGAAAACACCTGCCAAGAAAAGACGCTGGATTTGAGTTTATGTTACGCTGCTATCATTCAGTGGTGTTGAGAAGTCTGGCCCAATCCAGCCCTTATTCATCTTTATAAGAGTCAGCCTGTCAGCATTTTCAGTTGATAGGCGGATGCACTTATCAGTTATAATTCCAACAGTGGCACTAAAAACCCCCTCTGATAAAACGCTGGTGGCAGGGCAGGCCATGACCTCCAAGGCATAGAGAGCCAGTTCATTCCATGTATCCAGCTTGGATACCCAATAATTATAAGGCACAGCGGAATCACGGAGGACGTTGGTATGGTCGGCAAGGTACTCCCTCAGCATCTTCCCAAACTTTGCACTCCTTGTGAGAGTACCCCGCGCCTCAGGGCCTGCGCGATGGGAGGGTCTGAGAAAACTCTTTCAGAACTTTGACAGTGTTCCCCTGCCTCTGCTGGATTGAAGTTGTGTCTCTCTCGCCTGTACTCCTTAGTTGTCCAACGAAGTGTGCCCTCTGCCGCCAGCGTTTTCAGATGGGAATTTCTTTAATAGTTCCGCAACAAGGGCCTTCTGGTACAGCCCCATTTTTGTAGACCTGTCCGCCTCAGGAATAAAAGATAGAAAGTTCTCCTTGTAGCGTGGGTCTAGAAGTGTCAACAACCAGTAATGACTGTCACCCAAAATTTTGAGAACACGAGGGTCATGGGAAAGGCAGCATAACATAAATTCAGCGATGCGTGCCAGACAACTAACAGGCAAGACTTCTGTGTCCTCACCAAGAGGATGACTGACCATGCTCTCTTCCTCCTCCTCCTCCTCTCTGTCCTCTGGCCATCCACGCTGAACAGATGGTATGACAGCTGTGCAGGTAGTACCATCTATAGTGCATGAAACTAGCTCCTGTCCTTCCTCCTCCTCCTCTTCCTCATTATCACCCAATCCATGTTGGGATGAGATGAGACTTGGCTGTGTCTAATCACCCTGTATGGTTCCTTGCTCCATCTCATCATGCTCCGCCTGCAATGCATCCTTTTTGATTGCGAGCAGAGAGCGTTTCAGCAGACAGAGAAGCGGGATGGTGATGCTAGTTATGGCGTCATCGTCGCTCACCATCTTGGTAGAGGCCTCAAAGTTTTGGAGGATGGTACATATGTCTGACATCCATGTCCACTCCTGAGGTCTTATGTGTGGAGTCTGAACTGAATACCGACGGCCTTGTTGATGCTCGTGCTCAAGAACTGCCCTCTTCTGCTCACAAATCCTTCTGAACATCTGCAGTGTAGAGTTCCAATGCGTGGGGACACCACATACCAGTCTGTGGGCCGGAAGCTGCAAACGCTGCTGAAGCATGGCAAGGGCGGCGGAAGCTGTAGCTGACTTTCTAAAATGGGCACACAGGCGGCGTACTTTAACAAGCAGATCCAGCAGCTCCGTGTAGGATTTGAGAAACCGCTGAACCACGAGGTTAAGCACATGGGCCAGGCATGGTACGTGTGTGAGCTCGCCTCGCCTCAGAGCCGCCACCAGGTTCCGGCCATTGTCACACACGACCATGCCTGACTGTAGGTTCAGCAGTGTGAGCCCCAGATCTGCCTGCTCTTTCAGAGCTGTCCACAGCTCTTCAGCATTGTGTGTTTTTTCAGCTAAGCATATTAGCTTAAGCACAGCCTGTTGCCGCTTGGCCAAGGCAGTGCTGCAGTGCTGTCAGCTTGTGACGGATGTAGTCATTTCGCAGATGGAGGAGGAGGTGCATGAGCTGAACAATGTGATTACATTGAGGTTAAATTGGTGACGCTGTTTTTTATACTAAAGAAAGATCCTATTGTTTTGGTTTTTTTACGTTATTTTTTAAGACAAATGCATTCACCGGGAAATGTCATTTTAACATTTTACAACCTTATCTGGCAATGTGGTTTGTGACACATCATCAGACACATCCTGTTTTATTTATGATGGAGGGACTCTGAAAGTCATAAAGCCTATTCTTATAGGGCCATCAGATGGCCCTTACTATTCTTAAAAGGCCAGCAGTCGGCCCTCGCTATTGTTAGAGAGCCATCAGCCGGCTATGCTTTGTTGTTCCCATTATTAAAAAGTGGGTCTCCTATACTGTTATTGCATATCCAGTGACTGCAAGGGCTGCCAAAAATTTGGATGCAACCCAATACCCCTTTGAAGAGACATAGAGGAGGGTCTAAGTAAAAAAAATGTTCCCATTATAAAGGAGCAGGTGGTAATGCCCATGCTGTAACTGCAGGGGCTGCCAAAATTTGGGAAAAACCCCACTAAGAATTTAAAGGCACATAGAGCAGGGCCACAGTAACGACAAATTCCCATTAGAAAGGAGTCTCCCATAATGTTGGCCTATGCAGTGAATGCAAGGACTGCCAAAAATTTGGAGGCACTTCAATGCCCCTTGGAAGAGACGTGGAGGAGGGCCTCATAAAAAAATGTTCCCATTAGAAAGGAGCGGGCCTCCTATACTTGTAATGCCCATGCACTAAGTGAATGGGCTGACAAATATTTACCTCTGGGAGGTCTACATGAACATACTGTACAAAAAATTTTTTTTACGGGCATCATAAACACCGTTTAAAAAAATTATGTGGGTGTTGCATCACGGACCACGGTCACCCTGGTGATATGGTGGTGGAGGATGAGGAGAAGGAGGAGGACAAGAGCAAATAGCCAAAATCAGGAAGCATATACCCATGTGTCTGTGTGAAAAGGTGCATGGGAAAACACCTCCCAAGAAAAGACACTGGATGTGAGTTTATGTTGCGCTGCTATCATTCAGTGGTGTTGAGAAGTCTGGCCCAATCCAGCCCTTATTCATCTTTATAAGAGTCAGCCTGTCAGCATTTTCAGTTGACAGGCGGATGCGCTTATCAGTTATAATTCCACCAGTGGCACTAAAAACCCCCTCTGATAAAACGCTGGTGGCAGGGCAGGCCAAGACCTCCAAGGCATAGAGAGCCAGTTCATTCCACGTATCCAGCTTGGATACCCAATAATTATAAGGCACAGCGGAATCACGGAGGACGTTGGTATGGTCGGCAAGGTACTCCCTCAGCATCTTCCCAAACTTTGCACTCCTTGTGAGAGTACCCCGCGCCTCAGGTCCTGCGCGATGGGAGGGTCTGAGAAAACTCTTTCAGAACTTTGACAGTGTTCCCCTGCCTCTGCTGGATTGAAGTTGTGTCTCTCTCGCCTGTACTCCTTAGTTGTCCAATGAAGTGTGCCCTCTGCCACCAGCATTTTCAGATGGAAATTTCTTTAATAGTTCCACAACAAGGGCCTTCTGGTTCAGCCCCATTTTTGTAGACCTGTCCGCCTCAGGAATAAAAGATAGAAAGTTCTCCTTGTAGCGTGGGTTCAGAAGTGTCAACAACCAGGAATGACTGTCACCCAAAATTTTGAGAACACGAGGGTCATGGGAAAGGCAGCATAACATAAATTCAGCGATGCGTGCCAGACAACTTACAGGCAAGACTTCAGTGTCCTCACCAAGAGGATGACTGACCATGCTCTCTTCCTCCTCCTCCTCCTCTCTGTCCTCTGGCCATCCACGCTGAACAGATGGTATGACAGCTGTGCAGGTAGTACCGTCTATAGTGCATGAAACTAGCTCCTGTCCTTCCTCCTCCTCCTCTTCCTCATTATCACCCAATCCATGTTGGGATGAGATGAGGCTTGACTGTGTGTAATCACCCTGTATGGTTCGTTGCTCCATCTCATCGTGCTCCGCCTGCAATGCATCCTCTTTGATTGCGAGCAGAGAGCATTTCAGAAGACAGAGAAGCGGTATGTTGACGCTAATTATGGCGTCATCGCCGCTCACCATCTTGGTGGAGTCCTCAAAGTTTTGGAGGATGGTACATATGTCTGACATCCATGTCCACTCCTGAGGTCTTATGTGTGGAGTCTGAACTGAATACCGACGGCCTTGTTGATGCTCGTGCTCAAGAACTGCCCTCTTCTGCTCACAAATCCTTCCCAACATCTGCAGTGTAGAGTTCCAATGCGTGGGGACATCACACACCAGTCTGTGGGCCGGAAGCTGCAAACGCTGCTGAAGCATGGCAAGGGTGGCGGAAGCTGTAGCTGACTTTCTAAAATGGGCACACAGGTGGCGTACTTTAACAAGCAGATCCGTCAGCTCCAGGTAGGATTTGAGAAACCACTGAACCACAAGGTTAAGCACATGGGCCAGGCATGGTACGTGTGTGAGCTCGCCTCGCCTCAGAGCCGCCACCTGGTTCCGGCCATTGTCACACACGACCATGCCTGGCTGTAGGTTCAGCGGTGTGAGCCGCAGTTCTGCCTGCTCTTTCAGATCTGTCCACAACTCTTCAGCATTGTGCATTTTTTCAGCTAAGCATATTAGCTTCAGCACAGCCTGTTGCCGCTTGGCCGAGGCAGTACTGCAGTGCTTCCAGCTTGTGACTGATGTGGTCATTTCGGAGATGGAGGCTGAAGAGGAGGAGGAGGCTGAGGAGGATGAGGTGCAGGAGCTGTAGACCGTGGGGGCAACCCTGATTGACTTAGGGCCCGCAATCCTTGGCGTCGGGAGGACGTGTTCCGTCCCAAGGTCCGACTGGGTCCCGGCTTCCACTATGTTAACCCAGTGTGCCGTCAGCGAGATGTACCATCCCTGCCCACAACCACTTGTCCACGTGTCCGTGGTTAGGTCGACAAGTGCTTGTGTAATGCAGGGACGGCACACCAGGAGAAATAGTGGCGGCTGGGGACCGAGTACCGAGGGACAGCCGCCGCCATCAGGTTGCGCAATGCTTCCGTCTCCACGAGCCTAAAAGGCACCATTTCGAGCGCAAGCAGTCGTGAAATGTGAGAATTTAGTAGTGTGGCCTGTGGGGCGTTGGCTGTATATTTGCACTTGCGTTCCAAAGACTGGGGTATGGACAACTGAACGCTGCGCTTGGACAAGGACATGGACATGCTTCCTGATGCTGCTACTTGAGAGTGTGCAACGACAGGTGCAGGGCAGGAGGCGTCTTGGCATACACCATAGACAGGGGATTGGCTTGCATGCACAACTGCGGAAGAAGCAATGGTGCCACCTGCAGACACTGTTCCTGGACACTGGGGTTCGGCCCACAAAATCGGGTGCTTTGCTGCCATGTGTCTGATCATGCTGGTGGTGGTCAGGCTGGTAGTTTTGCTACCCCTGCTGATGCTGGCATGGCAGGTGGTGCAAATAGCCTTTTTGGGATTATCGGCAGAGTCTTTAAAAAACAACCAGACTCGGGAAGACCTAACAGTAGTACTGGCAACTTCCTTTGTGTTGGTGTTACGGGGAACGGTTGCCTGCTTTCTGTCTGCGGCCACCACACTGCTTCTTCCTCCCTGTTGGGGTGCTCTGCCTCCCTCCCTCTGTGTGCTGCTGTCCTCACTCTACATGTCCACCTGCCAAGTTGGGTCAGTTACTATATTATCCACCACCTCATCTTCCACTTCCGCACCCTTGTCCTCCTCCTGACTTTCTGGCAATTGTGTCTCATCATCGTCCACCTCTTGTGACACTTTCCCACCGTCGCCTTTGTGTGACCGTGGTTGCTCAAATATTTGGGCATCGCTACACGCGATCTCCTTTTGCCCCACTTCAAGTGGACCGGGCGAGAGGCCCGAATCTATAAATGGAAAAGTGAACAGCTCTTCAGAGTGTCCAAGTGTGGGATCAGTTGTCTCTGGGTACTCGGTATGGTGGGAGGAAGTAGGATCAGGGTGAGAAATATGCGATCCAGACTCACGGCTACTGTAACTTGACCGTGTGGAAGACAGGGTGGTGGTGGTGGTGGCTAAGTGACTGGAAGCATTATCCGCTATCCAACCAACAACCTTTTGACACTGCTCTGGGTTCAATAGTGGTGTGCTGCGGTCCCCGAGAAATTGGGACAGGAAGGTCAGGCGAGAAGATGTGGGTGTTTGTTGTGGCACAATTTCGGCTTGCCCACGGCCTTGTCCTCGGCCTCTGCATGCACCATTACCATCACGTCCAGTTCCCCGTACCTTGCCACGTGCCTTGCCCATTTTAAATGGAGGACAGTATCTTCCACGCTCACTACAAATGACTGAGTTTGGAGCGACCTTATATGTGATCCGTGTGATGGAGAACACAGAGTTTTAAATACCTGGCCTGTAGGTAAGTAGTTTGACCAGCAAACTTCTGTGAATTGCTTCACTGACACACTGAAAGAAATTTTTAATGGAGGCCAGAAATGGCAGTATTTTCTGACAACGTATATGTGATCCGTGTGATGGAGAAAACAGAGTTTTAAATACCTGGCCTGTAGGTAAGTAGTTTGACCAGCAAACTGCGGTGAATTGCTTCAATAACACACTAAAGGAAATTTTTAATGGAGGCTAGAAATGGCAGTATTTTCTGAGAACGTATATGTGATCCATGTGACGGAGAAAACAGAGTTTTAAATACCTGGCCTGTAGGTAAGTAGTTTGAACAGCAAACTGCGGTGAATTGCTTCAATGACACACTAAAGGAAATTTTTAATGGAGGCCAGAAATGGCAGTATTTTCTGACAACGTATATGTGATCCGTTTGACGGAGAAAACACAGTTTTAAATAGCTGGATATTTAGCGCTGTAATATGGAAAGGACCTGGCTGTATTCTGCAGTGCCAACAAGCAAATTGGGCAGAAAAAATGGTGTTCACTGGATGGCTTTTTAAGCAAATAATGAGGATTAAGATCCAAAGAAAAGTATTCCTGGCCCCTGAGACCTGGGCCTTTGTATATAAATATCTAACAGCAGCAGAAGGCAGAATTGGAATGGAGCCTCTTGTGCTATATGCACTGCCGTCTGCTATATACCCTGCCTGCCTATACACCCTGCCTGCCTGATATCTCTGCAGATGGATTAGTCCTTAGAAGGACTGTTTGTTAAGATGGATATGTATAATGTACGGTTTTTCTCCCTACACTACCTAATACACAATCAAATCTGTCACTGACGCAGCAGCCGCTCTCCCTACACTGTCTGATTCCAGAGTGACTGTGACGAGCATTGCGGCGCCAGGTCTGATATAGACCTGTTGATGCTGTGCAGCCAGCCAATCACTGTAATGCCCACAATCAACATGGCTACGGCATTACAGTGCATGGCAGGCAATCCCTGCATGTTCATTGGCTCTCTAAAGAGCTTCAAACATGCAGGGAGGGGACCCGAGTTCCCGCCCGAGCAACCCGGAAATCTCGAGCAGTGAGATGCTCGGGCGAGCACCGAGCAGTAGCGAGCATGCTCACTCATCACTAATCCTGTCGCATGCTGGGCTGTCAGAATTTTAATTGACAGCCCTGCTGCTCAATCTAGCCTAGTCTGAGGGCTTTCCCCCAGGTGTTTCCCATTCTTGTTAATTTGCTAGCTATTTAGCTGGCTAGCTATGTGCAGACCATTGTCAGTTGTAGCTTTGCTCAGTGTTTTTCTCTATGTCTGCTTTCTCAATCTTGCTTCTGGACCTTCAATTTGTGTTGACTATTTGTGTGTGTTATTCCTTTTGCTATTAATGCTCTCTGACCTAAGGTACCTGACCTCGGACTTGGCCGCTGAGTATCCATTTATCTTATCCCCTTATCTTGATGTACCCTCCTGGAATTTGACCACAGACTGTTACTTGACCACGCCTTTGACTTGCCCCTTTGTACCATAAATCCTCCTGGTATCTGACCTCGGACCTCCTGACTATCCTGTCTCATGGCTCATCCGTGAGTAGTGACTCAGCATCACATATATCCAGTGGGGAAAATAAGTATTTGATACAATGACTATTTTGCAAGTTTTCCCACCTAGAAAAAAATGGAGAGGTCTGTAATTTTTATCGTTGGAACACTTCACCTGTGGGAGATGGAATCTTATAAAAATCCGGAAAATCACATTGTATGATTTTTACATAATTAATTAGCATTTTATTAGATAAAATAAGTATGTGATACATTAGAAAAACAGAACTTAATATTTGGTCTAGAAACCTTTGTTTGCAATTATAGAGTTAAGACATTTCCTGTAGTTCTTGACCAAGTTTGCACAACTGCAGCATGGATTTTGGCTCACTCCTCCATACAGACCTTCTCCAGATCTTTCAGGTTTAGGGGCTGTCACTGGGCAACATTGAGTTTCAGCTCCCTCCAAAGATTTTCTATTGAGTTCCGGTCTGGAGACTGGCTAGGACACTCCAGGCCCTTGTAATGCATCTTACGAAGCCACTCCTTAGCTGCCTTGGCTGTGTGTTTTGGGTCATTGTCATGCTGGAAGACCCGGCCACGACCCATCTTCAATTCTCTTACTGAAGGAAGGAGGTTGTTGGGCAAAATCTCACGATACTTGACCTCATCCATCCTCCCTTCAATATGGTGCAGTTGTCCTGTCCCCTTTTCATAAAAGCACCCCCAAAGTATGTTGTTTCTCCCATCATGCTTCATGGTTGGGACGGTGTTCTTGGGGTTGCATTCATCTTTCTTCTTCCTCCAAAGACGGCGAGTGGAGTTGATACCAAAAAGTTCTATTTTGATTCCATCTGACCACATGACCTTCTCCCATGCTTCCTCTAGATTGTTCCAATGGTCATTGGGGGACTTAAAATGGGCCTGGACATGTGCTTGGGTGTGCATGCCCTGCAGAATTTTAATCCATGACAGCATAGTGTGTTACTAATGGTAATGTTTGAGGTCATTGACCAGGTCCTCCCGTGTAGTTCTGGGCTGATTCCTGACCTTTCTCAGAATCATCTTTGCCCCACAAGGTGAGATCTTACATGGAGCCCCAGACCGAGTAAGATTGACAGTCATCATGTGCTTCTTCCATTTTCTAATAATTGTGCCACCAATTGTTGCCTTCTCACCAGGCTGCTTGCCTATTGTCCTGTAGCCCTACCTAGCCTTGTGCAGTTCTACAATTTTGTCCCTGGTGTCCTTAGACAGTTCTTTGGTTTTGGCCATGGTGGAGAGGTTGGAGTGTGATTGTTTGAGTGTGTGGACAGGTGTCTTTGATACAGGTAACGAGTTCAAACAAGTGCAATTAATACAGGTAATGAGTGCAGAGTAGGAGGGCTTCTTAAATAAAAACTAACAGATCTGTGAGTCAGAATTCTTACTGATTTGTAGGTGGTCAAATACTTATTTCATGCAATAAAATTCAATTTAATTATTTAAAAATCATACAATGTAATTTTCTGGATGTTATTTTTAGATTCTGCATCTCACAAGTGAAGTGACCTAAGATAAAAAATTACAGACCTCTCCATTCTTTGTAGGTGGGAAAACTTGCAAAATTGGCAGGGTATCAAATACTTATTTTCCCCACTGTATATAGAACATACAGAAGTAAAGAGCCCAAGGACACTCTGACCTTTACTCTAAAGTGATCCTTTGAAGTAATCTGTGATCCATGGGGATGCAAGAGCCCATGGATCTATAATATAACCAAGCATGTGTCCGTCTGTCCGAAGCCTCTATAGACTGAGCATGCTCAGGATGGCGTAATAGCGACAAAATGTCCAGGAAGAGAGAAAAAGAAAGAAAGAGAAAGAAAGAGACAAATTCGTCATTGAGTACTCTCCCGTATCAGTACACTATATATACAACGCAAAGCATAAGTTTGTACACCCCTGTATTATCAGTACATTATATATACAGCGCTCAGCATAAGTGAGCACACCTCTGTATTATCAGTACATTATATATACAGCGCTCAGCGTAAGTGAGTACACCCCATGTATTATCAGTACATCTATAATATAACCAGGGATGTGTCCTTCTGTCCGATGCCTCTATAGACTGGGCATGCTCAGTATGGCGCAATAATGACATTATGTCCAGGACGAGAAAGAGAGAAAGAAAGAGAGAGACAAATTTGTAAGTGAGTAAACCCCGTATTATTAGAGCACTATATATACAGCGCTCAGCGTAAGTGAGTACACCCCCCTGTATTCTCAGTACATTATATATACAGCGCTCAGCATAAGTGAGTACACCCCCTGTATTCTCAGCCCATTATACATACAGTGCTCAGCGTAAGTGAGTACACCCCCCTGTATTCTCAGCTTGTTATACATACAGCGCTTAGCACAAGTGAGTACACCCCCCTGTATTCTCAGCTTGTTATACATACAGCGCTTAGCACACCCCCCTGTATTCTCAGTACATTATATATACAGCGCTCAGCATAAGCGTGTACACCCCCCTGTATTCTCAGTACATTATATATACAGCGCTCAGCATAAGCGTGTACACCCCCTGTATTCTCAGCACGTTATACATACAGCACTCAGCGTAAGTGAGTACACCCCCCTGTATTCTCAGCATGTTACATCTACAGCGCTCAGCATAAGTGAGTACACCCCATGTATTATCAGTGCATCTATAACATAACCAGGGATGTGTCCCTCTGTCCAAAGCCTCTATAGACTGGGCATGCTCAGTATGGCGCAATAACGACATTATGTCCAAGACGATAGAGAGAAAGAAAGAAAGAAAGAAAGAGAGAGACTAATTCGTAAGTGAATAAACCCCCATATCATTAGAGCACTATATATACAGCACTCAGCAGATGTCAGTACACCCCCCTGTATTCTCAGTATGTTATATATACAGCGCTCAGCATACGTGAGTACACCCCCCTGTATTGTCAGTACGTTATATATACAGCTCTCAGCGTGAGTACACCCTCTGTATTCTCATCACATTATACATACAGCGCTCAGCGCGAGCACACCCCCTGTATTCTCAGCACATTATACATCCAGCGCTCAGCATAAGTGAGTACACCCCACCTGTATTCTCAGTACATTATATATAAAGCGCTCAGAGTAAGTGAGTACATCCACTGTATTCTCAGTACATTATATATATAGTGCTCAGCGTCAATGAGTACACCCCCCCTGTATTCTCAGCACGTTATAAATACAGCGCTCAGTGTAAATGAGGACACCCCCCGCATTCACAGTATGTTACATCTACAGCGCTCAGAGTAAGTGAGTACACCCCCCTGTATTCTCAGTACATCTTATATATGCTGAACGCGTCCTTCTGTCCGAAGCCGGGATGGGTGGCGCCAGCGCAGTGAGGTTCCTGAGTCATCACATGTGCAGACCACGCTACGGTGCCATTTTATTGAAGTCACTGTGTTTGCGAATTCGCAGACAGTGTCTTTAAAAAATGGTGCAGGACAGCACAGTTTACGCACATGTTGACTCGGGTGCCATTAATAAAATTAAAAATGTACCAATAAAAATGCTAGCCACCCAGACAGAGAATGGGTTTAATAGCTAATGTACTGTATATACTGTATATATCCGGAGTTGTAAGTAACTAGAATGTGGAAAAATGGAGGCAAGATACTAAAGCCAAAATCTTAGCTAGAAAACTGACCAGAGTCAAGGACAAGAAACATTGCAGAACCAAGACAAAAGCTGAAGCAGGAACTCTAATCATAAGGCAGATCCCAAAAAACATCCCTGAACCAAAATAAGGAGCAACTGTCTCAACAGTGATAAAGAAAGCAGGGTAGGAAAAGGGACATATTTTAAATGTCATAGTGCATTGAGTTCACATAACTTGTGAAATAACCTACAGATTCCTCATTTTTTGTGACTGCATGACCCAGGGCTATATGGAAATAATATAGTAACAAAAATCTCCAACACAAATATTAGGAGGAAAGAATCCATGTGATTGGTGCTCCCAAATGCAAAAAAATGGATCATTCTCCTGAATTGATAATAATTTATTAAAAACACAAAGTGTTTCGGCTGTACCCAGCCTTCTTCAGGTGTTAGAGGAAGAGACACCTGAGGAAGGCTGGGTATAGCCGAAAGGCATTGTGTTTTTAATACATTTTTATCAATTCCGTTGAATGATCCATTTTTTGCCTTTGGGAGCGCCGGTCACCTGGATTCTTTCCTCCTGATTATACACTGCTGAAACTCTCCCTGGAAGACTTTTCCACCGCAACCGGGTCGGCTGCACCCATCTGCAGTTGTTTTTGAGATATATGGAGTTGTGCCCTATCTGCAGAACCCAAGGAGTTAAGGGGCTTTTCTTTTAATGGTCATATTAATACTCGTCTACTATGCTCAGAAAAGTGCTACTCTCTCTCCCTTTGTTCCTATATAGTATAAACAGCATAAATATTACAAATCTCTGAGCACTAAGTGCCCTCATCTGGGTGATGTAACATGATGAAAAGTTGTAAGTCATTGTTTGAATTAACTGTCGTTATATAGATTACACAGACGTGTCCTTACTTACCTTTTCTTATGTCTTGAGATATCCTGAGATGAATGAAGTGAGACGCCCAGTGTCAGCGTTTGAGCGTGTAACAAGGTATCGGTATAGTGGTAGATAGGAGTTAATGAGATTCACAGAGAGGTAAAAGAGGACACCGATAAACCTACCTGGCACTGAGACTGTGACCCGAAGCTTTCCTGGCTGTTAAGAAGTAGAAGAATAGAGATTTTTATATCTCTGATTTACTACACATTATTAATTATTTGTCAAAAGTTATAAATTCTAGAAATTCTAAAACTTTCTCCCCCGATGAACCCAGGTGCCTAGTGCAAACTTAGAATATAAAATTACCAATTTACTTGGGGAGACTACTCATTACAATGTGTTTATCTTAGCAAAAAAAGGCATGTCTTCATGTTACTGCATTTTTCCACAACTGTTTACTTTGACCTCCTGTACCTTTTGTGTTTTGTCCTTTCCTTTCTCGGAGACTGGGTAGATTTTTTCTTAAATGTTTTATTGTTGCTTTGTTATAAAACAAACAAAACATTTTTAATACAAGACATGTAGAAAGCAACTAAAATTATCTTATTACAAAGTAATCATGGTTGCTTATTGCAAACAGTTTCACATTTAAACTATAGACCCGTACAAAGTCACACCTTCCCCCACCTCACAACCTGCCCAGATTTTTTCATGTTTCTGATTTTTATTATAATATTGTTTTAGAACATTAAATTATTCTTATTTTGAATTTTGCGGTAATTGTGATTTCAGTTTGTAAGTGGCAGTGGTTTGCATATTGAAAGTACCTGTATTTTATTTATGTTGGTTTTAAATTATATGAAATAAAATTATTGATTTTTAATTAATATCGGATGTCTTCCTTATGAACTAGTTTAATGGATACCAGTCTTTTGATGTGATAAAATATTAGTAGGACAGGTGCCTGTGAGAATGTGCAGTAGGAAGCTCCACTGCTGTTGACGCGCCCCCTGGGCCTGTGTTGTGCAGGGGATACCTGGAGCCGGATTGCTGGGGGTTGTAGTCTCCGTGGCGCTGACCCGGTCCGTGCCCAGGGTGGTCAATTCAGTGGCAGTCTTAGTATTATGATAATTGTCCGACTACGCCACCCGTGGATTGCGGTCAATGGGGACCGCCGCTGCAAGGCAGACCGCTGAGGCAGGTGTTATGTGTGCAGCTAAGAATGGGATGACTCCCCACGGAAGGAGTACAGCCTCAGGGCAGCTAATGTGGATGATGAGAGTGATGGTGTGAGCATCCCAGTACTGATGGTGCTGGTGCGGAGATGAAACACAGAGACGCGTGGTTGCAGTTTCCAATGCTTTACTCACAGTTCTTTACTGGTCCTAGTCACCTCGGTACCGGCGGTGACTGCCCAAGCCGTGCTGCGTCCACCAGGCAAGGGGCTCGACCAACTCCCAGGCAATTCCAGAGCGTGGCACAGGGCTCCCTTCTCTTCCTTTCTCCGGCCGTCCCCACCAGTGACCCACCTTTGTCCAGCTTCCTCGGGCCTTCTCTTGGCGAATCCTATCTCCGGTTTCCCTGACCCTATGTGGTATGCTTTCCTGGTGGATGTAGTGAGGGGTCGCACCAAGTTGTGGTCACAACCTCCGGTCTTTGGCTGAGGAATTTATTGCCTCCACCAATTTGGGTTCCGGTACCCTGTTCTGCCAACCCGTCACCCGCAATCTCCTGGGCCTATGGGGTTCCTTCTTCTCTCGTGTCTCTGGGCCTCTCTTAAAATTCCTTTTCTTCTTTCCTTTCTGTTCCTTTATGTTCTCGTTCTCTCTCTCTCTGGCTCCGGCCTTCACCCTAGGCCTGCCTCGTGGAGCTGGGCCCAGACTGAGCCACAGCTCCCTGTCAGCCCTCTCTGGCTGAACTCCTTCTCTCCTCTGACTGTCTGACTTCTAAGATGGTGCCCACTTTATATACCTCCCTCTATGTGTGAGCCCAGGTGACTAGCAACCAATGGGCTTCTACCTATGCCCAGAGACCCACCCCTATCTGCTCCTACACCACTGGGTTTTGCTTCCCCTCCCCACTCCAGCCAGGGACAGAAGCGATCGTGCCTGCACTTCTGTGGGAGCACCGTTGAGCTGTCCCTCGGAAATGGGGTGTGTGTGGTGCATGCAGCTAAACGATCCCTGGTCCACACTCCATCCTTACCCGGGAGTGGAATATCACACCTCTGGTTTGAGGTGCAATACCCCTGTAGAAGCCGAGCCTTCGGGGTGCTACACTGTCATCTGGCAATAACCTAAACCACAAGCTATCTACAGGTCACCACAGCCACTCACCATTGAGAAACACAGGGTGTATAGCTGTGTGAGCAGCCTCTTCTTACCTCAGCATCTCTTGTGTCTCTAGTAGTAGATCGAATTAATAGGATGGACAGCATTGTGAACAGTCCCTTCTTATTTTAGTACCCTTGGTATCTTCAGTATTATTTCATATAGACAGAGTGGACAACAGGGTGAGCAGCCTCTTCTTACCTCAGCACCCCTGTTATCTTCAATACTAGATCAGATAGACAGGGTGCACAACAGGGTCAGCAGCCTCTTCTTACCTCAGAATCCTGTATTTCCAGTACTTGATCATAAAGACAGACAGGGTGGACAGCAGTGTGAGCTGCCTCATCTTACCTCAGCACTCCTGGAATCTCCAGTACTAGATCCCATAGACAGGGTGGACAGCAGTGTGAGCAGCATCTTCTTACCTTAGCACTCCTGCTATCTTCAATATTAGATCAGATAGACAGGGTGGACAGCAATGTGAGCAGCCTCTTCTTACATCAGCACTCCTGGTACTTTGAGTATTATTGGACTTTACAAACTAACAGTAGAATAGCCTTTATTCCGATAGGCCAGAGTAGAATCATGTTATGCTTAAAAACAACATTTTTTGGTAATGAAAATGTTAATTCAAATTTACAGATTTTATAAATTCGTCTTTTTAATCCCACTGAAGAATCTGCAGCCTTGGGAAACATTTTTTTCTAATGTTAAAGTATTTGGTCAGATTGCATCATGACTTGATCTGATTGCTATTAAATACATATAGCATGAACTGAAATATTTGCTACTTGCCATTTTGACCAATTTTACTGCACAATCACATTACTGTATTTGTAGCTGAATGAAGAAAAGTCTCTCCAGGAATATTGCAAAAACTAGTTGAGTCATATTAGAAGAGTTTCAAATATGCAAATACATAGTCTTGCCCATGTGATGCGTAGCTGCTGTATTTGAACACTTATCTTCTGTACATACTGTATATTGCAAATACTGTTTTATATTATGTGGATATATAAGTGAAGAGAAAAGGAAGGTACATCCAGCACTGGGTCCTCATAAAAAATTCTTTATTGCAAATCCATAAAAAACTCCAGACAGAGTAATCGCATACGCGTTTCAGACGATTACTTCCTTAGTCATTGCATACATACATGATATAAGTGATATATGTGATGACACACAATTATATACATCTTCTCCTGACATCACCTCTGTATTACTACAAGACACTAGGGATTGTCTGTCCACTGACTCTAACATCATATCCTCCCTTTATCTAAAACTGAATCTGGAAAAGACTGAACTCCTTGTGTTTCCTCCCTCCACTAACCTATCTAAATCTGAAATTGTCATTTTCATGTTTGGTTCTATCATCATTCCCCAGCAGCAAGCTTGCTGTCTTGTAGTTATATTTGACTTAGATCTTTCCTTCACCCCTACATCCAATCACTCGCTAACTCATGTCACCTACACCTCAAAAACATCTCTAGAATTCGACCTTTTCTTACTTTTGACTCAGCAAAAACTGTTAGTGTCGCTCTTATCCATTCTCATTTGGACCACTGCAACTGTCTACTAATCGGTCTCCCTCTTACTAAACTCTCACCTCTCCAATATGTCTTGAATGCAGCAGCCAGGATCATATTGTGTCTAGCCTCTACACCGATGCCTCCACCCTGTGCCAGGCATTTCACCGGTTGCTCATCTGCTACAGAGTCCAATGTAAACTGTGACGAAACGGCAGCAGGGAAACCCCGCAGAATCTCGCTGTTGCTGTCTCTTGAGATAGATCCAAACCCCGCCTCCCGCCTGACGTCACAGTTACGCCAGATGGAGCACGTGGTATGGACCTGCCCTCTTCACCTACGTGACGTTCCGCACCCCCCTGAGGGATGCGTAAGGTCAGGTTGGTACATTATGCACAGACACCCCCTGTCCACACGAGACAGAAAGGCACCAGGGAGTGGGTAGAGGTGGCCCACTTAGTCACTGACGTGGCACCACACTCGCCCACAACCCTGATAGGCTGAGAGGCTCCGCTCACTAGCTCCAGTGAAGCAGATCCTAGTCGGCCTGGGAGAGCTGCCACCAGTTTCAATTTGATATAACGGAATATATCGGGCTAGAAACCAGCTCGGTAGCGTGTTCATTGGCCCGAACAACAGGTGTAAGGTTTGTGGATCGAGATAAAAGAACAGCCCAAGGTTAAATTAAATATTTAATCGCCTTAGGGGCACACTAAACAGTTCACTATCTACATAAGAGTTATACATATACAGTGGTCAGAGTTACAAGCACAAAAGCATGGGTACAAAAGGTGTAAAGAAGTTATTACAAGTCAGTTACCGGTTTAGATGGATGATCTGGCTTTCGGGGGAAGGGCTGCCACATGGGAGGTTTGTGGGCCTTCACTTGGTTGAAGGAGTTGTCCCACACATCTGGATGTCACGACCTCCCCAGGAACAAAGACTCTGGGCTCGGTGTTATGATCTGCAACAAGAACTAAGGAAATATAGGGGAAAGCTGCCCCTACAGTAAGACTAAGCTGAATCCCTACGATGTAGCGGGCTGTCTGTTCCTAGTGAACAGACCCGCCTTCATCCTCGGCTAGTCTGAACGAAGACCTATAGAATTAAGGAAGGGGTCCCTAAAAGAACTAAGGACTGGGACAAAAATGGGACACCTCCTAAACAGAAATTGTTGTAGAACACAAAAGACAAACTGACAAAAAGTACTAGAGGTCCAAGAGGACCAAGCAAAATGACAGAGATAGGCACCGAAGCACCAGACTAGCAAAACAGTCAAACAACACTGAAGTCCAGCAAAGCCAGAAGGGAGGAGCTGGAATATATAGGCTGATGGTCACGTGACCGCAAACACAAGATAGAAATACTATCAGGAGGGTTCTAACAGTACCCCCTCTTTTAAGAGGATCCTCCGGATCCTCCAGGCTCAGGCCTATCCGGAAACCTCCTGTGGAAAGCTTTAACAAGCCTAGGAGCAGAGACATCATCCATCCTTACCCAGGAGTTGTCTTCGGGACCGAAACCCTTCCAGGAGACAAGATACTGTAATCTCCCTCTATGCCATCTAGAATTCAAGATACAAGAAACTTCATATTCGCCGTCTTCCACCACAGGAGGAACTGTGACAGTGACGTCCCTATCAGATACGTCAGCCTTTTTCAACAAGGAAACATGAAACACAGGATTAATCTTCCAGGAAGTAGGGACATCCAACCTAACAGCAGACTGGTTAACAACCTGTAGCACTTTAAATGGACCCACAAACTTAGGACCCAGTTTTTTAGAGGGAATCCTCAACCGCAGGTTCTTCGAGGACAACCAAACCATGTCACCCACAGTAAACAAAACCTCTTTATGTTTCCTGTCAAAATACTTCTTGGACTTTTTGTTAGCCTCTTGAAAAATTCTCCTCCTCCGGCACTGCCGACCCCAATTTGGAGAACGAACCAAAAGACGGATGTCTCCCAGTACAACAAAAAAAAGGAGAACACCCAGCAGAGGAGGATGTATGATTGTTAAGAGCAAATTCTGCGAGAGGCAGAAACTCCGACCACACCTCTTGATTGTCCGCCACAAAACAACGCAAAAACTGCTGAACATCCTGGTTCTTTCTTTCAGTTTGTCCATTAGACTCAGGATGATAACCAGACGAAAATGACAAATGGACTCCCAACCTGTCCCAAAAAGCACGCCAAAAGCGAGCCACAAACTGAGGTCCTCTATCAGAAACAATATCCGTGGGAACGCCATAGAACTTGACAATCTCCTTAACAAATGCCTTAGCGAGTGTCTTGGCGCAGGGCAACTTAATGAATGGAACCAAATGACACATCTTACTAAAACGGTCCACGACCACCCAGATGACAGTAAAACCCTCGGACACAGGAAGATCAGTAATAAAATCCATAGTGAGATGCGTCCAAGGCGCACTAGGAACCTCCAGAGGGCAAAGCAACCCCGCAGCAGGAGTATGTGAAGCCTTTGACCTAGCGCACACAGTACACTGACGCACCCACTTGATGACTTCCTTCTGCCATCCAGGCCACCAAAAACTGCGACTGATCAGTCTCTTAGTCTCTGAAATTCCTGGATGACCTGCCAACAGAGACTCATGACACTCCACAAACAAATCTCTCCTAAAGGCTCTAGGCACGAACAACCTCCCATGGGGAGTGTTAGATGGAGCATCATCTTGAGCTTTCAGAATCCCATTCACCAAAACGGGGTCCAAAGCCGCCACCACAACTCCTTTCTGTAAAATGCTCTCTTCCTCCTCGGCACCGACCGTAGGAGAGAAGCTGCGAGATAAGGCATCGGCTTTAACATTCTTAGTACCAGGGATATAGGTAACAGAAAAATGAAACCGAGAAAAAAAAAGTGCCCACCTAGCTTGACGGGCATTCAAGCGCTTGGCAGCATCCAGATAGATCAAATTCTTATGATCTGTGAAAACCTGAATAGGAAATCTAGCGCCTTCCAAAAAATGACACCAATGTTCAAACGCGAGTTTAATAGCCAGCAACTCCCGATTTCCAACATCATAATTCAGTTCGGTTTCCGAATTTTTTTTCGAAAAGAAGGCACAAGGATGTACTCCACCCTTGTTCTCCTGAGACAAAACTGCTCCGACCCCCACCGATGAAGCATCGACCTCGACCAAAAAAGGCTTGGTCTCATCAGGCTGCATAAGGATAGGGGCAGAACTGAACCTCTCTTTGAGATACTCAAACGCTTCAATGGCCTGAGTAGTCCACTGGGCCGTATTCGCACCTTTCCTGGTGAGATCGGTTAGAGGTTTAACAATTACAGAAAAATTCTTAATGAATTTCCTGTAATAATTGGCAAAACCCAAAAATCTCTGTATAGATTTCAAACCAATAGGCCTAGGTCATTCCTGCACAGCCTGAACCTTCACAGGGTCCATCTCAAAGTCCTCGCTGGAGACAACGTAGCCCAAAAAACTAATTTTCTGCACAGCGAACTCACATTTCTCCAGCTTAGCAAAGAGTGAATTATCACCCAATAACTGCAAAACTTCACGTACACTCTGCCAATGGGACTCCAGATCTGGTGAATAAATCAAAATGTCATCCAAATACACAACCACATTCTTACCAATCAAAGGTCTCAGGACGTCATTAATAAGGTTCTGAAAAAATGCAGGTGCATTGGTAAGACCAAAAGGCATCACCAGATTCTCAAAATGACCTACTGGAGTGTTAAAAACAGTTTTCCATTCATCACCCTCCTTCACTCGTAACAAATTGTATGCCCCCCGGAGATCAATTTTGGAGAACCACTTGGCTCCCACTAACTGGTTAAACAAGTCAGAAATTAATGGTAATGGGTAGGAATCGCGTATTGTAATCTTATTAATTTCACGAAAATCCAGACATGGACGTAAACCGCCGTCCTTTTTTTTAACAAAGAAAAATCCAACTGCCACAGGTGACTTAGAAGGTCTAATGTGACCAGCAGCCAGGCTAGTCTGTTTGTACTCCTCCAAGGCCTTTCTTTCAGGGATAGTTAGATTAAACAAGCCACTCTTGGGAAGAATAGCTCCAGGAACAAATTCAATTGCGCAATCATAATCCCTATGAGGAGGTAAAACTTGCGACTCCTCCTCCGAAAAAACCCTCCAAAAATCTTGAATAGGTACAGGTAATTCCACTTTTTCCACAGCCGCAATGCGACCATTACAACATTTATCATAGCACTTCGGACTCCAAGACTTAATCACATTAGTAGACCAGTCCAATAAATGATTGTGCAGTTTTAGCCAAGGCAATCCTAGAACAACTGGAGAAGGTAAATTATCCAAAACAACCAAGTCCAAAATTTCTTGGTGACCTCCATTGATAGTGAGAGGAAATGCAGCAGTCTTGTGAGTAATACATTTAAAAGGAGTGTTATCAATTGCAACCACAGAAATAGGTGATGACAAAGGTTTGGATTTCAATTTAAGGTTTTCCAAAAACCCTTTATCAATCACATTAAGTGTTGAACCACAATCCACAAATACCTGAAATTCAATCAAATCTCCCTGCAGAGTAGTACTCCCAGAAAGAAATATTCCTGCAGAGCGTAAACAAGCTATATGGGCGTAACTGACCTTTTTTTTTTCTTTACTTAAACGACGCTCACAATACTTAATCAAATTGTCACCTTTACCACAATAAAGACACAACCCATTGCCGAACCTCCGGTCTCTTTCCTGAGAGCGGAGTGACATCCCCCCAACCTCCATCGGTTCCCCACCGTCAAAGCATATTTTCTGAGGACTAGGACCTGACATTACAGGAATCTTTACCTCATTGAGCCTGCAACTCAGTCTCCTGTCTATACGAACAGCTAACTGCATAGCTTCCTGCACTGTCTCCGGTGCAGGGAATGCAATTAGCAAATCCTTAACCCTTTCACTCAGACCAGAAAGAAATAAACATCTCAGCACCAAATCATTCCACTTTACTTCTGAAGCCCATCTCCTGAAGTGTGTGCAGTAATTTTCAACATCATGAGACCCCTCATTCAAACGTCTAAGTTCTGATTCAGCAGATGAGATTCGATCAGGATCGTCATATAATAGCCCCATAGCAGAAAAAAATTCTTCAACAGAACTTAAACACGGATCATTAGGCTGGAGAGAAAGGGCCCAACCCTGTGGTTCTTTGTGCAAAAGTGACATAATAAAACCAATGCGCTGTGATTCATTTCCAGAGGATCTTGGTCTCAAACAAAAATATAGCAAACAAGCATTTTTAAAGGAAAAAAAATCTTGCTGTTTACCATAAAAAACATCAGGCAGTCCTACCTTCGGTTCCACAAAATGCGCTCCAGGACAGCTACTCACGTGTTGCTGAAGCTCGGCCACCTCCAAAGACAATCCCTGCAGGCGTTGAGCCAATTCCTGGACAGAAACCATACTGATCCCCGAATTTCTTTCCTTTTAGTTTTTTGGGCTGGACTTACTGTTATAATCTGCAACAAGAACTAAGGAAAGATAGGGGAAAGCTGTCCCTACAGTAAGACTAAGCTGAATCCCTACGATGTAGCGGGCTGCCTGTTCCTAGTGAACAGATCCGCCTTCGTCCTCGGCTAGTCTGAACGAAGACCTATAGAATTAAGGAAGGGGTCCCTAAAAGAACTAAGGACTGGGACAAAAATGGGACACCTCCTAAACAGAAATTGTTGTAGAACACAAAAGTCAAACTGACAAAAAGTACTAGAGGTCCAAGAGGACCAAGCCAACTGACAGAGATAGGCACAGAAGCACCAGGCTAGCAAAACAGTCAAACAACATTGAAGTCCAGCAAAGCCAGAAGGGAGGAGCTGGAATATATAGGCAGATGGTCACGTGACCGCAAAACACAAGATAGAAAAATCTAACAGGAGGGTTCTAACACTCGGGGCTGCTGGAGCTGTTAAACTCTCTGGATCCCGCCCACTCCTGCCTCCAAGCTGGACTCAACTCTCCTCGCCCTTGTCTTTTTCAGCTTCAACTCTAAAAACTGAAATGGGCTAGGGAGCTGGTTCTGGTGTCATCGGATCCAGCCGGGCCCCTGCTACATGTGGAGACCAAACACAGGGGCCCTAGGGGCTTCTGAAAGGCTGTGCTGCATATCTCCCTATCGTTGTTTGCTGGGCGGTGGAGAAGGGGCTTGTGAGATTCTCCATTCCTTTCAGTTTAAAAAAATCTGGTTGGTTTTTCACTCTGGTGTATCGTTTTCCCATAACTACTGTTGGATTATGTTTCTTGAACAAAGAAGCACATGCTGTTGGGGGAAGGGACATCCTGTGTAGCTGGCAGCTGCTGTGGGAGATTTCACTCCTCGCTTCTCAGCCCCCTCCTTTGTGTGCTGCAGTGTATTCAAGAGAGTCGGATTACACTGTGCATTGAAGATCTCTCTAGAACCTGATCAACAGGTCACAGTGATTGACATGAGTTTGTCTTGAATATTCTTCACACTTCCCCCCTTTAGAAGGCGCTATGAGGTAGCACCAACCGGTGTTCCCACGTGCCCGTCTGCAACTTCCCCTTGTCGGGATAACTGTCGGCATTTCCATGTTCACAGCCCTTTTTGTGGCGAATGGTGAAGTGGTACTGCTGGAGCGCGAGGCTCCAGTGCAGCAACCTCCCATTCGTTCCGGACATGGTGTGTAACCAGCTGAGGGGATTGTGGTCTGTTTCGACAGTGAATTGGCGTCCGTACAAGTATGGCTGCAGACGCTGCAGGGCTCACACAATTGCCAGACATTCCTTCTCCATCGTGGAATAGGCCACCTCCCTCGGCAGGAGCTTCCGGCTCAGGTACAAAGCGGGGTGTTCATGGCCCTTAGTGTCGACCTGACTGAGTAACGAACCAATGCCAAAGTCACTTCCATTAGTCTGTACTACAAACGGCCACGTGAAGTCGGCTGCCTCTAGTACCGGGGGCTAGAAAGGGCGGTCTTAAGCGCCAATCAACTGTGGAGGGCAGCTTCTTCTTTGTGAGGTCCGTCAGGAGCCTCGCCAGTCTACTACAGTGAGGGACGAACCTCCTATAGTACCCGGTGGTGCCCAGGAAGGACATCACCTGTTTCTTGTGCCTGGGGGCTGGCCAGGATTTGATGGCATCCACATTTTCGGGCTTCAGAGCTCCCCCACCTACCCGGTGTCCCAGGCAGTGGACCTCACTCATACCCAGCTGGCACTTTTCCGGCTTAATGGTCAAGCCTGCCTGTTGGATTCGCCCGAGCACCTGCGCCAGATTCTCTAGGTGATCCTCTCAGGTGGGACTGAAGATGGCAATGTGATCCAGGTATGCGGCCGCGTACCCTTCGAATTCCTTGAGTGGGGTGATAAAGGCAGAGCGTTCCTGTACCTTGGGGATCAGTAGAATCTTCCAATAAGCCCAGCTCAAATCCATGATGGTCAAGTACTTGGCCTTGGCCAACTGATCAAGCAGGTCATCGATGCGCGGGATTGGGTACGCATCGGTGACTGTGACAACGTTGTGCCCCCTGTAGTCCACGCAGAACCGGGTTGTCCGGTCCTTCTTTGAGACGAGGACCACAGGCGAGGCCCAAGCACTGCTGGAGAGTTAGATGACCCCCAGCTTCAGCATGTCGTTGGTTCATCTCTTGGTGCATGTGCTGCTGTACTTCCAGGGAGACTGGATATGCTGAACGCCAGATTGGGGGGTGATCCCCAGTGTCCACGTGATGGACGTCTGTCTCTGTCCTTCAGGGCTTGTTGCTGAACCAATTCCGGAAGGGGTTCAGGGTTGCCCACAGCTGGGACTGTTGGTCCGACAACAGCTGGTGGCAAACCTCCATGTCCTTGATGGTCCCACCCACATTAGCCTGGACGAGCAAGTCCGGGAGGGTCTCCGCTAGTGTTGAGCGAACATGCTCGACACTGCTCGGTACTCGCCCGAGCATCACGCTACTCGGGATGTTCGGCGAGCACCGAGCATTCCCGGGTTACTCGGGCGGGAGCTCGGGTCTCCGCCCTGCATGTTTGGCGCTCTTTACAGAGCCAATGAACATGCAGGGATTGCCAGCCAGTCACTGTAATGCCGCAGCCATGTTGTTTGTGGGCATTACAGTGATTGGCTGGCCGCACAGCGTTACCTCGAGTATTTAAAACCGGGCGCCGCCATCTTGGACACAGTCGCTCCGGATCAGACAGTGTAGGGACAGCGCTGCTGATTTAGGGAGAGATATATCCTGCAAAATAGTTAGTGTAGGGTCTGTAAAGGCTGCCAGATCAAACAAACAGTCCTTCTCAGGACTAATATCCATCCCAGGTATATCAGGCAGGCAGGCAGGCTGTATAGGAGACGCAGTGGTTATACCAGCAAACGCTGCATTACAGTCCTGTGTGCTGCGCCTGTTGCTGAAATTGCTGGACTTAGCTCCAGGTCCCGGGGGCCAGGAAATATCCTTTTTTTTTATCTAAATCCTCTTTTTTTTTTCCTCCTTCACAATGTACAAATACCCATCTTATTAACCTTTTGGTGTCCCCCCCCCCCCCCAAAAAAAAAGTGTGCCTCTCATTTTTCAGACACAAATATATCTGTTGAAAATAGTCTAGTGTAGGCCAGAGAAATAGAAGTGTGGTTTTGCAGTTCTATGGGCCATTTGTATCTAAAAAAAACAGTTTGAGTGTGTCGCTCACTGTTCAGCCGCAAATATATATATTTAAAAAAGTCTGGTATACACCAGTAAATTATTACTGTGGTTTTGATGTTCCACGGTAAAACATCTCTATTATCCTGTTTTTGTCATTTTTTGCTGTATAAAAATAATAATAGTGTCTCCCTGATTTTTCAGACACAAATATATCTGTTGAAAATAGCCTGGTGTAGGCCAGAGAGACAGAAGTGTGCTTTTGCTGTTCCACGGTAAAAAATCTCTATTATCCTGCTTTTGGCATTTTTTGACGTAAAAAATAAATAGTGTCTCCTGATTGTTCAGACACAAATATATCTGTTGAAAATAGTCTGGTGTAGGCCCGAGAAATACAAGTGTGGTTTTGCAGTTCCACGGTTCAAACCTCTGTATTATCCACTTTTGGGCCATTTGTATCTAAAAAAAACAGTTTGAGTGTGTCGCTCACTGTTCAGCCGCAAATATATATATATTCAAAAAAGTCTGGTATACACCAGTAAATTATAACTGTGGTTTTGCTGTTCCACAGTAAAAAATCTCTATTATCCTGCTTTTGGCATTTTTTGCTGTAAAAAATAAATAGTGTCTCCTGATTGTTCAGACACAAATATATCTGTTGAAAATAGTCTGGTGTAGGCCCGAGAAATACAAGTGTGGTTTTGCAGTTCCACGGTTCAAACCTCTGTATTATCCATTTTTGGGCCATTTGTATCTAAAAAAAACAGTTTGAGTGTGTCGCTCACTGTTCAGCCGCAAATATATATATATTCAAAAAAGTCTGGTATACACCAGTAAATTATGACTGTGGTTTTGCTGTTCCACGGTAAAACATCTCTATTATCCTGCTTTTGGCATTTTTTGCCGTAAAAAATAAATAGTGTCTCCTGATTGTTCAGACACAAATATATCTGTTGAAAATAGTCTGATGTAGGCCCGAGAAATACAAGTGTGGCTTTGCAGTTTCACGGTTCAAACCTCTGTATTATCCACTTTTGGGCCATTTGTATCTAAAAAAAACAGTTTGAGTGTGTCGCTCACTGTTCAGCCGCAAATATCTCTATTTAAAAAAGTGTGGTATACCCCAGTAAACAATAACTGTGGTTTTGCCATCCCACGGTAAAAAATCTCTATTATTCAGGTTTTGGTAGTTTTTTCCGTAAAGAAAAACAGTAGTGTCTCCTGACTGTTGTGACACAAAAATATATCTGTTGAAAATAGTCTTGTATAGGTCCGACATCCCAGTGTGGTTTCGCAGTTCCACGGGTCAAATCGCTGTACTATCCAGTTTTGGGCCTTTGGTATCTAAAAAAAAAGCAGTTTGAGTGTGTCGCTCACTGTTCAGCCGCAAATATCTCTATTTAAAAAAGTGTGGTATACCCCAGTAAACAATAACTGTGGTTTTGCCATCCCACAGTAAAAAATCTCTATTATTCAGGTTTTGGTAGTTTTTTCCGTAAAGAAAAACAGTAGTGTCTCCTGACTGTTGTGACACAAAAATATATCTGTTGAAAATAGTCTTGTGTAGGCCCGACATCCCAGTGTGTTTTCGCAGTTCCACGGGTCAAATTGCTGTACTATCCAGTTTTGGGCCTTTGGTATCTAAAAAAAAAGCAGTTTGAGTGTGTCGCTCACTGTTCAGCCGCAAATATCTCTATTTAAAAAATTGTGGTATACCCCAGTAAACAATAACTGTGGTTTTCCTCTTCCACGGTTCTAATCTACTCTTTATTACCCTTTTTCCATTGATAGTGCAAGTGTAAGCTATTTTACTTCATTTACAATGGGCAAGGCGCGTGGCAAGGGACGTGGAAGTGGACGTTCTGGTGATGGTTCGTGCAGAGGACGGGGCCGTGGCCAAGGTGAAAATGTGCCACAACCAACAGCCACATCTTCTCGCTCCCACTTCTTGACCGAATTACTAGGGAAGCACAGAACAACACCAGTATTGAGAACTGATCAGTGTGAACAGGTTATTAATTGGATAGCAGACAATACTTCCAGTTACCTGGGCACCACCACCTCCGGTTTGTCTTCCACACGGTCAACTCTTAGTAGCCGTGAGTCTTGACCGCATACTCCTCCTCACCCTGATGCTCCTTCCTCCCACCATGCCGAGTGTCGTCAGACAGCAAGTGATCCCACACTTGGACACTCTGAAGAGCTGTTCACTGGTCCATTTCCATATTTGGGCCCCTCGCCTGATACGCTTGAAGTGGTGGAAGAGGAGATCCCATGTTGCGATGCCCAAATATTTGAACAGCCACGGCCACAGGAAGTCGACGTTGGCAATCTGTCACAAGAGGTGGACGATGACGAGACACAATTGCCAGGAAGTGAGGAGGAGGATCGTGGTGCGCAAGTGGAAGAGGAGGAGGTGGTGGATGATCTAGTAACTGACCCAACGTGGAAGGAGGACATGCAGAGTGAGGCCAGCAGCACACAGGGGGAGGGAGGCAGAGTACCCCAACAGGCAGGAAGAAGCAGTGTGGTGGCCGCAGACAGAAGGCAGGCAACCGTTCCCCGTAACACCAACACGAGGGACGTTGCCAGTACAAGCGGTAGGTCTTCCAAAGTCTGGAATTTTTTTAAAGACTCTGCTGATAACCCCAGAAAGGCCATATGTTCCACCTGCCATGCCAGCATCAGCAGGGGTGACAAAACTACCAGCCTGACCACCACCAGCATGATCAGGCACATGGCAGCAAAGCACCCGACTTTGTGGGGCGAAACCCAGGGTCCACGACCAGTGTCAGCGGGTGTCACCACTGCTTCTTCCACTGTTGTGCGTGCAATAGAACCCCCTGTTGTGTGTGCAAGGCAATCCCCTGTCCATACTGCATGTAAAGATGCCCCCTCCTCTCAGTCTTCACTTGTTATGGCAGTTTCTCAAGAAACAGCATCAACGTCCACGTCCACTTCCCACCGCAGCATTCAATTGTCCATATCCCAGACCTTTGAACGAGAGCGGAAATTCGCAGCTAACGCCCCACAGGCCACAGTCCTAAATTTGTACATTTCACGACTGCTTGCATTGGAAATGCTGCCTTTTAGGCTGGTGGAGACGGAATCCTTCCGCAATCTTATGGCTGTGGCCGTCCCTCGGTACTCGGTCCCCAGCCGACACTATTTTGCCCGGTGTGCCATCCCCGCACTACACAAGCACGTGTCCCAAAGCATCTGCCGTGCCCTCAACAACGCAGTTACTGGGAGAGTCCACCTGACAACGGACACGTGGACAAGTGCTTGTGGCCAGGGACGGTACATCTCTCTGACGGCACACTGGGTTAACATAGTGGAAGCCGGGACCCAGTCGGACCTTGGGACAGAACACATCCTCCCCACACCGAGGATTGCGGGCCCTATGTCAGTCAGAGTTGCCCCCACAGTGTACAGCTCCTGCGCATCCTCCTCCTCCTCCTCATGTTCAACCTCCATCTCAGATATCACCACATCAGTTACAAGCTGGAAGCATTGCAGTACTGCCTCCGCCAAGCGGCAACAGGCTGTGCTGAAACTCATAAGCTTAGGTGATAAACCTCACACTGCTTGTGAGTTGTAGACAGCTGTGAAAGAGCAGGCAGATCTGTGGCTGAGACCGCTGAACCTACATCCCGGCATGGTCGTGTGTGACAATGGCCGTAACCTGGTGGCGGCTCTGAGGCGAGGTGAGATCACACACGTACCATGCCTGGCTCATGTGCTTAACCTCGTGGTTCAGCGGTTTCTTAAATCGTACCCCGAGTTGCCAGATCTGCTCGTGAAAGTACGCCGCCTGTCAGCTCATTTTCGCAAGTCGGCTACAGCTTCCGCCGCCCTTGCTGTGTTGCAGCAGCGTTTGCAGCTTCCGGCACACCGACTGGTGTGTGATGTCCCCACACGTTGGAACTCTACCCTCCACATGTTGCAAAGGATTTGTGAGCAGAAGAGAGCAGTTGTGGAGTACCAGCTGCAACAAGGCCGTCGATATTCAGGTCAGACTCCACACATAAGACCTCAGGAGTGGACCTGGATGTCTGACATATGTACCATCCTGACAAACTTTGAGGAGGCCACCAAGATGGTGAGTGGCGATGACGCCATCATTAGTGTCAGCATCCCACTTGTCTGTCTTTTGCAACACTCTCTGCAGAGAATTAAAGAGGAGGCATTGCAGCCAGAGTATGATGAGATGGATTAAGAAGCCGTAGCGGGCGATTACACACAGCCCAGCCTCATCTCATCCCAACGTGCATTGGGGGACAATGAGGGAGAGGAGGAGGAGGAGGAGGAGGAGGAAGAACAGGAGCTGCTATCATGCGTTGTAGACGGTAGTACCTGTACAAGTGTGATACCGTCGGTTCAGCGTGGGTGGCCTGAGGACAGGGGGGAGGAGGAGGAGGAGGAGAGCATCGTCAGTCGTCATCTTGGTGAGGACACGGAAATCTTGCCCGTTACCAGTCTGGCACGCATGGTTGACTTTATGTTACGCTGCCTTAACCGTGACCCTCGCGTTGTCAAAATGTTGGGTGACAGTCATTACTGGTTGGTGACACTTGTAGACCCCCGCTACAAGGAGAACTTTCACTCTCTTATTCCTGAGGTGGAGAGGTCTACAAAAATGGGGCAATACCAGAAGGCCCTTGCTGCAGAACTCTTAAAAAAATTCCCATCTGAACACGCTAGCGGCAGAGGTCACAGTTCGTTGCCCAACCAAGGCGTACAGGCGAGAGAGATGCAACTCCAATCCAGCAGAGGCAGGGGAACACTGTCAACGTTCTGGGACAGTTTTCTGAGACCTGCCCAGCTTACAGGCCCTGAGGCGCAGGGTACTCTCACAAGGAGTGGAAAGTTTCAAAAGATGGTGAGGGAGTACCAGCGTCCTCCGTGATTCCTCTGTGCCTTTTAATTATTGGGTATCCAAGCTGGACACTTGGAATGAACTCACTCTGTATGCCTTGGAGGTCCTGGCCTGCCCTGCCGCTAGCGTGTTATCGGAGCGTGTTTTTAGTGCCGCTGGGGGAATTATAACTGATAAGCGCACTCGCCTGTCAACTGACAATGCTGACAAGCTGACCCTTATCTAAATGAACAAGGGCTGGATTGGGCCAGACTTCTCATCACCACCAAATGACAGCAGAGTAACATAAAGTCAAATCCACTGTGTTATTTCGGGAGGTGTATTCCCACACATGGGTATACGCTTCCTCATTTCGGCTGTTTTTTGCTCTTCTCCTTAACCTCAGCCTCCACGACCACTATACCACCAGGGTGACCGTGGTCCATGTTGCCAGCATTGCAAGTTCCTCTGTCCTAATTTTTGGCAGCTTTTGCTTGGAAGGCATAGGCAAAGACTATGGGAGACCCACTCCCCAATAATGGGAATAATGTTTTTAATATGCTGTACTGCATGGGTCTTGTAAGGGGCATTAAAATCGTCTTGTTAAGCTACTGTGACCTCCACGTCTCTTCCAAGGGTCGCTAATATTGTCTTTTTATTCCACTGCAACCTCCACCACTCTTTCAAGGGGCATTAAAAGCGTCTTGTTAAGCTACTGTGACCTCCATGTCTCTTCCACAGGGCGTTGATATTGTCTTTTTATTCCACTGTAACCTCCACCACTCTTCCATGGGGCATTGATATTGTCTTTTTATTCCACTGCGACCTCCACCACTCTTCCAAGGGGCATTAAAACCATCTTGTTAAGCTACTGCGACCTCCACATCTCTTCCAAGGGGCATTAAAACTGTCTTGTTAAACCACTCTGAACTCCACGTCTCTTCTAAGGGGCATTAAAACCATCTTGTTAAACCACTCTGAACTCCACAGCTCTTCCAAGGGGCATTGACATGTTGTTTTTAATTACCTCTAACCTCCACGACTCTTGCAACGGGCATTGCATTTCCTCCTAATTTTTGTCAGCTTTTGCTTTTCAATGCATAGGCGAACACTAAGGGAGACCCACTCCCCAATAATGGGTAGAAGGTTTTTAATACGCTGTAATCCACGCCTGTTTCAAGGGGCATTGCAGTGCCTAATAATTTTTGGAAAGCCTTCCATTCCCTGCTTAGGCCAACAGTGTACAGTAGACCCAGTTGCTATAAATGGAAAAAACGGTTTAGTTAAGGCCCTCTGACCTCCATGTCACTTCCAAGGGGCATTGGAGTGCCTCAAAATTTTTGGTAGGCATTGCATTCACTGTATGCCTTATAACTGTGTAGCTGAACCGCTCCTTTTGGTACAGAAACATATCCTACAAGACATGTGTGGTTGGCTGGCCTGATATTGATGTGAATGGTCCCTGTTCCTCCTGCTCTTTCTCCTTTGCCACCACCTCATCCATCATTCATCACCTGAAGCTTTGTTTTAACGGGAGTCATAGAGCTGGGATAGTAGCAGGAAAACATCCAGCAATCCTCGGAGGAGGTAGAGTATGCGCCAAAACGCGGACCACCTCAGGCCTAGCCGCTACTACATACATGCGCTTGCATTCCAAGAAAACAAAGCAGATGCTAACTTCTATCATCATCATCATGCTCCTCATCTAGGCACTCTCAACTCCCCTGATGGAGAAGCCAGGGCCCACCGGAGGAGTCTGGTTCTCTGGTGGGCTCGTCCAATGCTGCCCTAAAGCAGGCCAGGCTAAGAAAAGTGTGGGGGAAGGTGACAGGAGAAATCAGGGCGGCTGGGGACCGAGTATGGACACCTGGCCACCACCAGGCGGCTGGGGACCGAGCGTGGACACCCGGCCGCCGGGCGGCTGGGGACAGAGTATGGATACCTCGCTGCCGAAGCGGCCATGAGGTAGTGGCCAGATTCGGCCTCCTCCAAACTAAAAGGCCCCATTTCAAGTGAAAGCTAGCAGTATGGTATTGCAGCCTGCGGGTGGGTGGGTGGTTGGCTGCATGTTTTCGCTTGCATTGCAAGGAATGGGGGAGGTACAATTGAACACTGCCCTGGGACAAGGACTTGCACGGTGATAGTTGCAAGTCTGCATCTTCTGATGCGGCAAGGATCACTTCTGATGGGCACACTTTTAGGCAGTGACCTGGGTGTCAGAGATGCTTCCAGGGGTCTTCCCCATGCTGTTCCCATGTCTTTTTAGCACTGTATGCATGTGTCACACAGCACATGGCCAGATAAAGTTGTAAAATGTTAAAATGACATTTCCCGGTGAATGCATTTGTCACGGTTGAAAGCAATACAAACGTGCAAAAACGCATAAAAAATGCTACTTGTGAACATAGCCCAAGGTGTGGAGGAGTATTTTTGTTTTTGGTTATTTATTTTACCTTATACACAAGTCTTTACCCTGGAAAGGATGTTCCTTAACCCCTTTCCGACCTGGTCAGTAATAGTACGCACCAGGTCGGGAAGGCCGGTTCAGCGGGGGCTCCGGCGGTGAGCCCGCACTGAAGCGAGCACATGTCAGCTGATTATTGGAATCGCAATCCACCCGCGGCTGTTAACATGTTAAATCTCTGACAGTGGCATTTAACTCGCGTTTCCGGGAGTCCTAAGCCCCGCCCATAAGTGACCCCGTCACGTGATCGCGGGTCACCAATGGGTGGGCATGACAACTCAGGGTCTGCAGCAGACGCCTGTGGTTGTCATGTCTCAATTGCTATGAGCTCCACCTAGTGGTCAGCGCTCATAGCAAGTGAGCATTTCTCCTGCATACAAGCGATCTGCTCATCGCTTGTATGCAGTAGAAGCAATCAGACAACTGCTGCTTCTAGTCTCCTCTGGAGACTATAGAAGCAAGCAGAAAGTGTAAAAAAAAAGTTTTTAAAAAAATAAAAAAAATAAAAAGTATATAAAAGTTTAAGTCACCACCCTTTCGCCCCATTCAAAATAAAATATATATATATAAAAAAGCCCCACATACACATATTTGGTATCGCCGCATTCAGAATCGCCCGATCTATCAATATAAAAGAAGAATTAATACAATCAGTAAACGGCGTAACGAGAAAAAAATTTTAAACGCCAGAATTAAGTTTTTGTGGCCGCTACAACTTTGCAATAAAATGCAATAACGGGCGATAAAAACATCGGATCTACCCCAAAATGGTATCAATAAAAACGTCAGCCCGGCATGCAAAAAATAAGCCCTCACCTGGCCTCAGATCCTGAAAAATGGAGAAGCTAAGGGTCTCGGAAAATGGCGTCATTTTTTTGTTTTTTTTTAGCAAGCTTTGGATTTTTTTTGCACCACTTAAATAAAAAAGAACCTATACATGTTTGGTGTCTATGAACTCGTAACGACCTGGAAAATAATGATGGCAGGTCAGTTTTAGCAATCTGTGAACGTGGTAAAAAAAGGACCCAAAAAACAACTGTGGAATTGCATTTTTTTTGCAGTTTCACTGCACTTGGAATTTTTTTACCATTTTCCAGCACACGATATGGTAAAACCAGTGATGGTGTTTAAAAGTACAACTCGTCCCGCAAAAAATAAGCCCTCACATGGCCATATTGAACGAAAATTAAAAAAGTTCTGGCTCTGGGAAGAAGGGGAGCAAAAAAGGAAAACACAAAAACAGAAAGACCCATGGTCGTTAAGGGGTTAACATATTTCACAGGAAAGCACTTTCACTTTCGTTTTTGAACGTTTTATTGTGAGTCTGTAAAAGTGGCTTAATACCTCTGACCACGTTGTTGACAGCAGTGACCTGGGGGTCAGAAATGCTTCCAGGGGCGATCCCCATGCTGTCCCCATGTCATTTGAGCACTGTCACTATCGTTTTGGGCACTTTTTAGAATTTCTACAGACTGCCGGGGGTGCTGCCGCAAAAATGTTCGGGTCTCCCATAGACTAACATTGGGCTCGTTGCTTGGGTCGAGCACCCGAGTATCACAGTGAGCTCGGCCCGAGCTTCGAGCACCCGAGCATTTTAGTGCTCGCTCAACACTAGTCTCCGCCTCTCCCTCCTCTGGCAGGCTGCACACAGGAAGGGCGCAGGCTTCCACGCTCATGATGTGCCTTCATCATGTTCACGTGGAAGGCCTTCCGCCTTCCCCGGGCGTGGTCCAGGGTGACCTGGTACGTCATGGCATTGAGCTGCTGGTGCATGAGGTATGGGCTTTCCTAGGCCGCCTGAAGCTTGTCCTGGGGTACGGGGACCAGTACCCACACCTTTTGACCCACCTGGTAGGTCCTCTCAGAAGCATTCTGGTCATACCATCGCTTCTGGTCGGCCTGGGCTCATGTCATATTGTCATGTACCAGCTGCGCCAAGGCCTGCATTTTGTCACTGAAGCGCACAACATATTTGATGACCGACACTCCAGGGGTGGCTAAGTCCCCTTCCCAGACCTCACCAGAGCCAGAGGGCCCCGTGCACCATGATCGTACAGGAGCTCAAAGGGGGAGAACCTTGTTGAGGCCTGTGGAACCTCCCGATAGGCAAATAGCAGGTGTGGGAGGTACCACTCCCAGTCGCAGTCGTGGGAGTCAACCAACATCTTAAGCATCTGCTTTAGGGTGCAAATGAATCGTTCGCACAGGCCGTTGGTCTGTGGGTAGTACGGGCTGGTCACCAGATGTTGCACCTGTATTTGCTTACAGAGGGACTCCTTCAGCTGTGACATGAACTGGGTCCCCTGATCGGTGAGCATTTCCTGGGGAAAACCCACTCGGGAGAAGATCTCCAGTAAGGCGGTGGCCACCTTGTCAGCCCGAATGGACGACAGGGCTACCGCTTCCGGATACCGGGTGGCACAGTCTACTACCGTCAGTATGAAGCGTTTCCCGGAGCTGCTGGGCCAATCAAGTCCACAACCACCATCCTGAAGGGCTATTCGATGATGGGCAGAGTTACCAGTGGGGCCTTCTGGTGCCGCCCCGCCTTCCCCACCCTCTGACAGCTGTCACATGACAGGCAGTAGGCAGTCAGCTCGGCCCCCATTCTTGGCCAGTAGAAATGCTGGGTTAACCTGGCCTTGGTCTTATTGATCCCTAAATGTCTGGCCATTGGAATCTCATGCGCCATCTGCAACAACTCCGCACTGAACGGATAAGGTACCACTAACTGTTGGTCCCTGGGCCACACCTCCAGTGAATCTCGCTGGATCTTTACCCGGTACAGCAGCCCCTGGTCCCAGTCCACCTGCTCGAGGTCTGAGTCTGAGGGAGGCTGTGCTGCCTGCTCCTTAAGAGCCTCCAGGCTGTCGTCAGTCTCTAACGCTGCCTGAAACCCCTAACTGGGCGTAGCCAGACTAGACGAAACTGCCATGTCTTCTGTCAGTGCCCCAGGATCAGTCTCCTGGCCTCCATCTGACCCGGCAGCCACTTGGTCGGAAGGGGAGAAGCCGTCGGACACCCAAGGGGCCCCTGGGGCCTGGGTGCCACCACTGCGCATGACAGTGGCCACAGCCGCTGTGACCACGAGTAGCGCCTGCTTCTCCTCCGCTTCTGACCAAGCCTCCGGTCTAAATGGACTACTCCGGCCCTCTGACATCCCAGTTGTGGAGGAACCCTGCCATGCAGCCTTACCTGGGAGTCCTACCTCTCCTGGGACTGCCTCGTCCTCCAGGGCATGCTCCTCCTCCGCAGCTGTTTGCCCCCTGTCTGTCCCCTCTGTGACAACCTCACAAGACAAACTGTTCCAGCCTGCCGACTGGCCACACTCTAAGGCCTTATCACAGCTGACTTGATTAATCTCCTCCACCCCGAGGGGAGAGAAACACAGTACATCTACCACCCCCATATCCCCATCAGTAGGCATGTTAATATTACTAGCCGCAATAGGGGTGGATATGATTGTCTGGAGAGTTAGGCCTTGGGGGTTCAGTGGCCACATAGTGGGACACTAGCTGCCCCAAGTCTCTCCCAAGTAAAGCACTCCCCTCCCGGCACCCCAGTCTAAATACACTTTGGCGATGGGCAGCGCAGGCTCGACGCCTCCAGTCCTGGAGATGGCTCGAGTTTTCCCAGGTATCAAATCCTGGGGTGACACCAGTTCGGGCCACACAAGAGTCATCTCAGCACCGGTGTCTCTCATTTCCATGGCCCTGGCGTAGCCTATGGTGACAGTCTGAAGGTTGTCAAGGGACCTCCCACGACCCCCACTCACACACAAAACAGTGGATGGTTTCTGTGACAGGGACCTTCTGGCGCTGGGGACACATCATTTTGAAGTGGCCTGGCTGTTGGCAAAGGTGACACAGTCGGGGTCCCCTACCAGCGTGGAGAGAAAAGCATGGGTAGGTGCCCCCTTGGGCTTGGTGGCAGGCACAGCAGGCACCGGGTTCGTTTCTTGGCCTCTGGAGTCCTGTTGTTGGAGTACTCGTCAGTAAGTGTTGCTGTTGCAGAGGCCCCCTTTGGGTTCCGGTTATGGAGGTACTGTTGGATGTCCTCCGGGCAGTTCCACAGAAACTGTTCAGACTCGATGAGCTCCTTCAGCTGCTGGACGGTGGTGAGCTCCAGTTCCATGGTCCATTGATCAACTGCTCTCAGTAAGGCCCGCATGTGATTGACCCAGCTGTCTGCAGGACCCCGCTGCAGACTCTGGAGCTTCTTCTGGTACGACTCAGGGGTCAGGCTGTACTGTCGGATCAGGGCCTGCTTGATGTCCTCATAGCTCAGGGTGGACTCTCTGGGCAGGTACCCAAAGATTTCATGGGCCTTACACCTAAGGTGAGGGGTCAAGAACTGGACCCACTGGTCCTCAGGCAGATGGTACTGCTGGCAGGTTCTTTCAAATGCCAGCAAGAAAGTGTCCAAGTCCCCTCCTTTGTCCAGCAGGGGGAAGTCCTCCAGCCGTAGCTTCGGGACTCAGAACTCAGGGGACTCGCGACTGGCTGGGGCCTGTTGCTGGAGCTGTAACTGGAGCTGGAGCACTTTTTCCTGGTGCTCACGCTACCATTGACGTTCTGCTGCTGCCTCGCGATGTGCTGCTAGGAGGGTCTCATAGGTGTCCCTGTCCCCCACCTGGAGACGCGCCAGGGCGACTTGCATGAGGGGGTCAGAGTCTGCCTGGCTGGGGGGATTGGCAGGTGGTGGGTGGCCAACTGTGGGATTGACCGCTAGCGACTTTCTCTCTGGGAAGCCTGGGCGGGATTCACCTTCTCTTAGAGCAACATCGTCTTCCACCTCCTCAACACCACCCGTAGCATCGGCCACCTCCTTGGTTCTGGCCCTTGTGCCACTGGCCATCCTTGCACTCTACGGTCACTGACACCGAACTGCAACCTGATGTACCCACACACATTACAGTATTTGTACTCTGACTGTCTAGTGCTGAGCTGATCTTAAGACCCCAGCAGCAAAAGCTACTACTGGCAGTCCTTAGTGTCTGTGAGTATGCATTCCACACTCATACACACTATTATCTCGATCCCACACCGCTTGCCACCAATGTGAAGAAACGGCAGCAAGGAGACCCCGCAGAATCTCAGCTTGAGATGGATCCACACCCCGCCTCCCGCCTGACGTCACAGTTATGTCAGATGGAGCACGTGGTATGGACCTGCCCTCTACACCTACGTGATGTTCTGCACCCCCCTGAGGGACGCATAAGGTTAGGTTGGTATGTTATGCACAGACACCCCCTGTCCACATGAGACAGAAAGGCATCAGGTAGTGGGTAGAGGTGGCCCACTCTGTCACTGATATGGCACCACACTCACCCACAACCCTGACAGGCTGAGAGGCTCCGCTCATTAGCTCCAGTGAAGCAGATCCTAGTCGGCCTCGGAGAGCTGCCACCAGTTTTTATTTGATATAACGGACTATATCTGGTAGAAACCAGTCCAGTAGCGTGTTTGTTGGACCGAACAACAGGCGTAAGGTTCGTGAATCAAGATAAAAGAACATCCCAAGGTTAAATTATATATTTAATCACCTTAGGGGCACACTAACAGTACACTATGTACATAAGGGTTATACATATACAGTTGTCAGAGTTACAAGCACAAAAGCATGGGTACAAAAGGTATAAAGCAGTTATTACAAGTCAGTTACCGGTTTAGATGGATGATCTGGATTTCGGGGGGAAGAGCTGCCACATGGGAGGTTTGTGGGCATTCATTTGGTTGATGTATAAGAGAAACCTCGGCACTCAGGTGATGAATTTAACAAAAGAAGTTTTAATTGCAGTCCACAGCAAAAATAAACATTTTGGTCTATACAGTCTTCATCAGTCTACCACTTGCTGGGAATGAAAAAGGGGAGGAGGATGAGGACGCAGTGTCTAAGGCACATGATCCCTTAGGACCAGAGGATAAGGGGAAATGGCTGTCAAGACCGCGGCATCCACCACTGGTATCTGGCGTGCAATTATATCTGTATCTGTGGACTGCAATTATATCTGTGTATCTGTGGACTGCAATTAAAACTTCTTTTGCTTAAATTCATCACCTGAGTGCCAAGGTTTCTCTTATACTATATATGCTTTTGGACCCTACTCATGCACCCTGGTCCAATTGTGCTGCGTTTCCTATCACTACTTCACTTGGTTGATGGACTTGTCCCACATGAATTGATGTCATGACCTCCCCAGGAACAAAGACTCTGGGCTCAGTGCTGCTGGAGCTGTTAAACTCTCTGGATCCCGCCCACTCCTGCATCCAAGCTGCACTCAACTCTCCTCCCCCTGGTCTTTCTCAGCTACAACTCTAAAAACTAAAACGGGCTACACCTCCTTACTGGACGATCCTAGGGAGCTGGTTCTGGTGTCATTGGATCCATATGGGCCCCTCCTATGCATGGAGACCAAACACAGTGGCCCTAGGGGCTTGGCCCCAGGTGCTTCTAAAAGGCTGTGCTGCATATCTCCCTATCGTTGACAGTGGAGAAAGGGCTGGTGAGATTCTCCATTCCTTTCAGTTTCCAAAAATCTGGTTGGTTTTTCACTATGGTGTATCGTTTTCCCATAACTACTGTTGGATTATGTTTCTTGAACAAAGAAGCACATGCTGTCAGGGAAGGGACATCCTGTGTAGCTGGCAGCTGCTGTGGGAGATCTCACTCCTCGCTTCTCAGCCCCCTCCTTTGCGAGCTCCATTGTATTCAAGAGAGTCGAATTACACTGTGCATTGAAGATCTCTCTAGAACCTGCTAAACAGGTCACAATGATTGACATGTATTTGTCTTGAATATTCTTCACATAAAAGTATCACTCTCACCCACAAAGCACTCCACGGTTCTGTGCAACCCTACATCTCCTGCTTCATTTCTGTCTATCACCCTACCAGTCCCCTCCATTCCGCTAATGAGCTAAGAATAACATCCTCAATAATCCGAACCTCCCACTCTCGTCTTCTTGACTTCACGCTTGCTGCCCCAATTCTTTGGAATGCACTACCCAGGACATAGACTTTCATTCAAAAGTGACTTCTGGTTTGCCCAATAAACACTGGGGCAATCCAATGGGTCACAAACTGATGGAGACTAAGAAGAGTGGAGGCAATAGAAGGTGAAGATGATGGCTGGTAAGTATAATAATAATAAGATTAGGTTCAGGGACCTTAGCGTGGACGCCCCACTCCAGAGCTGCAATATAAAAAAAACACTGGAGTGGTGCTTTAAAAGAGCACTCCACTACTGAACAACCAATTGTGAATTGGCCCAGGGATGTAAGAAAAAAAATGATACTCACCTCCCAGATAAGCGCTGCTCCTCTTTAAATAGCGTTGTGTTTCCCAACAGTCTGCTCAGTTCAACAACTGGTGGGGTGACACCTGATCGCTGCAGCTAATCAGCAGCTGTTGATGGGCTGCAGAGTTCACATTTTGTGTGGGCTGAGTAAAAGGCACAGTGTATTGATTTTGAATTGAGAAAAAAAATGAGTCTGAAATTATGACAGGCAAGAATGGACACATCCCATTTAGAAAAAAGTGGAGCTTGCAAGTTCAACAATAAATGGATAATTTAGTGTCAAGATGCAATTTCGTTAAAATGTTCAATGTATCACTTATTACACTGGTGTGTCTGAGAATTAACTTTTCCCTACTGTATGTTGCCAACTGCTGCCGAATATAGATGTTTTGACATCTTCTTGGCACCAGAGCCCTCAGTTTTCTTGCCTTTTATTGAGTCACTGGTGAGCCCCTTATGTATAGTATATTACAATATTATTTTGAGGCAGTATCCGTGTTTTGTACATGGTAGCATAACGTAGCAGCTGAAACCCTTATTCCAGTCCTGGTTCGCTTACTGAGTTTCATGCTGTAATTTTGAGTAATAAAACTCTTTTTCAAGTGCTGCAGCTTTGCTAGTCTTCTCAATAATACACACGTGGTCAATTGTTGGTACCCCTCGTTTAATGAAAGAAAAACCCACAATGGTAACAGAAATAACTTGAATCTGACAAAAGTGATAATAAATTAAAAATCTTTGAAAATGAACAAATGAAAGGCAGACATTGTTTTTCAACACTGCTTCCACAGAATTTAAAAAAAAATTAAACTCATGAAATAGGCCTGGACAGAACTGATGGTACCCCTGAAAATAATGTGACAAAAGGGACATGTTAAATCAAGTTGTGGCCACTAATTAGCATCACAGGTGTCTACAATCTTGTAATCAGTCAGTGGGCCTGTATATAGGGCTACAGATACTCACTGTGCTGTTTGGTGACATGGTGTGTACCACACTCAACATAGACCAGAGGAAGCAAAGGAAAGAGCTGTCTCAGGAGATTATAAAGAAAATTATAGACAAGCATGTTAAGGAAAAAGGTTATAAGACCATCTCAAAGCAGCTTGATGTTCCTGTGACTGTAGTTGCACATATTACTCAGAAATTTAAGATCCATGGGACGGTAGCCAACCTCCCTGGACGTGGCCGCAGGAGGAAAATTGATGACAAATCAAAGAGACGGATAATACGAATGGTAACAAAAGAGCCCAGGAAAGCTTCTAAAGAGATTAAAGGTGAACTTCAAGCTCAAGGAACATCAGTGTCAGATCGCACCATCTGTCGTTGTTTGATCCAAAGTGGACTTCATGGGAGACGACCAAGAAGAACATCATTGTTGAAAAAAAATCATAAAAAAAAATTCCAGACTGGAATTTGCCAAACTACATGTTGACAAGCCACAAAGCTTCTGGGAGAATGTCCTATGGACAGATGAGACAAAAATGGAAGTTTTTGGCAAGGCACATCAGCTCTATGTTCACAGATGGAAAAATGAAGCATATCAAGAAAAGAACTCTGTCCCTACTGTGAAACATGGAGGAGGCTGTTATGTTCTGGAGCTGCTTTGCTGCATCTGGCACAGGGTGTCTTGAATCTATGCAGGGTACAATGAAATTTCAAGACTATCAAGGGATTCTAGAGAGAAATGTGCTGCCCAGTGTCAGAAAGCTTGGTCTCAGTCACAGGTCATGGGTCTTGCAATAGGATAATGACCCAAAACACACAGCTAAAAATACCCAAGAATGGCTAAGAGGAAAAATTGGACTATTCTGAAGTGGCCTTCTATGAGCCATGACCTAAATCCTATTGAGCATCTTTGGAAAGAGCTGAAACATGCCGTCTGGAAAAGGCAACCTTCATACATGAGACAACTGGAGCAGTTTGCTCATGAGGAGTGGCCAAAATCCCTGTCGAGAGGTGCAGAAGTCTCATTGACAGTTACAAGAATCGTTTGATTGCAGTGATTGCCTCAAAAGGTTGTTCAACAAAATATTAAGTTAAGAAGAATCATTTCTGTCCAGGCCAATTTCATGAGGTTAATTTTTTTTTAAATTCTGTGGAAGCAGAAAAGCAATGACTGACTTTCATTTGTCCATTTTCATAGATTTTTAATTTATTATTACTTTTGTCGGATTCAAGTTATTTCTGTATACCATTGTGGGTTTTTATTTCATTAAACGAGGGGTACCAACAATTTTGACCACGTATGTAAGTTCCTGCTATGTAGTCTGCAATATGTATGAGTGCTGGCTATCCATTCCCTCACCATTAATTAGAAGCTTTCTGCCTTTCTGCCTGACACAGAAAGCTGTCAATCAGTGGTGCTGGGTGGGGCCAGACTGAGCCCATCATTGAAATTTCTAACAGAGCTGCAGCAGATACAATAGTGATTTCATGAAAACTACAGAAAAAAGCCAATTAAGTGACACATCAATGAAATCAGAGGTCTCTGCCCTATTTTATGAGATTTCCTCAGATTAGGAAGAAGCATAAACCTAGTAACAGATTTCCTTTAAGAATCAAATGTGCTGAGAATGATTTCGTCTTTTGGAAATAAGGTCAATTACAAACAACTAGAGCAAGAAGTAATCAAAGAAACACTACAAGGGGGTAAACAAATTGCATTATTCAGCTCTGCAGCCGCTATTCCATAATGTATCTAGTCTAATATGTTTTAAAGGAGAACATGGGGAGTTCTTGAGGTCTCAAGACCACAATTCATTACTTTGGTCTTTGGGCCCTCAAGCACTCCTCAAATGCCCATATGGTCACTACAGTCTTTCTACGGACTCATTTATACAAGTGGATTTTTTTTTTTTAGAAGCGAAGTCACTTGTGGGCCGAAGAATGCTGGAATTACTCTTTGTGGACACAAGACTAATTAGCTTGTTCTTTAAAGATGTTCCCATTGTGCTGAATCTTATGTATACATGGTAAAAGAGGATGGATGGTCTGTGGAGAAACATCAGACCCTAATAAGGCATATTTGATTTGCATAGAATACATCTGATGCAAATTGAAATTACCTCCCCTAATTCAAGCAATTGCTGAATTCTAATTTTGACACTTTTTGCTCATCCTTATAGAAAACCTGTCAGCATCATTTTTCATATATAAGCAATGTTATGGCTGTATAGGCACTTGTCTCCAAATAAAAATGATACCTTTTTGTAAAGATCCGATAAGCCAGTATGGAGAAAGCTAAAGTAGACACCATATGCAAATCAGGTAGGAAATGCATCGGTAGCAAGACCCCAGAGCACTTCCAGACTGATTTGCATATGGCTTTACCATTAGATTTCTCATGACTGACTTATCGATTTCTACAAAAAAAGGATCATTTTATTGCGGGAGTCAAGCTCCTACACAGCCATACCATTAATTCCATATCTAAAAACATGTTGATAGATTATCTTTAAAGGGGCTGTTAATCTAATATTGAAGTTGTAATACCATTTGATATAATATATAGGCAGTGCCAAGCTTAGAAGATGATTATGTAGCACCCTGAGGACTCGGCTGCTACAGGGGTATTGCACCTCAAGCCAGAGGTGTAGTTTTCCACTCCCGGGTAAGGATGGAGTGTGGAACTGAGCTCAGTTAGCTGCATACACTACATACATCCCATTTCCGGGGGACAGAACGACGGTACTCCCACCAGTTTATGTGCAGGTACGACTGCGTCTGTCCCTGGCTGGAGTGGGAGGGGGGGTGGAACATCCCAGTAGTGTAGGGGCAGATAGGGAGAGCAGTCTGGGTAAGGCTAGGAGCTCATTGGGTGCTGGTCACCTGAGCTCACACATAGAGGGAGTATATAAGGTGGGCACCATCTAGTTGCAGGAAGAAGTTCAGTTCAGGCAGGAGGAGAAGAGCAGAGGAGCTCAGCCAGAAGGGCTGACAGGGAGCTGTGGCTCCGGCTGGGCCCAGCTCCAGAGTAAGGCCTGCTGAGAGAGAGAGAGAGGAGTCAGAAGGACCCAGAGAGGAAAGAAGAAAGAACCCCAAGACCCCAGAATACAGACAGAAGGGTGAAGGGTTGGCGGACCAGGGTACCGGAACCCAAGCTGGCAGAGGCCAAAGCACACCTTAGCCAGGAACCGGAGGTCGTGGTCAGGATCTGCCACGACCCTCACCAAATCCACTAGAAAGGCACACCAAGCATAGGGTCAGGGAACCCAGAAGAGGTGCAACCAACAAGAGACCCGAGGGAGCCGGACATAAGTGGATCCCTGGTGGGGACGGCCAGTAGAAAGGGAAAGTCAGAAAGGAGCTCAGGACCACGCTCCAGAATTGCTTGGGGGTTGGCTGAGTCCAGGACCTGGTGGACGCAGCACGGCTCGGGTGGTCACTCAAGGCCAGAGTGACCAACAGAACATCAGTAAGTAAAAACCCTGAACTGCACCTCCCGACTCAGAGTCTCCTTTCTACACCACAACAACCCCCATCATCCACACCTGCTGCCCTGAGGCCATACCCCTCCCGTTGGGGGTTATACCATCACTGCTGCACATACACCACCGGCCTCAGCGGACTGCTCTGCAGCGGCGGCTTCAAAGCCGCACTCAACGGGTGGCGTAGTCGACAATCAAAGTAACATCTACTGCCTTAGACTGCCACTTAGTTTGACACCCTGGGCACGGGCCGGGTCACCGCCACAAGGACTACTACCCCCATCGAGATCTGGCTCCGGGTATCCCCGACAGCACTGGCCCAGGGGGCGCGTCAACTTTTGGCGTAGTCGGCAGGATCACGTGCCCGCAATCACCGGGTACTGCGTGCCTGAAGAAAAGTTCACATTTACCTCAAAAAGAAGTCTCCCGCCGATTCCAGAGGGTCCCCGCCAACGGACGCCATCACAGATCGTTTCCCACCGGTTGCCCGCCATCTGCAGCTTTTTCCCGCCATCCACGGAGTTTCCCGCCACTGGGAGACGATTCCCGCCATTTTGAGAAGATTTCCCGCCTTGGAAGAGCAGACGCCATTATGGGCGTGCCAGAGGGTGGCAAGAGGCCACCTCCCATCGTGGGCCAGGTCAAGGAATGGCGCCAAAAGTGGAAACCGCCCCCACTAACAGAGACTGTGATGATAGAAGTGTCCATCAGCGTGAGGGAACTGCCCCTGGAACTGACAATCACAAAGTTGCCCCGGGACCACCCTCAATGTGGGGGGAGACAGAACAAGAGAGCGAAGATGGGTGCAGCCTGGGGGAGTCTGGAGGAGCCGCACCCGGAGATGGAGGGAGAGGCAGGCAGCACCGACCCAGTGGTCAGGAGCCTGCTGCAAGCGACAACCCCACTAGGCCTGGTGGAGATCCTGGCACAGCTCCCCCGAGACCGGGAGTGTGCGCAGACAGCGCTGGAGGGCCTCGCACGGAGGATGGCCCAGGTGCAGCGACAAACGCTGGCGGAGTGGAGCAGAGAGATGGCCCAGCAGGCTGGAACCCGCCAGCGAAGCACGCCACCCGAGACGAGGAGACAGACCGCCTCTGAGGATGGTGCAGGAGGAGTGAAGGCCGGAGACGACGCCGAGGAGGGAGCTGGAGAGACGGAGGCAGGTAAAGGGGACGCTACTACCCCGGGCCGAGAAACCGCGTGCCTGCCCCAGCTTCCCGTCGCAGAGCCCGAAATTCCCCCTGCCGTGCCCGTCGCTGCACCGTCACCGCTCCAGACTAGGCCTCAAACAGAAGCCGCGGCCCCGACCCCTGTGACGTCACGCGCTTCAGTTCTGAGCGCGGCCAAGCAGGAAACACCACCGGCCTGGTCGCAAGGTTGGGTACCCCCGGGCGCCGCAATTCCAACAGCGCCCCCTACCCCCACGGAGCCACTGGCCTGGTCGCAAGGCCGAGTAACCCCGGGCGCCGCCGTTCTTACGGTGCCCTTTACCTTTAGGGTGCCCCAGGCCTGGTCGCAAGGCCTGGTCAATCCGGGCGCCGCTTCCACCACCGCGCCCTCAACATCTAGAGTGCCGCACCTGGGTGAAGACTTGTTTGCCCAGCACACTTGCCCGGATGGGCAGCCTTTTATATGGCCACAGGAGTATTACCAACTTGAGCTCCAAAAGGAAAGGCCCCTGTGTGAGCCCCTGATTCCGGCTCCGAAGCCCGTCAAGAGGACCCCGCTCTCGTTGGAGGAGACACAGTTCGAGTGGGACCCCACTGGAGGAGATCTCATGGGGTTCACCCAAGAAACTCGGGCGGCCGCAGCTGAACGTGCGGAGTGCTGCCGGCAGCAATTAGAGGTCTTCGACCGGGAACGGAGAGAGAGGCGGGTCCGTGAGCAGCGGCTGCAGATACAAAGCGCAGAGCAGAAGAGCCGGACCAGGAGGAACCCCCGTGCAGCCCACGGTCCCCGTGCCACCGGGACTGTAATTAAATTCCAGTTGCAGCACGGTTGGGGCTTCATAAGAGATCACCACACCCCCGGCGACGTCTTCGTGACCAGGAGAGACGTCGAGTCCCACCTACCAGAGGGACATAGAGGTCGTGACCTATACGTAGGGGATGAGGTCACATTCACCCGGCACAAGTGTGCCAAAGGACCCTACGCCCTCCATGTACACCGGCTGACGGAGGAGGAGCTGCGGTGTGAGGAGGAGCAAGAGGACCCGGACGGGTCTGAAGCCTACTTGCGAGAAGGAGCAGGAGGACGCCGTCATTAGAGTACGGTATAGTGAAACTGTAAAATAGTTACCTGTCGGGGTACAAGAACTGCTGCCGTTTAAAATATGTTCCCCGTTGGGACAAGTGTAAACTGTAACCCGTATATCCCTTATTCCCACTGACCGAGGACTGAGAGCGGTCATCCTTTCCTAATATATGGCCGAGGACTGAGGGCGGCCATTTCCCCTTGTATATAGTTGCGCTTTTTAAGGCGCCCCCTACTGGTTTTGTAGGAAAGCTGTTTTTCAAGAAGAGACTGTTGCACTTTACCCGGTCACAAGTTGCCCCGTGGCCGGAGGAACAAGAATATTTATTATGCTGCTGATAATGTTTATATGTTTTCTATGTTTATGTTTTATGAAAAAAAATTGTATGTTTGTGGATGTTTTTTATTCTTTTACAGCCCGAGGACGTGCTGTGATTTACCAGGGGGGAATGTAGCACCCTGAGGACTCGGCTGCTACAGGGGTATTGCACCTCAAGCCAGAGGTGTAGTATTCCACTCCCGGGTAAGGATGGAGTGTGGAACTGAGCTCAGTTAGCTGCATACACTACATACATCCCATTTCCGGGGGACAGAACGACGGTACTCCCACCAGTTTATGTGCAGGTACGACTGCGACTGTCCCTGGCTGGAGTGGGAGGGGGGGTGGAACATCCCAGTAGTGTAGGGGCAGATAGGGGGAGCAGTCTGGGTAAGGCTAGGAGCTCATTGGGTGCTGGTCACCTGAGCTCACACATAGAGGGAGTATATAAGGTGGGCACCATCTAGTTGCAGGAAGAAGTTCAGTTCAGGCAGGAGGAGAAGAGCAGAGGAGCTCAGCCAGAAGGGCTGACAGGGAGCTGTGGCTCCGGCTGGGCCCAGCTCCAGAGTAAGGCCTGCTGAGAGAGAGAGAGAGGAGTCAGAAGGACCCAGAGAGGAAAGAAGAAAGAACCCCAAGACCCCAGAATACAGACAGAAGGGTGAAGGGTTGGCGGACCAGGGTACCGGAACCCAAGCTGGCAGAGGCCAAAGCACACCTTAGCCAGGAACCGGAGGTCGTGGTCAGGATCTGCCACGACCCTCACCAAATCCACTAGAAAGGCACACCAAGCATAGGGTCAGGGAACCCAGAAGAGGTGCAACCAACAAGAGACCCGAGGGAGCCGGACATAAGTGGATCCCTGGTGGGGACGGCCAGTAGAAAGGGAAAGTCAGAAAGGAGCTCAGGACCACGCTCCAGAATTGCTTGGGGGTTGGCCGAGTCCAGGACCTGGTGGACGCAGCACGGCTCGGGTGGTCACTCAAGGCCAGAGTGACCAACAGAACATCAGTAAGTAAAAACCCTGAACTGCACCTCCCGACTCAGAGTCTCCTTTCTACACCACAACAACCCCCATCATCCACACCTGCTGCCCTGAGGCCATACCCCTCCCGTTGGGGGTTATACCATTACTGCTGCACATACACCACCGGCCTCAGCGGACTGCTCTGCAGCGGCGGCTTCAAAGCCGCACTCAACGGGTGGCGTAGTCGACAATCAAAGTAACATCTACTGCCTTAGACTGCCACTTAGTTTGACACCCTGGGCACGGGCCGGGTCACCGCCACAAGGACTACTACCCCCATCGAGATCCGGCTCCGGGTATCCCCGACAGCACTGGCCCAGGGGGCGCGTCAATTAACTGGTAGTAAAAAGCCTCATTATACCCCAATCTATAAATTAAGAAGTCCAAAAGATAATTCCCCGGTTCACTTGTATGTACAGTATAAAGGATGGAGCTTGTTTTACTTTAATAATTCAAAGTCTAAAACACGAAAAGTGCTTGGTAAACTGGCTTTAATCTTCCTGATAAAATAATCTGGGAGTGGAGCTGATTAGTGATGAGCGAGCATGCTCGCAAGTACTCGGTACTCGCCCAAGCATCTCAGTACTCGAGATGCTCGGAGCTCGCTGAGTACTCGAGAGATGCTCAGGCGGATGCTTGGGTCCCCTCCTTGCATGTTTGGCGCTCTTTAGAGTGCCATTCAACATGCAGGGATTGCCTGTCTCTCATTGTAATGCCACAGCCATGGTGGTTGTGGCATTACAGTGATTGGCTGGCCACATAGCGTCATCGGGACTATATCAGACCTGGCGCCGCCATGCTCGTCACAGTCATTCCGGAATCAGACAGTGTAGGGAGAGGTGCTGCTGCGTCAGGGAGAGATTCGCTTGTGTATTAGGTAGAGTAGGGAGAAAAACCGTACATTACACATATCCATCTTAACAAACAGTCCTTCTGAGGACTAGCCCATCTGCAGAGATATCAGGCAGGCAGGGTGTATAGGCAGGCAGGCAGTGTATATAGCAGAATGCAGTGATTATAGCACAAGAGGCTCCATTCCAATTCTGCCTTCTGCTGTAGAGATGAGCGTTGTTCTACTCGAACTGTTCGCCAATCTCAAATTCGAGCTGTTTTGGGCGGTGTTCGAGCCGGTCGGCGAACACGAACAATTTGAGAAAAATTCGGCTGTTCGAGGTTATGTTCGATAACTGTTCGTGCACCAAAATCATAACTGGATTTTTTCTCAGTAATGATGAAAATTAATGTTAATACGCAGTTTGAGTGTACAGCGGGGCGGGGGGAGGGGCAGGGGATGGATCTCTGCAGGAACAATGAAGATCTCCATTTTTTTTTCTCTTTCCCACATTTACAGTGGGGAGGTGCAATCTGTCAGCCTATCAGCAGCGCACACACGGAGCGAAGTGCTTTTTTTCACACAAGCAAGGGCATGTGTGATTGGCAGTGTATGTCACATGTCCTTGCCCTATAAGACCAAGCCATTTTCCCCGTCGCCACCATTTTCTCACTGCTGCAGCTGCGTGTTAGACGGCACCGCTGTTGCTGTGTGCGCTATACCTTGTTAATTTCAAGCCAATTTTCGCACAAGTATACAGATAGCTTGGGAGTAGGGAATAGTTGTGATTGCAGTCCTTTTAAGGACTAGGTTACAGCATTTCCTACGACTTTTATCAGGCAGGTCTGTGCTCTTAAATAGATAGATTGTGGGAGTAAAGACTAATTGTAATTGGAGTCCTTTTCAGGACTAGGTTACATCAGTTCCTATCAGTTTTTGCCAGGCAGGTCTGTGCCAGTGCTGTGCAAGTTTTTTTCACAGCATTTGGCTGAATCTAGCAAAGCTAATCCTTTTTGGCCTATTGCAGAGTGTGTTAGTCAGTGGAGTAGCCTATCTGTGTTGCAAGATATACCACCTGTGTATAGAATACCAATTTTTTTACTGCACCTAGTGAAGTAAAATCTTTTGGGCATAGCATCATTCTATTAGTCCATCTATACTGACCTCCATCAGGTTGCAAACTGAATATAATTTTTTTATGCATCTAGCTCTGAAAAAATATTTGGACTTCTAGCAGTGTGTGGGACTTGGTCTATTAGTCCATCTATACTGACCTCCATCAGGTTGCAAATTAAAAATAATTTTTTTCTTCATTTAGCTCTGAAAAAATATTTGGGCTTCTAGCAGTGTGTGGGACTTGTTCTATTAGTCCTTCTATACTGACCTCCAGCAGGTTGCAAATTGAATATAATTTTTTTCTGCATCTAGCTCTGAAAAAATATTTGGGCTTCTAGCAGTGTGTGGGACTTGGTCTATTAGTCCATCTATACTGACCTCCATCAGGTTGCAAATTAAAAATAATTTTTTTCTGCATCTAGCTCTGAAAAAATATTTGGGCTTCTAGCAGTGTGTGGGACTTGGTCTATTAGTCCATCTATACTGACCTCCATCAGGTTGCAAATTGAATAAAAAAAATTTCTGCATCTAGCTCTGAAAAAATATTTGGGCTTCTAGCGGTGTGTGGGACTTGGTCTATTAGTCCATCTATACTGACCTCCATCAGGTTGCAAATTAAAAATAATTTTTTTCTGCATCTAGCTCTGAAAAAATATTTGGGCTTCTAGCAGTGTGTGGGACTTGGTCTATTAGTCCATCTATACTGACCTCCATCAGGTTGCAAATTAAAAATAATTTTTTTCTTCATTTAGCTCTGAAAAAATATTTGGGCTTCTAGCAGTGTGTGGGACTTGTTCTATTAGTCCTTCTATACTGACCTCCAGCAGGTTGCAAATTGAATATAATTTTTTTCTGCATCTAGCTCTGAAAAAATATTTGGGCTTCTAGCGGTGTGTGGGACTTGGTCTATTAGTCCATCTATACTGACCTCCATCAGGTTGCAAATTAAAAATAATTTTTTTCTGCATCTAGCTCTGAAAAAATATTTGGGCTTCTAGCAGTGTGTGGGACTTGGTCTATTAGTCCATCTATACTGACCTCCATCAGGTTGCAAATTAAAAATAATTTTTTTCTTCATTTAGCTCTGAAAAAATATTTGGGCTTCTAGCAGTGTGTGGGACTTGTTCTATTAGTCCTTCTATACTGACCTCCAGCAGGTTGCAAATTGAATATAATTTTTTTCTGCATCTAGCTCTGAAAAAATATTTGGGCTTCTAGCGGTGTGTGGGACTTGGTCTATTAGTCCATCTATACTGACCTCCATCAGGTTGCAAATTAAAAATAATTTTTTTCTGCATCTAGCTCTGAAAAAATATTTGGGCTTCTAGCGGTGTGTGGGACTTGGTCTATTAGTCCATCTATACTGACCTCCATCAGGTTGCAAATTAAAAATAATTTTTTTCTGCATCTAGCTCTGAAAAAATATTTGGGCTTCTAGCAGTGTGTGGGACTTGGTCTATTAGTCCATCTATACTGACCTCCATCAGGTTGCAAATTGAATAAAAAAAATTTCTGCATCTAGCTCTGAAAAAATATTTGGGCTTCTAGCGGTGTGTGGGACTTGGTCTATTAGTCCATCTATACTGACCTCCATCAGGTTGCAAATTAAAAATAATTTTTTTCTGCATCTAGCTCTGAAAAAATATTTGGGCTTCTAGCAGTGTGTGGGACTTGGTCTATTAGTCCATCTATACTGACCTCCATCAGGTTGCAAATTAAAAATAATTTTTTTCTTCATTTAGCTCTGAAAAAATATTTGGGCTTCTAGCAGTGTGTGGGACTTGTTCTATTAGTCCTTCTATACTGACCTCCAGCAGGTTGCAAATTGAATATAATTTTTTTCTGCATCTAGCTCTGAAAAAATATTTGGGCTTCTAGCGGTGTGTGGGACTTGGTCTATTAGTCCATCTATACTGACCTCCATCAGGTTGCAAATTAAAAATAATTTTTTTCTGCATCTACCTCTGAAAAAATATTTGGGCTTCTAGCAGTGTGTGGGACTTGGTCTATTAGTCCATCTATACTGACCTCCATCAGGTTGCAAATTAAAAATAATTTTTTTCTTCATTTAGCTCTGAAAAAATATTTGGGCTTCTAGCAGTGTGTGGGACTTGTTCTATTAGTCCTTCTATACTGACCTCCAGCAGGTTGCAAATTGAATATAATTTTTTTCTGCATCTAGCTCTGAAAAAATATTTGGGCTTCTAGCGGTGTGTGGGACTTGGTCTATTAGTCCATCTATACTGACCTCCATCAGGTTGCAAATTAAAAATAATTTTTTTCTGCATCTAACCCAGCCAATAGTTTTGGCCTAATACCACAGTTTGGCCACTCAGCTCTGCTCGGTTACCATCCATTGTTTTTTTGTGCAAACAACTCCAGAGTTGTGAATTAGTTAACCACCAAAATGAGTGGAAAAAGGCCTGCTGCTGGTGGAAAGGGGAATAGGCGTGTTGGGAAGGGGAAAAAAGGTTGTGTCCGTGGGATAGGTGCAGAAGAAAGACCATCTTCCAGCCAAACTAAAATGTCTACTTCTTTTAGCGGACAATGTGATAAGATCCCTTTCTTACGGCCACGCCAATCGCTACAAATTCCAGATGAGGCACAAAAACAGCAGGTGCTTCAACGGATATCAAGTGCTCCTTTAAGTGGGCTCTCCTCCACATCAACTTCAACATCACAAATACTCCAGTCCTCAAAGGTGTCACCCAAATCGCACTTGCTTCCTCACAGCTCCCAAATCTCCAGCTGCCCGTCTGAGTATGAGGTAGAACAGATGGTTGAGTCTGCAGAGCTGTTTACTCATACTATAGCCTGGGAATCAGAGGTCGACTCCAGCGCTTCTGTGAATCCAGACGAGGAAATGATCTGCACTGATGCCCAGAATCTTTATGAGTCGGATCCAGGACCAGACGCAGAAGGTTCTGACCATAATGTAGACCCTCATTCCCAAACTGTAACTCCTGTTGGTGGAGACAATGAGGAAGACGATGATAAGACTCAAATACCTGATTGGAGCGACAACTTTAGTTTTTTGTCAGGGCAGGAACAGGTTGGCTCTGAGGACGACGGGTGTGATAACGCACAGGGTGATGATGATGAGGTCGGAGATCCCACTTACTGTCAACCCACAGTCAGCCAAGAGATGAGGTCAGCAGAGGAGGTGGAGGAAGATGCTAGTGACGACGAGGTCAGGTTGCGCCTTCCTGGACAGAGACGTAGTACTGGAAGCACGTCAACAACTGCATCCTCAAACACAACTCTGCCTCTCACCACAAGTCGTGGTGGCTCTTCAGGTCGCATGGGTGCTAAGCCTTGCATAGCCTGGGCATTTTTTCAGATCGATAAAGATGACCCAACTCGTGTTATCTGTAACATTTGTCAGCAAAAGCTAAGTAGAGGCCAAAAAATACATAGTTTGAGTACTTCATGCATGAACCGGCACATGGACATGAAGCATAAGTTGCAGTGGGAAGCTCAGTGTGCTACAATGCGGTCTAGCCGGCCGGGCCAACCACCGTCTGCCATATCTTGTGCATCCGCGGCCTCTTCATCCTCTGTGACTCGGGGGACAGCAGTCACACCTGTTTTGGGGCGCAGACCTGCCACCTCTTTACCCGCAACAGCCAGCGTGATTGGCAGGTCATCATTTTCTTTGGAGGTGGTAACACCAGCTGGTCTTGAGCGCTGTCCGACATCGATAGCACCACCTTTGGATCAAGGCAACCTAACATGTCCGCCTGCATCTTCCTCACAGACCGGCAGTTTGCCGGGGACACCCTTATCAACCCCGTCTAAGCACAATAGCCAGCCCTCGGTCCCTCAGATGTGGACAAGTAAAAGACCATTTCCTCCTAGCCATGAGAAAGCTAAGAGGTTGAATTTCACCATCTGCAAGCTCTTGGCTACAGAAATGCTGCCTTTCCGCCTGGTGGACACAGAGGATTTTCGAGACCTTATGTCCGTCGCAGTGCCCCAGTACCAGATGCCCAGTCGGCACTACTTCTCAAAGAAAGGTGTGCCTGCGCTCCACCAGCATGTCGCACACAACATCACCGCTTCTTTGAGAAACTCTGTGTGTGACAGGGTGCATTTCACCACAGACACTTGGACGAGTAGGCATGGACAGGGGCGTTACATGTCGCTGACTGGGCACTGGGTAACTATGGTGACAGCAGGACAAGGGGCTGCTGTCCAAGTCTTGCCGTCCCCACGAGTTGTGCGTCAATCCTCTTTATGTCATTTTTCCTCCACTGCTTCTGCCTCCTCAACCTCCTCTCGGTCTTCCACCTGCACTCAAAGCCTGTCTGGTCATGCCACAAGCTTTCTAACTGCGCAGAAGGGATCCTGCACACCTCCTTACTATGCTGGCAGTAGGGCTCAACGTCATCAGGCAGTTTTTACATTGAAATGTCTGGGAAATGTGAGTCACACAGCTGAGGAGTTGTGGTCAGCTCTGGAGAACCAATTTCATGAATGGTTGTCTCCACTGGACCTGAAACCAGGGAAGGCCGTGTGCGACAATGCTGCAAACCTGGGTGCGGCCCTTCGCCGGGGCAATGTCACACACGTGCCTTGTATGGCTCACGTGTTGAACCTGGTTGTCCAGCAATTTTTAGCCCACTATCCCAGACTAGATGGCCTTCTGCAGAGGGCACGGTCGCTGTGTGCTCACTTCCGCCGTTCGCATCCCGCAGCTCAGCGACTTACATCTCTACAGAAGTCGTTGGGCCTGCCACTTCACCGGCTAAAATGCGATGTGCCTACCCGGTGGAATTCAACTCTGCACATGTTGCAGCGACTGTGGCAGCACCGACAAGCCCTGGTGCAATACGTTCTGACGTATAGCCTGGGCCAACGAGATTCAGAGGTGGGGCAAATCATGCTGGAGGAGTGGTCTCAGATCAGGGACCTATGCACCCTTCTGCACAGTTTTGAAATGGCGACGAAGATGTTTAGTGCTGACGATGCCATTATCAGCATGACTATTCCGGTGATTTACATGCTGGAGCACATGTTAAACAGAATTCGTAGTCAGGTGGTGGCACAAGAGGAGGTGGAGGAAGTAGAGGAGGAGGAGTTGTATGCGGAAGGGCTAACATCTGCAAGGTCCAGACGGTCGGCAGCACCAGGGCGGCAGGCATGTGAGGGTGGGGGAGATGATTTTACCAGGGCGCATGGTAGCAGCCAAACTAGTGAGGAAGGTGCAGGAGCCCAGGAAGAAGTGGAGGACGAACTGATGGAAGACTCATCAGATGAGGGAGACCTTGATCACATTTCTGTTGTGCGAGGTTGGGGGGAGAGGACAGAGGAAGGAAGCATGATTGTTACCTCGCCACCAACACAACAGGGACTTGGTGCTCCTGGATGCGCAACACACATGAGTGCCTTCTTGCTGCACTACCTGCAACGTGACCCTCGAATTGTGAGAATTAGAAATAATCCTGACTACTGGGTTGCCACACTGTTAGATCCCCGGTACAAAAGTAAATTTGCAGAAATTATTCCTGCCATAGAAAGGGATGCACGCATGCAGGAGTATCAGCAGAGACTGTTGCAGAATCTTACATGTGCTTTTCCACAAAATACCAGTGGTGCACGTAGTGAATCTCACAGTTCCAACTTGCCAACCGTGGTCTGTATGGAATTGTTCAATAAAGGGCCCAAAATTAAGATAACATAGATGGGAGAGGTCTCTATGAATAGGAATTCCTAAGTATTTGATACCCTGTGAGGGCCAGGCAAAGGGAAAGTTGGACTGGATGGAATCCTATATGGATTTAGGGAGGGAGACATCGAGGGCCTCAGACTTCGCTGCATTGATTTTAAAATTTTACCATGTAACAAAGTGATCTATTTCAGCCATAACAGCAGGGATGGATATATGTGATTGAGTGATATATACTAGGACATCATCAGCAAATAGAGAGCACTTGTACTCGGTGCCTCCCACCTCAATCCACCTAATATTGGGGTTATGGCGAATTGATGAGAGCAGGTGCTCCGTCACTAGGATGTATAAGAGAGGGGACAGAGGACATCCCTGCCTTGTCCCATTGGTGATTGTGAAAGGTGATGAAAATGTTCTGACGCACCCCCTGGGCCTTGGGACACCCGGAGCCGGACCCTTTTTGGTGGATGCTGGTGGTTGTAGTCTTCGTGGCGGCGATCCGGTTCCGTGGCTCAGGGCGGTCAAACCAGTGGCGGAACTATTTATGTGGTTTTGATGTTTAAATGTCCGACTACGCCACCCGTGGATTGCGGTCAGAGTGAACCGCCGCTACAGGGCAGACCGCTAAGGCTGGTGTTGTGGGTGCAGCAGAGCGTAGCATAACTCCCCACGGGAGGAGTATAGCCTCAGGGCAGTGTATGCGGAGGATGGGGGTGATGGTGCAGGGCAGCAGCAGTAACGACACGGAGTCAGTGATGCAGTTTGTTATGCACACGCCCGGACTGACTGGCGTGTGCGGGTGTTGTGGTTCCACTGGACCATGGACCGGAGAGTGCCTGGAGGGGCGTGACTAAGTTTCTGGCCGATCCGACCAAGGTGGCACGACGGCATACGACGCCAGTGCACCAGGGAGAAACCGGGCAGAGGGACCAGGTGCTACTCCAGGTCAAACTCCGGACACGGGGGTTGACCCACACTGGGATTACTGGAACAGGCAGGTTAGGCTGGCACAGACTGGTGGATGTAAGCAAACACGGCAGGTATGCAGATGGGTGGATACAGGCGAGTATGCAGGCAGGGAGGTACTGGCCGAAAGGACGGGCTGGAGCACAGAAAGGTTAAGACCCAGTACAGACTGGGTCACAGAACCGCAGATGCGGTAGACAACCACAGCAGAGAGGGAATGCCCGAAGCGGTGGGCAAGAACAGAGCAGGACGGGGCTGCAGGAGCAGCGAGCACAAGCAGGGCAGGACAGGACTGCCGGAGCAGCGGGCAGAAGCAGGGCAGGACAGGACTGCCGGAGCAGCAGGCAGAAGCAGGGCAGGACAGGACTGCCGGAGCAGCGGGCAGAAGCAGGGCAGGACAGGACAGGACTGCCGGAGCAGCGGGCAGAAGCAGGGCAGGACAGGACTGCCGGAGCAGCAGGCAGAAGCAGGGCAGGACAGGACTGCCGGAGCAGCGGGCAGAAGCAGGGCAGGACAGGACTGCCGGAGCAGCGGGCAGAAGCAGGGCAGGACAGGACTGCCGGAGCAGCGGGCAGAAGCAGGGCAGGACAGGATAGGACTGCCGGAGCAGCGGGCAGAAGCAGGGCAGGACAGGACTGCCGGAGCAGTGACCAAAAGGGTCAGAGCGGAGCAAGGCTGCCGGAGCAGTGAGCAAAAGGGTCAGAGCGGAGCAAGGCTGCCGGAGCAGTGAGCAAAGGAGTCAGAGCAGGCTAGAACCGCCGGAGCGGTAAGCAAAGGAGTCAGAGCAGGCTAGAACCGCCGGAGCGGTGAGCAAAGGAGTCAGAGCAGGCTAGAACCGCCGGAGCGGTGAGCAAAGGAGTCAGAGCAGACTAGAACCGCCGGAGCGGTGAGCAAAGGAGTCAGAGCAGACTAGAACCGCCGGAGCGGTGAGCAAAGGAGTCAGAGCAGGCAAGGCTGAGTAGGGGGGACAGGGCTCTGTTCACACGGAACAGACAGGAAGGGAAAGGCAGAACCAGACACCCACAGGGTACTTGCAGAGAAGTAGCGAGTGGACCACAAACTCACAAACGGGAGTACAGAGACAACAAGCAGGAGTTAGGTACGAGTTCAGACTCTGCAGAAAAAGGAAGGGAACGGACATAGAGGCAAAACAGGTAAAGGATAGGAGAGAGTTCAGACTGGAACTGAGTGTACGGAGGAGACCGACACTGCAGCGGAATACAGGAGCGGGTCTGGGAATACGGCCCCCAGAGAGGCAGGACGAACAGGCAAGGAGCGTGTTCAGACAGGACAGACAAGATACAGGAGCGGGTCTAGGTAATCGGCCCCTAGAAGGCGGGAGGAACAGGCTAGGAGCGTGTTCAGACAGGTCAGACAAGATACAGGAACGGGTCTAGGTAATCGGCCCCTAGAAGGCAGGAGGAACAGGCTAGGAGCGTGTTCAGACAGGCCTGGAAATACAGCCTCCAGGATAGGCAGACAAGAGAACACAGAACGGGACCTGGCACCTTCAGAGTGCAAGCACACACTGAATGAAACACTATGCTCAGGCAGGAATAGATGGGAGCAGCTGAGCTATATACCAGGTGACAGACAGCAATAGGCTGAGGACGCACAAGGGGTGTGACCCACAGCAGGTACAAAAAGCAGGAAGTGATCGGGCGCCACCCTTAAGCAGCAGAAACAGACACAAACAGACAGCATGGAGGGAAGCCAGAGAGACATTCTGGACTGGAGATCAAGTGCGCGCTCTTGCACAGTGGGAGATGGACCACCATGCAAGGACGCCGCCAGGTATGTTACACAGTTCAGGGCCTTTACTCACAGTTCTTATTATCCAGACCACGTCTGCAGGTAACGGCTGCCCACGTCGTACTGTGCTCACCAGGTGAGGGGCTCAGACAACTCCCAGATAACTTTGGAGCGCTTCACAGGACCCCCTTTGTGTGTCCTTTGTCTGGCCTTTCTTACCAACACTTCTGTCCGGCTGCCTCGGGCCTCCTCTTGGTAAACTTGGCGCCAGTTTCCCTGACCCTATGTGGTGCCTTCCTAGCGGGTGGAGCAAGGGGCTGCGCCACATAAAATGTCAGAGCCTCCGGTTTCTAGCTGAGGGTCGTTTCCTGCCTCCACTAGTTCGGGGACCGGTCTCCCCCTTTGGCCTGACCCCTCCACGCAGGTGGATTCGGGCGTGCGGTGGCGACTCGCCCGTCCGCACCCCTGGGATCCCTTCATTCCTCGTTCCTGGAGCCTTCTCCGCTCCTCTTTCTTCCTTCTCCCTCTTGCAGGCCTGGGCCTCTGTTACTAGGCCCGCCTCCGGAGCAGAGCTCATGCAGAGCCCCTGCTCCCTGCCACTTCTGCTCAGACTTCTCTGCACTGAACTAAGATGGTGCCCACCTTTTATACTCCCTTCTCAATGCACCCAGGAACTGCTTCCTCCCTGCTCCTGCACTGCAGGGTTCCCCTTCCTCAGTGTTCCCTCCCCCCACTCCAGCCAGGGACAGGGACTGTCGTGCCCATCTCAGGGGCATATTGGTCACCCTGCCCCACGGCAATGTGGTGTAATGCATGCAGGTGTTGGGTCCTGATCCACACTCCATCCTTATCTGAGAGTGAGATATCACACCTCTGGGTGAGGTGCAATACGTCTGTAGCAACCGAGCCCTCGGTGCTACAGTTCCATTTATCTTCAGCCTAGGTGACGTATTGTGATACAGGGCCGTGATTTTGGCTATAAAAGGGTCCCCTAGACCCCTACCCCAAGCTTTTTAAGAGAATCATATATGGCGTGCCAGGAGACTCTATGGAATGCTTTCTCAGCATCCAACGAGAGTATCTACTTACAAATTTTTAACTGCATCTAGCCCAGGAAATACTTTGTGCCTAGTAGCAGTGTCTGCTAGTCAGCGGATTATCCCGGCTGTTAAGCAAGCTACACCACCTGTAGTTTGGACACTTAATTTTTTCAAAGGAAATGCTTCGGGACCACGGGATACTTAGTGAAGAGCATCAGGAGGCACCCCAAGGCATAGGGGCTGGGACTGGCAGTAGGATGCCTTGCGGTGGACAGCCGAGCTCGATCCTTATAAAAGCTTTTTAACTGCAGCAGCTTTAGTGGACGCTACTGGAGCTGGAATTACGCGGCTGCTGGCATGAGACTTGCCCTCCAATAGATCCTTGTAAATGGATTTAAAGTGTATTCATTCAAATTAGAGGGACAATTTAAATTAAAAAGCTTAGAGCTGCCTCCACCACAGGGGGGCTCTCTCGACCCACCAGCGGACAGGCACCAGTATTGGGAGAGGGGGGCTGGCCGTCAGGGTTCACCGCGGCTCTGGCACAAACCCGGCGACACGGAGGTGGCACGGGCAGGAGCGGACTGGCCGTCTCGGCTTCTCACTTTTTGGATTTTAGAAGGGCATGACATGCCTATATCTGTGTCTCCCCCTCCTTTTACTCCTCCACCTCTTTTCTTTTCGCATGACTATATGTACTTGTCACTTTTCCATGTGTTAGTTGTGTCTTCTGAGCAGTTTGTCAGCTTTTGGACACCTTTGAAGGTGTTTTCTATGTGTTTCTATGTGTTTTTGTTTGCCTGCCATTGGTTTTAACGGTGTTCGAAGGTGTTCGACGAACAGTTCGACGAACAGTTCGGCGAACACACGGGTGTTCGACGAACCGAACCGAACTCGAACACTACGGGGGTGGCTCAACACTATTCTGCTGCTGTTAGATATTTCTATACAAAGGCCCAGGTCTCAGGGGCCAGGAATACTTTTTTTTGGATCTTAATCCTCATTATTTGCTTAAAAAGCAATCCAGAGAACACCGTTTTTCTGCGCCATTTGCTTGTTGGCACTGCAGAATACAGCCAGGTCCTTTCCATATTACAGCGCTAGAAATCCAGCTATTTAAAACTGTGTTTTCTCCATCACTGGGATCACATATACGTTTTCAGAAAATATTGCCATTTTTGTCCTCCATTCCAATTTTTTTTCACTGTGTCAGCGAAGTTTTTGACACCGGTTTGCTGTTCAAACTAGTTACCTACAGGCCAGGTATTTAAAACTCTGTTTTCTCCGTCACACGGATCACATATACGTTGTCAGAAAATTCTGCCATTTCTGGCCTCCATTAAAAATTTCTTTTAGTGTGTCAGTGAATCAATTCATAGCAGTTTGCTGTTAAAACTAGTTACCTAAAGGCCAGGTATAACTCTGTTTTCTCCATCACACGGATAACATATATGTTCGCTCCAAACTCAGTCATTTGTAGTGAGCGTGGAAGATACTGTCCTCCATTTAAAATAGGCAAGGCACGCGGCAAGTCACGGGGAACTGGACATGATGGTGCACGTAGAGGCCGAGGACAAGGCCGTGGGCAAGCTGAAATTCTGCCACAACAAACACCCACATCTTCTCGCCTGACCTTCCTGTCCCAATTCCTAGGGGACCGCATCACACCACTATTGAACCTAGAGCAGTGTCAAAAGGTTGTTGGTTGGATAGTGGATAATGCTTCCAGTCACTTAGCCACCACCACCACCACCCTGTCTTCCACACAGTCAAGTCTCAGTAGCCGTGAGTCTGGACCGCATATTCCTCACCCTGATCCTCCTTCCTCCCACCATGCCAAGTGCCCGGAGACAACTGATCCCACACTTGGACACTCTGAAGAGCTGTTCACTTTTCCATTTATAGATTCGGGCCTCTCGCCGGTCCACTTGAAGCGGGGCAAGAGGAGATCGCATGTAGCGATGCCCAAATATTTGAGCAGCCACGGTCACACGAAGGCGATGGTGGGAAAGTATCACAAGAGGTGGACTATGATGAGACAGAATTGCCAGAAAATCAGGAGGAGGACCAGGGTGTGGAAGTGGAAGACGAGGCTGTGGATGATATAGTAACTGACCCAACCTGGCAGGAGGACATGCAAAGCGAGGACAGCAGCACACAGAGGGAGGGAGGCAGAGCACCCCAACAGGCAGGAAGAAGCAGTGTGGTGGCCGCAGACAGAAGGCAGGCAACCGTTCCCCGTAACACCAACACGAAAGAAGTTGCCAGTACAATTGTTAGGTCTTCCCGAGTCTGGTTGTTTTTTAAAGACTCTGCCGATAACCCCAAAAACGCCATTTGCACCACCTGCCAGGCCAGCATCAGCAGGGGTTGCAAAACGACCAGCCTGACCACCACCAGCATGATCAGGCACATGGCAGCAAAGCACCCGACTTTGTGGGCCAAACCCCAGGGTCCAGGTACAGTGTCTGCGGGTGGCACCATTGCTTCTTCCGCTGTTGTGCATGCAAGACAATCCTCTAACAATGGGAAGATGCCTCCTGCCCTGCACCTGTCGTTGCACACTCTCAAGTAGCAGCATCAGGAAGCACGTCCATGTCCTTGTCCCAGTGCAGCGTTCAGTTGTCCATACCCCAGTCCTTGAAGCGCAAGCGCAAATATGCAGCCAATGCCCCACAGGCCACACTACTAAATTCTCACATTTCACGATGCGGGGACGCCACTATTTCTCCCGATGTGACGTCCCCGCGTTACACAAGCCCTTGGTGAACACAGGACGACGTGGGCGGTTATAATCCGGAAAGTGTAACCTGAGGAACTTAACACCTGTGAGTAAAATCTGAAGACTGCACCCTACTGTGTCCTTGAATAATTGCTGCACCATCACCAGCCCTGCATTACACTGCACCAACAAAAATCTACTGTAACATACCTGGCGGCGTCCTTGCATAGTGGTCCATCTCCCACTGTGCAAGAGCGCGCACTTGATCTCCTGTCCAGAATGTCTCTCTGGCTTCCCTCCATGCTGTCTGTTTGTGTCTGTTTCTGCTGCTTAAGGGCGGCGCCCGATCACTTCCTGCTTTTTGTACCTGCTGTGGGTCACACCCCTTGTGCGTCCTCAGCCTATTGCTGTCTGTCACCTGGTATATAGCTCAGCTGCTCCCATCTATCCCTGCCTGAGCATAGTGTTTCTTTCAGTGTGTGCTCGCACGCTGAAGGTGCCAGGTCCCGCTCCTGTATCTTGTCTGTCCTGTCTGAACACGCTCCTAGCCTGTTCCTCCCGCCTTCTAGGGGCCGATTACCTAGACCTGTTCCTGTATCTTGTCTGTCCTGTCTGAACACGCTCCTAGCCTGTTCCTCCCGCCTTCTAGGGGCCGATTACCTAGACCTGTTCCTGTATCTTGTCTGTCCTGTCTGAACACGCTCCTTGCCTGTTCGTCCCGCCTCTCTGGGGGCCGTATTCCCAGACCCGCTCCTGTATCCCGCTGCAGTGTCGGTCTCCTCCGTACACTCAGTTCCAGTCTGAACTCTCTCCTATCCTTTACCTGTTTTGCCTCTATGTCCGTTCCTTTCCTTTTTCTGCAGAGTCTGAACTTGTACCTAACTCCTGCTTGTTGTCTCTGTACTCCCATTTGTGAGTTTGTGGTCCACTCGTTACTTCACTGCAAGTACCCTGTGGGTATCTGGCTCTGCCTTTCTCTTCCTGTCTGTTCCGTGTGAACAGAGCCCAGTCCCCCCTTCTCTGCCTTGCTCACCGCTCCGGCGGTTCTAGCCTGCTCTCACTCCTTTGCTTACCGCTCCGGCGGTTCTAGCCTGCTCTGACTCCTTTGCTTACCGCTCCGGCGGTTCTAGCCTGCTCTGACTCCTTTGCTCACCGCTCCGGCGGTTCTAGCCTGCTCTGACTCCTTTGCTCACCGCTCCGGCGGTTCTAGCCTGCTCTGACTCCTTTGCTCACCGCTCCGGCGGTTCTAGCCTGCTCTGACTCCTTTGCTCACCGCTCCGGCGGTTCTAGCCTGCTCTGACTCCTTTGCTCACCGCTCCGGCGGTTCTAGCCTGCTCTGACTCCTTTGCTTACCGCTCCGGCGGTTCTGGCCTGCTCTGACCCTTTTGCTCGCTGCTCCGGCAGCCTTGCTCCGCTCTGACCCTTTTGCTCACTGCTCCGGCAGTCTCGCTCCGCTCTTATCCTTTTGCTCACTGCTCCGGCAGTCTTGCTCCACTCTTGCTCACCGCTCCAGGCGGCCTCGTCCTGCTTTACTCTTGTTCACTGCTCCGGCAGTCTCGCTCAGCTCTGACCCTTTGCTCACCGCTCCTGGCGGCCTTGTCCTGCTCTGCTCTTGCTCACCGCTCCAGGCGGTCTTGTCCTGCCCTGTTCTCGCTCATCTCTCTGGGCGGCCTCACTCTGCTGTGTTTGTCCGCCACATCTGTGGTTCTGTTCCTGAGTCCCAGTGTGTACTGGGTCCTATCCCGCCAGTGTCCCTACCTGCTAGTGCCTTCCTTTCTGTACTCTAGCTGTGCTCGCCTGTACCCCTCTGCCTGTATTGTTCCTGAGTCCCAGTGTGTACTGGGTCCTATCCCGCCTGTGTTCCTACCTGCTAGTGCCTCCCTGTCTGCACTCTAGCTGTGCTTGCCTGTACCCCCCTGCCTGCATACCCGCCTGCCTGCATACCAGTCGTGCCTGCCTATACCCACCAGTCTGTGCGCCAGCCTAACCAGTCTGTTCCTGTATTCCCCTGTGTGGGTCAACAGCCGTGTCCGGGGTCTGTCCTGGAGTAGCACCTGGTCCCTCTGCTCGGTTCCTCCTTGGTGCACTGGCGTCGTATGCCGTCGTGCGACCCTGGTCGGATCGGGTGAATACCTAGTTACGCCCCTCCAGGCATTCACTCTCCGGCATGGTCCAGTGGAATCACACGCACACGCCGCTCAGCCCGGGCGTGTGCATTACATCTACCTCATAAAATCCCCATCTACTGCCCTGTAGCTAAGCTCTGCCTGTGGAGAGCTGAACCAACTCTGCTGCGCCACCATCAGCTCCAGAGTATCTGCACCGCAGCAGCGGCTCCATATAGCCACATACCACAGGTGGCGTCACGAACATTATCTCTAAAAACTTTATTCCCCTTTTACCTTTCCCTTTAATTGACCGCCCTGGGTCACGGACCGGGTCACTGCCACCGTGACATCCCCAGTACTGACCGGCCCGGCTACCGAGTACCCCACGGCCCAGGGGGTGCGTCACATGTCTTTTCCAAGGGGCATTGAAGTGCCTCCAAATTTTTGGCAACCCTTGCATTCACTGCATAGGTCAACACTATGGGAGACCCACTTCCTAATAATGGGAACACTGTTTTGAGAAGGCCCTCTGACCTCCATGTCTCTTCTAAGGGGCATTGAACTGCCTCCAAATTTTTAGCAACCCTTACATTCACTGCATAGGCAAACACAATGGGATACCTACTTGCTAATAATGGGAAAATTGTTTTCAGGAGGCCCTCCTCTAAGTCTCTTCAAATGGGTATTGGGGTGCATCGAAATTTTCAAAGTGGTATTGGGGTGCGTCCAAATTTTGGGCAGCCCTGGCACTCACTGCATACGGAATAACAGTATAGGAGACCCACTCTTTAGTAATGGGAACAATAAAACATAGCCGGCTGATGGCTCTCTAAGAATAGTGAGGGCCGACTGCTGGCCCTTTAAAAATAGTAAAGGCCACCTGATGGCCCTATAAAAATAGGCGTTGTGACTTTCAGAGTCCCTCCTTCATAAATGAAACACGATGTGTCTGATGATATCTCACACACCACATGACCAGATAAGGTTGTAAAATGTTAAAATGACATTTCCGGGTGAATGCATTTGTCACGGTTGAAAGCAATGCAAAAGTGAAAAAACGTATCAAAAACGCTATGTGTGAACATAGCCCAAGGTATGGAGGAACATTTTTGTTTTTGGTTATTTTATTTTGCTTTATTTACAAGTCATTACCCTGGAAAGGATGTTCCTGAACATATATCCCAGGAAAATCCATTTTGTTTTTGTTTTTGTATGTTTTATTGTGAGTCCGTAAAAGTGGCATAATACTCTGACAACGTTGTTGACAGCAGTGACCTGGGAGTCAGAGATGCTTCCAGGGGTCTTCCCCATGCTGTCCCCATGTCATTTGAGCACTGTTCCCATCGATTTGGGCAATTTTTAGGCCCTCTGCAGACCGCCGGGGGGAGCCACCTGAAAAATGCTCGAGTTTCTCATAGACTTACATTGGGCTTGTTGCTTGAGTTGAGCACCCGAGTATTTCAATGTGCTTGACCCTAGCATCGAACACCCGAGCATTTTAGTGCTCGCTCATCACTAGAGCTGATCACTCTGAACATGGTCATTGATTATCTGAATTTCTTAGCTGCCAATCCTGTTACATTAAGTTATCTTATTTAGGTTATTAAAGAATAATACTCTTAAAACAGATAAAGCCTAAAACACCCTGGCCCCTAGGAAAAATCTGTAGTAGGGCCCCCCTTGTGATAAGCCATTAATAATGTCACTGCCATCTTCTTTGGTTGCAGAGGAACCATTGGACAACTCAGCATTAGGGTCGAAAGCAACTGGTGCACCTCTGCACCCCTTATGGCTATGCTTTTGACCCCATTTTGGCCAAAAAAAGAAAGGTCAATATAATAAAAACAGATTAGCAATAAAAGGTCAGGACATGACTACAGGAATACCCAGATTAACCAGCGAAGAAAGTCACGATGGTTCATAAAGTAGTTGTCACGAGTTTACAGACAGAGAGGGGACAGAAGACCACAGCATCTGATTTCTTGTACTCCTGCACTGATCAGAAGCACTTCTCCTTCATATTAAACAGTGTGTGTTTCTGTTAGCAGTGCAGGTTTCTTTTAGAAGTGCAGGGGTTGATCTGTTGAGCTTGCAGTCTCTGAAGCTTCCCAGCTTGGACGATCTCAGCTGTTCAGTATTGGCCATCCCCCTCACCTATATAAACTCACCTCTGGCAATCTGGATTGCCAGTGTTAGTCTTGTACAGCCTGGTGAGGATCGGAGGAGTCGGCTGTTGGTTGAAGTGTTTGAAGTGTTTATCTGTGACTGTTGCTTGGTGTTTGCCTGTGTGCAAATCCTCATCCTCTCCTATTTAGTTTCTCTTCCTTTTCTCCCCGGTGTTCCTCTCTGTTGTCTGTGAGTGCATATTTGTATGACTGGTATTTTCATTTATCCCTGTACATCCTTCCTTGTTTTTCTGGTTTGTATATATAAATACACTATTCTTCCCCACTACCCTGGGTGGCGGAGGGGGACAGATATAGGGCTGATTCAGGAGTTCAGCAAGGTACGTGGCCCCAGCATCTTCACCACCAGAAGTAATCTGAGGAGCAGGGATAGCTCGGCCGCCCCTAGCGTTAGAGACAGGGAAGGAGCCTCTTGCCCCGGGTAATGTGACAACAGAGTTGTGACAGTAGTAATAGCACATTGCTTGTAGATCTGGAAAATTAAGAAAAGAAAAATTTCACAAGTGCTTATGGTGGCTGGTCCAGGAAAATGCGGGTAATGGATATTGGAAAGTAATAATGAACCAGACCAGTCAATACTCACTGGAATATTAATTATATTTGTATGTGTCTAATCTTAATTTAATGCATGTGCTCACAATTGCAAAAATTATGTTCAGCCCAAAACACATGCATTTAAGTAAAAAAAAAAATTCTCATGTGACACATCAAAATGTGGTATGTCAAGCCAAGATGAAGGGTGAGGAAGGACACATCTGTAGCTCAGATCAGTTCTACAGATCATAAATAGAATATAGTATTACACCCAGAATGAAGTACAATTACCTACACAGAGTCCAGCTTTTTCAGTGCTCATACTTTGCTATATGTCAATTCCATATAGGACCATAGTGCAGAGGTATTTTTCCCTTTTTATGTATTACATCTTGAGAAGAATAACCTCATACTTCAGCATCAAATGGAGAATGCCATATTTTTTTTAAAATACAACAGAAAAAGATCCCTATATGCCTCTATGTAGACATACATGATATACAGTACATATACTCAATGCTTGCAGAAAACTGCCATATAAATATCTCTTTTATGTACCTGTTGCCTTCCAGTTCATACACAAATTTGAAAAAATGAGTCCAGTCCAGGGCATCAGGATCCTTTCTCAGCCACTTATTTAGTTATTTTCTATTTTGCACAAGAAAATCAGGAGTTATGATATTGTCAAACACTTCACAGGCAGAAAGCAGATGATAAATTGTGGGTCAGCTCCGAAGTCGATTAGTGTGTCTCCTTTCACATTTCGTTGGCAATAAATATGGAATATAAATGATAAAAGATGAGCAACAGTTTTGTCTAAACATGTTCACTAAATGCTAAAACTGACCAGCCATTATGATTCTCCAGGTCATTACGAGTTCATAGACACCAAACATGTACAGGTTGTTTTTAATTTAAGTGGTGAAAAAAAATCCAAAATTTGTAAAAAAAAAAAATGGTGCCATTATCCGAGACTCGTAGCGTCTCCATTTTTTGGGATCTGGGAATCGGTAAAGGCTTAATTGTTTCGCGTTGAGCGGACGTTTTTATTGATATCATTTTTGCGTAGATATTTTGATCGACCAGTATTGCATTTTATTGCAATGTTGCATTGACCAAAAAAACGTAATTCTGGCGTTTTGATTTTTTTCTCGTTACACCATTTACTTGTCGGATTAATTCTTTTTATATATTGATAGATTGGGTGATTCTGAATGCGGCGATACCAAATATGTGTATTTTTTTTATTATTGTTTTATTTTGAATGGGGGAAGTGGGGTGATTTGAACTTTTATATATTTTTTATTTTTTTTAATATTTTTAAAAACATTTTTCTTTTTTACTTTTTACTTGCTTCAATAGTCTTCATGGAAGATTAGAAGCTGCGATTATTTGATCGCCTGTGCTACACACAGCGCCCTGCTATGTGTTGCAGATATGTTCATCTGCTATAAGCGCCGACCGCTGGTCGGCTGTCACGGGTATTTCAGAAGTGACAGACAGTCGCCCTGCAGTTGGTGGCAGGAGATCTCTGCGTTTGGCCTTACAGAGATCTTCTGTAATGCCAAAAGAAGGCTTAGCAAGAGCAGTACTTCGTCCTGTCTGGAGCTTGAGGCTGAGTGCACATTTGGAGTCTTCTAAAGCTAAGCAATCTCCCCCTGTTTGTCTAACCTTGTTTTCTATAGAGTTTAGTGGAGATCGACTAGTGCTCATCTCATCCCATCCCTAGCCTTAGCCATACGCCAGGGTTGGAATTGTGATCTTTCTACCCCAGGAAGATCCTCAGTCCTGGGTGTTTTCTTTGCCGCAGGACTCGGTTTGTCTCCAGTCTGTGGAGGGTTTTTGGCTCTGGCCTCATCTATGGTGACCCTGATGGAGTTGCCTTGGCTGAGTCTAGGCTACATTGCCTTCATGAGGGGAATTGGTCAGGGGAGACGTACAGTTCGGAATTCCGTAGATGAGCAACGGATTCCAAATGGAATGACTCAGCGTTTAAAATTCAATTTTGTGAGGGGCTTACTGAAAGATTGAAAGATGTCTTGGCAGTATATGAGACCCCTCAGTCCTTGGAGGCTGCCATGTCGTTGGCCAAACGTCTTGATTAGAGATGAGCGTTGTTCTACTCGAACTGTTCGCCAATCTCAAATTCGAGCTGTTTTGGGCGGTGTTCGAGCCGGTCGGCGAACACGAACAATTTGAGAAAAATTCGGCTGTTCGAGGTTATGTTCGATAACTGTTCGTGCACCAAAATCATAACTGGATTTTTTCTCAGTAATGATGAAAATTAATGTTAATACGCAGTTTGAGTGTACAGCGGGGCGGGGGGAGGGGCAGGGGATGGATCTCTGCAGGAACAATGAAGATCTCCATTTTTTTTTCTCTTTCCCGCATTTGCAGTGGGGAGGTGCAATCTGTCAGCCTATCAGCAGCGCACACACGGAGCGAAGTGCTTTTTTTCACACAAGCAAGGGCATGTGTGATTGGCAGTGTATGTCACATGTCCTTGCCCTATAAGACCAAGCCATTTTCCCCGTCGCTACCATTTTCTCACTGCTGCAGCTGCGTGTTAGACGGCACCGCTGTTGCTGTGTGCGCTATACCTTGTTAATTTCAAGCCAATTTTCGCACAAATATACAGATAGCTTGGGAGTAGGGAATAGTTGTGATTGCAGTCCTTTTAAGGACTAGGTTACAGCATTTCCTACGACTTTTATCAGGCAGGTCTGTGCTCTTAAATAGATAGATTGTGGGAGTAAAGACTAATTGTAATTGGAGTCCTTTTCAGGACTAGGTTACATCAGTTCCTATCAGTTTTTGCCAGGCAGGTCTGTGCCAGTGCTGTGCAAGTTTTTTTCACAGCATTTGGCTGAATCTAGCAAAGCTAATCCTTTTTGGCCTATTGCAGAGTGTGTTAGTCAGTGGAGTAGCCTATCTGTGTTGCAAGATATACCACCTGTGTATAGAATACCAATTTTTTTACTACACCTAGTGAAGTAAAATCTTTTGGGCATAGCATCATTCTATTAGTCCATCTATACTGACCTCCATCAGGTTGCAAACTGAATATAATTTTTTTCTGCATCTAGCTCTGAAAAAATATTTGGGCTTCTAGCAGTGTGTGGGACTTGGTCTATTAGTCCATCTATACTGACCTCCATCAGGTTGCAAATTAAAAATAATTTTTTTCTTCATTTAGCTCTGAAAAAATATTTGGGCTTCTAGCAGTGTGTGGGACTTGGTCTATTAGTCCATCTATACTGACCTCCATCAGGTTGCAAATTACAAATAATTTTTTTCTTCATTTATCTCTGAAAAAATATTTGGGCTTCTAGCAGCGTGTGGGACTTGTTCTATTAGTCCATCTATACTGACCTCCATCAGGTTGCAAATTAAAAATAATTTTTTTCTGCATCTAGCTCTGAAAAAATATTTGGGCTTCTAGCAGTGTGTGGGACTTGGTCTATTAGTCCATCTATACTGACCTCCATCAGGTTGCAAATTAAAAATAATTTTTTTCTGCATCTAGCTCTGAAAAAATATTTGGGCTTCTAGCAGTGTGTGGGACTTGGTCTATTAGTCCATCTATACTGACCTCCATCAGGTTGCAAATTGAATAAAAAATTTTTCTGCATCTAGCTCTGAAAAAATATTTGGGCTTCTAGCGGTGTGTGGGACTTGGTCTATTAGTCCATCTATACTGACCTCCATCAGGTTGCAAATTAAAAATAATTTTTTTCTGCATCTAGCTCTGAAAAAATATTTGGGCTTCTAGCAGTGTGTGGGACTTGGTCTATTAGTCCATCTATACTGACCTCCATCAGGTTGCAAATTAAAAATAATTTTTTTCTTCATTTAGCTCTGAAAAAATATTTGGGCTTCTAGCAGTGTGTGGGACTTGTTCTATTAGTCCTTCTATACTGACGTCCAGCAGGTTGCAAATTGAATATAATTTTTTTTTGCATCTAGCTCTGAAAAAATATTTGGGCTTCTAGCGGTGTGTGGGACTTGGTCTATTAGTCCATCTATACTGACCTCCATCAGGTTGCAAATTAAAAATATTTTTTTTCTGCATCTAGCTCTGAAAAAATATTTGGGCTTCTAGCAGTGTGTGGGACTTGGTCTGTTAGTCCATCTATACTGACCTCCATCAGGTTGCAAATTAAAAATAATTTTTTTCTGCATCTAGCTCTGAAAAAATATTTGGGCTTCTAGCAGTGTGTGGGACTTGGTCTATTAGTCTATCTATACTGACCTCCATCAGGTTGCAAATTAAAAATATTTTTTTTCTTCATTTAGCTCTGAAAAAATATTTGGGCTTCTAGCAGTGTGTGGGACTTGTTCTATTAGTCCTTCTATACTGACCTCCAGCAGGTTGCAAATTGAATATAATTTTTTTCTGCATCTAGCTCTGAAAAAATATTTGGGCTTCTAGCGGTGTGTGGGACTTGGTCTATTAGTCCATCTATACTGACCTCCATCAGGTTGCAAATTAAAAATAATTTTTTCTGCATCTAGCTCTGAAAAAATATTTGGGCTTCTAGCAGTGTGTGGGACTTGGTCTATTAGTCCATCTATACTGACCTCCATCAGGTTGCAAATTGAATAAAAAAATTTTCTGCATCTAGCTCTGAAAAAATATTTGGGCTTCTAGCGGTGTGTGGGACTTGGTCTATTAGTCCATCTATACTGACCTCCATCAGGTTGCAAATTAAAAATAATTTTTTTCTGCATCTAACCCAGCCAATAGTTTTGGCCTAATACCACAGTTTGGCCACTCAGCTCTGCTCGGTTACCATCCATTGTTTTTTTGTGCAAACAACTCCAGAGTTGTGAATTAGTTAACCACCAAAATGAGTGGAAAAAGGCCTGCTGCTGGTGGAAAGGGGAATAGGCGTGTTGGGAAGGGGAAAAAAGGTTGTGTCCGTGGGGTAGGTGCAGAAGAAAGACCATCTTCCAGCCAAACTAAAATGTCTACTTCTTTTAGCGGACAATGTGATAAGATCCCTTTCTTACGGCCGCGCCAATCGCTACAAATTCCAGATGAGGCACAAAAACAGCAGGTGCTTCAACGGATATCAAGTGCTCCTTTAAGTGGGCTCTCCTCCACATCAACTTCAACATCACAAATACTCCAGTCCTCAAAGGTGTCACCCAAATCGCACTTGCTTCCTCACAGCTCCCAAATCTCCAGCTGCCCGTCTGAGTATGAGGTAGAACAGATGGTTGAGTCTGCAGAGCTGTTTACTCATACTATAGCCTGGGAATCAGAGGTCGACTCCAGCGCTTCTGTGAATCCAGACGAGGAAATGATCTGCACTGATGCCCAGAATCTTTATGAGTCGGATCCAGGACCAGACGCAGAAGGTTCTGACCATAATGTAGACCCTCATTCCCAAACTGTAACTCCTGTTGGTGGAGACAATGAGAAAGACGATGATAAGACTCAAATACCTGATTGGAGCGACAACTTTAGTTTTTTGTCAGGGCAGGAACAGGTTGGCTCTGAGGACGACGGGTGTGATAACGCACAGGGTGATGATGATGAGGTCGGAGATCCCACTTACTGTCAACCCACAGTCAGCCAAGAGATGAGGTCAGCAGAGGAGGTGGAGGAAGATGCTAGTGACGACGAGGTCAGGTTGCGCCTTCCTGGACAGAGACGTAGTACTGGAAGCACGTCAACAACTGCATCCTCAAACACAACTCTGCCTCTCACCACAAGTCGTGGTTGCTCTTCAGGTCGCATGGGTGCTAAGCCTTGCATAGCCTGGGCATTTTTTCAGATCGATAAAGATGACCCAACTCGTGTTATCTGTAACATTTGTCAGCAAAAGCTAAGTAGAGGCCAAAAAATACATAGTTTGAGTACTTCATGCATGAACCAGCACATGGACATGAAGCATAAGTTGCAGTGGGAAGCTCAGTGTGCTACAATGCGGTCTAGCCGGCCGGGCCAACCACCGTCTGCCATATCTTGTGCATCCGCGGCCTCTTCATCCTCTGTGACTGGGGGGACAGCAGTCACACCTGTTTTGGGGCGCAGACCTGCCACCTCTTTACCCGCAACAGCCAGCGTGATTGGCAGGTCATCATTTTCTTTGGAGGTGGTAACACCAGCTGGTCTTGAGCGCTGTCCGACATCGATAGCACCACCTTTGGATCAAGGCAACCTAACATGTCCGCCTGCATCTTCCTCACAGACCGGCAGTTTGCCGGGGACACCCTTATCAACCCCGTCTAAGCACAATAGCCAGCCCTCGGTCCCTCAGATGTGGACAAGTAAAAGACCATTTCCTCCTAGCCATGAGAAAGCTAAGAGGTTGAATTTCACCATCTGCAAGCTCTTGGCTACAGAAATGCTGCCTTTCCGCCTGGTGGACACAGAGGATTTTCGAGACCTTATGTCCATCGCAGTGCCCCAGTACCAGATGCCCAGTCGGCACTACTTCTCAAAGAAAGGTGTGCCTGCGCTCCACCAGCATGTCGCACACAACATCACCGCTTCTTTGAGAAACTCTGTGTGTGACAGGGTGCATTTCACCACAGACACTTGGACGAGTAGGCATGGACAGGGGCGTTACATGTCGCTGACTGGGCACTGGGTAACTATGGTGACAGCAGGACAAGGGGCTGCTGTCCAAGTCTTGCCGTCCCCACGAGTTGTGCGTCAATCCTCTTTATGTCATTTTTCCTCCACTGCTTCTGCCTCCTCAACCTCCTCTCGGTCTTCCACCTGCACCCAAAGCCTGTCTGGTCATGCCACAAGCTTTCTAACTGCGCAGAAGGGATCCTGCACACCTCCTTACTATGCTGGCAGTAGGGCTCAACGTCATCAGGCGGTTTTTACATTGAAATGTCTGGGAAATGTGAGTCACACAGCTGAGGAGTTGTGGTCAGCTCTGGAGAACCAATTTCATGAATGGTTGTCTCCACTGGACCTGAAACCAGGGAAGGCCGTGTGCGACAATGCTGGAAACCTGGGTGCGGCCCTTCGCCGGGGCAATGTCACACACGTGCCTTGTATGGCTCACGTGTTGAACCTGGTTGTCCAACAATTTTTAGCCCACTATCCCAGACTAGATGGCCTTCTGCAGAGGGCACGGTCGCTGTGTGCTCACTTCCGCCGTTCGCATCCCGCAGCTCAGCGACTTACATCTCTACAGAAGTCGTTGGGCCTGCCACTTCACCGGCTAAAATGCGATGTGCCTACCCGGTGGAATTCAACTCTGCACATGTTGCAGCGACTGTGGCAGCACCGACAAGCCCTGGTGCAATACGTTCTGACGTATAGCCTGGGCCAACGAGATTCAGAGGTGGGGCAAATCACGCTGGAGGAGTGGTCTCAGATCAGGGACCTATGCACCCTTCTGCACAGTTTTGAAATGGCGACGAAGATGTTTAGTGCTGACGATGCCATTATCAGCATGACTATTCCGGTGATTTACATGCTGGAGCACATGTTAAACAGAATTCGGAGTCAGGTGGTGGCACAAGAGGAGGTGGAGGAAGTAGAGGAGGAGGAGTTGTATGCGGAAGGGCTAACATCTGCAAGGTCCAGACGGTCGGCAGCACCAGGGCGGCAGGCATGTGAGGGTGGGGGAGAAGATTTTACCAGGGCGCATGGTAGCAGCCAAACTAGTGAGGAAGGTGCAGGAGCCCAGGAAGAAGTGGAGGACGAACTGATGGAAGACTCATCAGATGAGGGAGACCTTGATCACATTTCTGTTGTGCGAGGTTGGGGGGAGAGGACAGAGGAAGGAAGCATGATTGTTACCTCGCCACCAACACAACAGGGACTTGGTGCTCCTGGATGCGCAACACACATGAGTGCCTTCTTGCTGCACTACCTGCAACATGACCCTCGAATTGTGAGAATTAGAAATAATCCTGACTACTGGGTTGCCACACTGTTAGATCCCCGGTACAAAAGTAAATTTGCAGAAATTATTCCTGCCATAGAAAGGGATGCACGCATGCAGGAGTATCAGCAGAGACTGTTGCAGAATCTTACATGTGCTTTTCCACAAAATACCAGTGGTGCACGTAGTGAATCTCACAGTTCCAACTTGCCAACCGTGGTCTGTATGGAATTGTTCAATAAAGGGCCCAAAATTAAGATAACATAGATGGGAGAGGTCTCTATGAATAGGAATTCCTAAGTATTTGATACCCTGTGAGGGCCAGGCAAAGGGAAAGTTGGACTGGATGGAATCCTATATGGATTTAGGGAGGGAGACATCGAGGGCCTCAGACTTCGCTGCATTGATTTTAAAATTTTACCATGTAACAAAGTGATCTATTTCAGCCATAACAGCAGGGATGGATATATGTGATTGAGTGATATATACTAGGACATCATCAGCAAATAGAGAGCACTTGTACTCGGTGCCTCCCACCTCAATCCACCTAATATTGGGGTTATGGCGAATTGATGAGAGCAGGTGCTCCGTCACTAGGATGTATAAGAGAGGGGACAGAGGACATCCCTGCCTTGTCCCATTGGTGATTGTGAAAGGTGATGAAAATGTTCTGACGCACCCCCTGGGCCTTGGGACACCCGGAGCCGGACCCTTTTTGGTGGATGCTGGTGGTTGTAGTCTTCGTGGCGGCGATCCGGTTCCGTGGCTCAGGGCGGTCAAACCAGTGGCGGAACTATTTATGCGGTTTTGATGTTTAAATGTCCGACTACGCCACCCGTGGATTGCGGTCAGAGTGAACCGCCGCTACAGGGCAGACCGCTAAGGCTGGTGTTGTGGGTGCAGCAGAGCGTAGCATAACTCCCCACGGGAGGAGTATAGCCTCAGGGCAGTGTATGCGGAGGATGGGGGTGATGGTGCAGGGCAGCAGCAGTAACGACACGGAGTCAGTGATGCAGTTCAGGGCCTTTACTCACAGTTCTTATTATCCAGACCACGTCTGCAGGTAACGGCTGCCCACGTCGTACTGTGCTCACCAGGTGAGGGGCTCAGACAACTCCCAGATAACTTTGGAGCGCTTCACAGGACCCCCTTTGTGTGTCCTTTGTCTGGCCTTTCTTACCAACACTTCTGTCCGGCTGCCTCGGGCCTCCTCTTGGTAAACTTGGCGCCAGTTTCCCTGACCCTATGTGGTGCCTTCCTAGCGGGTGGAGCAAGGGGCTGCGCCACATAAAATGTCAGAGCCTCCGGTTTCTAGCTGAGGGTCGTTTCCTGCCTCCACTAGTTCGGGGACCGGTCTCCCCCTTTGGCCTGACCCCTCCACGCAGGTGGATTCGGGCGTGCGGTGGCGACTCGCCCGTCCGCACCCCTGGGATCCCTTCATTCCTCGTTCCTGGAGCCTTCTCCGCTCCTCTTCCTTCCTTCTCCCTCTTGCAGGCCTGGGCCTCTGTTACTAGGCCCGCCTCCGGAGCAGAGCTCATGCAGAGCCCCTGCTCCCTGCCACTTCTGCTCAGACTTCTCTGCACTGAACTAAGATGGTGCCCACCTTTTATACTCCCTTCTCAACGCACCCAGGAACTGCTTCCTCCCTGCTCCTGCACTGCAGGGTTCCCCTTCCTCAGTGTTCCCTCCCCCCACTCCAGCCAGGGACAGGGACTGTCGTGCCCATCTCAGGGGCATATTGGTCGCCCTGCCCCACGGCAATGTGGTGTAATGCATGCAGGTGTCGGGTCCTGATCCACACTCCATCCTTATCTGAGAGTGAGATATCACACCTCTGGGTGAGGTGCAATACGTCTGTAGCAACCGAGCCCTCGGTGCTACAGTTCCATTTATCTTCAGCCTAGGTGACGTATTGTGATACAGGGCCGTGATTTTGGCTATAAAAGGGTCCCCTAGACCCCTACCCCAAGCTTTTTAAGAGAATCATATATGGCGTGCCAGGAGACTCTATGGAATGCTTTCTCAGCATCCAACGAGAGTATCTACTTACAAATTTTTAACTGCATCTAGCCCAGGAAATACTTTGTGCCTAGTAGCAGTGTCTGCTAGTCAGCGGATTATCCCGGCTGTTAAGCAAGCTACACCACCTGTAGTTTGGACACTTAATTTTTTCAAAGGAAATGCTTCGGGACCACGGGATACTTAGTGAAGAGCATCAGGAGGCACCCCAAGGCATAGGGGCTGGGACTGGCAGTAGGATGCCTTGCGGTGGACAGCCGAGCTCGATCCTTATAAAAGCTTTTTAACTGCAGCAGCTTTAGTGGACGCTACTGGAGCTGGAATTACGCGGCTGCTGGCATGAGACTTGCCCTCCAATAGATCCTTGTAAATGGATTTAAAGTGTATTCATTCAAATTAGAGGGACAATTTAAATTAAAAAGCTTAGAGCTGCCTCCACCACAGGGGGGCTCTCTCGACCCACCAGCGGACAGGCACCAGTATTGGGAGAGGGGGGCTGGCCGTCAGGGTTCACCGCGGCTCTGGCACAAACCCGGCGACACGGAGGTGGCACGGGCAGGAGCGGACTGGCCGTCTCGGCTTCTCACTTTTTGGATTTTAGAAGGGCATGACATGCCTATATCTGTGTCTCCCCCTCCTTTTACTCCTCCACCTCTTTTCTTTTCGCATGACTATATGTACTTGTCACTTTTCCATGTGTTAGTTGTGTCTTCTGAGCAGTTTGTCAGCTTTTGGACACCTTTGAAGGTGTTTTCTATGTGTTTCTATGTGTTTTTGTTTGCCTGCCATTGGTTTTAACGGTGTTCGAAGGTGTTCGACGAACAGTTCGACGAACAGTTCGGCGAACACACGGGTGTTCGACGAACCGAACCGAACTCGAACACTACGGGGGTGGCTCAACACTATTCTGCTGCTGTTAGATATTTCTATACAAAGGCCCAGGTCTCAGGGGCCAGGAATACTTTTTTTTGGATCTTAATCCTCATTATTTGCTTAAAAAGCAATCCAGAGAACACCGTTTTTCTGCGCCATTTGCTTGTTGGCACTGCAGAATACAGCCAGGTCCTTTCCATATTACAGCGCTAGAAATCCAGCTATTTAAAACTGTGTTTTCTCCATCACTGGGATCACATATACGTTTTCAGAAAATATTGCCATTTTTGTCCTCCATTCCAATTTTTTTTCACTGTGTCAGCGAAGTTTTTGACACCGGTTTGCTGTTCAAACTAGTTACCTACAGGCCAGGTATTTAAAACTCTGTTTTCTCCGTCACACGGATCACATATACGTTGTCAGAAAATTCTGCCATTTCTGGCCTCCATTAAAAATTTCTTTTAGTGTGTCAGTGAATCAATTCATAGCAGTTTGCTGTTAAAACTAGTTACCTAAAGGCCAGGTATAACTCTGTTTTCTCCATCACACGGATAACATATATGTTCGCTCCAAACTCAGTCATTTGTAGTGAGCGTGGAAGATACTGTCCTCCATTTAAAATAGGCAAGGCACGCGGCAAGTCACGGGGAACTGGACATGATGGTGCACGTAGAGGCCGAGGACAAGGCCGTGGGCAAGCTGAAATTCTGCCACAACAAACACCCACATCTTCTCGCCTGACCTTCCTGTCCCAATTCCTAGGGGACCGCATCACACCACTATTGAACCTAGAGCAGTGTCAAAAGGTTGTTGGTTGGATAGTGGATAATGCTTCCACGAACCGAACCGAACTCGAACACTACGGGGGTGGCTCAACACTAGTCTTGATAGATGCCTTCAGGAAAGACGGGTGAGACCACCTTCTCTGGGGCCTTCTTGTCGGGGTTGTATACCTTTGCCAGGAAGGCGGTCTGGGAGTGAACCAGTGCTGGGGGAGGTAGAGGAACCCATGCAGTTTGGGGTGTCTGTGCATCATACATCTCCCCGGAGAATCGCAAGAACAAAGGCGTATGTTTTTTTTGTGGGCAAAAGGGACATTTTGTTGGGACCTGTCCTTCAATTCCTAAACAAAAGGAGACTCAATTAACTCTTAGTAGTCTGGAGTTGGATAAACAAGGGGTGCATTTGTGGCCAAACTGCAGTTCCCACTTTGTCCTGACAGCAGAGGTGGTGCTAGAGAGCAAAACCGAGAACATTTCTGTGTTTGTTGACAGTGGAGCCGGAGTCAGCATGGTGGATTCTGAGTCTGTGTCTTGTTTGCTGTACTTTAGGTAAACCTATTTCCATTTTTGCCATCGACTCGGCGCCACTTGTACAGAAAGCAATTACTCAGATTGTACATAATGTAAAACTGAGGGTGAAGTCAGTTCATTGTGAAATAATTTCTTGCTACGTCCTGGACAATCTTCCCACTCCGATTGTCTTGGGTATACCTTGGCTTGTTAAACATAATCCATTAGTGGATTGGCAAACCGGGGAGATTATTGAATGGGGAGATTACTGCCAGGAGAACTGTTTAGATATTTCCCTTGCTACTGTCTCTATGGAAATATTACCTGCTTTTCTGTCTGGTTTTGAGGATGTTTTTTCTGAGAGGAGGTGTCAGGATTTGCCTCCTCATCGTGCTTATGACTGTCCCGTTAACCTGACCCCCGGAGATAAACTACCTAAGTCCAGACTGTATAATCTTTCTGGTCCTGAGAGACAAGCCATGAAGGATTTCATTGCAGAAAGTCTGGAGAAGGGACATATCAGACCCTCATCTTCGCCCGTGGCGGCAGGGTTCTTCTTTGTGAAGAAAAAAGATGGTGGTCTATGTCCCTGTTTAGATTTCTGGGAATTAAATCAAATTACCATCCGTGATCAATACCCTCTTCCTCTGATTCCTGATTTGTTCAGCCAGGTTGTAGGAGCTAAGGTAGTCTCCAAGTTGGATTTAAGGGGAGCCTACAATCTGGTTAGAGTCAAAGAAGGGGACGAATGGAAGACAGCATTCAATAACCCGGAAGGACTTTTCGAGAGTCTGGTTATGCCCTTTGGTTTGACAAATGCACCTGTGGTATTCCAGCAGTTCATGAATGATATTTTACATCATTTGGTGGGAGGTTTGTTGTGGTCTATCTGGACGATATTTTGGTTTACTCACCTGATTTTGAGACTCATCGGGGGCATGTTAAGCAAGTACTCCAGGTATTAAGGTATAACAAACTTTATGTCAAACTAGAAAAATGTGTTTTCTCTGATCAGAAGGTGTAGTTTTTGGGTACTTGTTGTCATCTTCGGGTTTTCGGAACGATCCAGAGAAGATCCGTACAGTCCTTGATTGGGAACGCCCCGAGAACCTGAAGGCTCTGCAACGTATTCTGGGCTTTACTAATTTTTACCCGAAATTCATTCAAAATTACTCTTTTATAGTGAAACCCCTTACTGACATGACTAAGAAGGGGTCTGATTTTTCCAAATGGTCGGATGCTTCCCTCCATGCTTTTTCTTACTTAAAGAATCATTTTGCCACTGCACCTATACTCAGTCAACCCAATGTTTCTCAACCCTTTCTTGTGGAGGTTGATGCGTCGGATGTCGGGGTTGGGGCTGTGTTGTCTCAGGGTTCGTCACCCGGTAAATGGCGTCCATGCGCCTTCTTTTCTAAAAATTGTCTTCGCCTGAGAGAAATTATGATGTGGGTAATAGGGAACTTTTGGCGATCAAATTGGCATTCGAGGAATGGCAACAATGATTGGAGGGGGCTGTCCATCCTATTACTGTTATTACTGACCATAAGAACCTGTCAAATCACCAGTCAGCTAAACGTTTAAACCCTAGGCAAGCCAGATGGTCCCTGTTTTTTACTAGGTTCAATTTTGTTGTCACTTTTCATCCAGGGGTCAAAAATGTCAAGGCTGATGCTTTGTCCCGGAGCTTCCCTGGTGGTGGTGACCATGAGAACCCTGCCCCGATATTACAGAAAGAGGTGGTCATTTCAGCACTTTATCCTGAACTGGAAGGTGAGGCGTTGGAGGCACATGGGGATGCCCCTGCCTCCTGCCCTTCAGGGAAGTTATTTGTACCATCTGATCTGCACTGCAATGTAATTAAGGAACATCATAACTCTGTGCTTGCTGGGCATCCAGGTGGTAAGGCAACCGCGGACCTCCTCTCTCGTCATTTTTGGTGGCCAGGGTGGCATCGGGATGTGATTGAACACGTAGCTGCTTGTAGTATTTGCGCGAGTACTAAGGTTTTGCATACCCGTCCGTCTGAAACTCTTCTTCTGCTACCTATCCCTAGTAGGCCATGGACACACTTGTCCATGGATTTTATTACTGACCTACCAGTTTCTGCAGGCAAAACGATGGTCTTGGTGGTAGTAGATAGGTTCAGTAAAATGGTTCACTTCATCGCATTGCCTGTACTTCCAAATGCCAAGACACTTGCTCAGGTGTTCATAAATGAGATTGTGAAGCTTCACGGGGTTCCCTCCAATGTGGTTTCAGATCGGGGGACCCAGTTTGTTTCCAAGTTCTGTTCTCAACTGGGGGTGCAGCTGTCCTTTCCTTTTGCCTTCCACCCTCAGTCGAATGGTCAGACCGAGGGTGTCAATCAGAACTTGGAAACCTACCTCAGGTGTTTCGTCTCCGAAAATCAGGAGGATTGGGTATCCTACTTACCGCTGACAGAATTGCCATTAATAATCATCGGCAAGAATCCACTGGCAGGTCACCGTTCTTCGGTGCATACAGTTATCACCCACAGTTTGGTACCTTTAGTGGAAGAGGAGCTTCAAGAGTCCCTGAGGAGGAACGGTTTGCTTCGTTGCTCTCCCCGGTATGGATGGGTGCTCTGAGCAATTTAAAGATCATGGGAGACATATGGCTGACAGAAAACGCTTGCCAGGTCCGGACCTGAATGTGAATGACTGTGTGGTTGTCTACCAGGAATATAAGATTGAAAGTTCCTTCTTGGAAGCTGAGACCTAGGTTTATTGGTCCCTATAAAATAACCGCCATCATTAACCCAGCAGCGTTTTGTCTTGAATTTCCTCAGGCCCTTAAGGTTTACAACGTGTTCCACAGGTCCTTAACCAAAAAGTATGTGGAATTTCTAGAGACCTCACCTCTTCCACCGCCCCCAGTAATGGTTGATGGTAATCTAGAATTCCAGATTTCGAGGATTGTAGATTCTCATCTGCAACGTCATTCTCTACAATACTTGGTGCACTGGAAAAGCTATGGTCCAGAGGAGAGGATGTGGGTTTCAGCGTCATATGTGAACGCTCCCAGATTGGTTCGCTCATTCCACACCACTTTTCCTGAGAAACCCGGTCCTGAGTGTCTGGAGGCCACTCGTAGAGGGTGGCGGTATACTGTCACGGGTATGTCAGAAGTGACAGACAGTCGCCCTGCAGTTGGTTGCAGGAGATCTCTGCATTTGGCATTACAGACATCTTCTTAGATGAGAGGCTGCATTTAGGACTCAGCAGCTACCTCCCTCTGGCTAATTAGCTCTCTGGCCTGGGTGTATAAATACCTGGTGTGTCTGAGAGAAGGCTTGTGAAGGCTTAGCAAGAGCAGTACTTCGTCCTTTCTGGAGCTTGAGGCCGAGTGCACATTTGGAGTCGTCTAAAGCTAAACAATCTTCCCGTTTGTCTACCCTTATTGTCTATAGAGTTTAGTGGAGATCGACTAGTGCTCAGCTCCTCCCATCCCTAGCCTTAGTCATACGCCAGGGAAAGACAGGGCGAGGCAAGTGTGCGGCGATTGCTGAAAAGGCAATATAGGGACGGTAGTTGAGGCAGGGTGACACTAGGCCACTCCCCCCTTTCCCTAGTGTTTGGGATCCCTTTCTCTCTTCCCTCTGTGTTGCACTAGTCTTTCCCACACCTGGCATGACATCGGCTCTCATAGCAAATCGGCTATGACAATCACAGGGATCTCCTGCAGACCCTGAGTTGTCATGCCAACCCATCGGTGCCCCGCGATCATGTGACTGGCACTCTGATGGGCAGGTCTTATGATGCACTTCCGGCACGGCCATTTTTAGTGCTGCTGTCGGAGATTGAAGTGGCATTTAACATGATAACAGCCAAGGATGGATTGTGATTCCATCTTCAGTTGCTAGGGGCACATGTCAGCTGATAAAATCAGCTGACATACAGTACAGACCAAAAGTTTGGACACACCTTCTCATTTAAAGATTTTTCTGTATTTTCATGACAATGAAAATTGCACATTCACACTGAAGGCATCAAAACTATGAATTAACACATGTGGAATTATATACGTAACAAAAAAGTGTGAAACAACTGATAATATGTCTTATGTCTTATATTCTAGGTTCTTCAAAGTAGCCACCTTTTGCTTTGATGACTGCTTTGCACACTCTTGGCATTCTCTTGATGAGCTTCAAGAGGTAGTCACTGGAAATGGTCTTCCAATAATCTTGAAGGAGTTCCCAGAGATGCTAAGCACTTGTTGGCCCTTTTGCCTTCACTCTGCAGTCCAGCTCACCCCAAACCATCTCGATTGGGTTCAGGTCTGGTGGCTGTGGAGGCCAGGACATCTGGCGTAGCACACCATCACTCTCCTTCTTGGTCAAATAGCCCTTACACAGCCTGAGGTGTGTTTGGGGTCATTGTCCTGTTGAAAAATAAATGATGGTGCAACTAAACGCAAACCGGATGGAATAGCATGCCGCTGCAAGATGCTGTGGTAGCCATGCTTGTTCGGTATGCCTTTAATTTTGAATAAATCCTCAACAGTGTCACCAGCAAAGCACCCCCACACCATCATACCTCCTGCTCCATGCTTCACGGTGGGAACCAGGCATGTAGAGTCCATCCTTTCACCTTTTCTGCGTTGCACAAAGACTCGGTGGTTGGAACCAAAGATCTCAAATTTGGACTCATCAGACCAAAGCACAGATTTGCACTGGTCTAATGTCCATTCCTTGTGTTCTTTAGCCCAAACAAGTCTCTTCTGCTTGTTGCCTGTCCTTAGCAGTGGTTTCCTAGCAGCTATTTTACCATGAAGGCCTGCTGCACAAAGTCTCCTCTTAACAGTTGTTGAAGAGATGTGTCTCCTGCTAGAACTCTGTGTGGCATTGACCTGGTCTCTAATCTGAGCTGCTGTTAACCTGCGATTTCTGAGGCTGGTGACTCGGATAAACTTATCCTCGGAAGCAGAGGTGACTTTTGGTCTTCCTTTGATGGGGCGGTCCTCATGTGAGCCAGTTTCTTTCTAGCGCTTGATGGTTTTTGCAACTGTACTTGGGGACACTTTCAAAGTTTGCCCAATTTTTCGCACTGACAGACCTTCATTTCTTAAAGTAATGATGGCCACTCGTTTTTCTTTACTTAGCTGCTTTTTTCTTGCCATAATACAAATTCTAACAGTCTATTCAGTAGGACTATCAGCTGTATATCCACCTGACTTCTGCACAACACAACTGATGGTCCCAACCCCATTTATAAGGCAAGAAATCACACTTATTAAACCTGACAGGGCACACCTGTGAAGTGAAAACCATTTCCGGTGACTACCTCTTGAAGCTCATCAAGGGAATGCCAAGAGTGTGCAAAACAGTCATCAAAGCAAAAGGTGGCTACTTGAAGAACCTAGAATATAAGACATATTTTCAGTTGTTTCACACTTTTTTGTTAAGTATATAATTCCACATGTGTTAATTCATAGTTTTGATGCCTTCAGTGTGAATGTACAATTTTCATAGTCATGAAAATACAGAAAAATCTTTAAATGAGAAGGTGTGTCCAAACTTTTGGTCTGTACTGTATGTCGGAAAAGATGCAGGCTCATCACCGTAGCCCGCATCAAACAGGGGGAGGCAACTTATGATGTGCCTATACATCATAAGTCGTAAGGGGATTAAGATTGTCTAAGTCTTCTGCACATTCATAGCAGAGGAGTATATTAGCTTTGTTAGCTGCAAAACTCATTCCTATTCATACACTTGACTATACATGAAGGCTCGGACTCTCCTACAAGAGAGCAGGTGAATCTCCCGGTGGGACACTGCAGAACTGGACTCCCAACTCACCACATGAGTAGTGCTTTGCACAATACACTTAATGCAGCATATACAGACGAGGGTAACATCTCATCATTCATTTAACAAACTACTATGTTTTATTATTTAATAGAAGCAAAGCAAAATTTGAAAACAATGGTCAGGAAATGTAGATGAAAAGTTAGCCCCCAAAATCGATAACACTATTGAGCCCTTAGCACCCCAGTCTGACACTGAACATGTTGAAAAATGTTCATGCCTCATGTAAAAAAATATATTGTTAAGACTCAAATAACTTCACATAGCTCATCTTCAAGTCAGTGTGCTATTGGAGAAAAGCTGGTTAAGCAAAGCTAGGGCTTAGAGGAGTTCTCCAGGTCTATAACACTGATAACGCATCTTCAGGATAGGTAAATTTCCGGCACCCAGCACTCCCACTGATCAGCTGTTCTCAACTCCAATGGTGGCCAGATATTAACACTGCAGTTTGAATACCACAACTCCATTGACTATGTAGTGGCCATTGCCAAGAATTACATAATTTTAATGGGAACGGAGCTGCAGTTCTCATCAAAGTCCACTACACAGTGAGCACAAGAAACTATGGATTCATTAAAATAGCTACATGTGAATACACCCATGAAATTCTAAAAGTATGAGATGTCAATTAATTATCCACTATTATTCTGATGGAATTTGATTTTTCATATGAATATATCCATTAAAATCCTCTGAATATGCAATGTCACTTCAGTGTGTAATACTTCAATGGAGAAAAAAAATAGTGCAGATAATTTTTGCTTTGAACAGAATGACTCTATATCAGGAATGAAAAAACAAACAAAAAAACAAACTTTTTTAATGGAATTTTTGTTTAACACATAATTATTTTTGGTCTAAACATTTTTTTTATTTGCAATTAACTGGTACTGTAATGGGGTCAAAAATTGCCCCTGTTCGCTATTATTTTACTATTGTCATGTCACATTGTGAATATGTTTTCTTAAATGCTTTCATCATTGTAATTTGATCATACATCACTATTAATGAAGTAGATGAGGTCGTAATATCATACAGAAATAAAGACAGAAGGAATATAAGTATGCTTTTATCACAAATTATACTCAATTTAAAAGAATATTAGAACAAATATTATAATATTAAAAAGGAAAAAGGAAAGGTCATGAAGATTATAAGCCTGGATAACCCCTTTATAGATTCAATTTTGATAATCCTGCCCATTTCTATTACAGATTACTTATTCATTTTACCTGAAATAAAGGTTTCATGAAGATTTTTTAAAACAAATTCAGTCCATTCTCCTAAAAGAACCCCTTTTTCTGGAGCCTAGTAAGTGCTGAAGTAATCGTTGGGGCAAAATTCCTTGATGTAAGTTTCCTGTTTGGTGATTGGGGGGTCCATTGTGTCACCTTGTAGGTCTGTCGCTTCTGGGAAATAGTCGGTAGGTGGTAGGTCTGTCGCTTCTGGGAAATGTTACCCTATTTATCCCACTGATCCTATGATATCAATGCAGATAGTGTTTCAAATCTCCCAGTTTGGTATAAGCCTATATATAGATCATGAAGGCTTAGATTAACTATTTTCGAGATACTAAATGCCATAGCGTTTCAAAAGGAAAATACTTACATAAGGACTTAAGGAATGAGTGATAACTTGCTGATGGTTAGTGGTCCCTTTGCTGGGTCCCCCAATGACCCAAGAATGGGGCTATACAGAGTCCTGTCTAAGTATAGCTGAAGATGAACACCGCTTCATTCATTGCTGAATAAACTATCAAACATACTTCTCCAGCAAACCATAGACATTGAATTTAGTGGTGGTACATTTGAGCAGCTAATATCTCCATTCAAACAGCACTCCATGCCCCATTCTCAAAATGTATGTGGGTCCCAGCGATCAGCAAGTTATCACCTGTCCCATGAATAGGTGATAACTTTCCCACTTGATACAAATCCTTTAACCCTAAATAACCACCTAAAATCACGATAAACATGAAGTGAAACACTCTTTATTCATTTATCGCCATCATGATAAATTATTATAATTTTTTATAATTTTTAATACAATGGTTTTTTTCAACGCATACAAAAAGCACCAGCTGAAACTATTAACCTTTTCCTTTTCAAACTATTCTGGGCGATAATGACCAGTTCAATTTTTCAATTTCTTTTTTGCATATGTTCATCAAACGTCTATGAAATAGCAAAAGGCTCCATGATAACAGACTAGAGTTTCCTCTGAAATACTGCACCTTTTCGAGAGAGATATCAATCAAGTATAGCTGGTTGGGGAGAAGCCAGAAGGGAGACGACCATTCAGATGTGAGATTAAAATTGTTAACAACTGGTTCTTTATCTGGTCAACATAGCAATATTGTTGCAATGTACTGTCATTATCAGTGTCTCCTAAGTGTCATCCCAAATACCCCCAAAAGTGTCATCCCCAAAGCATCCTTCAAGTCTCAACCTGTGTCCCCCTTAAGGGTCATCCTCGGTGACCCCATAAACATCAGCTAGAGCTTTCCAAATTGTCATCCACACACCGATAGGGCCAGCCATAGTACCTAGTCTCAGTGACCTCCTAATTGTCATCCCCAGTGCCCCTTCAAGCATCAGCCACAGTGTTAGACACTGTATCTCCTTTACTGTCAGCCACAGTGTCCCTGTGGTAAAAAAATAGAAGTCCCTCTCTCTGGAAGCAGGTTACTTGGATGCAACAACGCAGACAATGAGGAGACAGTGGTACTTATCCAACACTATTTGACTAACACACAAAAAAAATCTATTTATAAGTATATATATACGCAAGTAAGCACTATATTGCCTGTAACAGTAACAGGGTTAATAGTACATTGTGACACAGCAATACGACTAAATACAATATCTCTGCAATGTTCTATTACATACACCATTCTTGTTATCTAGCAGTTAAACAACTATTAATGCCTTTATGTCTCAACTTCACGGGCATCACTCTCAGTACAAGGCCCGTCCCTATCGTAGTCTCTATAAACACATCTGATCTGCACTGGCTCTAACGGGGGTCACCGGTATTTCCCACTGTGCCGAAAGTCCTAGATATGCGAGTCATTGGGATTACAGTGTGCTTGTCGCACTGGCCACTTCCATTCCCTGAAGCACGGTCCCAGCTCACATGCTGTACCGTACGTTTATACTGGAAGCATCGGCCAACAGGAACGGCCCTCTGCTACAGCTGGATTGTCTCCTGAGCCTGGTTTGGATTTGGTCATGGTTTTCTACTGGTGCTGTTTACGGTATTCTACTGGCGCTATTAACAGATCTTCTACTGGTGCTGCTCATGGATCTTCTACTGGCGCTCTCTGCAGCCACATGATCTGCCTGGTCCATGTTCTGGCACCAACTTCCTCTTCTCGGCACAGCCAGGACTTTTTATAATTAGTAACTGCAACACAGGTATCACCTGACCGGGTATCATCTTCTATAACTCTTCCCTGGGGAAAAATGTACTTCATTCTTTGGTTCCTACTAATATAATTCTTTCTTTACTTTCATTTTCGCCTTAGACCTGCAAATTGCGATGTTAACCCACTGATACTCATTAGACACTAATCATACTCGTCTTTTCTCTTGTCTACTTCCTTACATATCCATGAAAACTTATCATCCCCTCAATATTTTAGGCTGCTTTTATACAAAATATAGAGGTACTTTAACTTGAGGCCGTCATTTTAATAATGTAATGCACCTAAAGCTAAGTTCACTCAGTTTTTTTAAGAGTTTATTGGAGTTGATCCAAAACCCTGGTAAAGATTTAATTAAGAACTCGTTTTTGAGGCTGCATAAGTCATTCGCGGTCATGTCTCACAGGTGATGATGTCAGTAACGTCATTGCCCATGAGACATGACCATGAATGACCTATGGAGCCCCGTCCTCATTTTCTGGATATGGTTTTTGTTTTCTGAAGAAGCGGGTTACACTTCGAAACGCGTAGAAAAGGAAAAAAAAAACGTTATTTTACATTATCTCTAGCATTCGACGTACATTCATTAGCTGGCAGCGTGGCTATAGACCACGAATATTCCATTTTTTATATAAGTTCCAGAATTGGTGCATCTAATGGATGTGCTATTTCTGGGGCAGCTGGTCTTATTAGGCTGGGAAGAGGCCAATATTCATGGACTTTCCCAGCCTATTAATATCAGCCCCCAGCTGTTTACTTTGCCTTAGCTGGTTATTAAAAATAGGGGAGACCCCACCTCATTTTTTTACGGTCCCCCATCTACTATATAATCGGTTTATCCCGTCTGTCTGTCTGTCCAGGAAATCCCGCGTCGCTGATTTGTCCGGCCGCGGCCAATCAGCGACGCAGGATTTCAGAACAAGTCGGGAGATAGCAGGGCTGACACTGCCCATGTGGTCATGTGACTCACCAACTGCCCATGACGTACTGAACATGTTTTGTCAGTCAGAGTGTGATGTACTTCTGTCACGTTTAATGAATACGTTCTGTCAGTCACAGTGCGACATAGTTCAGTCACGTTTACTAAACATGATCAGTCAGAGTGTGATGTACTTCTGTCACGTTCAGTGAGCACGTTCTGTCAGTCACAGTGTGACATACTTCTGTCACGTTTCATTCACCATGGTACGCGGAACAGGAGACCCCTGGCTGCAGCCGCAAATAGTCGTGATGTAAGCGGAAGCAAGAGCCAGCTGCAGCCAGGGGAATTACGTGCTGGCTGTGCGTGGTCAGCGATGTTGTCACAAGCAGTATTGACAACATGACATAATTACAAAATTCATTAGGGGCCCCGGGGGGATACATTGGGGGGTTAATTTAAAGTAGTGCACAACCCATTTAAACACTGCTACGCTGATTAGTCGCGCCCGGTCGGCCGCATACATATTCTAGAATACCCGATGCGTTAGAATCGGGCCACCATCTAATCTATAATAACAAGCAAAGGCAAAGCAGACAGCTTGGGGTCTGATAATAATAGACTGGGAAGCGCCATGGTTATTGAGCCCTTTTCAGCATAATTTAGACCAGCTCTTAGCCAACAGAAGCCAATGGGGGCCCAAACTTTTGTGTTGTAAAATGGGGGTAGTAAGGGGTAGGGGGCTGCAAAAAGAAGCAAAATGGGGGTAAGAGCAGGACAATTGCCCTGCAGACAAATGTAGAAACGCAAATGAATTAAAATAACATTGAATAAAAAAAAATAATAATCTTGAACCATGAGGCGGAGGTTCAAGTGGAGGAGGAGGTGGAGGTGAAAGTGGCAGTGTAGGTGGAAGAGGCAGGGGACGAGGTAGCCAACTTTTTTTTAGGGAAATGACTTAAAAGAACATAGAATAAAATGAACTAAAAAATTACAATCTAGAACCTGGAGGCAGGGGTCCAAGTGGAGGAGTGGAGCAGTGCCTTACATGTGTAGATTACTGTACTTGTTAATAAATGAATCAATAAATGCAAAAAATAACGTGGCTTTCCCCCTATTTTCAATAACCAGCAAAAGGAAAGAAAACAGCTGTGAGCTGTTCTTATTATGCTGGGAAAGGGCCAATATCCATGGACCTTCCCAGACTATTAACATCAGCCCCCAGATGTCTGATTTGCCTTTGCTGGTTATTAAAAATGGGGGGATCCGAAAAAAAATGACGTGGGGATTTTTAATAACCAGCTGAGGCAAAGAAGATGTAGCATCGGCGTCTCTGCCCCCTGCCAGGCAGAGACGCCGTCCTTCTCACCTCCCCGCTTTTCGGGGCGTCCTCCTGCGCTCCTCTTCCTGCTGCGGCCGGCGCGCGCAGCTTCCCGGGCACTGTGCTTAGGGCACGCGCGCGTGCGCTCCCCCTCTCTTAAAGGGGCCGCGCGTGCCGTCCTAAGGAGTCCCCGGTCAATAGCCGAGGGTCCTCCCATATATAAGGCACCTCCTCCAAAATGGAGGTGCCCGAGCAATAGTTGTTGCACAGTATACTCACCTCTGCTTCAGTCCTCAGGTCCAGTTGCCAGCCTGACTACTGTTCCAGTCCGCCAGCCTGTCTACTCTTCAGCCAGACAGTCTGTCTTCCGTTCAACCCGCCAGTCTGTCTATGGGAAAGTCCGCCTGCTTACCAGGAAACACCTGCTAGTCACCTGTCTTCTAACCTAGAGACTTCAGCCAGCTCTGCTGTCACTTGCCGTGACCACCTGTCTGCTAACTTAGAGACTTCAGCCTGCTCTGCCGTCACGTGCCGTGACCACCTGTCAGCTAACCCAGAGACTCCTGTCTGCTTGTTGTGCCCATCCGCTATACCAGTCAGTCCCAGTCTGCTGACCCGTGGGAGCCACCTGCTCTCTTACAAGGTCGTCCCCAGGGTAGCACCTGGTCCCTCTGCTCGGTCCCTTCCCTGGTCACGGAGTCGTTAGCCGCCGTACGACCAGGGTCGGTCTGAGTTGATACCTAGTTAAGCCCCTCTGGGTCCCTCCTTGCACCTCGGCACAGAGGTTCCACCCCCCGGACCCGTAACAGAAGACAGATGGTAGCTGATATTAATAGGCTGAGAAAGTCGATGGATAATGGTCCCTTCCCAGCATAATAAGACCAGCTCATATCTGTATGCTTTTCCTTGGTTGGTTATTAAAAATAGGGGGGACCCCACATTGTTTTTTTTCATTTATGTTTTAATTTATTAACAAGTACAGTAACCTACACACACGGCACTGCTCCACTCCTCCATTTGGACCTCTGCCTCCTAGTTCAAGGTTATTATTTTTCATTATTCCATGTTATTTTAAGTCCTTTTCCTATCCAAATTTGTTTGCAGGGCAATTGTACTGCTCTTACCTACATTTTGCCACCTTTTGCAACCCCCTAGCCCTATGACCATTTCACAGCACCTAAGTTCAAGTCCCCATTGGCTTCTATGGGGTTTGGGTTCAGGGTCAAGTTCTGGTAACCGAACTGAACTTTGGACTACAGTGTGGCTGAACCCGACGAACCCGAACTTCCACGGGTCCGCTCATCCCTAGCTGTGGGGGCTATACATGCAATTTATCCTAGAAATATTGAAGAACTGAAAAACATTTGCAGGGAAGAATGGTCCAAAAGTCCTCCATAATATAGAGCAAATCTTATTAGCAGCTTCTGGAAATATTTGGCAGAGCTAACCGCTAAAAACGGGACATATTGAGCTCAAGGCTCCACTTTTTACTAGATGCGCCAAATAAAGAATTTTTTATTTTTAGTTACATTGTATTTGTCTATAATTGCAACTTTGATAACAATCAAACACATTAGTAACCAATTAGATAATTCCAAAGGGTTCACTTACTTTTATTTCACATGTAATTTTTATCAATTTAGCATAATATGTTTACATTTCAAAGCAATGCTGAAGAATTTGATGTTACTTTGGTTTTCGGGCATGAATAAAATATGTACCTTCAAAATCAACAAGATCCATCCTTGATTTATCCACACGTGGCGCAAACACCGCTTTTTCAATCTGGTAACCAGCTTCTTTGAAGGCCATCTCCAGATCTTCCTTTTTTAGGGTCAATGTACTAAACCGCTTGTCACCAACGAGATAAAAAGTAGCATTTAGCCCACTTGAAATTATAAGGTGACCTCCAGGTTTTATCAAGTCCTTGAAATTTTTCAGAACTTCACAGTATGACTTTATGTCCTTACACGGAGCTTCGAGACAGAGACAACACAGGAGACAATCCACTGGTGATACAACGACTGGGTCGAAAGGGTTTCTCTTAAGAGCGTCACATTTCAGGAATTCTTTCACCTTACTGCGGAGTTTCTCTGCCTTTTTGTTGCAATCATCCCTTTAAAAATGCAAGAATATTATTATTTCACTTACTGTTATGCTAATGAAACATTAGACAACCAACATCTACAGTGCTGGCCACAAGTATTGGCACCCCTGCAATTCTGTCAGATAATACTCAGTTTCTTCCTGAAAATGATTGCAACCACAAACTCTTTGGTATTATTATCTTCATTTAATTTGCTTGCAATGAAAAAACACAAAAGAGAATGAAGCAAAAATCAAATCATTGATCATTTCACACAAAACTCCAAAAAAGGGCCGGACAAAAGTATTGGCACCCTCAGCCTAATACTTGGTTGCACAACCTTTAGCCAAAATAACTGCGAACAACCGCTTCCGGTAACCATCAATGAGTTTCTTACAATGCTCTGCTGGAATTGTAGACCATTCTTCTTTGGCAAACTGCTCCAGGTCCCTGATATTTGAAGGGTGCCTTCTCCAAACTGCCATTTTGAGATCTCTCCACAGGTGTTCTATGGGATTCAGGTCTGGACTTATTGCTGGCCACCTTAGAAGTAGTGTTGAGCCACCCCCGTAGTGTTCGAGTTCGGTTCGGTTCGTCGAACACCCGTGTGTTCGCCGAACTGTTCGTCGAACTGTTCGTCGAACACCTTCGAACACCGTTAAAACCAATGGCAGGCAAACAAAAACACATAGAAACACATAGAAAACACCTTCAAAGGTGTCCAAAAGCTGACAAACTGCTCAGAAGACATAACTAACACATGGAAAAGTGACAAGTACATATAGTCATGCGAAAATAAAAGAGGTGGAGGAGTAAAAGGAGGGGGAGACACAGATATAGGCATGTCATGCCCTTCTAAAATCCAAAAAGTGAGAAGCCGACACGGCCAGTCCGCTCCTGCCCGTGCCACCTCCGTGTCGCCGGGTTTGTGCCAGAGCCGCGGTGAACCCTGACGGCCAGCCCCCCTCTCCCAATACTGGTGCCTGTCCGCTGGTGGGTCGAGCGAGCCCCCCTGTGGTGGAGGCAGCTCTAAGCTTTTTAATTTAAATTGTCTCTCTAATTTGAATGAATACACTTTAAATCCATTTACAAGGATCTATTGGAGGGCAAGTCTCATGCCAGCAGCCGCGGTAATTCCAGCTCCAGTAGCGTCCACTAAAGCTGCTGCAGTTAAAAAGCTTTTATAAGGGTCGAGCTCGGCTGTCCACCGCAAGGCATCCTACTGCCAGTCCCAGCCCCTATGCCTTGGGGTGCCTCCTGATGCTCTTCACTAAGTATCCCATGGTCCCGAAGCATTTCCTTTGAAAAAATTAAGTGTCTAAACTACAGGTGGTGTAGCTTGCTTAACAGCCGGGATAATCCGCTGACTAGCAGACACTGCTACTAGGCACAAAGTATTTCCTGGGCTAGATGCAGTTAAAAATTTGTAATTAGATACTCTCGTTGGATGCTGAGAAAGCATTCCATAGAGTCTCCTGGCACGCCATATATGATTCTCTTAAAAAGCTTGGGGTAGGGGTCTAGGGGACCCTTTCATAGCCAAAATCACGGCCCTGTATCGCAATACGTCACCTAGGCTGAAGATAAATGGAACTGTAGCACCCTGAGGGCTCGGTTGCTACAGACGTATTGCACCTCACCCAGAGGTGTGATATCTCACTCTCAGGTAAGGATGGAGTGTGGATCAGGACCCGACACCTGCATGCATTACACCACATTGCTGTGGGGCAGGGCGACCAATATGCCCCTGAGATGGGCACGACAGTCCCTGTCCCTGGCTGGAGTGGGGGGAGGGAACACTGAGGAAGGGGAACCCTGTAGTGCAGGAGCAGGGAGGAAGCAGTTCCTGGGTGCATTGAGAAGGGAGTATAAAAGGTGGGCACCATCTTAGTTCAGTGCAGAGAAGTCTGAGCAGAAGTGGCAGGGAGCAGGGGCTCTGCATGAGCTCTGCTCCGGAGGCGGGCCTAGTAACAGAGGCCCAGGCCTGGAAGAGGGAGAAGGAAGGAAGAGGAGCGGAGAAGGCTCCAGGAACGAGGAATGAAGGGATCCCAGGGGTGCGGACGGGAGAGTCGCCACCGCACGCCCGAATCCACCTGCGTGGAGGGGTCAGGCCAAAGGGGGAGACCGGTCCCTGAACTAGTGGAGGCAGGAAATGACCCTCAGCTAGAAACCGGAGGCTCTGACATTTTATGTGGCGCAGCCCCTCGCTACACCCGCTAGGAAGGCACCACATAGGGTCAGGGAAACTGGCGCCAAGTTTACCAAGAGGAGGCCCGAGGCAGCCGGACAGAAGTGTTGGTAAGAAAGGCCAGACAAAGGACACACAAAGGGGGTCCTGTGAAGTGCTCCAAAGTTATCTGGGAGTTGTCTGAGCCCCTCACCTGGTGAGCACAGTACGACGTGGGCAGCCGTTACCTGCAGACGTGGTCTGGATAATAAGAACTGTGAGTAAAGGCCCTGGACTGCATCACTGACTCAGTGTCGTTACTGCTGCTGCCCTGCACCATCACCCCCATCCTCCGCATACACTGCCCTGAGGCTATACTCCTCCCGTGGGGAGTTATGCTACGCTCTGCTGCACCCACAACACCAGCCTCAGCGGTCTGCCCTGTAGCGGCGGTTCACTCTGACCGCAATCCACGGGTGGCGTAGTCGGACATTTAAACATCAAAACCACATAAATAGTTCCGCCACTGGTTTGACCGCCCTGAGCCACGGAACCGGGTCGCCGCCACGAAGACTACAACCACCAGCATCCACCAAAAAGGGTCCGGCTCCGGGTGTCCCAAGGCCCAGGGGGTGCGTCAGAACATTTTCATCACCTTTCACAATCACCAATGGGACAAGGCAGGGATGTCCTCTGTCCCCTCTCTTATACATCCTAGTGACGGAGCACCTGCTCTCATCAATTCGCCATAACCCCAATATTAGGTGGATTGAGGTGGGAGGCACCGAGTACAAGTGCTCTCTATTTGCTGATGATGTCCTAGTATATATCACTCAATCACATATATCCATCCATGCTGTTATGGCTGAAATAGATCACTTTGTTACATGGTAAAATTTTAAAATCAATGCAGCGAAGTCTGAGGCCCTCGATGTCTCCCTCCCCAAATCCATATAGGATTCCATCCAGTCCAACTTTCCCTTTGCCTGGCCCTCACAGGGTATCAAATACTTAGGAATTCCTATTCATAGAGACCTCTCCCATCTATGTTATCTTAATTTTGGGCCCTTTATTGAACAATTCCATACAGACCACGGTTGGCAAGTTAGAACTGTAAGATTCACTACATGAACCACTGGTGTTTTGTGGAAAAGCACATGTACACTGCGTTCCAAATTATTATGCAAAAAGTGTTTAGGAGTGATAAGGGAAGAATTTGTTTGTTTGTCAGTTAAACTCATTGATGGTGATGTGTGTCAGGGCTCTTTATATCACTGTAAGCAATTGCAGACACCTGTGCTAATTAGTTTGGCAGGTGTGTCCAATGAAAGGCAAGACTACTTAAGAAGGCTCTCTCACATTATTAAGCAGCCTACATTTTCTGACAAAATGGGAAAGAAAAAGGATGTGTCGGCTGCTGAGAAGCAACAAATTGTGGAGTGTTTAGGTCAAGGCATGACTACAATCAACATTGTGCGATGATCAGGATGAAGTGTCTTGGCAATCAAGAAGTATGTAGCTGATTCACAGTACACACGTGTGCGTGCTGATAAGGGCAAATTGAGGACTCTTTCCTACAGGCAATTACGTCAGGTTGAAAGAGCAGCGGCAAAAAAGCCTTGTCATAGCAGCAGACAAGTTTTTGAAGCTGCTTGTGCCTCCAACGTCCCCCGAACAACAAGATGCAGGGTCCTTCAGAGGTTTGCAGCTGTGCATACACCATCCTGTCGACCTCCTCTATCCACTTCACACAAGCAGAAACGGCTCCAGTGGGCCAAACATTACATGAAGACTGATTTCAAAACTGTTTTGTTCACGGATGAGTGCCGTGCAGCGCTCGATGGTCCAGATGGATGGAGTGGAGGATGGCTGGTTGATGGACACCCCACGCAAACACGGCTACAGCGCCAACAAGGAGGAGGTGGAGTAATGTTTTGGGCTGGAATCATGGGGAGAGAGATTGTCGGCCCCTTTAGGATCCCTGAAGGCGCTAAAGATGAACTCCATAATGTATGTGGATTTTCTCAAACAGCACTTCCTGCCATGGTTCAAGAAGAAGAACCGTGTATTTCACAGCAAGATCATTTTTCTGCATGATAATGCACCATCTCATGCTGCACATAAAACATCTCTGGCTGATATGGGCATAAAAGGGGACAAACTTATGGTGTGACCCCCATGCTCCCCTGACCTCTACCCCATTCAGAACCTTTGGAGCATCATTAAAAGGAGTGTCTATGATGGCGGGAGGCAGTTCACATCTAAGCAACAGCTCTGGGAGGGTATTCTGTCCTCATGCAAAACAATTGAAGCAGAAACCATCCAAAACCTGACAAATTCAATGGACGAGAGAGTTCAGAAGCTCCTTTCGAACAAGGGGTCCTATGTGAAAATGTAACATCACCTAGAATAAAGTTTTGAGTTGAAAACTGTTTGATTTCAGTTTCTAACAACCTGCTGATGCTTATAATTTCAAAAATGACCATTTTTTTGGTCTTTATTAAAATGAAAAGGTTGATCGAAAAGTTTGGGGGATCTAAGAGTGTGGCAACCCAGTAGTCATGATTACTTCGAATTCTGACAATATGAGGGTCATGCTGCAGGTAGTGCAGCAAGAAGGCACTTATGTGTCTTGCGCATCTCGGAGCCCCAAAATTATTTTCCGGGCTAGATGCAGCTAAAAATTATTTTTAATTTTAAATCTGGTGAAGCTTTAGTATAGATGGCCTAATAGGATCAGTGCTGCACACTGCTACAAAGCCCAAATTATTTTCCAGTCAAGATACAGATAAACATGATTAGTAATTTGAAAGCTTAAAACGGTTGGTAGGGTGATTTTAACCAATCATCAAGCTTTTACTCTCCCCAGGATGACACAGGGGTAGAAAAGTCGTTTCGGATCCATGATTTGTTCATCTTTATGAACGTGAGTCTGTCTACATTATCAGTGGAGAGCCGCGTGCGCTTATCTGTCAGCACACCACCAGCAGCGCTGAACACACGTTCAGACAGAACGCTGGCTGCGGGGCATGACAAGATCTCCAAGGCGTAAGTGGCTAGCTCCGGCCATTTATCCAGATTGGAAGCCCAAAAAGAGCAAGGGTCCAGTGACACAGTCGTGGCTTTAATGTTTACTTGGAGATACTCCTGTACCATCGTCTCTAGGCGTTGACTATGTGTCAGACTTCTTGTCTCCTGTGGCCTTGCAAAGGATGGGCTAAAAAAGTGGTGAAATGATTCCGCAAAATTGATGTTACCAGCAGATACTGTGGTTCTGTTACGGTTTGAGTGCTGAACACTTGACGGTCCCACGGTTGGCAAGTTGGAACTGTGAGATTCACTACGTGCACCACTGGTGTTTTGTGGAAAAGCACATGTAAGATTCTGCAACAGTCTCTGCTGATACTCCTGCATGCGTGCATCCCTTTCTATGGCAGGAATAATTTCTGCAAATTTACTTTTGTACCGGGGATCTAACAGTGTGGCAACCCAGTAGTCAGGATTATTTCTAATTCTCACAATTCGAGGGTCATGTTGCAGGTAGTGCAGCAAGAAGGCACTCATGTGTGTTGCGCATCCAGGAGCACCAAGTCCCTGTTGTGTTGGTGGCGAGGTAACAATCATGCTTCCTTCCTCTGTCCTCTCCCCTCAACCTCGCACAACAGAAATGTGATCAAGGTCTCCCTCATCTGATGAGTCTTCCATCAGTTCGTCCTCCACTTCTTCCTGGGCTCCTGCACCTTCCTCACTAGTTTGGCTGCTACCATGCGCCCTGGTAAAACCATCTCCCCCACCCTCACATGCCTGCCGCCTTGGTGCTGCCGACCGTCTGGACCTTGCAGATGTTAGCCCTTCCGCATACAACTCCTCCTCCTCTACTTCCTCCACCTCCTCTTGTGCCACCACCTGACTCCGAATTCTGTTTAACATGTGCTCCAGCATGTAAATCACCGGAATAGTCATGCTGATAATGGCATCGTCAGCACTAAACATCTTCGTCGCCATTTCAAAACTGTGCAGAAGGGTGCATAGGTCCCTGATCTGAGACCACTCCTCCAGCGTGATTTGCCCCACCTCTGGATCTCGTTGGCCCAGGCTATACGTCAGAACGTATTGCACCAGGGCTTGTCGGTGCTGCCACAGTCGCTGCAACATGTGCAGAGTTGAATTCCACCGGGTAGGCACATCGCATTTTAGCCGGTGAAGTGGCAGGCCCAACGACTTCTGTAGAGATGTAAGTCGCTGAGCTGCGGGATGCGAACGGCGGAAGTGAGCACACAGCGACCGTGCCCTCTGCAGAAGGCCATCTAGTCTGGGATAGTGGGCTAAAAATTGCTGGACAACCAGGTTCAACACGTGAGCCATACAAGGCACGTGTGTGACATTGCCCCGGCGAAGGGCCGCACCCAGGTTTGCAGCATTGTCGCACACGGCCTTCCCTGGTTTCAGGTCCAGTGGAGACAGCCATTCATGAAATTGGTTCTCCAGAGCTGACCACAACTCCTCAGCTGTGTGACTCACATTTCCCAGACATTTCAAAGTAAAAACCGCCTGATGACGTTGAGCCCTACTGCCAGCATAGTAAGGAGGTGTGCAGGATCCCTTCTGCGCAGTTAGAAAGCTTGTGGCATGACCAGACAGGCTTTGGGTGCAGGTGGAAGACCGAGAGGAGGTTGAGGAGGCAGAAGCAGTGGAGGAACTTTGACATAAAGAGGATTGACGCACAACTCGTGGGGACGGCAAGACTTGGACAGCAGCCCCTTGTCCTGCTGTCACCATAGTTACCCAGTGCCCAGTCAGCGACATGTAACGCCCCTGTCCATGCCTACTCGTCCAAGTGTCTGTGGTGAAATGCACCCTGTCACACACAGTTTCTCAAAGAAGCGGTGATGTTGTGTGCGACATGCTGTTGGAGCGCAGGCACACCTTTCTTTGAGAAGTAGTGCCGACTGGGCATCTGGTACTGGGGCACTGCGACGGACATAAGGTCTCGAAAATCCTCTGTGTCCACCAGGCGGAAAGGCAGCATTTCTGTAGCCAAGAGCTTGCAGATGGTGAAATTCAACCTCTTAGCTTTCTCATGGCTAGGAGGAAATGGTCTTTTACTTGTCCACATCTGAGGGACCGAGGGCTGGCTATTGTGCTTAGACGGGGTTGATAAGGGTGTCCCCGGCAAACTGCCGGTCTGTGAGGAAGATGCAGGCGGACATGTTAGGTTGCCTTGATCCAAAGGTGGTGCTATCGATGTCGGACAGCGCTCAACACCAGCTGGTGTTACCACCTCCAAAGAAAATGATGACCTGCCAATCACGCTGGCTGTTGCGGGTAAAGAGGTGGCAGGTCTGCGCCCCAAAACAGGTGTGACTGCTCTCCCCCCAGTCACAGAGGATGAAGAGGCCGCGGATGCACAAGATATGGCAGACGGTGGTTGGCCCGGCCGGCTAGGCCGCATTGTAGCACACTGAGCTTCCCACTGCAACTTATGCTTCATGTCCATGTGCCGGTTCATGCTTGAAGTACTCAAACTATGTATTTTTTGGCCTCTACTTAGCTTTTGCTGACAAATGTTACAGATAACACGAGTTGGGTCATCTTTATCAATCTGAAAAAATGCCCAGGCTATGCAAGGCTTAGCACCCATGCGACCTGAAGAGCCACCACGACTTGTGGTGAGAGGCAGAGTTGTGTTTGAGGATGCAGTTGTTGACGTGCTTCCAGTACTACGTCTCTGTCCAGGAAGGCGCAACCTGACCTCGTCGTCACTAGCATCTTCCTCCACCTCCTCTGCTGACCTCATCTCTTGGCTGACTGTGGGTTGACAGTAAGTGGGATCTCCAACCTCATCATCATCACCCTGTGTGTTATCACACCCGTCGTCCTCAGAGCCAACCTGTTCCTGCCCTGACAAAAAACTAAAGTTGTCGCTCCAATCAGGTATTTGAGTCTTATCATCGTCTTCCTCATTATCTCCACCAACAGGAGTTACAGTTTGGGAATGAGGGTCTACATTATGGTCAGAACCTTCTGCGTCTGGTCCTGGATCCGACTCATAAAGATTCTGGGCATCAGTGCAGATCATTTCCTCGTCTGGATTCACAGAAGCGCTGGAGTCGACCTCTGATTCCCAGGCTATAGTATGAGTAAACAGCTCTGCAGACTCAACCATCTGTTCTACCTCATACTCAGACGGGCAGCTGGAGATTTTGAGCTGTGAGGAAGCAAGTGCGATTTGGGTGACACCTTTGAGGACTGGAGTATTTGTGATGTTGAAGTTGATGTGGAGGAGAGCCCACTTAAAGGAGCACTTGATATCCGTTGAAGCACCTGCTGTTTTTGTGCCTCATCTGGAATTTGTAGCGATTGGCGTGGCCGTAAGAAAGGGATCTTATCACATTGTCCGCTAAAAGAAGTAGACATTTTAGTTTGGCTGAAAGATGGTCTTTCTTCTGCAGATGTTACTGTTGCTTTAACACCTACCCCACGGACACAACCTTTTTTCCCCTTCCCAACACGCCTATTCCCCTTTCCACCAGCAGCAGGCCTTTTTCCACTCATTTTGGTGGTTAACTAATTCACAACTCTGGAGTTGTTTGCACAAAAAAACAATGGATGGTAACCGAGCAGAGCTGAGTGGCCAAACTGTGGTATTAGGCCAAAACTATTGGCTGGGTTAGATGCAGAAAAAAATTATATTCAATTTGCAACCTGATGGAGGTCAGTATAGATGGACTAATACAACAAGTCCCACACACAGCTAGAAGCCCAATATTTTTTCAGAGGTAGATGCAGAAAAAAATATATTCAGTTTGCAACCTGATGGAGGTCAGTATAGATAGACTAATACAACAAGTCCCACACACAGCTAGAAGCCCAATATTTTTTCAGAGGTAGATGCAGAAAAAAATATATTCAGTTTGCAACCTGATGGAGGTCAGTATAGATGGACTAATACAACAAGTCCCACACACAGCTAGAAGCCTAATATTTTTTCAGAGGTAGATGCAGAAAAAAATTATATTCAGTTTGCAACCTGATGGAGGTCTGTATAGATGGATTAATAGAACAAGACCCACACACAGCTAGAAGCCCAATATTTTTTCAGAGGTAGATGCAGAAAAAAATATATTCAGTTTGCAACCTGATGGAGGTCAGTATAGATGGACTAATACAACAAGTCCCACACACAGCTAGAAGCCCAAATATTTTTTCAGAGGTACTGTAGATGCAGATAAAAATTATTTTTAATTTGCAACCTGATGGAGGTCAGTATAGATGGACTAACAGAGAAAGTCCCACACACTGCTAGAAGGCCAAATATTTTTTCAGAGCTAGATGCATACAAAAAATTATTTTGAATTTGCAACCTGATGGAGGTCAGTATAGGTGGACTAATAGAACAAGTCCCACACACTGCTAGAAGGCCAAATATTTTTTCAGACCTAGATGCAGAAAAAAATTATATTCAGTTTGCAACCTGATGGAGGTCTGTATAGATGGATTAATAGAACAAGACCCACACACAGCTAGAAGCCCAATATTTTTTCAGAGGTAGATGCAGAAAAAAATATATTCAGTTTGCAACCTGATGGAGGTCAGTATAGATGGACTAATACAACAAGTCCCACACACAGCTAGAAGCCCAATATTTTTTCAGAGGTAGATGCAGAAAAAAATATATTCAGTTTGCAACCTGATGGAGGTCAGTATAGATGGACTAATACAACAAGTCCCACACACAGCTAGAAGCCCAAATATTTTTTCAGAGGTACTGTAGATGCAGATAAAAATTATTTTTAATTTGCAACCTGATGGAGGTCAGTATAGATGGACTAATAGAGAAAGTCCGACACACTACTAGAAGGCCAAATATTTTTTCAGAGCTAGATGCAGAAAAAAATTATATTCAGTTTGCAACCTGATGGAGGTCAGTATAGATGGATTAATAGAACAAGACCCACACACAGCTAGAAGCCCAATATTTTTTCAGAGGTAGATGCAGAAAAAAATATATTCAGTTTGCAACCTGATGGAGGTCAGTATAGATGGACTAACAGAGAAAGTCCCACACACTACTAGAAGGCCAAATATTTTTTCAGAGCTAGATGCAGAAAAAAATTATATTCAGTTTGCAACCTGATGGAGGTCTGTATAGATGGATTAATAGAACAAGACCCACACACAGCTAGAAGCCCAATATTTTTTCAGAGGTAGATGCAGGAAAAAATATATTCAGTTTGCAACCTGATGGAGGTCAGTATAGATGGACTAATACAACAAGTCCCACACACAGCTAGAAGCCCAATATTTTTTCAGAGGTAGATGCAGAAAAAAATATATTCAGTTTGCAACCTGATGGAGGTCAGTATAGGTGGACTAATAGAACAAGTCCCACACACTGCTAGAAGGCCAAATATTTTTTCAGAGCTAGATGCAGAAAAAAATTAGATTCAGTTTGCAACCTGATGGAGGTCAGTATAGATGGACTAATAGAATGATGCTATGCCCAAAAGATTTTACTTCACTAGGTGCAGTAAAAAAATTGGTATTCTATACACAGGTGGTATATCTTGCAACACAGATAGGCTACTCCACTGACTAACACACTCTGCAATAGGCCAAAAAGGATTAGCTTTGCTAGATTCAGCCAAATGCTGTGAAAAAAACTTGCACAGCACTGGCACAGACCTGCCTGGCAAAAACTGATAGGAACTGATGTAACCTAGTCCTGAAAAGGACTCCAATTACAATTAGTCTTTACTCCCACAACCTATCTATTTAAGAGCACAGACCTGCCTGATAAAAGTCGTAGGAAATGCTGTAACCTAGTCCTTAAAAGGACTGCAATCACAACTATTCCCTACTCCCAAGCTATCTGTATATTTGTGCGAAAATTGGCTTGAAATTAACAAGGTATAGCGCACACAGCAACAGCGGTGCCGTCTAACACGCAGCTGCAGCAGTGAGAAAATGGTGGCGACGGGGAAAATGGCTTGGTCTTATAGGGCAAGGACATGTGACATACACTGCCAATGACACATGCCCTTGCTTGTGTGAAAAAAAGCACTTCGCTCCGTGTGTGCGCTGCTGATAGGCTGACAGATTGCACCTCCCCACTGTAAATGTGGGAAAGAGAAAAAAAATGGAGATCTTCATTGTTCCTGCAGAGATCCATCCCCTGCCCCTCCCCCCACCCCGCTGTACACTCAAACTGCGTATTAACATTAATTTTCATCATTACTGAGAAAAAATCCAGTTATGATTTTGGTGCACGAACAGTTATCGAACATAACCTCGAACAGCCGAATTTTTCTCAAATTGTTCGTGTTCGCCGAACGGCTCGAACACCGCCCAAAACAGCTCGAATTTGAGATTGGCGAACAGTTCGAGTAGAACAACGCTCATCTCTACTTAGAAGTCTCCAGTGCTTTCTCTAAAACCATTTTATAGTGCTTTTGGAAGTGTGTTTTGGGTCATTGTCCTGCTGGAAGACCCATGACCTCTGAGAGAGACCCAGCTTTCTCACACTGGGCCCTACATTATGCTGCAAAATTTGTTGGTAGCCTTCAGACTTCATAATGCCATGCACACGGTCAAGCAGTCCAGTGCCAGAGGCAGCAAAGCAACCCCAAAACATCAGGGAACCTCCGCCATGTTTGACTGTAGGGACCGTGTTCTTTTCTTTGAATGCCTCTTTTTTTTTCCTGTATACTCTATGTTGATGCTTTTTCCCAAAAAGCTCTACTTTTGTCTCATCTGACCAGAGAACATTCTTCCAAAACGTTTTAGGCTTTCTCAGGTAAGTTTTGGCAAACTCCAGCCTGGCTTTTTATGTCTTGGTGTAAGAAGTGGGGTCTTCCTGGGTATCCTACCCAGTCCCTTTTCATTCAGACGCCGACGGATAGTACGGGTTGACACTGTTGTACCCTCGGACTGCAGGGCAGCTTGAACTTGTTTGGATGTTAGTCGAGGTTCTTTATCCACCATTCACACAATCTTGCATTGAAATCTCTTGTCAATTTTTCTTTTCCGTCCACATCTAGGGAGGTTAGCCACAGTGCCATGGGCTTTAAACTTCTTGATGACACTGTGCACGGAAGACACAGGAACATTAAGGTCTTTGGAGATGGACTTGTAGCCTTGAGATTGCTCATGCTTCCTCACAATTTGGTTTCTCAATTCCTCAGACAGTTCTTTGGTCTTCTTTCTTTTCTCCATGCTCAATGTGGTACACACAAGGACACAGGACAGAGGTTGAGTCAACTTTAATCCATGTTAACTGGCTGAAAGCGTGATTTAGTTATTGCCAACACCTGTTAGGTGCCACAGGTAAGTTACAGGTGCTGTTAATTACACGAATTAGAGAAACATCACATGATTTTTCAAAGGGTGCCAATACTTTTGTCCACCCCCTTTTTTAGGTTTGGTGTGGAATTATATCCAATTTGTCTTTAGGACAATTCTTTTTGTGTTTTTTTCATTGAAGACAAATTAAATGAAGAGAATAATACCAAAGAATTTGTGATTGCAATCATTTTCAGGAAGAAACTGAGTATTATCTGACAGAATTGCAGGGGTGCCAATACTTTTGGCCAGCACTGTAGATGCTAGACAATATGAACAACATACAGTAATAGTGGGTTTTCTTCTGTGACCCACCACGATGAGCTTAAGTGAAGATCTTTTCCAAAAGAATGACTTTCCCTTTAGTAGACTGGAGACGTCCATGTATTACATGGATGAATATTCATTTGAATGCTACTGCTACACTTCCCCTGCAGCAGTTGCAACAGAGGGGTCATCTGGTCACTGTCCTAACATGGCATCCTTACTTGGGATGTCAGTTTAGGTGGATGTCTTAGTAGGTTTGCAGTCGTGCCATACTCCTTCCATTTTTGGATGATGGATTAGAGAGATTAGAGAGTGGATTGAAAAGTGCTCCATGAGATGTTCAGAACTTGGGCTATTTTTTATAACCTAACCCTGCTTTACTCTTCACCACAACTTTATTCCTAACCTGTCTGGTGGGCTCCTTGGTTTTCATCATGCTGTTTGATCCATAATGTTGTCACACAGACCTTCACAGAACAACTGTAGTTATATGGAGAAGAAATTACACACAGGTGGACTCAATTTACTAATTATATGACTTCTGGAGGCAACTCGTCACTCAGGATTTTATTTAGGGGCATCAGACTACAAGGGGCTGAATACAGATGCACGTCACAATTTTCAGATTTATATTTTTAAAAATATTTAGAAAATCATTTATCATTTTCTTTACACTTCACAAATACTTTCTTCTTAGTGTTTGTTTATCACATAAAATCCCAATAAAATACATTTAAGTTTGTGGGTGTAACGAGACAAAATGTGGGAACTTTCATGGGGTATGAATACCTTTTCAAGGCAGTGTATAAAGTTGTAGTAAAGTCAATTAAAACGTTTTACCTGTTTCCTTCCAGCTCACATACAGATTTGATTATGTGAGTCCAGTCAAAAGCATCTGGATCCTTCTTCAGCCATTTTTCAAATTCGACACGATTTTCTTCAAGTAAATCTGAGACGATGATTTTATCAAACACTTCACAAGCCGAGAGGAGATTATAAATGGAGGCTCCTGTGCCAAAATCAAGCAGCGTGTCCCCTCTTACTCCACCTTGCAAAAAAATGTAAAATAGGTTAACAAGGAAAATTAGAAATTCCAAATTACGGCCAATTGTACGCAAGACTAAAAGGGATATTCATCTGGGTTATGCCAATTTTCATTATGTGCATATTTACTAGTTGATTACTTCTATTGTCATTGTGCAGTTTTTTTTGGTGTGACCTCTGACATGATCCATTTATCAGTAGATGGTTTTATAAGAGGGGGAGTAGGTTCAGTTTTTCACTATTATTAAACATGAAATATAGATGGTGGGCTCTTTCTTAGATATATCATAGGATGTAGTGACCACTCATGGTAGAATGGTTTTCATTTCATGAAGAAAGGAAACAGGTGTACATAGAGTTCACTTCAAGAGCTTTGCTCACAAAAAGGCAATGAGCTTAGTGGTCCTCAGCATTACATGAGGCAACGAGCTTTAAGGTTTTGAAACTTTCATATGAGAATATGGGCTGACTTGAATAGAGATAGACAATTGGTACGTGTGACAGTAGGTTTTCTCTATCGCACCTAATGCATCACACAGGCATAAAAAAATGTTTTTCTTCAGGGGTTAAAACCTCTAAGGAACACCCATTTTAAATTTAGTAAGAATGTCCAGTCCGTGCATTTCTCCTCTGCCATGGCTTTCTTTGCTCTTTTATGCATCGGGTTATTATAGTAAGCCGGCGTGCACCCAAGATGTCCCCTTTGTAGGCCTCTTAAGATGTCTAACACTTGCTTACCTCAGCTCTGCTATTGCTGGGCTCTGCAGTAAGTATATATAGTCAAAAACTCCTTTGCTGCTCCTACATTTTGTCCACACACTCGGGCTCGTTATCTATTGCTACTCAAGGTGCTTACTACTGACTTATTGCTGGGCTCTGTAGTAAGTATATATAGTCAAAAACTCCTTTGCTGCTCCTACATGTTGTCCACACTCTCGGGCTCTTTATCTATTGCTACTCAAGGTGCTTACTACTGACTTATCTCTGCTGTTACATGGTGCTGACCGCATCCTTCACTCTGCTACTTCAAGATGCTTGACTGCTGACTCAGCTCTGTGGCTCCAAGGTAGTGTTACATGCTTTACTTTGCTTCTCCAACTTGCCTAGCTGCTGTCTCAGCACTGCTGTTCCAAAGTGCTGCCACACATTTAGTTCTGCTACAACAAAGTACCTGTCTGCCATCTCAGCTCTGATGGTCAAATGAGCTGTCCACACCTTCTTCTCTGCTACAAGGTACCCATCTTCCATCTAAGTTCTGCTATCTCCAAGTGCTGTTCACACATTTGAATCTTCAGTACCATGATGCCTGACAACATACCTTGACCTGCTGCTCCAAGATGCTGCCTGCACGCTCATGTCTGCTTATCCAAGGTGCCAAGTACTTATCTCTTGCTACACTGATCTATGTGCCATTCAGTATATCCAGATCTACTGATACTTGGTGCTCCATGTGCCATCTGGCCTATTCAACTCCTCTGCATCAACACCCCCGATCCGTGCTGCTTATCCTGACCTGCAGCTTAGCAAGTCCACCTCACCAGGTGATTCATAACACTAGCAACCAGGATTTTACATGAAAGTGAAAAAGTACTCCAGTAAACTAGCCATATGAGTAATAATGACACCATAAATGTCAAAATTGAACCTTTTGAGTAATAAACAATTGCTGAATTTCTCACCTTTAATGAAAGTTTCATACAGATTTTTTAAAATAAATTCCGTCCAGTCTCCAAAATGGATTCCGTCCCATGCTCCAAAGTACGTCTGTAAGTATGCTTTCGGGTCAAATTCATCAATGTACTGTTGCTGGGTGGTAAAAGTAGTAGCCATGATGTTCTGTCCTCAGGATTATCCTCAGATTATCTGCTAGATGCTTCTGAAACGGCCAGTGACACAAATAAATCGTATATATTTTAGCAATCAACTTCATCAGGACAGTCACAGACTTGAATGGCTCAGTCTCATCCGATTTATGGTAGACACCAGTGCACGCTGCACTGATGTCACGCCTCACTTGACGTGACATCAGTGACGGGTCACGTCATGCATCTGAGCGGCAAGCAATAGCACCGCTCAGAGGCAGAAAAGGTACCGCAAGGTATTTGCAAAAACACTTCTGGGCCCCGGGAGGATACATTGGGGGGATAATATAAAGTAGTGGACAACTTTTTAAAATAACATTGGTCCCAGTGCTGTCCATTTGGAATGAGCAGACCCGTGGATGTTCAAGTTTGTCAGGTTCTGTCAAACTGTAGTACAAAGTTCAGTTCAGGTATTTGACTCCAAATCCCATGGCAGACAATGGGGACCCGAACTTTTGGCTGTAAAATGGTCATAGTAAGGGTTATGGGGCTGCAATAGGAAGCAAAATGGGGGTAAGAGCAGGATAATTGCCCTGCAAACAAATGTCAATAGGGAAATGACTTAAAATAACAGAGTATAAAAAAAAAAATAAGAATCTTGAACCAGGAGGCAGAGGTCAAAGTGGAAGAGGAGGTTAAGGAAAACGTTGAGGTGTAGGTGCAAAAGGCAGGGGAGGAGGTAGCCAACACTGCTTTTGTGTTTTTATATATTTTTTTTGTTGGGAAGTACTCTGAATACAGGCTCTGTTGGTGCACTCTGCATATGACGCGCCCCCTGGGCCAGTGTTGTTTGGGGGATACCCGGAGCCGGATCAGATGGGGGTTGTAGTCTCCGAGTGGCGGTGACCCGGTCCGTGCCCAGGGTGTCAAGCTCAGTGTGTGGCAGTCCTACAGATGTTACTGGATGTTCTTTAGTGTCGACTACGCCACCCGTTGATTTGCGGTCACTACGGCCGCCGCTGCAGCAGGGTCCGCTGAGGCTGGTGGTGTGTGTGCAGCTCAGGTAGTATAACCCCCAACGGGAGGGGTATAGCCTCAGGGGGTCAGTTGTAGAGGGTGGTGGTTGTGGTGGTGCAGTGAGGATGGTAATCAGACTCCGAGTCGGGCTGTGCAGTTCAGGGTTTTACTTACTGCTGTTGTTCTGGTCACTCCGGCCTTGAGTGACCGCCCGAGCCGTGCTGCGTCCACCAGGTCCTGGACTCGGCCAACCCCCAGGTAATTCTGGAGCGTGATCCTGAGCTCCCTTTCTGACTTGTCCTTCTCTCTGGCCTTCCCCACCAGGGATCCACCTATGTCCGGCTCCCTCGGGCCTCTTGTTGGTAAAACCCTTGTCTCTGGGTTCCCTGACCCTATTCACGGTTTGCCTTCCGGGTGGATTTAGTGGGTGGTCGTGGCAGATCCTGCCCACGACCTCCGGTCTCTGGCTAAGGATTAGGGCCCTCCACCAGCTTGGGATCCGGTACCCTTGTGCCAACTCTTCACCCTCTGGTCTAATTTTGGGTTCTTGGAGTTCCCTCTTCTCCCCCTCTGGGTCCTTCTTTCTCCTCTCTCTCTCTCTCTTGGCCTTGGAGCTGGCTGAGCTGCTCTGCTTCTCTGACTCAACTCTGACAGACTGACCCTGATCTAAGATGGTTCCCACCTTATATACTCCCTCTATGTGTGAGCTCATGTGACCAGCACCCAATGAGATCCTAGCTTTACCCAGACTGCTCCCCCTATCTGCCCCTACACTACTGGGATGTTCCACCCCCCTCCCACTCCAGCCAGGGACAGACACTGTCGTACCTGCACATTTCTCTAGTGGGAGTACCATTGATCTGTCCCCCGGAAATGGGATGTGTGTAGTGCATGCAGCCTACTGAGCTCAGTTCCACACTCCATCCTTACCCGGGAGTGGAATACCACACCTCTGGCTTGAGGTGTAATACCCCTGTAGCAGCCGAATCCTCAGGGTGCTACATTCCCCCCTGGTAAATCACAGCACGTCCTCGGGCTGTAAGATATAAAAAACATCCAAAACATACAATTTTTTCATAAACATAAACATAGAAAACATCATATATATATCATCAGCAATAAACTTTTCATATAAATAACATTCTTGTTCCTCCGGCCACGGTGCAACTTGTGACCGGGTAAAGTGCGACAGTCTCTTTAAGCAAAACAACAGTTTCCTATAAAACCGGTAGGGGGCGCCTTAGGAAGCGCAACTATATACAAGGGGAAAGTATGGCCGCTCTCAGTCCTCGGCCAGGTATTGGGAATAGGGACACACTGGTTAACAGTTCACTCTTGTCCCAACGGGGACATATTTAAAGCAACAACAGTTCACTGTACCCCGATGGGTAACTATTTACAGTCTCTTTACCGTACTTTAACGACGGCGTCCTCCTGCTCCTTCTTTATCTTCAGACCCATCCGGGTCCTCTTGCTCCTCCTCACACCGCAGCTCCTCCTCCGTCAGGCGATGCACATGGAGGGCGTAGGGTCCTTTGGCACACTTGTGCCGGGTGAAGGTGACCTCGTCCCCTACATACAGGTCACGACCTCTGTGTCCCTCCGGCAGATGGCTTTCTACGTCTCTGCGGGTGACAAAGACGTCGCCGGGGGTATGATGGTCTCTTATGAAGCCCCACCCATGCTGCAGGTTGAATTTAATCACAGTCCCGGTGGTACGGGGACCATGAGCTGCACGGGGGTTCCTCCTGGTCCGGCTCTTCTGCCCTGCGCTCTGTTCTTGCAGCCGCTGCTCTCGGACCCGCCTCTCTCTCCGTTCTCGCTCGAAGTCTGCCAACTGCTGGCGGCAGCACTCCACTCGCTCTGCTGCGGCTGCCCGCGTTTCTTGAGTGAACCCCATGAGATCTCCTCCGGTGGGGTCCCACTCGAATTGTGCTTCTTCTAGCGGGAGCGGGGTTCTCCTGACGGGCTTCGGAACCGGAATCAGGGGCTCATCTAGGGGTCTTTCTTTCCGGAGTCGGGGATGGTGAAACTCCGGTGGCCACACAAGGGGCTGCCCATCCGGGCACGTATGCTGGACGAACAGGTCCTCACCCAGGTGCGGTACTTTAGGTGTTATGGGCGCTGTGGTGGTAGCGGCGCCCGGGTTGACCAGGCCTTGCGACCAGGCTTGGGGCACGCTAAAGGAAAAGGGCACCGTAAGAACGGCGGCGCCCGTGGTTACTCGGCCCTGCGACCAGGCTGGTGGCTCCGCGGAGGTAGGGGGCGCTGTTGGAATGGCGGCGCCCGGGTGTACTAGGCCTTGCGACCAGGCCGATGGTATTTCCTGCTTTGCCGCGCTCAGGGTCGAAGCGCGTGACGTCACAGGGGTCGCGGCCGCGGTTTCCGGTTGAGGCCTAGTCTGCGGCGGTGACGATGCAGCGACGGGCACGGCAGGGGAATTTCGGGCTCTGCGACGGGGAGCTGGGGCAGGCTCACGGCTTCTCGGCTCGGGGTAATGACGTCCCCTTTACCTGCCTCCATCTGTTCAGCTCCCTTCTCGGCGCCGTCTCCGGCCTTGAGTCCTCCTGCACCATCCTCAGAGGCGGTCTGTCTCCTCGTCTCGGGTGGCGTGCTCCGCTGATGGGTTTCGGTCCGCTGGGCCATCTCTCGGCTCCACTCCGCCAACGTCTCTCGCTGCACCCGGGCCATCCTCCGTGCGAGGCCCTCCAGCGCAGTCTGTGCACACTCCCGGTCTCGGGGGAGCTGTGCCAGGACCTCCACTAGGCCTAGTGGGGTTGTTGCTTGCAACAGGCTCCTGACCACTGGGTCGGTGCTGCCTGTCTCTCCCTCCATCTCCGGGTAGGCTTTCTCTGGACTCCTCTCCAGACTTCTTGTCTCCGGGTGCGCTCTCTCCAGACTGCTCCAGGCGACACCCATCTTCGTTCTCTTGTTCTGTCTCCGCCCACATTGAGGGTGGTCCCGGGGCAACTTTGTGATTGTCAGTTCCAGGGGCAGTTCTCTCACGCTGATGGACACTTCCAGCATCACAGTCTCTGTTGGTGGGCGCGGTTTCCGCTTTTGGCGCCATTCTTCGACCTGGCCCACGATGGGAGGTGACCTTTTGCCACCCTCTGGCACGCCCATAATGGCGTCCGCTCTTCCAAGGCGGGAAATCTTTGGAAATGGCGGGAATCGTCTCCCAGTGGCGGGAAACTCCGTGGATGGCGGGAAAAGGCTGCAGATGGCGGGCAACCGGCGGGAAACGACCTGTGATGGGGTCCGTTGGCGGGGACCCTCCGGAACCGGCGGGAGACTTCTTTTTAAGGTAACGGTGAACTTTTCTTCAGGCACGCAGTACCCGGTTGTTGCGGGCACGTTATCCTGCCGACTACGCCAAAGTTGACGCGCCCCCTGGGCCAGTGTTGTTTGGGGGATACCCGGAGCCGGATCAGATGGGGGTTGTAGTCTCCGAGTGGCGGTGACCCGGTCCGTGCCCAGGGTGTCAAGCTCAGTGTGTGGCAGTCCTACAGATGTTACTGGATGTTCTTTAGTGTCGACTACGCCACCCGTTGATTTGCGGTCACTTCGGCCGCCGCTGCAGCAGGGTCCGCTGAGGCTGGTGGTGTGTGTGCAGCTCAGGTAGTATAACCCCCAACGGGAGGGGTATAGCCTCAGGGGGTCAGTTGTAGAGGGTGGTGGTTGTGGTGGTGCAGTGAGGATGGTAATCAGACTCCGAGTCGGGCTGTGCAGTTCAGGGTTTTACTTACTGCTGTTGTTCTGGTCACTCCGGCCTTGAGTGACCGCCCGAGCCGTGCTGCGTCCACCAGGTCCTGGACTCGGCCAACCCCCAGGTAATTCTGGAGCGTGATCCTGAGCTCCCTTTCTGACTTGTCCTTCTCTCTGGCCTTCCCCACCAGGGATCCACCTATGTCCGGCTCCCTCGGGCCTCTTGTTGGTAAAACCCTTGTCTCTGGGTTCCCTGACCCTATTCACGGTTTGCCTTCCGGGTGGATTTAGTGGGTGGTCGTGGCAGATCCTGCCCACGACCTCCGGTCTCTGGCTAAGGATTAGGGCCCTCCACCAGCTTGGGATCCGGTACCCTTGTGCCAACTCTTCACCCTCTGGTCTAATTTTGGGTTCTTGGAGTTCCCTCTTCTCCCCCTCTGGGTCCTTCTTTCTCCTCTCTCTCTCTCTCTTGGCCTTGGAGCTGGCTGAGCTGCTCTGCTTCTCTGACTCAACTCTGACAGACTGACCCTGATCTAAGATGGTTCCCACCTTATATACTCCCTCTATGTGTGAGCTCAGGTGACCAGCACCCAATGAGCTCCTAGCTTTACCCAGACTGCTCCCCCTATCTGCCCCTACACTACTGGGATGTTCCACCCCCCTCCCACTCCAGCCAGGGACAGACACTGTCGTACCTGCACATTTCTCTAGTGGGAGTACCATTGATCTGTCCCCCGGAAATGGGATGTGTGTAGTGCATGCAGCCTACTGAGCTCAGTTCCACACTCCATCCTTACCCGGGAGTGGAATACCACACCTCTGGCTTGAGGTGTAATACCCCTGTAGCAGCCGAATCCTCAGGGTGCTACACATACAGCCAGTGTAATAATCTACTGGCCACTCTCTCTTAATGTATACTGGCTGTGTAATAATCTTCACTTCTTTGGGGTGCAAAGAATGTGAGTATGACACGCCCCATGGGCCGTGGGGTGCTTGGTAGCCGGGCAGGTCGATGCTGGGGGATGTCACGGTGACAGTGACCCAGTCCGTGACCCTTGGCGGTCAATTAAAGGGAAAGTAAAAGGGGAATAAAGTTCTTAGAGATAATGTTTGTGACGCCACCTGTGGTATGCGGCTATATGGAGCCGCCGCTGCGGTGCAGATCCTCTGGAGCTGATGGTGACGCAGCGGAGTTGGTTCAGCTCTCCACAGGCAGAGCTAAGCCCCAGGGCAGTGTATGATGATGTTGTGAGGTAGATGTTTCTGGTGCTGTGTAATGCATGTCTGGTGATGGAGCGCAATTATTCAAGGACACAGTGGGGTGCAGTCTTCAGATTTTACTCACAGTTGCTAAGTTCCTCAGGTTACACTTTCTGGATTATAACCGCTCACGTCGTCCTGTGTTCACCAAGGAAGGGGTTCAGCAGCTCTCAAGTATTTCAGGAGTACTTAAACGGGACCCCGTTCTATGTTCCTTTCTCAGTCGTCTTCCCTGCGCTGGCTCTCACCCTCTTGCCCTGCGCCTCACAATCAGTGTCCCAAGCCGGTAGCCTCGGATCTTGTTGGGCGACCTGCAGTCCCCTAGACCCTATGCGGCCACCTTTTCTGCGATGTAATTGTGGTGGTTGGCAGCTGCACCTTGCAAGTACAGTAGCCTCTAGTTATCTAGCTGAGCCTGATTATTCTCCACTAGTTTAGGGGCCAGTCCCCTCTGTGGCCTGATCCCTCCACGTCCATGTAGATTCGGGTGTACAGGTGGCTTCCTGCTCTCACCGTGCCCCTGGGATCCCCTCTGTCTCTGGAGCCTTCCCTCTGCTCACGTCCTCTCTCACTCTCTCTCCTGGGCCTCTCCTCTCTACTCCTCTCAACTCCTGCTCCAAGCACTGGAGCCAGAAGCCTGGACCTCCTACACTGCTCTCCTGAGCAGGACTCGCTCTGACTGAACTCCTTCTAGATGGTTCCCTTCCTTCTTATACTCCTACTGACGGTGCTTCCCTGAACTTCTTCCTCCACCCACACCCACTACATGATTCCCCCTCTCTTGGTCCCCCCCCTTCCAACCAGGGACAGGGCTCAGCAGTGGATTCATGCATCTTGCCCCTCCTGCTGGTCTGGAATGGTGTAGTGTTGGATGCAAGTGTTTGGGTCCAGGGCAGCACTCCCTCCTTATCTGAGAGTGGGGTACCACCCCCCTGGGTGAGATGCAGTACCTCTGTGGCGACTGAACCCGCATGGGCGCCACAGATAGAGAAATGACTTAAAAGAGTTTTCCCACAAACAAAGTTACCATATTTTTCAGGTTATAAAAAAGCACCTTTTTTCTTCCAAATTTGGGAGGAAAATGGGGGTGCGTCTTGTAATTCAAAGTGAGCCTACTGGCGGTGGTGGAGGGGGGGTCAGAGGGAAGGTTGAGGGGCCAAAGTGTATTGGAAAACACTAATTAGACAGACAGGGGTAAATAGACATTGATAAAAGAAAACTACTATCATACAAATATATTCACAAAAAGCAGAGTGGGAAACGGGGGGAACAGGAGACACAAACCAAATGGGAGAGGATAATGAGAAACATGCAAACCAACTCCAGGCAGAAATCTCCTGAAAAACCCTCTACCCACCTACTCAAAACACTGAACTTCTCCTTTAATTCCAAACCAGTAAGTGGAAAAACTATCACTGGCAACTCCCAAATGCCAGAGGTGAGCATCTATACTAGAGGTGAGTGGCCAACACAGAACAGCTGAGACAATCCATGTTGAAGAGCTCCAGGAGATCAACTAAACTGATTAATACTTGCAATGACAGAGCAAAAAAAACTGCACTGTTTAGTAGGATGGTGAGCAATAGATGATGTGCGCACTCAGCATTTTTGCGGGTGTCAGCTGGACTGGAGAAATCAAAATAGTCAAGTAGAAGATAATCAGCCGCACTCAGAGGATTGCAAATAGTGCTTGTTTTTATTTCAACACAAAATAGTCATTCACCAAATTGTTGGATATCATAAAAGAAATGATGGCTAAAAAAATCATAGGTTACGTTTTGACCCAATCTGGGTCTTTTTCAAATGTCGCTAGAAAAGGAATATATATAGGGTTATTGTGCTGTACTAATATACATATGATAATATCAATTGATATAAAATAAATAAAATGGGAAAAAATAAGATTATATAAACCCTAACAATAGAAATAACAAAAACAATATAAGGCTAAGTGCCCACGATGCAGAAATGCTGCATATTTTTTCCGCATCTCCCTGGCAGGAAAAACGCATGTGGATTGTACATGCGTTTTTCCTGCCAGGGAGATGCGGATGTGATGCGTTCTTCACATGCATTTCCGCATGCAGGTTGACAAGCGCTTTCCAAGCGATTTTAGCATCACTTGGAAAAGTGCTTGACAACTTGGTCACACTATATAAATCCATGCAACCGGCATGAATTTATATAGTGTGACCAAGTTAATAGTTAAAAAAAAGAATAAAAATGGTAAAAAAATAAAAAATAAAGATTATACTTACTTTCCGATGGCTGCCGGTGTTTTCTCCGCTCCGTCCGGTCTGTTGTATGGATCGCGGTGGTATGAAAGGACCTGCGGTGACGTCATTGAGTCATGTGACAGGTCACGCGACCGCCGACGTCAGCGGTCGCGTGACCTGTCACATGACTAAATTACGTCATTGCAGGTCCTTTCATCCCACCGCAACCCATACAACAGACCGGACGGAGCGGATAAAACACCGGGGGCCATCGGAAGGTAAGTATAATCTTTATTTTTTATTTTAAATTCTTTTTCAACAGGTTCTATGGTACCCGGGTCTGGATGAGAGTCTCCTCTTCTCCAGACCCGGGTACCATCCGCACATAGAAATGCATAATATCCGTATGAGCAAATGTGCTCACGCGGATATCGAGCATTTCCAATGCAAGTCAATGGCATCAATAATGGTGTGTCTGCAAAATTAATGGACATGCTGCGTATTTTTCCGCAATGATCATTGAGGACCATGGGGCACGTATTTACCAAGCATTTTTTAAGCTTTTTCTCTGCAGAAATTCCGCGGCAAAAACGCTTGAAAAACGCATAGTGGGCACGCAGCCTAAACCACAAAAGACACAGCTGTAAAGTGCTAAAATACATAATAGTTTCATAATAGTCTGTAACAAAGCACCATTATGAAGCAATAGATATTAAGGTAGCATGAACTTCTAAACATACTAGGAATAGAGGCGATCCTATGCATTGGTATATATATAGTGTATTTCAAGTAAGGAAGGAATTGGCAGGTGAGATAAAAATGCTTATACAAAAGCAAGAAGAGATGAAGATAGTAGACGGTAACCAAGGACTTGAGTATTAAAATATATCATGGTACTAACCTATGTCCAGTTATGCCAGATATATGAGGTAACTGCTTTCTGAGCGCTAACCACAGTAGTGTGGCATCCCAAGGAGGGCTATGGGAAACAAGTCTCATGAATGACTGGGATGTAGAATGGCAGAAAAACCAAATGGAGAATATAAGATTTCTTCTGACCGTAAATCAGAGCGCCAGGGGAACCTGGGCGCCAGGGGAAGACAGTGTGCACTGTCTGCGATGAAGTGGCGTTATTGATGTCAGTGGCTGTTTAAATGGGCGTTCAGAGTGGTACTTCCGGTGTGCTTACAATGGAAGTGATGCGGGTACTAACTCCAGGTCTGGAAAGCGGGGCATGTGATGCATGCGCAGTAGCGCGCGAACGCAGGGTGAGGTGGATCATGTGCAGTAGTGCTAAGAAACAGGGAATGCCTCATAGAATGTGTACTCTGTGGACTTCGTGGGCAGAGAAAGCTACAAAGGAGAGGAAGGAAGAGAAGGCGGGGAGAGTTATAACGTCCTGATAAGGGAAAGAGTGAATGGTTATATAAAAAATAGAATGGCTAACTTATCAAATAATGTTTGAATGACGGATATTGAAAAAATGGAAAACAAGGGGGAGAAGTAAATAAAAATAAAAGATTAAATGGAGGACCAGAGAAGGGGAACAGAATTATTTGAAAAATTATAGGGAAAACAAAGGAAAAAAACTTTTCCCCTTGTTTTCTCATAATTTGACATAATAATTCTGTTCCCCATCTCTGGTCCCCCAATTAATCTTTTATTTTTATTTAATTCTCCCACGTGTTTTACTTTACTATGAGTCATTTTTTCACCATCCATAGTGAATGGTGAGATATGGAGCCTGAAAGTCAAAAGTTCAAAACATTGCTACCTTTTTGCTCGTTGGTGTATATACATACAACAATGTATATACTGTATAAGATCTGATGTCTCTAGTCACAGTATGTCATATACCAGCACTATATGTACTATATTGTGCACTGACAATAGATAATATATGCACTGGACTGATCCTGCACCGGCTTACAGACATCTCATTGTATAGATGGTAGTATATATACAATCTGTGATGTCTTGCAGTCGGTACAGGATCAGTCTGCATGAAGGGTCAAACTGCTGCACTAAATTTTTCTGATCCTCAGCAAAGCGGCCATTGAAAAATTCAGGATTGTGCCCTTGACTTGTCAAGAGGTGAACAGCGTCCTGCCATCACCTCACTCTACAAAAAGTATAAATTTCCTGCCCCCACCACCATCCAGAGCCGAAACTTACAAGAATCAAACGAGGTCTGTCCTCCTGTACTGCTCATCAGATGAAGCTTCTCTCCGGTAGGCGGAAGAACTTGAGTAGTGTCTGCTTTGCTGTGATGCAGCCGCCCGGGACGCCACGCATACACATTTAGTGCCCGCCTGCGTTCTCTAAAGCAGCAGATGGCTGGGCGGCCCTCAACAGCTGCTATTAATTTACAGGATTCAATAAAATGAAATTTACGAGTTTATTAACTCAATGGGGTGCAAGGGAAATAGATAAAAAAACTATAGAAAAAAATAAACTTTCAGAATAAATTCCTAAATGCTTTAAATGAGCAAAATAAAAATAATTTTCTTTAGGGAGCTTATCGCTAAACTATATTTAAAAGGTCTATGTCTTGATATGCTGGCATAAACCTGTTCTAGAATATTAGTAAGACAAGAGCCTGTGAGAATGCGCAGTAGAAAGCTCCACTGCGGTCACCTGGCAATAACCTAAATCACAAGCTATCTACAGGTCACCACAGCCACTCACCATTGAGAAAGACAGGGTGTACAGCTCCGTGCGCAGTTTCTTCTTACCTCAGCACCCCTTATATCTCCAAGATTAGATCAGATAGACAGGGTGGACATCGGTGTGAGCAGCCTCTTCTTACCTCAGCATCCCTTGTGTTTCTAGTAATAGATCAGGTAGACATGGTGGACAGCAGTGTGAGCAGCTTATTCTTACCTCAGCACCCCTTATATCTCCAGTATTAGATCACTTAGGCAGGGTGGACAGCAGTGTGAGCAGCTTCTTACCTCAGCCCCCTTGGTATCTCTAGTATTAGATCAGATAGACAGGGTGGACAGCAGGGTGAGCAACCTCTTCTTACCTCAGCACTCCTGGTATCTCCAATATTAGATCAGATAGACAGCAGTGTGAGCAACCTCTTCTTACCTCCGCACCCCTGATATCTCCAGTATTAGATCAGATACACAGGGTGGATAGCATTGTGAGCAGCTTCTTTATATCGCAGCTCCCCTGGTATATCCAGTATTAGATCAGATAGACATGGTGGACAGCAGTGTGAGCAACCTCTTTGTACCTCAGCATTCCTAGTATCTCCACTATTAGATCAGATAGACCGGATGGACAGCAGGGTGAGCAGCCTCTTCTTACCTTAGCACTCCTGGTATCTTCAGTATTAGATAACATAGACTGGGTGTACAGCAGTGTGAGCAGCCTCTTCTTACCTCAGCACTCCTAGTATCTCCAGTATTAGATCAGATAGTCAGGGTGGACAGCAGTGTGAGCAACCTCTTTGTTCCTCAGCATTCCTAGTATCTCCACTATTAGATCAGATAGACCGGGTGGACAGCAGAGTGAGCAGCCTCTTCTTACCTTAGCACTCCTGGTATCTCCAGTATTAGATCACATAGACTGGGTGTACAGCAGTGGGAGCAGCCTCTTCTTACCTCAGGACCCTGGTCCCTTTAGTGTTATTGGACTTTACAAGCCAAACTGTAGAATATTCTTTGTTTCGTTAGACCAGCATAGTATGATAGACTACTTTTCACAGAACATTTTTTGGTCATGAAAATGCTAATTAAAATTTACTAATTTTATGAATTCTTCTCTTTGAATCCTACGGAACAAGCGACAGCCATGGAAAATGTTTTTTTTTCTAGTTTAAAAGTGCTTGATCTGTCTGCATCGTGACTTGATCTGAAAGCTATTAAATACATATAGCATAAACTGGAATATTGGCTACTTGACATTTTGTCCAACTTGACTGTCCAACTTGACTGACCAGTATCCTGTATGGAGCGTTATATGGAGACCAGTATCCTGTATGGAGCTTTATATGGGGACTAGTATCCTGTATGGAGCATTTTATGGGGGCCAGTATTCTGTATGGAGTGTTATATGGGGACCAGTATCCTGTATGGAGCTTTATATCGGGACCAGTATCCTGTATGGAGCATTTTATGGGGGCCAGTATTCTGTATGGAGCTTTATATGGGGACCAGTATCCTGTATGGAGCATTATATGGGGACCAGTATCCTGTAAGGAGCATTTTATGAGGGTCAGTATCCTGTATGGAGCATTATATGGGGTCCATTAAACTGTATGGAGGACTATACTGTCTGGTCTGCACTGTGAGCTGTGAGGATTCGCCGGTTTCTGAGCTATTGTAGAATTTACAATAGATATCGCTCATGTAATGTAGTAAGTGAAATCTTTGCATTGTACTATATATATATAGATTTCTCTGTGGTATCTGTGCATCATGAATCGTGGTATGTGCTAAAGGGGCCCACTGAGACTCTTTTGCCCAGGGCCAACAAAAACCTGGAGCCGGCCCTGATGGCAGCACTCAGCTACGATCCAGCCTGTCATCTCAATGCCATCCCAGCGTGGGAGAATTCTCCTGCTGAAGCGCTGTCAGTGACGTCAGTCAGAATTTTCCCACGCTGTCAGTGACGTGCATGAGGTGAGCTGAGTTCATTGGACATGACCTCGGCTCATCGGGAGGCAGTCAAAGCCAGACACTGAGGAGCGCAAGCATTCCTGCGCTTCTCAGTGTCTGCGGCATGGCAAGTTGGATGGCAGCTTTCGGCTGCGATCCAGCCTGTCATGTGAATGTAGCAGAGCTGGAGCAATCATGGGAACCATGGAAAGGTAAGGATGATGTTGGTTTATTATTTTACTTTTATTGCAGAAGACATTGGCTTCAGCTGGAATGGGCGTGATGGTAAGTATGGTTTAATTTAGAACAATAAAGAATTGTGTGTTTATTTCAATTAAAGGACTTTATTCTGGGTGTTTGTGTTTTTTTTTTTAACTTTGACTATGGGGTTAGTAATGGGGGTGTCTTATAGGCGCCTCTCAATTACTAACCTGGGCTTGATGTCAGCTGGCATTATAAGCTGACATCAACCCCAGCCCTATTACCCCACTGCCACTGCTACAGGGCAGTGGGAAGAGCGAGGCTAAGTGCCAGAATTGGCGCATCCTATGGTTGCGCCATTTCTGGGGCGGCTGACGGCAGGTGTTGCTAGCCTGGGAGGGGGCCAATATTCATGGTACCCTTCCTGGGCTATTAATATCAGCCCCCAGCTGTCTGCCTAGCCTTTGCTAGCTATTAAAATAGGGGGGACCCAACATCATTTTTTTGGGGGTGCACCATTTTAATTGCTAGTAAAGACTAGGTATTCAGCTGGGGGCTGATATTAGCAGCCTGGGAAGCTCTGTGGGTATTACCCCCTTCCCAGGCTTCAAACATCTGCCCCAGCCGTCTGCTTAACCTCCGCTAGAGACTAAAATTACGGGGAACCCCACGCCAATTTTTTTTTTTTAATAAATCCTTTATTTTAACACTAAATGACAAGTACAGTAATCAACACTATCACTGTACTTCTTATATATGTGACTGACATGTTTCTATCTATCTAATCTACAGTACAGACCAAAAGTTTGGACACACCTCATTTAAAGATTTTTCTGTATTTTCATGACTATGAAAATTGTACATTCACACTGAAGGTATCAAAACTATGAATTAACACATGTGGAATTATATACTTAACAAAAAAGTGTGAAACAACTGAAAATATGTCTTATATTCTAGGTTCTTCAAAGTAGCCACCTTTTGCTTTGATGACTACTTTGCACACTCTTGGCATTCTCTTGATGAGCTTCAAGAGTAGTGTTGAGCCACCCCCGTAGTGTTCGAGTTCGGTTCGTCGAACACCCGTGTGTTCGCCGAACTGTTCGTCGAACTGTTCGTCGAACACCGTTAAAACCAATGGCAGGCAAACAAAAACACATAGAAACACATAGAAAACACCTTCAAATGTGTCCAAAAGCTGACAAACTGCTCAGAACAACTAACACATGGAAAAGTGACAAGTACATATAGTCATGCGAAAAGAAAAGAGGTGGAGGAGTAAAAGGAGGGGGAGACACAGATATAGGCATGTCATGCCCTTCTAAAATCCAAAAAGTGAGAAGCCGACACGTTCAGTCCGCTCCTGCCCGTGCCACCTCCGTGTCGCCGGGTTTGTGCCAGAGCCGCGGTGAACCCTGACGGCCAGCTGGTGGGTCGAGCGAGCCCCCCTGTGGTGGAGGCGGCTCTAAGCTTTTTAATTTAAATTGTCTCTCTAATTTGAATGAATACACTTTAAATCCATTTACAAGGATCTATTGGAGGGCAAGTCTCATGCCAGCAGCCGCGTAATTCCAGCTCCAGTAGCGTCCACTAAAGCTGCTGCAGTTAAAAAGCTTTTATAAGGATCGAGCTCGGCTGTCCACCGCAAGGCATCCTACTGCCAGTCCCAGCCCCTATGCCTTGGGGTGCCTCCTGATGCTCTTCACTGAGTATCCCGTGGTCCCGAAGCATTTCCTTTGAAAAAATTAAGTGTCCAAACTACAGGTGGTGTAGCTTGCTTAACAGCCGGGATAATCCGCTGACTAGCAGACACTGCTACTAGGCACAAAGTATTTCCTGGGCTAGATGCAGTTAAAAATTTGTAATTAGATACTCTCGTTGGATGCTGAGAAAGCATTCCATAGAGTCTCCTGGCACGCCATATATGATTCTCTTAGAATGCTTGGGGTAGGGGTCTAGGGGACCCTTTTATAGCCAAAATCACGGCCCTGTATCACAATACGTCACCTAGGCTGAAGATAAATGGAACTGTAGCACTCTGAGGGCTCGGTTGCTAGAGAGGTATTGCACCTCACCCAGAGGTGTGATATCTCACTCTCAGGTAAGGATGGAGCGTGGATCAGGACCCGACACCTGCATGCATTACACCACATTGCCGTGGGGCAGGGCGACCAATATGCCTCTGAGATGGGCACGACAGTCCCTGTCCCTGGCTGGAGTGGGGGGAGGGAACACTGAGGAAGGGGAACCCTGTAGTGCAGGAGCAGGGAGGAAGCAGTTCCTGGGTGCATTGAGAAGGGAGTATAAAAGGTGGGCACCATCTTAGTTCAGTGCAGAGAAGTCTGAGCAGAAGTGGCAGGGAGCAGGGGCTCTGCATGAGCTCTGCTCCGGAGGCGGGCCTAGTAACAGAGGCCCAGGCCTGGAAGAGGGAGAAGGAAGGAAGAGGAGCGGAGAAGGCTCCAGGAACGAGGAATGAAGGGATCCCAGGGGTGCGGACGGGCGAGTCGCCACCGCACGCCCGAATCCACCTGCGTGGAGGGGTCAGGCCAAAGGGGGAGACCGGTCCCCGAAACTAGTGGAGGCAGGAAACGACCTTCAGCTATAAACCGGAGGCTGTGACATTTTATGTGGCGCAGCCCCTCGCTACACCCGCTAGGAAGGCACCACATAGGGTCAGGGAAACTGGCTCCAAGTTTACCAAGAGGAGGCCCGAGGCAGCCGGACAGAAGGGTTGGTAAGAAAGGCCAGACAAAGGACACACAAAGGGGGTCCTGTGAAGTGCTCCAAAGTTATCTGGGAGTTGTCTGAGCCCCTCACCTGGTGAGCACAGTACGACGTGGGCAGCCGTTACCTGCAGACGTGGTCTGGATAATAAGAACTGTGAGTAAAGGCCCTGGACTGCATCACTGACTCCGTGTCGTTACTGCTGCTGCCCTGCACCATCACCCCCATCCTCCGCATACACTGCCCTGAGGCTATACTCCTCCCGTGGGGAGTTATGCTACGCTCTGCTGCACCCACAACACCAGCCTCAGCGGTCTGCCCTGCAGCGGCGGTTCACTCTGACCGCAATCCACGGGTGGCGTAGTCAGACATTTAAACATCAAAACCACATAAATAGTTCCGCCACTGGTTTGACCACCCTGAGCCACGGAACCGGGTCGCCGCCACGAAGACTACAACCACCAGCATCCACCAAAAAGGGTCCGGCTCCGGGTGTCCCAAGGCCCAGGGGGTGCATCAGAACATCTTCATCACCTTTCACAATCACCAATGGGACAAGGCAGGGATGTCCTCTGTCCCCTCTCTTATACATCCTAGTGACGGAGCACCTGCTCTCATCAATTCGCCATAACCCCAATATTAGGTGGATTGAGGTGGGAGGCACCGAGTACAAGTGCTCTCTATTTTGCTGATGATGTCCTAGTATATATCACTCAATCACATATATCCATCCATGCTGTTATGGCTGAAATAGATCGCTTTGTTACATGGTCAAATTTTAAAATCAATGCAGCGAAGTCTGAGGCCCTCGATGTTTCCCTCCCCAAATCCATACAGGATTCCATCCAGTCCAACTTTCCCTTTGCCTGGCCCTCACAGGGTATCAAATACTTAGGAATTCCTATTCATAGAGACCTCTCCCATCTATGTTATCTTAATTTTGGGCCCTTTATTGAACAACTCCATACAGACCACGGTTGGCAAGTTAGAACTGTAAGATTCACTACGTGAACCACTGGTGTTTTGTGGAAAAGCACATGTACACTGTGTTCCAAATTATTATGCAAAAAGTGTTTAGGAGTGATAAGGGAAGAATTTGTTTGTTTGTCAGTTAAACTCATTGATGGTGATGTGTGTCAGGGCTCTTTATATCACTGTAAGCAATTGCAGACACCTGTGCTAATTAGTTTGGCAGGTGTGCCCAATGAAAGGCAAGACTACTTAAGAAGGCTGTCTCACATTATTAAGCAGCCTACATTTTCTGCCAAAATGGGAAAGAAAAAGGATGTGTCGGCTGCTGAGAAGCAACAAATTGTGGAGTGTTTAGGTCAAGGCATGACTACAATCAACATTGTGCGATCAGGATGAAGTGTCTTGGCAATCAAGAAGTATGTAGCTGATTCACAGTACACACGTGTGCGTGCTGATAAGGGCAAATTGAGGACTCTTTCCTACAGGCAATTACGTCAGGTTGAAAGAGCAGCGGCAAAAAAGCCTTGTCATAGCAGCAGACAAGTTTTTGAAGCTGCTGGTGCCTCCAACGTCCCCCGAACAACAAGATGCAGGGTCCTTCAGAGGTTTGCAGCTGTGCATACGCCATCCTGTCGACCTCCTCTAGCCACTTCACACAAGCAGAAACGGCTCCAGTGGGCCAAACATTACATGAAGACTGATTTCAAAACTGTTTTGTTCACGGATGAGTGCCGTGCAGCGCTCGATGGTCCAGATGGATGGAGTGGAGGATGGCTGGTTGATGGACACCCCACGCAAACACGGCTACAGCGCCAACAAGGAGGAGGTGGAGTAATGGTTTGGGCTGGAATCATGGGGAGAGAGATTGTCGGCCCCTTTAGGATCCCTGAAGGCGCTAAAGGTGAACTCCATAATGTATGTGGATTTTCTCAAACAGCACTTCCTGCCATGGTTCAAGAAGAAGAACCGTGTATTTCACAGCAAGATCATTTTTTTGCATGATAATGCACCATCTCATGCTGCACATAAAACATCTGCATCTCTGGCTGATATGGGCATAAAAGGGGACAAACTTATGGTGTGACCCCCATGCTCCCCTGACCTCTACCCCATTCAGAACCTTTGGAGCATCATTAAAAGGAGTGTCTATGATGGCGGGAGGCAGTTCACATCTAAGCAACAGCTCTGGGAGGGTATTCTGTCCTCATGCAAAACAATTGAAGCAGAAACCATCCAAAACCTGACAAATTCAATGGACGAGAGAGTTCAGAAGCTCCTTTCGAACAAGGGGTCCTATGTGAAAATGTAACATCACCTAGAATAAAGTTTTGAGTTGAAAACTGTTTGATTTCAGTTTCTAACAACCTGCTAATGCTTATAATTTCAAAAATGACCATTTTTTTGGTCTTTATTAAAATGAAAAGGTCGATCGAAAAGTTTGGGGGATCTAAGAGTGTGGCAACCCAGTAGTCATGATTACTTCGAATTCTGACAATATGAGGGTCATGCTGCAGGTAGTACAGCAAGAAGGCACTTATGTGTCTTGCGCATCTCGGAGCCCCAAAATTATTTTCCGGGCTAGATGCAGCTAAAAATTATTATTAATTTTAAATCTGGTGAAGCTTTAGTATAGATGGCCTAATAGGATCAGTGCTGCACACTGCTACAAAGCCCAAATTATTTACCAGTCAAGATACAGATAAACATGATTAGTAATTTTAAATCTGGTGGAGCTTATTATAGATGGCCTAATAGAATCAGTGCTGCACACTGCTACAAAGCCCAAATTATTTTCCAGCCAAGATACAGATAAACATGATTAGTAATTTGAAAGCTTAAAACGGTTGGTAGGGTGATTTTAACCAATCATCAAGCTTTTACTCTCCCCAGGATGACACAGGGGTAGAAAAGTCGTTTCGGATCAATGATTTGTTCATCTTTATGAACGTGAGTCTGTCTACATTATCAGTGGAGAGCCGCGTGCGCTTATCTGTCAGCACACCACCAGCAGCGCTGAACACACGTTCAGACAGAACGCTGGCTGCGGGGCATGACAAGATCTCCAAGGCGTAAGTGGCTAGCTCCGGCCATTTATCCAGATTGGAAGCCCAAAAAGAGCAAGGGTCCAGTGACACAGTCATGGCTTCAATGTTTACTTGGAGATACTCCTGTACCATCGTCTCTAGGCGTTGACTATGTGTCAGACTTCTTGTCTCCTGTGGCCTTGCAAAGGATGGGCTAAAAAAGTGGTGAAATGATTCCGCAAAATTGATGTTACCAGCAGATACTGTGGTTCTGTTACGGTTTGAGTGCTGAACACTTGACGGTCCCACGGTTAGCAAGTTGGAACTGTGAGATTCACTACGTGCACCTCTGGTATTTTGTGGAAAAGCACATGTAAGATTCTGCAACAGTCTCTGCTGATACTCCTGCATGCGTGCATCCCTTTCTATGGCAGGAATAATTTCTGCAAATTTACTTTTGTACCGGGGATCTAACAGTGTGGCAACCCAGTAGTCAGGATTATTTCTAATTCTCACAATTCGAGGGTCATGTTGCAGGTAGTGCAGCAAGAAGGCACTCATGTGTGTTGCGCATCCAGGAGCACCAAGTACCTGTTGTGTTGGTGGCGAGGTAACAATCATGCTTCCTTCCTCTGTCCTCTCCCCCCAACCTCGCACAACAGAAATGTGATCAAGGTCTCCCTCATCTGATGAGTCTTCCATCAGTTCGTCCTCCACTTCTTCCTGGGCTCCTGCACCTTCCTCACTAGTTTGGCTGCTACCATGCGCCCTGGTAAAACCATCTCCCCCACCCTCACATGCCTGCCGCCTTGGTGCTGCCGACCGTCTGGACCTTGCAGATGTTCCTTCCGCATACAACTCCTCCTCCTCTACTTCCTCCACCTCCTCTTGTTCCACCACCTGACTCCGAATTCTGTTTATCATGTGCTCCAGCATGTAAATCACCGGAATAGTCATGCTGATAATGGCATCGTCAGCACTAAACATCTTCGTCGCCATTTCAAAACTGTGCAGAAGGGTGCATAGGTCCCTGATCTGAGACCACTCCTCCAGCGTGATTTGCCCCACCTCTGGATCTCGTTGGCCCAGGCTATACGTCAGAACGTATTGCACCAGGGCTTGTCGGTGCTGCCACAGTCGCTGCAACATGTGCAGAGTTGAATTCCACCGGGTAGGCACATCGCATTTTAGCCGGTGAAGTGGCAGGCCCAACGACTTCTGTAGAGATGTAAGTCGCTGAGCTGCGGGATGCGAACGGCGGAAGTGAGCACACAGCGACCGTGCCCTCAGCAGAAGGCCATCTAGTCTGGGATAGTGGGCTAAAAATTGCTGGACAACCAGGTTCAACACGTGAGCCATACAAGGCACGTGTGTGACATTGCCCCGGCGAAGGGCCGCACCCAGGTTTGCAGCATTGTCGCACACGGCCTTCCCTGGTTTCAGGTCCAGTGGAGACAACCATTCATGAAATTGGTTCTCCAGAGCTGACCACGAACTCCTCAGTTGTGTGACTCACATTTCCCAGACATTTCAATGTAAAAACCGCCTGATGACGTTGAGCCCTACTGCCAGCATAGTAAGGAGGTGTGCAGGATCCCTTCTGCGCAGTTAGAAAGCTTGTGGCATGACCAGACAGGCTTTGGGTGCAGGTGGAAGACCGAGAGGAGGATGAGGAGGCAGAAGCAGTGGAGGAACTTTGACATAAAGAGGATTGACGCACAACTCGTGGGGACAGCAAGACTTGGACAGCAGCCCCTTGTCCTGCTGTCACCATAGTTACCCAGTGCCCCGTCAGCGACATGTAACGCCCCTGTCCATGCCTACTCGTCCAAGTGTCTGTGGTGAAATGCACCCTGTCACACACAGAGTTTCTCAAAGAAGCGGTGATGTTGTGTGCGACATGCTGGTGGAGCGCAGGCACACCTTTCTTTGAGAAGTAGTGCCGACTGGGCATCTGGTACTGGGGCACTGCGACGGACATAAGGTCTCGAAAATCCTCTGTGTCCACCAGGCGGAAAGGCAGCATTTCTGTAGCCAAGAGCTTGCAGATGGTGAAATTCAACCTCTTAGCTTTCTCATGGCTAGGAGGAAATGGTCTTTTACTTGTCCACATCTGAGGGACCGAGGGCTGGCTATTGTGCTTAGACGGGGTTGATAAGGGTGTCCCCGGCAAACTGCCGGTCTGTGAGGAAGATGCAGGCGGACATGTTAGGTTGCCTTGATCCAAAGGTGGTGCTATCGATGTCGGATAGCGCTCAACACCAGCTGGTGTTGCCACCTCCAAAGAAAATGATGACCTGCCAAACACGCTGGCTGTTGCGGGTAAAGAGGTGGCAGGTCTGCGCCCCAAAACAGGTGTGACTGCTGTCCCCCCAGTCACAGAGGATGAAGAGGCCGCGGATGCACAAGATATGGCAGACGGTGGTTGGCCCGGCCGGCTAGGCCGCATTGTAGCACACTGAGCTTCCCACTGCAACTTATGCTTCATGTCCATGTGCCGGTTCATGCATGAAGTACTCAAACTATGTATTTTTTGGCCTCTACTTAGCTTTTGCTGACAAATGTTACAGATAACACGAGTTGGGTCATCTTTATCGATCTGAAAAAAAGCCCAGGCTATGCAAGGCTTAGCACCCATGCGACCTGAAGAGCCACCACGACTTGTGGTGAGAGGCAGAGTTGTGTTTGAGGATGCAGTTGTTGACTTGCTTCCAGTACTACGTCTCTGTCCAGGAAGGCGCAACCTGACCTCGTCGTCACTAGCATCTTCCTCCACCTCCTCTGCTGACCTCATCTCTTGGCTGACTGTGGGTTGACAGTAAGTGGGATCTCCAACCTCATCATCATCACCCTGTGCGTTATCACACCCGTCGTCCTCAGAGCCAACCTGTTCCTGCCCTGACAAAAAACTAAAGTTGTCGCTCCAATCAGGTATTTGAGTCTCATCATCGTCTTCCTCATTGTCTCCACCAACAGGAGTTACAGTTTGGGAATGAGGGTCTACATTATGGTCAGAACCTTCTGCGTATGGTCCTGGATCCGACTCATAAAGATTCTGGGCATCAGTGCAGATAATTTCCTCGTCTGGATTCACAGAAGCGCTGGAGTCGACCTCTGATTCCCAGGCTATAGTATGAGTAAACAGCTCTGCAGACTCAACCATCTGTTCTACCTCATACTCAGACGGGCAGCTGGAGATTTGGGAGCTGTGAGGAAGCAAGTGCGATTGGGGTGACACCTTTGAGGACTGGAGTATTTGTGATGTTGAAGTTGATGTGGAGGAGAGCCCACTTAAAGGAGCACTTGATATCCGTTGAAGCACCTGCTGTTTTTGTGCCTCATCTGGAATTTGTAGCGATTGGCGTGGCCGTAAGAAAGGGATCTTATCACATTGTCCGCTAAAAGAAGTAGACATTTTAGTTTGGCTGGAAGATGGTCTTTCTTCTGCAGATGTTACTGTTGCTTTAACACCTACCCCACGGACACAACCTTTTTTCCCCTTCCCAACACGCCTATTCCCCTTTCCACCAGCAGCAGGCCTTTTTCCACTCATTTTGGTGGTTAACTAATTCACAACTCTGGAGTTGTTTGCACAAAAAAACAATGGATGGGAACCGAGCAGAGCTGAGTGGCCAAACTGTGGTATTAGGCCAAAACTATTGGCTGGGTTAGATGCAGAAAAAAATTATATTCAATTTGCAACCTGATGGAGGTCAGTATAGATGGACTAATAGAACAAGTCCCACACACAGCTAGAAGCCCAAATATTTTTTCAGAGGTAGATGCAGACAAAAAATTATTTTTAATTTGCAACCTGATGGAGGTCAGTATAGATGGACTAATAGAGAAAGTCCCACACACTGCTAGAAGGCCAAATATTTTTTCAGAGCTAGATGCAGAAAAAAATTATATTCAGTTTGCAACCTGATGGAGGTCAGTATAGATGGACTAATAGAACAAGTCCCACACACAGCTAGAAGCCCAAATATTTTTTCAGAGGTAGATGCAGAAAAAAATTATTTTCAGTTTGCAACCTGATGGAGGTCTGTATAGATGGATTAATAGAACAAGTCCCACACACAGCTAGAAGCCCAATATTTTTTCAGAGGTAGATGCAGAAAAAAAATATATTCAGTTTGCAACCTGATGGAGGTCAGTATAGATGGACTAATAGAGAAAGTCCCACACACTGCTAGAAGGCCAAATATTTTTTCAGAGCTAGGTGCAGACAAAAAATTATTTTTAATTTGCAACCTGATGGAGGTCAGTATAGATGGACTAATAGAGAAAGTCCCACACACTGCTAGAAGGCCAAATATTTTTTCAGAGCTAGATGCAGATATAAATTATATTCAGTTTGCAACCTGATGGAGGTCAGTATAGATGGACTAATAGAACAAGTCCCACACACAGCTAGAAGGCCAAATATTTTTTCAGAGGTAGATGCAGATAAAAATAATTTTTAATTTGCAGCCTGATGGAGGTCAGTATAGATGGACTAATAGAGAAAGTCCCACACACTGCTAGAAGGCCAAATATTTTTTCAGAGCTAGATGCAGACAAAAAATTATTTTGAATTTGCAACCTGATGGAGGTCAGTATAGATGGACTAATAGAGAAAGTCCCACACACTGCTAGAAGGCCAAATATTTTTTCAGAGCTAGATGCAGACAAAAAATTATTTTTAATTTGCAACCTGATGGAGGTCAGTATAGATGGACTAATAGAGAAAGTCCCACACACTGCTAGAAGGCCAAATATTTTTTCAGAGCTAGATGCAGAAAAAAATTATATTCAGTTTGCAACCTGATGGAGGTCAGTATAGATGGACTAATAGAACAAGTCCCACACACAGCTAGAAGCCCAAATATTTTTTCAGAGGTAGATGCAGATAAAAATTATTTTTAATTTGCAACCTGATGGAGGTCAGTATAGATGGACTAATAGAGAAAGTCCCACACACTGCTAGAAGGCCAAATATTTTTTCAGAGCTAGATGCAGACAAAAAATTATTTTGAATTTGCAGCGTGATGGAGGTCAGTATAGATGGACTAATAGAACAAGTCCCACACACTGCTAGAAGGCCAAATATTTTTTCAGAGCTAGATGCAGAAAAAAATTATATTCAGTTTGCAATCTGATGGAGGTCAGTATAGATGGACTAATAGAACAAGTCCCACACACTGCTAGAAGCCCAAATATTTTTTCAGAGCTAGATGTAGAAAAAAATTATATTCAATTTGCAACCTGATGGAGGTCAGTATGGATGGACTAATAGAATGATGCTATGCCCAAAAGATTTTACTTCACTAGGTGCAGTAAAACAATTGGTATTCTATACACAGGTGGTATATCTTGCAACACAGATAGGCTACTCCACTGACTAACACACTCTGCAATAGGCCAAAAAGGATTAGCTTTGCTAGATTCAGCCAAATGCTGTGAAAAAAACTTGCACAGCACTGGCACAGACCTGCCTGGCAAAAACTGATAGGAAATGCTGTAACCTAGTCCTTAAAAGGACTGCAATCACAACTATTCCCTACTCCCAAGCTATCTGTAGATTTGTGCGAAAATTGGCTTGAAATTAACAAGGTATAGCGCACACAGCAACAGCGGTGCCGTCTAACAGGCAGCTGCAGCAGTGAGAAAATGGTGGCGACGGGGAAAATGGCTTGGTCTTATAGGGCAAGGACATGTGACATACACTGCCAATGACACATGCCCTTGCTTGTGTGAAAAAAAGCACTTCGCTCCGTGTGTGCGCTGCTGATAGGCTGACAGATTGCACCTCCCCACTGCAAATGCGGGAAAGAGAAAAAAAAATGGAGATCTTCATTATTCCTGCAGAGATCCATCCCCTGCCCCTCCCCCCACCCCGCTGTACACTCAAACTGCGTATTAACATTAATTTTCATCATTACTGAGAAAAAATCCAGCTATGATTTTGGTGCACGAACAGTTATCGAACATAACCTCGAACAGCCGAATTTTTCTCAAATCGTTCGTGTTCGCCGAACGGCTCGAACACCGCCCAGAACAGCTCGAATTTGAGATTGGCGAACAGTTCGAGTCGAACAACGCTCATCTCTATTCAAGAGGTAGTCACCGGAAATGGTCTTCCAACAATCTTGAAGGAGTTCCCAGAGATGCTTAGCACTTGTTGGCCCTTTTGCCTTCACTCTGCGGTCCAGCTCACCCCAAACCATCTCGATTGGGTTCAGGTCTGGTGACTGTGGAGGCCAGGTCATCTGGCGTAGCACCCCATCACTCTCCCTCTTGGTCAAATAGCCCTTACACAGCCTGGAGGTGTGATGGTCTATTCTTTCTATTCTAAATTGTCGGGTACCGATGCTGAATTACTGGCCGGCTTTTTTAAAGAGACGGTGCATGAAAACACTATTATTTTTTTTAATAAATCCTTTAGCACTAAATGACAAGTACAGTAAGCTGAGCGCTGCCATCCAGCTTGTCATCCTTCAGAGACACTGCAGAGTGCAGGTATTATGGGAACTTCAGACTCCGGTATTCGATATTCTAAAAGTATCGGAACTCCGTATCGGAACTCCGATACCGCGAATATCGGTCGATACCCGATATTTCACTATCGGAATGCTCAACACTACTTATAGCCCATCCACTTTATTACTTTATTACTTACCGTATATATTTGTGAGTTTTTACATCATTTTTCTATTCTTTCTTCATACGCACAATGTCCATATTGTTACTACAGTGATTTGTAAAAGTCTATACCCATATGTTACTATATTTATCATTATACTTTTATTACTCCTTGGTATAATTTATTCCTTGTTTATCTCATTTTCATTATGGATCTGCTTTTGATACTATTCTATGATGTAATATCCAATATTAGTTTATGAATGTTTACTTTGGTGTACATGAACTCCCTTTATTCATCCTTTCAGTCTAATTCTGAGTTCGCACCCATCATTTCATTTTTTTTCTGCATTATTTCTTTACTTTTCATTTACATATTTGCTTTCATGTACATTGATTACTCTCATATTGGCCAAGTCCACCTCTTCATGGCAGTGGTATTCCCTAATGGCAGTGGCCTCATTCAGTATGATAACTTATGATGCCATACTCTTCTTCTGCAATGGTTTTAGGAACACAACAGCGTTCAAGGTTTTGATTTAGTCTCTAAACTCCAAAAGATCTCTTTACAATAGATACAGAGGTGTTGGAAAACCAAAAAAGTCTGATTCATGGATGCTTAACCTAGTGTTTGGAATTCTGTTGCCTTCTACAGTTTGACCAGTAGTGGCCGCTATTGTTCACTTTAATAATTGTGCTGCAATTTCACTCCTTACCAGTGGAGGTTGCTGTGGTGTTCTACAATTGCCCTTTTCCAAGATGGCAGATTCTGAATTTATGGAATCTATCTTGTTTCCTGTTTGGGCCTACTTAAAGCCCCATGTATCTCTCACTCATTGCTTGAGTATTGTGTCTAGCTGTTAGCTTAGCTTCAGTCTCCAGCTCCTGAACATTCTTACCCAGTCTGTTCTAATTTATCTACTGATTGTTTCCTATAACTCCTTGCCATCTCCAAGAACTTCCTCTACCGCATGCTGTTCCTGCTTGTGCTCCTATGGCCACTGGTTTCCAGCAGTACTATGCCAGTATTGTAAAAAACTTCCTGACACCTACGAACTTACAATACTTAAAGCACGACTCCAGCGTTTTTTTTTATTGTAGCTCTGGAGTGGTGCTTCTAATCTAAGGTCCCTGACCCTAGTCTTATATTTTCCCGCTGGTGTCTTTACCTTCAATAGATGCCACTCCGGCACCATCTTGTCACTTCTGACTGTCCGGAAATAAGAAGTAACTGTCACAAGTGTTCAATGCAAGTCTAGGAGAGCCAGAACGATGCTCTCATAGACTTGCATCGAAAAGTGACCTCCGGCTCACTCGACAAACACTGGAGCCATCCGGCAGGTCACAAACTGCTGGAGACTGAGAGGAGTGGTGGCTTGTAAGCATAAGAGTAGGTGCAGGGACCCAAGCTTAAATGCATCACTCCAGAGCTGCAATATTTAAAAAAAAAAAAACTGGAGTGGTGCTTTAAAGGAGCTCTCCACTACTGAACAACTAATTATAGAAAGAATCAGCTGTGATTCCTTGCTGTCCTGTCTGTATACTCTTTTGCCTCCTCCCCTGCCCAGGAGATGTGGTATGATCAGATCATGTTCCTGCACTGTCAGACGCTGACATTACACAGTACACAGCAGGGGCACATTTATAAGATTATCTCAGCACAGGAACATTTTTTTTAAACACATCCAATTGTAGAAGCTAGTTCTTCACAATAATAGGTTCCTGCTATGTAGTCTGCAATCTGTATGAGTGCTGGCTATCCATTCCCCCACCACTAATTAGAAGCTTTCTGCCTATGCACAGTGACACAGAAAGCTGTCAATCAGTGGCGCTGGGTGGGGCTAGACTGAGTCCATCATTGAGATTGCTAGCAGAAAACTACAGCAAAAAGCCCAGTAAGTGACACATCACTGAAATCAGGAATTTCTGCCTTATTTTATGAGTTTTCCTCAGATTGGGAAGCATAGACTTAGAATCACAGATGGGCTGAGAATGATTTGGATTCTTGGAAACAAGGTCAATTACAAACAGTGTTGGACTGGAGTGTCAATGACCCACCAGTAACCAACCCCAGGGCCCCACTTTTCAGCTACATGAAAATGTGAAATTATCATCAATCACAAATTTATATAACAATGAACTGGGTAGATTGACAAATGAATAAGATGCTGCCTTTGTTTTTACATAGTGATTCAAGTATATTGTGCCAAGTACTGCTTATATAAGAGGGTGGTGGCCCACCGGAGGATTCACCAGTTCTCCTGTGGACCAGTCCAAGCCTGATTACAAACAACTAGAGCAAGTAGTAGTCAAACACTATACCACAAGGAGGTAAACAAATTGCTTTATTCATCTATTCAGCTGCCCTGTCTAGTCTAACTTGCTAAAAGGTCCTCTTTAATGGAGAACTTGGGGAGTTCTTGAGGTCTCAAGACCACAATTCATTACTTTGGTATTGGGGCCTCAAACACTCCTCAAATGCCCATATGGTCACTACAGTACTTCTGCGGACTCATTTAGACAAGTGGATTTTTTGCATTATTTTTTTTCCAGAAATGAAATCATAGTGAGTACATAGAGTCACTTGGGGACCATTGTGGTAATTACGCTGTCTGTTAGAAGTACTGGAATTTTTCCTTGTTGACACAAGACTACTTAACTGGTCCTTTAAAGATGATCCCATTGTGCTGAATCTTATGCATACATGGTAAAGGAGGATGGGTGGACTTTAATCAGTTTAAGGTTTGCGGGCATGGACAAAGTATAAACTATCATAATCACTGATGTCCATCCTTGACCTATCTGACCGTGGAGTCACTTTTATTTTTACAGTTCCATACCCGGCCTCTGTAAATGCTTTTTCCAGGTCATCCTTAGTTAAGGACAGAGAGGAAAACCATTTCTCCCCAACATGGTAGAAGGTGCAGTTCAGAACGCTCTGAATTAGAATGTGACCTCCTGGTTTAAGAAGCTCCTTAAACTTTTTCAGAGCATTGGTGAAGGCTTCCAGGTCTTTACATGGAGCTTCTAAGCAGAGACAGCTAATCAGACAGTCCGCTTCTGGCATGGGCACAGGGTCATACGGCTTCTCTGCAAGAGCATCGCACTTCAACACTTTGGTTACTTTTCTCCTCAGCGTTTCTTCTTTTTTCTCCCATTCATTACTGTCAAGAAAAGTTATTAGACTGGTCATTAATTTCTTGCATTAATTTTAGTACCATTTTGATCAATAAACTGAGCTCCGTAGATGTGTAGTTTATACTATGAGTACACTACTCATGCTCCATCATGCGTGATTACTTCCAGCCATCTTTCTCGCCACCTGACATCTGCTTCTGTAAATCATGCTCTTTTATGGAAAGCGAATTTGAAATAAACAATTGAATAAAGCATATTGCATTTTATCTTGCTAATTTTTTTACCATAGAGGAGCCCCCTGAAAATAAGCAAATAACATTGCTCGTTGTTCATTTCTCCTACTTTATTATTCCTGCGGGGGTAGTGTATTACATGATACACTGCTTCTGGGAGTATTTAAAACATATGCAGTGCTACCACATGAATAATGAAATAGTTGATACTTATTTAAATTAACTTTGAAATGAAGGTGCTTCCTCTATAACACACGAGTCCACCATGAACCAAAGAAGTATTTCCAGCTCCTTCTTTCTCGCTTTATCTTTTGTTCAATAAGTAATGGGAATTAATCTGGTCTTTAACAGCTCTGGTGCTGACTAGGGCTTGTAACGACATAACATCTTGTGGCAATGCACATAATGACGTTGTGTGAAGCCTAGTCAACGTCAGAGGTGCTGAAGACCGGACTGATACTGTCAAGATGAAGACAGATGATCTCTGAAGAGAAGACTGAAAATGTAAGGGCTGGACAGGGAACTACATGGAAAAGTGAGGGCTGTGGTGAGGTCTGGAGAGACATCAGATTATAATAAGGCACATTTGATTTGCATAGAATAATTTCAATGCAAATTAAAGTTTCCTGCCTAATTCAAACAAATTGCTGAATTCTAATTTCGACTGTTTCGCTCATCCTTAAAGGAAACCTGTCATCACAATTTTACATATATAAGCAATGTTGAGTCACTTGTCCTCAAATAAAAATGATACCTTTTTGTAAAGATCCGATAAGCTATTCATGAGAAATCTAATTTAGAAGCCATATACAAATCAGGTAGGAAACGCATCAGAAGCAAGACCCCAGAGCATTTCCAGGCTGATTTTCATATGGCTTTTACATTAGATTTCTCATGACTGGCTTATCAGATTTCTACAAAAAAAATATAATTTTATTGGGGTGGGGGGGTCAAGCCCCTACACAGCCATACCATTAATTCCATATGTTCCTCTCTGTTGTCTGTGAGTGCATATTTGCATGATTTGTATGATTGGCATTTTCATTTATCCTTGTACATCCTTCCTTGTTTGTCTGGTTTGTGTATATATATATATATATATATATATATACTCTATTCCTCCCCACTTCCCTGGGTGGGGGAGGGGACAGATAAGGGCTGATTCAGGAGCTCAGCAAGGTATGTGGCCCCAGCATCTTCACCACCAGAAGTATTCTGGGGAACAGGGATAGTTAGGGCACCACTAGCGTTGGAGACAGGGAAGGAGCCTCTGGCCCCAGGTAATCTGACAACAAAGTCATGACAGTAGTCATAGCACATTGCTTGTAGATCTGGAAAATTAAGAAAAGAAACATTTCACAAGTGGTTATGGTGGCTGGTCCAGGAAAATGCTGGTAATGGATGTTGGAATGTAATAATGAACCAGAGCAGTCAATACTCACTGGAATATTAATTATATTTGGGTGTGTCCAACCTTAAAGGATATGGACACAATTGCAAAAATTATGATTAGCCCAAAACACAGGCATTTAAGTAAAAAAAAAATTCTCATGCGGCACATCTCAAGATACGGTATGTCAAGCCAAGATGAAAAGTGAGGAATTACACATCTGTAGCTCAGATCAGTTTTACAGATCATCAATAGAATATAGTATTACACCCAGAATGAAGTGCAATTATCTACACAGATTTGAGCTTTTCCAGTGCTTATGTGATATATTAAGAGAGACATTATGTACATGCAGCTTACACAGTGGTTCGTGAAACTAGTACGTAGTTGGAGGCTTTTTGTGCATTGCTATATGCAGGGGCATAAAGACTGCGGTCGCAGAGGTCACGACCACGACTGGGCCCATGAGGGTGAGTGACCCCCCCAACGCCCGCACAAACTTCAACTGGAGTGTATTGCGGCGCGCAGACCGGGTTTATGTGCGGCAATACACGCTGCTGGCCAGTCAGAGGCCAGCAGCTGATGTCAGCATGCACATGACTGGGGGAGCATGGTAGTGACATCATGCGCTCCCGTCGCTTGCACTCTGAAGTCAGCTGCCAGCTTCAGAAGAGGACGCCGCGTTGTGGGAGAGCGGAGGGAAGGCGAGTCTAATGGTCTATTTTTTTCTATACATTATAGAACAGCGGCAGAATGGGGGATATATACCAGGATGGGGCCCAGGATAAGGGACATATATACCAGGATGGGAGCTAGGATAAGGGACATATATATCCGGATCGGGGATATATACTAGGATTCTGCCCAGGATAAGGGACATATACCAGGATGGGGGATATATATCATGATGGGGCCCAGGATAAGGAGCATATATACCAGGATGGAGAGGATATATACACACACACATGGTCAAAATTATTGGTACCCCTCATTTAATGAAAGAAAAACCCACAATGGTAACAGAAATAACTTGAATCTGGCAAAAGTAATAAGAAATTAAAAATCTATGAAAATGAAGAAATGTAAGTCAGACATTGCTTTTCAACCCTGCTTCCACAGAATTTAAAACAAAATTGAACTCATGAAATAGGCCTGGACAGAAATGATGGTTCTTCTTAACTTAATATTTTGTTGAACAACCTTTTGAGGCAATCACTGCAATCAAACGATTCCTGTAACTGGCAATGAGACTTCTGCACCTCTCGACAGGTATTTTGGCCCACTCCTCATGAGCAAACTGCTCCTCTTGTCTTGTGCTTGAAGGTTGCCTTTTCCAGACGGCATGTTTCAGCTCTTTCCAAAGATGCTCAATAGGATTTAGGTCAGGGCTCATAGAAGGCCACTTCAGAATAGTCCAATGTTTTCCTCTTAGCCATTCTTGGGTGTTTTTAGCTGTGTGTTTTGGGTTATTATCCTGTTGCAAAACCCATGACCTGTGACTGAGACCAAGCTTTCTGACACTGGGCAGCACATTTCTCTCTCGAATCCCTTGATAGTCTTAAGATTTCATTGTACCCTGCACAGATTCAAGACACACTGTGCCAGATGCAGCAAAGCAGCTCCAGAACATAACAGAGCCTCCTCCATGTTTCACAGTAGGGACAGTGTTCTCTTCTTGATATGCTTCATTTTTCAGTCTCTGAACATAGAACTGATCTGCCTTGCCAAAGACTTCAATTTTTGTCTCATCTGTCCATAGGACATTCTCCCAGAAGCTTTGCGGCTTGTCAACATGTAGTTTGGAAAATTCCAGTCTGTTTTTTTTATGATTTTTTTTCAACAACCGTGTTCTCCTTGGTCGTCTCCCATATAGTCCACTTTGGATCAAACAACGACGGATGGTGCGATCTGACACTGATGTTCCTTGAGCTTGAAGTTCACCTTTAATCTCTTTAGAAGTTATCCTGGACTCTTTTGTTACCATTCGTATTATCTGTCTCTTTGATTTGTCATCAATTTTCCTCCTGCAGCCACGTCCAGGGAGGTTGGCTATAGTTCCATGGATCTTAAATTTCTGAATAATATGTGCAACTGTAGTAACAGGAACATCAAGCTGCTTGGAGATGGCCTTATAACCTTTACCTTTAACATGCTTGTCTATAATTTTCTTTCTAATCTCCTGAGACAATTCTTTCCATTGCTTCCTCTGGTCCATGTTGAGTGTGGTACACACCATGTCACCAAACAGCACAGTGAGTATCTGTAGCCCTAAATACAGGCCCACTGACTGATTACAAGATTGTAGACACCTGTGATGCTAATTAGTGGCCACAACTTGATTTAACATGTCCCTTTTGTCACATTATTTTCAGAGGTACCATCATTTCTGTCCAGGCCTATTTCATGAGTAAAAATTTTTTTAAATTCTGTGGAAGCAGAAAAGCAATGTCTGACTTTCATTTGTTCATTTTCATAGATTCAAGTTATTTCTGTGACCGTTGTGCGTTTTTCTTTCATTAAACGAGGGGTACCAACAATTCTGACCACGCGTGTATATATCTATCTATATCAGGATGAGGGACATATACAGTACAGACCAAAAGTTTGGACACACCTTCTCATTTAAAGATTTTTCTGTATTTTCATGACTATGAAAATTGTACATTCACACTGAAGGCATCAAAACTATGAATTAACACATGTGGAATTATATACTTAGCAAAAAAGTGTGAAACAACTGAAAATATGTCTTATATTCTAGGTTCTTCAAAGTAGCCACCTTTTGCTTTGATGACTGCTTTGCACACTCTTGGTATTCTCTTGATGAGCTTCAAGAGGTAGTCACTGGGAATGGTCTTCCAACAATCTTGAAGGAGTTCCCAGAGATGCTTAGCACTTGTTGGCCCTTTTGCCTTCACGCCTTCACTCTGCGGTCCAGCTCACCCCAAGCCATCTCGATTGGGTTTGTGTCACCCCAGGCCTGGATGCCACAAATATTAAAGGCTGTGTCTAAGAGCAGAAGGGAGGTTCCCTGGTCAGGGACAATTAGCATACAGCACCTCCTGTCCCAGGCCAGTAGGGGGAGCAGGCTGCCCCTATAAAAGCTGGAGCTGAGGGCAGGGTTAGAGAGAACTCGATGACCAAGCTCAGGACTGAGACTAGTCCCGGAGAAGGAGGGACAGTTCAGCTGTAGCCAAGGAGTCCGTGAGGCTGAGGAGAAGCTGCGAGCCAGGGACAGAGGTGACGAGAACCGGTCCTGGCTGAGAGAACTACACTACCGGACATTGGGGTCCGAGGCTGTCAGGGTTGCAAGCCCAGCAGCAGATAACCAACCCGCGAGGGATTTCAGGTCCCTTGGCCTAAGAAGCCTGGAGGCTCCGACACACAGAGGGACCAGTACAGCATGGAAAAGCAAAAGGTACCTAAGGTCCGAGTCGCAAGCCATACAGGCGAAGTACACGGCCAGCTCAGGGACGTGGGCTATTACACCACGAAAAGGGGGATAGTCAGCAAGGGCAGAGAGAGAACGGTAGGCCATCACACTCACCCTGACCAGTGGGGCTCGCCCGAATGCCCTCAGACACCCAGGCCCATTCCTGCCCGGTACTCCTGTTGGGTCAGTAGTAATACCTACAATAAAGACCCTGGACTGTTTGAAGCGGACTCTGAACTCTTATTACTGCGGCCTACACCATCACCCCCAGCATCCACCTACATTGCCCTGAGGCTACACTCTTCCCGTGGGGAGTTATCCTATCCCTGTGCTGCACACCAACACCAGCCTCAGCGGTCTGCCTTGCAGCGGCGGTCATCCCTGACCGCAATCCACGGGTGGCGTAGTCGGACATTCATAGCTCTACAAATAGACTGCCACAGCATTTGGTCTGACCACCCTGAGCCATGGGATCGGGTTGCCACTACTACCCCCATCATCGCACTGAAGCCCAGTTCCGGGTGCCCCATGGCCCAGGGGGCGAGTCAGGTTCAGGTCTGGTGACTGTGGAGGCCAGGTCATCTGGCGTAGCACCCCATCACTCTCCTTCTTGGTCAAATAGCCCTTACACAGCCTGGGGGTGTGTTTAGGGTCATTGTCCTGTTGAAAAATAAATGATGGTCCAACTAAACGCAAACCGGATGGAATAGCATGCCGCTGCAAGATGCTGTGGTAGCCATGCTGGTTCAGTATGCCTTCAATTTTGAATAAATCTACAACAGTGTCATCAGCAAAGCACCCCCACACCATCACACCTCCTCCTCCATGCTTCACGGAGGGAACCAGGCATGTAGAGTCCATCCGTTCACCTTTTCTGCGTCGCACAAAGACACGGTGGTTGGAACCAAAGATCTCAAATTTGGACTCATCAGACCAAAGCACAGATTTCCACTGGTCTAATGACCATTCCGTGTGTTCTTTAGCCCAAACAAGTCTCTTCTGCTTGTTGCCTGTCCTTAGCAGTGGTTTCCTAGCAGCTATTTTACCATGAAGGCCTGCTGCACAAAGTCTCCTCTTAACAGTTGTTGAAGAGATGTGTCTGCTGCTAGAACTCTGTGTGACATTGACCTGGTCTCTAATCTGAGCTGCTGTTAACCTGCGATTTCTGAGGCTGGTAACTCGGATAAACTTATTCTCAGAAGCAGAGGTGACTCTTGGGTCTTCCTTTCCTGGGGCGGTCCTCATGTGAGCCAGTTTCTTTGTAGCGCTTGATGGTTTTTGCAACTGCACTTGGGGACACTTTCAGTTTTCCCAATTTTTCACACTGACTGACCTTCATTTCTTAAAGTAATGAAGGGCCATTGGTCACTCGTTTTTCTTTACTTAGAATTTGTATTATGGCAAGAAAAAAGCAGCTAACAGTCTATTCAGTAGGACTATCAGCTGTGTATCCACCAAACTACTGCACAACACAACTGATGGTCCCAACCCCATTTATAAAGGCAAGAAATCCCACTTATTAAAGCTGACAGGGCACACCTGTGAAGTGAAAACAATTTCCAGTGACTACCTCTTGAAGCTCATCAAGAGAATGCCAAGAGTGTGCAAAGCAGTCATCAAAGCAAAAGGTGGCTACTTTGAAGAACCTAGAATATAAGACATATTTTCAGTTGTTTCACACTTTTTTGTTAAGTATATAATTCCACATGTGTTAATTCATAGTTTTGATGCCTTCAGTGTGAATGTACAATTTTCATAGTCATGAAAATACAGAAAAATCTTTTAATGAGAAGATGTGTCCAAACTTTTGGTCAGTACTATATATTTACATATTTATACACATGTATATATAAACTGTATATATATATACCAGCATGGGGGAGGGCCCCTTTCCAAATCTTGCACCATTGCCCATCAGACTCTAGTTACACCACTGGCCATATGGTAATTCCCTATGCGACCATAGTGCAGAGGTATTTTTCCTTTTTTTGTGTATTAGTTCTAGAGGCGAATAACCTCGTACTTCAGCATCAAATGGAGAATGCCATAATATTTTTTTAAAATACAACAGAAAAAAATCCCTATATGCCTCTATGTAGACATACATGACATACAGTATATGTAAGTATACTCAATGCTTGGAGAAAACTACCATATAAATATCTATCAATCATTTTCTCTTTTATGTACCTGTTGCCTTCTAGTTCACACACAAATTTGACAATATGAGTCCAGTCCAGGGCATCACGATCCTTTCTCAGCCACTTATGTAGTTGTGTTCGATTTTGCTCAAGAAAATCAGAAGTTATGATGTTGTCGAACACTTCACAGGCAGAGAGCAGATGATAAATTGTGGGTCCGGCTCCGAAGTCGATTAGTGTGTCTCCTTTCACATTTCCTTAGGAATAAATATGGAATATAAATGATAAAATATGAGAAACAGTTTTGTCTAAACATGACTGGGGCCTCATGCACATAGCAGAGCTGCCTATAGGGAGGCTATACGGAGGTAACTAGAGGTTGCACAGATCTCCATTACACTGGTGGGACTGACAGGACATTATTTAATCATGGAACATTACCTACAGCTACAAATGAAGCAAATTCACTTTAAGATTTTCTATGTCTTCTGCACATTCACGTAGCCTAGCAGAGGAGTATATTAGCTTTGTTATCTTCAAAACTCATTCCTAATCATACACTGACCATGCATGAAGGCTTGGACTGGCCCACAAGAGAGCCGGTGAATCTTCCGGTGGGCCTCTGTGCCGGATTGGACTCCCAACTCCCCACATGAGTAGTGCGTGGCACAATACACTTAATGCAGCATGTACAGTCAAGGGTAGCATCTCATCATCCATTTAAAAAACTACTATGTTTTATTATGTAATAGAAGCAAAGTGAAATTTTGAAACAAGGCTCAGGAAATATAGCTGAGAAGTTAGCCCCAAAATTATTATTACTATTGAGCCCTTAGCACCCCAGTCTGACACTGAACATGTTGAAAAATGTTCATGCTTCATGTAAAAAATATGGTGAGACCCATCAATAACTTCACATAGCTCTGCTTCAAGTCAGTGTGCTTGTGAAGAAGAGCTGGTTGAGTGAAGCTAGGGCTTAAAGGAGTTCTCCAGGCCTATGATATTGATAACGTATCTCCAGGATAGGTGAATGTCCGGCACCCAGCACTGCCACTGTTCAGCTGTTCTCAGCTCCGATGGTGGCTAGATATGAGCACTGCAGCTTGAATACCACAACTGAATTGACTATGTAGTGGCCATTGCCAAGAATTACATAAATTCAATAGGAACTGAGCTGCATTTACCAGCAAATGCCACTACACAGTGATCACAAGAAACTATGGATTCATTAAAATATCTACATGTGAATATATTCATGAAAATTCTCAAAGCATGAGATGTCAATTCATTGTAAACTATTATTCTGATGGAGTTTGTTTTTTCATGCAAATATATCCATTAAAATCTTCTGAATGTGCAATATCACTTGTGTAATACTTCAATGGAGAAAGGGCTTAATGCAGTTCATTTTTGCTTTGAACAGAATGACTATCATGAATTAAAAAACAAACATAAAAACAAACTTTTTAAATAGAATTTTTGTGAAGACACAATTAATTTTGGTCTAGAGAGATTTTTTATTTGCAATTAACTGGTACTGCTATGGGGTCAAATTTCGCCCCTGTACTTTACTATTTTCATGTCACATTGTGAATATATTTTCTTACACGCTTTGTTCATTGTAATTTGATCATACATCACTATTAATGTAGATATTGTAATATTATATCGATATAAAGACAGAGGAAATCTAAGTATGCTTTTATCACAAATTATAGTCAATTTAAAAGAATATTAAAACAAATATTATTATGTCAAAAAGGAAAGGTCATAAAGATTATAAACCTGGATAATCCCTGTATAGATTACATTTTGATAATGCTGCCCATTTTGATTACAGATTACTTAGTAATTTTACCTGAAGTAAAGGTTTCATGAAGATTTTTTAAAGCAAATTCAGTCCATTCACCGAAAAGAACCCCTTTTTCTGGAGCATAGAAAGTGCTGAAGTAATCGATGGGGCAAAATTCCATAATGTATGTTTCCTGTTTGGTGAATGGTGGGTCCATTGTGTCACCTTGTAGGTCTGTAGCTTCTGGGAAATGTTACCCTATTTATCCCACTGATCCAATGATGTCAGTGTAGATAGTGTTTCAAATCTCCCAGCTTGGTATAAGCCTATTCATGTATCATGAAGGCTTAGATTACTATTTTCGAGATAATAGATCCTATAGCGCTTCAAAAAGAAAATACTTACATAAGGTCTTAAAGGGAATCTGTGACCCCCTGGGATTTATTTAACCTACTAATATGGGCATACAGGTGATAGAAATGTAAATCTATTCATACCTGTATGCCTCATATTAGAGATCTAGTTGCTGTGAAATTTCTTTTTATTCATTCATTCAGGTTTCTGATGCGTTCCAGTCCCGGGTCCCAGATGAAATCCCCACCTCCTGTGGTAATTATAATGTTCCCTCCCTCTCCTGCACATCACAGTGCCCTGTGACATGCACTTGCAGCGGCCAAATCCCATACCTGCACACTTCACGTTTTGCACAAAACGCAGTTCTTCTATGTTCATTGTACTGCAGGGATCTTGTGTGCAGGCGCAGAGAAGTCACAGTGACTCATTGTTGATGAGACTACCAAACATACTTCTCCAGCAAACAATAGACATTGAATATAGTGGTGGTGCCTTTGAATCTCCATTCAAACCGCACTCCATGCCCCATTCTCAGATTTTTTTTGTGTCCCAGAGATCAGTTATCAATATGTGATAACTTTCCCACTTGATACAAATTCTTTAACCCTAAATAACCAGCTAAAATCACAACATGAAATGCAGAACTCTTTATTCATTTGTCGCCATCATGATAAATTATTATAATTTTTTTTAATCATGTTTAATACAATGTTTTTTTTGCAACATATACAAAAACCACCAGCTGAAACTATTAACCTTTTCTCCTTTGAAACATTCTGGGCAATAATAACCATTCCAATTTTTCAATTTCTTTTTTGCATGTACTGGTCATACATCTATAACTTACTTATTTTTAAGGTTATTAAAGTAAAAAAAAATAACAACAATGTCCCTTTAAGAGCAGGGGAGCGCAAACGCTCGCACACTAGGCACGCCACCAGAAAACAGTGTGGTTTGCATAGATGGAAGAGGAGAAGAGCAAGGATGCTGCTGCGGCTGGGGCGGTTAGTGTGTCGGGGACTCCGCATGGAGAGAGAAGGGGAACCATGCGGGGGCCATTACAGTGAACTTTGTAAAAATAAAAACAAAGTAATATTTTTTTTTGTTCACATCTACAGCCTCAAAAAAATAATTAAAAAGTGATCAAAAAGTTGTATGTACGCAAAAAGTGACATCAAGAAAAAGTACAGCTTGTTGTGCAAAAAAACAAGCCCTCTCATGCCTCCATCTACAGAAAAGTGTGATGATTTAGGATGGAAATCTGTTTTCCCTTAGTCCTGACAGCTGCACAACATATGGGGAATTTCTCCTCCCTACGAGAAAGAGTATCAAAATATGACCAAAAAAGTGGGGTTTTTTTAAGTCTTTTTTTGTGAAAAAGTAGCAAAGCAGTTAAAAAAAAATATACAAAATTGATATTGTATTGACCTGTAGAATAATGATATCAGGAGAATTAAATCTAATGGTGAATGGTGTTTTAAAAAAAATATATAGAATTGTAATTTTTTGGTTTATTATGCTTACTAAACTATGTAATAAAAAGTGACCAAAAAGCCACAAAATAGCATCAATGAAAACTACAGCTTGTCACTCAAAAAATAAATTCTCATACAGCTCCACTGATGGAAAAATGTGACACTTATGGTTCTCTGAATAAGGCAAGCCCCATTTCCCAGAGGAGCATGCATGGCTTACAAGTCTCCTCACTCTGACATGCCAGTCTTGGCTAGCCATTCTCCATAAGGAGAAATATTACCCTTTGAACCCAGTTCAGAGCCTCTCACCTAGCCAATTCAGATCTCAAACTTTGCCATAACTTGTCTGCATATTGAGGTTCTGGTTTGGCTTGTATCCCAAGTCATTTTGCAAGGCTTGTTAAAGAGTCAATATTGACTTTTAGGATTCCTGCTTCCAGTAGAGTTCTAGTCCTCTTCCTCTCTAAAGAGACAATTTGCATATTTAATTTCCTAGTGGAACATGCATGGCTTATAAGTCTTCTCCTTCTGACTTGCCAGGCTTGGCTTGTCACTTTCCACAAGGAGAAACGTTACCCCTTAGACCCCAGTCCAAAGCCTCTCGTCTAGCCAAATCAGATCTTATAGAGCCAAATCAGATCTCATACTTTGCACTGATGAGGGGCAAAACCCCAAAACACTGTGTCTGAAAATTGAGATTCTGTTTGGCTTTTATCCTAAGTCATATTGCAAGGCACGTTAAAGAGGCGATATTGACTTTTAGGATCGCTGCTTCCCATCAATGGCGCTAGAGTTCTAGACTTCTTCCTCTCTGAAGAAAAAATTTGTATGCAAAAGTAATAAATAATAAATAAACCCATAGTATTTGGTATTGCAAAAATAGTACTGACCCACAAAAAAAAGTTAACACTTTAATTGTGCAGTCAATAGCGTAAAATTTAAAACACCAAAATAATGGCAAAATTGCTGTTTTGTTTATATGTCTTCCTATAAAAAGTTAACAAAAGTTTGTTAATAAGTTATATCTACCCAAAATGATGTCACTCCAAAAACACAACTCATCTGGGAAAAAAAATCAAGCGCTCATGTCACTATGTCACTGAAAAAAATAAAAAAGTTATGGCTTCTGGAACACTCCAGTAAGAAAAGTAAAAAAAAACACTGTCATAATGGTGAAACTGGCTGTGACTACAAGGGGTTAATGCATTATATGAAAACTAAAATAATTATGTAGCACCCTGAGGATTCGGCTGCTACAGGGGTATTGCACCTCAACCCAGAGGTGTGATATTCCACTCCCGGGTAAGGAAGGAGTGTGGAACTGAGCTCAGATAGACTGCATGCACTACATACATCCCATTTCAGAGGAGCAGGCCGACGGTACTCCCACTTAGAAATGTGCAGGTACAACCGAGCCTGTTCCTGGCTGGAGTGGGAGGGGGGGTGGTACATCCCATGTAGTGTAGGGGCAGATAGGGGGAGCAGTCTGGGTAGTGTTAGGAGCTCATTGGGTGCTGGTCACCTGAGCTCACACATAGAGGGATATATAAGGAGGGCACCAACTTAGATCAGGGTCAGACGCTGAGAACAAGTCAGTTGGAGAGGAGAGAGAGGAAAACAGCAGCCCTGGAGAGAGAGAGAGGAGTGGAGCAGAGAAAGACCCAGAGGGGGACAGCAGAAGGGACCCAAGAACCCAAATTAGAACACCGGGTGAGGAGTCAGCACAAGGGTACCGGAACCCAAGCTGGTGGGGGCAAAAACATCCCTAGCCAGAGACCGGAGGCTGTGGGCAGCATCTGCCACGGCCACCCACTACATCCACCCTGAAGGCATACCACATGGAGGGTCAGGGAACCTAAGGCCAAGGGTTGCCCAACAGAAGGCCCGAGGGAGCTGGACCTAGGTGGATCACTGGTGGGGACGGCTGAAGAAAGGACAGAGGGAGAGCTCAGGGCCACGCTCCGGACTTGTTTGGGGGTTGGCTGGATCCAGGACCTGGTGGACGCAGCACGGCTCGGGTGGTCACTAACAGCTGGAGTGACCGAACCATCAGCAGTAAGTAAACTCCCTTAACTGCACAACCCGAGTCTGTCTTCATTGCCGGCTGCACCGCACCACCACCACCCCCATCCTCTGCGCCTGTCCCCTCTGAGGCTATACCCCTCCCGTTGGGGGTTATCCCACCAAGCTGCACATCCACCATCAGCCTCAGCGGACCCTGCTGCAGCGGCGGCCACAGTGACCGCATCACAACGGGTGGCGTAGTCGACACAAAAGAACTCTTATAACATCAGTAAGGACTGCCACATAACACATAGCTTGACGCCCTGGGCACGGGACCGGGTCACAGCCGCTCGGAGACTACAACCCCCCCCCATCTGATCCGGTGCCGGGTATTCCCCTCAAAAAGGAATATGTCCCAGGGGGCGCGTCAACTTTGGCGTAGTCGGCAGGATTACGTGCCCGCAACACCCGGGTACTGCGTGCCTGAAGAAAAGTGCAAGTTTACCTCAGAAAGAAGTCTCCCGCCGGTTCCGGAGGGTCCACGCCATCGGACTCCATCACCAGTCGTTTCCCGCCGATTGTCCGCCATTTCCAACTTGTTCCCGCCATCTGCAGAGTTTCCCGCCACTGGGAAGCGATTCCCGCCAAAACCGCAGATTTCCCGCCTTGGAAGAGCAGCGGACGCCATTATGGGCGTGCCAAAGGAGGGCAGGAGGCCACCTCCCATCGTGGGCCAGGACAGAAAATGGCGCCAAAAGTGGAAACCGCCCCCACCAACAGAGACTGTGATGCTGGAGGTGTCTGTCGGCGTGAAAGAACTCCCCCTGGAGCTGACAGTCACCGAGTTGCCCCGGGACCGCCCTCGAAGTGGGAGGAGACGAAAGAGAAGAGAAAAGATGGGTGTCGCCTGGAGCAGTCTGGAGCGAGCGCACCCGGAGGCAAGAGGTCTAACAAGGAGTAGCGGAGAAGCTTACCCGGAGATGGAAAGAAAGCAGAACAGCACCGGCCCGCTGGCCAGGAGTCTGCTAGAGACCGAGGAAGGAGGGCAGAGCAGCACCGGCCCGCTGGCCAGGAGCCTGCCGGAAGCCGAGCAGAGCAGCACCGACCCAATGGTCAGGAGCCTGCTAGAGTCCACAACCCCGCTAGGTCTAGCGGAGATCCTAGCGCAGCTCCCCCGAGACCGGGAGTGTGCACAAACTGCCCTGGAGGGCCTCGCAAGGAGGATGGCCCGGGTACAGCGCGAGATACTGGCGGAGTGGAGTCGGGAGATGGCCCAGCAAGCAGAGACCAGTCAACGGAGCACGCTACCCTGGAAGAGGAAGCAGACCGCCTCTGAGGATGGCGCGGGAGGACCCAAGGCCGGAGACGGCGCCGAGAAGGGAGCCGAACGCATGGAGGCAGGTAAAGGGGACGCCTATACCCCAAGCCGTGAAACCGCCCACCTGCCCCAGCTCCCCGTCGCAGAGCCCGAAAGTCCCCCTGCTGTGCCCGTAGCCGCCATGTCACCGCCATGGACTAGGCCCCGACCGGAAGCCGCCGCAGCGACCCCTGTGACGTCACGCGCCTCGACCCGGAGCGTGACAAAGCAGGAATTACCACCAGCCTGGTCGCAAGGCCTAGTACCCCCGGGCGCCGCACCACCAACAGCGCCCCCTACCTCCGCGGAGCCTCCGGCCTGGCCGCAAGGCCAGGTAGCCCAGGGCGCCGCCGTCCTAACGGTGCCCTTCACCTTCCAGGTGCCCCAGGCCTGGCCGCAAGGCCTGGGCAACCCGGGCGCCACCACCACCGCGCCCGCGCCCGCAATACCTAGGGTGCCACACCTGGGGGAGGACCTCTTCGGCCAGCTCACATGGCCGGACGGGCGGCCCTTCATCTGGCCCGAAGGATACCATGAGCTGGGGCGGCAACAGAGACGAGGGCCCTTGTGTGAGCCCCTGATCCCGGCTCCGAAGCCCGTGACTCGGGTCTCGCCTCCTTTGGAAGACGCACAGTTTGAGTGGGACCCCACCGGAGAAGATCTAATGGGGTTCACTCAGGAAACTCGGGCAGTCGCCGCTGAGCGGACTGAGTGTTGTCGTCAGCAGCTAGCAGAGTTTACGAGAGAACGGGAGGAGAGGCGGGCCAGAGAACAACAGGCCCAAATCCGGAGCGCGGAGCAGAAGAGCCGGACTAGGAGGAACCCCCGTGCAGCGCACTGTCCCCGCACCATCGGGACGGTGATAAAGTTCAACCCGCAGCATGGGTGGGGCTTTATTCGGGACCGTAACAACCGCGGTGACGTTTTTGTGACCCGCAGAGACGTCGAGTCCCACCTGCCGGAAGGTCACAAAGGCCGTGACCTCTACGTCGGAGACGAGGTCACTTTCACCCGGCACAAGTGTGCCAAAGGACCTTACGCCCTCCACGTACACCGCTTGACGGAGGAGGAGTTGCGGTACGGAGAGGAGGAGCCAGAGGACCCGGACGGGTCTGAAGAAACATCATATCAAGAAAGAGCAGGAGGAAGACGCCGTTGAGTGCGGCCGAGAAGTGTTGTAAATAGTTACCCAATCGGGGTATATAGAAACTGGAACTGTTGCTGCTGCTAAAATAGTCCCCGTTGGGACCAGTGAACTGTTTAACCCGTGTGTCCCCTACCCAAACCAGGCTGAGGACTGTGAGCAGCCATCCCTTTCCCTTTACTTGGCCGGGGACTGAGAACGGCCAAAATCCCTGTAAATAGTTGCGCGTCCTAAAGCGCCCCCTACCGGTTTTATAAGAAAACCAGATTTTTCTAGAAAGACTGTCGCACTTTTCCCGGACACACGTTGCACAGTGTCCGGAGGAGGAACCAGAGACAAGAGAAGTCTACGAGAATGTTTATATAAAAAGTTTTATATATATATAATGTTTATATGTTTTATATGTTCATATAAAAATTTTGTATGTTTTGGTGTTTTATGTCTTACAGCCCGAGGACGTGCTGTGATTTACCAGGGGGGAATGTAGCACCCTGAGGATTCGGCTGCTACAGGGGTATTGCACCTCAACCCAGAGGTGTGATATTCCACTCCCGGGTAAGGAAGGAGTGTGGAACTGAGCTCAGATAGACTGCATGCACTACATACATCCCATTTCAGAGGAGCAGGCCGACGGTACTCCCACTTAGAAATGTGCAGGTACAACCGAGCCTGTTCCTGGCTGGAGTGGGAGGGGGGGTGGTACATCCCATGTAGTGTAGGGGCAGATAGGGGGAGCAGTCTGGGTAGTGTTAGGAGCTCATTGGGTGCTGGTCACCTGAGCTCACACATAGAGGGATATATAAGGAGGGCACCAACTTAGATCAGGGTCAGACGCTGAGAACAAGTCAGTTGGAGAGGAGAGAGAGGAAAACAGCAGCCCTGGAGAGAGAGAGAGGAGTGGAGCAGAGAAAGACCCAGAGGGGGACAGCAGAAGGGACCCAAGAACCCAAATTAGAACACCGGGTGAGGAGTCAGCACAAGGGTACCGGAACCCAAGCTGGTGGGGGCAAAAACATCCCTAGCCAGAGACCGGAGGCTGTGGGCAGCATCTGCCACGGCCACCCACTACATCCACCCTGAAGGCATACCACATGGAGGGTCAGGGAACCTAAGGCCAAGGGTTGCCCAACAGAAGGCCCGAGGGAGCTGGACCTAGGTGGATCACTGGTGGGGACGGCTGAAGAAAGGACAGAGGGAGAGCTCAGGGCCACGCTCCGGACTTGTTTGGGGGTTGGCTGGATCCAGGACCTGGTGGACGCAGCACGGCTCGGGTGGTCACTAACAGCTGGAGTGACCGAACCATCAGCAGTAAGTAAACTCCCTTAACTGCACAACCCGAGTCTGTCTTCATTGCCGGCTGCACCGCACCACCACCACCCCCATCCTCTGCGCCTGTCCCCTCTGAGGCTATACCCCTCCCGTTGGGGGTTATCCCACCAAGCTGCACATCCACCATCAGCCTCAGCGGACCCTGCTGCAGCGGCGGCCACAGTGACCGCATCACAACGGGTGGCGTAGTCGACACAAAAGAACTCTTATAACATCAGTAAGGACTGCCACATAACACATAGCTTGACGCCCTGGGCACGGGACCGGGTCACAGCCGCTCGGAGACTACAACCCCCCCCCCATCTGATCCGGTGCCGGGTATTCCCCTCAAAAAGGAATATGTCCCAGGGGGCGCGTCAATTACATTTCTCCAAATTCCTCAAAATGTTACTTTTACTGGCTACTGCAGTTCTAGAATTATTTGCAAATCAGATGGATGTTGTCTCCTGCAAACCTGTTGTAATAATCAATGGTCTTCATTAGGGATGAGCAGACCCATGGAAGTTCGGATTCTGGTACCGGACCAAACTTTATGTCCAAAGTTCGGTTCAGGTATCAGAACTTTACCAGAACTTTATCTGAACATTCTCTCTTTTACTTCCCCCATAACTCCAAACAATAAAATGGACTTCTGGGAGAAGTCCATGTCCGGAGTTTAGGTACAAACCCCGAACTTTAAAGCTCGGATCCACTCATCTCTAGTCTTCATTATTTGCTTCAGGTGTGCTTGAAATCAAATACCTGGACTGGTTAGGGCGGTTGTTGACTGTGATAATTGATTGCATTCTGGAAATATGGTTAAATCAAGAGAGTGGTCCAAAGAGTGGGCTAAGATTCCTCAGGACTAGTGTTGAGCCACCCCCGTAGTGTTCGGGTTCGGTTCGGTTCGTCGAACACCGGGATGTTCGAGGAACTGTTCGTCGAACTGTTCGTCGAACACCGTTAAAACCAATGGCAGGCAAACAAAAACACATAGAAATACATAGAAAACACCTTCAAAAGGTGTTCAAAAGCTGACAAACTGCTCAGAAGACACTCTCTTTAAAAAAGCCGGCCGGCAATTCAGCAGCGGCATACACCGGTACCCGACAATTTAGACAAGAAGGAATAGAGCTTCACACATAGATTAGATAGAAACATGTCAGTCACATATATATGAAGTACAGTGACAGTGTTGGTTACAGTACTTGTCATTTAGTGTAAAGGATTTATTAAAAAAAAAATTAGTGTTTTCATGCACCGTCTCTTTAAAAAAGCCGGCCGGCAATTCAGGAGCGGTACCCGACAATTTAGAACAGAACGATAGAGCATCACACATAGATTAGATAGATAGAAACATGTCAGTTACATATATAAGAAGTACAGTGACAGTGTTGGTTACAGTACTTGTCATTTAGTGTTAAAATAAAGGATTTATTAAAAAAAAAATTGGCGTGGGGTTCCCCGTAATTTTAGTCTCTAGCGGAGGTTAAGCAGACGGCTGGGGCAGATGTTTGAAGCCTGGGAAGGGGGTAATACCCATGGAGCTTCCCAGGCTGCTAATATCAGCCCCCAGCTGAATACCTAGCCTTTACAAGCTATTAAAATGGGGGACCCCCCCAAAAAAATGACGTAGGGTCCCCCCTATTTTAGTAGCTAGCAAAGGCTAGGCAGACAGCTGGGGGCTGATATTAATAGCCTAGGAAGGGTGCCATGAATATTTGCCCCTTCCCAGGCTAGAAACACCAGCCGTCAGCCGCCCCAGAAATGGCGCATGCATAGGATGCGCCAATTCTGGCACTTAGCCTCGCTCTTCCCACTGCCCTGTAGCGGTGGCAGTGGGGTAATAGGGTTGGGGTTGATGTCAGCTTATAATGCCAGCTGACATCAAGCCCAGGTTAGTAATGGAGAGGCGTCAATAAGACACCCCCATTACTAACCCCATAGTCAAAGTTAAAAAAAACACAAACACCCAGAATAAAGTCCTTTAATTGAAATAAACACACAATTCTTTATTGTTCTAAATTAAACCATACTTACCATCACGCCCATTCCAGCTGAAGCCAACGATCTCCTGCAATAAAAGAAAAATAATAAAGCAACATCATCCTTACCTTTCCATGGTTCCCACGACCGCTCCAGCTCTGCTACATCGAGATGACAGGCTGGATCGCAGCAGAACGCTGCCATCCAGCTTGCCATGTGGCAGACACTGAGAAGCGCAGGCATGCTTGCGCTCCTCAGTGTCTCGCTGTGACGGCATCCAGATGAGCCGAGTTCATGTCCAATGAACTCAGCTCACCTCATGCACGTCACTGACAGAGTGAGCACTGTTCCCATCGATTTGGGCAACCACTGTAATGCCACAACCACCATGGCTGTGGCATTACAGTGAGTGGCAGACAATCCCTGCATGATTGGTGCTCTAAATGTCAGACATGCAGGACACGCTTTTGGTGCACGAAAAGTTATCGAACATAACCTCGAACAGCCGAATTTTTTGCAAATCGTTCGGGTTCGTCGAACAACTCGAACACGGCCCAAAACAGCTCGAATTTGAGATTGGCGAACAGTTCTAGTCGAACACCGCTCATCTCTACTCAGGACCTCTGACATAAGCCGATGTCTGGCTATGCCTGACATTTACAGCAGGTTATAACAGCCAGACGGGCTCCACTAAGAACTAAACACACTGGTCCTGCTGGGGTGAATAATTCTGACACTACAGCACTAAAAGTGGAATTTTATGGTGAATTTGCAAAAAAATCACTTTTGCTATTGACATTGTTCTTGTTTGACTGGTTTATTGCAAACTGCAGAAAGTTTGCGAATTTTGCTAATAAACCAAATTTGCAATGGATTGTGGATAATTTCTATTGCAACTAAATATACCCAAAATAGTCTTTCTCCCCTTTGTTGAAATGCAAATACCGTCAATGCTATCTATGATATGTAATGTGCACTTGGATATTTTCTTCCATTGCAGAGTAATACGAGGATAATATTCGAGCTGGATCCCGAGAGCTGTAATGTTTGTGTTGGACTGTAGGCCATGTTTGTTCCTGCCAACTTTATTATGCAATAACTAGATGTTTCCAAGGTCAAATTAAGTTTAAATGCTCAGTGTACATGATCTAGATAAGACTTGAGCAATTTGGTTTATCTGCCTCTAAAGGAATGAGAACACATTTTATGTACAGAACATTATTAAACTGAAAAATGCCCTTTTATACATGAGTAATGTATTCACAACGACTGCTGCTCTGAGGTCACAGAATCTTCCCAATATCCTGCTGCAACGAGCCAATGAATAGCGAACAATGGTTCTCCTATACACTGTGTTCCAAATTATTATGCAAATAATATTTTCTCAGATTTTCCCAAATTACCTATATGAATTGCAGTTATTGTAATTTTCCAAATAACTATTAGAGTACAATTGAAAGGTTTTTGTACAAACTGCCTATGATAACAGTATATTTTTTAAAAAATAAAAAACTCAAACTGCACTCAAAATGCATGTTCCAAATTATTATGCACAGCAGAGTTTTCAACCTTTGCATTTTAATAAAGAACAAAAAAATGGTCATTTTTGAAATTATAAGCATTAGCAGGTTATTACAAACTGAAATCAAACAGTTTTCAACTCAAAACTTTATTCTAAGTGATGTTACATTTGCACATAGGACCCCTTGTTCGAAAGGAGCTTCTGAACTCTCTCGTCCATTGAATTTGTCAGGTTTTGGATGGTTTCTGCTTTAATTGTTTTGCATGAGGACAGAATACCCTCCCAGAGCTGTTGCTTAGATGTGAACTGCCTCCCGCCATCATAGACACTCCTTTTGATGATGCTCCAGAGGTTCTCAATGGGGTTGAGGTCAGGGGAGCATGGGTGCCACACCATAAGTTTGTCCCCTTTTATGCCCATAGCAGCCAGAGATGCCGATGTGTTATGTGCAGCATGAGACAGGGCATTATCATGCATGAAAATGATCTTGCACTTTGGCTTAGATTCTCATTAGAAGCTTGGTTGACTTCTTGGGTTCATGGTGGACACTGGTAGTTTAGTCAGGTAAAAGGTGATGTGCCAATATGAATACGCCTTGTTTTAAATGCATTGACAATAATAAAAAATGATATTAAAAAGCACACTATCTTCCACAACCGCGAGATCTGTCCAATTTGGAAAACAGGTCAACACTTTCAACTCTTTGTAATGTTCCTCAAACCATTCCTGTAAGAGTTTCTCAGATGGGCAGCAAAGACCCTCGGTCATATGGTTTGCTTTGCAGAACTGTTTTGGTTATGGACTTCTGCTGAAAGAATATCTCTAACAGAACATAATCACCAACTATCGTCTATAGTTGGAAGAAGAACATGCAATTGATGGTCGCAGAATGCACCTAAAGTCACGTTACTTCTATGTCACTCAACACAACTTTGCTGTTCTCTTTCCAAGCTTTTCTCTACCAGAGCATGGGGTCTTACGATATTCCACTGGTCCACTAAGTGTTGGTTTGTTGACTCGAGTGGCTTTCGAGCTTTCTTCTGTGCTTCTGTGAGTCCTTGATTAGGCTCAACATGCCCTACCTCCACCCAAGAGATACCTGCCGAACTGCACCAGCCAGTCAATATTGTTCTGCTTAGCAACTCTTTGTTACCATAATATCACTACCTACTACAGAATTGCTCCTAACCACCCTCAGATGCAAAAAAGCTGTCGAGTCTCAGAACAGCACATGATGACCACAAAGTCCATGCAAAGTATGCATCTTCTTTCTACCAGTGAGTTTATGATTTCACTTCTGTGGCAATATTCGAGTCTTGTGCCCAAAAACACTGGCACTTATCAACAATTCCCACTATGAAGCTTTTATTTGGGCATTTTTCACTTGTTCTTGTGCTTGAAGCCCACATACATTCTCAAAAATAACAAATCCAGACCAAATTATCTCATTGCCCTCTCCAGTCTGGAGCCACAATGCTGCCATATAAAAATGTCCCTGTTCTTCGTGTGGCGTAACGTATCAATATTACACTATTTTCACGTACATCAGCATTGAGCTATTGCAGGCGCCCATGCCGATGCTGGAATCTCTTCCGGCCTACAAGCCATGGTGCAGCTGTCACGTACGAACACTCATCTGCCCTCTACTACTCATAGCACAGTCTCACTGTGATCCATTATTTTCATATTTGTTGGTCTCCCGTTCCTCAGTCATTTCTTCAGGAATATTTCACATACTCTTGAGGCTTCACTTTGTTAGATTCCTTCTTTCGACACCACTCAACGCCTCTGGCCAACTTTTCTTCTGTCCTCAAAAACAAGGGACCTTTGCCTGTCATGTGGCTTCAGCTACACACTGACTAATTTACTGTTAACAGTTTATAGACATTGTTGGTTATAATTGCACATCACAGTTTAATTCCAAGTCAGTTAAACTCCAGGAATATCAATCTGTTCACTTAGGAAGCAGAAGTGATTGGGAATCAATGTCACTGGCTTGGTTCAAATGAAGATGACAACAGGGGCAATGGAGAGGAACAGCAAGACAATCAACAAAAAGGGAATGGTGCAGGTGGTGACCACAGACTATTACTTTCTCCTTATCCTTCATGACTGAAACTGATTCCGCTCTAGCTTTGCATTTTGCTCTTGTCCTTTACACTACAGGTAGCATAAGTCAATTGCTGCAGCCCATTCTGATTGCACAAGTCTTCTAGTTCTTCCAAGATGGCTCATTCATACATGTCGTCACAAGAAGGTTTTCTGTGTCTACCAACACAATCTCAAGAGCATGGAGCAGATACCAGGACATGGGCTTTTACACAAGGAGAGCCAGATAGGGCTCTAGAAGAGCATCAACTCAACTGCAGGCTCGGTATTTGCTCCATTGTGGGAGGAAAAACTGGAAGAGAACAGCCAAGACTCTACAAAATGGTCTACAGAAGCTACCGGTGTGCATGACCAAACTGCAAGAAGCACACTTCATGAAAGTGGCATGAGGACCCTATATTCTGTAGTTTGCTCACAGACCAGCACTGTGCCGCTCAATTAGCATTCACCAGAGAGAAGCAGAATAGGCAACTCCTATCCACCATTGGCATCTTGTTCTCTGAACCAATGAGAGCAGGTTCATTGAGCATGTGACAGACATGAAAGATTCTTGAGACGCCGTAGTGAATGTCATGCTGCCTGTAACACAATGTAGCATGATTGGTTTGGCAGTGGGTCTGTGATCATATGACAAGGCACATCCTTGGAGGCTAGCATAAACCTCCATGTGATAGCCAATGGTACCCTGACTGCTGATAGGTCCTGGGATGGAATCCTTACAGGGATTGTTAGACCTTACATTTGTGGGGTGGGCCTGGGTTCTTCCTCCTGGTGCAGGATAGTGCCCGGCCTCGTGTGGTCAGAATGTGTAGGCAGTTCCTAGATGATGGAATTGCCCTCATGATCCTCAGATCTGTCTCCAATTAAGAACCTCTGGATCATTACATATCAGTGCATCTAATGCCGCCAAGCAGCACCACAGAATATCCATGAGCCACTGATGCCTTGATCCAGGTCTGGGAGGAGATCCCACAGGACAACCCCCATGCCTCATCAGGAGTATAGCCAGATGTAATTGGGTGTACATACAGGCACAAGGGGCCGTACACACTACTGATTAGATGAGCTGTCGGGAGAGCATACATTTATGTAGAGACGGCACACACTACTGTGAAGACCCGGGGTCTTCCGTGATTGTAACACTACTCAGATAACACAGGGTGATGGTAAAATAGGGTGGCAATACTTTATTGAACCACAAAGCGGACAATAAACACACAGAACAGTCCCAGCAAATACCCAAGATGGTACAACATTACATAGTCTCACCCTTCCTTCTCCACCCGCCTGGGATTGAACATCAGCGACTTTGGGACTTCCAGGGCCAAGTACCTCAACCAGTGGCCCCGCGCTTCTGGACCCCACAGAGAGGAGGTAGTGGCAAGCTTAGGAAGCTAGCAGTCCATCAAGGTACAAGGACAGGAGACCCGAGGATCCCAACCTGGCCTCTCCGAGAGTTTCCATGGAGCCAGATGACCGGCAGGTCACAATCTGGCTTCTCCGAATGTTTCCATGAGTTCCAGGACACCGGTGGGTCCCTCCTGGCAACCCCAAACAACATATCCATGGGGCCGGGTGACTTCCTCATCCCACCCTGGTCTCCACAAAATGTATCCATGGTCTCTCTTATGGTCAATGAAGCAGATCCATATCTTTCCAGTCAGGACCGTACCCTTAGGCTGAATCATGTGAAATCCAAATCTGTGTCTCTTTGGATGGATCTGCCATGCTATCCATCTACTTTCCGGAAGGATGTCTCTCATTCTCCTTGTCAAGTCTTTCTGATGCTCCTTGATTCTGCTTGTACTACTATAGACATACCTGTTTATATTTACATCTGTGTAAGGTCATCATTCACAGGTAAGAGGTAAAAGGTGCATGGCTCACCAGGTCTCATTGTCGGAGCTAATCAATTTACATAGTTGGTATCACAGGGGCTATTGTAAAGAACCCTCTAGCTGATTTTTAGTACAATTTGTCATTAGGATAGTAAACATAATGGTTTCCAAAAGAATATAATTCAACATTCAGGGTTATACAAATACTGGTCGGTGTTAATCAACTAAAGAAGAACACAGGTTAAAAAGTCAACATAAAAATAAAAGTATACTGCTCTTGACATCAGAAAGTATGTCAAGCATAATTAAGAGTTTAAGCTGTATCGTCACAACTAATGAGTCACATTATGAGTTGCTGAGAAGAAATTCACGTAAAATTGGATTTGCCTGTGATTTCAATTTTTTACTTTGATTTGGACTACAACACTCAGCCGATTTTGGTTTCCATTCAATGTTTTATAATGAATTACGAAATTTATATTAATACGTAATTTTCGCTCAATGAGATCTGATTTGTGATTTACGTGTTCCCTTCATTTTTTGAGCAGTATATATATCCTCCTCCACCTCTGGGTTCCTGCTGCAACAGAGACACCTTGTGCTACCTGGCAATATTGCAGTATAAACTCATACACTAGATTAAAGGGCTATCCAGGTCTTAGGCCATCAATAACAGATCTGTGAGGGTCTGACCTCCAACATTCCCACCGATCAGCTTATATCTGCTCCTGTAATGGCTGGATGTCACCCATGTACTGAGCGGATCACAGAGCAGCCCTGTACATTGCTTAGTGCCTGCTGCCGGGTCCTGCACCTTACAGTGAATAGGAGATATGCTGTCACTCATAAACACACATTCTGTATACTTACTATTACTCTAATCTACCTGCCTTATTGGTGGCCTTCTCTTCATATTCACCAGTGTTTGCAGATAATGCAGCTACTGTATATTCTGTATTCAGGAGCCATCTGGGGATTTGACTGTATAAATGGGTTCTGACATGTAAAGAAATACAGCACAACTTTATTTTTTCATGTTCTGCCCAATGTTTCCCGGCAAAGCATTGCCCCGTCATACTGCCTCTGTGTGCTTACTTTTTGCCCACATTGCATTTGGGCTCCATGTCTTCCCTAACTAATGGCACTCATGCATCCAGCCGCCCAGAATCCACCTTTTTTCCATTGCTCCATGACCCTATTGTAATAATCATGTCTCCGTTGTAAGTGCTGTTTGCAGTGGGTAGCGGTCAGCATGGGCAGTTTGATGGATCTGAAGCTAGCAATCTTCTTGATGTGCTTTATCCCCTTTCTAGCATAGCCTTGTTCTGTGACGTTGGACTTAGATGAGCTAGCCTTTGTGTGCCATTTGCATCCAAAGAGTCGCAGGAGTCTGTAACCGTCACTTGTCAATTTTCCTTCTTTGGACCACTTCTGGTAGTTACTAACCTCTGTAAATCAGGAACACCAAGGCATTTTGGAGAAGCTCAAACCAAGTTGTTTACTGATCACTGTTACGCACACGCCCGGACAGACTGGCGTGAGCATGATTAGTGATCCCACTGGACCATGAACCGAGGAGTGCCTGGAGGGGCGTAACCAAGTATCAACCCGGTCCGACCAAGGTCACACGGCGGCTTAGTCGACTCCGTGAACCAGAGAGGAACCGAGCAGAGGGACCAGGTGCTACTCCAGGTCAGACCCCGGTCACAGCTGTTGACCCACACCGGGGAATGCAGGAAGAGGCAGGTTAGACTGGCATATAGACAGGTGGGTACTGGCAGGCACGGCTGGTATGCAGACAGGTGGGTATTGGCAGGCAAGGCTGGTATGCAGACAGGTGGGCACTGGCAGGCATGGCTGGCATGCAGACAGGTGGGCACTGGCAGGCACGGCTGGCATGCAGACAGGCGGGTACTGGCAGGTAGGAACACAGGCAGGATAGGGAGCAGTACAGACTGGGATACAGGAACGGAGCCACAGGTGCGGTAGACAAGCAGAGCAGAGCAAAACCCGCAGGTGCAGTAGACAAGCAGAGCAGAGCAAAACCCGCAGGTGCAGTAGACAAGCAGAGCAGAGCAAAACCGCAGATGCGGTGAACAAGCAGAGCAGAGCAAAACCGCAGGTGCGGTGAACAAGCAGAGCAGAGTGAAACTGCAGGTGCGGTGAACAAGCAGAGCAGAGGAAAACTGCAGGTGCGGTGAATAAGCAGAACCAGATACACACAAGGTACTTACAATGAAGTAGCGAGTGTTCACAAAACTCACAAACAGAAGTTCAGAGACAACGAGTTGGAGTTAGGTGCAGGTTCAGACACTGCAGGAAAAGGGAAGGTTCGGACATAGAGACAAACAGGTAACGGGCTAGGACACAGTTCAGACAGGAACAACATACAGGAACAAGACTGGGAACTCAGCCCCCAGGGTGGCGGAGACAGACTAGAAGTTACAGATACAGGTAACAGGCCTGGGTATACAGCCCCCAGGGGCGGATCACACAAGATACAGGACAGGACCTGGAAACGCATTTGCAAGGAACACACTGAAGAAAAGTGTTGCTCAGGCACCCCCTACTGGGTGGAGGGAGTTTAAGTATCCAGTGACTCACAGCAATAGGCTGGGGAGGCATTAGGAGTGCGCACACAGTAACTATAAGAATCAGGCAGTAACCGTGCCGCCGCCCTAAGCAATCAGACAAGAGACACAGCAGGTAGTGGAGCAAAGTGTGCAGCCTGGATTGATAGGTAAGATGGCAGTCTTGCATGGTAGGAGGTGGTAAGCCATGCCAGCAGGCCGACAGGGATGTTACAGTACCTCCCCCTTTACGCCCCCTCTTCTTCAAGCTAGCAAGGATTTTCTGCAGAGAATTTGGAGGCCGAGCCTTCTCTTCAAGAATATTACCTCTTCTGTCCACTAGAGGGAGCGAAACTGGTCTCACCATCTTGGTGACTAGGATGCTTCCTCCCATCGAGCCATCCTCAGCAACAGATGAAGTGAGTGAAGTACCAGGAACAGGACACAGGAAAGTCTCTCTCCATTTGTTAATATTGGGTAGCACCCCAAAAGATTCACGGGACAACTGGAGATCTGTCACGGGTGTGTTGCCACGAAGATCGTCACGAGTACACAGCCTGACTTCTCGCAGCTGACTTGTTGGTGCTTTGTGTTTTCTCGGCAGTGTAGGAGTTAATTCTCTCTCTCTCTGGGCTAGCTGAGGTCCAGCCTCGCCCAGCTGCAATCAATGCTTCTTTAGTGAGACTCCTTTATATTCCTGCAGGTCTGTTTGGGAGGTGTCGGTGAAAGCTTTTCATTCAGACTTACAGAGCGGATCGTGGTGTTTGGAGTTGCTGAGATAAGTGTATTTGGAAGTGTGTTTTCCCTTTCCTCGCTTTATCATTTATCTCCTTTCCCGTTGGTGTTCCCTCTGTTGTAGTTGTTTAGAAGTTGTATGCAAGGTGGTTTTGGTTTTTCCCTTGTACTGTCTCGTTCGTCTAAATACTGTGTGTGGGCATATTATTTCTGGTTCCCTATTGTTGTGATCGGGGTCCTTCTCAGGACTAGATTACTTAGGTGCAGGGATCCTCAGAAGGTAGGGGTTACGCTGGCGGCCTGGACCTCTGTACCTTTAACAGTACCTCCAGGATGAGGGATTAGTCAGGGCCCCAGCTTAGGGTCAGCTTAGGCCCCTTACCTCCAGTATTCTGTGACAGTGTGACATTTTCACCGACCATCTTAGTTTTTCTCCAGCTACCATGGATCCAGTAGCCGGTCTAGCTCGGCAGTTGCAGAGTTTGTCCATGGGGCTGGCGGACGTTAGGTCCAAGGTTTTGCATCCTCTGGAGCAAGCCGGACCAGAACCTAAAGTAGCTCTCCCTGACAGGTTCACTGGGGGGCGGGACAAGTTTTTTGTTTTCCGGGAGGCATGCAAATTGTACTTTCGGCTGCGGCCTCGGTCATCGGGCAGTGAAGAACAAAGGGTGGGAATTGTCATCTCGCTCCTACAAGGGGACCCACAATCTTGGGCGTTCTCTCTTCCCCCAAGCTCCCCGGTTCTCCAGTCAGTGGATAGGTTTTTCGCTGCTCTGGGACTCGTATATGATGACCCAGATCGGATCTCCCTTGCTGAGTCTAAGTTACGTAGGATTCAGCAGGGAGATCGTCCGGCGGAGGAATTCTGTTCGGAGTTCCGTAGGTGGGCCACGGACACCCAGTGGAATGACCCGGCTCTTAGGAGCCAGTTTTGTCATGGTTTATCCGACAAATTACAGGATGTGTTGGCACAGTATGACTCTCCCGCGTCACTGGAAGCCGCTATGGCCCTTGCTATTCGCGTTGACAGACGGCTTCGGGAGAGGTGCGGGATAACTCTACCCCCTGTAATGTCTCCACCTCCTACAAGGTCCCCTCATATGGTGGTTCCCCTGGTCAGTCCGGAGGAGCCTATGCAATTAGGAGGGACATCATTTCGGGGAAGGGGACCGGTGGTGCGCCATAAGACAGGAAGGTGTTTTCTCTGCGGGAAAAAGGGACATTTTATTGGGGGGTGTCCATCCCGTCCCTTGCAGAGTAAAGAGTCGTTGAAAAAACTGTTGATCCCAGGTTGTGTGGTGGACGGCAATCTGGGAGTAGGTATTTCGTCCCTAGGTTCGTCTCAGTTTCTCGTACCGGCGGAGGTGGTGGTGGGTACGAGAACTGAGAGGATATCTGTTCTTCTGGATAGTGGGGCCGGGGCTAATCTGGTTGATGCTCGGTTTGCCCGGGTTCAAGGTATGCGATTGAGTGAGTTGGCTAAACCCATCCCCATATTCTCGATCGATGCCAGACCTCTCGGTCAGGGAAGTTTTTTGCAAGCTGTGCATGGCGTAAAACTTCAAGTGGGGGCAATACATAAAGAACTGTTGTCTTGCTACGTGTTGGAGGGTCTTCCCACTCCTATAGTGTTGGGCCTTCCTTGGTTAGCTAAGCATAACCCGGTTATTAATTGGCAAACCAGAGAGATAAGCCAATGGAGTAAATTCTGTAATAAAAACTGCATGAACACGGTCATCGGTGCGGTTACTCCTTGGGTCTTACCTCCATTTCTGGCGGACTTTGAGGATGTATTCTCGGAGAATGGGTGTCAGGAACTACCTCCTCATCGCGTGTATGACTGTTCTGTAAAACTGCTCCCTGAGGCCAAGTTACCTAAAGCTAGGTTGTATAACCTTTCTGGTCCTGAGAGGCAGGCCATGAAGGATTATATTTCTGAAAGTCTGGCTAAGGGGCATATTAGACCTTCATCTTCTCCGGTGGCCGCGGGGTTCTTCTTTGTTAAGAAGAAAGATGGAGGCCTACGCCCTTGCCTGGATTTCCGTGAACTTAATCGGATTACGGTCCGAGATCCGTATCCGCTCCCACTTATTCCCGATCTCTTTAATCAGATCGTGGGCGCCAAATGGTTCTCTAAGTTGGATCTCAGGGGGGCGTACAATCTGATTAGGATGAAGGAGGGGGATGAGTGGAAGACGGCTTTTAACACTCCGGAGGGGCATTATGAGAACCTTGTCATGCCATTCGGTCTGACTAATGCCCCGGCGGTGTTTCAACACTTTGTTAATGATATTTTTCGCCACCTGGTGGGACAGTTTGTTGTCATATATCTGGATGATATCTTAATTTACTCGCCGGATCTGGTGTCTCATCAGGAGCACGTTAGACAGGTGTTACAGATCTTGCGGGATAATAAACTGTATGCCAAGTGGGAAAAGTGTGTGTTCGCCGTACAGGAACTCCAGTTTTTAGGCTTCCTGGTTTCAGCGTCCGGTTTTCGTATGGACCCTGGGAAAGTGCGGGCAGTTCTTGAGTGGGATCGGCCGGAGAATCTTAAGGCACTACAACGTTTCCTGGGGTTTGCTAACTATTACCGGAAGTTCATTCGTAATTTCTCGTCCATGGTTAAGCCTCTCACAGACATGACTAAAAAGGGGACGGATTTTTCTAGGTGGTCTGACAAGGCTTGTCAAGCATTCTCCTCCTTGAAAAAATGTTTTGCCTCGGCACCCATACTCATTCAACCTGATGCGTCTCAGCCATTCTTTGTAGAGGTAGACGCTTCCGAGGTAGGGGTGGGAGCAGTATTGTCACAGGGTTCGTCCCCTGGTAAGTGGCATCCGTGCGCTTTTTTCTCTAAAAAATTGTCGTCCGCTGAGAGGAATTACGATGTCGGCAATAGGGAACTCTTGGCCATTAAGTTAGCTTTTGAGGAGTGGCGCCATTTTTTGGAGGGGGCAGTTCATCCGGTCACCGTCATCACCGATCACAAGAACCTGCTATATCTGGAGTCCGCTAAACGTCTGAATCCCAGACAAGCTAGGTGGTCATTGTTTTTTACCAGGTTTAATTTCGTCGTTACATATCGTCCTGGGTCTAAAAATGTAAAGGCGGATGCCTTATCTCGTAGTTTCCCTGAGGCCGGGAATACGGACGACCCGATTCCTATTCTTCAGGAGGGGGTGGTGGTTTCGGCAGTATGCTCTGAGCTGGAGGAGGAGATATTGGAGGCTCAGGGAGACGCCCCTGTTGGACCTCCGGGGAGACTGTTCGTTCCAGATCAGTTGCGACAAAAGGTGATCGAGGCACACCATAACTCAGTTTTTGCAGGACACCCGGGGAGTAAAGCAACTGTGGATCTCCTCTCGCGTCGGTTTTGGTGGCCTAACTTACATAAAGAGGTGGTAACTTTTGTCGCGTCCTGTGGGGTTTGTGCGCGCTCTAAGACCTCACATACCCGTCCGTCTGGGGCCCTCTTACCTTTGAAGATCCCGGAGCATCCTTGGACTCATCTGTCTATGGACTTTATTACTGACCTCCCTCCGTCTTCGGGTAAAACGGTCATACTCGTTGTAGTGGACAGGTTCAGCAAGATGGCACATTTTATCGCTCTTCCGGCTCTCCCTAATGCTAAAACTCTTGCGCAGGTGTTCATTGGGGAGATTGTGAGGCTTCACGGGGTACCCTCCGAGGTGGTGTCTGATCGGGGGTCTCAGTTTGTGTCCAAGTTCTGGAAGGCGTTTTGTGCACGGCGGGGGATGCATTTGTCATTCTCGTCGGCTTTTCATCCTCAGACCAATGGTCAGACGGAACGTATGAACCAGAGCTTGGAGACATATCTTCGGTGTTTTGTGTCAGAGAACCAGGAGGACTGGGCTTCTTTCCTACCTCTGGCAGAGTTTGCTCTCAATAATAGGCGGAGCGAGTCCACTGGTAAGTCCCCGTTTTTTGGGGCATATGGTTTTCACCCCCAGTTTTGTACTTTCAGTAGGGGGGGCTCTTCGGGGGTTCCGGAGGAGGAACGATTTTCCTCATCTCTCGCTTCAGTATGGAGAGGGGTGCTGAAGAATCTGAATACTATGGGGAACCGATACAAACGTATGGCTGATAGGAGGAGAGTGTCTGGTCCGGACCTAAGTGTGAACGATCAGGTATGGTTGTCTACCAGGAATATTAAACTTAAGGTTCCCTCCTGGAAACTGGGTCCCAGGTTCATCGGGCCGTACAGAATCAGTTCTGTTATTAATCCGGTGGCATTCCGTCTTGACCTCCCCCCTACGTTTAAAATTCACAACGTGTTTCACAGATCATTGCTTAAGAGGTATGTGGCGCCGGTGGTACCGTCACCTTTACCTCCCCCTCCTGTGGTTGTCAATGGTAACTTGGAGTTCCAGGTATCGAGGGTCATTGATTCACGCTTTAATCGCCGGTCCCTTCAGTACTTGGTTCATTGGAAGGGGTATGGTCCTGAGGAGAGGATGTGGGTTCCTGCGTCGGATATTAACGCAGACCGATTAGTTCGGGCCTTCCACACGACTCACCCGGATAAACCTGGCCCTGAGGGTCCAGAGGCCCCTCGTAGAAGGGGGGGTACTGTCACGGGTGTGTTGCCACGAAGATCGTCACGAGTACACAGCCTGACTTCTCGCAGCTGACTTGTTGGTGCTTTGTGTTTTCTCGGCAGTGTAGGAGTTAATTCTCTCTCTCTCTGGGCTAGCTGAGGTCCAGCCTCGCCCAGCTGCAATCAATGCTTCTTTAGTGAGACTCCTTTATATTCCTGCAGGTCTGTTTGGGAGGTGTCGGTGAAAGCTTTTCATTCAGACTTACAGAGCGGATCGTGGTGTTTGGAGTTGCTGAGATAAGTGTATTTGGAAGTGTGTTTTCCCTTTCCTCGCTTTATCATTTATCTCCTTTCCCGTTGGTGTTCCCTCTGTTGTAGTTGTTTAGAAGTTGTATGCAAGGTGGTTTTGGTTTTTCCCTTGTACTGTCTCGTTCGTCTAAATACTGTGTGTGGGCATATTATTTCTGGTTCCCTATTGTTGTGATCGGGGTCCTTCTCAGGACTAGATTACTTAGGTGCAGGGATCCTCAGAAGGTAGGGGTTACGCTGGCGGCCTGGACCTCTGTACCTTTAACAGTACCTCCAGGATGAGGGATTAGTCAGGGCCCCAGCTTAGGGTCAGCTTAGGCCCCCTACCTCCAGTATTCTGTGACAGTGTGACAAGATCCTCCACCTGGTTGGAGGGGTGCAGAGACTCGGGGGTAACCACTGCCTTGATGTACACTGGTTTCTGAGATGACACATCTGCGAGGCAGGGCGGTGCCTAAAGCCTGATCATTGATACAATTGTCGAGACTGTGTGGGGACAATGCCTCCGCTTCCCTTCCTTCGGAGACTTCAGCGCACAGCGAGTCAGCGACTAGCAGATCTGGTGAAGAAGAAGAAGACACTGCTGACTGTCCTGAAGATATGGGGACTGGACACCCGTTGTACCTCAACAGTCCCCCAGGAAACACCTTGCAGGATCTCCAGACCTGAGCGGGCACTAGATCGCTCGGCTCTGGACGACCTGTGGGTAAACCAGACAGCACCTGGAATGTGAACTTCTTCATGTGTAATGCTCCAATCTGGAGCTTAATTTGTACAGACATATTTTGACTGTTTCTAAGTAGGGCTCGTCCTTCCGCTGACAATGCCCAAACCGGATTCTGTAGTTGTCGAACGGGAATCAGACACCGACTCTTCAAGGCTTTACGCCCAAAACTTCCGGTTAATCCGAGGCCTTCACTTGCCACGGAGACAGTCACGGTCTTCTGTGGAGAGGAAACAATAACGCCAAGGGCAGCCTCTCCTACAGGCCTAATGTCTTGGTATTCTCCAACCTTCGCTGGACAGAGACCGTCAGGGTGTCCCAAACAACTGCCTCGAGAACGCAATCTGATTTTGTGACCGAGTTCCGGCCTCTGCTTTGCCTGACGAACATGGTCATCCTTCAGGGATTCTGTGCGGGTAGCTGCCTCTACAGGCTGGGGAACAGTAGGTCTTTGGCAGGACAGAACCTGGTGTGACGGTTTACCTCTACGCCTTGCACGTCTGGACTCCCTCTTGAGGTTGGGAAGAGAAGTATTCTGTGGAGCATTGTCATCTTGTGTAAATTCTGTGTGGGCAGCAGTCTTCAGGCTGGAGAGCTGGTGGGCTACCTACACGCATCACCCATCGGTACTGCTCCAGGATACTGGGAAGGGAAGCTTTAGCAGAAGCCTCAGGGTTAGGGTCATCGAAGACCATTAGAAAGGCCACTAGGAAGGCCTGCAGGTCAGACGATAGGATCCCATGATTCCCATAGGGGGGTGATCCAATTCAAGGCATCACCCGCTAAGTAGGACATCATGAATGCTACTTTAGCCCAATCAGTGGGAAAATAGTGAGCATAGAATTTGAAATGCAGCACACATTGCTCCACAAATGCACGGCTTTGTTTTGGATCCCCATAGTACCATGGTGGATCCGCAGGAACGAGTGCTGATAGCTCCATTTGGGCTGGTGCGTAAATCGCCTGGACATCAACTTGAGAACATTTTTTTCCTTGGTGCACATATTCGCCAGACAAGAATTCAAATGTCTCAGAGAGCAAAGGGCCGTGGGGCTCAACGGGGACCATGGCCTGAGCAAACTGTTACGCACACGCCCGGACAGACTGGCATGAGCATGATTAGTGATCCCACTGGACCATGAACCGAGGAGTGCCTGGAGGGGCATAACTAAGTATCAACCCGGTCCGACCAAGGACGCACGGCGGCTCAGTCAACTCCGTGAACCAGGGAGGAACCGAGCAGAGTGACCAGGTGCTACCCCAGGTCAGACCCCGGTCACAGCTGTTGACCCACACCGGGGAATGCAGGAACAGGCAGGTTAGACTGGCATATAGGCAGGTGGGTACTGGCAGGCATGGCTGGTATGCAGACAGGTGGGTATTGGCAGACACGGCTGGTATGCAGACAGGTGGGCACTGGCAGGCACGGCTGACATGCAGACAGGTGGGCACTGGCAGGCACGGCTTGCATTCAGACAGGCGGGTACTGGCAGGTAGGAACGCAGGCAAGATAGGCACCAGTACAGACTGGGATACAGGAACGGAGCTGCAGGTGCGGTAGACAAGCTGAGCAGAGAAAAACCCGCAGGTGCTGTAGACATGCAGAGCAGAGTAAAACCCGCAGGTGCAGTAGACAAGCAGAGCAGAGCAAAACCCGCAGGTGCGGTAGACAAGCAGAGCAGAGCAAAACCGCAGATGCAGTGAACAAGCAGAACCAGATACACACAAGGTACTTACAATGAAGTAACGAGTGTACGCAAAACTCACGAACAGAAGTTCAGAGACAACGAGTTGGAGTTAGGTGCAGGTTCAGACACTGCAGGAAAAGGGAAGATTCGGACATAGAGACAAACAGGTAACAGGCTAGGACACAGTTCAGACAGGAACTGAACCAGGAACAACATACAGGAACGAGACTGGTAACTCAGCCCCCAGTGTGGCGGAGACAGACTAGAAGTCACAGATACAGGTAACAGGCCTGGGTATACAGCCCCCAGGGGCGGAACAGACAAAATACAGGACAGGACCTGGCAACTCAGTTGCAAGGAACACACTGAAAAAAAAGTGTTGCAACTGGGTGGAGGGAGTTTAAGTATCCAGTGACTCACAGCAATAGGCTGGGGAGGCATTAGGAGTGCGCACGCAGTAACTATAAGAATCAGGCAGTAACCGTGCCACCGCCCTAAGCAATCAGACAATAGACACAGCAGATACTGGAGCAAAGAGTGCAGCCTGGATTGATAGGCAAGTTGGCGGTCTTGCTTGGTGGGAGGTGGTAAGCCATGCCAGCACGCCGCCAGGGATGTTACAATCATAATTTGGTCCTTGCAAAAGTCAATGATATCTGTCACTGGATTTCACAGTACAAACTACAAAATACATGGTTAAATAGAGCCCTTAGACCCAATGGAGTTGGTGTACTTACTTTGAAATCCCTGTCAAATTGGCTGGGCAATCATAATTGAAAGTTTTAGCTTCATCACCACCTAGCCTGATTGGCAGCTCCTCAGTGTGCTCCTCCCAGCTGCGGTTGAGGTTCCATCAACCTAGCCTGATTGACAACTCCTCTGTGTCCCTCCTCCTTGCTGCTGAATCTCCTCCCACATAGTCAGATTCAAAGCTCCTTAGTGTCCCTCCTCCCTGCTGCTGAGATCTCACACTGCTCAATACAAGCCATAGCTGTCAGTCAGGGTAGTTGGCGATAGACTGAATATACTTGGACTCATGAGGTCTCTCACTTCTCCACTGAACTCCTAAAATACTCCTTTTTATATTGAGACCATACACTCATTCTGATTTGGATTTTCACAGTAAGTACATCAGCCTCATTAGGTCTATTTAATAATGTATGCAGTTTGTATTGTGAAATCGAATAACAGATCCCCTTTAAGCTGAATGGTCGCTCGCTGACCAATATATCCTATGCCATGTCATCCCTATGTAGCTCAAGGATGAAAAAGATACAGATGCTGAACACAACAAAGATTATCCATTCCAAAATGTCAGACGTCTTTATTTGATACTAAACTATGACATGCAAGTAAAGTAAAACAGAAATTAAATTATTCTCATTGGACCATAGAAAAACAGAAAGATTGGATCGTGAGGATTTCTTGGATGCTCGAGGGATGAACGATAAATCTGGTAAGAGCATGCAATTCGGAGGTTCCTTCCTATTTGTCTTTGCAGACGTTGTATATATAATTAGAGATGAGCGTTGTTCTACTCGAACTGTTCGCCAATCTCAAATTCGAGCTGTTTTGGGCGGTGTTCGAGCCGGTCGGCGAACACGAACAATTTGAGAAAAATTCGGCTGTTCGAGGTTATGTTCGATAACTGTTCGTGCACCAAAATCATAACTGGATTTTTTCTCAGTAATGATGAAAATTAATGTTAATACGCAGTTTGAGTGTACAGCGGGGCGGGGGGAGGGGCAGGGGATGGATCTCTGCAGGAACAATGAAGATCTCCATTTTTTTTTCTCTTTCCCGCATTTGCAGTGGGGAGGTGCAATCTGTCAGCCTATCAGCAGCGCACACACGGAGCGAAGTGCTTTTTTTCACACAAGCAAGGGCATGTGTCATTGGCAGTGTATGTCACATGTCCTTGCCCTATAAGACCAAGCCATTTTCCCCGTCGCCACCATTTTCTCACTGCTGCAGCTGCGTGTTAGACGGCACCGCTGTTGCTGTGTGCGCTATACCTTGTTAATTTCAAGCCAATTTTCGCACAAATATACAGATAGCTTGGGAGTAGGGAATAGTTGTGATTGCAGTCCTTTTAAGGACTAGGTTACAGCATTTCCTACGACTTTTATCAGGCAGGTCTGTGCTCTTAAATAGATAGATTGTGGGAGTAAAGACTAATTGTAATTGGAGTCCTTTTCAGGACTAGGTTACATCAGTTCCTATCAGTTTTTGCCAGGCAGGTCTGTGCCAGTGCTGTGCAAGTTTTTTTCACAGCATTTGGCTGAATCTAGCAAAGCTAATCCTTTTTGGCCTATTGCAGAGTGTGTTAGTCAGTGGAGTAGCCTATCTGTGTTGCAAGATATACCACCTGTGTATAGAATACCAATTTTTTTACTGCACCTAGTGAAGTAAAATCTTTTGGGCATAGCATCATTCTATTAGTCCATCTATACTGACCTCCATCAGGTTGCAAACTGAATATAATTTTTTTCTGCATCTAGCTCTGAAAAAATATTTGGGCTTCTAGCAGTGTGTGGGACTTGGTCTATTAGTCCATCTATACTGACCTCCATCAGGTTGCAAATTAAAAATAATTTTTTTCTTCATTTAGCTCTGAAAAAATATTTGGGCTTCTAGCAGCGTGTGGGACTTGTTCTATTAGTCCATCTATACTGACCTCCAACAGGTTGCAAATTAAAAATAATTTTTTTCTGCATCTAGCTCTGAAAAAATATTTGGGCTTCTAGCAGTGTGTGGGACTTGGTCTATTAGTCCATCTATACTGACCTCCATCAGGTTGCAAATTAAAAATATTTTTTTTCTGCATCTAGCTCTGAAAAAATATTTGGGCTTCTAGCAGTGTGTGGGACTTGGTCTATTAGTCCATCTATACTGACCTCCATCAGGTTGCAAATTGAATAAAAAAAATTTCTGCATCTAGCTCTGAAAAAATATTTGGGCTTCTAGCGTTGTGTGGGACTTGGTCTATTAGTCCATCTATACTGACCTCCATCAGGTTGCAAATTAAAAATAATTTTTTTCTGCATCTAGCTCTGAAAAAATATTTGGGCTTCTAGCAGTGTGTGGGACTTGGTCTATTAGTCCATCTATACTGACCTCCATCAGGTTGCAAATTAAAAATAATTTTTTTCTTCATTTAGCTCTGAAAAAATATTTGGGCTTCTAGCAGTGTGTGGGACTTGGTCTATTAGTCCATCTATACTGACCTCCATCAGGTTGCAAATTGAATATAATTTTTTTCTGCATCTAGCTCTGAAAAAATATTTGGGCTTCTAGCGGTGTGTGGGACTTGGTCTATTAGTCCATCTATACTGACCTCCATCAGGTTGCAAATTAAAAATAATTTTTTTCTGCATCTAGCTCTGAAAAAATATTTGGGCTTCTAGCAGTGTGTGGGACTTGGTCTATTAGTCCATCTATACTGACCTCCATCAGGTTGCAAATTAAAAATAATTTTTTTCTGCATCTAGCTCTGAAAAAATATTTGGGCTTCTAGCGGTGTGTGGGACTTGGTCTATTAGTCCATCTATACTGACCTCCATCAGGTTGCAAATTGAATATAATTTTTTTCTGCATCTAACCCAGCCAATAGTTTTGGCCTAATACCACAGTTTGGCCACTCAGCTCTGCTCGGTTACCATCCATTGTTTTTTTGTGCAAACAACTCCAGAGTTGTGAATTAGTTAACCACCAAAATGAGTGGAAAAAGGCCTGCTGCTGGTGGAAAGGGGAATAGGCGTGTTGGGAAGGGGAAAAAAGGTTGTGTCCGTGGGGTAGGTGCAGAAGAAAGACCATCTTCCAGCCAAACTAAAATGTCTACTTCTTTTAGCGGACAATGTGATAAGATCCCTTTCTTACGGCCACGCCAATCGCTACAAATTCCAGATGAGGCACAAAAACAGCAGGTGCTTCAACGGATATCAAGTGCTCCTTTAAGTGGGCTCTCCTCCACATCAACTTCAACATCACAAATACTCCAGTCCTCAAAGGTGTCACCCAAATCGCACTTGCTTCCTCACAGCTCCCAAATCTCCAGCTGCCCGTCTGAGTATGAGGTAGAACAGATGGTTGAGTCTGCAGAGCTGTTTACTCATACTATAGCCTGGGAATCAGAGGTCGACTCCAGCGCTTCTGTGAATCCAGACGAGGAAATGATCTGCACTGATGCCCAGAATCTTTATGAGTCGGATCCAGGACCAGACGCAGAAGGTTCTGACCATAATGTAGACCCTCATTCCCAAACTGTAACTCCTGTTGGTGGAGACAATGAGGAAGACGATGATAAGACTCAAATACCTGATTGGAGCGACAACTTTAGTTTTTTGTCAGGGCAGGAACAGGTTGGCTCTGAGGACGACGGGTGTGATAACGCACAGGGTGATGATGATGAGGTCGGAGATCCCACTTACTGTCAACCCACAGTCAGCCAAGAGATGAGGTCAGCAGAGGAGGTGGAGGAAGATGCTAGTGACGACGAGGTCAGGTTGCGCCTTCCTGGACAGAGACGTAGTACTGGAAGCACGTCAACAACTGCATCCTCAAACACAACTCTGCCTCTCACCACAAGTCGTGGTGGCTCTTCAGGTCGCATGGGTGCTAAGCCTTGCATAGCCTGGGCATTTTTTCAGATCGATAAAGATGACCCAACTCGTGTTATCTGTAACATTTGTCAGCAAAAGCTAAGTAGAGGCCAAAAAATACATAGTTTGAGTACTTCATGCATGAACCGGCACATGGACATGAAGCATAAGTTGCAGTGGGAAGCTCAGTGTGCTACAATGCGGTCTAGCCGGCCGGGCCAACCACCGTCTGCCATATCTTGTGCATCCGCGGCCTCTTCATCCTCTGTGACTGGGGGGACAGCAGTCACACCTGTTTTGGGGCGCAGACCTGCCACCTCTTTACCCGCAACAGCCAGCGTGATTGGCAGGTCATCATTTTCTTTGGAGGTGGTAACACCAGCTGGTCTTGAGCGCTGTCCGACATCGATAGCACCACCTTTGGATCAAGGCAACCTAACATGTCCGCCTGCATTTTCCTCACAGACCGGCAGTTTGCCGGGGACACCCTTATCAACCCCGTCTAAGCACAATAGCCAGCCCTCGGTCCCTCAGATGTGGACAAGTAAAAGACCATTTCCTCCTAGCCATGAGAAAGCTAAGAAGTTGAATTTCACCATCTGCAAGCTCTTGGCTACAGAAATGCTGCCTTTCCGCCTGGTGGACACAGAGGATTTTCGAGACCTTATGTCCGTCGCAGTGCCCCAGTACCAGATGCCCAGTCGGCACTACTTCTCAAAGAAAGGTGTGCCTGCGCTCCACCAGCATGTCGCACACAACATCATCGCTTCTTTGAGAAACTCTGTGTGTGACAGGGTGCATTTCACCACAGACACTTGGACGAGTAGGCATGGACAGGGGCGTTACATGTCGCTGACTGGGCACTGGGTAACTATGGTGACAGCAGGACAAGGGGCTGCTGTCCAAGTCTTGCCGTCCCCACGAGTTGTGCGTCAATCCTCTTTATGTCATTTTTCCTCCACTGCTTCTGCCTCCTCAACCTCCTCTCGGTCTTCCACCTGCACCCAAAGCCTGTCTGGTCATGCCACAAGCTTTCTAACTGCGCAGAAGGGATCCTGCACACCTCCTTACTATGCTGGCAGTAGGGCTCAACGTCATCAGGCGGTTTTTACATTGAAATGTCTGGGAAATGTGAGTCACACAGCTGAGGAGTTGTGGTCAGCTCTGGAGAACCAATTTCATGAATGGTTGTCTCCACTGGACCTGAAACCAGGGAAGGCCGTGTGCGACAATGCTGCAAACCTGGGTGCGGCCCTTCGCCGGGGCAATGTCACACACGTGCCTTGTATGGCTCACGTGTTGAACCTGGTTGTCCAGCAATTTTTAGCCCACTATCCCAGACTAGATGGCCTTCTGCAGAGGGCACGGTCGCTGTGTGCTCACTTCCGCCGTTCGCATCCTGCAGCTCAGCGACTTACATCTCTACAGAAGTCGTTGGGCCTGCCACTTCACCGGCTAAAATGCGATGTGCCTACCCGGTGGAATTCAACTCTGCACATGTTGCAGCGACTGTGGCAGCACCGACAAGCCCTGGTGCAATACGTTCTGACGTATAGCCTGGGCCAACGAGATTCAGAGGTGGGGCAAATCACGCTGGAGGAGTGGTCTCAGATCAGGGACCTATGCACCCTTCTGCACAGTTTTGAAATGGCGACGAAGATGTTTAGTGCTGACGATGCCATTATCAGCATGACTATTCCGGTGATTTACATGCTGGAGCACATGTTAAACAGAATTCGGAGTCAGGTGGTGGCACAAGAGGAGGTGGAGGAAGTAGAGGAGGAGGAGTTGTATGCGGAAGGGCTAACATCTGCAAGGTCCAGACGGTCGGCAGCACCAAGGCGGCAGGCATGTGAGGGTGGGGGAGATGATTTTACCAGGGCGCATGGTAGCAGCCAAACTAGTGAGGAAGGTGCAGGAGCCCAGGAAGAAGTGGAGGACGAACTGATGGAAGACTCATCAGATGAGGGAGACCTTGATCACATTTCTGTTGTGCGAGGTTGGGGGGAGAGGACAGAGGAAGGAAGCATGATTGCTACCTCGCCACCAACACAACAGGGACTTGGTGCTCCTGGATGCGCAACACACATGAGTGCCTTCTTGCTGCACTACCTGCAACATGACCCTCGAATTGTGAGAATTAGAAATAATCCTGACTACTGGGTTGCCACACTGTTAGATCCCCGGTACAAAAGTAAATTTGCAGAAATTATTCCTGCCATAGAAAGGGATGCACGCATGCAGAAGTATCAGCAGAGACTGTTGCAGAATCTTACATGTGCTTTTCCACAAAATAAAGGTGGTGCACGTAGTGAATCTCACAGTTCCAACTTGCCAACCGTGGGACCGTCAAGTGTTCAGCACTCAAACCGTAACAGAACCACAGTATCTGCTGGTAACATCAATTTTGCGGAATCATTTCACCACTTTTTTAGCCCATCCTTTGCAAGGCCACAGGAGACAAGAAGTCTGACACATAGTCAACGCCTAGAGACGATGGTACAGGAGTATCTCCAAGTAAACATTGAAGCCACGACTGTGTCACTGGACCCTTGCTCTTTTTGGGCTTCCAATCTGGATAAATGGCCGGAGCTAGCCACTTACGCCTTGGAGATCTTGTCATGCCCCGCAGCCAGCGTTCTGTCTGAACGTGTGTTCAGCGCTGCTGGTGGTGTGCTGACAGATAAGCGCACGCGGCTCTCCACTGATAATGTAGACAGACTCACGTTCATAAAGATGAACAAATCATGGATCCGAAACGACTTTTCTACCCCTGTGTCATCCTGGGGAGAGTAAAAGCTTGATGATTGGTTAAAATCACCCTACCAACCGTTTTAAGCTTTCAAATTACTAATCATGTTTATCTGTATCTTGACTGGAAAATAATTTGGGCTTTGTAGCAGTGTGCAGCACTGATCCTATTAGGCCATCTATAATAAGCTTCACCAGATTTAAAATTAAAAATAATTTTTAGCTGCATCTAGCCCGGAAAATAATTTTGGGGCTCCGAGATGCGCAAGACACATAAGTGCCTTCTTGCTGCACTACCTGCAGCATGACCCTCATATTGTCAGAATTCGAAGTAATCATGACTACTGGGTTGCCACACTCTTAGATCCCCCAAACTTTTCGATCAACCTTTTCATTTTAATAAAGACCAAAAAAATGGTCATTTTTGAAATTATAAGCATTAGCAGGTTGTTAGAAACTGAAATCAAACAGTTTTCAACTCAAAACTTTATTCTAGGTGATGTTACATTTTCACATAGGACCCCTTGTTCGAAAGGAGCTTCTGAACTCTCTCGTCCATTGAATTTGTCAGGTTTTGGATGGTTTCTGCTTCAATTGTTTTGCATGAGGACAGAATACCCTCCCAGAGCTGTTGCTTAGATGTGAACTGCCTCCCGCCATCATAGACACTCCTTTTAATGATGCTCCAAAGGTTCTGAATGGGGTAGAGGTCAGGGGAGCATGGGGGTCACACCATAAGTTTGTCCCCTTTTATGCCCATATCAGCCAGAGATGCAGATGTTTTATGTGCAGCATGAGATGGTGCATTATCATGCAGAAAAATGATCTTGCTGTGAAATACACGGTTCTTCTTCTTGAACCATGGCAGGAAGTGCTGTTTGAGAAAATCCACATACATTATGGAGTTCATCTTTAGCGCCTTCAGGGATCCTAAAGGGGCCGACAATCTCTCTCCCCATGATTCCAGCCCAAAACATTACTCCACCTCCTCCTTGTTGGTGCTGTAGCCGTGTTTGCGTGGGGTGTCCATCAACCAGCCATCCTCCACTCCATTCATCTGGACCATCGAGCGCTGCACGGCACTCATCCGTGAACAAAACAGTTTTGAAATCAGTCTTCATGTAATGTTTGGCCCACTGGAGCCGTTTCTGCTTGTGTGAAGTGGATAGAGGAGGTCGACAGGATGGCATATGCACAGCTGCAAACCTCTGAAGGACCCTGCATCTTGTTGTTCGGGGACGTTGGAGGCACAAGCAGCTTCAAAAACTTGTCTGCTGCTATGACAAGGCTTTTTTGCCGCTGCTGTTTCAACCTGACGTAATTGCCTGTAGGAAAGAGTCCTCAATTTGCCCTTATCAGCACGCACACGTGTGTACTGTGAATCAGCTACATACTTCTTGATTGCCAAGACACTTCATCCTGATCATCGCACAATGTTGATTGTAGTCATGCCTTGACCTAAACACTCCACAATTTGTTGCTTATCAGCAGCCGACACATCCTTTTTCTTTCCCATTTTGGCAGAAAATGTAGGCTGCTTAATAATGTGAGAGAGCCTTCTTAAGTAGTCTTGCCTTTCATTGGACACACCTGCCAAACTAATTAGCACAGGTGTCTGCAATTGCTTACAGTGATATAAAGAGCCCTGACACACATCACCATCAATGAGTTTAACTGACAAACAAACAAATTCTTCCCTTATCACTCCTAAACACTTTTTGCATAATAATTTGGAACGCGGTGTGCATGTGCTTTTCCACAAAACACCAGTGGTTCACGTAGTGAATCTTACAGTTCTAACTTGCCAACCGTGGTCTGTATGGAATTGTTCAATAAAGGGCCCAAAATTAAGATAACATAGATGGGAGAGGTCTCTATGAATAGGAATTCCTAAGTATTTGATACCCTGTGAGGGCCAGGCAAAGGGAAAGTTGGACTGGATGGAATCCTATATGGATTTAGGGAGGGAGACATCGAGGGCCTCAGACTTCGCTGCATTGATTTTAAAATTTTACCATGTAACAAAGTGATCTATTTCAGCCATAACAGCATGGATGGATATATGTGATTGAGTGATATATACTAGGACATCATCAGCAAATAGAGAGCACTTGTACTCGGTGCCTCCCACCTCAATCCACCTAATATTGGGGTTATGGCGAATTGATGAGAGCAGGTGCTCCGTCACTAGGATGTATAAGAGAGGGGACAGAGGACATCCCTGCCTTGTCCCATTGGTGATTGTGAAAGGTGATGAAAATGTTCTGACGCACCCCCTGGGCCTTGGGACACCCGGAGCCGGACCCTTTTTGGTGGATGCTGGTGGTTGTAGTCTTCGTGGCGGCGATCCGGTTCCGTGGCTCAGGGCGGTCAAACCAGTGGCGGAACTATTTATGTGGTTTTGATGTTTAAATGTCCGACTACGCCACCCGTGGATTGCGGTCAGAGTGAACCGCCGCTACAGGGCAGACCGCTAAGGCTGGTGTTGTGGGTGCAGCAGAGCGTAGCATAACTCCCCACGGGAGGAGTATAGCCTCAGGGCAGTGTATGCGGAGGATGGGGGTGATGGTGCAGGGCAGCAGCAGTAACGACACGGAGTCAGTGATGCAGTTCAGGGCCTTTACTCACAGTTCTTATTATCCAGACCACGTCTGCAGGTAACGGCTGCCCACGTCGTACTGTGCTCACCAGGTGAGGGGCTCAGACAACTCCCAGATAACTTTGGAGCGCTTCACAGGACCCCCTTTGTGTGTCCTTTGTCTGGCCTTTCTTACCAACACTTCTGTCCGGCTGCCTCGGGCCTCCTCTTGGTAAACTTGGCGCCAGTTTCCCTGACCCTATGTGGCGCCTTCCTAGCGGGTGGAGCAAGGGGCTGCGCCACATAAAATGTCAGAGCCTCCGGTTTCTAGCTGAGGGTCGTTTCCTGCCTCCACTAGTTCGGGGACCGGTCTCCCCCTTTGGCCTGACCCCTCCACGCAGGTGGATTCGGGCGTGCGGTGGCGACTCGCCCGTCCGCACCCCTGGGATCCCTTCATTCCTCGTTCCTGGAGCCTTCTCCGCTCCTCTTCCTTCCTTCTCCCTCTTGCAGGCCTGGGCCTCTGTTACTAGGCCCGCCTCCGGAGCAGAGCTCATGCAGAGCCCCTGCTCCCTGCCACTTCTGCTCAGACTTCTCTGCACTGAACTAAGATGGTGCCCACCTTTTATACTCCCTTCTCAATGCACCCAGGAACTGCTTCCTCCCTGCTCCTGCACTGCAGGGTTCCCCTTCCTCAGTGTTCCCTCCCCCCACTCCAGCCAGGGACAGGGACTGTCGTGCCCATCTCAGGGGCATATTGGTCGCCCTGCCCCACGGCAATGTGGTGTAATGCATGCAGGTGTCGGGTCCTGATCCACACTCCATCCTTATCTGAGAGTGAGATATCACACCTCTGGGTGAGGTGCAATACGTCTGTAGCAACCGAGCCCTCGGTGCTACAGTTCCATTTATCTTCAGCCTAGGTGACGTATTGTGATACAGGGCCGTGATTTTGGCTATAAAAGGGTCCCCTAGACCCCTACCCCAAGCTTTTTAAGAGAATCATATATGGCGTGCCAGGAGACTCTATGGAATGCTTTCTCAGCATCCAACGAGAGTATCTACTTACAAATTTTTAACTGCATCTAGCCCAGGAAATACTTTGTGCCTAGTAGCAGTGTCTGCTAGTCAGCGGATTATCCCGGCTGTTAAGCAAGCTACACCACCTGTAGTTTGGACACTTAATTTTTTCAAAGGAAATGCTTCGGGACCACGGGATACTTAGTGAAGAGCATCAGGAGGCACCCCAAGGCATAGGGGCTGGGACTGGCAGTAGGATGCCTTGCGGTGGACAGCCGAGCTCGATCCTTATAAAAGCTTTTTAACTGCAGCAGCTTTAGTGGACGCTACTGGAGCTGGAATTACGCGGCTGCTGGCATGAGACTTGCCCTCCAATAGATCCTTGTAAATGGATTTAAAGTGTATTCATTCAAATTAGAGGGACAATTTAAATTAAAAAGCTTAGAGCTGCCTCCACCACAGGGGGGCTCTCTCGACCCACCAGCGGACAGGCACCAGTATTGGGAGAGGGGGGCTGGCCGTCAGGGTTCACCGCGGCTCTGGCACAAACCCGGCGACACGGAGGTGGCACGGGCAGGAGCGGACTGGCCGTCTCGGCTTCTCACTTTTTGGATTTTAGAAGGGCATGACATGCCTATATCTGTGTCTCCCCCTCCTTTTACTCCTCCACCTCTTTTCTTTTCGCATGACTATATGTACTTGTCACTTTTCCATGTGTTAGTTGTGTCTTCTGAGCAGTTTGTCAGCTTTTGGACACCTTTGAAGGTGTTTTCTATGTGTTTCTATGTGTTTTTGTTTGCCTGCCATTGGTTTTAACGGTGTTCGAAGGTGTTCGACGAACAGTTCGACGAACAGTTCGGCGAACACACGGGTGTTCGACGAACCGAACCGAACTCGAACACTACGGGGGTGGCTCAACACTATATATAATGTGACACATCTTACAAGTGCATCTCACCAAATTAGAAAATCATCAAAAAGTTAATTTATTTCAGTTCTTCAATACAAAAAGTGAAACTCATTATATAGAGTCATTACACACAGAGTGATCTATTTCACTTGTTTATTTCTGTTAATGTTGATTATGGCTTACAACCAATGAAAACACAAAAGTCATTGCTTACACCTTACTAGTATGAAGATTCTTAACCCTTTTTAAACTTTTTATTTCCATCAGAGATGGAAATAAAATGTTTAAAAAGGGTTAAGAATTAGTGTTGCGCGACCACTAAAATGCTCGGGTACTCGGAGCTCGGGTCGAGCTCACCGTGATACCTGGGTGCTCGACCCGAGCAACAAGCCCAATGTTAGTCTATGGGAGACCCGAGCATTTTTGCGGCGGCACCGCCGGCAGTCTGTAAAAAGCCTAAAAAGTGCCCAAGACGATAGTGACTGTGTTCAAATGACAAGGGGACAGCATGGGGATCGCCCCAGGAAGCATTTCTGACCCCCAGGTCACTGCTGTCAACAACGTGGTCAGATGTATTAAGCCACTTTTACGGGCTCACAATAAAACATTCAAAAACGAAACCGAAACTTTTCCTGTGAAATATCTTAAGGAACTTCCTTTCCAGGGTAAAGACTTGTGTATAGGGTAAAATAAATAACCAAAAACAAAAATACTCCTCCACACTTTGGGCTATGTTCACAAGTAGCATTTTTTATGCTTTTTTGCACTTTTGTATTGCTTTCAACAGTGACAAATGCATTCACCGGGAAATGTCATTTTAACATTTTACAACCTTATCTGGCCATGTGCTGTGTGACACATGCATACAGTACTGAAAAGACATGGGAACAGCATGGGGAAGACCCCTGAAAGCATCTCTGACACCCAGGTCACTACCTAAAAGTGTGCCCATCAGAAGTCATCCTTGCCGCATCAGAAGATGCAGACTTGCAACTATCCCCGTGCAAGTCCTTGTCCCAGGGCAGTGTCAATTGTACCTCCCCCATTCCTTGCAATGCAAGCGCAAGTATGCAGCCAACCACCCACCCACCCCCAGGCTTAAATACCATACTGCTTACTTGCACTTGAAATTGAGCCTTTTAGGCATGTGGAGGCGGAATCTGGCCACCACGTCATGGCTGAGTCGGCGGCCTGGTATCCATACTCGGTCCATACTCATTTTAGGGAAAAACAAACCTTCATACAGATAAATGTGTAGCTCTTGGAATGCAAGTAGTAAAAAAAATAGCCAAAAATATTGCTTGACTCTTAAGGGGTACCCCATGTAAATTACAAAGGCCAAAGCATGATTCCATTTTCATTATAAAGTGGACGGTGCTTGTTTTATATTATGCAACATCTAAAACCAGAGTGGCGCTGGGTAAACCAGCTTTACTCTTCTTGATAAAGTAACCAGGACTTGGATCCGAGCGCTCTGAGAACATGGTCATCCGATATCCAAATTTTTTAGCTGCCAACCATGCTAGATTAAGTTTTCTTATTTAAGTTATTCATTTCCCTTCTAGTAGAGGCAAAGTTTGAGTCTCTCCGGCACCCGGGTGTTTTGCAATTGACTACCGGATATGACAGTAGACCTCCAATTGGACTTCCAGCACCTCTTGGGACAACAGTAATTTTCTCCCATTACCTAGCACAAGGAAAACAGATTTGTTCCTGTGATGCATTAGATACAGAAACAAATGTAATTTCCCACCATACGGAGTTTGACTCCTTCTGGATTATAAGTGGTCTTGTTGAATAAGTTCTTATGGACATGGAAGACAAGCGAGCATGGGGCTTGCACTTTGTAATCTGCAATTAATTTTTAGTTTTAGGCTTTTTGTGCTTTGCCAAATGGGATCTAATTCCAAAACCATTGTACAGAGACATTCTTCTGTCCTATAAGCAAAACTTCATAAGTACCTTCATAATATGGCATACAGAGGTACAATATGGCTTCTAAGACTGCAAAGAGTGTCATATTAGGGTTAACTACAACCCAAACCCCAATATACCATTTCTGTAGTTTTTATATTATATACCTGTTACCTTCCAGTTCACACACAAATTTGTTGACACGAGTCCAGTCCAGGGCTTCAGAGTCCCTTCACAGCCACTTCTTCAGTTGAGTTCGGTTTTGCTCAAGAAAATCAGAAGTTATGATGTTGTCGAACACTTCACAGGCGGAGAGCAGATGATAAATTGTGGTTCAGTTCCGAAGTCGATGAGTGTGTCTCCTTTCACACTTCCTAAATAAAACATAAATTTGGAATATAACTTATGAAACACGAGCAACAATTGCGGTGTGCGGATTTGAGAATTATGGGTAAGGAGCTGGCTGGTGCGGTGGCGCCTCACTTGGTGGCCACATTTGCTCCTCGCTACTGACTGATGACACTTAAATGCTATGGTCTGCCATTTAAGAGGATAAACAACAGGTAAAGCTTGGTTCATATGTAGCGCCCCAAGGGTTCGGTCGCTACAGAGGTATTGCATCTCACCCAGAGGTGTGATATCTCACTTCCACGTAAGGATGGAGTGTGGCTCAGGACCCTAACACCCACATGCACTACACATCATTTCCGGGGGACAGGGCGACAATGCTCCCAAGGGTGAGCACAACTGCCCCTATCCCTGGCTGGAGTGGGGGGAGGGAACACCTAGAAAGGGGGAACCCAGTAGTGTGTGGGTGGAGAGAGTAGATCCCGGGTGCACTGTAAGGAGGAGTATATATGGTGGGCACCATCTTGGAGTTAGAGAGAGGAGAGAGAGCAGGGAGAGAACGAGACTGGGAGCAGGGGCTCTGTATGGGCTCTGCTCCGCAGGCAGGCCAAGTCTCAAGGCCTGAGCCTGGAGAAGAGAAAACAGAGAGGAGAGGAATGGAAGGGGCTCCAGGAGTGGAGTGAAGGGACCCCAGGGGTGCGGACCGGTCAGTCGCCACCGTACGCCTGCCGCTACCAGAGTAAGGGGGGGTCAGGCCAAGAAAGGGAACCGGATCCCTCATCTAGTGGAGGAGAGCAACTACCCTCAGCTAGTAACCGGAGGCAGTGGCATTGCACGTATTATGGCCCCTCACTACACCAGTTAGGAAGGCACCATATAGGGCCCAGGGAAACTGAACATACGTTTGCCCGCCAAGGCCCGAGGCAGCTGGACAGAAACGTGGTCAATTGTGGGGTACGACGGGCCAGAGAAAAGGACACACAAAGGGGGTCCTGAAAACCATTCCAAAAAGGTACCTGGGAGTTGGCCGAGCCCCTCACCTGGTGAGCACAGTACGACGTGGGCAGCCATTACCTGCAGAAGTGGCTTGGAGTGTAAAACTGTGAGTAAAGACCCTGGACTGCATCACTGTTGCTCCCGCGCACCATCACCCCCACCATCTGCACTCACTGCCCTGAGGCTATACTCCTCCCGTGGGGAGTTATACTACCCTCTGCTGCGCACACAACATCAGCCTCAGCGGTCTGCACCGCAGCGGCAGTTCTCAGTGACCGCAATCCACGGGTGGTGTAGTCGAACATTTAAACATTATAAAACCAAAGAAACAGATCCGCCACTAGTTTGACCACCCTGAGCCACGGGACAGGGTCGCCGCCACGGAGACTACAACCCCTAGCATTACACAGAGACCCGGCTCCGGGTATTCCCCCACACACATGGCCCAGGGGGCGCGTCACATACACCCGCATCTGATATGCAATGTACATGGTGGGAAGGGGCTGAAGGCAAATTTTACACTTTTTTCAAATTCATAGGGCTGTGTTGTCTTTTATGGTTTTAGTTTTTCTCCACATCTCTAGAGAGGGGACATATCACCATCACATTGAACATATAATTAATCCCATAACTGGGGAAGTGAGAGGGAGCCGACACTTCAACCTCCATTAAAGTAGGGACCTCCTGCAGTGACCAGGTAATTACAACAGGAGATCTGTTATGGGAACCAGCCACCCAGACAGGGATTCATTTATGCAGAGGTGGAGAAGCACCGTTCCAAAGCAAGAGCTTCCTCTGAACAAAGCAATGTTCTGAGACATTTTGGAGCCAGTTGTCAGTGATGAATATTAGGGTTTGCATCAATCCAGTATTTATGGGAGATATATTTTCGGTGTCGTAGCGAAGGGCTGAACATAACGCATTCACTCACATCACTGTAAGGCCATTCTAACCCCTCCAACTTAATTTCAGTTTGATGGCTGATGCCATCCATGCCATGTTTCATCTCTATAGAAAGGTAAAATCAGGATAGGAACTCTCTCAGCGTGTTTTATAAACGTTTAGAACTCGATAATATTGAGCCAATGAAGTCACCTACTGCCTACGGGTCTCCATACCAAGGGCGACTAAAAGAGATGATAAAATCAATTAATAGAAAATAAAATTAGTCTCAAATTAAAATAAATGCATTTACCCAAATCTCAATTTTTGGATTAGTCACTAAAAATTACGCAATTTATTTTTTCAATTTTTTTAAATAAAATCCAATCTTATACTTCTCTCACCTTGACCCTCCCCATACCTGCTATAGTACCACCCCTGGTCCTCTAATAGGCTCTTGTATCTTTTTTCTTCCGCCCTTATTCTGGTCCTCCGGACAGGTCTACCATTTGCTAGCCTCCACAACATCACATGGGGCTCGACGAACATCAATAATATGTATGATGTCGGGGGATCTAGTGAATAGAAGACCCGGCCGAGGGGAGGAGAGTATAAGAGGTTTCTTTTAACCCCTTCCATTCAGATGCAATTGAATTGAGCAAATCTGCGCGAATCAAGATTTCAAGAGATTTGCTCAACTCAAGGAAGTAAGTTTTGATACTGTGAATATGAAATGTGCAAAACAAGCTAAACTTACAGGAAGACAACCAACATTGAAGAGGTTCTGCATAGGGTAAATAGAGAAACTGTATTTAGTAAATAGGCTATCTTTGAGTTAACTCCTAGGATGCATCCCACAAGTTACATTTCATCAACTACAGAGCTGCCGCTCCGTGTATGCCCACAGGTTTGCTGCGGTGATGTCTAATGTACAGTCATTGACCTCAGTGGTACTGTGCAATCTGTCTCAAGTAACACAGCTGAGCCCAGTGACTGTCTGCAGTGGTCACACGCTGGAGATAGGACATCACTGACGCAACCTTGCACCGGCTGGGAGCAATGGTGAGGTGGTGCTGGAACCGCAAGGGCAACAGTAAGCAAATACTGCCCATTTTGATATGTTGAAGCAAAACTAATGATTGCCCATAGTTTATGAAACTAAACAACTCCTTTAAGCTTCAGCCAAATATTTGCACGAGTTAGAAATAAATACAATAAATGATCAAATAACATTATTCAAATACCAAAATGCAATCAAAATAGGAGGTGTCCTACTTTAGTTTTGCGCTTGACTCAAAATATTCTGATATGTGGCACAATATGACTAGGTTTGTAAAAAAAAATATTCATCGGTCGACCATGACAGCACCACGAGAGAGGGAATCCGCCCACCAAGGACAGGAAACCTACAGGCTTAAAAGGGGGCGGCTCTGCCTCTCGCCTCAGTTTGGTTTCCTGTCCTTGATGGAGGAAGCCGGTCGCAGGCAAAAGAACGTGGATGGCGACGGCTGTCAATCCTGCTCCCCTGTCTGGGGACGGCAGCTCCAGCGTTGGCCTATGCTCGTGCGCCCCTATATGGGAGAGGCACAGCATCCTGAGCACTGGGGGTTCCTTTTGCAGTGGGGCTGCGCCCCTGTCTGGGATGGCATCCCCTTTTCTGCCTCAAGCCAGGTGCGCCTCCCGTGGGAGTGTAGGCCCTGGCTGAGCCCCAAAAGTGCCGTGGGGTCTGCATCCCGAGTGGGGGTGACAGCCCACCATCACCCTCCGTAAGTACGGGGAGGGGGGGTGAGGGCCAAGGTGATTGTGTCCCCTCGCCCTGCCCTTGGTGAACGCAGCGCGGTGCATCGCTAAAGCGTGGCTTACCTGAGGGAGCGCTGACAGCATGCGTCCTCGCGCGAAGCTCGTGCGGCGCGTACTTCCGGGTTTCGGTAAGTCGCGGCCCGATGACGTCACCGAGACTCGGCGTTCATGTGCCAGCAAAAGAGCGCAAGAGTGTCCTCGCAGAAAACTATTGGATTTCCCGCTTTATAAAAGCAGTAGGTAGGTCCAGGCCGGTTACCAAAACGAATGTCGTTCCATGGGACCTAAACCTGGTTCTGAAAGCGTTAGCTGGGGCACCCTTTGAACCAATAGATTCTGTATCCCTGAGATCTATTACCCTCAAAACAGCACTTCTTGTAGCCCTAACATCTGCTAGGAGGATTGGTGATATTCAGGCTCTGTCCTCTGGCCCTCCCTTCACCCAGGTTCTGCACGACAGAATAATTCTTAGAGCAGACCCAGCATACTTGCCTAAGGTAGCTTCCCGGTTTCATAGACTTCAGGAAGTAATATTACCCTCTTTTTGTCCGAACCCTAGTAATCAGATAGAAGCAGATTTCCATGCTTTAGATGTGAGAAGGTGTGTGGTTAGGTACCTTGCTGTCACTCAGCCCTTTAGGAGAGATAGTTCCCTGTTTGTCTCCTATCAGGGGGTTAGGAAGGGGCTTAAGGTCTCTAGATCTACCATAGCTAGATGGATTAGGGAGGCCATTACGCTAGCCTATGTATCCAGCGGAGAAGAAGCACCGCGTGGCCTGAAAGCTCACTCTACCCGGGCGGTGGCAACCTCATGAGCAGAGAGGTCTGGCGTCTTGATGGAGGATATATGTAAGGCAGCTACCTGGTCTTCTCCATCTACCTTCTATAAGCACTATAGACTAGATCTGGGTGCTTCGTCTGACCTCACATTTGGGAGAAGGGTGCTCCAAGCGGTGGTCCCTCCCTAGAATCTTCAGCTCTGCAATTCTCTCGTGGTGCTGTCATGGTCGACCGATAAAGAGATTAGTTACTTACCGGTAACGGGATTTCTCGGAGACCATGACAGCACCCTTATATTCCCTCCCTTCACCCCTTTTTGGGAGCACTTCTTATCTGTTTTCATTCTTTATTCTCACACATTGGTGTTGTAAGAAAATGTATATACTGTGTTTCATGATTATGTTGCTATGTCTACTAACCGGGCGGTCCTCTCAATGCTCTGTAATCCAAACTGAGGCGAGAGGGAGGGCCACCCCCTTTTAAGCCTGTAGGTTTCCTGTCCTTGGTGGGCGGATTCCCTCTCTCGTGGTGCTGTAATGGTCTCCGAGAAATCCCGTTACCGGTAAGTAACTAATCTCTTTTTCAATACTCTGTCGGGAGACGTCTATGCTATATGTGTCTGTATGTTACCACCCAGTCGTCGCTATGATGTGCATGACAGTCTGACAGTTTTGATAACATGGCACAATATATCATTGAATTAACACACTTGAAGAAAAGGTAAAAGGTGAAAACATCTGTCATTACAAAAGGTATCATATGACCGATTGTGATGGACCAATACACATGAATAGCTGTTTTCTACCTCAGTGTAGTGCCATAAGTAGTTTAGGTGAGATTTATACTGGCTACCTTGAAAACAGAAAAAGCTCTAGCAGATAGAGCAGCTCTACACCATGAAGACCCTCGAAACAACTCAACATATCTCAGCTCCCTGAAACCCATGGGTGTGTCATTGAGAGAGAAATTCTATCAAATCTTTACCTGGAAGTGAAGGTTTCCTAAAGATTTTGTAAAACAAATTCAGTCCATTCTCCAAAAAGAACCCCTTTCTCTGGAGCGTAGTAAGAGCTGAAGTAATCAATGGGGCTAAATTCCTTAATGTAAGTTTCCTGTTTTGTGAATGGGGGGGGATCCATTGAATCTCCTGCTATTGTCATAGGTCTGTCACTTCAGGGAAGAGTTACCTTATTTATCCCACTGATCCAGTGAGATCAGTGCAGGTAGGGTTTCCACTCTCCCAGCTTTGTATAAGACTATTCATGTAACAGGAAGCCTCAGGCTTACCATTATTTTTTTGGGATGATGCGTATATTTGGGTTCAAATTCAAATGAGTTATGTAAAGCCTTAAAAGGGGTTGTCCAGCCTTGATTTGATTGTATTTATTTTTTTAAATGTGAGGCCCATAATATACTGTACATAGAAACCAAAACTTAGATCTGTCCATTTTCCTTTTCTGGATTGAGCATTCCTGTTGAACACAGCAAGCAGAGGTCCTTTTAAAGAATTAAAAGCCCAAAACATTCAACTTTTCATTATAAATATTTCTAAAACTGGATAAATGCTTCAAGAATATACAGCAGGTTTGTTCAGATGCAGGTTTCAGATTTTTTAGCTTGTGGAAGTCTTTCTCCCAGGAATACAGGCTGGATGGGAGGTTGCTGTTTTCTTGAACATATCAGCACAGCTTCTATCCTGCACTTATTTTTATTCATATCTGTAGACTGTTTCTTCTGCCTTCTGTGAGACTGTAGTTAAATGCTTTCACCCCTCTTCCCATAGTGGAAATATATGTGTTCAACCACCTCTGTGCTACTAAGACCAGGTTCACACAACCATATTTCAGTCTGAGAGCTGGCCATGAGGGGGAAAAAAAAACCACAGCAAAAAACTGATATTACACATAAAGAACTAGGACAAATATTATTCAAGTGGGCTGTTCAGCTGTGCGTTTTTGTTTTTTTTTATTAATGGACCAATTTTGGTCATGGAAAATAGAGATTAGAGAGATATTGTATAATATATATATTACTGCCACCTAGCAGAGTCAGTAGTGCATGTAGCCAGTATGGTTCTACTTTAAGAGACCATGTAGCCCATTTACACTACAGAAGAGACAACAGAGTATTGGCCAATAGAACAACAATTAGAAGAATCAGATTTTCACATTTTGTTGAATTTGCTGAGTTGGAATATAAATTTAGTTTCAGTGATATGTTGAATTAGACAAGGGCTTGTATTCTCGGTTGTGTTACACAGGATATATTCATAGTAGATGTAGGTAAGGATTTATTACACCTGTAATAACACTGGAAGGACGCACCTTATTTTGGTTTTCGGGCATGAATATAATAGTAGCCTTTATAGTCACAAACATCCATCCTTGATTGATGATTACGTGGAGCATATACGGCTTTTTCAATCTCATATCCCGCTTCTTTAAACGCCTCCTCCAACTCCTCCTTTCTTGTGGTCATACTAGAAAAGTACCGGTCACCAACATAGTAAAAAGTAGCATCTAGTATACTTAAAATAAGCAAGTGACCTCCAGGTTTAATCAGATCCTTAAAGTTTTTCAGAACATTACAGAATGATTTTATGTCTTCGCAAGGAGCTTCAAGGCAGAGACAGGTAAGGAGACAGTCAGCAGGTTGTAGAAGAATGGGATCGAAAGGGTTTCTTTTCAGAGCATCACATTGAAGGACTTCTTTCATCTTACTGCGGAGCGTCTCAGCCTTTTTCTCATAATTGTCCCTTAGAACACAGAAAAATAAAGTCGTATTTAATCTCATTAATATAGGTTTACATTCTTCAATAATCTTTTATTAAAGAAGAACTGTCACATGCCCCCTGACGAAACTTGGGTAAAACGCGCGTTGGGGAGCGAGGACCACAGAATATACTAGCTCTTCTTAATGCGCGTACCTATTTTCACTCTTGCGCTGCCGTTCTGGTTTAAACAGTCTGATATTAATTAGTATTGGTCATTTTAGAGCCTAGAGCTTAGTGGTAAAAAAACATACCTAGTATATGTAACAACTGACACTAATACTAGATCACATTTTGTGTAGTCCTCTATAGGGTTACTCTGGCTCTAATTTTATGATTTTTATTGTTTTAATTATTAAATTCGATAAACGTTATATTTTAGGAGACATCATGCACCTTTTCTTTTTTCTTCACGGTATCATCAATAGAAAGCAGCCATGTTTTTCACCCACAAAACAGAGCCATCCTTGTCCACAGGTTGTAAGTGGTACTGCAGCTTACCTACAGTCAAGCTGTAATCCCAGACAACCTATGAACAGGTATAGGAGCAGTTTCTGGAATGAACGGAATAATTAGTAAGAAAAAAAAAATTGATCAAGAACACTAAACTATTATATAAAAACCATGTTACTGCTATTTATAAATTTAATAAAATAATGACAGTATCAATCATTTAATTCTCTACGTTAATCTTTTTTCAACATTACATTAGAAAAGATGCGTTTCTGTAACATGTAGAAACTTAACTTTTAGATCTAAGGTTTAGAGCAGAACATCAGGACTCCTTTTCATACTCATCTCACTAGAATTAAATTCTTTACATGTCATTTCCTTTGAGTCCTGGTGTCTGCAAAAACTGTAAAATCAGCCCTCTAACACATTTAACAGTTCATTCCAAACATTGTTTGAAACTTTAAGTATGGGGATACGTTTTATAACTTACATGTTGCACAATATTTTAATGTAGAACTTTTTCAAACAAATGAAAATGCTCGTACACAGAGTGTAGTTCATGTTTCAGATATAAAATGCATAGTAGAAGTGTCAGAGGGAATTTGTCAGCAGATTTTGCAATCTGAGAGCAGCATGATGTAGGGACAGAGATCCTGATTCCAGCAATGTACCACTTAGAGTCATAGTTTTCTCTGCTGTAGATCTAGCAGAGTTCAGAATGTTGAGCCATGTATAACTCCGCCCACACCACTGATTGGCTGGTAGCTTTCTGTGTATGCTGTACAATGACAGAGCTGCCAATCAGTGCTGGGGGCGTGGTAGGACTTGGAAGCAGGAGACACCTAGTCCTGCAATAATAATCTGCTGCTGATAAAACACTGTTTGTATCGAAACAGCATCACACGTAACAGTAAGTGACATTACTGGAATCAGGCTCTCTTCCCCGATATAATGATGCTCTCAGATTACATAGCAAAAACCTGGTGACAAATCCTTTTTAAAGGGGAATTTTCACACTTTCATTACCCGTTTCCTTCCATCTCACACACTTGTTTTATAGTTGGGGTCCAGTCAAAAGCCTCTGGATCCTTCTTTAGCCATTTTTGTAGTTCAACGCGATTTTGTTCCAGGAAATCTGAGGTGATGATTTTATCAAATACTTCGCAAGCAGAAAGTATGTGATAAATGGTGGGTCCGGCACCAAAGTCAGAGTGTCTCCTTTTACTCCACCTTGGAAGATGACAAAATATTTGCAATTTGATGAAAAAAAATAAAGCTAAATTAATTCTAAATTGGAAATATTTCAAGACTACAAAGTTTTTGTTGTGTGACCCAGGTAAATGTGTACAGTGTATGAGTTAGGGTTATCAGAAATTAACTAAATCTAGAAGTTATCCTGGACATGTAATAAAGACATCGTAATGTTTAGTCAGCCTCAATACAAGTTTGTGAATTTCTGCAGGCAGAAGTTAACCCTAGGATAGGCGATATCTTCTAGATCGGTGGGGGTCCGACCACTGGAACACAGAAAGGGGCCCGAAAACTGGGAAGCAGGATGGAAAGGACACCCAGTATGACTATATATTACCATAGGTCATAATATATTGTCTGGGGTCAGACACTCAGGACTTCCACCGATGAGCTGTTACCAGCTCAAAGCAGCACCCAAATATAAACAGTTCATGGAGTGATACGCCACCTCTCTGACACATGGTTTAATGGCCGCTCCCGACTTCTGCACATCGGCCCCTATTCAATTGATTTTTACCCTTTAACTTCTAAAAAGAGTTCAGAGGGGGCACCCAGGTTGTGTCCCCTGTAGCAAAAATCTGAATTCTGTTTGGCGGTTAAAGGATCTCCCACTTATTTTGGATTTTCAAAATAAGTACACCAGCTTCATCAGGTAAGATATCCATTTATTAATTAATGTAATTTATATTGCAAAATCTGGTCACTGATACTTTTTAAAGACCTGTCCCATGCCATACATATATAATATTGTTGTTATCTGTTGTAAATGCCGCTGTTCTCCTGATTCCGGCGATGTTTTTCTTTTGCTCCTGCGTCTCTCCGTTGCCGATATATGGCCCCTTCTTTCCTGCATATAAAATCTAGTCCTGTAAGCCAAGTGGGCGTGGTCCTCAATTCTTTATGGGAATCTTCCATATGACCACGCCCACTTTGCTTACAAGACTAGATTTATATGCAGGAAAGAAGGGGCCATATCTCGAGAACGGAGAGGCGCAGGAACAAAAGGAAAAAAGCACTGGATTCAGGAGAACAGCGGCTTTTACAGCAGTTAAATAGCTACATATGTGTGACAGGTCCTCTAAATTCCAGCTCTATTACAGAGTTTAATCATAGTATTCAGGGTATCTTTAGCAATAAACAAAAAGAAGAAAAGCAATAGAACTGTGCGTGTTTTGGTTTCTATTGGAAAATCCACAATATCTTGTCCATCATTTCAGTATTGTGTTTACCTGTAGTGAACGTTTCATGAAGGTTCCTCAGTACAAAATCTGTACTTTCTCCACGTAGCACTCCTTCCTCTTCTTTATAGTATGTCTGTAAGTAATCTGAGGCGCTAAAGTCGTCAATGTAGGTTTGCTGACTGGTAAAAGGAGTCTCCATGTTGATATTTCCTCAGGATCACTGTATTGTAGATACTTCAGATTATAATCCTGCATGTAAAAGACAATATGCCAAACAAATGACATGGATGAAGGAGGCCTCCTCAGCAGCCATTTTAGAGACTTTGGGTCAAAACTATTTTGTGCCTAAATTTCTGTGTGTGCAATGAAGAAAAATAAATTTTGTGGTGTTGTAAGGAGATGGACATACTGCCCACATTCACCGATGAAGAACATATGTATTGTTATATTGTGTAATGTGAACTGTGACGTGAGTTAATGGTATTAGTGTTGTGTGTTGCCTTATGGTAGGGAGAGTTAGAATTAAAGTTTGGGACTAGCCCAGAGTGTGTGTGTGGGGGGGGGGTAAGCTGAAGGGACAGAGACAATTTCCTGTCAAGACGTCAGATAGGGCCCAATATGCGTCTGAAGTAGACCTATGGCCTAAACAGCCAGCAGTGCCAAACGACGCGTGTGTTCTGAAGTGAGGGGAGCCCAAAACTGTGGTTAGCGTGAACTGGAGCAAAGAGGAAAGAAGAACCAATGAAAAGACAGTGTGGTTAATTGGAAATGGGTCCCAGGAGAGGACACCTAGTAGTATGGCCCAGAGTTTATAAGTCCGAGAGGTAACGGTACAAGATAGGACAGAGCATAGGAGATGAAGAGTGGGCTCCAGGTGGGAGTTCCGGAGCGTCAGTAGCAGAGAAGCCAAGTATCATCCATACTTGCAACATGGTTCCCTTGAGGAGAAAGAAAGTCTTATGATGCGCTTTCGGCGCACTCGAGTTAAATGCGACAGTCAGTGATTGACAACGGCATGTAAAATTCCGCGGGTGGGTCATGATTTCACCCGATGCTGTTAGGGCACATGACAGCTGATCAAATCAGCTGTCAAGTTCCAGGAAAGATGCAGGTGACGCGCCCCTGGGCCTACTTGGTGTAGCGTTGCGCACGCGGGGACTACCCGGAGCCGGGCCTGTTGGGGGTAGTAGTCTCGTGGCGGTGACCCGGTCCGTGCCCAGGGAGTCAAACTGTGTGGCTGAGTATTAGCAGTAGATGTTGGACGACTACGCCACCCGTTGAATGCAACTATGGAGCTGCCGCTGCAGGGCAGACCGCTGAGGCCGGTGGTACGATTGTGCAGTGTAGATGGTATAACCCCCAACGGGAGGGGTATGGCCTCAGGGCAGCCGACGTGGATGATGGGGGTAGCAGGAACCACTCAGAGACGATGCGGTGTAGTTCAGGGTCTTTACTGGTGATCAAGATAGCCCTCCCGGAGTACTGGCTAGCGATCGGGGCCTGGTCAGTCTTTGAGCAGATGGGATTTCCCCTGGCCAGGCGGAGTTGTAGGCCTCCCCAACTAATTGTACTCTTCTGGCTACCTTGCTAGAGGCGGGTAAAAGTAGCCCACGTCCCTGAGTGTACCGTGTGGTGCTCACCCGTATGGCCGGTGACTCGGGGCCTTCTGGTAGCTTCTGCTCCACGACGGCGGTGCTGGTCCCACGTGTGTGACCGTGCCTTCGGGTTTCTTGGCCAGAGGACCTGAAATCCCCTGCCGGTCGGTTTCTGCTGCTGGGTAAGGATTTGTCCCCACAGCCTCGGACTCCGGGTCCGGTGATAATTCTTCAATCAGGGCGAGCTCTACAGCTGCCAGCCCCTGATTCCTTGTAGCACTGCTCCCACTGAGCTCCTGATCTTTCTTTCCTATAGCTGCTCCTCTCCAGACCAGACTATGTCTCTGTCTGGGACTCCTCTTCTCCTCTTCTTAACTCCCTGTCTCAAGATGGTGCCCACCTCTTATACTCCCTCTGACACCCGAGCCCAGGTGACTAGCACCCAATGGGCTTCTTCCTATGCCCAGAGTCCCTCCCCTGACTGCTCCTACACTACTGGGATGTCCCCCCCCCCCCCACTCCAGCCAGGGACAGACGCTGTCGTACCTGCACATCTACCTAGTGGGAGTACCGTTGTTCTGTCCCCTGGAAATGGGGTGAGTGTAGTGCATGCAGCTAACTGAGCTCAGTCCCACACTCCATCCTTACCCGGGAGTGGAATACCACACCTCTGGTTTGAGGTGCAATACCCCTGTAGCAGCCGAGTCCTCGGGGTGCTACACAGGCTCCTCTCCGGAGCCCGTGCCAAAGGGAGGGACACAACCTATGATGTACCTATACGTCATAATTCGCGAAGGGGTTAAAAGATGATTATTGAATATAATTAGTAGAAAATATAGATTACAAAAGAAAAAAAAAAAAAAAAGAATACAGCAGCCTCTGTGTCTTAAAATGTGTGCAAGCATTCAATATGTGAAATTTGGACTGCATAGACTTTCATTAAGTGCAGCATACTAGACATGCTTTAGGTCCGCAGACCACACAGTCTCTGCATAGTTTACATTGGGATTCAGCCAGTCTACAAAAAGTCAACGCCACATCTCGCAGAGGAGGGAGAGGTGCCTGAGCTAGGAAGCGTCTGAGACAGAAGGTTATCTACCTTCCATATTTGTGGAAAAATGACAAAAACAAACTCACTTGTGGTCCAATGGACCTCACGCGACTGATTAAGGGTTGAGTGCTTATCTTTATTTGTATCTAATTTTTAAAAGGATTGCAGGCCTTAAGATATTGGACTATGATTAGGTTACTGACAAAAATATATGAGGAAGGATGCACATTAGCACAAGTAGCCTTTAATAAAAATAGACAATGCACTGCATATTTCTTAGTCACTGAATGAACCTTAGAGGGGTTGTCCGATCTAAAATTAAAAGTCTGCAGTCACTGTGTGTGTGTGTGTGACTACAGACTTATGAATTCCCCCAGTGCGCTACGAGGATTCACCGGTTTCTGAGCCGGGAATGGCGGTGATGTATGGGATGTGCAGACTCTCGTGCAGTGGACACAGCTTTGCTCCATACACTTGTATAGAGCCAGGGCGCGACCACTAACCGGCTTCTGCCCGGGAGTATGCACATCGCATACCTCACCGCTGTTGTATGCTTGTATGGAGGGCATTATGTTGGGGTGGGGGCACTGTAGGGGGCATGATATTATGTGCGAAAGACATTGTAGAGGCATCATACTATTTGTGACGACGCATGAGGAGGTAATTGTACTGTGGGGACATCCTACTGTGTGGTGGGCACTGAGGGGAGGCATAATACTGTGCGGTGGGCACTGACGGGAGGGGAGCATAATACTGTATGGTGGGCACTGAGAGAGGGGGGAGCATAATACTGTGTGGTGAGCACAGAGAGGGGGGCATAATACTGTGTGGTGGGCACTGAGAGGGGGGCATAATACTGTGTGGTGGGCACTGAGAGGGGGGCATAATACTGTGTGGTGGGCACTGAGAGGGGGGCATAATACTGTGTGGTGGGCACTGAGAGGGGGGCATAATACTGTGTGGTGGGCACTGAGAGGGGGGCATAATACTGTGTGGTGGGCACTGACGGGAGGGGAGCAGAATACTGTGTGGTGGGCACTGACGGGAGGGGAGCAGAATACTGTGTGGTGGGCACTGACGGGAGGGGAGCAGAATACTGTGTGGTGGGCACTGACGGGAGGGGAGCAGAATACTGTGTGGTGGGCACTGACGGGAGGGGAGCAGAATACTGTGTGGTGGGCACTGACGGGAGGGGAGCAGAATACTGTGTGGTGGGCACTGACGGGAGGGGAGCAGAATACTCTGTGGTGGGCACTGACGGGAGGGGAGCAGAATACTGTGTGGTGGGCACTGACGGGAGGGGAGCAGAATACTGTGTGGTGGGCACTGAGAGAGGGGAGCATAATACTGTGTGGTGGGCACTGAGAGAGGGGAGCATAATACTGTGTGGTGGGCACTGAGAGAGGGGAGCATAATACTGTGTGGTGGGCACTGAGAGAGGGGAGCATAATACTGTGCGGTGGGCACTGAGAGGGGGGGGAGCATAATACTGTGCGGTGGGCACTGACGGGAGGGGAGCATAATACTGTATGGTGGGCACTGAGAGAGGGGGGAGCATAATACTGTGTGGTAAGCACTGAGAGGGGGGGCATAATACTGTGTGGTGGGCACTGAGAGGGGGGGCATAATACTGTGTGGTGGGCACTGAGAGGGGGGGCATAATACTGTGGTGGGCACTGAGAGGGGGGGCATAATACTGTGTGGTGGGCACTGAGAGGGGGGGCATAATACTGTGTGGTGGGCACTGAGAGGGGGGCATAATACTGTGCGGTGGGCACTGAGAGGGGAGCAGAATACTGTGTGGTGGGCACTGAGAGGGGAGCAGAATACTGTGTGGTGGGCACTGACGGGAGGGGAGCATAATACTGTGTGGTGGGCACTGACGGGAGGGGAGCATAATACTGTGTGGTGGGCACTGACGGGAGGGGAGCATAATACTGTGTGGTGGGCACTGACGGGAGGGGAGCATAATACTGTGTGGTGGGCACTGACGGGAGGGGAGCATAATACTGTGTGGTGGGCACTGACGGGAGGGGAGCATAATACTGTGTGGTGGGCACGGACGGGAGGGGAGCATAATACTGTGTGGTGGGCACGGACGGGAGGGGAGCATAATACTGTGTGGTGGGCACGGACGGGAGGGGAGCATAATACTGTGTGGTGGGCACTGACGGGAGGGGAGCATAATACTGTGTGGTGGGCACTGACGGGAGGGGAGCATAATACTGTGTGGTGGGCACTGACGGGAGGGGAGCATAATACTGTGTGGTGGGCACTGACGGGGGGGAGCATAATACTGTGTGGTGGGCACTGACGGGGGGGGGGAACATAATACTGTGTGGTGGGCACTGACGGGGGGGGAACATAATACTGTGTGGTGGGCACTGACGGGGGGGGGAGCATAATACTGTGTGGTGGGCACTGAGAGGGGGGCATAAGACTGTGGTGGGCACTGACTGGGGTGGGCATAATACTGTGTGGAAACGCTAATATGCTTCACTAGGAGTAATATTTGTGTGGGCACATAAGAACTGGGAGAGATCACGGAAGTGACTTCGTGTCAAATCATTTCAGGAGGGTGCGTTGCGTACACCACAATAGGTGTCCCCCTCTTTTCTATTATTCACATTTAGGAGGCATGCTTATTGCTTACCTTAATGTTGCAGGTGCGTTTTGTATCAAGTTATTGGGGAGATGTAAAGAGGCATTTTTAAAAAGTTTACCCCTTGCATAGATTGTAGTGTAACATATATACTGCGGCTACATGTTACACACAAACAAATGTATCCATCATCAAACAAACAGGCGCAATAACTTCCGTCAATGCAGTCAGTCTGCTAATTATTACAAAGTAGCCAACCTAGAATGCCCAGATTTCACCATCAGGTGACATAGGAAACACTCCAGAATGGCACTAAACCACTGTAAGGATGGTATTATTTACAGCTTCCTCTTTACTATATATTCAGGAGAAAAATAATTTAAAAAAAAGCAAATAAGACTTGTAGATAATCGAACAGCATATAGGTCATCATCCAGTACGGATCAGCGTCTAGCTTAGAAAAATCAAGTATTGCCAAGATTGCAGTCTCATTAAAAACTAATAGGGGACTACTCGACTAATTTCTCCCCCCCTCAAAAAAAATTAAAAATAAACATATGAATATGTAAATGGAATAGCAGGGATTTGGCTACATGAGAGGGTAGAACAGAAAGCCAATATGAAAACACGTTGGTCAGGAGAGACCTGTAAGAGTCATAGCTAGACCTTGCATTTTTTTCATTAGAAAATCAATTGCGGAAAAATCTATTTGCTTGGTCTTCTACGGTTCAGTAAACTGGAGACCACAACTCGCTGCAGTTTTGCGAAATTCAAGCGGAGGAAATTGCATATGGAGAATACAGGGACAGCATGGAAACAAATACTGGAAGGTGGCAGAGTGATTCGGGGGCAGTCCATGGAGTCTGTGCTATGATAACAATAAGTGGAAGGCTGAGAGTGCAGCCACTGAGGAATGTAAAACTCTTCTTACAAAACTCCTACAGGAGTGATACATCGCGGTAAAATCAACAGGCTTTTACCCCAAAATAAAGTCATGTGTGCACACCAGTCACAACAAGCTGTACCTTTCGATGGGACCCTAACTCTTCCTATCAGGAATACCCTTCCCAGGTAGGAAAGTCTGCAAACGTGAAGAGCAGGTAGGATCCAGCACTAATTAAAAACAGCCTTAGGTTGATGGGAGGAGTTCAGTCAAATATGAAGGTAGTCGGGTGCTACAATTGGGTGAAACAAAGAAGAAAAAAACTGACCAGCACCTCCTAAGGCTATGTGCCCACGTTGCATTTATGAAGCAGAAAATTTCTGCTGCATAAATGCAAGTCCTCTCCCGGAAAAACGCATGCGGAATTCCGCACGCGTTTATCGCGCATTTTTCGCGCGTTTATCACGCGTTTTCCACATGCGGAATTGCCTTGCGTTTTTTATGCATTGGACAAAGGCAATTCCGCTTGCGGAAACGCAAAATTAAATGACATGCTGCGGATTTTTGAACGCGGCATAAACGCTGCGGAAAAATCCGCAGCATGTGCATAGAACTTGCGGAATCCCATTGGGGACCATGGGGTGCGGATATACATGCGTTTTTCAAGCGTTTACGCTGCGGAAATTCCGCAGCATATACGCTTGAAAAATGCTACGTGGGCACACAGCCTAACAGAATGAAGCAAGTATGAACAGCTGCAAGCTGCTCTCACTGTCTTATATACAAAAAAGCATGCAGCAGCAGCCACTGTATACACTAAGATGTATGTGACGCGCCCCCTGGGCCAGTGCTGTTAGGGGATTACCCGGAGCCGGATCAGATGGGGGTTGTAGTCTCCGAGTGGCGGTGACCCGGTCCGTGCCCAGGGTGTCAAGCTCAGTGTGTGGCAGTCCTACAGATGTTATTAGAGTTCTTTGTGTCGACTACGCCACCTGTTGATTTGCGGTCAAAAGGCCGCCGCTGCAGCAGGGTCCGCTGAGGCTGTTGGTATGTGTGCAGCTTTGGTAGTATAACCCCCAACGGGAGGGGTATAGCCTCAGGGGGTCAGATGTAGAGGATGGTGGTTGTGAAGGTGCAGGATGAATCAGCAAGAAGACTCAGAGTCGGGCTGTGCAGTTCAGGGGTTTTTACTTACGGGTGTTCTTATGGTCACTCTGGCCTGAAGCGACCACCCGAGCCGTGCTGCGTCCACCAGGTCCTGGACTCGGCTAACCCCCAGGCAGTTCTGGAGCGTGGTCCTGAGCTCCTGTCTGACTTTCCCTCTCTTCTGGCCGTTCTCACCAGGGATCCACCTATGTCCGGCTCCCTCGGGTCTCTTGGTGGGTACACCTCTTCTGGGTTCCCTGACCCTATACTTGGTATGCTTTCCTAGTGGATTTAGTGAGGGTCGTGGCAGATCCTGCCCACGACCTCCGGTCTCTGGCTAAGGTGTGCTTTTCTCTCTGCCAGCTTGGGATCCGGTACCCTGGGTGCCAACCCTTCACCCTTCTGTTTGTATTCTGGGGTCTTGGGGTTCCTTCTTCTTCTCTCTGGGTCCTTCTGACTCCTCTCTCTCTCAGACTTGGCCTTGGAGCTGGGCCCAGTCGGAACCACAACTCCCTGTCAGCCCTTCTGGCTGAGCTTCTCTGCTCTGCTCCTCTGACTAAACTCTGACAGACTGACCCTGTCCTAAGATGGTGCCCACCTTATATACTCCCTCTATGTGTGAGCTCAGGTGACCAGCACCCAATGAGCTCCTAGCATTACCCAGACTGCTCCCCCTATCTGCCCCTACACTACTGGGATGTTCCAACCCCCTCCCACTCCAGCCAGGGACAGACACTATCGTACCTGCACATATATTTGTGGGAGTACCGTCGATCTGTCCCCCGGAAATGGGATGTATGTAGTGTATGCAGCTATCTGAGCTCAGTTCCACACTCCATCCTTACCCGGGAGTGGAATACCACACCTCTGGCTTGAGGTGTAATACCCCTGTAGCAGCCGAGCCCTCAGGGTGCTACATTCCCCCCTGGTAAATCACAGCACGTCCTCGGGCTGTAAGAGAACAAAAACATCCACAAACATACATTTTTTTTTCATAAAACGTAAACATATAAAACATCATATATTATCAGCATAAACTTTTCATATAAAGCTTGTCATAAATAACACTCTTGTTCCTCCGGCCACGGTGCAACTTGTGACCGGGTAAAGTGCGACAGTCTCTTGTAGTAAAAACAACAGTTTCCTATAAAACCGGTAGGGGGCGCCTTAGAAAGCGCAACTATATACAAGGGATATGGCCGCTCTCAGTCCTCAGCCTGTGGGGAGATGGGACACACTGGAACAGTTCACTGGTCCCAACGGGGACTATAATGGTAACAGTTCCTGTACCCTAACGGGTAACTATTTTACAGTTCCATTTACCGTACTTTAGTAGCGGCGTCCTCCTGATGCTTCCTCCAGCGAGAGTGGGGTGATCTTGGCGGGCGCCGGAGCCGGGATCAGGGGCTCATCCAGAGGTCTTTCTTTCCGGAGTCGGGGATGGTGGAACTCCGGTGGCCACACAAAGGGCTGCCCATCTGGGCATGTGTGCTGGGCAAATAGGTCTTCACCCAGGTGTGGCGCTGTGGACGTTGAGGGCGCTGTTGTGGTGGCGGCGCCCGGGTTCACCAGGCCTTGCGACCAGGCCTGGGGCACCCTGAATGTAAAGGGCACCGTGAAGACGGCGGCGCCCGGGGTTACCTGGCCCAGTGACCAGGCCGGTGGCTCAGTGGAGGTAGAGGGCGCTGTTGGCACTGCGGCGCCCGGGGGCACTAGGCCTTGCGACCAGGCCGGTGGCGTCTCCTGCTTGGCCGTGCTCTGGATCGAGGCGCGTGACGTCACAGGGGGCGTGGCCGCGGCTCCGGCCGCTTGAGGCCTAGCTTGGAGCGATGACGCAGCGGCTACGGGAACGGTGAGTGGGGCTTCGGGCTCTGCGACGGGGAGCTGGGGCAGGTTTACGGCTTCTGGGCACGGGATATTGTCGTCCCCATTACCTGCCTTCATCTCTTCGGCTCCCTCCGCGGCGTCGTCTCCGGCCGTCGTCCCTCCTTCGCCGTCCTCAGAGGTAGACTTGCTCCTCGCTGCGGGTGGCATGCTTCGCTGGCAGGCTCCAGCCTGCAGGGCCATCTCTCGGGTCCACTCCGCCAGTGTTTCCTGCTGCACCCGGGCCATCCTTCATGCGAGGCCCTCCAGCGCGGTCTGTGCATGCTCCCGATCTCCGGGGAGCTGCGCCAGGATCTCCAGCAGGCCTTCTGGAGTGGCGGCCTGCAACAGGCTCCTGACCACAGGGTCGGTGCTGCCTGACTCTCCCTCCATCTCCGGGTGTGTTCTCTCTGGACTCCTCCAGGCTGCTCCCATCTTCTTCCTTTTGTTCTGTCTCCGCCCACATTGGGGGTCGTCCTGGGGCAACTTTGTGATTGCCAGTTCCAGGGGCAGTTCCCTCACGCTGATGGACATATCAATCATCACAGTCTCTGCTGGTGGGGGCGGTTTCCACTTTTGGCGCCATTTCCGATCCTGGCCCACGATGGGAGGTGGCCTCTTGCCATCCTCTGGCACGCCCATAATGGCGTTCGCTCTGCCAAGGCGGGAAATCTTCTCAGATGGCGGGAACCGCTTCCCAGTGGCGGGAAACACTGCAGATGGCGGGAAAAGACTGCAGATGACGGGCAAATGGCGGGAACTGATCCGCGAGCTCAAAGAACACTGGATTTTGGCTGTTGGAGCTGAAAAGAGGACATCGGTAAACCGCGCGCATTTTGAGGCTTTTTTTTTTTTTTAAAGCTTTTTTTTTTCACTGTTTTCAGAACATTAACAGTAAGAACATGGAAGAGTCCAGGAGCCATTTGGTGAGCTGCATATCCTGCTACATGTTCACAGACTTGCCAGTGGAAAAGCCAAACTTCACATGCCAGAAATGCAAGCTTGTGTCCCTGTTGGAGGAAAAGTTGCGAAATCTAGAAGAGAGGTTAACTACCTTGAAAATCATTAAGGAAGGTGAAGAGTTCTTAGACAGAGCAGAATTATCTCTTCATGATTCAGAAAGAGAAGAAATTCGAACTGCACCTGAGGAAACAGAGGAATGGAAGCATGTGACCCAGAGAAGTAGGAGGATCGAGAGGCAGTCAGCACCCATACTGCTCAGGAACCAGTGCCAGGCTCTCACGCAGGAGAACCATGAAGAAATACAGCAAAATAAGACTTTGCCAGCAATGAATAACCTTGTAAGCCCTCAGAATCCTCCTGGATGGAGAAAGAAGAATGTTGTCAAGAAAAAACGGAGAGTGGTGGTCATGGGGGATTCCCTGTTAAGAGGAACAGAGGCCGCTATCTGCAGACCAGACATAACCTCAAGAGAAATGTGCTGTCTTCCAGGAGCAAAAATTAAAGATGTGTCTGACAGGATATCAAGACTCTTCAGACCTACAGATCACTACCCATTCCTGCTAATACATGTGGGGACAAATGACACCGCAAGAAAGGACCTGGAAACCATCTGCAGTGACTTTGAAGACTTAGGCAAGAAAGTGAAAGAATTGGGAGCGCAGGTCGTCTTCTCATCCATCATCCCAGTGGATGGCCATGGAACAATGAGATGGAATAAGATTCTACAGGTGAACAACTGGCTACGTCGATGGTGCCGTCAACAAGGATTTGGATTTCTGGATCACGGAATGAATTACCTATACGATGGACTACTTGCTAGAGATGGGGTGCACCTTACGAAGACAGGAAAACATGTATTTGGAAGTCGCCTTGCTACACTCATCAGGAGAGCTTTAAACTAGAACAATGTGGGAAAGGAAGCAAAAGGCCAGAAAAAGCCATACAGCTGACAAATACTATTGAGATCTCTGCTACTGGAAGTGGAAAGGAAGAACAAAGACAAAACAATTTAAATAATAAAAATATGGGAGGAAGAGAAACCAATCACAAACTAAAATGTTTTTATACAAATGCACAAAGCATGGGCAACAAACAAGGAGAATTGGAACTACTAATGCAGGAAAAGGAATATGATGTCATTGGAATCACTGAAACTTGGTGGGACGATACACATGATTGGAATAAAAGGCTAAAAGGATACAACTTATTTGCAAGAAACAGACTTGATAAACGAGGAGGAGGTGTCGCATTGTATGTTAGAAAAGCGTATATCTGCACAGAGATTGAAGCTTCAGAGACTGGGAGTTCTGTGGAAACTGTTTGGGTAAGAATACAAGGAGAGAACAACGGAAAGGACACCATTATAGGCATTTACTACAGGCCACCTGGGCAAGCTGAAGATATGGATGAACTCTTTATGTATCAAATGACCAAGTTCTCCAAAAAATATGACGTAGTGGTCATGGGAGATTTCAACTATCCAGACATTTGTTGGGAATCTCTCTCAAGTAAAACTAACAGGTCAAGCAAATTCTTATCCTCTCTTGCTGACAACTTTATCTTCCAAAAGGTAGGGGAGAAAACAAGGGGATCTGCTACTTTGGATCTAATCCTTATAAACAGGGAGGAAATGGTTGAGGAGGTAAAGGTGGCTGGGACGCTAGGAGGCAGCGATCATGCTATTATAGAATTTTGGATAACTAGAGGAGGAAGACATGTGAAGACTCAAACTTCAAGGTTAGATTTTAGAAAGGCAGATTTTAAGAGACTCAGAAAGAGAATAGGAGGGATCCAATGGCTGGATGTCCTTAAGGACAAAAATGTCCAGGAAGGATGGGAAATTTTTAAAAATGAGATTCTCAAAGCACAATCGTTAACAATCCCGAAAAGTAGGAAGAATGGGAAGCATTTAAGGAAACCAGGATGGATGAACACAGAACTTAAACACATGCTAAAAAGAAAGAAAGAAATGTTTATTAAATGGAAAGAGGGAGGCATATCTAAAGAAGATTATAATGCAGTCTGCAGATCCTGCAGGGCACGTATCAGGTTAGCTAAAGCTGACAATGAATTAAGGCTTGCAAGAGATGTCAAAAGCAATAAAAAAGGATTTTGGGGGTATGTCAAAAGTAAAAGAAAAGTCAAAGATGCTATAGGCTTTTTACAGGATGAAAATGGAGAAATGGTAAGAGAGGATGTTGAGAAGGCCGAACTTTTTAATTCCTATTTTGCATCTGTTTTCTCTCAGAAAGAAAATGTAACATCAACTGATCTTCACTGTCCTTTTAGAGGAATAGAGGAATCCAAGTTATCTGTAAACAGAAAGATTGTGAGGGAATATTTAGCTAACATAAATGAGTTCAAGTCTCCAGGTCCAGATGAATTACACCCCAGAGTACTGAAGGAGATCACAGAAGAAATTTTAGAACCACTCTCCATAATCTTTGAAAATTCTTGGAGAACAGGAGAAGTCTCAGAAGACTGGAGAAGAGCAAATGTTGTTCCTATCTTCAAAAAGGGGAAGAAGGTGGACCCAGGGAACTACAGGCCGGTGAGTCTGACTTCTATACCAGGAAAGATCTTTGAACAAATTATTAAACAACATGTATGTAAGTACATGGATAAGAATGAAGTGATTAACCAGAGTCAGCATGGGTTTGTAACTAACAAGTCATGTCAGACTAACTTAATTTCCTTCTATGACAGAATCACTGACTGGGTGGATCAGGGAAATGCTGTAGATATAGTATATCTTGACTTCAGCAAAGCATTTGACAAAGTATCTCACACCATCCTTATTGAAAAAATGACCAAGTATGCAATGGACCAGGCAACTGTTAGGTGGATTCATAACTGGCTTAGTGATCGGACTCAAAGGGTGGTTGTAAATGGCTTCACATCCAGCTGGATGAATGTCTCAAGTGGGGTACCACAGGGCTCCGTCCTGGGACCTGTATTGTTCAACATCTTTATCAATGATTTAGATGAAGGAATTGAGGGTAAACTGATTAAATTTGCTGATGACACAAAGCTAGGAGGGATAGCTAATACTAGAGAAGAGAGAGAGAGGATTCAAAAAGACCTAAATAAACTGGAGCAGTGGGCAGCAACCAACAGAATGGTTTTTAACAGGGAAAAATGCAAAATACTACATCTGGGCAATAAAAATGAAAAAAGCATATACAGAATGGGAGGAATAGAGCTAAGCAACAGTACATGTGAAAAAGACTTAGGTATACTAATAGATCATAGACTGAACATGAGTCAACAGTGTGATGCAGCAGCAAAAAAGGCAAATACAATTCTGGGATGTATTAACAGAAGCATACAGTCTAGATCACGTGAAGTCATTATCGGTCTTTACTCCTCTTTGGTCAGACCTCATCTGGAATACTGTGTACAGTTTTGGGCACCACATTTTAAAAAAGACATAGACAAACTGGAGCAAGTTCAGAGAAGAGCGACCAGAATGGTGACTGGTCTGCAAACCATGTCCTATGAGGAACGGTTGCAGGATTTGGGAATGTTTAGCTTGCAAAAAAGAAGACTGAGAGGAGACTTAATAGCTGTCTACAAATATGTCAAGGGCTGTCACATTGTAGAAGGATCATCTTTATTCTCATTTGCACAAGGAAAGACTAGAAGCAATGGGATGAAACTAAATGGGAGGAGACACAGATTAGATATTAGAAAAAACTTTTTGACAGTTAGGGTGATTAATGAGTGGAACAGGCTGCCACGAGAGGTGGTGAGTTCCCCTTCAATGGACGTCTTCAAACAGAGGCTGGACAGACATCTGTCTGAGATGATTTAGTGAATCCTGCTTTGAGCAGGGGGTTGGACCAGATGACCCAGGAGGTCCCTTCCAACTCTACCATTCTATGATTCTATGATTCTATGATTCTATGAGATGGCGTCCGATGGCGGGGACCCTCTGGAATTGGCGGGAGACTTCTTTTTACGGTACAGATAAACTTTTCTTCAGGCACGCAGTACCCGGTGGTTGCGGGCACGTTATCCTGCCGACTACGCCAAAGTTGACGCGCCCCCTGGGCCAGTGCTGTTAGGGGATTACCCGGAGCCGGATCAGATGGGGGTTGTAGTCTCCGAGTGGCGGTGACCCGGTCCGTGCCCAGGGTGTCAAGCTCAGTGTGTGGCAGTCCTACAGATGTTATTAGAGTTCTTTGTGTCGACTACGCCACCTGTTGATTTGCGGTCAAAAGGCCGCCGCTGCAGCAGGGTCCGCTGAGGCTGTTGGTATGTGTGCAGCTTTGGTAGTATAACCCCCAACGGGAGGGGTATAGCCTCAGGGGGTCAGATGTAGAGGATGGTGGTTGTGAAGGTGCAGGATGAATCAGCAAGAAGACTCAGAGTCGGGCTGTGCAGTTCAGGGGTTTTTACTTACGGGTGTTCTTATGGTCACTCTGGCCTGAAGCGACCACCCGAGCCGTGCTGCGTCCACCAGGTCCTGGACTCGGCTAACCCCCAGGCAGTTCTGGAGCGTGGTCCTGAGCTCCTGTCTGACTTTCCCTCTCTTCTGGCCGTTCTCACTAGGGATCCACCTATGTCCGGCTCCCTCGGGTCTCTTGGTGGGTACACCTCTTCTGGGTTCCCTGACCCTATACTTGGTATGCTTTCCTAGTGGATTTAGTGAGGGTCGTGGCAGATCCTGCCCACGACCTCCGGTCTCTGGCTAAGGTGTGCTTTTCTCTCTGCCAGCTTGGGATCCGGTACCCTGGGTGCCAACCCTTCACCCTTCTGTTTGTATTCTGGGGTCTTGGGGTTCCTTCTTCTTCTCTCTGGGTCCTTCTGACTCCTCTCTCTCTCAGACTTGGCCTTGGAGCTGGGCCCAGCCGGAACCACAACTCCCTGTCAGCCCTTCTGGCTGAGCTTCTCTGCTCTGCTCCTCTGACTAAACTCTGACAGACTGACCCTGTCCTAAGATGGTGCCCACCTTATATACTCCCTCTATGTGTGAGCTCAGGTGACCAGCACCCAATGAGCTCCTAGCATTACCCAGACTGCTCCCCCTATCTGCCCCTACACTACTGGGATGTTCCAACCCCCTCCCACTCCAGCCAGGGACAGACACTATCGTACCTGCACATATATTTGTGGGAGTACCGTCGATCTGTCCCCCGGAAATGGGATGTATGTAGTGTATGCAGCTATCTGAGCTCAGTTCCACACTCCATCCTTACCCGGGAGTGGAATACCACACCTCTGGCTTGAGGTGTAATACCCCTGTAGCAGCCGAGCCCTCAGGGTGCTACATATGCAAACATTGAATATATGAAATGTAAACTGTGTTACTGCCACATAGACTATACTTATAAAATTGAGGTACTTAGAGCATAAATTGACCAATTTGTTTATGCCCTTATGGCTACGTTCACACAATGAGTTTTTGGTGAGTTTTTCATGCTTCATATTTTCAGAAAAAAACCCGCAAGTAACCAATTTTACATAATTAGTGCAGAAAATCTGCAAAAAAAAAAACTCACCAAAAACTCATCATGAAAACATAGCCTTGGATATCGCAATTAAATATGTTTGTACTAGCTAAGTGGTGACAATTAGGCCATGTTCACACGTTCAGTATTTGGACAGTATTTTACATCAGTATTTGTAAAGCCAAAATCAGAAGAGGAACAATCAGAGGAAAAGTATAATAGAAACATGTCATCACTTCTGCATTATCACCCACTCCTGGTTTTGGCTTACAAATACTGATGTAAAATACTTATCAAATACTGAATGTGTGAACGTGGCCTTAAGCTGCGTTCACGCATTGCGTTCTCAGTGGAGTTTTTTTTGCCATGATTATAGGAAAATGACCATGTTTTTGCTGTGATTTTTAAAAACCATGGCAAAATGCTGCAAAATGGCCGCAAAGCAACATGTTTTGTCTCTTCTTTGTTTGTCATGTTATAAACAAAGCCGCTTTGTTTTTGATACTTCCTTGTTTTTGTCTTTGACAAAACTTTATTGATACAGTCATGTGCAGATTACATGCTATTTTGATTTGGAATGCACTAAAAACGTATGTGGATTGTTTACCTGGGATTTTTCCGCATCTAATTTAAATATATTGGAAAAATCCGCACAGAAAACTCAGCGCACCCACAAGAGAAATTGACGTTACCGATCGGAAACACGCACCAAAGGCCAGTTTACACTGAGTAAAAGATCAGCTCAGTGGGCAGGAGATTCCTATAAATCCCATCCACTTTGCTGGAACCGTAAGAAGCTGCATTTTTGATGCAGCAAAAATATACAGCTTCAAAAACGCACCAAAAACTCATTACGGGCACACATTAAGGCCAGTTTCACACATCCGGATATTTCCAGTACAGGAAAAAACGGTACCGGAGATATCCGTGCCCCGTGTGGCCGTGTGTGTGTTTTACGTGTGGCATCCATGTGCGGCACATGTGCTGCATCTGGATCACACGGACGGGCGCCTGGGAGTCAGCGCTACAGATAGCGCTGTTCCCAGACACCAGTGCTGAACGTTGTCGTCATCATGGTTCCCTGCCGGCGCTGTGATCAGCACTAGCGGGGACCATGATGAGTGTAGTATTGTACTCTCAGTGTCCCCATCTGTAAAATTAAGAATAAAACAATAAAATCCTCATACTCACCTCTCCTATGTGTTCCCTGATGTCATCCATGCGATCGCTGCTGCAGAGAAGCCAGGGAGAATGAGCCGGAGCTGCAGCTCAGGAGCGGTGTCCTGTCACTCACTGAGCGCAGCTCCAGAGCGGCTCATTCTCCCCGGCTTCTCTGCAGCAGCGGTCGCATGGATGACAGCGGGGGACACCTAGGAGAGGTGAGTATACGGATTTTATTGTTTTATTCTTAATTTTACAGGTGGAGACACTGAGAGTACACTACTACTACCCTCATCATGGTCCCTGCTGGTGCTGTTCGCAGCGCTGGCAGGGAACCATGACGATGGCAGCATTCAGCACCGGCGCCTGGGAACAGCGACATTCCCAGGTGCCGGTACGTTTCACACGGATGACACAAGGATGTCATCCGCGTGGTACGTTTTGTGGACCGTGTGCCCGAAAAAAATGGACTTGTCTCCGTGTGGAGCACATGGACACACGGTCCGCAAAAACACACTGAGGTGTACACAGACCCATTCATTTGAATGGGCCTGCGTGTGTCAGTGTCTCCGGTACGTGTGGAAACTGTCACCACTCGTACCGGAGATACTGACGTGTGAAAGAGCCCTAAAAGTGCAATAATCATTTTGGAAAATTAGAGGGTAATGGCTGGAAGGGTAACTAACCTAAATTACAACAGTTGCTTGGAACCACACTTATTTTTTGCACCCTGAGTTGGTATTTTTATTGATAGCATTTTCGGGTAGATACAATGTTTTGCTTGCATCTTATTGCATTTTATTGCGGCCAAAAAAACATAGTTCTGGCATTTTGATTTGTTTTCTTGTTACGCAGTTTGCAGATCGAATTAATTTATTTTAGATTTTGATAGATCGGAATTTTACCAACACAGCGATACCAAATATGTGTATTTTTTATTGTTTATTTTTAATGGGGCAAAAGGGGAGTGATTTGAACTTGTGTTTTTTTTTTCATATTTTTAAAAACTTTTTCTCACTTTTTACTGTGTTTAATAGTCCAATAAGGGGACTTGAAACTTTGATCGTCTGATTGCTTGTGCTATAAAAAAGTCGCATGATGTCTGATTAAATCAGTCATCATGTGTGGACAAAGATGTGGGCTTGGCATGCCCTCAAAGGCAGGGACATGATCTTTGATGTAAATATATGTCAAAGGTCGTAAAGTGGTTAAAGTGGGTTGTTCAGACTTGGGGTTAAAGTCTGCTGTCGCTCTATGTGACTGCAGTCTTGTGAATCCTGACATCGGCGCACTGCGCACTGCCAGGATTCTCCGGTGCCGAGAGCGAGTGTTCATGTCATAGACATATATGAGGCTGTCAAGTTCTTGTCAAGAGACCTATGGCCAGTCAATGCCTCACGGTCTGTAGTCAGACAGTGACTCACAGATGTGTGGATGCAGCGTTGGGCAATGTTCAGACATCTGCTGTTAAATTTGTGCCCATCACATCTGTAGATAGAGCCAGTCACATCCACAATCTTTAGATCTATATCCTCGCCTGGATTATGGCCGATGCAGGAGATGCCCGATATTACATGCACATGTTTGGCCTGTAACACACCAGATAAGGGCGTAATCTAATTTTTTAGTTTTTGATCCTGGCTTAAAATCACTGGTGTTATTGGACTGTGTGTTGTCCACTGCTTGTACAGAACATCATCTGTATTATATATTTTACTGTCCCCGCTCCTGTGCCGTCTAGCCATGATGCTGGTGTAGCACCCTGAGGATTCGGCTGCTACAGGAGTATTGCACCTCAACCCAGAGGTGTGATATTCCACTCCCGGGCAAGGATGGAGAGTGGAACTGAGCTCAGTCAGCTGCATGCACTACACACATCCCATTTCCGAGGAACAGGCCGACGGTACTCCCACTTAGAAATGTGCAGGTACGACCGAGTCTGTTCCTGGCTGGAGTGGGAGGGGGGTGGTACATCCCAAGTAGTGTAGGGGCAGATAGGGGGAGCAGCCTGGGTAAAGATAGGAGCTCATTGGGTGCTGGTCACCTGAGCTCACACATAGAGGGTGTATATAAGGTGGGCACCAACTAAGAACAGGGTCAGATGCAGAGAACAAGACAGCTGCAGAGGAGCAGACAGCAAGACAGCTGCAGAGGAGCAGACAGCAAGCAGAGAGGAAGTCAGCCTGCAGCAAGAGAGAGACCCTGAGTGAGAGAGGAGCAAAGAAGGAGTACCCAGAGGGGAAAACAGAGAGGACCCAAGAACCCAAATTAAAGCACTGGGTGAGGAATCGGCACAGGGTACCGGAACCCAAGCTGGTGGGGGCAGAAAACACACCCCAGCCAGAGACCGGAGACCGTGGGCAGCGTTTGTCACGGTCACCCATCACATTCACCCCGAAGGCACACCACATGAAGGGTCAGGGAACCCAAGGCCAAGGGTGTCCCAACAGAAGGCCCGAGGGAGCTGGACCTAGGTGGATTACTGGTGGGGACGGCCAGAGAACGGGACAGAAAGAGAGCTCAGGGCCACGCTCCGGACTTGTTTGGGGGTTGGCTGGATCCAGGACCTGGTGGACGCAGCACGGCTCGGGTGGTCACTAGCAGCTGGAGTGACCGGAACATCAGCAGTGAGTAAATACCCTAAACTGCACAACCCGACTCTGTCTTCCTTTAACATCTATGCTGCACCACTACAACCCCCATCCTCTGCACCTGACCCCCTGAGGCTATACCCCACCCGTTGGGGGTTATACCACCAAAAGCTGCACCTACACCATCAGCCTCAGCGGACCCTGCTGCAGCGGCGGCCATAGTGACCGCAATACAACGGGTGGCGTAGTCGACATTAAGAACTAATAACATCTGTAGGACTGCCACATAACACTGAGCTTGACGCCCTGGGCACGGGGCCGGGTCACAGCCGCTCGGAGACTACAACCCCCCCCCATCTGATCCGGTGCCGGGTATTCCCCTCAAAAAGGAATATGTCCCAGGGGGCGCGTCACTGGTACTGGTGCCTCCAGAACAGGAAGCAATATATAAAAAATATATAAAAATCTTTATATAATCCCCCCTTCCCTCTTTTATTAACGGAGTTGATCCTATGTCAGTCTGACGTAGTCCACATACGGATACGCTATGAACTGAGGTGACATCATTAAGGTTACCTCAGTTCACAGGCGCCGGACTCACAAGGGTAACACGAGAGCCAAAATGATAAGCGGTGATTCTAGCTCTTGCGCTGTACTAAAAACACTAACAGCAAAAGCCACACTAAGAAGAATTAAAATTCCCTCAAAAATTCAAGAAAAAACAGCAAAAAAGGGCAGCAATGTTTACCTGCCCAGATCTTCAAACCCAAATGCACTACCAGGATGCAGCAGACCCACATAAAGATGGCGGCTACACAGGTGCAAAATACTGATGAGACAATCACTCACAACCTACCATTTCATGGAGGGGGTGACTGCTTAGTATTTAAATTGCACAAAAAAAGGCTTGTATAGGGTGCTGTTCACATTAGGGTAGTGCACAGTATCCAGCTTACAGCCTACTAGTTACGCCCATACTATTAGATTAGGCGGGCTGCCCGGTACTATCCAAGTGCACCCCCTGGGAACAGACCTGTGTAGCCGCCATCTTTATGTGGGTCTGCTGCATCCTGGTAGTGCATTTGGCTTTGAAGATCTGGGTTGGTTTTCTCTTGCGCTGTACTCCACGAGAATCAGTGACTGAACTGAGGTAACCTTAACAACGTCACCTCAGTTCAGTGTCAGCTGATCCAGTCTATGGAACTACGTTCTCTGAACAGGGCTCCATATACTGGACGAAGAAGACTGGGGTCGCCATGGAAACTCCATTTGGATTAAAGTGGACTGGTGTTGATTATTTTTTTTTTAAATAAATAGAGAGGAACAGGGAGTGATTTTTTTTTTTCAAATAAAGGAACCTGTGTGGTTATTTCTTTTGACTGCTGGGTTAGTAATGGGGGTATCTGACAGACTTCTCTCCATTACTAACCCATGGGCTTCAAGTCAGCACCAGCTGCTGAAATCAAGCCCACAAACTCAATACCCCGATTGCCCTGGTGCATTGGCAATCGGGAAGAGCCATGGCTAATGGATGCGCCATTTCTGGGTGGCTGAGGGATGGTCTTATTAGGCTAGGAAGGGGCCAATATTCATGACCCTTCCCAGGGCATTAATATCAGTCCAAAGCTCTCTGCTTTGCCTTAGCTGGTTATTAAAAATAGGGGGCACCGCATATAATTTTTTATTTTAGGGTCCCCCATTTTTAATAACCAAAGGCAAAGCAGACAGTTGGGGGCTGATATTAATAGGCTGGGAAGGTCCATGGACATATGCTGGTAAGGGGCCAAATAAGACCAGCTCACAGCTGTCTGATTTCCCTTTGCTGATTTTTAAAAATAGGGGGGACCTCATGTCTTTTTTTCATTTATTTATTAACAAGTACAGTAAACAACACACACAAGGCACTACTCTCCTTGACCCTCTGCCTCCTGGTTCAAGATTATTTTTTTTAATTATATGTTATTTTAAGTCATTTTCCTATCCACATTTGTTTGAAGGGCAATTGTCCTGCTCTTACCCCCATTTTGCTTCCTTTTGTAGCCCCCTAGCCCTTACTACAACCATTTTACAGCACCAGTGTTTGGATCTTCACTGACTTATATGTTGTTCGGGGTCAAGTTTGGGTACCCGAACGTTGAAATCTAGTTTGGCCGAATCTGAACTTCTACGTATTCGCTCATCACTGTCTGTTGCTCCTGGACTATCCCTACGCTTACTGATTCATTCAACCCGGGATCCGTTACCTTCCCTTCTTGCGGTTCTGTGTCCATCGTCCTCTGTACGCCAGAGGATAAGGCACTCTTCGTAGTACCTGTACTGAGCCTTGAGCTCTGGATGTTGCAGGAATGTCTGCAAAGGATTCTAGTATGGCCTCCTACTGCCATGAACAATAGATCCACTCTGAGGCTAGCAGCCCACTGCACTTGACCTTGGTTACTGGACTTCCCTGAGTCACTACCAGGAAACAGTGCCTTTTTACTGGGACTTATCCCTCCCACTATGGGCTAGTCCCAACCTTTAACTATCTGTCCCTACAGTAAGTACCTTGCTAAGTATATTACACTCTTGTGTCCTAAATTGTATATTATGCTATACCTTACTCTATAACATTCTATAGTAATGTATAGTACAGTAGTTTTGCATTACTATACTTTACCTAGTGCCTGGGTAACACGTATCACATTCTATCATACAATGCGATTGGTGACTTCAGTGGCAGGAACATGACAGTACAGTCCACCACTCTTACAGCTGTGCTACACAATGAAATAAAACTGGGCGCACCATTTGTCACAGAAGCTAAACATCGCTAACTTTCCAGGTTTACGACATTTTAGCTATTCAACTAGGTAGCAGATATTATGTCACAGATTCAATCATAAAAAGCAAGTTCTTTTAATTTTGAATTTTCAGACTGAATCCCAAATCACTTACTATTATGAATGCAAAAGTGCAAAAGCACTTGTCATACTGTAAAAAACACTCCTATACATCAGTATTTCCAACAAGTGACAGCTGAAGAATTTGGAGTTACTCTGGTTTACGGGCATGAATAAAATATTTAGCTTCATAATGAGTGAGATGCATTTTTGATTTATCGATTCGTGGAGTATACACAGCTTTCTTAATCTGGTAGCCGGCTTTCTTAAAAGCCATCTCCAGATCTTCCTTTACTAATGTCGCTACATTAAATCGCTTTTCACCAACGCAATAAGAAATCCCATTGAGTACACCCAACATTAAAAGGTGACCTCCAGGTTTTATCAAGTCCTTGAAGTTTTTCAGAACTTCACAGTATGACTTTATGTCTTCACACGCGACATCAAGGCAAAGACAAGTCAGGAGACAATCCACCGGTGGCAAGAGGACAGGATCAAAAGGGTTCCTTTTCAGAACGTCACATTTTAGGATGTCTTTCACCTTACTGCGGAGTTGCTCTGCCTTTTTCTCATAATCCTCACTTTAAAAAAAAAAAACATAACAAATTATTGAAATGGAAACGAATGCCCGAACAATATACCATGTCAGGAAGATAACCACAATATTTTATTAGATGCTAAAGGTGGATTCTACTCTATTGGAGCTCCTTATGGAGGACCTAAAAGTAGAGTTTCTCTAGATTGACTGCATGTAATACATAGTCTCTCATAAATGAGCATGCTTGTAATGCATGGACAGACCAGACTACCAGAGCAGTATGGTTGCCACTTGTTCTGGCAAGGGGCATTCCACTATGTCCTAATGTGCCATGTGGACAAGGGTCATCTTTAAAGAGATATTTGTTTTGATCAATTTAGAGTTGTTACTTGAGTTTATTTTTTCCCCCTGTAAATGTCACGCACAGTGTAGGAAAGACAAAGTGCAACACGAAGGGATGAGGGGAAGGGAGCCCAGACACTAGGGAAAGGGGGAGTGGCGCCCTCCTAGGCTGATCTAATATTACCCTGTCTCCCCTACCATCCCTATATTGGTTCCTCACCAATTGCCGAACAGGAAATCTAAGCCCTGTATATCCCTAGAGCTAGGCCCTGAATAGGGAAGGGGGGATAAGCACTAGTCAGTTCCCACTAAGAACTAAAGACAACAAGGGAGACAAACACGGGGGGAAGCAACTTGGCTTGAGACGACTTCAGAGAGATTACACCAAATGTCCTTCAAGCATCAGAGATTAAGTAAGCAGACAGCAATAGCTCCAAGCCTTCACAAGGGAAAATGTGAATATCACCAACGCCTCCCTGTAGCAAACTGAAAGTATTTAAAACACCCAGGCCAGGGTGTCAATCAGAGCAGGAGGGAGGTAGCCTCTGGGTCCTAAAGTAAGACAGATTTAAGAAGGCATCTGTAATGCCAAACAAAGAGATCTTCTGCAGTCAACCGCAGAGTGACTGTCTGTCACATCTGACACACCCGTGACAGTACAGCTGTATGATAATCTTAGCTTTATAGGATATCTGTGGTACAAACCATTACTGTCTTTTTTCTGCAGCTCTATACGGTCAGATTAGCTGCCGAGTCTTGGCACTAGCCCTGCACCAAACAGTGCATACCTGGTCAGTTTTAATATACTCCCATAGTTATGTATATTGTATGCATGCACATTAATTGAATAAAATATTTTACCCATTTCCCTCCAATTCACATCCAAATTTCATGAGGTGATTCCAGTCAAAAGCATCTGGATCCTTTTTCAGCCATTTTCGGAAATCTGCATGGTTGCTCTCGAGTAAATCGGAGACAATGATTTTATCAAACACTTCACAAGCCGAGAGGAGATGATAAATGGAAGCTCCGGTGCCAACATCAAGCAGCGTGTCCCCTCTTACTCCACCTTATAAGACAACACAAAATGTAACATATCAGGTTATAAAAAGATTAGGAGCAGGGGTGGACATGCTATTGGTGCAGCCTGTGTCGGACTGGGTTTGGAAAGGCCCACCAGTAACTGATTGTTGGGGTCCTTTGTTCAGCTACATGGAAAGGTAACCTGACCCAAGTACATAAGATTTACTTTTGATTCTATGTATGATTAACTTGGCTTGTCTGTTTATGGCATATTCTGTCATGGGAATGACCCTTTAATTTCTGCAAAGAGGTATAGAAACCATATCATAAGTGATACTACAATTCTGAACTCTCAATAAAATTGAAATTACTGAGTTACTTACTTTTGGTGAACGTTTCATGGAGATTTTGTATTGCAAAAGTTGCCCAGTCTCCAATATGGACTCCATTGCCTTCCGCATAGAATCTTTGCAAGTAAGCTCTGGGGTTAAAATGATCAATGTAGTTTTGCTGGGAGGTAGAAGATGTGGCCATGTTGTCCTGTCCTTGGGACCGTTGGAGGTTACTGGTTAGATTCTTCAGAACTAGACCTGATTGTGATAAAGAATCACTTTATTTACAAACATTAAAAGGAGACAGAGTCCAAAATCAGGTGAAAAAGCTTCAAAAGCTCCTTTTATTCTGCCATAGATGCGATTAAAAAGACCTATGCCTAATGGCAGCACACCACAGGACCGCTATGGGGTCCGTGAGTCAGGGGATTCCTGAGCCAGTGCCGCCTTCCCCCCCGCATTCCACTGTATAGGTAACAGCAATGATGGAGGAGAGCGTGTCATGTGACGCTCCCTCTCCCAGCATTACCCCTCTTCCTCTGAAACAGCGGGCGCGATGATATTGCCACGCTGTGCAGGGCAGTGGAGCTGCTGAGACGTACTGCAGAGTCCGCAGCAATAAGTACTGTATTTATTTATTTTTATATATACTGTATATTAGTGACTACATGGTGGCCATAACACTGCAGAACTGTGGGGACTGCATTATACTTTATGAGGGGGCTGCATTATACTTTATGAGGGGGCTGCATTATACTCTATTAGGGGGGCTGCATTATACTTTGAGGGGTCAGCATTACACTTTGAGGGGAGGTAGGATTATACTTTATGAGTGGGGTGCATTATACTTTGAGGAGGCAGCATTATGCTTCGAGGGGGGCTGCATTATACTTTATGAGTGGGCTACATTATACTCTATTGGCGGGCTGCATTATACTTAGAGGGGGCAGCATTATACTTTGAGGGGGGCTGCATTATACTTTTGAGGGGGCATCTTTTTATTTTATGAGGTGGGCAGCATTATGCTCTGTTAGTGGGGCTGAATTATAATCTGAGAGGGCTACATTATACTTTATGAGGGGGCTGCATTATACTCTATTAGGGGGGCTGCATTATACTTTGAGGGGGGCTGCATTATACTCTATTAGGGGGGCTGCATTATACAATATCAAAGACTATCGAGTGCATTATACTATATGTACTATATGGGGCTGCATTAAAGTATATGGGGGCTGCATTATCCTCTATCAAGGACTATGGGGAGTGCATTATACTATCTTACTATATGGGACCTGCATTATACTGCATTGAGAACTATGGGGGAAGGAATTATACTATGGGGGGTGAAATTTCACTATATGGAGGACTATGGGGGGTGCATTATACAATATGGATGAATATAGGGAGTGTATTATACTATATAGATGATTATGGGGAGAGGATTATACAATATGGAGGACTATGAGGAGTGTATTATACAATGTGGAGGACTATGGGGAGTTCATTATACAATATGGAGGACTATGGGGAGTGTATTATACAATATGGAGGGCTATGGAGAGTGCATTATACAATATGGAGGACTATGGGGAGTGTATTATTATAGGGAGGAGAGCCAGGCGGAGGTGACCGAGCGGACCGGGAGGACCAGTAGGAGGCAACCGGAGGGACGAGCGCAAGAGAGCGCTGTGGCAGCGTGCAGTGCCGGCCAGCGGAGGGTGCCAGGTGGTGGTGACCAGGAGGTGATCAGGAGGACCGGTAAGAGGCGACCGGAGGGACAAGCGCGCTGTGATAGCGTGCAGCGTCCCTAGAGGAGGTGAGTGAGGGGCAGGAGGCCGCGATAAGCGGCCCTACTGAACCCAAGTGTGTACTGTACTGTATTGTATTTGTATCTGTATTGTAATTGTATTGTATTCCCTAGTCCATATTTAATTGATTACCCCCCCGTCCATATTTAATTGATCACCCCCGTCCATATTTAAATTGATTCCCCTGAACACCCCCGTCCATATTTAACTGATCCCTCTGACCACATTAAATTGACCCCCCCGTCCTCATTTAATTGATCCCCGACCACCCTCTGTCCATATTAAAGTGATCCCCCTGACCACATTTAAATGATTGACCCCCCAGCCCATAATTGATTGATCCCCCTTGTCCTATTTAATAGATTCCCCTTGTCCACTTTTACTCATCCCCAGTCCCTATCTATTTGCCTTATCCCCCACCATATTTAATTAACCCCTGTCCATAATTAATTGATTGATTCCCCAGACCACAATTAATTATTTCCCCAGTCCATATTTATTGATATTATTGATACTTATTGATCCCCAGTCCTTAGTTAATTGACCCACCGTCCATACCTATTTATTTGCTTTACCCCCCATCCTATTTAATTAAACCCCCTGTCCATAATTAATTGATTGATTCCCTAGTCCACAATTAATTATTTCCCCAGTCCATACTTATTGATCCCAGTCCATAGTTAACTGACACACCGTCCATACTTAATTAATCCACCTGACCCACTCAGCTGATCCCCCGTCCATACTTAATTGATACTTAATTGATCCCCCGTCCATACTTAACTGATCCCGCGCCGATATCTAATCGATACACTTGCACATCCCTAATTGATCCCCGTCCATACACCTATATATAAATAATTGTGTTTTGTACTTGTACATATATACTGACTGTATCCCCATATTTAGAATGACGTCCATGTTGGCCGGAGCCGTGCAGTGTACATCTTGCGCAATGTATGCATTCCCTGAGCTACCGCTCAGGGATCCATACTGCTGCGAGAGATGTGAGCATATCGTGCACTTGGAAGCCCAAATCCTGGATCTAAGTGCTCAGATAGCGGTACTGAGGAGCATCGACAACATGGAACGGAGTTTGCTGCTCAGCGAGCAGACACTCAATGGGTCAACACTGGGGGTGGAGCTTAGTGGGGAAGCGCAGGCTGAACAGGCAGGGAGCTGGGTAACAGTTAGAAGGGATAGAGGGAAGAAGTATAGGAAGGCTGGTTCAGAACCGGCATTATTGGAGCACGACAGATCCTCTGACCGCCGGGGGAGTGTATGCTCCAGTAATGAGGGGGAGGGGGGAAGTGTAGGGCAGGCTAGACAGGTCCTGGTAGTGGGTGACTCTATTATTAGGGGGACAGACAGGGCAATCTGTCACAAAGACCGGGATCGCCGAACGGTGTGCTGCCTCCCTGGCGCTCGAGTCCGGCACATCGCGGATCGGGTTGACAGGTTACTGGGTGGGGCTGGCGAAGACCCAGCGGTCATGGTCCACATTGGCACCAATGACAAAGTGAGTGGTAGATGGAGGGTCCTTAAAAATGATTTCAGGGATCTAGGTAGGAAGCTTAGGGCAAGGACCTCCAAGGTAGTTTTCTCAGAAATACTACCAATCCCACGAGCCACACAGGAGCGCCAACGGGAGGTTAGGGAGGTGAATAAGTGGCTAAAGAGTTGGTGCAAGGCAGAAGGGTTTGGGTTCATGGAGAACTGGGCCGACTTCGCTGTCGGCTACAGGCTCTACCGTAGGGACGGGCTGCACCTCAATGGGGAGGGTGCAGCGGTGCTGGGGAAGAAGATGGCTAATAGGTTGCAGGAGTTTTTAAACTAGAGACGGGGGGGGGGAAACCAAGGAAATAGGTGGGATGTGAGGCAAGCAAGGGGGAAGGGGAGAAGTGAATATAATGAGGGTGGAGAGGGGGGTGGGGATAGTACAGTTAGATCGTTAGAGAAGAATAGGATGCTAAATAACCCCAAAGTTTTATCTTGCATGCTGACCAACGCAAGAAGCCTGACCAATAAGGCGGATGAGCTGCGGGCGCTTATATCGGAGGAGAGGTATGACATCGTAGGTATAACAGAGACTTGGCTAGACGATAGCTACGACTGGGCGGTAAATTTAACAGATTATAGTTTATTTAGAAGGGACCGGAAACAGGGGAAGGGCGGAGGAGTCTGCTTATATGTAAGGTCACGTCTAAAGCCCAGACTAAGGGAAGATATAGGAGAGGGAGAAGAGGGGGTCGAGTCCATGTGGGTAGAGATAGAGGGGGCAAAAAATAATAATAAAATATTACTGGGGGTCTGCTATAAGCCACCTAATATAACAGAGGAGAATGAGAAACTGCTATTAGGACAAATAGACAAAGTAGCAAAACATAATGAGGTGATTGTAATGGGGGACTTCAACTACCCGGATATTGACTGGGAAACAGAAACCTGTAGATCGCAGAAAGGAAAAAGGTTCTTGACAAATATCAAGGATAATTATCTCTCCCAACTAGTGCAGGAACCAACGAGAGGGAAGGCAGTGTTGGACTTAATATTGACTAATAGGCCTGATAGAATAACTGAGGTACAGATAGGGGGGCACCTAGGTAATAGCGATCATAATATTATCAATTTCAAAATGCCCTTCAGTAGGGTTATCAATAAGGGAACAACAAAAACATTAAACTTTAGGAGGGCGAAGTTTGATCAGCTGAAAGAAAACCTTCAACTTATAGACTGGGACAAAGTTCTTAATGAAAGGAATACGAATAGTAAATGGGAAACCTTCAAAAGAATTCTGAATACTCAGTGCGAGAGGTATATACCGTATGGGAATAAAAGGGCCAGAAATAAGAGGAAACCAATATGGTTGAATAAGAACGTAAAAGGGGCGTTAAATAGCAAAAAAGAGGCATTCAAGAGATTAAAACAGGAAAACAGCAAGGAGGCACTAATGTGTTACAAGGAAAAAACGAGAACCTGTAAAAAACAAATAAAAATAGCAAAGGAGGAAACAGAGAGACGTATTGCTAGGGAAAGTAGATCAAATCCCAAACTGTTCTTTACGTATATAAATAGTAAAAGGATTAAATCGAATAATATTGGACCGATAAAAAGTGATGAAGGCAAAATCATAGAGAAAGATGAGGATAAAGCTAATCTATTAAATAATTTTTTTTCGTCAACTTTCACAAAGGAAAAAGAACTAACAGGCGAAATGAGAAGTGACAAACTTAATCCTCCACTAAGTATGACAAATCTAACCCAAGCTGGGGTACAGAAACGCCTCAGTAACATTAAAATAAACAAATCACCAGGACCTGATGGCATACACCCACGGGTACTAAGGGAACTAAGTAATGTGATAGACAGACCGTTATATCTTATATTTAAGGACTCTGTTGAGACTGGGTCTGTACCACTTGATTGGCGACAGGCGAATGTAGTGCCAATATTCAAAAAGGGAGCGAAAAGTGACGCCGGAAACTATCGGCCGGTGAGTCTGATGTCCGTTGTGGGCAAAATTTTTGAAGGCTTTATTAATGAGGCAATTATGGAGCATCTTGATGCTAATAATCTATTAACCCCGAACCAACATGGATTCATGAGGAATCGCTCCTGCCAAACAAACCTGATTGACTTCTACGAGGATGTTAGCTCTCGAGTAGATCAGGGGGAACCAGTGGATGTCGTGTATCTCGACTTCTCAAAAGCGTTCGATAGCGTGCCACATAATAGGTTGGTATACAAAATGAGAATGATGGGGCTGGGGGAAAATGTCTGCAAGTGGGTAGCTAACTGGCTAAAGGATAGAAGGCAGAGGGTGGTTATAAATGGAATATACTCAGATTGGGTAAGCGTCACTAGTGGGGTACCACAGGGGTCTGTACTAGGCCCAATGTTATTTAATATCTTTATTAACGACATAGTCAACGGGATAAATAGTAAAATATCAATATTTGCAGATGACACAAAGTTATGTAAAACAATTAATACAAAAGAGGATAGTGAAGACCTACAGAGGGATTTGGATAAGCTGGGTAGGTGGAGCATTAAATGGCAAATGAGGTTTAACGAGGAGAAATGTAAGGTCATACATATGGGAAGGAAAAATGGAAGTCACCAGTACTCACTGAATGGGAAACCATTGGGGAATTCAGAGATGGAGAAGGACTTGGGCATCTTGATTGATAGCAAACTAAATTGGAGTGCCCAAAGTCAGGCCGCTGCTGTAAGGGCAAACAGGGTAATGGGATGTATCAGAAGAGGTATAGCTGCAAAGGATGAGAACATTGTTCTTCCACTGTACAAAGCACTGGTCAGACCACACTTGGAATACTGTGCTCAGTTATGGGCCCCAATATATAGAAAGGATATAAATGAGCTTGAAAAGGTACAAAGGAGGGCAACAAAATTAATAAGGGGAATGGAGGGACTGCAATACCCAGAGAGGTTGGCAAAACTAGGACTATTCAGCCTGGAAAAGAGAAGGTTGAGGGGGGACATAATAAATGTGTACAAATATGTTAGGGGACAGTATAGAGACCTTGCCCGGGATTTGTTCAAAAGGAGGGATATTACGGTAACAAGAGGACATTCACTAAGACTGGAAGAGAAAAGGTTTCAGCACCAGCATAGGAAGGGGTTCTTTACGGTAAGAGCAGTGAGAATATGGAATTCACTGAGTGAGGAGACGGTAATGTCGGATTCACTACACCAGTTCAAGCGGGGACTGGATGCATTTCTAGATACCAGGCAGATTTCTGCATATACTTAAAAATAGAATAAAATAGTAGGTTGATACAGGGATTTATTCTGACTGCTGGTTTCAGAGTCGGGAGGGAATTTTTCCTCAGGTGAAGATTGGCTAAATCATTTGGGGTTTTTGCCCTCCTCTGGATCAACTTTAGCAATTACAGAACTAACAGGTCGAACTTGATGGACGCAAGTCTTTATTCGGCTTTACTAACTATGTAACTATGTAACTATATGGAGGACTATGGGGAGTGTATTATACAATATGGAGGACTATGGGGAGTGTATTATACAATATGGAGGACTATGGGGAGTGCATTATACTACATGGATGACTATGAGGAGTGCATTATACTTTATAGAGGACTATGGGGAGTGCATTATACTATATGGAGGACTATGGGGAATGTATTATACTATATGGAAGTCTATGTGGAGTGCATTATACTATATGGAGGAGTATGGGGAGTGTATTATACTATATGGATGACTATGGAAAATGTATTATGCTATATGAAGGACTATGGGGAGTGCATTATACTATATGGAGGAGAATGGGGAGTGTATTATACTATATGGATGACTATGGAAAATGTATTATGCTATATGAAGGTCTATGGGGAGTGCATTATACTATATGGAGGGTATGTGAGGCCCATTATACCATATGGAAGGCTATGTGGAGTGTATTATACTATATGGATGACTATGGAAAATGTATTATGCTATATGGAGGATTATGGGGTGTGTTATACTAAAGAAGCAAAATGCTGCCTATTTATCAAGTGAATAGATTGTTTATGCCGGAAAAAAAATCCTTGTTCTCAGCAGCACATCGCCTGGTGTAAACTGCAGATATGCTGCTGCTAACGTGATGTTGTATGGGAACAGATTGATCTATTAGTGATTGTTCTGTGCCCGTCATTTTTCCTCAGTCGGTGTAAAGAAGCCAGGAAACAAGCGCAGAACGACTTCAGTATTGTGGATCAAGCTCGTTTAGCGGTCTGAAGTTAGCGCATGTTAATACAACCGAAATGTTTTTGTGTGAAGGTACAATATGTTACCATTTTGGCCCCACTTCCAGGGCTGCATTTTGTCTACAACGGGCCTTGGTATCAGGGAATGAAGGCGGCCAGCGTGCCGAGTAACCCACCAATCTGGGACTTGTGGTCTGTCGAATAGTATCGTCGACCGCCCCTTTAGGATCTGTGCGAAATTTTGCGTTGCCTAGAGAGTGACGACGATGACAGGGCCGGTAGTGATAGTGACACCCTTTAGGTTGTGGTATTACGACTAAGACGTCACTGACGATAGTTTAATGGTAATAGTAGAACGAAACGTGTGTCACTAGCATTGTGTCAACATAACCTGTTTAATTTTTCACCGTTTGTGCTATCCCCTGATAGGTTGCATCCCCCTTTTTGGTGCGGGCTCTGGCGCTGAGCCCGCACCTTTCCGGGGACATGACAGCTAATATGATCAGCTGTCATGTGCCTCTAACAGCCGCGGGTGGAATCACAATCCATCTGCGGCTGGTAACATGTTAAATGCCACTATGAATCTTTGACAACAGCATTTAATATGGCTGCAGTGGAAAGAACATCACAAGTCCAGCCCATTGGCGCTCGTGTCACATGACTGCATGTTGCCAATGGGTTGGCATGACAACCTGGGGTCTACAGGAGACTCCTGTGGTTGTCATTGCCAGGATGCTATGATCGCCGCCAAGCAGTCGGCGCTCATAGCGAGTGAGCACTTTAGCTACACATAGTAGGGCTGAAGCCCTGATGTGTATAGCACAGACAATCAAATGATCGCAGCTTCTAGTCTCCCATGGAGACTATTGAAGCAAGTGAAAAGTAAAAGAAAAAAAGTTTTTAAAAATATTAAAAAAAAATAAAAATTAAAGTTCATATCACCCCCCTTTCACCCCAATAAAAATTAAAACAATAAAAAAAATTAAATATACACATATTTAGTATCACCGCGTTCAGCATTGCCCGATCTATCAGTGTATAACAAGAATTAATCCGATCTGTAAACGGCATAACGAGAAAAAAATCAAAACGCCAGAATTACATTTTATTGCTGACTGCAACATTGCAATAAAATGCGATAACGAGCGATCAAAACATCGTATCTACCCCAAAATGGTATCAATATAAAAGTCAGCTTGGCGCACTAAAAATAAGCCCTCGCCCGGCCCTAAATCCCGAAAAATGAAGACACTACAGGTCTCAAAAAATGCCGACTTTTTTTGGCAATTTTTTTTTTCACCACCTAAATAAAAAAGAACCTATACATGTTTGGTATCTACAAACACATAGTGACCTGGGGAATCATAATGGCAGGTCAGTTTTTGCATTTAGTGAACATGGCAAAAAAAAAAAAATTCTGAAATTGCATTTTTTTGAATTTTGTTCCAATTTTGAAGCACACGATATGGTAAAACCAATGGTGTCGTTCAAAAGTACAACTCATCCTGCAAAAAAACAGGCCCTCACACGACCATATTGACCAAAAAATAAAAAAGTTATGACTCTGGGAATAAGGGGCGCAAAAAAAAAACAGCAAAAACCCAAGGTGGTGAAAGGGTTAAAGAGATTATCCACTACCCTGTTGTTGTTTTTTTAATAAATCTTGCTCTTATGTGCCTCGAATGACATCTATAATCTTATTTTAGCAGTATTTACCTTGTATTATGCTTTTCCTTTTTGCTGGCTGCAACTCTGAGGCACAGATCATGCATTACAGTGGCCTGTAAGCCAGCACATATCACACCCACTCAAAACCCACCCAAACCCCACCCAAACCCCTCTATCTTCAATCTGCAGCTTCCAGTTACCACTGACACAGTGCAATCACCTACTGCTGATGAGGAGAGATCCCATCAGTGTCACCAGCACTGCACACAGCCATGATAGTAAAGCTTTTATCTGTCCCCCTTACTTACAAAGAATATACTAAACTCAGAATATAGTGAAATATATCATTAAGGGGATCATATAAAAGTTTTATTGCCATGATTGTGTGCAGCGCTTGATGCTGTACTGTCTGTGCTTGTGATACCGCCTGCGTCACCACACAACAATAAGGTCTTGTCGTGGACGACCATAGAGGAGCCGCGGATGCAGAGAGGTAGGGAGAAGGTGCGCAGGGCTCTGGTTCTTTGACCGCTGTACCAGGGTCCTGCAAATCTTTTTTCTCTAATTTAAAATATATAAGACATATGCAGCAGAGATGAGATTGTCTGCTGGAGCAGGCACAGTTTGTTTGATGTAGTAGGGCTTAATCGCTAGAAAAATTACCAATATATCTCAATTAGCCCAAAATATAACAATTCCCTATAAGGCACGGGAATGAATAAAAAGCCAAAGAGAGAAGAAAACTAGGAAAGGATTTTTTGGCACATCCAGCCAGATAATATATATGTTTATTGAAAGAAAGTAATAAAAAGATAAAACATGGAAACCTGACGCGTTTCTAGTGCAAGAAAACGCACCCTTACTCATATGAGCTCCAGGGTAGCTGTAGTGACTTTTCTTACGCTCCATAGCTTCCCTTTAATTTTACGTATCTCCTGTCGTAACTCACAGGCCCAGTCTGGTTCGGCATTGGGCGCCCAGAGGAGGTTACTTCCTGACTTCGGACCAGACCCGCTACAGTCGGAGCCTCTTGCTCTCTCCCTAGCTTCTGCTCCAACTTCAAGGAATCTCAAGTTAGAATTGTAGCGCAAACATTCTTTCAGGGCCTGCCTCAAGTAAGTGTCTCGGGATTTGCTTTTCCTAGAATAATACTCTCCACGTGCACCACCCTGTAATGCACACGCCCGGGCTGAGCGGTGTGTGCGTGTGATTCCACTGGACCGTGCCGGAGAGTGAATGCCTGGAGGGGCGTAACTAGGTATTCACCCGATCCGACCAGGGTGGCACGACGACATACGACGCCAGTGCACCAAGGAGGAACCGAGCAGAGGGACCAGGTGCTACTCCAGGACAGACCCCAGACACGGCTGTTGACCCACGCAGGGGAATACAGGAACAGACCGGTTAGGCTGGCACACAGACTGGTGGGTATAGGCAGGCATGACTGGTATGCAGGCAGGCGGGTATGCAGGCAGGGGGGTACAGGCAAGCACGGCTAGAGTGCAGACAGGAAGGCACTAGCAGGTAGGAACACAGGCGGGATAGGACCCAGTACACACTGGGACTCAGGAACAGAACCACAGATGTGGCGGACAAACACAGCAGAGTAAGGCCGCCCAGAGTGGTGAGCGAGAGCAGGGCAAGACGAGACCGCCTAGAGCGGTGAGCGAGAGTAGAGCAGGAAAAGGCCACCTGGAGCGGTGAGCAAGAGTAGAGCAGGACGAGGCCGCCTGGAGCAGTGAGCAAGAGTAGAGCAGGACGAGGCCGCCTGGAGCGGTGAGCAAGAGTAGAGCAGGACGAGGCCGCCTGGAGCGGTGAGCAAGAGTAGAGCAGGACGAGGCCGTCTGGAGCGGTGAGCAAGAGTAGAGCAGGACGAGGCCGCCTGGAGCGGTGAGCAAGAGTAGAGCAGGACGAGGCCGCCTGGAGTGGTGAGCAAGAGTAGAGCAGGACGAGGCCGCCTGGAGCGGTGAGCAAGAGTAGAGCAGGACGAGGCCGCCTGGAGCGGTGAGCAAGAGTAGAGCAGGACTAGGCCGCCTGGAGCAGTGAGCAAGAGTAGTCAGAGCAGAGCGAGACTGCCGGAGCAGTGAGCAAAGGGTCAGAGCGGAGCAAGACTGCCGGAGCAGTGAGCAAAGGGTCAGAGCGGAGCAAGACTGCCGGAGCAGTGAGCAAAGGATCAGAGCAGAGCAAGACTGCCAGAGCAGTGAGCAAAGGGTCAGAGCGGAGCAAGACTGCCGGAGCAGTGAGCAAAGGGTCAGAGCGGAGCAAGACTACCGGAGCAGTGAGCAAAGGCAGAGCAGGCTAGAACCACCGGAGCGGTGAGCAAGGCAGAGCAGGCTAGAACCGCCGGAGCGGTGAGCAAGGCAGAGCAGGCTAGAACCTCCGGAGCGGTGAGCAAGGCAGAGCAGGCTAGAACCGCCGGAGCGGTGAGCAAGGCAGAGCAGGCTAGAACCGCCAGAGCGGTGAGCAAGGCAGAGCAGGCTAGAATCACCGGAGCGGTGAGCAAGGCAGAGCATGCTAGAACCGCCGGAGCCGTGAGCAAGGCAGAGCAGGGGGGACAGGGCTCGGTTCAAACGGAACAGACAGGAAGGGAATGGCAGAACCAGATACCCACAGCTTACTTGCAGTGAAATAGCGAGTGGACCACAAACTCACAAACGGAAGTACAGTGACAACGAGCAGGAGTTAAGTACGAGTTCAGACTCTGCAGAAAAAGGAAAGGTACGGACATAGAGAAACACAGGAACCAGGCTAGAAGAGTATACAGACAGGAACAGACACAGTAGCAAGATACAGGAGCGGGTCTAGGTATGCAGCCCCTAGAAGGCGGGAGGAACAGGCCAGGAGCGTGTTCAGACAGGACAGACAAGATACGGGAGTGGGTCTAGGTATGCGGCCCCTAGAAGGCGGAACGAACAGGCAGGAGCGTGTTCAGACAGGACAGACAAGATACGGGAGCGGGTCTAGGTATGCGGCCCCTAGAAGGCGAAACGAACAGGCAAGGAGCGTGTTCAGACAGGACTGGAAATACAGCCTACAAGAAAGGCAAGCAAGCAAACACAGAAAGGGACCTGGCACATTCAGAGTGAAAGAGCACACTGAATGAAACACAATGCTCAGGCAGGGATTCATTGGAGCAGCTGGGTTAAATACCAGGTGACAGACAGCAATAGGCTGAGGACGCACAAGGGGTGTGCCCGCATCAGGTACAAGAAACAGGAAGTGATCGGGCGCCGCCCTTAAGCAGCAGAAAGAGAAGAAAACAGACAGCATAGAGGGAAGCCAGAGAGACATTCTGGACCGGAGATCAAGTGCGCGCTCTTGCACAGTGGGAGATGGACCACCATGCAAAGACGCCGCCAGGTATGTTACAGTACCCCCCCCCTTACGCCCCCTCTTCTCCAGGCCTGCCAGAATGTTCCGCAGGGAATTCGAGGGCCAATCCTTCACTTCAAGGAGATCACTTCCACTGTCCACAGGAAAAACTGGTCTCATCTGAGTAGCCAGGATGCTACCTCCTATCCAGCTATCCTCAGCAACAGATGAAACGGGTGGAGTACCAGGAACAGCACACAAGGAAGTCTCTCTCCACTTATTATCAGGTAGCACCCCAGAGGGTTCAGGAGACAACTGGAAGTCCTCCGCCGGATTGGAGGGGTGCAGAGACTCGGGGGTAACCTCTGCTTCAGGGTACATCTTGTCAAGCTCACAGGATGAAATGGGCGAGGTATCAGGTACAAGGTGTAGAAAAGTCTCTGTCTCTTTGTTATCAGGTGGTACCCCGGAGGATTCAGGAAACAACTGGGGCTCCTCCGCCGGGTCGGAAGAGTGCAGAGACTCGGGGGTAACCTCTGCTTCGGAGTACACTAGGTCGGACATGCTGGAAGAAGCGGGCGAGGTATCAGGTACCGAGTATAGGAGAGTCTCTTTCCATTCGCTATCAGGTAGCACCCCGAAGGGTTCAGGAGACAACTGGAGGTCCTCCGCCTGGTCGGAGGGGTGTAGAGACTCGGGGATAACCTCTGCTTCGGAGTACACTAGGTCGGACTCACTGGAAGAAGCGGCCGAGGTATCAGGTACCGAGTATAGGAGAGTCTCTGTCCATTTGCTATCAGGTAGCACCCCGAAGGGTTCAGGAGACAACTGGAGGTCCTCCGCCTGGTCGGAGGGGTGTAAAGACTCGGGGATAACCTCTGCTTCGGAGTACACTAGGTCGGACTCACTGGACGAAGCGGGCGAGGTATCAGGTACAGAGTATAGGGAAGACTCTGTCCATTCGCTACCAGGTAGCACCCCGAAGGGTTCTGGAGATAACTGGAGGTCCTCCGCCTGGTCGGAGGGGTGTAGAGACTCGGGGTTAACTACTGCTTTGAGGTACCCATTGTCAGGCTCACAGGACGGAGCGGACGAAGTATCGGGTACCGGGTGTAGGGAAGTCTCTCTCCATTTGTCATCAGGTGGTATCCTGGAGGATTCTAGGTGGGCAGAAGTCTCTTCGGGCAGGAGAACTGGTGCGCTACCCACGCATATTACCCGTAGGGGCTGCTCCGGGATACAGGGAAATGAAGCTTCAGCAGGGACTTCAAGGTTGGGATCAGGAGGTCTTTGGAAGGACAGACCCAGGCGTGACGGCTTGCCTCTACGCCTAGCACGTCTGGACTGCCTCTTGAGGTCGTGAGAAGTATTCTGGAGAGCGTAGTCATCCCGTGTGAATTCTGGGTGGGCAGTAGTCTCTTCGGGCAGGAGGACTAGTGCGCTACCCACACACATTACCCATCGGGGCTGCTCCGGGATATTGGGAAGTGAAGCTTCAGAAGGGGCTTCAGGGTTAGGGTCCTCGAAGACCATACGAAAGGCCACCTGGAAGGCCTGCAAGTCAAGGACGACAGGATCCCAAGCTTCCCATAGGGGGGTGACCCATTTCAAGGCATCACCCGCTAGGTAGTCAATCATAAAGGCAACTTTAGCCCAATCGGAAGGAACATAGAGAGGGTAGGCCTTGAAGTGTAGCATGCATTGCTCCACAAATGCACGACTTTGTTTTGGATCCCCAAAATACCGTGGCGGATCCGCAGGAATGAGTGCAGAAAGATCCATCTGGACGGGTGCGTAATTCGCCTGGAACTCAGCTAAAGGAAAAAAAAAAATATATATATATTTTTTTATTTATTTTTAATGCACGTATTCGCTGGAAAAACGTCTCAGAGAGCGAAGGCCGTGGGGCTCAGCGGGAACCATGGCCTGATCATGCTGTAATGCACACACCCGGGCTGAGCGGCGTGTGCGTGTGATTCCACTGGACCGTGCCGGAGAGTGAATGCCTGGAGGGGCGTAACTAGGTATTCACCCGATCCGACCAGGGTCGCACGACGGCATACGACGCCAGTGCACCAAGGAGGAACCGAGCAGAGGGACCAGGTGCTACTCCAGGACAGACCCCGGACACGGCTGTTGACCCACGCAGGGGAATACAGGAACAGACCGGTTAGGCTGGCACACAGACTGGTGGATATAGGCAGGCACGACTGGTATGCAGGCAGGCGGGTATGCAGGCAGGGGGGTACAGGCAAGCACGGCTAGAGTGCAGACAGGAAGGCACTAGCAGGTAGGAACACAGGCGGGATAGGACCCAGTACACACTGGGACTCAGGAACAGAACCACAGATGTGGCGGACAAACACAGCAGAGTAAGGCCGCCCAGAGTGGTGAGCGAGAGCAGGGCAAGACGAGACCGCCTAGAGCGGTGAGCGAGAGTAGAGCAGGACGAGGCCGCCTGGAGCGGTGAGCAAGAGTAGAGCAGGACGAGGCCGTCTGGAGCGGTGAGCAAGAGTAGAGCAGGACGAGGCCGCCTGGAGCGGTGAGCAAGAGTAGAGCAGGACGAGGCCGCCTAGAGCGGTGAGCAAGAGTAGAGCAGGGCGAGGCCGCCTGGAGCGGTGAGCAAGAGTAGTCAGAGCAGAGCGAGACTGCCGGAGCAGTGAGCAAAGGGTCAGAGCGGAGCAAGACTGCCGGCCTCAAGGCCAGGCAAAGGCCCGGGTACCGAGTCGTCCCCATCCCCCTGGGCGAGTCATCTTCCCTGGCGTCACGAACAGGATTGCGTGCCTGCTGCAACGACGGAGTGTTATGCCCGTCGCCACCGGGTACTGTGCGCCTTTAATTAAAAAAAAAAAACTGTGTACGTTAAACTGTGGTGAAGATTGCCGCCATAGTTGGGCCGCTGAGCGAGAAGAAGGGCGTAACCGCGGGAAACTGAGGGGCGTACCTGCAAAAGCGCGTGAAGCCCCGGACACGCCCCACGCCTCGACGTCAAACCAGGAAGCGCCAGGTCCTGGAAGGAGCGTCTCTGAACGCTCTGACGTAGGACGCAAGCGACGCAAGGTCCTGAAGACGACTGTCACCTGCGGAGCTGCGGCCTACCGGAAGAAAAGAAAAGAAGGTAGGCCACAGTTCGCTAGGGGGGCGCCAGAATGTCCAAGGAACAGCACGACGCCGGAATACCGGTTAACGGCCCTGATATTCAACCCGCGCCCGACGCCGGGCAGGCCGAAGCGGCCGCTCCACCAGCAGCGCCTGTAACTCCTGTCATTCCCATAACTCTATCGTACATTCCTGGAGCAAAGTGGCTCCCCCAGTACAACGGCAAACCAGATACCCTGTCTGGATTCAAACGGAAGATATGCGGTATCTTGGACATGTACTTTATGACAGGCAAGCAGAGGGCCGCTGTTGTATTAGGACAACTGACTGGTGCTGCGGAACGGGAAGTGGAAACATGGTCAGCCGCAGAACAGGAGTCAGTGTCCGCAATCTTTAAAAAGCTACAGACTGTTTTTGAGGATCATACTCAGGCGGACCTCTGGATGAGGTTCTACAACTGTTCCCAACAGCCGGAGGACAATGTTCGGGACTATACCTGGCGTCTACAAGGGGCCCTGCGGGCTCTGAAACAGGTTAGTCCGACTAGCATCGAAAATGAAAACAAAATGCTGAAGGAACAGTTTGTCCGGGGACTGAGGTCTCCAGAGGAGAGCAGGACTGTATGTTGGTGGTCCTTAGATCATCCAGATGCCACCTTTGACAATCTTAAGGACATGGCTATAAAAGGACTGCAGCCCCTGGAAACAAATGCCATCCAATGTTACCAGGGTGGGGCTACCCCAGTGCCTGCTACACCCACCTTTTCCCCAGTGGCTGCTGAAGCCAAGGTTCCAGCAACGTCCCCTAGAGAGCTGGACAGTCTGCGCTCTGAAGTGTGCCAGTTGAGAAAAACCCTGACCACTGTGCTGAGTGCTCTGCAGCTGCGGACGGAGCCCGAGGAAGGAGGGAAAATCCTGTTAGCCGATAGCCCTGATGATGTCCCCTAGATGCAAAGGAGGAGGAGGACCACACCACCCTCTACAAGGATCAGTGACCAGCGCCGTCAACAGAAGGACCCTACCTGCTACCGCTGCCGCAAGACCGGACACACCGCCCAGAATTGTCCTTTAAACGAGAAAACCCTGGGGCCGAGGGCCGACACCCAGGAGTAAATTCCCCAGGCTCCTCAGACTGGTACAACAGATTCGTCGGAGGAAGACCTTTCCTGTCGATTGTGCTGGACGGCATCCCAACGCACGCTCTGCTGGACACAGGATCTCAGGTAACCATAATGACTGACGTCCTCTACAAGAGGTTCTGGTCCATGGACGACCTACGTCCGCCAGCTCCAAATCTTTCTGTTTATGCCTCAAATGAACTCCCCCTTAACCTAATCGGGGTTAAGAATGTGACAGTAAAGGTGGGGAGAGTGGAGCTGAAGGACCAGGGACTAATTGTAGTAGAGACTAATCCTGATGATACCAATCCGTATATGGTACTAGGCACTAACATAGTTGGTAACTGTTTGGGAGAAGTTGTGTTCTTGCTCCAACAGATAGCTGACACTGCCAGACCAGGACAGAGGAGGGCGCTGCAGAAGGAGATCCGAGTCCTGATGTACCAACAGCAATTAAGGTTAACAGATGGTGAAATCGGTAATGTGTGGGTGACGGACCCCATACCCATTGTGTTCCCCCCAATGAGTGAAATGATTATCTGGTGTAGAGCTGCTATAGGTCTTAGAGGACAGAGCTACCAGGCGGTAGTAGAACCCCTTTGCTCCGAGCACAGACCCACGCTCTTAACCGCCAGAGGAGTGGTAGATGTACGCAATGGGAGGGTGCCCGTCCGTCTTCTCAACTGTGGGGAAGATGAAGTCAGATTGCCACGTTATGCCACTGTTGCCAAATTACATGCTGTAAATAACAACTGCATTCACAAGGTGGAGTCCTTAACTTCACCAGACGAAGTGGAGGATAATGATCCTGCAACCCAGGTGGAGGATTGGTGTCAACAGCTCCATGTTGGGACAGACACCACTCCTGCCCATCAGAAACAGGGTGTACTCCGCGTGGTTCAAGAATATGCGCAGGTGTTCAGTAAACATCCACTTGACTTCGGGAGGATTAAGGGGGTTCAACACCATATCCCCACAGGTGACCATCCACCCATCAAAGATCGTTACAGGCCAATACCACCAGCACACTACCAGAAGGTAAATGAAATGTTGCACGACATGAGAAAGGCGGGGGTAGTAAGGGATAGTTGTAGTCCCTCGGCAGCTCCCCTAGTGCTAGTTAGGAAAAAGGATGGGAGCATGAGAATGTGTGTAGATTACCGACAAGTAAATCGCATTACACATAAAGATGCATACCCTTTACCACGCATAGAGGAGTCCCTAGCTGCCTTAAAGTCTGCAGATTACTTTTCCACCCTTGACCTCACTAGTGGGTACTGGCAAGTAGCTGTGGCTGAGGAGGATCGGGAGAAGACAGCCTTCACTACCCCGATGGGACTCTGCGAGTTCAACAGTATGCCATTTGGACTCTGCAATGCCCCTGGAACGTTCCAGAGATTGATGGAGTGTTTCCTGGGACACCGCAACTTCGAGACTGTGTTACTATATCTGGATGACGTGATAGTGTACTCCAAAACGTATGAGGACCACTTGAAGCACCTGGCAGAGGTATTTGAGTCACTGTCCCGGTATGGGATGAAGTTGAAGCCCTCAAAGTGCCACCTGCTCAAGAGAAAGGTACAGAACCTGGGGCACATTGTCAGTCCGGAAGGGGTAGCACCAGACCCGGAGAAGGTCACTGCCATCCAGAAGTGGCCGGAGCCGAAGAACCTCAAAGAGGTGCGTCAGTTCTTGGGACTAGTAGGATACTACCGGAGGTTTGTAAAAGACCACACTAAGAAAGCAGCTCCTCTGCAAGACCTCCTGGTAGGGCAGTCCCCCAAAGGCAGAAATCCCCCATTCCACTGGGGTAAGGAGCAAGCCGAGTCATTTCAAGAGATGAAGGAGATCCTGACAGGCGATGAGATCCTAGCCTACCCTGACTACAGGCAACTGTTCCTGCTGTATACAGATGCCAGCAACGAAGGACTGGGAGCTGTCTTAAGTCAGAAGCAGAATGGCCAAGAGAAGGTAATCGCATACGCAAGCAGGAAGCTCCGCCCGACCGAGAGGAACCCAGAGAACTACAGCAGCTTTAAGTTGGAGTTCCTGGCCTTGGTCTGGGCCATCACTGAAAGGTTCAAGCACTACCTAGCCTCCAGTAAGTTCACTGCCTTCACTGATAACAACCCCTTGACCCATCTTGAAACAGCTAAGCTAGGATCACTGGAACAACGTTGGATGGCTCGGCTGTCAAACTATCAATTCACAATTAAATACTGGGCTGCCTGCAAGAACGCCAACGCCGATGCCCTGTCCAGGATGCCTCACCACTCAGACAAAGAAGAAGAAGTGGATGACTTGGAAGAGATTGAGCTACCTGCCTTTCACCGGAATGGGATGATCCATGAGCAACGAGCCTCCAGGAGGCAGCGTGGAAAGACTTTAAACCCCCTGCCTCACCACAGCTGGAAAGAGACCCAGGACAGTGACCTGGTTGTCAGCCGCATCAAGGAGCTGATAACCCAAGAAGGTTCCTCCCTGGAAAAAGAAGCGTCTCTGCAAGCAAAGCAGCTGTGGAACGAGAGAAGCCGGCTGTTTATCTACCGTGAGAAGCTGTGCCGGAGGTACGTCAATCCAAAAACCCATGAGATGGTATGGCAGATAGTGGTCCCCAAGACAGACATCCAAATGGTGTTGGAGGCCTACCACGATCAGGTAGGGCACTTTGGCTGGAAAAAGCTAGAGACCCTGCTGAAGTGTCGATTCTACTGGGTAGAATCCATCAATCCATCAAGACGACCCGACCCCTGGAGATCGTGGCCCTGGACCATGTCGAGCTGTCCCCCAGCAGGTTGACATAGTCTGACCATGGTGGATCACTACTCACGTTTCCTGGTGGTCGCCCCCATCAAAGACCTGACGGCAGAGACAGCAGCAAAGACGTTCCAAGCGTATTTCTGTAGACCCCATGGTTATCCTGAGCAGGTGCTGATGGACCAAGGCCCGGCCTTTGAGGCTGAGTTGTTCAAGGAGTTCTGCCATCTCTACGGGTGTAAGAATATAAGAACTACACCGTACCACCGACAAACCAATGGTCTCTGTGAGAAGATGAATAACATCATCATCGACCTGCTAAAGACAATACCACTTGAGGAGAGAAATCAGTGGCCAGACCTACTACCTGACCTAGTCGATCTGTACAATCACATACCAGTAAGTTCCACCAACTGTACTCTGGCATATCTCATGCGAGCTAGGCCAGGAAAGCTGCCCATGGACCTGGAGCTTGGTGTTGTAGAACCAGAAGCGATTTTACCACTGAGGACTGGGACACGGCCAGACAGGAGCAGTACAGAAGAGTACAAGCCTGTGTTGAAGATAGTCTCACTCGGGTGAGGGACAAGCAGGAAGCTCAATACAACAGAGGTGCCCAAGCAGAACCTTTCACACCTGATGAAGTAGTACTAAAAAGGAAAAGAAGGAACCACAAACTTGATGACCAGTGGGAGAGGGAACCCTACACTGTGTTGAAGTCAAGATTTGATAATAAGAAGACCTGCATAATTAGTAGAGACGGAGGAAGGACAACTGCAACAGTATCCAGGGATCACCTAAAATTGTGTCCAGATCTGCTAAAACCCCAAGAGGAAGTGCCTCTCGTTATTCCGGAGGAGCCTAAAGAAGCAGTAATACACACTGACTTAGGAGATTTCCCGGCAGATTGGCCCCAACTAGGAGGAGCAGTAATCATCCCTGTAATTACCTTCTACCCACAGCAAGAAGAGCCTGTAAGTGCTGAAGAGGAGCCAGCTCAAGAAGAATCCCCGGACGAAGGATCCCCGGTAGGAGAAGAGCAAGAAGGCCCAGCCAATGGTAAACTTGTCAGTCCTGTAGAGAGGTCAATGCAGCCTTGTAGCCCCTCCACACCTAGTACTGACACATTGGGAGGTAAAGCACCTATTAGTGCCTCACGCATTCCAGTACCACGCAGGTCCACGCTTAGTACTAAAAGTCAACCCCCTGTCAGATATACTGTGTAAGATAGCTGAACTCTAAAAAGTGCAGATAGTTACCCCTGGTGTATTAAACTGTATTTCTGTGTGTTTTCATGCATATGTACAGTACAGACCAAAAGTTTGGACACACCTTCTCATTTAAAGATTTTTATGTTTTTTAATGACTATGAAAATTGTACATTCACACTGAAGGCATCAAAACTATGAATTAACACATGTGGAATTATATACTTAACAAAAAAGTGTGAACCAGCTGAAAATATGTCTTATATTCTATGTTCTTCAAAGTAGCCACCTTTTGCTTTGATGACTGCTTTGAACACTCTTGGCATTCTCTTGATGAGCTTCAAGAGGTAGTCACCGGAAATGGACTTCAAACAATCTTGAAGGCGTTCCCAGAGATGCTTAGCACTTGTTGGCCCTTTTGCCTTCACTCTGCGGTCCTGCTCACCCCAAACCATCTCGATTGGGTTCAGGTCTGGTGACTGTGAAGGCCAGGTCATCTGGCCTAGCACCCCATCACTCTCCTACTTGGTCCAATAGCCCTTACACAGCCTGGAGGTGTGTTTGGATTCATTGTCCTGTTGAAAAATAAATGATGGTCCAACTAAACGCAAACCGGAAGGAATAGCATGCCGCTGCAAGATGCTGTGGTAGCCATGCTGGTTCAGTATGCCTTCAATTTTGAATAAATCCCCAACAGTGTCACCAGCAAAGCACCCCCACACCATAACACCTCTTCCTCCATGCTTCACGGTGGGAACCAGGCATGTAGAGTCCATCTGTTCACCTTTTCTGCGTCGCACAAAGACACGGTGGTTGGAACTAAAGATCTCAAATTTGGACTCATAAGACCAAAGCACAGATTTCCACTTGTCTAATGTCCATTCCTTGTGTTCTTTAGCCCAAACAAGTCTCTTCTGCTTGTTGCCTGTCCTTAGCAGTGGTTTCCTAGCAGCTATTTTACCATGAAGGCCTGCTGCACAAAGTCTCCTCTTAACAGTTGTTGTAGAGATGTGTCTGCTGCTAGAACTCTGTGTGGCATTGACCCGGTCTCTAATCTAAGCTGCTGTTAACCTGCGATTTCTGAGGCTGGTGACTCGGATAAACTTATCCTCAGAAGCAGAGGTGACTCTTGGTCTTCGTTTCCTGGGGCGGTCCTCATGTGAGCCAGTTTCTTAGTAGCGCTTGATGGTTTTTGCAACTGCACTTGGGGACACTTTCAAAGTTTGCCCAATTTTTCGGACTGACTGACCTTCATTTCTTAAAGTAATGATGGCCACTTGTTTTTCTTTACTTAGCTGCTTTTTTCTTGCCATAATACAAATTCTAACAGTCTATTCAGTAGGACTATCAGCTGTGTATCCACCAGACTTCTGCACAACACAACTGATGGTCCCAACCCCATTTATAAGGCAAGAAATCCCACTTATTAAACCTGACAGGGCACACCTGTGAAGTGAAAACCATTTCCGGTGACTACCTCTTGAAGCTCATCAAGAGAATGCTAAGAGTGTGCAAAGCAGTCATCAAAGCAAAAGGTGGCTACTTTGAAGAACCTAGAATATAAGACATATTTTCAGTTGTTTCACACTTTTTTGTTAAGTATATAATTCCACATGTGTTAATTCATAGTTTTGATGCCTTTAGTGTGAATGTACAATTTTCAAAGTCCTGAAAATACAGAAAAATCTTTAAATGAGAAGGTGTGTCCAAACTTTTGGTCTGTACTGTATATTATTTTGTGCTTTGCTTTATTACTGAACAGTTTAAGTGATATGGACACTTGCCTAATGACTTCCTTATTTATCTAAGAACTCCGTGGCTGAGGACTGTGTGCAGCCCAAAAACTATTTATTGTATATAATTGCGCTCTCTGGAGTGCCCCTTTAGGTGACCTCAGAAGTAAAACTTGTCTGGAGTGGCTCTACTGGAGGTCCAACTCGGGATCTTCATGCCCTGCAGCCACCCCAGGGCCTACGTTGAGGGTTTGGGACAGGTCCCTCAAACCACCAAGTACTCTACCCTGTGAGATGGACATCCTTTCTGGGAACCTCACCACAAGAGACTTGAATTCTAAGGATGCTTTGTGCCTGTTTATGTTATTATGCAATGTTTAAGAAATGTGCCTCCCATAAAGGGAAGAGTTATTGAATTGCTAATGTTTACTATTGTTGTTTTAAAATGTACTTCAGCCCGGGAGTGCTGAGCTTTGCTAGGGGGGAATGTGGCGCCCAGCTGCGCTTGGTACCACAGATCCTAGAAGAATGCATTAATGGAATCCTCCACATCAGGCCCCCATAAACATTCACACATCTCCACCTTCCACTTCAGACTAGCAGAGGGGGCCCGTTAGGGATATAAATAGGGAAGGTGAAGCTAGGCAGTTCAGTCTAGCCAGAACAGAGTTCCTGCTCACAGCCAGAGAGGGACAGAGTTCTCAGTTCGGTTCCTGCAGAAGTCTGTCTGCAGAGGGAGGCCAAGCTAGATTCAGGGAGCTCAGTTAGAGCTTAAGGTGTGCCGACACCTGTAAGAGCGGTGAAGAGCGGCAAGCAGCCGTTTTTGTGAGTAGCCTAGTGAGGGCCCGAGCGTGGCCGAAGGCGAGTGGAAAGTGAGTAGCAGTGGGGGCAGAGGAGCTTACCCAGCTCACCCCGAAACATATACCGGACACCGGGTCCGAGCTTACTGGGATCTCTACGACCCAGTAAGGCATAACCGTTATCCCTGGAGAATTACAGGTCCCAGGTTCACCAGAGAGCTGATACGTAACAGAGCCAGGAGACACATAGGCCCCGTAAGCTGGGAGCGTGCACTCCAAGAGAAAGCCCTACCACAACGTCAGCCGGTGCAGGACAGAGATAAAGTTAGGCCTAGCTTCAGGCAGGTCAGAGACTTACTAAGCAGAGGCAAGAAACAGGAGGCCCTACACCCGCTCATTGGGGAGGATCCTGATATGCACCCTTCACCCTACAGTGCTCCGGGATGTGCCTGAACTACCACCAGTAAAAGGTATTGAAGTGACTAGCGTGTCCGTCCCCGTTCTTGCTCTGACCCGGTTGGGTCTCGCCTGTCCTGCATCCCCCTCTCCGTACGCTGCCCTGAGGCCTAGCTCAACCTGTGGGGAGCTATACCATCGAGCTGCCTTATCACTGGCCTCAGTGGACTGCCGCAGCGCTGGTGATTCTCACCAGAAACCACAGGTGGCGTCACAAACTTTCATAGAGTTAACAAATAATCCCCTTTTAAAAGCTGACCCCAGGGTACGGGCCCGGGAGCCGACCACCGCGACATCCTCAAGGCCAGGCAAAGGCCCGGGTACCGAGTCGTCCCCATCCCCCTGGGCTTGTCACATGTCCTCTAGAATCTTGACCACCTTATCTACAATATTACGGTCTCATGGTTGACTGAACATGACCATCTGTTGGGCCTCTCCATCCAAAGTCAGCAGGGCTATCTCCGCCTGTGAGGCAGTTGTCATAGGGTGCATAAGTAACATACTTTTTAGATGTTTAACCCTCTCCCACATCATTAAATTGTCACCCGAAATTTTGGTATGTTGTTGAATATTGCTCCGAGGGGAAGGCTACCCCTTGTGGACTCAGTTACTGACTGATCCACCATATCGATGCTTGAGTGTTGCATCGTGCCAACTACGTCAAATGTAAGATGCCTGAGCGAGGTAGTCGTGGGCAAGCCGCTGCTTCTGCATGCTGCATGCTCTGGAACCCTACAGGAAAATTGTTTCCAAGTCCCGGTGTGCTGCTATGTGTGGGGTGCATTACACTTACTTGTGGCCCATAGGCCTTCACTGGCTCCAGGTTTCTATCTTCCAGAACAGCAACACAATCCAGAGGACACAGAATGCTTTATAATAGTCAAACTTTTACTGAGCAGTTTACGGTCATTACAATGAAGCATGTAGGATAGGGCACAACAGGTTACAGTCTTTCCCATAGGTACTGGATATAACTTGAGCCCTAATTCTCGGTCTGGGTAGAGCATCCCTCTTGCTAACTCCTCTTGCACTAGGAATTCTTCTCCACCTAAGGCAGTGCACCTGGATTCCATTACCTTAGGCCTCTGAGAGTTTGAGTCCATCTTTCCCTGCAGCACTACAGGCTTAGTGCACCCAAAGGCCACAATGTCCTTCTCGAGGTCCCAAGGCCGAAAGACGAATTTGCATGGAAGGGTTCTATGGCAATCCACTGCCCCAAGTAATAGGGTCATATTGGCCCTAGCAGCCCACAGCATATGACCACAAATCCACTAATGGAACCTGGCACTCCCTGAACTTGACACAAACTCTCAGTTCCTCCTCCCCATTCTGGGCTGGCTGTTACAGTTGACCCTGTCTAGGCTATAATGCAGCTCCTGGGAGGTTTGCTTTCATGCTTTCAGATAACATACATTACTATAAAATGCATTTAACCACTTAGGGTGTCAGAAGGTGGAACATCATCTCCACCACTCCGACAATACTACACAAGAATCCATCTTCTATTGGTTTATACGTACTATTCAGCATGAAGACAACAGCACAGATCTCCTCTGTCCATTTGCTGTATGCAGTCTCCCCACCCAGTGGCATCTCCCATCAAAGAGCCAGAAAGTTTCATCTGTTGAGTTAACACTGAGGACTTCAGTCTCCCTCTTAACCCGTTCCCAACATTCACATAGGGCATGTCATGACGGTGACTCGAAGGCCTCCCCAGCGCTACTCTGCTCACCATGCAGTTTTTCTTCATGTCTGAAGAGCTGAGTCTGCTCCATGCAGCATCTGCATGTGACTTCCATCTAGCCTTAGGGGGGACATGGCTGGTTGCTGTAGGAATTTAACCCTGCTGTGTCCTGCAGAGATTAGGTTCCCAGAACGACTTGTAGTTTTGAAAGACACTAGTGTTGAGCGAGCATGCTCGACACTGCTCGGTACTCGCCCGAGCATCACGCTACTCGGGATGTTTGGCGAGCACCGAGCATTTCCAGGTTACTCGGGCGGGAGCTCGGGTCTCCGCCCTGCATGTTTAGCGCTCTTTACAGAGCCAATGAACATGCAGGGACTGCCAGCCAGTCACTGTAATGCCGCAGCCATGTTGTTTGTGGGCATTACAGTGATTGGCTGGCTGCACAGCGTCACCTCGAGTATTTAAAACCAGGCGCCGCCATCTTGGACACAGACGCTCCGGATCAGACAGTGTAGGGACAGCTCTGCTGAGCTAGGGAGAGATTTTTCCTGCGAAATAGTTAGTGTAGGGTCTGTAAAGGCTGCCAGAACAAACAAACAGTCCTTCTCAGGACTAATATCCATCCTGTATAGGAGACGCAGTGGTTATACCAGCAAACGCTGCATTACAGTCCTGTGTGCTCCTGTTTCTGAAATTGCTGGACTTAGCTGCAGGTCTCGGGGGCCAGTAAAAATCCTTTTTTTCATCTAAATCCTCTTTTCTTTTTCCTCCTACACACGGTACAAATACCCGTCTTATTAACCTATTGGTGTCCGCCCCCCCCCCCCAAAAAAAAGTGTGTCTCTGATTTTTCAGACACAAATATATCTATTGAAAAGAGTCTGGTATAGGCCACAGAAATAGAAGTGTGGTTTTGCAGTTCGACGGGTAAAATCTCTGTAGTACCCAGTTTTGGGCCTTTGGTATCTGACTCGCCCCCTGGGCCGTGAGGCACCCGGAACCGGGCTTCGGTGCAATGTTGGGGGTAGTAGTGGCAACCCGATCCCGTGGCTCAGGGTGGTCAGACCAAATGCTGTGGCAGTCTATTTATCAGTGTTCTGGAATGTCCGACTACGCCACCCGTGGATTGCGGTCAGGGATGACCGCCGCTGCAAGGCAGACCGCTGAGGCTGATGTTGGTGTGCAGCACAGGGATAGGATAACTCCCCACGGGAAGAGTGTAGCCTCAGGTCAATGTAGGTGGATGCTGGGGGTGATGGTGCAGGCGCAGCGTAAATAACACAGAGTCCAATAATGCAGTCCAGGGTTTTTACTCACAGTTGTTATCCAGGTCACTGCCCAAGCCATGCTGCGTCCACCAGGTGAGGGGCTCGGTCAACCCCCAGGCAATTCAGGAGTATGGTACAGGACCCCCTTCTGTCCTTTCTCTGGCCTCTTGTGCCCCACCAGTGACCAAACTTCTGTCCAGCTGCCGCGGATCTATGCGGGCAAACGTTGGCCCCCGTTTCCCGCTATCCTATATGGTGCCTTCCTAGCAGGTTTGGCGGGGGGTAGCACCAATAGATGATCACGACCTCCGGTCTTTGGCTGAGGGATAATTTACCTCCACCAACTTGGGAATCCGGTGTCCTTCCACGGCCTGACCCTTCACCCAATATCACGTGGGTTTGCAACGGTTACTGTCCGTTCTGCTCTCTCTTAGGGTCCCTTCTGCCTTCTTGTCTCTGGAGCCTTTCTACTCCTCTGTCTCTTCTCCTTCCTTCCTTCTCTCTCTTCTCTCTCTCTGGCCCCGGCCTTCTCTCTAGGCCTGCCTTCTGAGCAGAGCTCCTACAGAGCCCCTGCTCCCTGTCACTTCTCCACTGTACTGACTGAACTCCCTCTTAAGATGGCCCCCACCTTTTATCTGCTTCTCTGTGTCTGAGCCCAGGTGACCTGCACCCAATGAGCTCCTTCCTATGCTCCAGAAACCGTCCCCTTCTGCTCCTACATCACTGGGTTCTCTCCCCCCTCCCCACTCCAGCCAGGGACATGGTCAGTTGTGCCTGCAATTATATGGGAGCACCATCGAGCTGTCCCCTGGAAATGGGGTGAGTGTGTGTATGCAGCTACTGAGCCCTGGTCCATACTCCATCCTTACCTGGGAGTGAAATATCACACCTCTGGTTGAGGTGCAATACCCCTGTAGCAACCGAACCCTCGGGGCGCTACATATCTAAAAAAAAGCAGTTTGAGTGTGTCGCTCACTGTTCAGCCGCAAATCTATATTTTTAAAAAAGTCTGGTATATACACCAGTAAATTAAAACTGTGGTTTTGCTGTTCCACGGTAAAAAATCTCTATTATCCAGCTTTTCGCATTTTTTGCAGTAAAAAAACCCAGTAGTGTCTCCTGAGTGTTCTGACACAAAAATATATCTGTTGAAAATAGTCTGGTGTACGCCTGACAAATCCCAGTGTGGTTTTGCAGTTCTACGGGTAAAATCTCTGTAGTATCCAGTTTTGGGCCTTTGGTATCTAAAAAAAAACCAGTTTGAGTGTGTCGCTCACTGTTCAGCCGCAAATCTATATATTTTAAAAAGTGTGGTATACACCACTAAATTAAAACAGTGGTTTTGCTGTTCCACGGTAAAAAATCTCTGTTATCCTGCTTTTCGCATTTTTTGCAGTAAAAAAAAACAGTAGTGTCTCCTGAGTGTTCTGACACAAAAATATATCTGTTGAAAATAGTCTGGTGTACACCTGACAAATCCCAGCGTGGTTTTGCAGTTTTACGGGTAAAATCTCTGTAGTATCCAGTTTTCGGCCTTTGGTATCTAAAAAAAAACAGTTTGAGTGTGTCGCTCACTGTTCATCCACAAATCTATATATTTTAAAAAGTGTGGTATACACCAGTAAATTAAAACTGTGGTTTTGCTGTTCCACGGTAAAAAATCTCTATTATCCTGCTTTTCGCATTTTTTGCCTTAAAAAAACCCAGTAGTGTCTCCTGAGTGTTCTGACACAAAAATATATCTGTTGAAAATAGTCTGGTGTACGCCTGACAAATCCCAGTGTGGTTTTGCAGTTCTACGGGTAAAATCTCTGTAGTATCCAGTTTTCGGCCTTTGGTATCTAAAAAAAAAACAGTTTGAGTGTGTCGCTCACTGTTCAGCCGCAAATCTATATATTTTAAAAAGTGTGGTATACACCACTAAATTAAAACAGTGGTTTTGCTGTTCCACGGTAAAAAATCTCTGTTATCCTGCTTTTCGCATTTTTTGCAGTAAAAAAAAACAGTAGTGTCTCCTGAGTGTTCTGACACAAAAATATATCTGTTGAAAATAGTCTGGTGTACACCTGACAAATCCCAGCGTGGTTTTGCAGTTTTACGGGTAAAATCTCTGTAGTATCCAGTTTTCGGCCTTTGGTATCTAAAAAAAAACAGTTTGAGTGTGTCGCTCACTGTTCAGCCACAAATCTATATATTTTAAAAAGTGTGGTACACACCAGTAAATTAAAACTGTGGTTTTGCTGTTCCACGGTAAAAAATCTCTATTATCCTGCTTTTCGCATTTTTTGCCTTAAAAAAACCCAGTAGTGTCTCCTGAGTGTTCTGACACAAAAATATATCTGTTGAAAATAGTCTGGTGTACGCCTGACAAATCCCAGTGTGGTTTTGCACTTCTATGGGTAAAATCTCTGTAGTATCCAGTTTTGGGCCTTTGGTATCTAAAAAAAAAACAGTTTGAGTGTGTCGCTCACTGTTCAGCCGCAAATCTATATATTTTAAAAAGTGTGGTATACACCAGTAAATTAAAACTGTGGTTTTGCCGTTCCACTGTAAAAAATCTCTATTATTCAGGTTTTGGTATTTTTTACATAAGGAAAAACAGTAATAGTTTCTCCCTGATTGTTCAGATTGTTTAAAAGAGTCGGGTGTAGGCCAGAGAAATAGAGCTGTGGTTTTCCTCTTCCACGGTTCTAATCTACTTTTTATTACCCTTTTTCCATTGATAGTGCGAGTGTAAGCTATTTTACTTCCTTTACAATGGGCAAGGCGCGTGGCAAGGGATGTGGAACTGGACGTTCTGGTGATGGTACGTGCAGAGGACGTGGCCAAGGTGAAAATGTGCCACAACCAACAGCCACATCTTCTCGCTCCCACTTCTTGACCGAATTACTAGGGAAGCACAGAACAACACCAGTATTGCGAACTGATCAGTGTGAACAGGTTATTAATTGGATAGCAGATAATACTTCCAATTACCTGGGCACCACCACCTCCGGTCTGTCTTCCACACGGTCAACTCTTAGTAGCTGTGAGTCTCGACCGCATACTCCTCCTCACCCTGATGCTCCTTCCTCCCACCATGCCGAGTGTCGTCAGACAGCAATTGATCCCACACTTGGACACTCTGAAGAGCTGTTGACTGGTCCATTTCCATATTTGTGCCCCTCGCCTGCTACGCTTGAAGTGGTGGAAGAGGAGATCCCATGTAGCGATGCCCAAATATTTGAACAGCCACGGCCACAGGAAGTCGACGCTGGCAATTTGTCACAAGAGGAGGACGAAGACGAGACACAATTGCCAGGAAGTGAGGAGGAGCATCGTGGTGCGCAAGTGGAAGTGGAGGAGGTGGTGGATGATCTAGTAACTGATCCAACGTGGCAGGAGGATATGCAGAGTGAGGCCAGCAGCACACAGGGGGAGGGAGACAGAGTACCCCAACAGGCAGGAAGAAGCAGTGTGGTGGCCGCAGACATAAGGCGGGCAACAGTTCCCCGTAACACCAACACGAGGGACGTTGCCAGTACAAGCGGTAGGTCTTCCAGAGTCTGTAATTTTTTTAAAGACTCTGCTGATAACCCCAAAAAGTCCATTTTTACCACCTGCCATGCCAGCATCAGCAGGGGTGACAAAACTACCAGCCTGACCACCACCAGCATGATTAGGCACATGGCAGCAAAGCACCCGACTTTGTGGGGCGAAACCCAGGGTCCACGACCAGTGTCAGCGGGTGTCACCACTGCTTCTTCCGCTGTTGTGCGTGCAATAGAACCCCCTGTTGTGTGTGCAAGGCAATCCCCTGTCCATACTGCATGTAAAGATGCCCCCTCCTCTCAGTCTTCACTTGTTATGGCAGTTTCTCAAGAAACAGCATCAACGTCCACGTCCACGTCCCACCGCAGCGTTCAATTGTCCATAGAAGCAGTGGTGACACCCGCTGACACTGGTCGTGGACCCTGGGTTTCGCCCCACAAAGTCGGGTGCTTTGCTGCCATGTGCCTGATCATGCTGGTGGTGGTCAGGCTGGTAGTTTTGTCACCCCTGCTGATGCTGGCATGGCAGGTGGTAAAAATGGACTTTTTGGGGTTATCAGCAGAGTCTTTAAAAAAATTACAGACTCTGGAAGACCTACCGCTTGTACTGGCAACGTCCCTCGTGTTGGTGTTACGGGGAACTGTTGCCCGCCTTATGTCTGCGGCCACCACACTGCTTCTTCCTGCCTGTTGGGGTACTCTGCCTCCCTCCCCCTGTGTGCTGCTGGCCTCACTCTGCATATCCTCCTGCCACGTTGGATCAGTTACTAGATCATCCACCACCTCCTCCACTTCCACTTGCGCACCACGATGCTCCTCCTCACTTCCTGGCAATTGTGTCTCGTCTTCGTCCTCCTCTTGTGACAAATTGCCAGCGTCGACTTCCTGTGGCCGTGGCTGTTCAAATATTTGGGCATCGCTACATGGGATCTCCTCTTCCACCACTTCAAGCGTAGCAGGCGAGGGGTACAAATATGGAAATGGACCAGTCAACAGCTCTTCAGAGTGTCCAAGTGTGGGATCAATTGCTGTCTGACGACACTCGGCATGGTGGGAGGAAGGAGCATCAGGGTGGTCAAACCAGTGGCAGTCTATTGGTATTGTAATTGTCCGACTACGCCACCCGTGGATTGCGGTCAGTGGGGACCGCCGCTGCGCTGCAGACCGCTGAGGCTGATGTAGTTTGCGCAGCCGAGTATGGGATAACTCCCCACGGGAGAAGTAATGCCTCAGGGCAGCTAATGTGGATGATGGGAGTGATGGTGTGAGCATCCCAGTAGTAATGGTGCTGGTGCGGCGATGAAACACAGAGACTTGTAATTGCAGTTTCCAATGCTTTACTCACGGTTGTTATTCTGGTCACTTGTGCACATGAGGGACCGCCTGAGCCGTGCTGCGTTCACCAGGCAAGGGACTCGACCAACTCCCAGGCAATTCCAGAGCGTGGCACAGGGCTCCCTTCCTTTCCTTTCTCTGGCCGTCCCCACCAGTGACCCACCTTTGTCCAGCTCCCTCGGGCCTTCTCTTGGCGAAACCTATCTCCGGTTTCCCTGACCCTATGCGGTATGCTTTCCTGGTGGATGTAGTGAGGGGTCGCACCAAAATGTGGTAACAACCTCCGGTCTTTGGCTGAGGAATCTGTTGCCTCCACCAATTTGGGTTCCGGTACCCTGTTCTGCCAACCCTTCACCCTGTATCTCCTGGGCATATGGGGTTCCTTCTGTCCTCGTGTCTCTGGGCCTTTCTCTGTGTTCCTTGCTTCCTTTCTCCTCTGTTCCAGTTCCTTTCTTACTTTCCTTTCTGTTCTTTCTTCTCTCTCTCAGGCTCCAGCCTTCTGACAAGGCCTGCCTGCGGAGCAGAGCCCATGCAGAGGCTCTGCTTCCTGTCTTCTCCTCTCACTCTTACTGTCTGAACTTCTTCTGTGCGCTGCACACTGTTCTAAGATGGTGCCCACCTTTTATACCTCCTTCTAACACCCGAGCCCAGGTGACTAGCAACCAATGGGCTCCTACCTATGCCCAGAAACCCACCCCTATCTGCTCCTACACCACTGGGTATTCCACCCCCCGCCCCACTCCAGCCAGGGACAGATGCTGTCGTGCCTGCACTTCTGTCTAGTGGGAGCACCGTTGACCTGTCCCTTGGAAATGGGGTGTGTGCGGTGCATGTGTAGCACCCTGAGGATTCGGCTGCTACAGGGGTATTGCACCTCAGCCAGAGGTGTGGTATTCCACTCCCGGGTAAGGATGGAGTGTGGAACTGAGCTCAGTTAGCTGCATGCACTACACACATCCCATTTCCGAGGAACAGACCGATGGTACTCCCACTAGAGAAATGTGCAGGTACGACAGTGTCTGTTCCTGGCTGGAGTGGGAGGGGGGGTGGAACATCCCAGTAGTGTAGGGGCAGATAGGGGGAGCAGTCTGGGTAATGCTAGGAGCTCATTGGGTGCTGGTCACCTGAGCTCACACATAGAGGGAGTATATAAGGTGGGCACCATCTTAGGACAGGGTCTTTTGTAGAGTGAGTCAGTCTGTCAGAGTTTAACCGGAGGAGCAGAGCAGAGAAGCTCAGCCAGAAGGGCTGACAGGGAGTTGTGGTTCCGGCTGGGCCCAGCTCCAAGGCCAAGAGAGAGAGAGGAGTCAGAAGGACCCAGAGAAAACAAGAGGGAACTCCAAGAACCCAAAATTAGATCAGAGGGTGAAGAGTTGGCACCTAGGGTACCGGATCCCAAGCTGGCAGAGAGAAAAGCACACCTTAGCCAGAGACCGGAGGTCGTGGGCAGGATCTGCCACGACCCTCACCAAATCCACCAGGAAGGCAGACCAAGTATAGGGTCAGGGAACCCAGAGGAGGTGTACCCACCAAGAGACCCGAGGGAGCCGGACATAGGTGGATCCCTGGTGAGAACGGCCAGAAGAGAGGGAAAGTCAGACAGGAGCTCAGGACCACGCTCCAGAACTGCTTGGGGGTTAGCCGAGTCCAGGACCTGGTGGACGCAGCACGGCTCGGGTGGTCGCTTCAGGCCAGAGTGACCATAAGAACACCCGTAAGTAAAAACCCCTGAACTGCACAGCCCGACTCTGAGTCTTCTTGCTGATTCATCCTGCACCTTCACAACCACCATCCTCTACATCTGACCCCCTGAGGCTATACCCCTCCCGTTGGGGGTTATACTACCAAAGCTGCACACATACCAACAGCCTCAGCGGACCCTGCTGCAGCGGCGGCCTTTTGACCGCAAATCAACGGGTGGCGTAGTCGACACAAAGAACTCTAATAACATCTGTAGGACTGCCACACACTGAGTTTGACACCCTGGGCACGGACCGGGTCACAGCCACTCGGAGACTACAACCCCCATCTGATCCGGCTCCGGGTATCCCCCAAACAACACTGGCCCAGGGGGCGCGTCAACTTTGGCGTAGTCGGCAGGATAACGTGCCCGCAACAACCGGGTACTGCGTGCCTGAAGAAAAGTTCACCGTTACCTCAAAGAGAAGTCTCCTGCCGGTTCCGGAGGGTCCCCGCCAACGGACCCCATCACAGGTCGATTCCCGCCGGTTGTCCGCCATTTGCAGCTTTTTCCCGCCATCCATGGAGTTTCCCGCCACTGGGAGACGATTCCCGCCATTTCCAAAGATTTCCCGCCTTGGAAGAGCGGACGCCATTACGGGCGTGCCAGAGGGTGGCAAAAGGCCACCTCCCATCGTGGGCCAGGTCGAAGAATGGCGCCAAAAGCGGAAACCGCGCCCACCAACAGAGACTGTGATGCTGGAAGTGTCCATCAGCGTAAGATAACTGCCCCTGGAACTGACAATCACAAAGTTGCCCCGGGACCACCCCCAATGTGGGCGGAGACAGAACAAGAGAGCAAAGATGAGTGTCGCCTGGAGCAGTCTGGAGAGAGCGCACACGGAGACAAGACGTCTGGAAGAGAGTCCAGAGAGAGCCTACCCGGAGATGGAGGGAGAGTCAGGCAGCACCGACCCAGTGGTCAGGAGCCTGTTGCAGGTCGCCACTCCAGAAGGCCTGCTGGAGATCCTAGCACAGCTCCCCCGAGACCGGGAGTGTGCACAGACCGCGCTGGAGGGCCTCGCACGGAGGATGGCCCGGGTGCAGCGGGAGACGTTGGCGGAGTGGAGCCGAGAGATGGCCCAGCAGACCGGAACCCGTCAGCGGAGCACGCCGCCCGAGACGAGGAGACAGACCGCCTCTGAGGATGGCGCAGGAGGAATGAAGGCAGGAGACGGCGCCGAGAAGGGAGCTGAACGGACGGAGGCAGGTAAAGGGGACGTCTCTACCCCGAGCCGGGAAACCACGCGCCTGCCCCAGCTCCCCGTCGCAGAGCCCGAAATTCCCCCTGCCGTGCCCGTCGCTGCATCGTCACCGCCGCAGACTAGGCCTCAACTGGAAACCGCGGCCGCGACTCCTGTGACGTCACACGCCTTGACCTCGAGCGTGGCAAAGCAGGAAATACCATCAGCCTGGTCGCAAGGCCTAGTACCCCCGGGCGCCGCTATTCCAACAGCGCCCCCTACCTCCGCGGAGCCACCGGCCTGGTCGCAGGGCCGAGTAACCATGGGCGCCGCCGTTCTTGCGGTGCCCTTTTCCTTTAGCGTGCCCCAAGCCTGGTCGCAAGGCCTGGTCAACCCGGGCGCCGCTACCACCACAGCGCCCATAACACCTAAAGTACCGCAGCTGGGTGAGGACCTGTTCGCCCAGCATAGGTGCCCGGATGGGCAGCCCTTCATATGGCCACCGGAGTTTCACCATCCCCGACTCCGGAAAGAAAGACCCCTAGATGAACCCCTGATTCCGGTTCCGAAGCCCGTCAGGAGGACCCAGCCCCCGCTGGAGGAGGCACAGTTTGAGTGGGACCCCACCGGAGAAGACCTCATGGGGTTCAGTCAGGAGACTCGGGCGGCCGCAGCGGAGCGTGCAGAGTGCTGCCGGCAGCAGCTCGAGGTCTTCGAGAGGGAGCGGAGAGAGAGGCGGGTCCGGGAACAGCAAATGCAGATAAGGAGCGCGGAGCAGAAGAGCCGGACCAGGAGGAAACCCCGTGCAGCTCATGGTCCCCGTGCCACCGGGGCTGTGATAAAATTCAATATGCAGCACGGATGGGGCTTTATTAGAGACCATCAGACCCCCGGCGACGTCTTTGTAACCCGCAGAGACGTAGAAAGCCATCTGCCGGAGGGACACAGAGGTCGTGACCTGTACGTAGGGGACGAGGTCACCTTCACCCGGCACAAGTGTGCCAAAGGACCCTACGCCCTCCATGTGCATCGCCTGACGGAGGAGGAGCAAGAGGACCCGGACGGGTCTGAAGAATCTAAAGAAGGAGCAGGAGGACGCCGTCGTTGAAGTACGGTAAAGAGACTGTACATAGTTACCCGTCAGGGTATAAGAACTGTTCTAGTTAAAATATAGTCCCCGTTGGGACCAGCAGATTGAACTGAAACCCGTGTGTCCCTATTCCCACTGACCGAGGACTGAGAGCGGTCAATCCTCCCTAATACCTGGCCGAGGACTGAGAGCGGCCATATTTCCCTTGTATATAGTTGCGCTTTTTAAGGCGCCCCCTACCGGTTTTATAGGAAACTGTTTTCTTCCAAGAGAGACTGTCGCACCTTACCCGGTCACAAGTTGCACCGTGACCAGAGGAACCAGAGACAGGAATGTTTACAAGAATGTTATTTATGAAAACGTTTTATTGCTGATGATATATATGATGTTTTATATGTTTATATGTTGATGTTTATGAAAAATAATTGTATGTTTTGGATGTTTTTATCTTTAACAGCCCGAGGACGTGCTGTGATTTACCAGGGGGGAATGTAGCACCCTGAGGATTCGGCTGCTACAGGGGTATTGCACCTCAACCCAGAGGTGTGGTATTCCACTCCCGGGTAAGGATGGAGTGTGGAACCGAGCTCAGTTAGCTGCATGCACTACACACATCCCATTTCCGAGGAACAGACCGATGGTACTCCCACTAGAGAAATGTGCAGGTACGACAGTGTCTGTTCCTGGCTGGAGTGGGAGGGGGGGTGGAACATCCCAGTAGTGTAGGGGCAGATAGGGGGAGCAGTCTGGGTAATGCTAGGAGCTCATTGGGTGCTGGTCACCTGAGCTCACACATAGAGGGAGTATATAAGGTGGGCACCATCTTAGGACAGGGTCTTTTGTAGAGTGAGTCAGTCTGTCAGAGTTTAACCGGAGGAGCAGAGCAGAGAAGCTCAGCCAGAAGGGCTGACAGGGAGTTGTGGTTCCGGCTGGGCCCAGCTCCAAGGCCAAGAGAGAGAGAGGAGTCAGAAGGACCCAGAGAAAACAAGAGGGAACTCCAAGAACCCAAAATTAGATCAGAGGGTGAAGAGTTGGCACCTAGGGTACCGGATCCCAAGCTGGCAGAGAGAAAAGCACACCTTAGCCAGAGACCGGAGGTCGTGGGCAGGATCTGCCACGACCCTCACCAAATCCACCAGGAAGGCAGACCAAGTATAGGGTCAGGGAACCCAGAGGAGGTGTACCCACCAAGAGACCCGAGGGAGCCGGACATAGGTGGATCCCTGGTGAGAACGGCCAGAAGAGAGGGAAAGTCAGACAGGAGCTCAGGACCACGCTCCAGAACTGCCTGGGGGTTAGCTGAGTCCAGGACCTGGTGGACGCAGCACGGCTCGGGTGGTCGCTTCAGGCCAGAGTGACCATAAGAACACCCGTAAGTAAAAACCCCTGAACTGCACAGCCCGACTCTGAGTCTTCTTGCTGATTCATCCTGCACCTTCACAACCACCATCCTCTACATCTGACCCCCTGAGGCTATACCCCTCCCGTTGGGGGTTATACTACCAAAGCTGCACACATACCAACAGCCTCAGCGGACCCTGCTGCAGCGGCCTTTTGACCGCAAATCAACGGGTGGCGTAGTCGACACAAAGAACTCTAATAACATCTGTAGGACTGCCACACACTGAGTTTGACACCCTGGGCACGGACCGGGTCACAGCCACTCGGAGACTACAACCCCCATCTGATCCGGCTCCGGGTATCCCCCAAACAACACTGGCCCAGGGGGCGCGTCACATGCAGCTAAACGAGTCCTGGTCCACACTCCATCCTTACCCGGGAGTGGAATATCACACCTCTGGTTCGAGGTGCAATACCCCTGTAGCAGCCGAGCCCTCGGGGTGCTACAACTGCCTCCGCCAAGCGGCAACAGGCTGCGCTGAAACTCATAAGCTTAGGTGATAAACCTCACACTGCTTGTGAGTTGTGGACAGCTGTGAAAGAGCAGGCAGATCTGTGGCTGAGACCGCTGAACCTACATCCAGGCATGGTCGTGTGTGACAATGGCTGTAACCTGGTGGCGGCTCTGAGGCGTGGCGAGATCACACACGTACCATGCCTGGCCCATGTGCTTAACCTCGCGGTTCAGCGGTTTCTTAAATTGTACCCCGAGTTGCCAGATCTGCTCGTGAAAGTACGCCGCCTGTCAGCTCACTTTCGCAAGTTGGCTACAGATTCTGCCGCCCTTGCTGTGTTGCAGCACAGTTTGCAGCTTTCGGCACACCGACTGGTGTGTGATGTCCCCACACATTGAAACTCTACCCTCCACATGTTGCAAAGGATTTGTGAGCAGAAGAGAGCAGTTGTGGAGTACCAGCTGCAACAAGGCCATCAATATTCAGGTCAGACTCCACACATAAGACCTCAGGAGTGGACCTGGATGTCTGACATATGTATCATACTGACAAACTTTGAGGAGGCCACCAAGATGGTGAGTGGCGATGACCCCATCATTAGTGTCAGCATCCCACTTGTCTGTCTTTTGCAACGCTCTCTGCAGAGAATTAAAGAGGAGGCATTGCAGCCAGAGTATGATGAGATGGATCAAGAAGCTGTAGTGGGCGATTACAAACAGCCCAGCCTCATCTCATCCCAACGTGCATTGGGGGACAATGAGGGAGAGGAGGAGGAGGAGGAAGAACAGGAGCTGTTATCATGCACTGTAGACGGTAGTACCTGTACAAGTGTCATACCGTCGGTTCAGCGTGGGTGGCCTGAGGACAGGGGGGAGGAGGAGGAGGAGGAGATCAAGGTCAGTTGTCATCTTGGTGAGGACACGGAAATCTTGCCAGTTACTAGTCTGGCACGCATGGCTGACTTTATGTTACGCTGCCTTAACCGTGACCCTCGCGTTGTCAAAATGTTGGGTGACAGTCATTACTGGTTGGTGACACTTGTAGACCCCCACTACAAGGAGAACTTTCACTCTCTTATTCCTGAGGTGGAGAGGTCTACAAAAATGGGACAGTACCAGAAGGCCCTTGCTGCAGAACTGTTAAAAAAATTCCCATCTGAACACGCTAGTGGCAGAGGTCACAGTTCATTGACCAACCAAAGCGTACAAGCGAGAGAGAGGCAACTCCAATCCAGCAGAGGCAGGGGAACACTGTCAACGTTCTGGAACAGTTTTATCAAACCCTCCCTTCGGACAGACCCTGAGGCGCGGGGTACTCTCACAAGGAGTGGAAAGTTTCAAAAGATGGTGAGGGAGTACCTGGCCGACCGTACCCGCGTCCTCCGTGATTCCTCTGTGCCTTTTAATTATTGGGTATCCAAGCTGGACACTTGGAATGAACTCGCTCTGTACGCCTTGGAGGTCCTGGCCTGCCCTGCCGCTAGCGTGTTATCGGAGCGTGTTTTTAGTGCCGCTGTGGGAATTATAACTGATAAGTGCACTCGCCTGTGTAACGGGTCTGGGAGGTGGAACCTCTGAGCAACTATACAAGGGGGCGGTCCTTGCAAGGAAGCGGGTGGCTCCCAGGGAAGACGGGCAGGTAGTCACGGCAAGTGACAGGGACAGTCTCTGGGTAGAAGGGCAGGTAGTCACGGCAAGTGACAGGGACAGTCTCTGGGTAGAAGGGCAGGTAGACACGGCAAGTGACAGGGACAGTCTCTGGGTAGAAGGACAGCAGGCAGGCGGCTGGTGAGCGCTCCCAGGTGAGCGGGCGAGAGTCTCTGGACAGGTAGGTGGACACGGCTAGTGACGGCAGAACCTCCAGGAAGACTAGCAGACAGGTAGCAGGTGGATGCTCCCAGGTGAGCGGGCAAGAGTCTCTGGACAGGCAGGTGGTCACGGCAAGTGACGGCAGAGCCTCCAGGTAGACTAGCAGACAGTTAGCAGGTGGACGCTCCCAGGTGAGCGGGCAAGAGTCTCTGGGCAGGCAGGTGGTCACGGCAAGTGACGGCAGAGCCTCCAGGTAGGCTAGCAGGCAGGTAGCAGGTGAGCGCTCCCAGGTGAGCGGGCAAGAGTCTCTGGACAGGCAGGTGGTCACGGCAAGTGACGGCAGAGCCTCCAGGTAGACTAGCAGGCAGGTAGCAGGTGAGCGCTCCCAGGTGAGCGGGCAGGCTGGTCCATAAACAGACTGACAGGTGTCGGAAGGCAGACCGTCGGACCGCAGGCTTGCAAGCAGGTAAGTGGATAGCAGGCAGGTATCAAGCAGGAATCTGGCAGGTGACTGGCAGGTAACAGGCAGGAATCTGGCAGGTGACTGGCAGGTAACAATCAGGAATCTGGCAGGTGACTGGCAGGTAACTGGTAACGGGAGCTGAGGGCTGAAGCAGAGTGAAGGCTTTGCAACAACATTGCTCGGGCACCTCCATTTTGGAGGAGGTGCCTTATATATGGTGAAGTCCTCCGGCCATTGGCCGGGGACTCCTTAGGACGGCGCGCGCAGCCCTTTTAAGAGAGGGGGAGCGCGCGCGCGCCCTAAGCACCGTGGCCGGGAAGCAGCGCGCGCTGCCAGCAGAGTGGGAGGAAGACGCCGGGCACGGAGCGGAGAGATGAGGGGAACAGCGTCCCTGCCTAGCAGGAGGCAGGGACGCCGACGCTACAGTACCCCCCCCCCCTTTAGGCCCCCCCCTTTTTTAGGCCAGAGAGAAATTTATCAAGGATGAGAGGGGCATGGATGTTCTCCCGGGGCTCCCACGTTCTCTCCTCAGGACCAAACCCCTTCCAATCTACCAGAAAAAAGGTTTTTCCTCTTACCCATTTGGTGGCCAGAATGTTCTCTACCTCAAACTCGTTCTCAGCGGAAACCGGAGCAGGGGGCGTACCTGTAGACTTGGAAAAAGAGTTAAGTACCACGGGTTTGAGGAGAGATACATGGAAGCAGTTAGGGATCCGTAAGTTGGCCGGGAGTTTCAATTTATAGGCCATCGGATTGATTTGTTTGATAACTTCCAGTGGGCCGATGAACCGAGGCCCTAACTTGTAGGAGGGAATCTTGAGCCGGACATACTTGGACGAGAGCCAGACTTTATCTCCAGGACGGAATTGTGGAGGATCCAGGCGTTTTTTGTCAGCGTGTTTTTTCATCCGCTCGGACGACTGAAGGAGTGCGGATCGGGTACTCTCCCAAATGGAGGAGAATTCGCTAATGAGAGATTCCGCAGCCGGATTGTCCACCGAGGTGGAGACGGGAAATGGGATCCGAGGATGCTGACCGAAGACTAGAGATGAGCGTTGTTCTACTCGAACTGTTCGCCAATCTCAAATTCGAGCTGTTTTGGGCGGTGTTCGAGCCGGTCGGCGAACACGAACAATTTGAGAAAAATTCGGCTGTTCGAGGTTATGTTCGATAACTGTTCGTGCACCAAAATCATAACTGGATTTTTTCTCAGTAATGATGAAAATTAATGTTAATACGCAGTTTGAGTGTACAGCGGGGCGGGGGGAGGGGCAGGGGATGGATCTCTGCAGGAACAATGAAGATCTCCATTTTTTTTTCTCTTTCCCGCATTTGCAGTGGGGAGGTGCAATCTGTCAGCCTATCAGCAGCGCACACACGGAGCGAAGTGCTTTTTTTCACACAAGCAAGGGCATGTGTGATTGGCAGTGTATGTCACATGTCCTTGCCCTATAAGACCAAGCCATTTTCCCCGTCGCCACCATTTTCTCACTGCTGCAGCTGCGTGTTAGACGGCACCGCTGTTGCTGTGTGCGCTATACCTTGTTAATTTCAAGCCAATTTTCGCACAAATATACAGATAGCTTGGGAGTAGGGAATAGTTGTGATTGCAGTCCTTTTAAGGACTAGGTTACAGCATTTCCTATGACTTTTATCAGGCAGGTCTGTGCTCTTAAATAGATAGATTGTGGGAGTAAAGACTAATTGTAATTGGAGTCCTTTTCAGGACTAGGTTACATCAGTTCCTATCAGTTTTTGCCAGGCAGGTCTGTGCCAGTGCTGTGCAAGTTTTTTTCACAGCATTTGGCTGAATCTAGCAAAGCTAATCCTTTTTGGCCTATTGCAGAGTGTGTTAGTCAGTGGAGTAGCCTATCTGTGTTGCAAGATATACCACCTGTGTATAGAATACCAATTTTTTTACTGCACCTAGTGAAGTAAAATCTTTTGGGCATAGCATCATTCTATTAGTCCATCTATACTGACCTCCATCAGGTTGCAAACTGAATATAATTTTTTTCTGCATCTAGCTCTGAAAAAATATTTGGGCTTCTAGCGGTGTGTGGGACTTGGTCTATTAGTCCATCTATACTGACCTCCATCAGGTTGCAAATTAAAAATAATTTTTTTCTGCATCTAGCTCTGAAAAAATATTTGGGCTTCTAGCAGTGTGTGGGACTTGGTCTATTAGTCCATCTATACTGACCTCCATCAGGTTGCAAATTAAAAATAATTTTTTTCTTCATTTATCTCTGAAAAAATATTTGGGCTTCTAGCAGCGTGTGGGACTTGTTCTATTAGTCCATCTATACTGACCTCCATCAGGTTGCAAATTAAAAATAATTTTTTTCTGCATGTAGCTCTGAAAAAATATTTGGGCTTCTAGCAGTGTGTGGGACTTGGTCTATTAGTCCATCTATACTGACCTCCATCAGGTTGCAAATTAAAAATACTTTTTTTCTGCATCTAGCTCTGAAAAAATATTTGGGCTTCTAGCAGTGTGTGGGACTTGGTCTATTAGTCCATCTATACTGACCTCCATCAGGTTGCAAATTAAAAATTATTTTTTTCTGCATCTAGCTCTGAAAAAATATTTGGGCTTCTAGCAGTGTGTGGGACTTGGTCTATTAGTCCATCTATACTGACCTCCATCAGGTTGCAAATTAAAAATAATTTTTTTCTTCATTTATCTCTGAAAAAATATTTGGGCTTCTAGCAGCGTGTGGGACTTGTTCTATTAGTCCATCTATACTGACCTCCATCAGGTTGCAAATTAAAAATAATTTTTTTCTGCATCTAGCTCTAAAAAAATATTTGGGCTTCTAGCAGTGTGTGGGACTTGGTCTATTAGTCCATCTATACTGACCTCCATCAGGTTGCAAATTAAAAATAATTTTTTTCTGCATCTAGCTCTGAAAAAATATTTGGGCTTCTAGCAGTGTGTGGGACTTGGTCTATTAGTCCATCTATACTGACCTCCATCAGGTTGCAAATTAAAAATAATTTTTTTCTTCATTTATCTCTGAAAAAATATTTGGGCTTCTAGCAGCGTGTGGGACTTGTTCTATTAGTCCATCTATACTGACCTCCATCAGGTTGCAAATTAAAAATAATTTTTTTCTGCATCTAGCTCTGAAAAAATATTTGGGCTTCTAGCAGTGTGTGGGACTTGGTCTATTAGTCCATCTATACTGACCTCCATCAGGTTGCAAATTAAAAATAATTTTTTTCTGCATCTAGCTCTGAAAAAATATTTGGGCTTCTAGCGGTGTGTGGGACTTGGTCTATTAGTCCATCTATACTGACCTCCATCAGGTTGCAAATTAAAAATAATTTTTTTCTGCATCTAGCTCTGAAAAAAAATTTGGGCTTCTAGCAGTGTGTGGGACTTGGTCTATTAGTCCATCTATACTGACCTCCATCAGGTTGCAAATTAAAAATAATTTTTTTCTGCATCTAGCTCTGAAAAAATATTTGGGCTTCTAGCAGTGTGTGGGACTTGGTCTATTAGTCCATCTATACTGACCTCCATCAGGTTGCAAATTAAAAATAATTTTTTTCTTCATTTATCTCTGAAAAAATATTTGGGCTTCTAGCAGCGTGTGGGACTTGTTCTATTAGTCCATCTATACTGACCTCCATCAGGTTGCAAATTAAAAATAATTTTTTTCTGCATCTAGCCCAGCCAATAGTTTTGGCCTAATACCACAGTTTGGCCACTCAGCTCTGCTCGGTTACCATCCATTGTTTTTTTGTGCAAACAACTCCAGAGTTGTGAATTAGTTAACCACCAAAATGAGTGGAAAAAGGCCTGCTGCTGGTGGAAAGGGGAATAGGCGTGTTGGGAAGGGGAAAAAAGGTTGTGTCCGTGGGGTAGGTGCAGAAGAAAGACCATCTTCCAGCCAAACTAAAATGTCTACTTCTTTTAGCGGACAATGTGATAAGATCCCTTTCTTACGGCCACGCCAATCGCTACAAATTCCAGATGAGGCACAAAAACAGCAGGTGCTTCAACGGATATCAAGTGCTCCTTTAAGTGGGCTCTCCTCCACATCAACTTCAACATCACAAATACTCCAGTCCTCAAAGGTGTCACCCAAATCGCACTTGCTTCCTCACAGCTCCCAAATCTCCAGCTGCCCGTCTGAGTATGAGGTAGAACAGATGGTTGAGTCTGCAGAGCTGTTTACTCATACTATAGCCTGGGAATCAGAGGTCGACTCCAGCGCTTCTGTGAATCCAGACGAGGAAATGATCTGCACTGATGCCCAGAATCTTTATGAGTCGGATCCAGGACCAGACGCAGAAGGTTCTGACCATAATGTAGACCCTCATTCCCAAACTGTAACTCCTGTTGGTGGAGACAATGAGGAAGACGATGATAAGACTCAAATACCTGATTGTAGCGACAACTTTAGTTTTTTGTCAGGGCAGGAACAGGTTGGCTCTGAGGACGACGGGTGTGATAACGCACAGGGTGATGATGATGAGGTCGGAGATCCCACTTACTGTCAACCCACAGTCAGCCAAGAGATGAGGTCAGCAGAGGAGGTGGAGGAAGATGCTAGTGACGACGAGGTCAGGTTGCGCCTTCCTGGACAGAGACGTAGTACTGGAAGCACGTCAACAACTGCATCCTCAAACACAACTCTGCCTCTCACCACAAGTCGTGGTGGCTCTTCAGGTCGCATGGGTGCTAAGCCTTGCATAGCCTGGGCATTTTTTCAGATCGATAAAGATGACCCAACTCGTGTTATCTGTAACATTTGTCAGCAAAAGCTAAGTAGAGGCCAAAAAATACATAGTTTGAGTACTTCATGCATGAACCGGCACATGGACATGAAGCATAAGTTGCAGTGGGAAGCTCAGTGTGCTACAATGCGGCCTAGCCGGCCGGGCCAGTCACCGTCTGCCATATCTTGTGCATCCGCGGCCTCTTCATCCTCTGTGACTGGGGGGACAGCAGTCACACCTGTTTTGGGGCGCAGACCTGCCACCTCTTTACCCGCAACAGCCAGCGTGATTGGCAGGTCATCATTTTCTTTGGAGGTGGTAACACCAGCTGGTGTTGAGCGCTGTCCGACATCGATAGCACCACCTTTGGATCAAGGCAACCTAACATGTCCGCCTGCATCTTCCTCACAGACCGGCAGTTTGCCGGGGACACCCTTATCAACCCCGTCTAAGCACAATAGCCAGCCCTCGGTCCCTCAGATGTGGACAAGTAAAAGACCATTTCCTCCTAGCCATGAGAAAGCTAGGAGGTTGAATTTCACCATCTGCAAGCTCTTGGCTACAGAAATGCTGCCTTTCCGCCTGGTGGACACAGAGGATTTTCGAGACCTTATGTCCGTCGCAGTGCCCCAGTACCAGATGCCCAGTCGGCACTACTTCTCAAAGAAAGGTGTGCCTGCGCTCCACCAGCATGTCGCACACAACATCACCGCTTCTTTGAGAAACTCTGTGTGTGACAGGGTGCATTTCACCACAGACACTTGGACGAGTAGGCATGGACAGGGGCGTTACATGTCGCTGACTGGGCACTGGGTAACTATGGTGACAGCAGGACAAGGGGCTGCTGTCCAAGTCTTGCCGTCCCCACGAGTTGTGCGTCAATCCTCTTTATGTCAAAGTTCCTCCACTGCTTCTGCCTCCTCAACCTCCTCTCGGTCTTCCACCTGCACCCAAAGCCTGTCTGGTCATGCCACAAGCTTTCTAACTGCGCAGAAGGGATCCTGCACACCTCCTTACTATGCTGGCAGTAGGGCTCAACGTCATCAGGCGGTTTTTACATTGAAATGTCTGGGAAATGTGAGTCACACAGCTGAGGAGTTGTGGTCAGCTCTGGAGAACCAATTTCATGAATGGTTGTCTCCACTGGACCTGAAACCAGGGAAGGCCGTGTGCGACAATGCTGCAAACCTGGGTGCGGCCCTTCGCCGGGGCAATGTCACACACGTGCCTTGTATGGCTCACGTGTTGAATCTGGTTGTCCAGCAATTTTTAGCCCACTATCCCAGACTAGATGGCCTTCTGCAGAGGGCACGGTCGCTGTGTGCTCACTTCCGCCGTTCGCATCCCGCAGCTCAGCGACTTACATCTCTACAGAAGTCGTTGGGCCTGCCACTTCACCGGCTAAAATGCGATGTGCCTACCCGGTGGAATTCAACTCTTCACATGTTGCAGCGACTGTGGCAGCACCGACAAGCCCTGGTGCAATACGTTCTGACGTATAGCCTGGGCCAACGAGATTCAGAGGTGGGGCAAATCACGCTGGAGGAGTGGTCTCAGATCAGGAACCTATGCACCCTTCTGCACAGTTTTGAAATGGCGACGAAGATGTTTAGTGCTGACGATGCCATTATCAGCATGACTATTCCGGTGATTTACATGCTGGAGCACATGTTAAACAGAATTCGGAGTCAGGTGGTGGCACAAGAGGAGGTGGAGGAAGTAGAGGAGGAGGAGTTGTATGCGGAAGGGCTAACATCTGCAAGGTCCAGACGGTCGGCAGCACCAAGGCGGCAGGCATGTGAGGGTGGGGGAGATGGTTTTACCAGGGCGCATGGTAGCAGCCAAACTAGTGAGGAAGGTGCAGGAGCCCAGGAAGAAGTGGAGGACGAACTGATGGAAGACTCATCAGATGAGGGAGACCTTGATCACATTTCTGTTGTGCGAGGTTGGGGGGAGAGGACAGAGGAAGGAAGCATGATTGTTACCTCGCCACCAACACAACAGGGACTTGGTGCTCCTGGATGCGCAACACACATGAGTGCCTTCTTGCTGCACTACCTGCAACATGACCCTCGAATTGTGAGAATTAGAAATAATCCTGACTACTGGGTTGCCACACTGTTAGATCCCCGGTACAAAAGTAAATTTGCAGAAATTATTCCTGCCATAGAAAGGGATGCACGCATGCAGGAGTATCAGCAGAGACTGTTGCAGAATCTTACATGTGCTTTTCCACAAAATACCAGTGGTGCACGTAGTGAATCTCACAGTTCCAACTTGCCAACCGTGGGACCGTCAAGTGTTCAGCACTCAAACCGTAACAGAACCACAGTATCTGCTGGTAACATCAATTTTGCGGAATCATTTCACCACTTTTTTAGCCCATCCTTTGCAAGGCCACAGGAGACAAGAAGTCTGACACATAGTCAACGCCTAGAGACGATGGTACAGGAGTATCTCCAAGTAAACATTGAAGCCACGACTGTGTCACTGGACCCTTGCTCTTTTTGGGCTTCCAATCAGGATAAATGGCCGGAGCTAGCCACTTACGCCTTGGAGATCTTGTCATGCCCCGCAGCCAGCGTTCTGTCTGAACGTGTGTTCAGCGCTGCTGGTGGTGTGCTGACAGATAAGCGCACGCGGCTCTCCACTGATAATGTAGACAGACTCACGTTCATAAAGATGAACAAATCATGGATCCGAAACGACTTTTCTACCCCTGTGTCATCCTGGGGAGAGTAAAAGCTTGATGATTGGTTAAAATCACCCTACCAACCGTTTTAAGCTTTCAAATTACTAATCATGTTTATCTGTATCTTGACTGGAAAATAATTTGGGCTTTGTAGCAGTGTGCAGCACTGATCCTATTAGGCCATCTATAATAAGCTTCACCAGATTTAAAATTAAAAATAATTTTTAGCTGCATCTAGCCCGGAAAATAACTTTGGGGCTCCGAGATGCGCAAGACACATAAGTGCCTTCTTGCTGCACTACCTGCAGCATGACCCTCATATTGTCAGAATTCGAAGTAATCATGACTACTGGGTTGCCACACTCTTAGATCCCCCAAACTTTTCGATCAACCTTTTCATTTTAATAAAGACCAAAAAAATGGTCATTTTTGAAATTATAAGCATTAGCAGGTTGTTAGAAACTGAAATCAAACAGTTTTCAACTCAAAACTTTATTCTAGGTGATGTTACATTTTCACATAGGACCCCTTGTTCGAAAGGAGCTTCTGAACTCTCTCGTCCATTGAATTTGTCAGGTTTTGGATGGTTTCTGCTTCAATTGTTTTGCATGAGGACAGAATACCCTCCCAGAGCTGTTGCTTAGATGTGAACTGCCTCCCGCCATCATAGACACTCCTTTTAATGATGCTCCAAAGGTTCTGAATGGGGTAGAGGTCAGGGGAGCATGGGGGTCACACCATAAGTTTGTCCCCTTTTATGCCCATATCAGCCAGAGATGCAGATGTTTTATGTGCAGCATGAGATGGTGCATTATCATGCAGAAAAATGATCTTGCTGTGAAATACACGGTTCTTCTTCTTGAACCATGGCAGGAAGTGCTGTTTGAGAAAATCCACATACATTATGGAGTTCATCTTTAGCGCCTTCAGGGATCCTAAAGGGGCCGACAATCTCTCTCCCCATGATTCCAGCCCAAAACATTACTCCACCTCCTCCTTGTTGGCGCTGTAGCCGTGTTTGCGTGGGGTGTCCATCAACCAGCCATCCTCCACTCCATTCATCTGGACCATCGAGCGCTGCACGGCACTCATCCGTGAACAAAACAGTTTTGAAATCAGTCTTCATGTAATGTTTGGCCCACTGGAGCCGTTTCTGCTTGTGTGAAGTGGATAGAGGAGGTCGACAGGATGGCATATGCACAGCTGAAAACCTCTGAAGGACCCTGCATCTTGTTGTTCGGGGGACGTTGGAGGCACAAGCAGCTTCAAAAACTTGTCTGCTGCTATGACAAGGCTTTTTTGCCGCTGCTGTTTCAACCTGACGTAATTGCCTGTAGGAAAGAGTCCTCAATTTGCCCTTATCAGCACGCACACGTGTGTACTGTGAATCAGCTACATACTTCTTGATTGCCAAGACACTTCATCCTGATCATCGCACAATGTTGATTGTAGTCATGCCTTGACCTAAACACTCCACAATTTGTTGCTTCTCAGCAGCCGACACATCCTTTTTCTTTCCAATTTTGGCAGAAAATGTAGGCTGCTTAATAATGTGAGAGAGCCTTCTTAAGTAGTCTTGCCTTTCATTGGACACACCTGCCAAACTAATTAGCACAGGTGTCTGCAATTGCTTACAGTGATATAAAGAGCCCTGACACACATCACCATCAATGAGTTTAACTGACAAACAAACAAATTCTTCCCTTATCACTCCTAAACACTTTTTGCATAATAATTTGGAACGCGGTGTACATGTGCTTTTCCACAAAACACCAGTGGTTCACGTAGTGAATCTTACAGTTCTAACTTGCCAACCGTGGTCTGTATGGAATTGTTCAATAAAGGGCCCAAAATTAAGATAACATAGATGGGAGAGGTCTCTATGAATAGGAATTCCTAAGTATTTGATACCCTGTGAGGGCCAGGCAAAGGGAAAGTTGGACTGGATGGAATCCTATATGGATTTAGGGAGGGAGACATCGAGGGCCTCAGACTTCGCTGCATTGATTTTAAAATTTTACCATGTAACAAAGTGATCTATTTCAGCCATAACAGCAGGGATGGATATATGTGATTGAGTGATATATACTAGGACATCATCAGCAAATAGAGAGCACTTGTACTCGGTGCCTCCCACCTCAATCCACCTAATATTGGGGTTATGGCGAATTGATAAGAGCAGGTGCTCCGTCACTAGGATGTATAAGAGAGGGGACAGAGGACATCCCTGCCTTGTCCCATTGGTGATTGTGAAAGGTGATGAAAATGTTCTGACGCACCCCCTGGGCCTTGGGACACCCGGAGCCGGACACTTTTTGGTGGATGCTGGTGGTTGTAGTCTTCGTGGCGGCGATCCGGTTCCGTGGCTCAGGGCGGTCAAACCAGTGGCGGAACTATTTATGTGGTTTTGATGTTTAAATGTCCGACTACGCCACCCGTGGATTGCGGTCAGAGTGAACCGCCGCTACAGGGCAGACCGCTAAGGCTGGTGTTGTGGGTGCAGCAGAGCGTAGCATAACTCCCCACGGGAGGAGTATAGCCTCAGGGCAGTGTATTCGGAGGATGGGGGTGATGGTGCAGGGCAGCAGCAGTAACGACACGGAGTCAGTGATGCAGTTCAGGGCCTTTACTCACAGTTCTTATTATCCAGACCACGTCTGCAGGTAACGGCTGCCCACGTCGTACTGTGCTCACCAGGTGAGGGTCTCAGACAACTCCCAGATAACTTTGGAGCGCTTCACAGGACCCCCTTTGTGTGTCCTTTGTCTGGCCTTTCTTACCAACACTTCTGTCCGGCTGCCTCGGGCCTCCTCTTGGTAAACTTGGCGCCAGTTTCCCTGACCCTATGTGGTGCCTTCCTAGCGGGTGTAGCGAGGGGCTGCGCCACATAAAATGTCAGAGCCTCCGGTTTCTAGCTGAGGGTCGTTTCCTGCCTCCACTAGTTCGGGGACCGGTCTCCCCCTTTGGCCTGACCCCTCCACGCAGGTGGATTCGGGCGTGCGGTGGCGACTCGCCCGTCCGCACCCCTGGGATCCCTTCATTCCTCGTTCCTGGAGCCTTCTCCGCTCCTCTTCCTTCCTTCTCCCTCTTGCAGGCCTGGGCCTCTGTTACTAGGCCCGCCTCCGGAGCAGAGCTCATGCAGAGCCCCTGCTCCCTGCCACTTCTGCTCAGACTTCTCTGCACTGAACTAAGATGGTGCCCACCTTTTATACTCCCTTCTCAATGCACCCAGGAACTGCTTCCTCCCTGCTCCTGCACTGCAGGGTTCCCCTTCCTCAGTGTTCCCTCCCCCCACTCCAGCCAGGGACAGGGACTGTCGTGCCCATCTCAGGGGCATATTGGTCGCCCTGCCCCACAGCAATGTGGTGTAATGCATGCAGGTGTCGGGTCCTGATCCACACTCCATCCTTATCTGAGAGTGAGATATCACACCTCTGGGTGAGGTGCAATACGTCTGTAGCAACCGAGCCCTCGGTGCTACAGTTCCATTTATCTTCAGCCTAGGTGACGTATTGTGATACAGGGCCGTGATTTTGGCTATAAAAGGGTCCCCTAGACCCCTACCCCAAGCTTTTTAAGAGAATCATATATGGCGTGCCAGGAGACTCTATGGAATGCTTTCTCAGCATCCAACGAGAGTATCTACTTACAAATTTTTAACTGCATCTAGCCCAGGAAATACTTTGTGCCTAGTAGCAGTGTCTGCTAGTCAGCGGATTATCCCGGCTGTTAAGCAAGCTACACCACCTGTAGTTTGGACACTTAATTTTTTCAAAGGAAATGCTTCGGGACCACGGGATACTCAGTGAAGAGCATCAGGAGGCACCCCAAGGCATAGGGGCTGGGACTGGCACTAGGATGCCTTGCGGTGGACAGCCGAGCTCGATCCTTATAAAAGCTTTTTAACTGCAGCAGCTTTAGTGGACGCTACTGGAGCTGGAATTACGCGGCTGCTGGCATGAGACTTGCCCTCCAATAGATCCTTGTAAATGGATTTAAAGTGTATTCATTCAAATTAGAGGGACAATTTAAATTAAAAAGCTTAGAGCTGCCTCCACCACAGGGGGGCTCTCTCGACCCACCAGCGGACAGGCACCAGTATTGGGAGAGGGGGGCTGGCCGTCAGGGTTCACCGCGGCTCTGGCACAAACCCGGCGACACGGAGGTGGCACGGGCAGGAGCGGACTGGCCGTCTCGGCTTCTCACTTTTTGGATTTTAGAAGGGCATGACATGCCTATATCTGTGTCTCCCCCTCCTTTTACTCCTCCACCTCTTTTCTTTTCGCATGACTATATGTACTTGTCACTTTTCCATGTGTTAGTTGTGTCTTCTGAGCAGTTTGTCAGCTTTTGGACACCTTTGAAGGTGTTTTCTATGTGTTTCTATGTGTTTTTGTTTGCCTGCCATTGGTTTTAACGGTGTTCGAAGGTGTTCGACGAACAGTTCGACGAACAGTTCGGCGAACACACGGGTGTTCGACGAACCGAACCGAACTCGAACACTACGGGGGTGGCTCAACACTACCGAAGACTACAAAAAACGGGGATTTGGAGGAAGATTCGCTCTCGTGATTATTGTAAGAGAATTCGGCCCATGGAAGGAGATCCACCCAGTCCGAATGGTGGGCATTAACGAAGTGCCGGAGGTAACTGGTCAGGATCTGATTGATCCGCTCCACTTGACCATTGGACTGTGGGTGGTAAGCGGAGGAGAAGTCCAGGGTGACGTCAAGCAGCTTACATGTGGGTCTCCAGAAGCGTGAGGTGAACTGAACCCCACGATCCGACACGATGTGGAGGGGCAGGCCATGGAGATGGAAGATGTGGCGGATAAAGTCTTTAGCCAGTTCGGGTGCAGACGGGAGACCCGGCAGGGGAATGAAGTGCGCCATCTTGGAAAAGCGGTAAGTGACCACCCAAATGACCGTACAACCGGCAGAGACAGGGAGATCCGTTATAAAGTCCATAGCTATATGCTGCCACGGGCCAGCAGGTACTGGAAGAGGAATGAGGCGACCGGCTGGCAGGTGTCTCGGAACTTTGTTGCAGGCGCAGGACACACAGGCTGAAACAAAGTCTATTACATCCTTGTGCAGGGTAGGCCACCAGTAATGCCGGGTAATAAGCTGGAGGGTCTTTTTCTGACCGGCGTGGCCAGCTAGCTTAGACGAGTGACCCCAGAGTAGGACCTTCTTCCGATCAGGTACTGTTACGAACATCTTACCAGGAGGGAGACGATTTAGATTCACGGGAGCCACCTGCATTACTCTGGCGGGATCAATGATGTGCTTCGGTTCCTCCTCTAGATCAGACACCAGGAAGGATCGGAACAAGGCGTCAGCTTTGATGTTTTTGTCTGCCGGGCGAAAATGAAGAACGAAATCAAAGCGGGCAAAAAACAAGGACCACCGGGCTTGGCGCGGGTTAAGTCTCTGGGCGCTCTGGAGGTAAGCCAAGTTCTTGTGGTCCGTGTAAATAATTACCGGGTGAAGAGCCCCCTCGAGCAGGTAACGCCACTCCTCCAGTGCCAGCTTAATGGCAATAACTCTCGATCTCCTATAGAATAATTGCGCTCAGAAGAGGAGAAGAGTTTGGAGAAGAAGCCGCAAGCTACCATTCTTCCGGAAGGCGACTTTTGGGTAAGTACCGCTCCGGCTCCAGAGGAGGAGGCGTCAACTTCCAGGAAGAATTGTTTGTTGCCGTCCGGACGATGCAGCACCGGGGCGGAAGAGAAAGCCTGTTTTAAGGAAAGAAAGGCTTCCTCTGCTTCGGGCAGCCATTCTCTGGGATCAGTGCCCTTACGGGTGAGCGCAGAGATTGGGGCAGTCCGGGAAGAGAAGTGCGGTATGAAGAGGCGGTAGTAGTTGGCGAAACCCAGGAACCGCTGAATAGCTTTCAACCCCTCTGGTCGGGGCCACTTCTGGATGGCAGACAGTTTCTCAGGATCCATTCGTAGGCCGGTCTGAGAGATTATGTAGCCCAGAAACGGATGCGAGGTCTGCTCAAAGAGGCACTTCTCATATTTAGCGTAGAGGTGGTTCTACCTGAGCCTGAGCAGGACCTGACGAACGTCCCTCCGGTGAGTGAGAAGATCCGGAGAGAAGACCAAGATGTCGTCCAGGTACACCTCTACGCAGGAGTAGAGAAGGTCCCGGAAGATGTCATTGACCAACTCTTGAAAGACGGCGGGAGCGTTACAGAGACCGAAGGGCATTACCAGGTATTCATAGTGGCCGTCCCGGGTGTTGAATGCCGTCTTCCATTCATCCCCCTGACGGATACGGACCAGGTTATACGCCCCACGGAGGTCCAGCTTGGTGAAGATTCTAGCCCCCCTCAGACGGTCAAATAATTCCGGAATGAGCGGAAGGGGGTATTTATTCTTCACCGTGATCTGGTTAAGGCCTCTATAGTCTATACAGGGACGGAGTGAGCCGTCCTTCTTTTTGACGAAGAAGAAGCCTGCTCCCGCCGGGGAGGTAGATTTCCGGATGAATCCCCGGGCCAGATTCTCCTCAATATATTCTGACATGGATCGGGTCTCAGCAGCGGACAAAGGGTAAATGCACCCACGGGGAGGAGTAGCACCGGGCATCAGGTTGATTGGGCAGTCGTATGGTCTATGAGGGGGTAATGTCTCTGCCTCCTTTTTATTAAAGACGTCCGCATACGACCAATAAGGAGCCGGAAGACCAGGTAGATTGGCTGGAGTAGGAGAAGGACGGACAGGATGGACGGGAACCAAACAAGTCTTATGGCAGACCTGTCCCCAGCGAAGGACTTCTCCGGTCTGCCAATCAAGCACGGGTGCATGTCTCTGAAGCCAAGGTAGGCCTAGTAAGAGGGCATGAGAGAGTCCAGGCAGAACATGAAAGAAGATGCTCTCAGAGTGCAGCATTCCCATCTGCAGGGTTATGGATTCGGTGATGAGTTGGATGGGATGTGGTAAGAGGCCCCCATCCACGGCAGCGACAGATAAGGGTACAGCTAGAGGTTTGGTGGGAATGCAGTATTTCTCTACCAGAGACTGAGAAATGAGATTTCCGGCAGCTCCAGAGTCAAGTTGGGCTAGTTCAAAATAACGGTTCTCCCCGCAGATGATAGAGACCGACAGCAACAGAGATGGAGAGGGTTTACTCTTGTCTAGGACGACCTCTCTGAGCGATCCTAGACACAGGCGTTTCCCGACCTCTCCGGGCAGGAACGGATCCGGTGCTCCTTACTGCCACAGTAGAAGCAGCTCCCCTCGGCTCGGCGTAACTCTTGACGGGTTTTGACCATCTTGGTCTGGTCGACCTGCATAGGCTCAGGTGAGTGCGCCTGGGTAGTAACGGGAGAAGTGACAGGTTTCTGGAAGGTAGGGGCTAGACGTGGAAACCTCCTCTCACGGGTGACCTCTTTGGCGCGCTCCTTGGAACCGGATGTCAATTCGGGTGGCAAGTGTTATTAAGTCGTCGAGAGTGGTAGGAATGTCCCGACCGGTGAGTTCATCTTTAATACGGCCGGACAGACCCTCCCAAAAGACAGACACCAGGGCGTCGTTATCCCAGGCCAGCTCCGAAGCAAGGGTACGGAACCGTATGGCGTATTGGCCCACGGAGAGATTTCCTTGACGGAGGCGTAGCAGAGATGATGCGGATGAGGTCTTCCGTCCTGGTTCGTCGAAGACTTTCCGGAAGGCCGTGGGAAAGGCTGGCAGGTTGGACACCAGGGGGTCTCCTCTCTCCCATAGAGGATTTAGCCAAGCCAGTGCCTCTCCCGTGAGATGGGACATGATGAAGGCTACTCTGGCTCGTTCGCTGGAAAACTGGTGTGTCAACAGTTCGAAGTGCAGAGTGCACTGGTTAATGAAGCCACGTGCCTGGCTGGGATCTCCGCCAAAACGAGGAGGGGCGGAGAGGCGGGGACCGGGAAGAGATGCCATGGTGTTGATGGGCTGCGGCGGTGCCGGGGTAGTAAGTGTGCGAGTGGAGGCAGCTCCCGAAGAGGTAGTCAATGTGTCCAGGCGGGAGTTAACACGACGCAGGTGACTCAGGATGGACTCCTGTTGGGACCTCTGACGGGAAAGTTCATGACATAGGTCCGAGAGCGAGGGAGCTTGGGTGCCACCGGGTTCCATGGCCCGAGCAAACTGTAACGGGTCTGGGAGGTGGAACCTCTGAGCAACTATACAAGGGGGCGGTCCTTGTAAGGAAGCGGGTGGCTCCCAGGGAAGACGGGCAGGTAGTCACGGCAAGTGACAGGGACAGTCTCTGGGTAGAAGGGCAGGTAGTCACGGCAAGTGACAGGGACAGTCTCTGGGTAGAAGGGCAGGTAGACACGGCAAGTGACAGGGACAGTCTCTGGGTAGAAGGACAGCAGGCAGGCGGCTGGTGAGCGCTCCCAGGTGAGCGGGCGAGAGTCTCTTAACAGGCAGGTGGTCACGGCAAGTGACGGCAGAACCTCCAGGAAGACTAGCAGACAGGTAGCAGGTGGATGATCCCAGGTGAGCGGGCAAGAGTCTTTGGACAGGCAGGTGGTCACGGCAAGTGACGGCAGAGCCTCCAGGTAGACTAGCAGACAGGTAGCAGGTGGACTCTCCCAGGTGAGCGGGCAAGAGTCTCTGGGCAGGCAGGTGGTCACGGCAAGTGACGGCAGAGCCTCCAGGTAGGCTAGCAGGCAGGTAGCAGGTGAGCGCTCCCAGGTGAGCGGGCAAGAGTCTCTGGACAGGCAGGTGGTCACGGCAAGTGACGGCAGAGCCTCCAGGTAGGCTAGCAGGCAGGTAGCAGGTGAGCGCTCCCAGGTGAGTGGGCAGGCTGGTCCATAGACAGACTGACAGGTGTCGGAAGGCAGACCATCGGACCGCAGGCTTGCAAGCAGGTAAGTGGATATCAGGCAGGTATCAAGCAGGAATCTGGCAGGTAACAGGCAGAAATCTGGCAGGTGACTGGCAGGTAACAAGCAGGAATCTGGCAGGTGACTGGCAGGTAACTGGTAACGGGACCTGAGGGCTGAAGCAGAGTGAAGGCTTTGCAACAACATTGCTCGGGCACCTCCATTTTGGAGGAGGTGCCTTATATATGGTGAAGTCCTCCGGCCATTGGCCGGGGACTGCTTAGGACGGCGCGCGCGGCCCCTTTAAGAGAGGGGGAGCGCGCGCGCGCTCTAAGCACCCTTGCCGGGAAGCAGCGCGCGCTGCCAGCAGAGCGGGAGGAAGACGCCGGGCACGGAGCGGAGAGGTGAGGGGAACAGCGTCCCTGCCTAGCAGGAGGCAGGGACGCCGACGCTGCAGCCTGTCAACTGACAATGCTGACAAGCTGACCCTTCTCAAAATGAACAAGGGCTGGATTGGGCCAGACTTCTCATCACCACCAAATGACAGCAGAGTAACATAAAGTCAAATCCACTGTGTTATTTTGGGAGGTGTATTCACATGCACCGCTTGACGCGCACACATGGGTATACGCTTCCTCATTTTGGCTGTTTTATGTTCTTCCCCTTATCCTCAGCCTCCACCACCACTATACCACCAGGGTGACCGTGGTCCGTGTTGCCATTATTGAAAGTTCCTCCGTCTTTATTTTTGTCAGCTTTTGCTTGGAAGGCATAAGCAAAGACTGTGGGAGATCCACTCCCCAATAATGGGAATAATATTTTTAAGATGCTGTACTGTATGGCTCCTGCAAGGGGCATTAAAAGCGTCTTGTTATACCACTATGACCTCCACGTCTCTTGTAAGGGGCATTAAAAGCGTCTTGTTATACCACTCTGACCTCCACGTCTCTAGTAAGTGGCATTAAAACCGTCTTGTTAAGCTATTGGGACCTCCACGAGTCTTCGAACGGGCATTGCATTTCCTCCTAATTTTTGGAAGCTTTTGCTTGGAAGGCATAAGCAAATACTATGGGAGACCCACTCCCCAATAATGACACTTATGTTTGTAATATGCTGTACTGCATGGCTCTTGTAAGGGGCATTGAAAGTTGCTCCATCCTAATTTTTGGAAGCTTTTCCTTGGAAGGCATAAGCAAATACTATGGAAGACCCACTCCCCAATAATGGGACTTATGTTTGTAATATGCTGTACTGCATGGCTCTTGTAAGGGGCATTGCAAGTTGCTCCGTCCTAATTTTTGGAAGCTTTTGCTTGGAAGGCATAAACAAATACTATGGGAGACCCACTCCCCAATAATGGGACTTATGTTTGTAATATGCTGTACTGCATGGCTCTTGTAAGGGGCATTGCAAGTTGCTCCGTCCTAATTTTTGGAAGCTTTTGCTTGGAAGTCATAAGCAAATACTATGGGAGACCCACTCCCCAATAATGGGAATAATATTTATAAGATGCTGTACTGTATGGCTCTTGTAAGGGGCATTAAAAGCATCTTGTTATACCACTCTGACCTCCACGTCTCTTGTAAGGGGCATTAAAAGCATCTTGTTATACCACTCTGACCTCCACGTCTCTTGTAAGGGGCATTAAAACCGTCTTATTATACCACTCTGACCTCCACGTCTCTTCTGAGGGGCATTAAAACTGTCTTGTTATACCACTCTGACCTCCACGTCTCTTTTGAGGGGCATTAAAAGCATCTTGTTATACCACTCTGACCTCCACGTCTCTTGTAAGGGGCATTAAAAGTGTCTTGTTATACCACTCTGACCTCCACATCTCTTGTAAGGGGCATTAAAACCGTCTTGTTATACCACTCTGACCTCCACGTCTCTTCTGAGGGGCATTAAAAGCATCTTGTTATACCACTCTTACCTCCACTTCTCTTGTAAGGGGCATTAAAAGCATCTTGTTATACCACTCTGACCTCCACGTCTCTTGTAAGGGGCATTAAAAGCGTCTTGTTATACCACTCTGACCTCCACGTCTCTTGTAAGGGGCATTAAAACCGTCTTGTTATACCACTCTGACCTCCACGTCTCTTCTGAGGGGCATTAAAAGCGTCTTGTTATACCACTCTGACCTCCACGTCTCTTGTAAGGGGCATTAAAAGCATCTTGTTATACCACTCTGACCTCCACGTCTCTTGTAAGGGGAATTGAAAGCGTCTTGTTATACCACTCTGACCTCCACGTCTCTTGTAAGGGGCATTAAAAGCGTCTTGTTATACCACTCTGACCTCCACGTCTCTTGTAAGGGGCATTAAAAGCGTCTTGTTATACCACTCTGACCTCCACGTCTCTTGTGAGGGGCATTAAAACTGTATTATTAAGCTACTGGGACCTCCACGAGTCTTCGAACGGGCATTGCATTTCCTCCTAATTTTTGGAAGCTTTTGCTTGAAAGGCATAAGCAAATACTATAGGAGACCCACTCCCCAATAATTGGACTTATGTTTGTAATATGCTGTGCTGCATGGCTCTTGTAAGGGGCATTGCAAGTTGCTCCATCCTAATTTTTGGAAGCTTTTGCTTGGAAGGCATAAGCAAATACTATGGGAGACCCACTCCCCAATAATGGGAATAATATTTATAAGATGCTGTACTGTATGGCTCTTGTAAGGGGCATTAAAAGCGTCTTGTTATACCACTCTGACCTCCACGTCTCTTGTAAGGGGCATTAAAAGCGTCTTGTTATACCACTCTGACCTCCACGTCTCTTGTAAGGGGCATTAAAACCGTCTTGTTAAGCTACTGGGACCTCCACGAATCTTCGAACGGGCATTGCATTTCCTCCTAATTTTTGGAAGCTTTTGCTTGGAAGGCATAAGCAAATACTATGGGAGACCCACTCCCCAATAATGGGACTTATGTTTGTAATATGCTGTACTGCATGGCTCTTGTAAGGGGCATTGCAAGTTGCTCCGTCTTAATTTTGGGAAGCTTTTGCTTGGAAGGCATAAGCAAATACTATGGGAGACCCACTCCCCAATAATGGGAATAATATTTATAAGATGCTGTACTGTATGGCTCTTGTAAGGGGCATTAAAAGCGTCTTGTTAAGCTACTGTTACCTCCACGTCTTTTCCGAGGGGCATTAAAACCATCTTGTTAAGCTACTGCGACCTCCATCACTTTTCCGAGGGGCACTAAAATCGTCTTGTTAAGCTACTGTGACCTCCACGTCTCTTCCAAGGGGCATTCAAACCGTCTTGTTAAGCTACTGGGACCTCCACGACTTTTCCGAGGGGCATTAAAACCGTCTTTTTAAGCTACTGTGACCTCCACGTCTCTTCAAAGGGGCATTAAAAGTGTCTTATTAAGCCACTCTGAACTCCACAGCTCTTCCAAGGGGCATTGAAATGTTGTTTTTAATTACCTCTAACCTCCACGACTCATCCAACGAGCATTGCATTTCCTCCTAATTTTAGTCTGCTTTTGCTTTTCAATGCAAAGGTGAAAACTAAGGGAGACCCACTCCCCAATAATGGGTAGAAGGTTTTTAGTATGCTGTAATCCACGTCTGTTTCAAGGGGCATTGCAGTTCCTCATAATTTTTGGAAAGCCTTCCATTCACTGCTTAGGATAACAGTGTACAGGAGACCCAGTTGCTACAAATGGAAAAAATGGTTTAGTTAAGGCCCTCTGACCTCCATGTCATTTCCAAGGGGCATTGGAGTGCCTCAAAATTTTTGGTAGGCATTGCACTCACTGTATGCCCTATAACTGTGTAGCCGAACCGCTCCTTTTGCTACAGAAACATATCTTACAAGACATATGTGGTTGACAGGCCTGATATTGATGTGAATGGTCCCTGTTCCTCCTGCTCTTTCTCCTTTGCCACTACCTCATCCATCATTTTATCACCTGAAGCTTTGTTTTAACGGGAGTCATAGAACTGGAATAGTAGCAGGAAAACATCTAGCAATCCTCAGAGGAGGTAGGATATGCGCCAAAACGCTGACCACTTCAGGCCTAGCCGCTACTACATACATGCGCTTGTGACTCGCCCCCTGGGCCGTGGGGCACTCGGATCCGGGCAATTAGGGAAACGGTGGGAGTAGTAGTGGCAACCCGGTTCCGTGGCTCAGGGTGGTCAGGCCAGTGGTAGTCCGTTATGTGCTATTGATAATGTCCGACTACGCCACCTGTGGATTTGCGGTCATTAGGTACCGCCGCTGCAAGGCAGACCACTGGGGCTGATGAGGTGTGCAGCTGGGATGGCGTGACTCCCCACGGGAAGAGTGCGGCCCCAGGGCAGTGTAGTGGATGGTGGGAGTGATGGTGGTGAGAGTCCCAGTACCGGTAGTGCTGGAGGCGCAAAGGAGCACACAGACAATAGGTTGCAGTCCAGGGTCTTTACTGAAACAGGTAAACTGACCCATAAACAGTCCCAGCTAGGAGGGGACCTGGATGTCTGAGAGCAACGGGGAAATTGGCCCTGGTCAGAGTGAGGGTGTAGGCCTACCGTGCTTTCTGTGCTCCTTCTGGCTATCTCCTCGTTATAGGGTAACAGCCCACGTTTCCAAGCTTTCCGTGTATTCTCGCCTGTATGGCCTGCGACGTGGGTTCCTTTCTGCTCCCAGCCTTGTACGGCTTTGCTGGTCCCTTCGGTTGTGGCAGGGCCTCCAGGCTTCTTAGGCCAAGGAATATACAGTCCCTTGCGGACTGGTTCTCTGCTGGAGGATGTAGAATCCTCCCAGCCTCAGACACCAAAGTCTGGTAAAGTCAGTCTCTTATCTGCCAAGACAGGCTTGCTTCGCCTCTTGTCTCTGGCTTGTGGCTCTCCTCCTGCCACACTTCCTCTTAGGTGCAGTGCAACTGTCTGTCCCTGCTCTGCTCTGGGACAAGTCTCAGGCCATCCAGTTCTCCCTAACCCTGCCCCCAGTACCAGCTTTTATAGGGGCAGCCTGCTCCCCCTACTGGCCTGAGACAGGAGGCATTGCATGCTAATGTTCCCCTGACTAGAGAACCTCCCCCTTGCTCTCAGACACAGCTTTATTCACATTTTGTGGCATCCAGGCCAGGGTGACACACTTGCATTCCAAGAAAACAAAGCAGATGCTAACTTGTATCATCATCATCATGGTCCTCACCTTGGCACTCTCAACTCCCCTGATGGAGAAGCCAGGGTCCACCGGAGGAGTCTGGTTCTCTGGTGGGCTCTTCCAATGCTGCCCTAAAGCAGGCCGGGCTAAGAAAAGTGTGTGTGGAGATGTTCCAAGGAGAAATAGGGGCGGCTGGGGACCATTTATGGACACCCGGCTGCCCCCAGGCGGCTGGAGATCGTGTGTGGACACCCGGCCGCGGGGCGGCTGGGGACCGAGTATGGACACCCAGCCGCCGGGCAGCTGGGGACTGCGTATGGATTCCAGGTCGCCAACACAGCCATGACGTGGTGGCCAGATTCCGCCTCCACATGCCTAAAAGCCCCAATTTCAAGTGCAAACAAGCAGTATGGTATTGCAGCCTGGTGGTGGGTGGGTGGTTGGCTGCATATTTGCGCTTGCATTGCAAGGAATGGGGGAGGTACAATTGAACAGTGCCCTGGGCACGGGGATAGTTGCAGGTCTGCATCTTCTGATGCGGCAAGGATGACTTCTGATGGGCACACTTTTAGGCAGTGACCTGGGTGTCAGAGATGCTTCCAGGGGTCTTCCCCATGCTGTTCCCATGTCTTTTCAGCACTGTATGCATGTGTCACACAGCACATGGCCAGATAAGGTTGTAAAATGTTAAAATGACATTTCCCGGTGAATGCATTTGTCACGGTTGAAAGCAATACAAAAGTGCAAAAACGCATATAAAATGCTACTTGTGAACATAGCCCAAGGTGTGGAGGAGTATTTTTTTGGGGGAGTTATTTATTTTACCTTATGCCCAAGTCTTCTTTACCCTGGAAAGGAAGTTCCTTAACATATTTCACAGGAAAGCAGTTTCAGTTTCGTTTTTGAACGTTTTATTGTGAGCCCTTAAAAGTGGCTTAATACATCTGACCACGTTATTGACAGCAGTGACCTGTACATCAGATATGCTTCCTGGGGCGATCCCCATGCTGTCTCCATGTCATTTGAGCACTGTCACTATCGTTTTGGGCACTTGTTAGGCTTTTAAAAGACTGCCGGGGGTGCCGCGCCAAAAATGCTCGCGTCTCCCATAGACTAACATTGGGCTCGTTGCTCGGGTCGAGTACCCGAGTATCACAGTGAGCTCGGCCCGAGCTTCGAGCACCCGAGCATTTTAGTGCTCGCTCAACACTCAAAGACACCATTCTCTTTACTATATAATGTACTGAAAAATGGTAAAAAATAATTAATAATTAATAATGCACTAAAATTGACCAGGCGATATGATTCTCCAGGTCAGTACAATTACGCCGATACCAAATATGTATAGTTTTTATATTATTTTACTGCGTTAAAAAAAATCTGATTTGTGCCACCATAGCTTTTTTTTTTCTTTACTGTTCCATCAAAAAAGCTGTGTGAGGGCGGGTGTTTTTATTAATCCTATTTTGGGATACCTACGAGGTTTTGATCACTTTTTATAGCGTTTTGTTAACCCATCAGCTTTGGGTCTTTGCTTTTTTTTCTCTACGAGTTAGACAATTTTCTATTTTCATACATTGAACTTTTACAGACGAGTCAATACCAAATATGTAATTTGTTTTTACATTTCTTTGCTTTTTACTGGGAAAAATGGGGGTGATTTGAATATTCATGCTTCTTTATATCTATATATTTTTATGTAAATACTTCTATGCCCCCAAAAATCTAATTTTCTATTTCTACATTCTAATATAGATTTTTTTACTTGTCCATTTTTTATAGGGTACTTCATGATTGCTCTATATAGTAAAAATCTTTGTCTCCCATGAAGACCAACCTGTGGCTAGACTTCACATGAGAATGAACATGGCAATGATGGGGGCCTTCAGGCTACCATGGCAAACCATCAGTTCCCTGCGATTGCATTGTGGTGCGACCAACTGGTTCCTATACGAACGCCCTGGCCAGATCACAGAGCTTAAATACCGCTGTCAGTGATTGACACTGGCATTTATATGGTGAGCATCAGCGACAACAACTGTATGTATGATCCCAGCCTTGGGCAAAAGAGAGACCCGGCGGTCAGGCTGAGAGTTGTGATATGACTACAATCCACGATTCTCAGATGTTTCGAACCAGCCTTAGTCCGAGTTCACACATCCATTGTTAAAGCGAGCTGTGACTGTAGACACTCCATGCTCACATCTATAACTAAAAGCCGGCAGCTCCTGGGACGAAATGGGTTCCTTTTCTCCCAGTAGCCGCATTTTCAGTAAGATGGCCGAACAGCATAGTAATGCTATAAACCTGCAGATTATCCCCATATCTGCAGGTAAACAGTGTGTTCCAAAGAGTCAGGTTTCCTTTAACTTCTTTTTAAAACTTTTCTTTTAATTTTTTTAGTCCCTTGTGGGACTTGAACCTGTGATCCTTTGAGCACGTGAACTATATACTGCAAGTACTGAGCTTCATTTTGAGAACCGCAGTTCTCACAGCAATCTTTCATGTTAACATTTTATTTTAATACATCAAAGTCCAGAAGTTTCATTAGGGTGCATGCTTTATTCTGGAAATAGTAACAGACATAGGTGCATGATATAAAATAGTCATGATATATCATTTTCTCTTCATACTGCTTGTTGTTCACATTGTTTGATATGTGTAATTACAAATGTACATTTTATCTTTCCATTTAAAGCCCTTTAATTAAGCTTTGCTCCATGAGAGTGAATGGCACTAAGCTGCTATACCAGATGCAACCTGTGGACAGGTGTGGTGTTGTTTTCAGTTGAAAGTAGCTATGCTTTTTCTAGTAATGTGCAACCTGTGACACTAGTCACTATTCACAGACAAGCCATGAGGCTGCATCGTCAAATGGTCCGAGGTCAAAAGCCAGGAGGTTGCATCATAGATAGATGGGTGAGACAAAGGCGTAGTCAAGTAACAGTCCGACGTCAGAAATCCAAGAAGGTAGCAGATCACGACAAAGGGGCTAGGCAAATGGATGGTCAAAGGCAAATCCAAGGTCGAGCAGCAAAGATCAGAATACAAGACTGGGAGCACATAGCAAACACTCACCACTTGTGCAAGGTTACAATAGGCAGAAATCTAAGGCAGAAAGCCAGCTAAATAGCCAGGTAATTACTCAGAACAGGAGACACATGGAGGAATCTCCAGCACTCCCTGTCCCTGATTGGACAAAATGGCTATGCAAACGGATGGTCACGGCAAATCCAAGGTATAGCGGCAAAGATCAGAATACAAGACTAGGAGCACAGGGCAAACACACAACACTTGAGCAAGGCTACAATTGGCAGTGTGCATCAATAAAAGTATTTGCCCTGTGACTGCTTATGATGTCTCTATACTCTTTATTCGTTCCAAAAATGGAATTATGTAGGAACAAAGGAAGACATACCAAATTTTATCTTCCTTTGGAGGGACAGTTTTGACTTTTGGCAATTTTTTACATCTTTCTTTGTCCCATAAATGTTCTTCTTTAAGACTAGATAGATAAATCCAAGACATTTCCTAGAGAAGACTCTGGTTTGGATATTAGTCTTAAAGGGTTTGAATCAACAAAGGTTTATTTTAACAAATGTCAATAGGACATGATTTTGTGGAACTAATATAAAAGTATTACTAACTATGCATAGATTAGAAATAAGCGAATATTCATAGGTAAGACTTTTTCTCTGTCCCCGACTCCCAGTAAGGATCATTAACCTTGCGAGCCAGAACAAATATGACGGAGTCGTGGTTGCACAGCTCGCACTGGTCCTCGTTGTACTTTCTGGGGATGACTTCCAGATCTACGATCTCATATCCTGCCTCAATTATAGCACTTCGTGTAAAGTCCTCTGTCAGCAGCAGACAGGAGAACCTCTTACCCCCGAATAAATACGCACTGCAATTAAGAATCTCCATTATGATTAAGTGCCCCCCTATTTTTAACAAAGAAGAGACATTTTTAAGAACATTTTGATAGGTGTCCAGATCGGTGCTCGCACATTCCAGACAGCCGAGAGACATCACACAATCAACCTGGGACAGCACTAGCGGTTCTAGTGGGTTTCTCTGGAGAACATCACATTTCAGAGTTTTCTTTACGGTATTTTTAAGCTTTTTTTTCTTCTCTTCTACTGACGTCCTGAAACAGATAATCTTGAAATTAATTATTTCATATCATGTAACGTGTCCCATTTTCTAGAAAGTAACTGTGGTGAAATCCTTCCCTTCTCTTCCTTCCTTCCTAACCTTCCCTCTTTTCCATCTTTCCTTCTTCTTTACTTCTTTCCTTCCCTTACTTTCCTTCTCTCTTTTCCTTCCCATACCTTCCTTCTGTTCTCTTTCTTCCCTTCCTCCTGTTCTCTTCCTTCCCTTACCTTCCTTCTGTTCTCTTCCTTCCCTTCCTTACCTTACCTTTCTTCCTTCCTATCCCTCCTGCTCTTCTTTCCTTCCATCCCTTCCGTCAGTTTCTTCGCTTCCTTCCCTTCCCTTCCTTCCTTTCTTCCTTCTTTCCCTTCTATCCTTCTCTCCCTTCCTTTCAAGTTAATAACTGACAGTGGCATTTAAAGAGGTGTTCCCATCTCCAAGATCCTATCCCAATATGTAGTAGGTGTAATAATAATAATATTAGCAAATCCCTCCCATTAAAAATGTAGTATAGTTTTTCTGATTCCATATGTCTCTTTCCTCATATGCAGGGCATTACAGGACCTTCGGTATCCATAGTTATGACCACTAGCAAGTAGCTAACTAACTGTCACTATATCAGTGGTCATAACTATGGATACTTAAGGTCCTGCAATGCCTGCACATGAGGAAAGAGACATAGCAAATCAGAAAAACTATACTATATTTCTAATTGCAGTTATTTGCTAATATTATTATTACACCTACCACATATTGGGATAGGATCTTGGAGATGGGAATACACCTTTAAGCGTCTCAATCCAGACCCAACATTTGTTTGACACCCATATCCTTCCTCCCCTGTATCACAGAGAGTTGATGGGTTGCTAATGCATCCAGGAACTGGCGGCATGCTCTTGTGCCTGTCATTTGATTACTCCTATGGTGTCCAGCCACAGACTGGACGTTATAATAGAGTACGATTTTTACTAAACACAGCAATACTATAGCATTGCTGTATATAGTACAAATGATCAAATAATCGCAGGTTCAACTCCCCTAAATGGCCTGACAAAAATATGTAAAAATAAAGATATTTTTTTAAATATGAAAAAACTTAAACATTCAAATCACCCCCCTTTTCCCCAGTTAAAAATAAATGTAATAAAAATAAAAAATATATATACATATTTGTTATCTTGGCGTGTGTAACAATGCAATCTATTAAAATATTAAATTAATTTACACGATCAGTAAAAGCTGTAAGGAGGAAAAAAATAGGATTGTAGTTTTCTTAGTCACCGTAACACTGCATCTCCCATCTGTTGGCTACCTTTTGTATTGTAATCTTATCTTCATTATTTTGCCTCTTGCTTTCATTGTATCTTGTTTTTACTATTAACTTTAACATTTTATTTTTATTCTGTAGTTGTGTATCTCAATAAAATATGTATTGTGTATATGCATTTGTCTGAATTTTTATTAAATTGGAGTAACACCTAAAAGGTATATTAGGCTTTTTCTGTGTACTCTTAATTATATTGGAATCATTTTTTGGATTATAGGCTTCTTAAAATACGTAACAACCTTGAACTTTAGAAACAGAAAACTTGATGCTTGAGTATACATGCTGTACCTTACATTTACGTTTCAGAATACCAGCCCAAATATTAGCTAAAAGAGTTGATTTTTCCATATTTTGGAGAGCCTTTCCTGCATTACATAAACAGATTTAAAAATATTCTTAGCCTCTCTTGGTAGCTATTAATTAGTCACATTTTTTGCAAGAGAATCATATAGGATGTAGCACATAACTTATATTACACAAGGTTTTGAAATCCGCAGGTAGTTCTTACCTCTTACCTCTTACCTTGAATCCAAAGTTTAAAGACTAGAGTTATATAATTATGGCACGTACCCTTTCCCTTCCATGACGCAGACTTTTTGAATCACATCGGTCCAGTCGAATGTTCCAGCTTCATTTCTCAGGCTTCTTTCATAATATTCTCGGTTGCGATCAGAGTAGTCGGCACCAATGATCTCATCAAAAGATTCACACGCTGAGAGATCCTGATAAATGGTTGGTCCATGGCCGATATCAATCAATGTTTTGCCCCGTATACACCCTAAAAGCAAAAAGGGTATATACGTGTTACTTCATGGATGTTTGGAGTTCCAACCTGAATTGTTGAATGAAATGTATTTTGTCACCTACAGTATATTTAAAGGTTTTTTTTGGATTATAAAAAAAGATCAACTGTAGTACTGATATCCATCTGTTCTCACCGTGTTTGCGTGGGTTTCCTCTGGGTTCTCCGGTTTCCTCCCACACTCCAAAGACATACTGATAGGGAATTTAGATTGTGAGCCCCAATGGGGACAGTGGCCATAATGTCTGTAAAGCGCTGGGGAATATATGGCGCTATATAAGTGAGTAAAATAAATAAATAAATATCCATGATTGTCCATAAAAACAGCTCATCCCCGTTCTAATCTTGGGACAACCCATGGATATGAGTGGTGTTTTTGGAACGAAATGCAGATCCTTTTTTCTAATTCTGAGCAAACCCTTAAAGTGTTATAAAATACAGTGACATGCAAAATACAAAAACTATCGCACTCCTGATCAGTTCTTGGTGCACGGGTAGGGTACCAAGCCGAATACAATGTATTAGAAAAACCCGGCACTCAAGGATTCAGTGAAAAATTATTTAGAGTTTTTAATGAAGTAAGTACAATAAAATTGACAAACGTTTCGGTCCCTCAGGACCTTCATCAGTGTACAAGGCAAGGGTCATGAGGGTGGATAGAATCCACTACGGTTGCTGAACTGAAAACTGTCAATGTATACTTTGGAGTATAAACCAGAAATGGTACGTCCGTGGTAATGGCTGTGGTGTGCTCTCCTGTATGCAGTCCAGTGTAAACGCGGTGTCCACCATTGAACAAGCGTTTGTCAATTTTATTGTACTTACTTAATTAAAAACTCTAAATAATTTTTCACTGAATCCTTGAGTGCCGGGTTTTTCTAATATATAAAATACAGTGACAACATACTCTATAACTTTTTGGATGGATGATGATATTGGGTGTCTTCTCACTTCCAAGCAGTGTGCCAAGAGCTTTCCTATACAATGTCAGTTATCTTGGACTTCATTGACCCCAGGATTTCTCCCACCATCCCAGTCACGAGTTGCAGCCAGAATAATCTAAAAAACAACACGATCTCTAGAACATAGGGACACAGAACTTTGATTTTGACCAACTGTTCAGCTATAAAAACAGTTAAAAAAACCCTTTGTATTATAATATAATAACATGTGCTTTACTTACTTGTATTGAAAGCCTCATGGAGTTTCTTCAGTTCAAAGTCAAGAATCCCATCAACCACAAAAATTCCTGATTTGGGATTATAATAGGTATTTAAATATTCTTCTGGATCAAAGATATTTTGATAAGTGTCTTTGTCAGTAAATGTTGTCTCCATTTTTGTTGTCCTCAAAGTAAACCGAAGCTGAGAACACTACCCAGTACTGCACCATGTAACTCTTAACCGTGATATGCACTTATTTTGGAAATAAAGAAAGTATTCTATGCAGCGTGGTGAGTGCCGTAATTTCTTCTCTCTTATAATGATAGTTTATTTCTATTTACTGAGCACCACTGCTGCTTTCTTCCTCCTAGCCCTTGCAGATCTTATATTCACTGATGATAGTGCTTGGTGCCACTAGCGCTTACTTATGTTTTTTGGACTGAAGCTAAGAACAAAATGTACTATCAATATGTCTGACTGTGCCTTCTCCCTGGAGCTAACAGGCTAAAATTTGCTGTAAAGTAGTGGCATCTGGCCAAAGTCATATGTGCAAAGCTTAAAGGGAATCTATCAGCAAGTTTTTGCTGCCTAATCAAAGAGCAGCCTTATGTAGGCAAAGACATGCGGAATCCAACGATGTATCATTTAGATTACTGGATGCAGTGGTTCTCACACAATCAGATTTTTTAGATTTAGCAATGAAGCAGAGCTGAGGAAGCTAACCCCGCCCACACCAGACTCTGTATATGCAATGTCCATAGACAGTGAGGTGCCTATCATAGGAAGGGGCGTGTCAGACCAGAGCTCACATGACCAGCTAGTCCGGGCAATGATGAGCTACTGGGGCTAAAACAATCATTGTAAGCAAACAAAACCTCAGAGCTTGATAAGAGAGGCATAGCTGAAATCTGTGTTTTATCCTCTACCACATGCTGTCTTCAGATTACATAGCAAAAACCTCCTGACAGATTCCCTTTAAAAGGTTGGTCCAGCCCCTAAAATGTATTTTCCAAATATCCTTATACCCTAACCACTTTTGTAATTTCCTTTATTACACAATACCTTACACTTCCCCCTATCTACCTAATTCCTAAATGTATAATTCCTACAAAGAACGGAGTCATACAACCTTGTACTTAGAAAATATAAACCAGAATTTTATTAATTATTTAAGTATAATAATAACACATAATACTGGTCAGAATTCGTGAAGGCACAGAAAGAAGGGTCCCTAAAAAGGACATGAGGGTAGAGGGGTAATAACTGCTCCAAAGGAAACAAAGCAATATGCAGGAAGTTATAAAAGGTTCAAAAATTGATGTAGCAAAATACAGAGGGGTCAACCACCCCTTTAACTGTAATCTGTCACTACGTTTTCATCAACTAATCTGAGAGCAGCATGATGTGAAGACAGATACCCTGATTACAGTGATGTGTCACTTTCTGGGCTCCTTGCTGCAGTTTTGATTAAATTACAGTTTAATCTGAAGCAGATTTTCAATTTCTCTGAATATTGAGCCCCCACCACTGATTGGCAGTTTTCTGCCTATGTGATCAGGCATAAGGTTTAGTTTAATAAGAAATACATTTTCTAATCACTGGCATATCTTATGCATCAACCCCCTATTGAGGGAATTAGTTCCTATAAGGCTTAAGATTACATATATACAGCCCAAAGTAATATATTCTAATTCAAAGGGTAATTCAAAATAGCATACTCTAACTCAACGCGTTTCATCATTAATAGGTTCATCAGGAGTACATACAAAGGGATATATCCTTATAATAAGATGTCTACTTAGCTTCCAATATAGCTAGGAGTGGCATCAAATGATAAAGTGCTCCAGTGCATGTGCGGTATCCAAAGTGGTGCCCATCAGACAGCATTTGGTCTTTTATATTGGTTATTTTATTAGAAAATGCCACTTGCAGGGCATAACAGGGTTCTTTAGGGCACTCTGCTTTGAGCGGGGGCGCCAATTGTGTTTTTTAGGGTCCCAACCTCCGTGGCTAGGTAGGACTCAAAATAGAGGTGAACAGGGCAATATCCCTTTGAAACGATATCCCGCCCAGGCCTACACGACCGTACTCCTAGCTGCTATTATTATTATTATATAACTCCCCCCTCCTGTTCCCGTCATCTCTATTTTTGTTTAAAAATTTGAGGTCTTTTTTGGCCATTGTCTTTCTATTTTAACTGAAGTAATAAAAATTATGTTTTATGTAGTGTAACTTCTGTTAACTAATTTGTTCACTGTGGTAGTATCTGTCAAATTGTGGAACAAAATGATGCTTCAGCAACGAAAAATTCCGTGTTGTAATTGTGTGTGGAAATGCACTTCTAGCTTCTCAGCCTCACGCTGTATTTCTTACCTTGCAGTACCCTTCTCTGGCTGTTTCACACTTTGTTTGCCCTGGAACTTGTCCAGTGTCCTGTCAATCATCCAAAGCAGGGTGGTGTTAGGTGAGCAATACAACGTGAGGCTGAGAAGCTGTAAGTGCATCGTCACACCCCATTGCACTTCCAGATAGAACTAAAAAAACAGATTCCTTGTTACTGGAGCAGTGCTTTGAGATCGACTAGCTCATTTTTAAAAGGGTTACACAATCATACTAATTATTTCGGAGAGGTTGAACGTTTCTGACAGGCTCCCCTTAAAAAATTCTAACATACCATAATAAGTTTCATAAAGATGCATGCTTTATTTGTGATTAGTAATAAAAATAGGTGCATGATACAAAATAGTCATTTGCACTTCACAGTGCCTATTATTCATATTGAATGATATGTGTAATTAGAAATGTACATTTTATCTTTTCGTTAAAAGCCCTTTATTTGCTACAAAGCTTTGCTCCATTGGAATGAATGATGCTGAGCTGCTATACCACTTACAACCTGTGGTGGCGCCGTTTCTAGATGAAAGGGGCTATGCTTTACTAATTATGTGCAACCCTAATAGAGTACTGAGCGTCAGTGAAAGTCTTTGCCCTGTGACTGCTAATGTTATCTCTGCGCATGAGTATGACTGACAAAATACTCTTAAAAAAACGGAACCTGAGTCGTACTTCCCAAATGTGTCCTTCTTTTGGAGGGACAGTTTCTATTTTTGATGATTTTCTTTCATTCGTCTTTGCCCCATAAATTTCCCTTTTTATGACTTTATAGATAGATCTTAGGTAGAGGCTCTCTGCACTATGCATTGGAGCCCTAAAGATAGCCAAACACAGGCACTATCTCTTGTGATTCCCCATATACTTGAGCGCTTTTGTTTTCGATGGGGAGGAAGGAGAAAGAATCTGCCACATATCTCTGATAATGGATTATTTTCACTGAAAATAAAAGAATCGACCATTGAAATTCCAACGGTCCGATCCTTCTTTATCCATCAGCTGCCAGGGAGAGTTGTAAGACCCCCCCATACACATCAGATAGCCAGTTTTGCCTAAATCGGTGGCCTTTTAATCTGATGTGTGTAGGAGCCTTAAACGATTTGTCCGATGAAAACAAGTTTTCACTAGAGATGAGCGAAACCGAACTGTAAAGTTTGGGGTTCGTATCGGACACCTAGTGTCCGGTGCTGAATTCGGAACACCGACTTCTCCTGGAAGTCCATTTTAGTGGAAAGCGAGTGAGACCCTAGCCCTTACTATGACAATTTTACAACCTTTTTACGCCACCAAAGTTTGGTTACCCATTGACATCTATGGGGTCGGGTGCAAGTTTGGCTAGAGTTCTGGTACCTGAACCGATGAACCCTATGAACTCGAACATCCACGGGTCCACTCATCCCTAGTCATCCCCTATGCACAGAATTGATTAATTTCTTGATCATTGGGGGTCCGCCCGCTGGGACCAGCACCAATTAACAAAATTAGTATGGAGCAGCAGTGCACATGTGTGACCTCCACTCCATTCATTTTTTAAGGAGTTGCCAGAAAAAGTCGAATGCAGTGATCAACAGCTCGATAGTAATGAATGGAGCGGCGGTCTATCATGTGTTCTGCTGCTCCACCATAATTGGGATAACAGTGCCAGTTCAGCCAATTGGTGTGGGTCTCAGCGGTCAGTACCCCATAATAAGTTACTTTTTTTTTTACCTGACCACCCCTTTAAGTCTTTCCTTTTTGAAAAATTACATGATTCATGTTTTGGAAATTTCCATAACTAAGCATTAATTTAGAAATAAGCGAATATTCATAGATGAGACTTTTTCTCTTTCTCCGGCTCCCACTAAGGATCTTTAACCTTGCGAGCCAGAACAAACAAGCTGGAGTCATGGTTGCACAGCTCGTACTGCTCCTCATTGTACTTTCTGTGGATGACTTCCAGATCTACGATCTCATATCCCGTCTCAGTTATAGCACTTCGCATGAAGTCCTCTGTAAGTACCAGACAGGAGAACCTCTTACCCCCGGATAAGTATGAGCTGCAGTTAAGAATCTCCATTATGATTAAGTGCCCTTCTATTTTTAACAAAGAAGAGACATTTTTAAGGACATTTCGATAGGTGTCCAGATCGCTGCAGGCGCACTCCAGACAACCGAGAGACATCACACAATCCACCTTGGGCAGCACCAGCGGTTCTAGTGGATTGCTGTTGAGGACATCACATTTCAGAGTTTTCATCACTGTATTTTTAAGCTTTTCCTTCTTCTCTTCTACTGACGTCCTGAAACGGAATCAGAGATAATCTTGAAATCAATCAAATCCCAGTGTCTCCTAACAGTCCATATCATGAGCTAACGAAACAGCTAAGATCAAGGCTTGTCCTCCAAACCTAATGTAACTAGAAACTTACTGTGAAGTCCTTCCCTTCCCTTCCTACCTTCCTTCCTTTCGTTCCCTTCTTTCTTTTCCTCCCTTTCTTTCCTTCCTTCTTTTCCTTCTTTCTTTTCTTTTTCTCATCTTGAAACCAATGATTTAATATCATGTAAAATGTCCCATTTTTTAAAGAGAATCATTTAGGTTAGGAAACACATGTTTTTTTAAGTCCCTAGTGTCATGACCATCCTTGCTAGAGCTAGCTGTCACGCAAGGTGAGAGAAAGACTAAGTGCAACATGAAGGGAAGAGGGGAATTAAACCCAAACACTAGGGAAAGGGGGAGTGGAGACTCCTAGGCAGATCTAATATAACCCTGCCTACCCTATCGTCCCTACATAGGTTCCACACCTATTGCTGAGCAGGACCCTAAGCCCTGAATGCCCCTAGAGCTTGGCGCTAGATAGGGAGGGTACAAGGTGAGCACTAGTCAAGCCCCACTACAAACTAAAGACAACAAGGTAAACAAACAAAGGGGAAACACTTATCTTGAGCAGACACCAGAGAGATAATGCTAACTGTCCTCCAAGGGCACCAGAGAAGAAACTAGCCAACTGCTAGTGCTCCAAGCCAACACAGAGGTACATAGAACTATCACCCGTGCCTCTCTAGAGAAACTGAGAGTTTTTAACTATCAAGCAAGGGTGTGTCAATCAGCAGCAGAAGGTGGAGGTTGCTGCTGGGTATTAAAGGAATTAGGATATAACCATACTAAAGAGATGAGAGGATCAAGAAGGTGTCTGCAATGCCAAGCGCAGTGACCTTCTGCAGCTGGTTCCAGAGCGACTGTCTGTCACACCTGACACACCCATGACACTAGCATGACATGTGGGTGTGATGGGGGTAACTACTATAAGACCACTTAATCTGTCTAAAATTATTAAAACACCCCCAATGTACATCTCATACTTAGGAATAATCACTCAAAATTGACACCACTAAATTTTGGTTCAAGAGCTAGCACTTCTCGGAAGCCTTCAGTTACTCCATCACTTCTAACCACATAAACAAACATCACATGGATTAGTTTAAGAACACAAGACAGAACTTACTAAAAGTAGTTTAATATGATGAACACAGTCACAATGCTTAAAAAATTAAATCAAAGAAGATGAAAAAGATCACAAACAAGCTTCTTAAAATAAAAAAAAACAAACTCGCAACCTAACACTCATGTTTTGCATATAGGATCCAGTGCCTGGAGGAGGTAGAAATCAGGACAGGTCTTTAATTTGATTGACCCCTCCAAAAATGCTCAACATCCAAAGTCTTACATTTTTAAAAAATGGTCCTTTCTTGCTCATCCCCCCTTTATTTGATATCTCCTCCAGTCCTGGGTCAGGATAATTGCATTTTATGACTCTTGTTGTTGATGCCATCGCCATCTTCTCTTGGATGTGATGGGTAACTTCAAAAAAATGTAAAATTCCCCAACCCAATGGAGAATAAAAACAAACAAGCCGTCCACACAGAAATCTCTCACAATAAACCCTATGACTTACAATTATATAAAGTTTTCTATGACACCCAGGTAGTTATTTACATCTCACATTCAACCCAACTTTTAAAGACTAGAGTAGTAAATTAATGGCACGTACCCTTTCCCTTCCATGGCGCAGACTTTTTGAATCACGTCGGTCCAGTCGAACGTTCCAGCTTCATTTCTCAGGCTTCTTTCATAATATTCTCGGTTGCGATCTGTGTAGTCGGCACCAATGATCTCATCAAAAGATTCACAAGCTGAGAGGTCCTGATAAATGGTCGGTCCATGGCCGATATCAATCAGTGTTTTACCCTTGACACCTCCTTTAAGGTAAAAAGGGTTTATATGTGTTATTTCATTGAAGTTTGCAGTTCCAACCTGAATTGATTGGACAAAAAGTATTTTAACACAACAGAATATTTAAAAGGATTGTTCATGATTAGAAAAAGGTTTGAAAGTTAACCATAAACAGAACTTTCTTTCCATGAGATTCCGTAATTGCCGCTCATCTCTGTTCCAATATTGGCACAACCTATGGATATGAGTGGTGTTTTTGGAATGAAAAATAGATCTTTTTTTCTAATTCTGGGCATCCCCTTACAGTATTATAAAATGCAGGGACAACATAATCTGTAACTTTTTGAATATTAATGATATCGGGCGTCTTATCGCTTCCTACATGCCTAAGCAGCATACCAAGAGATTGCCTATACCATGTCCGTTAACACGGACTTCACTGACTCTGCCATTACTCCCACCATCTGAGTCACGAGTGCCAACCACAATACTCTAAAAAGAACTCAATCTCTAGATTATAGGGACACAGAGCTGTGACTTTGACCAACCGTGCAGCTATAAAAAGTTTAAAAAAACTTTATAAACCAATATACTCAAAACTGTGGTACTTACTTTTACAGAAAGCCTCATGGAGCTTCTTCAGGGCAAAGTCAAGGAATCCATCAAGCACTAATAGTCCTGATTTGGGATTATAATAGGTGTTTAAGTATCCTTCTGGATCAAAGATATCTTGATAAGTGTCTTTATCAGTAAATGCTGTCTCCATTTTTGCAGTCCTCGTTGTAAACTGAACACAATGTACTTTCGATTGTCTGGCTGAGCCGTCTCTGTGTACAGGAGTGAACAGGCTAAAAGTCGCAGTAAAGTGGTGGCATCTGGCCAAAAACTTCTGTGCAAAGCTGAAATACGAAGCAATTTGCATTGCAATCAGAATTCTAAATTGGAGGAAAGCCACTCCTTTTAACCCTTTCTGGTAAAAGTACAATAACCATCTAGATAGAAATAAAGTGAGATGGGCAGAATCATACCATCCCGTTCCCTCATTAGATATAGGCTTTCTCAAAGTAAACCAATAGATTGGGACACTTTACACAGATGAAGGGGGTATTCTAGCCAAAACTAATATCACTGATAAATATTTAATAACCGTTAGATCGGTTGCCCGACTGCCCGAACTAGGGACTGGTGTGTCTCCTAGTTTACCCCTGGCTGCTAGATTGTGGCCAGGTGAAGTGTGGGTGAACCTAGAAGTACAGAAGGATGACAAAATAGCCAATATTAGCATATTCCAACACCAGAAGATACCCATATGCTACGGTTTTTAAATTAAAAAATTATATAATATAAACAATATTGGTAAGAAGCAATTGAAAACCTTTTAAAACTGATAGTCCACAAAAGCAGTTGACCAATACTAGGGGACAATAGGAGCATTATTACAATGTGGAGGCATAATAGGGGTACTATTGAAATTTGGTGGCACTGTGACAATGTGGAGGCTCAGAAGGGACACTATTGCTAATCTATATATTGATACAATGGGATAATTATTTATTACTAAGTGAAGGCACAATAGGGGTACTATTACCACATGGGGACATAAAGGGGGCACTAGTGCTATATGGAGGCACAGAGGATGCACTATTACAATGTAGAGCATGCTAATACTATATGGAGATACCATAGGGACACTATGACTATACGGATGCACAATGGGTCACTATTTTGTGGGCGTTGTTACCATATGGAGGTACAGTGAGAGACACAATGGGGGCATTATTACTATGTGCGGTTCAGTAGGGCTACTTTTACTATATGGGGCACTGTTACTTAATGGAAGCACTAAAGGGGCACTATTTCTACATGGGGGCACTATTACCATATGGAGGAACAGACGGGACACTATTACTGTGTGTGGGTACAGAATCCGGGGCACTATTACTTCATGAAGACACAATGGAGACACTATTACTATATGAAGGAACAATAGGGGCACTATTACTATATGGAAATCTAAAGGTCCTTGTCAAAGCATCAGCGAAACGCGCGTCGGATGAGAGGTGGCACCCAGGGGATTAGTATCATGTTTATATCTTACTCACTTTACTCTGCTCCACTCTGATTTGACATCATACACATTATGTTTGCCTGCCATAAGTTTTGCCTTATTATAAGTCCTATTGTTTACTAGTAATTGATACAAGGGAGATATATCATTGTTGCACTATGCACTTTACTTGTTCCCTATGTTATGCTTATGGCAGTATACTATTGGCGTAATAGCATTGTCTATGCTAATTTATATATAGCTATATGGTGATGTCGAGCTGGGAGTTATGAATTTTCATTATTGATACCACATTTCCGTACCCCCCAGTGCTTCCTTTTGTTGGACACCCCTGTTCCTATTTCCCTTACCCCATATTTGTATTCTATTTTAATTGATTAATATAATTGTAATATTTTATCATTATACTCTAGTTGATGTGTCCCTTTCTAGGTTCTTGTATTGATAGACACACAATATACAACAGTTTCTGGTATAGCTGATTTTATGTTTATTACAATGTAGAGGTAAAAGGGGGTGCTTTTACTATATGGGGATACAATAGAGACACTATTACTATACGGATGCACTATGGGTCACTATTTTGTGGGCGTTGTCACCATATGGAGGTACAATGAGAGACACAATGGGGGCACTATTACTATGTGCGGTTCAGAGGGGGCACTTTTACTATATAGGGCATTGTCACTAAAGGGGCAGTATTTCTGCATGGGGGCACTATTACCATATGGAAGAACAGAGGGGGCACTATTACTGTGTGTGGGTACTGACTCAGGGGCACTATTACTACATGGAGGGATATTGGAGACACTATTACTATATGAAGGAACAATAGGGGCACTATTACTGTGTGGAAATCTAAAGGTGACACTATTACTGTCTGGGGCAGAAAATAAGAGTACTATTACTGTGCAAGTCACCAAGGAGGGGCATTATTAATTTCTAGGGCACTATGGATGGTTACAGCACTATATAAGTTGTGTACATAAGGGAAAAGTGCGGAAGGTGCTGGGAAAGCGATTAGTAAAACGTGTCTGTGCATTACATTCTACAGAGACGAGTCATGGATGAAGTCTTCATAACGATCAGGGCTGGATGGAGAAGAAAAGGGAAAATAAGGTAAATGGTCTGCAGAACTAGTATCTACCACTATATGGTTACTAGTTGATAATATTGTTTGTAGTACACTATTTTTTCTAATGATTTGTCCCTTGTAAAGCTGTAATATTGACATTCATATTGGATTTACGAGTAGAGATGAGCGTTGTTCTACTCGAACTGTTCGCCAATCTCAAATTCGAGCTGTTTTGGGCGGTGTTCGAGCCGGTCGGCGAACACGAACAATTTGAGAAAAATTCGGCTGTTCGAGGTTATGTTCGATAACTGTTCGTGCACCAAAATCATAACTGGATTTTTTCTCAGTAATGATGAAAATTAATGTTAATACGCAGTTTGAGTGTACAGCGGGGCGGGGGGAGGGGCAGGGGATGGATCTCTGCAGGAACAATGAAGATCTCCATTTTTTTTTCTCTTTCCCGCATTTGCAGTGGGGAGGTGCAATCTGTCAGCCTATCAGCAGCGCACACACGGAGCGAAGTGCTTTTTTTCACACAAGCAAGGGCATGTGTGATTGGCAGTGTATGTCACATGTCCTTGCCCTATAAGACCAAGCCATTTTCCCCGTCGCCACCATTTTCTCACTGCTGCAGCTGCGTGTTAGACGGGACCGCTGTTGCTGTGTGCGCTATACCTTGTTAATTTCAAGCCAATTTTCGCACAAATATACAGATAGCTTGGGAGTAGGGAATAGTTGTGATTGCAGTCCTTTTAAGGACTAGGTTACAGCATTTCCTACGACTTTTATCAGGCAGGTCTGTGCTCTTAAATAGATAGATTGTGGGAGTAAAGACTAATTGTAATTGGAGTCCTTTTCAGGACTAGGTTACATCAGTTCCTATCAGTTTTTGCCAGGCAGGTCTGTGCCAGTGCTGTGCAAGTTTTTTTCACAGCATTTGGCTGAATCTAGCAAAGCTAATCCTTTTTGGCCTATTGCAGAGTGTGTTAGTCAGTGGAGTAGCCTATCTGTGTTGCAAGATATACCACCTGTGTATAGAATACCAATTTTTTTACTGCACCTAGTGAAGTAAAATCTTTTGGGCATAGCATCATTCTATTAGTCCATCTATACTGACCTCCATCAGGTTGCAAACTGAATATAATTTTTTTCTGCATCTAGCTCTAAAAAAGTATTTGGGCTTCTAGCAGTGTGTGGGACTTGGTCTATTAGTCCATCTATACTGACCTCCATCAGGTTGCAAATTAAAAATAATTTTTTTCTTCATTTAGCTCTGAAAAAATATTTGGGCTTCTAGCAGTGTGTGGGACTTGTTCTATTAGTCCTTCTATACTGACCTCCAGCAGGTTGCAAATTGAATATAATTTTTTTCTGCATCTAGCTCTGAAAAAATATTTGGGCTTCTAGCGGTGTGTGGGACTTGGTCTATTAGTCCATCTATACTGACCTCCATCAGGTTGCAAATTAAAAATAATTTTTTTCTGCATCTAGCTCTGAAAAAATATTTGGGCTTCTAGCAGTGTGTGGGACTTGGTCTATTAGTCCATCTATACTGACCTCCATCAGGTTGCAAATTAAAAATAATTTTTTTCTTCATTTATCTCTGAAAAAATATTTGGGCTTCTAGCAGCGTGTGGGACTTGTTCTATTAGTCCATCTATACTGACCTCCATCAGGTTGCAAATTAAAAATAATTTTTTTCTGCATCTAGCTCTGAAAAAATATTTGGGCTTCTAGCAGTGTGTGGGACTTGGTCTATTAGTCCATCTATACTGACCTCCATCAGGTTGCAAATTGAATAAAAAAATTTTCTGCATCTAGCTCTGAAAAAATATTTGGGCTTCTAGCGGTGTGTGGGACTTGGTCTATTAGTCCATCTATACTGACCTCCATCAGGTTGCAAATTAAAAATAATTTTTTTCTGCATCTAACCCAGCCAATAGTTTTGGCCTAATACCACAGTTTGGCCACTCAGCTCTGCTCGGTTACCATCCATTGTTTTTTTGTGCAAACAACTCCAGAGTTGTGAATTAGTTAACCACCAAAATGAGTGGAAAAAGGCCTGCTGCTGGTGGAAAGGGGAATAGGCGTGTTGGGAAGGGGAAAAAAGGTTGTGTCCGTGGGGTAGGTGCAGAAGAAAGACCATCTTCCAGCCAAACTAAAATGTCTACTTCTTTTAGCGGACAATGTGATAAGATCCCTTTCTTACGGCCACGCCAATCGCTACAAATTCCAGATGAGGCACAAAAACAGCAGGTGCTTCAACGGATATCAAGTGCTCCTTTAAGTGGGCTCTCCTCCACATCAACTTCAACATCACAAATACTCCAGTCCTCAAAGGTGTCACCCAAATCGCACTTGCTTCCTCACAGCTCCCAAATCTCCAGCTGCCCGTCTGAGTATGAGGTAGAACAGATGGTTGAGTCTGCAGAGCTGTTTACTCATACTATAGCCTGGGAATCAGAGGTCGACTCCAGCGCTTCTGTGAATCCAGACGAGGAAATGATCTGCACTGATGCCCAGAATCTTTATGAGTCGGATCCAGGACCAGACGCAGAAGGTTCTGACCATAATGTAGACCCTCATTCCCAAACTGTAACTCCTGTTGGTGGAGACAATGAGGAAGACGATGATAAGACTCAAATACCTGATTGGAGCGCCAACTTTAGTTTTTTGTCAGGGCAGGAACAGGTTGGCTCTGAGGACGACGGGTGTGATAACGCACAGGGTGATGATGATGAGGTCGGAGATCCCACTTACTGTCAACCCACAGTCAGCCAAGAGAT